>NC_140586.1:844890312-846214039 GCF_964204655.1 Triturus cristatus | reverse complement strand
GGGAGGAATCGAAAGGGGTCCCTTCTGCTCCGGACCGCGGGCCTCTGCTCCCCCTGGGCCGCTGTCCGATCCAACCTCTAAACTACTCTCTTGGAGAGGAAGCCGCTTCGGCCGGACATGGGGACTAGACTTGGAGACTGTCTCCTGGTCTGACGTGGCCGCCCTCCGCTGGATCATTTCGCCCAGTCCTGCTGTTGGGACTGAGTCACCGAGCAGATCTTGCCTTCCTTGGACCTGTGGGGGGGTCTCAGGCGCCCGGACCGGAGTATTGACGGTCTGGGTGTCGAAGGTTCCCACTTCTCCTCTGTGGGACCATTGCTAGCCCCGGCCTGTGCTGGTCGGATCCTGCCCCTGGTGGCAATGGGCAGAAACCGCACCCTGCAGAATCCTTCCCCCATAAACTCAAACAAAAATGGACCAATTCACCACGTCTGACCAATTCACCACGTCGGACCGGGATCCTGGTGTTGGGATGCCCAACGTGCCTAGCGCCACATGGGGGGTGATCTCACCACCATCCTTCAAGCGATGGGCGCGTCGCAAGCATCGGTTGAAAACAAGATTGGAGAAGTGAGGGTATATATGGCTCTCATTCGCTAGGACCTGCACAACGCGACGGCTCGAGTCAGAGGCGGAGGCCCGTATCTCCACAGCGGAGGACGCCATTGACCACTTTAAGACTCAGGTGGCACGTCTCCAGACCCAGACCTCGGAGCTCCACCGAAGGGCTGAGGACGCCGAAAACAGGTCACGAAGAAACAATCTACGCCTTGTAGGTTTTCCCGAGGGAGTGGAGCAGTGTCACGCCGACAAATTAGTGGAAACCTGGGTGCGCTCCTGGATGCCCAAAGACTCCCTCTCACCCTGGTTCGCCGTTGAACGGGCTCACCGCTTCTTGGCTCCTAAGCCTCCGCCGGGAGCCCCTGCCTGACCCATAATCCTGAGGGTCCTTAATTTCCTGGACAGAGACGCCATCCTCGGGGCGGCCAGGGCACAGGACCCGTTGCAGTTTCAGAACGCCAGGATCATGATCTTCCCGGACTACACCAGGGAGGTGCAGGCCCAGCGTCGAACATACGATGAGGTTAAACAGAAGCTCCGTAACATGGGTCTCCGCTACGGCCTTCTCTTCCCAGCCCGGCTCAGTTATCTTTCAAAACAAGACTGTCTTCTTTGACAGCCCTCAGGCAGCATGGGCCTGGCTCACGGAGGAACGGCCCCTCATGAACAGGGCGGTTTCTCCCCCTGTACGCCAAGTCCCCTCGCAGCCACTCCAGACTCTGCCAAACCCCCAGAGACGCTGGACTAGGTCCCGCAAGAAAAACGACCAGCTGGGGAAGGCATCCCGATCGCCAGGTGCACCGCCCCAGCGCCCTCTCTCCCAGGCTTCCACTCGGGATTCCAAGCCCCTCGGAGTCCTTGCGTCAGGCTGTGTCCGACTCATCTAGAAGCCCTGCGCTTCATGGATCTAGTGAAGAACAAGAGGATACTTGAAAGAGGCCAGCATCAGACACTTTCCATTTCACTTCTCAAAAGCCCACACAGCAAGACCGCTCTCTTAATCCCTAAGCTGGAGGCGATCCGACTTCAGTAAATCTACCGGTTTTGTGATCGATTTCCTAATTCAGTCCCTGGACTCACTGGCAGTCCTTGCTGCATATTAGTCCCAACTGTATTTGTCCAATGGGGGGGGGGGGGGGAACGATCCGACATCATGGCTTCCTCAAGCTCTGTGACTTACTTCCTACTTCACTCCCTGGACTTGCAGTCCCTGTTGCCGAACTGCCCTATGTGTAACTGCAGCTGTTGACGAATCTTTATCCGAACACATGGAGGGGGGGTCCATCTCTGCCATGTCGGTGTTCCGCTAACCGTTTAGCTTAGCACCTAGTCATATTGTAGGGTTGTTGTTTTGAATTGTCTTGAATTGTTTTTTCTCAGGGCGACAGATGCTTCATTTTCAGAAGTGTAGGGCGAGAGGGGGGGGCCGTTGTCTCCCAAATGTTTGTTTTTTAGCCGCCCACGGTCCGCTGTTCCCTGTTTTTATTGGTAGACACACATGCACGCATGCCTTTGATGACAAGACTCACCAGATCGCGCGCCCTCTTCCCAGAGGACACAGAACATTGTCTCCCTTGCGACCCAGGCTTACTTGCGCTTGTGTCCCCTCTCCCACACACTACCCAGCAGGATGGAGTCTACTTTACATAGGGCCCTCCACATCCTCTCCTGGAACGTTAACGGTCTATTGGACCGGATCAAACGTACAGCTGTTCTTCGTAGAGCCCAGCGACACGCGACATATATTCTGTTCTTGCAAGAGACACACCTTCTGGGCTCACAATGCCCGGTATGGGTTTGACAGGGTTTGGCACTCCGGTTTTAAGCGGGGCTCCCGGGAGGTGGCCATACTACTTCGGAAGGGGCTTCCCTTCATCCTGACACAGGCCAAAACAGGGCCACATAACGGCCTTGTGTGTCTGACGGGCACAATCAAAGGACACCCCCTCAATCTTCTGTGTACATACATTCCCCCTGCTACCATGGCCTCTGCCCTCCACCACCATACGCTTGTTCTCACCTCCTTTCCACAGGGTCTGACCGTTGTTGGGGGCGACTTTAACGCTGTCCTGCAACCCTCGCGCGACACGACCGGCGTTCCATCGGCTTCCCGCCTAACATCTGCAAAGCGACTGCCTGACTGGTCCTCCGCCCTGGTTCTCTGCGACGCCTGGAGAGTGTAGAACCTCCGCAAGGAAGAGTACACACACACACACTTCAGCAGCTCACCACACTCCCTCTCAAATTGACTTATTCCTGCTATCCGCCACAGACTGTCATTTGATGTCCGGGGCCACTGCCTTACCCAGGTGCATCTCAGATCACTCCCCCGTCTCGGGAACCCTCATAACAGCACCCGTACGGCATGGCGGATGAACACCTGGTTCCTTCAGGATGCAGACTTTGTCGAGTCCCTCGGGCAGGAACTGAAACATTACTTCTCCACCAATGCGGGCTCAGTCTCCTCGTCAGGAACCCTATGGGAAGCCGGCAAGGCTGTGATACGAGGGGTGGGGTAGAGGTCTGGTCCACGCGAAACTTATGGAACAGTCCGTCCGGCTCACACAGCTTGAGGCCCAGGCGGCACAGCTGGAATGCGCCCGGGATACCAATGATGACGATGACCCCTAAGATATTACGCGATCTACCGGGACACATTGGTCCCGCACTTGGTGGAGTTGTTTAATTATGTAATAGACAAAGGGTCCTTCCTGCCTGAGACGGATGTGGCCACTAGTGTAGTCCTCCCGAAGACACAGCCGCCCTCCCTTGCCTGTGCAGACTACCGCCCCATCTTCCTTATCAACACGGAGGTCAAAATCTTCGCCGCTGTGGTGGCACAACGACTCTGCCCCCACTTGCAAGCGCTTGTTCACCCTGATCAATGCGGCTTCATGCCTGCCCGGGGTACCTGACATTGCATATGCCGCCTCCATCTCACTCTTGCACATCGCCATCACCTCACCCCGTATCGGGCCTTGCTCTTCATAGATTTTGAAAAAGCCTTTGATACGGTGGATTGGGGCTACCTCGAGGATGTGTTGGGAAGGATGCGTCTCGGCCCCGAGTTCCGACGCCTCATCCGGGTCCTCTACTCTACTCCCAAGGCAAGGGTCCTGATCAACGGCGTGTTCTCAGAGACATGTCCTATCCAGAGGGGCACTCGCCAGGGCTACCCGCTCTCACCGCTTCTATTTGCATTAGCAATGGAACCCCTAGCTTCCCTCATCTGCCAAGACCTCCCCTCCCCTCATCCGAGGTTGGGCCTGGGATCCAAACCAGATCGACAAGATTGCCTTGTACGCTGATGATGTCCCCCTCTACCTGGCAGATCCCGAGAGCTCCGGCCCACGATGCTTGGACGCCCTCTCTGCCTTCGAACAGGTTTCTAGTCTCAGGGTCAACCCGGCAAAATCCTTGCTGGTCCCCCCTGGTCTCCTCCCGGGCGTGCCTCGACAGGCAAATGTCCATCCCCCTGAGTAGGCAATCATTCAAGTACCTGGGGGTGTGGATCGCCCTCCTCCCGGAGCTCGAATGGGCCCTGAACATCATCCCTCTGGTCACTAGGGCCAAAGCGGACCTCAGAAAATGGCAATCTCTCCCTCTCAACCCCTTTGGCAGGGGTGCCCTTTTTAAAATGATGGTCCTCCCCTGCTTCCTGTACATCTTACAAAACGTTACCATTCATCTCCCAGGTAGCTGGTTTCGGGAACTGGACGGGGTCCTTATCCGTCACCAGAATGGTGCTCATTGCAGGGCAAGCCGCATTAAGACACGTTAAGTGGGACCGGAAACTCTCCAGACAAACACCTCTGTGAAGTGGGACGCGGCTGGCGGAGGTCTTGTCTCTCCAGTACTTTCGCAGATGGGACCACATAGGGATCTCGTAGTTAGGAGACGTCTGGGTGGGGGACCATGTCAGAATATTTGCGGGGGTGTCGCGGATTTATCGCTCCCTAGTAAACAACGGCCCCGCATCCCTAGACCTACTTTGTGTCTGCTGGGAGGGGTAGCTGGGTCCCTTTGAGGACGCGGATTGGAGGGACGCCCTTATGGCCCCCAAAACATTGACGACCTCCTCCAAGCTGTGTCTAGTCCAACTCTATTATCTCCACACGGCATACCTCACCCCAGCGCGGCTTTACAGCGCCCTCCTGCAACCCTCCCCAGTGGACTTTTACCACATGGTGTGGCAATGTCCTGCCCACGCGCCGTTCTGGGCAGGGGTGGAACTTGAGCTCACACAAACTCTTGGGTGGGAGGTTCCCCACGACCCGCTGCGCCTGCTCCTGGGGGTGTTTGATGGCCTTGATGGATCCCGGACGGATAAGCGCTTCCTGGGAACTGCAGTGGCGGTAGCGAAACGCGACATAGCGGCGCTTGGTCCCAAGCCAAACCCCCACTATACGTAGGTGGAGGAGGGGAGTGGACTGGTGTGGAACCCAGGAGGAGCCCCTCTTCGAGGCCCGGGGATGCCCCGAACATTTTGGCAAAATATGGGGCAAATGGTTCAACTTACTGCTGGTCTGAGGGGTTCGTGATTGTCCTGTATATAATTATCTATAAGCAGGTGTTGTCCTCATCCCATGAATGCCTTATGAGTCTGTCGTCCCCTATTGATTGTACTGTGCTTAAATAATGTGTCCGATTTGCTACCAATGTATTTTTGTTCTCTTAAAAATCCAATAAACTTGATAATCAAAAATAAATAGATGAGGTCTGTGGCAACCGAGCCATATTAGTACCTGCTACCAGGTTCTTGACCTTTATTGGCAGTAGTTGTATTAGGTCGACAATGACATCTCATCTAATCCTTGCAAATTATTTGATGCTGATAACTGTTCCTTCAAGCTTTGTTTAATTGTGGATATCCTTTTAGAGTGGTCTTTCATTGGCAGCTTCTTAATAACCTGTTTTAACAATGTAACCTGCTCGGACAATAGTGGTGATTGATTGTGTCAGTGTCTTACTAATTGCCCCCATTGTTGCAGCACTGGATTAGTCGAGGTTATATTCTCCCCTTTCTAATTTTTTTACTTGTTACTTAATCTATCAGTGACCTGAATGTTAGTTTACCTTGACGTTTGCTGGCACTTGAGTTGGGTAATCGGTTTCCCTCGATTTTCCAACCCCTGCAGTTGATTTAGCATTATTGAACTTTCAATGAGTTATTCCATTATTTTAATATAATCCTGTTCAGAGCCCGACATCCTTACTGCAGTTGAATCATCGTGGCCATAAACAGAATTGGTTTCCAGGTTTCCTCGTTAACGGGTAACTCTAAGATAGCGTGCTCTGCTCTCCTTAAGAGGTATTCATAAAAGATGGCGGTAAAGATATTTCTGCAACCGTGGTAATTATGAGGATTCTTACTAGGTACTAGAGCATCATGGACTGGTTCCAAAGGAACCTCCCTCACTGCTAACGGGCATAAGTCGGGTGGACGGCGTCCACCCACTATTTTCACAGGGTGGACACCGTCCAAGAAGTTGGGCTCCACTGAAAAAATATTCTGAATTCGCCCCGATGTAATTTGCAAACACCGGGACACATGCAGCAGTGCCTGCACGTTGTCCGCTTTTCATCTGCAACAAGCAACAACGTGCCGGCGGGACGGGGCTTTCTTATTTCAGACTCCTGCTGGGCCCGTAACAAAGGCCGAATTTGAGGGGTCATCGGGCCTCCTTTTATTCGAGTCTCCTGGCAGGGAGCTGTCGGGAGCCTCACACCTGATGCAAAGGAAGCAGAGGGGAAACAAAGGCTCAAACCTTGTTAGCTCTTCACACATACGAGAGGCAGCTTTTCACTTTGTACCGTCTCGGTTTACGAGATATGCATGCTCTGTAAGAATTTTCAGATGTGGTGTTCTTTCCAACTATTTACACAAAATAAATTGCATTTATATAGTACTTACTACCCCTGAGAAGGCGTTGTAGTAATTTAAATATCACTATTTTTTCTTGTAAAGCACTGGGTAGAGGAAGTTTACGCTGACGAAAGGCAACATTGTTTTATGTGTAGCTTACAAAAGTGTGCATCTTCTGCCTAAATCAGGAGGGTTTCCCGGGGTACTCGAAATGTGCTCCAATGCACTCATGATAGACATGTTAAACCTATATGTGAGGGCTTAAGATCTGAGGGCACTTACTGTGAGGGCACTTACTGTGAGGGCACTTACTGTGAGGGCACTTACTGTGAGGGCACTTACTGTGAGGGCACTTACTGTGATGGCACGCGCCGCAATGTCACTTGCCTACTTATTAGTCCCCCCACTCTGTTTTTTAGGTCTCGCCTGACCCAGCGCATGCGCTGGTCTGGCGAGACTTATTGAGAGGGCTCCAAAAAGTGCTACCAGGCCAGCCTAGAGCTACAGTGCATGTGCGCGGGCGCTGCTTTTACCGCGATTACTTTCACTTTCTCGACCGCAGGGCATGCCAATAGGTCTCGCTTTTGGGACCTTATAAGTGTTTAGTTATGCAACTGTTGCATGGCTAAACGCTTATAAGGTCCCAAAGGCGAGACCTATTGGCTATGCCAATGCTTGTTATGACTTGTGCACTGGTCCTGAGACCAGACTTGGAGCACAATGGTTTGCTTAATGTTTATCTTGTATCCTTCGACATTCTTGGATCAATTGGTGTTTGGTTTTACTAGGTTTAAAATGTCAAACAAGTCCACATCTTCCTCTCTAGGTTGATTAGCATGTGTTTTATGCATGGGAGTTTGAGCTCCAGCTGTATCTGGCGAATGCAATACAGGCTTCACAGCTGAACCTTTAGATCTCCTTCAAGTTTACAAATTTTGGTTACAAGTGTGGTCAACACTGGATTTAGTTCCGCAAATTCTCATTGCTCTCAACTGCTGAGCACTTGTTTAGTGGGGCAAACACTTACAGTAACCACTGTATACAGTCTCGCCCCCACTGACCATTAATTAAGAGCTGTATCTTTCTCCACTCCACGAGGGAAAACTTGCAGTCGCTTTTCAGCTTTCACAAGCAGTTATTGCTTTTTAAACACTTGGAGAGGGTGGGCAAAGAAACGAACGGTCATTAGAGCATACACTAGTAACTGTAACAGTAATGTAAAATGAGATTGAAAGAGGGACCTTTACATCTCCACTACCTTTTCATTGTCTCAGATTCTTAGCTGGATGGAGTAGTCTTTAGAAGCATGTAGTTTTGTCATTTTTATTCTTTTTAAATTCAATGATTTAATGTATGATATGAGATGTTTTCTGCATGTGAATGATCATGTTGATCGAATAAACTACTACTAGTCTTTAGCTTGGTTGGGGGCAATTACAAGCTTGAACTTGTACCTCCCGGACTCCAGTGGGCCTCTCCTCCTCCTTGCCTTCCTTACGGTCCTAGTTATGCCTCCCCTAGCTGGGAGCCTGATACTCCTGGTGGGTGGGATGTAGCTGCTGGCACATGAAAAATGAAGGAGGTGAAGGGAAGGCCACACATTGAACAATCTGCACCCGGCACCTAGGCTGGCTGCCTACGCGCACCTTGACTCTGTACCCTGCGTTGCCACACCTACTGTGCTGCTGCCTCACGGCTGCTCCTCCTCTCTGCTACCATGCCGGATGGCAGATTCCTGCTGAGCCCGCTTCTGCTTCCGCTTTGGCCACTTGGGCTGCTTGTCCTAACTTATTGAGACCCCCTCCCCCGAGCAGAGAAGAGCCAATTACCGTCCAAGCTTCTGAAACTTCAGCGTCTGCCCCGGTGCCGCCTCAGAAGAGCAGCACGTCTGCGAGTCAACTGTTTAAGTCACGCGAGAACCCGGATCAGTAAATAGTAACTGAAGAATGGCTGTTTTCCCTCCTTTATGGTCTCCGTAGAGTCTTTGTGATTGGTCTTTGTATATCTGCTTCCTTGGGTCTGTGCGTCTTGCATGTGGCTGTGTTGGCTACTTTAGGTTTCTGTAGCAAACTTTGTGGGTGTCTTACGGCCATTTTTTTTTGTTCAGTAGCAAGGGTTACCTAAAGTAATTGTGTTTATTATAATTCTTCTTTATAGTTGTGAGTCCAGATAACCAGATATATATTTCGTGGAAGATAATAAAAAGACAAAAGAATTTCATGGTGAATCCTCATTACACCTTTAAACACATACACACAGATTTGGCCACATCTTCTGCCCAAAACCTGTTGATCCTGGGGTTAACACGTGCACTGCTTAACCCCTCTGAAATGTGCAGGTTGACACTTTGATTTTTGGTATCTTGTACATAACAGACATGAATGGCCAGAAATCTGTCCGCTTGTCTAGTGGTAAGAGTATAGGCTTCGGAGTGGTGTAGCAGACAGCAAGGGTTGATGCATCACAAGGAGAGGAAGCGTTTTAAATGAGGTGGCGCACTAAGGGAAGAGTTTGTGGCCAACCAATAGTTTGTGTAAAAAGAACTAACAACAATATATTAGAAAGTACCCTCTGCCATATGTTATAAGGATGTTGCAAGTCACTGAAGAGTTCCATGACCGCATGGAGGAACTAGGTTGAAGACCGACTTCCTTCATAATGTTATGGAACTGTGAGGTGACTTGTAATATGCTTTTGTACTACAGAGTGTACTTTATCCCATATAATACATGGTCATACCATCACCTTTCCCAGAAACCACTTAAACCCTTGGCCCCCCTCCCCTGCCGCCAACCCCCCTCTTTCCAGTGCTTGATTTCTAAAATATTGAGGTCAGACCTTTTAGAAGCCAGTGGCCGGCATGCATAAGTTGCTGAATACCAAGGCTGTCTATCTAGTCTTGACTCCTCCTTATGCCTCTTTGATCCTCCAAGCTACTCTTCCCTTTTGTTTCACTCTGGGAAGTTTTTTCATCCCGGCTTTCTTCCTTTCTCAGTTTTTTTACGTCATTCTCAACCTCTTTCTTGCCCCCTTTTCTGTCTTTCTGTCTTTCTCTCTTGTTCTGGGACCTGCAACCACTGACTCAGATTATGAACTGCCTGTTTGTGTACTCGATCACGCTACACGGCTCTGCTTATAGGTAAGAGCTGAAATATCATATTTATCTGTGCTGGGTAGCCTTGGGAAACTAATTAAACACCTGAACAGCCTAATTTCTAGGGATTTAAAATTGGAAACATTTAAGCTTTCCTGATTAACCTAAATTACATTTATCTTCGAACAGTTGAAGCCTTATGTGAATTCACTGGGTTATCATCGTCACATCCATGCACTGTAATAAGTAAACCTGCATTTATTAGGAGAGTGTTTGCTTATTCACTGAAAAAGCAAGGCTTAAGTGAAGTTATGGTCCTGTTGGGCGGTGCGACTGGTTCCACCGCACCAGGTGCTGACCTCCGTTTCGGGCGACATTTTTGCAAGTGTATTATGGTTTTAAAACCACCTGCTGCTGCCTAGTTTCTAGCCTGCAGCAATTTTCAGGCAGCATAAAAAATGGCAAGATAACTGGTGAATATTTTTCTTCCTTCAGAGAGATCGAAGTAAGATGGCACCCAAGGATAATATGTAGTTGCAAAGACTGTGCTCCACGCATATCACTATTGCATATAATTAAATTTGTCAGTGGGTTACTGCTTTGTCAGATCAATTTGATACTTTCAGTTCAGAAGTTAAAATACTAATGTACAACAGTGAGCTATTAACGGTCATCAAAGAGCTGCATGCAAACTGCAAGTTATGATTTATTTCCCGTCTTTCATTATCCAAATGTTGGTTTAAACCCCCAACCCCCCCCCCCCCCCCCCCCGCCCACCCCCCCCCCCCACCAACCATGATGTTGCGTTTTTAAATTCTGAGTTTGTGCATCTCCGGACCTAGCACTCCTAAACTTTAACGCCTACCACTATGGATGACATGTGACTACTACACCTTGTGGTCCTCTGCCTTATGTAACATTTCCTATATACTGATTTACACACTTATGATTGATTGCCTCTTTGTAGTGTGTGAGATGCAAAGTGCTCACACACCCTACACTGGTATGAGTGGCGGCAGACGTGCTGTAAAACAAATTAAATGCATCTGAGACATAGTGGTTATGGAGACTTGAGGAGCACTGTTAGAGTGGTAGTGAGGGAATCGATGGCAAAGGTGGTCACTGGGGGCCGCCAACAAACATTGTCGTATCGGGCGCCACTAGCGCTAAAGCAGTCTCTGCTTTGGTCAGTTACCACAGTCCAACGCCAGGGCATCCACTCTTGCGATCTGGGTCATACGGTCTTATAGTTTGGTTACCTTGACCTATCAGAAGCGAGTACGCAAATGCGTAAAGAGGTTTGTCTACTCCAAGAGCTTGTTACGCATCCAAATTGAGATTTGTACACCACTGAACCAATCTCCGTACACAAACCTTGCAGACCTCCGAACAAGACATCTGCTACTTACTACAACGCCTTCTCAGGGGTAGTAAGTACTATATAAATGCAATTTATTTTGTGTAAATAGTTGGAAAGAACACCACATCTGAAAATTCTTACAGAGCATGCATATCTCGTAAACCGAGCCTGAACAAAGTGAAAAGCTGCCTCTCGTATGTGTGAAGAGCTAACAAGGTTTGAGCCTTTGTTTCCCCTCTGCTTCCTTTGCATCAGGTGTGAGGCTCCCGACAGCTCCCTGCCAGGAGACTCGAATAAAAGGAGGCCCGATGACCCCTCAAATTCGGCCTTTGTTACGGGCCCAGCAGGAGTCTGAAATAAGAAAGCCCCGTCCCGCCGGCACGTTGTTGCTTGTTGCAGATGAAAAGCGGACAACGTGCAGGCACTGCTGCATGTGTCCCGGTGTTTGCAAATTACATCGGGGCGAATTCAGAATATTTTTTCAGTGGAGCCCAACTTCTTGGACGGTGTCCACCCTGTGAAAATAGTGGGTGGACGCCGTCCACCCGACTTATGCCCGTTAGCAGTGAGGGAGGTTCCTTTGGAACCAGTCCATGATGCTCTAGTACCTAGTAAGAATCCTCATAATTACCACGGTTGCAGAAATATCTTTACCGCCATCTTTTATGAATACCTCTTAAGGAGAGCAGAGCACGCTATCTTAGAGTTACCCGTTAACGAGGAAACCTGGAAACCAATTCTGTTTATGGCCACGATGATTCAACTGCAGTAAGGATGTCGGGCTCTGAACAGGATTATATTAAAATAATGGAATAACTCATTGAAAGTTCAATAATGCTTTGGTCAGTTACCACAGTCCAACGCCAGGGCATCCACTCTTGCGATCTGGGTCATACGGTCTTATAGTTTGGTTACCTTGACCTATCAGAAGCGAGTACGCAAATGCGTAAAGAGGTTTGTCTACTCCAAGAGCTTGTTACGCATCCAAATTGAGATTTGTACACCACTGAACCAATCTCCGTACACAAACCTTGCAGACCTCCGAACAAGACATCTGCTACTTGCTGCATCTACTAAAGGTAAGGTTTAGCCTACCCTTCAATAACAGTACACCTGGCTGCAGTACTTGCTTACCTACGAACCAGAAAACACATGTCAAATTGTAAAATACCGTTTGTGCAAGCTTTCATGGAAGAACGCAAGTCATTTCTCCTAGAACACCATCAGTCCCTTTGTGGGACCTTAACATTAAGCTAGCAAGACTTGTGGGACCTCACTTGGAGCCATCACACTCTTGCCCAATGCAGTTCTCTTCCTTCCGTGGGGTAAATGAAATACAAGCCCCAACTGTAGAAGAACCACTTGTTAAAGTGTACAAAGATTGGGTCATCCTTAGAACACACCCTTATTGTCTGCCAAAATCGTCTCCCCCCCCCCCCCCCCCCCCCCCCCCCTCCTTCCATGTCAACTGGATTGATTGTTTTCCTATGTTTTTTTCCCCATAACCTCATTTTGTTGTGGAAAAGGCCTTGCACGTTTTAGATGTTAAGAGCCCTGGCGCAATACATTGACCGTTCTATGCTATTCAGATAGACTAAGCAACTATTTCTAGCCAGCCTGAGTATGGAAACATGTTATAAAGAAGTACGGGAGTCCATAGGTTCATGTAAGCTACTTCTTTAATGGTAGCTTAGTTCCATCACAGGTGGTCAGGATAACAGGAGGAAGTTAGGAAGTACAAGGATAGCCCCACCAGGAGCAAGCTCCATTCAGCTCAGCCTGAGTACACCAACTGCCAAACTCCTCTGGAGAGACACCCAGGCATTCCATGATGTCATACAACATTCCAACCCCAACAGAGCTGAGCAGTAGAGAAAAGCTAGCAAGTAATCTACAACACATCCTCTTCCCTTAGGGAACAAAAGAAGTAAAGAAAGATACCCCATAAACTTTAGGCAAGAAGGTGCAGCAATAAAGTGCACCTAACCTTGGGAGTAATGCACGAGGTATCACAAAACGACTGGCATGAACAGACATATGTAAAAGATCACAAACAACATCAGTACACGCCCCATCCCCCTCCCTTAGGGAAAATAATGCAAAGCACAGATGAAAAACACAATGCAACAAGAAAGACGAACACCCACCCAACCTCCCCAAAAGTGGGTACACCCAGGGAAAACACCCTGTAACCAGGTGGATGTAAATACAGACCCTTGGAAGAAAACAACATCTCCAAAAACAACAACAAGAATTAGACCAGAAGGCATGCTGACTCTTAAGATCCACCAGTAGTAACAAAGAGACCTAAACACAAAACTGCACACTCAAAGTCCTCCAAACATGAAACCCTTGGCCACGAGTTCCATGGAGGCGGACTTCGACTGAAACACAGTGTCAACTAGAAAAGAAGACCCATTGATAGCGCTGAAAAATTAGTCAAGCACGCCAAAAACACAGAGTGCTAACCCTTGAAAAAAAACAACCTCCCCTAAATAGGGTACACCATAGGATACACAGACCCAAGAAAACTAGAAAACTAAAATAGAGGCATTGCCTTCCCCCCAAAACCTCCCCAAATAATGGGTACACAATGAGTTAAACACAAAAACAAAATGGAGGCATTGCCTACCCCCACAACCTCCCCAAAGGAATGGGTACACTCTAAGTACAAAGACAACAACTTAAAGGCATTGACTACCTACGAACGCAACGTAAACCACATCCCCTAACCAGTTTACACCTGGAAGGGTACGCAGGATACTACCCCTGGAACACCGAAAACTAAATTAGAGGCATAGATTACCCCCACGACCCGCCCACAGAGACACAGAGACAGGAACACTACAAAACAAACACTTCAGAACACACAATATCCCTTAGGTAGGGTACACCACAGGACAATCACCCTGGGAACTGCACCACAAGGTAGACACCCAGTTAAAGAAAATCTACCACCTCCCCTACATTTGGTACAACAGCATACCAACTGACCTCCCCATTGCCAGGTACAATACCCTTGTACCAGGGAACACCGCAGAGTATACATCACCAAAAACAACACCTGAATTTGAGCACGGACTGCTCCCTCAAACTGCTCATGACTGAGTACAACGCCCCCAAGACCTCCCCAAATGGGTACACACCGCACATGTAAACTGAACAGAGAGCGCCATACAACTGTTATATACCCCCCAAAAAAAAAACATGACTGTAAAAACACTGACTAAAATTTGACATGCATTAAAGTGACAAGTATTCCAATAAACGGAAAAACCATATACTCTGGTGAGCGATCTCTCACCCGACACCTCGACAGATAGACAGTTCCATACAGAGCCAAGAGTTCCATTCCATGTTGACTCGATGTGCTTCGTCATCCCCTTGCTGTACAGGACGTTCACCACCGCAAGTCACTAAGCAGACCCAAATGTAGCTGCAATCGCCAGGAAAAACCAGCGCAACGAACACAGAATTGCTTTATACGTGCTTTCAACGAGCACCGGGATCCACAAGCAAGACGCGACAGCATGAAGTGATGAGATCGTTGTTACGATCATAGAGTAACGCGCTGTTAGAGGAATGTGGCCATGGCAACGTCAAAATGGCCGCAGAAGACGTAGTAGGCGTGAATGCGTTAGTAACGCCCACACGTGTGACGACACAGAAACACGTAGGACAGTCGAATGCAGAACTTACGGAGTGGCAAGGAGTTCTGCTACTACCAGTGAACGTTCGATGATGTCACCAGACTAGGATTGGAGGTGGAAGACAGCAGAGCTCCAATCGAAATAACTGCCACGGCAAGACAGCACACCCGGTAAGCAGAAGTGAATGAGTTGCTTGAGTCGCGCTCTTGGTATGACGTGCTCATTTTATCAGCTTACTTCCACTGACTAAAGCGCTTGTTACACCATCGCCTCACACACCAACTTCCTGTCAAACGATCAGTCCAAGCATTTAAGGCAGTCCAGCATAGATGGGCTAGATTTAAATCGAATCGCTTTGAAGGTGATCACCAAAGTCCTTCTCTTCCCTAAAATACACCCCTGCTCTCAGCTGATGAGGAAAGACGTTAGTGGGAAGGGCAGAAAACACAGCAGGCTTGTTGAGGGAGACTGTTCACTGATGACAGCAGCTTCCAGAGTGATGTGAATACAAACGCCCAGGCTGCAGGCTGTCCAGGTGGTACAGGACACTGGTGGGGCTGACCGGGGCGTTACTTTTGCGTTTCAATTGACATCTTGAAAGTCCTTAAACTCCTTAGATCCTTTTCTTTCGATTCCTTAGTTCCTAGAAGTCCTTACTCCTTAGTGCACACGTCAGTCCTTAAGATAGTCGCCAAAATGTTATAAAGAAGTACGGGAGTCCATAGGTTCATGTAAGATACTTCTTTAATGGTAGCTTAGTTCCATCACAGGTGGTCAGGATAACAGGAGGAAGTTAGGAAGTACAAGGATAGCCCCACCAGGAGCAAGCTCCATTCAGCTCAGCCTGAGTACACCAACTGCCAAACTCCTCTGGAGAGACACCCAGGCATTCCATGATGTCATACAACATTCCAACCCCAATAGAGCGGAGCAGTAGAGAAAAGCTAGCAAGTAATCTACAACAAAACACCATTTTCAAATCGGGGCTTGCCAGATGGCTCATCGGTTGCATTCAGGTTTGCTATGCCGAAGCGAAATGCCAACTACGCTGTGTGCCTCCAGCATTGCCTATTGGGAAAAAGGAAGCCACTATGGTTTTCCTGGGTAACCTTTCAATTGAACAGATTGTTAAGCAGCAACATGGTCAGCCATCTGGGCTTTAATTAAACCTTACTCTGGATGATCTGGCCAGACAGGCATGTCAGGCTGGGAAACCGTCTTTAAAATCTTGTTCCAAAAATCTTTGCTTCCACTTTAAAGCTGCTGCTTTAGGGAGAGGGCATTTCTTTCCAGTCTCCACAATGCTTGTGATGAACAGCAGCATATTCCTCAAATGGAAAATGTTACTTACCTGTAACAATCAGTTTGTAGTTTGTTGTGATGTTGATTTACATGCACCTTCCCACCTTACCTGGATGCCTTTTCATGGTATGAAATTGACAGTGTAAACTATCTTTTATGATTGAATCTGTATACGCTTCTGTACTAGTGTACATAGACTTTCCAGCTTCACATCTGTACATCCCTCTTCACTCACCCGTACGGGAATCATAATCTGAGGTGGAGTCTGTGACCTGGTGATTTGTGGGTTTTGGTGGAAATATCGCTAGTTGCCTCGAAACCAAAACATTTACTTAGAAGAAAAACAACTTGCAATGTTCTCACCCAACAATAGAGGGCAGGAGTTTGTAAAGCATGTGAATCCACAGCACTACGAGCTGTTTGTTCGGATAAGCAACTGTTATCCTTAATCCATACTGTTCCAACTGGAGAAAGTTATCGTACTCCTCCCTTGTGCTCTCATGGTCTCCAAAATGATCTATCTACATTATAATTCATCACACGCGTTAATCATACAGTGACAGTGCCCACCACAACATGCCCTCCCCCAACCAAATGATGCAGCAAAGCATACCGTAATTGCTTCTCAAAACTTACCAGTCTTAATAGCAGTGTTTTGCCAACTAATAACCCTCGCTGTGCGCTAATGAAGACTTCGTCATATTGTCCGGTCCTGACGAATGCCCCTGACCATATTTATGGCTTAAATGAAGACAGGCATGTGTTGGTTGCATTGCACAATCCTTTTAGGACACTTATTTTGTCCATGCAAGGAAGAGGCCAGTAGTGCAGAAATTACTTTCAGCCCCTCTTCTATGCATTTTTAGGTCTCGCGCCTAGCGTTGCAGTGCGTAGCAGTGCTCGCGCAGCGAGAGGCCTCTTGTAGGGGCTTTGGAAACCGACTTAGGCAAAGTATAAACACGAGGGTGTGCTTATCCTTTTGTACCATGCTATTGGCCTTTGCGTGCATGTTGTTTCACAAAGACCGCATGCAATAGGCCAAAGGCAGGCACATTGCTCCACCCATGGCCTATTGGTGTCTGTTACGCACACCGCTGCCATGTGGTTTCAATTATCGTGCCCAGACACGGGCGCGATAATTGAAGCCACATGGCTCGCTGTGGCGCACAAGCACCACTCGCGAGCTTCTTCTTTTTTGGATCCATTTCACAGGGAAGCAACTAAGTGAAAGAAGGAAAGAGGTGGGCTGCTCGCGCGCACCACTAGTTTCCTTTGGCTGTTGCTAGTTTGAGGTTGCCATTATGTATGGAAGACAATGCACAGAGTTCTTGGAATGTAAAGTGAGACTGAGTGGACAAACTTCCTAAACAATACTGTGTACCTGGAAACCTCCCACGCACCTCTGAGCACGCGAATCGGCCGAAAGAGCTCTTTAAAAAGATACTTTAATAGGAGCAACATGAGGCACAGTTACGTGTTTATTTCCTTAACCGTTCACCAAGTCAGCTCGAAAAGCCCCAGGTCTCCCAGTCTGGGGATTCATCTATTTTTAAATCTGTAAGTGTGAAGTGGTACACGTCTTGTGAAGTTTTTCACCTGGCCATTATAATCGATAAGCGCCCCAAGCTTAATCAATGGGGGCGACGAATGAGCGAGCACACAAATGCTAAACATTGTTATGTAAAGCCAGGACTGACAGAAGAGGACATACATGTCATGGGACGCTTGCCTGTCCCTCTTTCCCCTTCCCTCCTCCTTCTCTTTCACCCTGTGCATGTTATATATTAACTGGTTCTTCTCAATTTATTTCTAAGCGATCCGCATTTTAGCAGCTACTAAATGGGAAGGAATTTATGAAACTTAATCAGCCCAACATTGCACAATGTCTATGTGGGAAAAACAGAGAACAAACTAAGCATTCATTTTCATAGGGTCGCGATACTTTAAAAATCGTAATGAAATGGTCTGTGACTTCCATGTGCCCTCGAACCACCTTCTACGCAGCTGTTGACCTCAAGCGGTGCAGACACACACCTTGCCAGCTTACTGACTGCTTTTCCATCCGCCTCTTCTGCACCCTCCCCTCCCATCTCATCCCAGACCCACCTTCCCCGTGGGTGGGTTGGTATCTTCTCGTCTGCCTCGCTGAGCCCTGCGCGTGCAGAGGGAGTCCCTCCCGCATGAATATGGAATAGGCTGCACGAGGATAGTGGGAAGTGCAGCCCCGCCTTCCCCCACACTGCACCAGGGGACGAGATCGGAGTGGGACATGGAATCAGACCGAGGGCACTGGCAGCATGACAATTCCCAGCTTTGTGGTGGTTTTGGTGCTGGGGGCCATCCCTGGAAGGGGCTGCTTTGACAAAACAGCTGCATTGGCATTGTAAGCGATCGGCATTGTAAATGACAATGCCTTTTATTTTTATTTTTTTTAAAAGAAAACAAAAAATAAAAGGCATTGTCATTTTTCCTTTTATGCACACTCTGTTGTACTGTTGTATTTATTGAATTATATTTGTTTGCGTGTGCGACCTTGCTTCAATATAATTAATGGCACAGACTTCCCAAACGTGTGGTTCGCGATGTTTTAATTATTTTTGTTGAGCACTTTTTAGGGCTCGCCTGAGCCAGCGCTTTAGCGCTGCTCTGGCGAGAGCTATAGAAAGCGGAATTTGAAAGTGCAAACTAGTGCTTTTCAGGCCGCCAACTACAGTGCATGTGCACCGGGCGCGCGCACCATTTGTCAGCCTGCTGATCACTTTCTCGGCCGCTTTGATGTTCTCAGTGAGCCGCGCGGCCACTGAGAACAAAAGCGGCCGCGAAAGTGATCACCATTTACCACCCCCTCCCTTATCCCACTTCCTGCTTGCTGTGTGTGTGCTTACACACTCCATGCCCTCGGGCTCCTTCGTGCTGCTTTACCCTTCCCTATGCTTGTGCTTCCTATCTCCTCCCACTCCTGTGCTTTCTTTTTTTTAAAGTCATTTTACTAAGCGCCAACGCGAACGGAAGGTATCGGAGCGCTTTACATGAGCACCAGTTGAAGCACCAGTTAATTGTACAAGGATTTAGGCCGGGTAGATTATGTAATTTGCTCAGAATCCCATTCTGTTTAACGAGCGCCGGGACTCGAACCTGGCTCCTCAGTTCCAAAAGCCAAAGGCAGCAATTTTAGTGGTTACGCCACACC
This sequence comes from Triturus cristatus, assembly GCF_964204655.1. Classification (NCBI taxonomy): domain Eukaryota; kingdom Metazoa; phylum Chordata; class Amphibia; order Caudata; family Salamandridae; genus Triturus; species Triturus cristatus. Next base: position 846,195,016 of record NC_140586.1, on the reverse strand, counting down.
CTCACCCCTATGTTAGCCTTGTACATGAGGAACGCTTACCCCATTAAGCGTCTAAACGTTCCACTTCGGCTGATTCAATCCCTATGCTCAGGTAAAAATGTGCATTTAATACAGATTCACCAACGTTTAGGAAGAAGTTGGAAATCTATACCTCATAAATTGCAGCCCTTGATGTGCTTGCATAGATTAACAGAAATAACCGTCCGTGCGATTGAAAATCTACATTAATTGGGACCCACTCTGACCAAATGTGGTTTGTGCCTTTCATCCTTCAAGTGTCTATTGTGGCTTGTGGGTCTCGGGGAGCCTGCAATCTGATGAAGAAACAGATTGTCCGCTCTTGCAGTTTAGGCAAATAACGGAGATAAGGGGGGAAAACGCGTATTGCTCAGGAGCACACAATTCAGGCAAATGGGACTTACAACCTGTGCTCCTTGTGTCAGAGCGTGCGATGCAATAGATCTCGCATTTACGCGATTTGAGCTATTGCCATTGTAAATGACAATGCCTTTTATTTATGTTTTGGTTTTTTAAAAAAAATAAGTCATTGTTATTTACAATGCTAATAGCTTAAACTTTTGCAAATGCGAGACCTATTGCATTGCAAATGCTTCTTTTTAAAGTGACTGCTCCTTTAATTCGTAGCTTCCGTGTAGCTGCTGAACTTTCACCCCTCCCACTTTCCCCTGCTGCATTTCCAGCTTCCGGTCAGTCACTGGAAACGAGCTTTCCCGACTCGTCTGTGTTTTAAGTTGCTCAGCGCCGGAAGCGAGGAGAATCATAGATGCCTAGTTTAATGTAGAACTCACTCTCTCTCCCGTTTATCAGGATCTCAGCTTCGTTCTGAAACGTAATCCAGAGCTGCCCTCGGATACTGTGCTTGACTGCTTTCTTTCTGTCTGCATGAGGGTCTTTGTGACTATACTGCAAGCTAAACGATTCGCTGGGTGTGTGTGTGTGTGTGTGTGTGGGGGGAGATGGTAGCTTTATCAAATGTTGATTACTTGATTTTGGGACCCCAGCATATTTAAAACGAGAAGGGTACTAAAGTTTGCAAGTCTTAACTGATGGGTGATGCATGGGATTGTGATTTGGAATAAAGCTTAGGCAGCAGGTAGGAAGAAGACCAGAATATGCGCGCCCAGCTGTCCAGATCTTCGTTAAGTGATGATAAGAAACGTTTGGTAAATAAAATGCCCCGGTGGCAATATTTATTCACCATTTCTTCATTTACACAAAGGATTAGACTTTTAATAAGTTCATTTTAGTACACATTTGAACAAATAAAAATGGCAGTCCTATTATAAAACATTAAGTCGTTATAATTACAAATAATGAATAAGAAGGTATCCCTTAGTGATATACTAGCTTTACAAAGTGAGACATTTAGTGATAACTTTTTTTTTTTTACTTTACAGTCTCTGCCTTTCGGGTTCCGTTTTTTGTTCTCAGAGGCAGAACTGTGTTCTGGACTTTAGGGCAAAAGACACCCGCAGCGTTCTGAAGTAAGAAGGAGGTGGAGGCTCACATTACCTGGTCACAGTTTGAGGAAGGAATCGCCGGACGGGACTGCAGGTCCCAGGAGCCCTGAGCGCCGCAGCTGTGTAGCGGCACGCCCTCCCGCCATCCCGCCCACTAACGGGATAAAATACCTCGCGGAACCCGCTGGCGCGGGTCCCGCAGCGTTCTGAAGTAAGAAGGAGGTGGAGGCTCACATTACCTGGTCACAGTTTGAGGAAGGAATCGCCGGACGGGACTGCAGGTCCCAGGAGCCCTGAGCGCCGCAGCTGTGTAGCGGCACGCCATCCCGCCCACTAACGGGATAAAATACCTCGCGGAACCCGCTGGCGCGTGTCCCGCAGCATTCTGAAGTAAGAAGGAGGTGGAGGCTCACATTACCTGGTCACAGTTTGAGGAAGGAATCGCCGGACGGGACTGCAGGTCCCAGGAGCCCTGAGCGCCGCAGCGCCGCAGCTGTGTAGCGGCACGCCCTCCCGCCATCCCGCCCACTAACGGGATAAAATACCTCGCGGAACCCGCTGGCGCGGGTCCCGCAGCGTTCTGAAGTAAGAAGGAGGTGGAGGCTCACATTACCTGGTCACAGTTTGAGGAAGGAATCGCCGGACGGGACTGCATGTCCCAGGAGCCCTGAGCGCCGCAGCGCCGCAGCTGTGTAGCGGCACGCCCTCCCGCCATCCCGCCCACTAACGGGATAACGATCCACCCCTATTTCCCATTGGATGGTGCCTCGGCTAAATTGCACCATTACAAGCGGAGCGGGACGCGACGCGGGATGCCCTGGACGAAGCCCGGACTAAGGGCGGACAGTCTGAGACAGTCCGGGACAGGAGGGGGCAGGTGGGAGCAGCAGACTGGCTTTTGGATACCTGTGTCACTGAAGCTTACCATCGTACTTTCTGTTGTGTGTATCGATTGCCAAGTTACTGTTGGTTCCCGTTTAAAGCTCCCTGGGGATCGAAGGTTGTATGTGATAACCTATTTGGGAAACCCTGGTATATTGTTGTTGGTGTCTATAATAAGAAATTTCAGGGGGGTCCCGGAGCCCGATCTGCTAATTATGCCTAAAGCAAAGATAGCAGCCTCGACCACAACCATGGATAATTACCTGGTTAAGATGGTCGACAAAATTAATCAGGAACGAAGGAAATCATTAGGTCGTCCAGGGTCACAGAATCTGGTTTCCCCTCCGCCCATTTGTTTGGCCTCTGAGCCCCCCCTTGTTCAGGATCTTAATACTCCCTTATTACCCCCTGACTGTATATCTGAGGGAGTTGTTACTGACACTATTAGTTCGGATTGCGACACTCCTGAGTCCACGATCGACCCTGAACCAGGCCAAGCTATTTTATCCGATGTACCTACCCCCAGTCAGTCTGTTCCTAGACGCCAAAAATTAACACGCACCTGTAGGAACACTACTAAACCCACACAGTCAGCGAGGAGGGAATCGCCATAGTAATAAAAAGGACACCACCCCGCAGATAAACGTCCCAGCCCAATCTGTGCTAACGGAAGGAGCTAAGGTCAACTTAGATAAGGAACAGCTGGATCTTATAACCCAGGCTATAGTTGCCAAGTTTGACATATTTGTTAAACCTCTGTTGACCAAACTTTCCACTCTTGCCGACGAAGTAGTCAGATTGGGAGGTATCTTGGATTCTTTTATCAAGGCTAGACCAGCCCCAACCAATATTATTGGTACACAGGTGCCCGAGGAGACTTCTTTAACTACTTCTGATACAGCCCCAATGATGGTCGGGAACAGTAGTTCTGTATGTAGACCTGGGTGTGCCTCTGGAAAGCCTGTAGCGGTCCCCAATGTACTATCTCAGCGGCAAAACACTACAAAACCACCCGCCGTTTTAGTCCCAGGGGAATCGTTGGGCGACAACGTTAACTTCCCTAGCTCCAGAAACCCCCAACCGAACCTGCCACCTACGTGTGCACCATTTGTTGCCGTCCTTATGAACGTCCCCCCTGCTAAGAGGCTTGATAGCAATCCTGTTAGTGTAGAATCACACTCGTCATTAAAGAATAAAACTGTGGACTGGCTCCACCGACAGTGTGATTTCCCTATAGCACTATCCAGTGATATACTTTGTACTAGGAGAACTAACTGGGTTGGTAAGTCCCGTAAGACCTGCGAAGGCGACTGTATTGTCATCAACTTTCGCAACCCCCAACTTACCTCCACAGTTTTAATCAAAGCCGCTTCCCTCCCAGTGACCGAACACGGTATATCCCTGCGCCCGCTTGGGTACTTTTATAGAGATTTTGCAACCCAACCCGTCATTCAATCTGCTGACGAGCCCCATTGGTATAGGCCTAGAGTACAGGATATGGGAGCTATACCCACTATCTCTACGTTTAATAGATTCCAGCCATTAAGTGGGCTTGATTACAATGACTGACTGGAGCCGACCACAGATGGTGTTAGGTCGGAAGACTTGGACTCGAGTAAAGTGAGCTACATTGGGGTCCCCAGGATATCAACAACTATTATTAACAATATTGGTGTAAACAAACTGGACTCTACTGTGGCATGCGACCAAGATGATTTGGTTATCGGGAGAGGGGTTAGGCCCCCGATGAACCCTTCCACATGTTTAGTTAAATCTGGTTCAAGTGTCATAGCTTGTTGGAATGTTGCGGGACTTTCCCACAAGGATGATTGCTTAGGTTGGTTTGATTTTATCAATATTTTTAATATTTTATGTTTCCAGGAAACTTGGAGTTTGGTCCCCATTAATTATAACGGGTTTGTCTCATATTCAATACCTGCAGTGGCTTCAAACTCAGGAAGAGCCAAGGGTGGCCTCCTGACACTGATTTCTGTTGACGCCCCGTTTGTAGTAAAGAAACATGTCCCGGTGGGGGACCATTCCCAAATCCTTTGGCTTTGTAAGGAGCGGGATAGGAATATCCTTTTAATCAACTTTTATAATAATGTTTTTGATAATTCTAGGCAGCGGATAGCTTTTGCGTTGGAGGAAGCTTTGGTTAAAATTGTTACAGGAAATGAAATCGCCTTTGAGTTTATCTGGTTGGGTGATTTTAATGTTTCTACCTGTGTGTCCTCTGCCCATAGGGTTTGTGGTTTTTTAAGCACCCAAGGAGAAGGAGTCGCCCATTTTCCCCATAATCCTTATGGGGATTCATTAAATAAAATCCTGATGACATATGATATGGAGATCATGGGGAATGCGAGGGGTGTCCTTGATGAAATTGTCCCTACCTTCACGGGCAGAAACGCTAACTCTGTCATTGATTTTATTTGTACTTCCACTAGCCTTATTCCATGGTGTTCTGCCCCTCTGGTAGTAGATAATCTGATTAGTGATCACAACTGCCTGACCATGGAGATGGCTTTTTGGAAAATTAATACAGGTCCCAAACCTAGTATTGTGGATAACATTGAACCACATAGACCAAATGGATATAGAATTAGGTGGAAGGGAGAGAAGGCAGACCCCCTGTCTAGCTCCATCATTAAGAACTGCTCTAAAGAAATCGAAACTATCCTAGTGAGTGAAGAATCGACAGCTGTAATCCTGAATACATTTGTCGACATCAATCACTCCATAGAAGCAGTATTCACCAAAAATTTTAAGGGCGATTCAAATCGGCTAAGGGGGTGGTTTGATCATGCCTGTACTGCTGCCCTGAAGACTCTTAAGGTGGCATTGGCAGATAAACAGAGGGACATTATTTTTATTCGGCATCTAAGGGCAACTTATAAGGCAGCCGTGTCAGAGAGAAAGGCAGAACTTAAGCGTGAGGCATGGGATAAGTTAGACCGGGCTGCTGAAACCTCTGATTCCTCGCTGTTTTGGGCCACAGTCAACAGCCCTTTTTTAAGGGACGAGGCTGCACCTATTCTGTCAGCTAACGTTAGCGTCGAAAGTTGGGTTTCCCACTTTTCCCTGATTTTTGATTCTGATAAACACATGGACAATGGTGGTGGGGTCCGGCCTATACTTCCCCCTAGATATTACATGTGCCGAGGTTAAGAAATGTATTATTGCAAGTAAAGGTGGGAAGGCTCAGGGACCTGATGGTGTGCCGGTGGATATTTACAAAAAAGAACCTGAAATCTGGGGCCCATTATTGACCAAGGTATTTAACAATGCTGTGAGACATGGTGCACCGCCTACTTGGGAGGAATCTATTATTATTCCCATCTATAAAAAGGGGGAGAAGGGTGATGCTAAGAACTATCGGCCTATCTCCCTTCTCGATTCGTCCATGAAAATCATGAGCCGGGTGCTCCTTGTCAGACTTGAAGAGTGGGCTGAAGATAATAATATCCTGGCCAATTCCCAATATGGATTCCGGAAGGGTAGAGGCACAGTTGAACAGTGCCTCAACCTAGAACTACTAATTGGGAAATATACTAAGGCAAAGAAAGGTTCCCTCTTCCTCTGTTTCGCCGACCTTAGTAGTGCCTTCGATATGGTTAACCATCAGATTCTTTGGGAGACACTACTTGGAATGGGGGCGCCGGAGGGCATTGTCCATTTCCTGGCCAGACTGTACATTAACCTTAGCTCTAGCGTTCGATACGGCCTGGGTGGGGAGTGCACTCCTAAGTTCCCTGTTAAGCGTGGCATTAGGCAGGGGTGTGTTAGCCCCATTGCTTTTCACACTTTTTATTAACGAGGTAGACTCTGTCTTAAGGTCTGTGGGGGCAGATGCCCCAACCATTCTTGACTCTTATATCCCGGTATTACTGTATGCGGACGACGCAGTACTTCTTTCTAGGACCCCTGTAGGCCTCCAACGCCTCATGGACAGGTTTTCCTTGTTTATTGGGGAAAGGAAGCTGGTCATTAATAAAACAAAGACCTTTGTCATGGAATGTGGTAAGGGCCGTAAAAAACCTCATTCATTCTTTATGGAAGGACAGAGGGTACAGACGGTAGATACATTTAACTATTTGGGTGTCACCTTCTCCAAGACAGGTAGCTGGACCAGCGAAGTTACCCACGTTAGAGCAAGAATGGCGAAATGTGCTCACGGGGTATTCACGTTCGCCTCTAAGATTGGGGATAAACGTATTAGCGACATGCTGAAGATCTACCAAATGAGGTGCCTTTCAATTGACCTTTATGGGGCAGGTGTCTGGGGGCATGTTTCGGTTGGGAATCTCCAAGTGGAGGAAAATCTGTTTCTAAAAAGGTTACTCTGTTTGCCTACCTCAGCATCCACGCATTTGGTCCATAGGGAATTTGGAATATCCCATCTTCTAGATTCCATTGCCCATAGACCTTTAATGCTGTGGCGTGCGATCTGGGCCAAGGAGGAGACCTCCATGAACAGAGATATTATCAAGGACTGTTTATCTCTAGATAATCATTTGAAGATCCCCTGGGTAAAATATGTTATGCACAGTTTTAAGGACATTTATGGTGTTAATCTATACGAGGACTGCTATGCTGCCAATAGTATGTCCAAAAGTGAAATGAAGTCTGTTTGGTTATCACTAAAGTTTGAGCAACATTTGAAGGCCAGTAGCAACTTATCCACCTGCAAGCTCTGACAGTTGCTGTGAGATGTCAGGTTATCAATCTTATTTGAGCTTTGTTACTAGGCCCTCTCACAGGTTCGTTTTAACCAGACTGCGCTTCGGAATTGTTCACCATTTGGTGGCGTTTCCTAATACCAAAAAATACCCCATGGGTCCTTGTCCCTGTGATGGAACCACAGCCCAAAGTACAATGCACTTTCTATTGTTTTGCCCACTATATGGTAACTACCGTATTGCATTTTTAAAACCCCTGTATAAGAAACTCGGTGTCAGAACAGTTAAGGATGTCACGAAATTGATATTTAACCCCACTCCCGATGTCTGTTTTTTCACAGCCACATTCCTTTTAAAAGCTATCAAGGCTAGGCCTAGTATTATCATCTTTTAAAATTGATATTGTCGTTTTTTATGTATTATCTGTTTTAACTCCACTGATGTTTTTATGAATTATTCTTGCTATTAGCCTATGTGTATCTTTGATGTTTTTTATGTGTATTGCTTTTATGGACTTCGTTGTCAAGCTCCGATAAAAAGAAAAAAAAAAAAGAAAAAAAAAGTTCATTTTAGTACACATTTGAACAAATATAAATGGCAGTCCTATTATAAAACATTAAGTCGTTATAATTACAAATAATGAATAAGAAGGTATCCCTTAGTGATATACTAGCTTTACAAAGTGAGACATTTAGTGATAACTTTTTTTTTTTACTTTACAGTCTCTGCCTTTCGGGTTCCGTTTTTTGTTCTCAGAGGCAGAACTGTGTTCTGGACTTTAGGGCAAAAGACACCAGAATAAACAGTGGCAGGCTACAGTCCGGGGTGATAAACGGGGCATGCTTGGGAAGGCTTGGACTTCTCCTGACCCCAAGCTGTATTCAATGAATGCATGCGCCTCTACAGCAGCAGGACGTGTCGATGCGCTGTACTTTATATATGGAGTCATGCTACAGTCAGTGTGGATCTGAAGGCTGTGCAATAAGAACTTCACGAATAACTTAACTTTTCAGCATGTCACACGCTCTTCTGCCGTTTCTAAATCCTTTAAATAACGTGTTAGTTATACTATTTATTACTCAGTTTACGACCTTAGCAAAAATGCAAGACTGAGTCGTTTTAATTCTGACTCGTTACCTGCCAACAACTGCTTTGTTTGAGCAGTGAATGTTGGTTAAATACAAATCCTAACTAAATTCAATAGATACCATCTAAGACACAACTGGTCAACAGGAATCTCAAACACAGATTAATACTAGGGGATCTCAAACGATTTATTTTTTATAAAGCAACCCTTGTGTAATATTTTATTACAGTTTTTATTATATAATCATAAAACAAACTACAGCATTTAAAACACAGAGTTAACAACACAAACTTATCTCTTTTTACAAAATATATTTAGTGACACTGGGTTTTAATTAACCCGCATTGAGGAAAACCAGCTTCTCTCCCTCTGCCGCTACATTGCTCTCTAGCTCTTTGCTGCTGCCCTCCACCCTGTCCTCGGTGTTACTTCCACCGACCCACACCCTCTTTCTGTTGTCCGTACCTTCTCCTCCCCCAATTCCCTGTATATTGGTTTCCATCCAGTTGAACACTGACCCCCACCACCTTATTACTTTTACAACACTCTGGCCATCCATCTTGCTCGCCCCCACCATCCTGCAATTTGCAATGCAATAGGTCTCGCATTTTAGATACTTTGACCTATTGGTATTATAAATGACAATGCCCTTTATTATTGCAGTTGTCTTTTAAACACATAAATAAATGGCATTGTCATTTACAATGCCAATAGGTTAAAATCTTGCAATTGCGAGACCTATTGTATTGCAAATGCTTGTTAACTCAGAGGTCCTTATATACAAAAAGCCCATACCAGGTAGGAGGGTACATATTTCCATCACAATTTAACGGAGTGAATACCCAATTCAGTGCTTGTGTACAAACTACATTCTTATCCAATCCTCCACCACATTACGACCTTACAAGGTAACGTGCTATGTACTTAAAGGACGGTAGTTGAGGAGGGACCCAATGATTAATATCACCCCTGGAAGTGGGTGAGGGTAATTATCCTTTTAAGGAAAATTCTCTGTGTACCTATAAGGTTTGACCCCATGATCCTTGGGCACTAAGTTTATGGTTGAAATGTCTTTATTGGGTTTTCCAACAGAACAAAAACAGAAGGGGTACACTTGCATCAGCGTTTCGGAGCCCGTTAAATATGGGACTCCATGCAGTGTGACGTAACGACGCATAACAAGCCCCCTGCCCTCCACCCTTGGGCCTAGTGTCCGATAGAAAGAGGAAGACAAATAGTAGCTAGGTTACCCATTTAAGGGTGATCTTATGTGGTAGCCTTTAGGTGGAAACAGAATGGGTGTAAGGTAGTCGCAACAGCCAAAGGTATTTAGTGCAAATGAGTTTCCGAAATTCTAATGTCAGTTATGTCCGAAATGGTCCCCATAGTTTAGGAAATGCCGTTCCCCGATTACAGGGAGAGGTTGATGCCTTCCATCTCTTGTATGTACCACATACGGTGTAGCCAGCCTAGATGCTTAGGGATCTGCCCTGTACCCCAGTGGGAAAGAATGTTTTGTAAGACCACACTCCAGGCTAGGCTGATCTGTTTACCCTGTCGGCACTTGAGGCGGAAGGTGAGAGGGTTTGGAAGACCTAATATTATGTAAGCAGGGAAATCTAGGAAGCTGTGTCCAGGTGAGTATCCAGATCTGTGAGCACCTGCAACCAGTAGGTCCTGAGGTTCGGGCAAACCCACAAGATAAGTAGAAGTATGCGTGGGGATCCACATTGACGCCAGCATTCTGGGGATTTGGACTGGTTGTATTTATAAAGCCAGTGGGGTGTATAGTACCAATAGGTAACGATTTTCGTGCCTATCTCAATACTGGTGATATGAGCAGTGTGCGGCGCCCTGTAGTAAATGTAATCCCATTCTTTAGTCGTGAGTTATCTGCCTATTTCTGATTCCCATCGTGTTTGGCTCTTAGATTTGGGGACCTCTGTAGGTGGGCTTATCAGACTGTACTGGTCAGCAGCCAGGCGCTGTGCAGATGTCCTCGACAGGAACCAGCGTTCAAAGGGAGTGACTTGACGCTCTGCACCTGAGCGAATAGAAGGGTGCAGCACCCTGTGACGAATCTGGGGTGTAATGCCATCGCTCCGTTTCTTTAAGCGTGTACTCTGTACGGAGGATCTCAAAAGAGAGAGGACCCTCCAGATCAAACAGATGGCCCACAGACGTGCAGCCCGCGAGTGCCCATACCTGGAATGTGGGGTCCTGGAAGCCCAGGTGAAAATCTGGGTTCTTGACTATGGGGTAAGCGGTGAGGGGAAGGACGTAAGGTCCCTCTGTCACTATTCCGTCCCAGACTGCCAGTGAGTGGTGCCTTAGTGATGGGAGAAAGATACAGCGATTTGGGCTGCGCTTGTTTAGGCAGGAAGGGGATGCACCAGAGAGCCTGGCCCGCCATTGCACAGTCCATAATGACCAATTATTTTCAGATTCTGTGTGCGACCATTCCACGAAGACCCTCAATCGAGTGGCCTGATAGTAGTGGGGATCTATAGCCGAGATCTCCACGGATACGAGGGTGTTTATCTGCTCACATGAATCTATTAATCTCTTGTTGAAGGAAAGGCGCAATGTCCCAGGCAGGGGTGCAGCCGGGTGTACTTGGAAGAGAAACAGGATCCTGGGATGGATAGTCATTTTAATTGCAGATATTCGTCCTAACCAGGATAAAGAGTAGGATCGCCATCGATGCAGGTTGGATTTGATCCGGTGCGTTAATTATTCATAATTGAGAGCAACGGTGTCCGCGATGGTGGAGGTTATCTGAAAGCCGAGGTATGGGATGGATGTCGAGGCCCATTGTATGGGCAGGTCCTGTCGCAAAGTGTCTAGGGTTTGTGGCAGGAGAGTGAGGTTAAGGGGTGTGATTTATGAATATTTATCTTAAAGCCTGATGCCTGGCCAAATGCATATAATTCAGCCAGGAAAGTGGGCAGTGAGCTGGAAGGCTCCTCCAAAGATGCTATAACATCGTCCGTGTAAAGGCCAATGGTGTGCGGTTCCCCTCCAAATTGGACTGCCTTTATCTGTGGGTTGGAGCAAATGTGATCCATATAAAGGGCGAACAGCAGGGGCGACAGTCGACCCCCCTGTCCAGTTCCCCTGCTGATATGAAACTGAGGAGAATCCATTCATGCGGACTACAGCCGTGGGTTGGGTGTAGCTACTGAGGATCCACTTTTGGAAGCGATCTCCTAAGCTGAAGTGGGCCAGCGTTGCCGCTAGATAGGGTCAGTGTACCCTTCTCAAATGCTTTCTCGGCATCGACAGCAAAGAGCATTCTTTCTTGGGAATGCCTCTCAGCTTTGTCAATGTGCAGGATCCGCCTTGTGTTATCCTTGCACTGCCATTGGGGCACAAATCCTGCCTGATTGGGATCTTTGAGGCCCGGGAGGAGGGATTAAGCCGAGCAGCAAGAATACCTGTGAAGAGTTGGAGGGATATATTCAAAAGGGAGATTGGTCGATATGAGGAACAGTGAGTCTTATCCTTCTCTGGTTTAGGAATTACTGCTATTTCTGCTCAGAGCATTGAAGAGGGGAGCGGGGCTGCGATCGCATTAAATAACCTAGTAAGAAGAGTGGCTGGGCTTTGGCAGAAGGCCTCGTAAAAGGATTCCGGAAAGCCATTGGACCTAGAGACTTGGATAACTTTTGGCAGGATATGCGAAAAATAACTTCTTCGATCCTGATCGGTTGAGCCAGATCAGTCCTTTGCGCGGTCATCAGGCAGTAGCGGCCTCTTTAAGATATGCAGGGATAGCATCTGGGTGGAGGTCCTGTGCTGTGTAAAGGGTCTGGTAATATTCATGGAAGGACTCCACAATGTGCACGTCATCTGTCCATTCCTGTCCCTCCTTGTCCAGAATCTTTTGAACTCCTGTCTCCTGGCGTTGGGCTCGAAGTCGATTCGCCAGGAGGTGACCAGAACCGTCGCTTCCCACATAAAACCGATGTCCGAGCCGAAGTGCGGCGTATTCGGCCTTATGAACAGCCTTGCCATCTAACTCGCCTCGGGCTGCTTCTAGCTGTCTCCAAATCCTAGGAGCCTCTGTTCTCTTGTGTATGTGCTCTGGTTCTAAATCTTAGCGGTACATGCTCTCCCTCTTTTCCCAGCGGATTCTGTTATTTGCTGCATGGCTATAAATTGCCCCCAGATCTGTGACTGTGGGCGAGTGTTTGAAAAGTTTCAGCACTCCATCCATCTCCTTGCGTTTGCTTTGTTTGCCCTAAGTTGGCAGGATATGCCCAGACCTGGGTCCCTTGCTCACTTTGCCACTGGATTTAAGCTAGCCTGGCTGAAGAGGGTTGTTAGTCCGAAACCAGTCCCAGGATGCTTGTTTCCGGTCCAGGGAAGACATGGCTTGGCAGTTTGGGCTGGACTGTTCCCATGAGACTCGGGGTCAAGACTGATTTGCATATAGCTGTGTCTGAACTGTGGTGGCAAAGTGAGCGAAAGAATGATGTTGGATTTAACCCCGATCTGTGACTGGGGGCGAGGGTTTGAAAAGTTTCAGCACCCCGTCCATCATCTCCTTGTGTTTGCTTTATAAATTCCCCCCCCCCTCCCCCCCCCCCCCCCCCCCCCCCTGACTACTGCATTTAGGGCATCCCACAGCATGGAGACTGGAACCTCAGGTGTATCGTTATCGCAAAATAGTCCTAAATTGTCTTAGTGATCTGGGCTATAACCTTGGCATTGGGGTAAAGTGTCCCTAAGTTTCCAGGTTCTAGGAGATGGACTAGGAGACAGAACTGCGAGGGTCACTGTCACTGCAGCGTGATCCGATAGGGAGCGTGGCTCAATCTGTCGACTGGACCACCGAGGCTACTTACGGAGTACCCAGGAAATAATCAAGTCTGGCGTAGGTTTTATGGGCATGGGAGTAATAGGTGAAGTCTCTGGAGTTGGGGTGGAATGTTCTCCAGAGGTCTACTAGGCCCATGTCCCTCGACCAATTCTGTCCCACTAAAGAGAGGGTCCCTGCCTGCCCGTGGCGTGGTGCCGATCTATCTAGGTCCGCATTGAATACCAGATTCAGATCTTCCCCTTCCCACCCCACCCCATCAAGACCAACCTATTCTGAGTGCCCATGATCTGTCACCGCTTTGCGGAGAAAGGGTTCCTGTCCCACATTGGGGAATATATTGTGCCCACTGTAATGCTACTGGTCCCAATGTTTAAGGAGTATGCTAGGAGCATGCTTTTAATCTCTACCTGTTTGGGCCCCACCTTCCCTTTAAATGTCCGGGAAAGCAGAATCGCCACTCCAGTAGTCTTAGATGGGAGAGACGAGAAGAATTGATGGGGGAATGCCTTTGAGCGAAGTCTTTGCAGCAAACATGCGCGCCCCGTACTTTTCGAAGTAAGAAAGGATAGAGCTCCACTTTAGCGAATGGTTGAGGCCTGTGACGTTGAATGTGAGAATAACTAATGGATTAGTCATGGGTGTTTCCAATGAGGAGCAGCGTTCCGTATAGCCCTGAACTGCCCTGACCTAACTCTGTCTGGTCTGAGGGTATTGGCGATCAGGTCATGTTTGTAACAGCAGAAATGAAATGTGCATGCGCGCTGTGTCACCGGGTCCAACAAACCCCCATAACCAAAGGCCCTAGTGGCCCAAATAAACAGAAACCAATTATTGTCTAAAGGAAGAACATTGTCCAGGATGGGTGTCTCTGTGGAATACCAAAGGTAAGGAGGAATCTCCGTGGTCCCCCTCCCCGCCGAGCCCCGAAGAAGGAAGGGAAAAAAAGTCTAAAGGGAGCGATATGAAAAAAACTGCATTATACATATGCAGTCATTGGCCCCGCGGAGTCTCCTGCCAGAGTGACCAGGACAGCCTGCCTCTCCCTGGTGAAGGTGTCTCGGTCTGGGCAGAGAGGACCGCAAGCCCCCCGGGAGTGAAGATCACCTCTCGTGACAGCGCCTCCTTGCACGGGGGTCCTCTGGGAAGTGGTCTTTGAGGTTGAGTAGGCTACATGCCTCATCCAGTGAACCGAGTTGGTGCAGCTTCCCCTCCAGGTGAAAAACAATGCGTAAGAGATGCCCACAGGAGTAGGGCACCCCCAACTCTCAAAGATGCGCGCTAACAGGTTAAAAGGCCTTGCGTTTCTGGACGGTGATTGCTGCCAAATCTTGAAGCGGTAGAGGAGGGGAAAGCTTGTGCTTTATTTAGTAACTAGTAGGTGCCAGTGCTTAATTTGAGCTGGTGTGGTCCGCAGGCATTCATTTGTGGGGACCAGCACTACTTTTTCCACAGCAGCAAGAGAAGGACCGGAAAACTGTCACAAAGGGAGAAAGCAGGAGCATACACAAGTGAGATAAAGGAGTATGGAGTGTCTGTAGATTAATGATAAAGGAGTATGGAGTGTCTGTAGATTAATGATGCATAAGGTGGATTCAAGACTACATGTCGGCACACCGAATACCAAGGATGCGTAATGTCACCAGCCACAAGCTTCGGAGCAGAGCTTTGGGCTCCAGCACTCATTCTTATACATACTAAGCACTTGCAGGTGTAAATTTATACATGTGCTTGTCCCACCAGAAGCAGGCCCTCCATACGTGAACTAAAATGCTGCCACTGTGTCACACTCTAAATCTTGATCTTGTTTTTTTGCAGAACTGTTTGATAAGGAGTGATGAGGGAGTCTTCTCTGCAGTGGTGGGAGACTTTGGACTGGCTGAGAAGATCCCAGACAACAGGTAGGCGAACACCCTGCAGGTGCTAGGACTTAAGAGCTGTGGAAGGGTATTTGAACTGGAGCACATGTTTTTAATGTTCGCTTTTTGTTAACCCCTAACAAAGGTTCTTACTCTAGGTTTCCTCATTTATTTACACCTTATGAAAGTGCCTTACAACTGTGGCTCTCACAGAACCTTAAGAAACAAGCATTTGCAATGCAATAGGTCTCGCATTTGCAAAGTCTAAAGTTATTGGTATTGTAAATGGCAATGTCCTTTTATGTATTTGTTTCTAAAACCAACAAATAGATAAAAGGTTTGTTATTTATAAATTCAGTAGGTGAAAGGTTAACGCAAAACGCTGCTAAAGGAGGAGCTCCCGCGGACTTTAAAGGGCAGTGTATTTGTTAGCTGCTTAAATAATTTTATAGATTTTGTAACTTATTACAACATAATGTTTTCACTAAAAATAATCTTTACGTGCATAATACACACCAAAATATATGCGGTTTAATTAAAGCAGGGTGGGAGGAGGTCGAAATTGTGCTATACAGTAGTAGCAGAGTCTATGATGTTAATTAGAAACACCCTGTCAGTCCTATCCCCGTACACAGATGTTACCAGGCTCGTCGCCTATTTCTGTGCAGCACGGCTTCCTTTGTTCTTATTCTAAGATTTAAACGGATGCTGCTTTGATGTAGGCAACAACAAAATATATGCTGTTTAATTAAAGCACCATGGGAGGAGGCCCGGATTGTGCTGTCTCGGATTAGGAGAGTCTCCTATAGTGAAAATAAAAAAAACCTGTCACTCCTATCACTGTACACAGCGGTGTTGCCAGGCTCGTCGCCTGTTGCTTTGCAGTCAGGCTTCCTTTGTTTTTATAATATTATACATTACAGTAGTGATAGAAGTGTGGTGCTTCAATAATTTTATATATTTTGTAACTTTAAATAATGTGTTGTTGTTTCCCCTGTGTCAAGCAAACTTTTACACTTCCCAACACTACCCTGCTGCCTCTCCCAGGAGATACTTCTTACGGGACAGATGCATGTCCTCCAGCATTTGTTTAATGTCTGGTATGCATGTCTTTGAACGTTATCTATATTATCACCTTTTGTTAGAGATCAATAGCAGCTAAAAGCAAAGTGTTCTGTTTACGCCATGCTGAGACATTGCGCTGCAGCGAAACATAGAACCCTGGTGGTAAAGCTGCCTTTAAGGGTTGCAGGGTAAACAATTCACTTGAGAAATGAGAACGTGAAATGCTGCCAGAGGTGCACTTCCCGCTGGCTGCTCTGGTTTTTAAACGACAGTATATCTTTTAGTTTTATATAATTGTATTTATTTTGTAACTTAAAACAACGTAATGTTTTAAGTAAAAAAAACACAGTATGCGTGCTTAATACTTGCCCCCAGATAGATCTGCTTGTACTGGGTATTGTAAATTATAGTACTGATAGCAGTTTACCCAGGTGGCACAGTAACTTAAAGCAACGTGATGTTTTTTTTTTTTAAAAAAAACACTGTTTACGTGTTTAATACTTGCCCCCAGATATATTTGCCTGTACTGGGTATTGAAAATTGCAGTAGTAATAGCAGTTTACCCAGGAAGCACACTGCACAGGACCAAGAGCAGTGTATCTTTTAGCTGGCTCGCATTGTGCTGTCTTGTGCTAGCAGTGTCTACGATGGTGAAAATAAAAACACCTTCTCACTTCTATCACCGTAGAGAAATGTTGCCAGGCTCGTCACCTGTTTGCTGTATAATTAAAGCACGGAGGGAGGAGGCCCGCATTGTGCTGTTCAGTGGTAGCAAAGTCTACCATGGTGAAAATAAAAACAGCTTGTGACTTCTATCACCGACACAGATGTTGCGAGGCTCATCGCCTGTTTGCTGTTTAAAGGAGGCCCGTATTGTGCTGCCCGGTGGTAGCAGAGTGTACGATGGTGAAAAATAGAGAGGGAGCAAGATAAGCATAGAGTGATGGAGGATAAGAGGAAATAAAGTGATAAAAGAGAATAAGAAGAAAAGAGAGCAAGGTGTAAGTCGAGAAGGAATGAGCCCTTACCTGCCGCTCGTAGGCCATATCTGAGTCCAGGGGAAAGCGAAAGCACGCCATGCGCACGTTGAGAGCCGAGCCGTATGTGTGCATATCTCCTGTGCACAGATCTCCAGCGGGCAGTGATGCTGCCTCAGAGGGCGCCACCAAGAGCACATTGGACATGGATACGGCATCCAACGAGCAGAGAGACGAAGATGGCAGTGCAGCCTTTGGGAGAAAAGCGGTAAGGAGAAAGGCGTGCGTGCGTTGTGCTGAAACGCCGGAGGCAAAGCGAAAGCACGCCATGCGCGGTTTGAGGGAGCCGAGGCGTACGCGCATGACTGCTGTCCCTTATGCTAATGCCATCAGCCCTACGCGTGCACATCTCCTGCCTTGCCTACGCGTGCACATCTGCCTTGCCTACGCGTGCACATCTCCTGCCTTGCCTACGCGTGCACATTTCCTGTCCCCCTACGGCAACCAAGTCGACAACAATAGATCTCGCTAAGGCGAGCAGCGCATGCACTGCGTCACTAGGCAATACCTAAAAATACCCAAAGCGTGTGATACCACACATGTTATTGAAATGTCTTCCCCATTCTGATAAGCAGGGGTCCTAAAACTGGCACAGGCCTGTGGTGATTACTAGACAGCACATGCATTGTCTGTTGTGAGACATATTTTGACTTACCAAGAACAAAGGAGTTTGGAGTCCACCCACGCTGCTGCGGTTTCCTCATAACTCTCATTTGCCGGCTTAATATTAATTATTCAGCTTGTCAATCTTGTGTGTCCCTCCCATAAAGCCTTGCCTCTTTACCATCTCTTTAACTGGCTGGAATCGCTTGCTTGCTTTTCAAGCACTGCTTCTTTCATTTGTGTGAAGCACTCCATGAAAGTGCATTTGTTTGCCAATAGTCTCCCTCGTGTTTTATTTACAGCCCTTTGATTTTTCTGTAAGTTGTCGTGTCCATGCAACCCATCAAATCGGGAAGGAGTGATGTACCTTCAGGAGGACGGCTAGTTTCAGTTTCACTTTTCAACCACCCATCCACTTACCAGAGGCCGATTACTGGTTGTTTTATTTTTGTGCTTGAGAACAACCATTCCGTATGGCTTACAATTCCTCAGTCGTGTGTGTGTGTTGGTATAGAAGCTATTATGTTTTTTGTTTTTTCTTTTCAATAAATTCAGGGCAATTGATGTAACGTGTGAAATTTTACCAAAGGCACAGAAATACCACCCATGGTTCAAAGTGTTAGGGGGCTGTGTGTGTTGAGAAGAAATGTAGAGATACTCCGTTTTCGGAGAACAAAACTTTTTAACTATTAGAAGCCCGATGACTGCGTAGCTGGTTCAAGCTTCTACTCTGTTGCAGAGTAGGTGTGTTAGTTAAAAGCCACCACAGTGACAGGAAGCTGGAAGCCACACAGCAAAGCCCTTCTATACCAAGCCAGCAAGTGTAGTGTGTGAGACTATCTGTCTTTATGGTCTAGAAGTTCTGAAAATGTGACTGGAGAATTATTTCCCATAAAAATGCTTAAAATGAATGGTATCCTGCTCCATCAGGTCTAATTTTAGTCTGGACGAGCTTGGTGCTTGATGTGGAAATATAAAAGTGAAGGTACTCAAGAGTATCTGTTTGCTACTGAGACATGCAGCAAGAGTTCTCTCTTTAAAAATATTACCCAGTGCTGAGAAGGGCAGGTACTCTGTTTTTCAAAGTAACATACACCGTATCGGACAACACCAGTCCATGTAATACTCTGTGCTTGAAGACCCCTCAGCCGATCTAGCCTCAAATGCAGCTCTGTGTCCTCCAGCCAGCATGCTTTTTTCCCTGTGTCCTATTTAGGTTTCGCATAAGACAGTGCATGCGCTGTCTCTTGCTAGACATATTTGTTTTCTGTTGCGAGACATATTGCTTTTAACTGTGGGCTTAGAGGCCTCCCATTGCTTACCATGGGTTGGCTTCATTGTCACTCATTTGCTGCTTCTTACTGGTCAGCTGCCGCAGGCTTTCTTCCTCTTCGTGTGTTTGTCCCGAGCATGAAGCATTACTTGTGTCATTCCACTGTTCATTTGTCGTGCACTTCTCTGCCTTCAGTGTCCCTATCTTCCTCCCTTGTCTGTTTGCCCCCGCTGCCCCCCCTGTGTCCATGTTGCTTGCCTCCTCTCACCTGCCTCCCCCTTTCTGTTGTCCATGTTGGCGCTTGCCCCACCGGTTGTGCCTCCCTCCTTCTTTCTGATGCCTATGATGTTGCTTGCCCCATTCTCCCTCTCTGTTGTCTATTGTTGCTGTCCTTCCCTCCTTCCGTTGCCTGTGATGTTGCTTGTCCCTTTCCACCCCCTCCCGTATTCCATTGTCTGTGTTGCACCCCTCCATCCCATCCACTGTAATAATTTTTTTTTTTAAGTGTTACCATGCTACACCACAGCTGCAGAGATGCACAACATGGCTAAAAAACAGAACCATTACCTTTCGGCTTTGCCAGTACTTGTATTTTTTTTGGGTAGAAGAATTTAGGATTCTGCGTATCCGAAGTGTCAACCTTTGCATCCAGTCTGATGAAAGCCAGTCATACAGAAGCTGCTAAATCTTTGTCATCTCAGTAGCACTAAAGCAGAGTATGTCATGTCACAAATTCTCACCAGG
Organism: Triturus cristatus; assembly: GCF_964204655.1. Lineage (NCBI taxonomy): Eukaryota > Metazoa > Chordata > Amphibia > Caudata > Salamandridae > Triturus > Triturus cristatus. Next base: position 846,175,484 of record NC_140586.1, on the reverse strand, counting down.
AACGGTGAGCAGCCTAGTATGCCATCAATTGGGGCACAACCGTACCGGCGTTACGGAGCTACGTACTGTTTCTCCTATGTGTGTACTTCTGATGGGGAACGCATAAAAGAAATGCGTAAACATTAATTTGAAAAAAAATTCTACAAAAACCTCAACTCTCCAATTTAAAATGTTTCTTTTGGCAGAGGAATTACTGTAGATCCGGAAATAAAAACTTCTGATACTTTTATTGAGAAGGGGGTGGGGGGCTGTGCTAGAGGTAAAAACAATTAGAGGGATCTTGGGAAAATAGCTCCACACCATTATTACAGGAGATATTGGCGGGCGTTTGTGGGTTTTTTTTTTTTCTTTTTGTTCAGTGAAATGTTTTTGTTGCTGTGCCTTAGCCTTAGTTTAGGCCTAGACACGGTCTACGTCCGATGGGCAGATACTTCGATATGAGTTGCACAGGCATCATTGTCAAGCTTAGTTCTCACCCTGTTTGAGACGGTACAGCCTTCTAGTGATAAAGCACTGATACAAATGCATTTCCTGGGTGAATGACTGTTTAATTAAATTTTCATTTATGGTGGATTCTTAGATTGCATGCATGGGGGTTGCAATGCCAAGCGTGATTTACAACCCAAAGCAGAGGCCTACAAACCTGCACATCGCGTATGGCATCCATGATGGCCACAGCCTTGGTCACAAGTAAGTACAAACAGCAACCTTCCTCTCCAGATAAGAGCCCCAAGCCAAGAGTGCCTCCACGCACATTGTTGGATGAGGTCCCATACCACATCACCATTGTGTCCCTGTGAAGTATCAGGTGCGTATGAGGTGTATCCATTTCAGGGGGCTCAGGCAGAGTGATACTCACCTCTGCCAGGTACACTGAGCATGCTACTACAGAATGGACTCCTCCGTAGACTGTCAGGTCCCTGCAGCTGAGCAGGACAGTGAATCAATCGGGTTTCTTAAAAAGCATGACTGCTCACCCGTGAGGGTCTCAAGGTGCTGAGTGGGGGGTGGGAATGTGGTCCAGTCGAAGAGGCAGGTCTTTAGGTCCTTTCTGAATTGCCACAGCGATGTTGATTGTCTGAGCTGGAGAGGCAGGGAGTTCCAGGTCTTTACAGTGAGGTAGGAGAAGATCTTCCTCCAGCCGTGGTCTCGCGGATCCGTGGGATGGTGACCAATGCCAGTTAAGCGGAGATGTCTGGTGGGAGTGTAGGAGAGGTGGTGGTTGAGGTATGCAGGTCCTGTATTGCGGAGGGTTTTGTAGATGTCTGCCCAGCACTCTTCTGCCTACCCACCATTTGGTCAGTGAAGAGGGGATTTGGTGTCTCGAACTGTAGGCCTGCTTCAGAAAACAGAACACCCTAGACACCCATCCACTCAGACGAGTTTCATTTCAGAGTCTTTGCTTGTATGAACATGATTTAGAGCCTGAACTTGTCTCTACTTAGACTCCTCCTGGTAGACCAGCAATCCTTTCACAGTCCTTGAAGCACCCTATTTGCACCCTATTTATACCAAGAAAGAGTCTTGGACATGGTAAAGCGAACACGTAAAGTGAGTAAACTACCTTCACACCAGAGGGTCCAGGTGGTCGTAGAAAAAATGCAGCTCCTCCATAATCACATGGGGTCTGACCTTAAAATTACTGTTGTGTACTTGTTTCCCAGGTACTGTTAGTTTCCAGAACACTCTTATTTACTTGGATTCTTAACAGCGCTCTGGTGCCACTGTGTGGTTGATGCCAGGGCTCAGTATGGGCATAGCGACGTACCAAACACTGAAACATACCATAGCAAAACTTGTTGTTGGATTCCCTCAAAAGTAATTGGTGGGAAGCGAAGAGATAAAATGTGGGTGCACATCTACGATGCTCGGACTAGTGTATGAAGTGCCCGCTGTGAGAAGTGTCAGGAGATGGCTATAGGGCCACATCACTTTTTCCGGACTGCGCCAGCACGCTTTTTTCCTGGCTCTCATTTGTATGCTGTGAGAGACTTCAGCGGAACGGACCACTTCACGCCTGCGGGAGACCTTCACATGGACTCCGCGGTGGCAGAGCCAGAAGGCCACTCGGAAGCGACACCACGTGTTTGAAGAGACCAGCCTGACACAACGCCTACAAATCGGGACAGCCCTTGGCCCGTGGTGGGCTCGTGGACCCGAGGGAGGTGAGGGGAGCGGTGCCGGTGGCTGCGGGCCGGGTGTGGCTGCGGCGTTGGTGTGCCTGCCTTCTGGCCTAACGCGGCAGTCTGTGTGCGTGCCGGTCCGAGAGGCCCCCATATCCCGCTGCTGTTGCTGTTCTGGCCTGCCCTGTGGTGCTGGTAGGAGTCCCTTCTGACGGTGCGGCGACTGGGGCAGAAATCTGAGGCAGCCTGAGGCGGACTGGCGCGGTGGAAGCACGTACCAGCCTGTCCCGCTGCTGTGGCTCACTACCTGGACTGCAGAGACACCTTCGGGTAGGTGAGCCCCAATACTGTGCAGGGGAATGCAGTGATTAATCCTTCATGTGGAAGGTTGGGGCCGCGGAGTGCAGGGGAAATGCCGCAATTGTACCGAGTGGGGTGCTCAGTCAAGAGGTGCGTTTGCAGGTTGGGATCCTATACTGTAGCGCTACCATATTACACGAGTCGTTTAACTGCACTGGACTTCATTACATTGGTGGATATCTCTCCGTGCTGGTGGGAGTCCTTTTCACTTGGTGCTACTACCTGCGCATTCCTGCCAGCCACTGCCAAGAGAGTCATCTGGGCAGTCCACATTCTCTTCCAGGGGATCCTCATCAATAGTCATAAGCACTGAATATTCCCGCCCATGTGCGGGGACCCCGGAAATAATAAAATTATATATGTAAAAAACATACATATATACAGCTCTGTATATGTATAAACATATATCATTTTTTCCAAGCAAATGCAGCTCCCATAAAAGGCTAGGCAATGTAAATATACACATCCAATAACACACACATATATATTCACTGAAAAAACCATGGGTTTCACACACGTTATAGTTAGGAATTAGCATTTAAAAAACCTTAGAAATTCAGTGAAAAAACCATAGGTTTCACACACGTTATAGTTAGGAATTAGCATTTAAAAAACCTTAGAAATTCAGTGAAAAAACCATAGGTTTCACACATGTTATAGTTAGCTGGACATTTTACTCGTAAAAAACCAATGAAATTCCCCCGTTATAGTTAGTTCAGCTAACTATAACTCGCGCGCCCGCAATGAACTGCTGATGACGTCACATATTACATCACTCATGACATGGTCAGTGACATCACTGATGACATCTCAAATGACATCACTGATGACCTCACTGATGACATCATCCAGTGAATGTGTTTTTCTGAAAATTAAATATGTTTTATATATGTATATCTCAAGGTTGATGGAAGAATAAATGGGTATATTACTGTCTAAATGGATGATTTATTTTTGAAAAATTGATTATGTAACTGACTGATTAAGTGTATCATAGTGAATACATGGCTTAGTGAGTAATGTTTAAATATATAAATATCTGTATCATTTTTTCACTTTGTGTATAAGTGGCTGCATGGGTTGGTGAGTAGCTACATGGGTGTCTATATAGGTTATTAGTTGGTTTTTTGAGTATCAGTCTGAGTGTCTGCATGGTTCGGTGGGGGGTATGACGTAGTGCATAGGTGCATGAATGAGTGACTCACTGTTTGTATGTGTTGAACAGAGCATGTGTGCAGGTCTGCATGGGTGGATGAGTGTGTGTATGGGTGTGTTAGTGAGTGAATGACTGTCTCAATAGTGTCTTTATGAGTAACTACATATGTTTAAAACTAGTATGTGACTATTGGTTTATATATGTGAGTATATGTGCGAGTGAGAGATTGAAAGAGTTCCTGTATGAATAAGTATGTATTTCTATAAGTGATTGTTTAAAAGACTAAGTATGTGTAAGTTTCCGTAGAAGTAAGTGTGGTGGTGTGTGTATAACTGTATATGCAAGTAAATGTATGTTTGATTCTTTATTAGCATGAGTGACTATGTGTGTGAGTAGCTCTATGGATGAGTGGCATTGTGTAACAGGATGTATAGGTGTATGAGTACATATGATAAGTGAGTACATGTATGAGTGACTGTATTGGACTGTTGGTGAATGAGTGGATGTGTATGTGGATCTTAGAATTACTGAAGAGGTTGTTGTAACTGTTATTGGTATGTCCATTGTTTTGTAAATTTTAGTCTCTATTTTTGAATGTGTGTATCAAAGGTTTTATTAGGGGAAGAGGAGGTCTGCCACTCTATCACAAGGATGATGTCATCAGTGATGTCATCAGTGATGTCATTTGAGATGTCATCAGTGATGTCATGAGTGATGTCACTGACCATGTCATGAGTGATGTAATATGTGACGTCATCAGCAGTTCATTGCGGGCGCGCGAGTTATAGTTAGCTGAACTAACTATAACGGGGGAATTTCATTGGTTTTTTACGAGTAAAATGTCCAGCTAACTATAACGTGTGAAACCTATGGTTTTTTTCACTGAATTTCTAAGGTTTTTTAAATGCTAATTCCTAACTATAACGTGTGTGAAACCTATGGTTTTTTCACTGAATTTCTAAGGTTTTTTAAATGCTAATTCCTAACTATAACGTGTGTGAAACCCATGGTTTTTTCAGTGAATTTGCAAGGTTTTTTAAATGCTAATTCCTAACTATAACGTGTGTGAAACCCATGGTTTTTTCAGTGAATTTGCAAGGTTTTTTAAATGCAAATTTTTTTTTTCTTCTATTTTTTCTAACATATTTTTATTTTAATTTTCTTACCTTTTATAAAGACTATGATTAAATTTTTAAAATTCTTTAATGTTTTTTTTTATATATATTTTAAAATAAACATGTAAAATTTATTTGCAGTACTTTTTTTCTATTTTTTTTAAAAAAAATTTTAGTACGCGTACCGTAAGCTCGCGGTAAGCGTACGGTTTACGCAACGTCCGTAATTTTCCTACGCTGCTTGCGTATAGTTACGCAATTTGCGTAGCCGCGCGTACTCCGCGTGGGACGCCTACGCGTGTACGCTACACGCGCACGTTACGCGGAAGTGCCGGGAGTGACTGTTATGCGCATGCGCGCAAGCGCGTGTCTTTTTTACGCGCATGCGTACTTTTTGCCGTAAGCGTACCGTAAGCGTACCGTAAGCGTACGGTAGGTCATGTGATCATGAAACACAACTTTTGATTGGTTGAAACTACTTTCAGTTCTAGAACTCTCCTACACCACACCCATTCCCCTCATTTCTGCTTGTGATCCCTTGGGAGAAGGAGCTGGTTTGTCTTTGGGATACGATGGCAGAACAGCAGAGCTCTTCTGAGAGTGAGGCTAGCACTAGCAGCACTGTCTTGAGGCAGAGATCGAGGAAACAAAAGCCCTCTTATGTATGGGATTATTTTACTTTTCCTGAAGGCCAGCAAAAGGTAAATGCACCCTTAGTGACTTGTAAGCTGTGTAAGCGTGTACTTTCTAGAGGTAATCCTAACAGGAAGTATTCCTTTGGGAATCACACCATGAAGAGACACCTCCAGGATGTACACAGAAGGACACATGGTCATCTTTTTGGAGGTAACTCTTCAGAAAGACAAGCCAGTACATCCACAGCAGCTCAGCCTGAACCATCATCTGCAGGGCTGACTCCTTCTTCTGCAGGTCAGGTGAGCCCTTCATCTGTGGGGGGAGAATCTCCTTTTGCTGGCCCTCTGGAAATCAACCCTCGATTTCGGAAGGTTGATATTCGATGCACATTTTGTCAAGATCTAATTTGCTATAGGGAGACCAGTGTTTCCCTAGTGAACAACAAAATAGATCAACACATTTGTCGCTTTGAATAATTTTCCCATGCTTCCTTTCCTCTGTCCCTGCATGAACACAACGGTTCTTTTAAGAGCCAACCTTATCTTTCATCTTTTTTTTACATATGTTTTTAAAAACTTTTTTTTATTTTTTTTTACCGTACGCGTACGGTGCGCGTACTTTTTTTTTTTTTTTTAAAAACACTAAAAATCAATAAACACATTACAAGGTCCTTGAGAGACTACAATTATTATTATTGACTTACCATATTCACTGAAAAAATATTTATTCATTTGTTTTTTTTAAAAATAGTTTTAAAAATGTTTGTAGTTTTCGAAAATTTTCTATATCTATCTGGAAAAAAAGAAAAAAGTATTAATATTTTTAAAACATTTTATAATACAGTACACATATTTACATTTTTTTCCATAAAATATTTTTGCCTTATTTTTGCTGTTTTCAGAATATATTGCATTTCACTATAAATTGTGAAAGCAATTGCATTCATCATTTTACAGCGGGCAAAAAAAATAACATGTATTAAAAAAGCCCTGATTCTTTTTTTACTTAAACTTAACATTATAGAAATGCATAATATTCTAAAAAAATATCATCTAATACCAATACTTATTTCTTTAAAATACCGTCTGATATGTTTGTTTCAGAAGTATAATCACAATATTATATCTCAAATAACTCCAAAATACATCTGATTTCATTTCCTTTAGACCAAATAGTAATTTTAAAATTCTTTTTTGATTAAATTTCCAATGGTAATCCAATAAAATTCTAAAGTTTTATTTGTACAGATCTCACCGATTCTCTGTAACAATTCCTTTATTGTATTTAAATATATTACTACATTTCTTTTCACAATAGTCACAAAACAAAATTTCTATGCCAATTTGAATGCACACTAACTGCTCTTTTTTTTGGGCAAGTGAAAATCACTTTTACAAACTGTCACATTATGAATCCACTTTTCAGATTTTTTAAAAAGCCCATGTCCAGACTGCTACACTACAGCAAGGGCAACCAGCCTTAGTGATGCTGAATGTATTTGCATTACAGACTGAAACCTGAAAACCCCACTCGCTTGTAAATACTGTGCATGACTATACATGGCAAGCACATGGGTGTGTGCTAAGACTCTGCTTCTTCCCCCAAAAATTCGCTCCCCCTTTCCATCTAATGCAACTGTGAAATCACCAGAGCAAGACGCAATAAATCTCTGCCTATAATTCCTCTCTGCACACAGAGTCATGTTTTCACATTAGTCCCAAAACGAAATTTCTTTGCCAATTTGAAAGCACACTTACTGCTCTTTTTTTTTTCGGGGCAAGTGAAAATCACTTTTACAGACTGACACATTATGAAACCACCATGTGTAACTACAACAAAAACAATTTCCATTTCTATTATTCATTTCTTAAGTTACCACATACATCCCCTCTCAAACTGTAAACTCACCTTTAAAATTAGTTAGTTGTGAAAGAAATGTGACACTCAAACAGCAGATTATCAGAGCCAGGATCTCTGTTGTGTTCACCTCTCTCCTCTCAGCAGAACCAGATAATGGCAAACTTTCCCTCTATTTTTCCACACATATACTTGTAAGTTTCAAATCTCAGTGCTTCCCCCTTTTTTTCAAATGTAATCACACATTTCTATTGGTTGAAAACCAACCCTTTTCCAAAAGTACCCTTCCCCCAACTTGACTTCTGCCTAGTACCCTTCCCCCAACTTGACTTCTGCCTGCTACCATAGCAACAGCTCATGGAACACTGCTGTGTTGAGTTAGGTCAGAAGTTCGCCAAACAATGTTTCAATTCCACAGAGCAAGAGTGCTTGACTTTTCAAACCTAACAGCAAATCCATAGTACTGTTCTTTGGTTACACATTTTTTTTTTACCAATACAAAACATGCTTCTATTAATTTACACATACAGCCTAGTTTTTATTCTAGAATGGTATGAAACAGCCAATCAGTTCTTTTTGTTTTGAAAAAAATATGTATGCCTCCATTTCCAAACTGTCTTTCTTTTCATATTGCCATTCTACTGAAAGACACCTCCTGAGTGCATCCAGTTCTCCTTTGAAGATGTTCACAGTGTGGATTGTAGGGCACAGCTATGTCTTCTGGAGTGAAAAGTTTGCAGAGAAAACAGTTATGGTGAGAGACCTTGCTTTGCCAAATGTAGACATTAAATGGATTGGTCAGAGAGGGTTAAAGTGGCACCAATTGATGCCATTGGTGAAATCCTTCATTCAAATCCAACACCCTGACCTCATAATAGTGCACTGTGGTGGCAATGACCTAGGCACTTTGACTGGGGTAGGTCTGGAAATGCTTATGAAGGACACCTTTGCACAACTGTTTACACTTTTCCCTAAAACTGCCTTTGTGTTTTCCAACATATGCCAAAGGCAAAAATGGAACTGGTCCAATCATTTCTGTCCGCAGATTGACAAAGCAAGAAAGCACGTCAACAAATCTGTTTCTGCTTTCCTCCGTGACTATGGTATGGGTGCCATTTACCACAACAACTTGCGTTATGACATGCAAGACATTTATAGAGGAGATGGTGTGCACTTCAATGATGAAGGGAACAGAGTCTTCCTCTTGAACCTTAGACTCTGCATTGGTACTTACTTGTAGGTACCACTAAAAAAATGACTTCATAAACACAACAGCTCTTTTTAGAGCTCCCTAATTTCTAAACTCTTAAATCTGCTTTTCATTTATTTTTTTTTATTTTTTTTACCGTACGCTTACCGTAAGCTTACCGTACGCGTACCCCGTGATTTTTTTAAAATCAATAAATGTTTTTTTTGTACTTTTCTGTCCTTCTTTGACCCCCTTACAAATGTTAGGGGGTCTGTAACTCTCCTCATTGCCCCCTTTCCTTGTTTTCACTCTTTTTTTTCAGAGTGAAATACACAAAATGGCGGCCGCCGCTTCCTGGTTTCAGCCGATTCGAATGTTTACTAAGATCTAAGAGCCAATCAGAATCGCGCTCGCGCACGCCACCGTACGCTTACCGTAAGCGTACGGTAAGCGTACCGTAAGCGGGCTCAGATATATATATTGATTTAAAGGCTATTTTCTCAGAATCTACTGAACAGATTTACACCAAACCTACAAAAGGCACTTCCTTGACCTAGGGGCTACCTCTCTGCCAAATTTTGAGTTATTCTGTTCAGCCGTTCGGGCTGTAGCTCGTTCTAAAGGTCCTATGGAAAAATGCATGGGAAAAACGCGTTTTGGGACCCCCCTTTTATCTCAGCCCCCGCTTGACGGATCCCCCCGAGACTTTCAGGGTAGGAGCGGAGCGCCCCACCTATTTTGAGAAATTCACGAGGATTCGTCGACCGGCGCCAAAGTTATTCAAAATAGAATGTTGAGGTTTTCCTATGGAAACGTGGTCCTAACTATAACTACCTACTGGCGACCGCCAGTAGGTAATATATATATATATATATATATATATATATATATGTATATATATGCCGAAGCTGCCTGATTAGTCTTGTCCTCTTGATAAGGCGGTTCTCCTCATGCGTGCCCAGGACATGCACGCACCATATGCCAAGAACTGTTCCCAAATGCCACAGAACAGGAGGAGACACAGCGGGAATTTCAGGAAAGGGCTTTATTTCAAAAGAGCAGGCATGACGCGTTTCGGGCATTGATGCTGTACCTCAAAGTCCCGTAAGGGAGATGCCTCAGGACCCTGCTATGCCAGACGCAATAAAGGCATCGCTAACAAGAATAAGGGGCGTGGTATTCCCAGCGACACCGATCAGACCAAGATCTCGAGAAAGAGAATCCCGAAGTCACTCTCGAGCACCAAGAAGGCGATCCAGGTCTCCCTCCCGCAGAAGAGAGTCGACCAGATCAGAGAGAAGGCGCCGTAGGACCCCTTCTACCTCCCCTTCTTCCAGATCATCCAAAAGGGATTATTCACCGACACTCTCGGAGACGCCACCCTCTCGGGTATCTCCGGTAGATGATATTTCTACGTTTCAAGAAGTGTTGTGTAGAGGAGCTACAAAATTAAATATCCCTATGCCGGTTCAGGAGACAACTTCATCCATAATTTTTGAAACTCTTCATGAACGCACAGTGTCACGCCCTTTATTGCCGTTAGTCCCCGGTTTGCTACAACCGGTAATGGTAGAAGTGGAAGTGAAGCTTGAACCACGCCCCCCCCGTCAATGGAGGCACACACGGGGATGGAGTAGAGGGAAGCTGCTATCTGGCGATTTCGCGCCCGGTTTCGTTTGTTTCCTCTCACCTTGAGGAATTCTCTTGCCCATAGCGGTGACTGCGGGTGAGCAGAGGAGCCGGGGAGATTTTGTCTCGTGCAGGCTCGTTGAGAGGAGCGCGTGGAGTGCTGGATTGGAGTGCTGAGATGAAGAGGTTGCTGCAACAGCTGCTGTAAAACGGGGGAGAAGGACTTCAGCCTGCTGCTGGGCAATCGGTTATACCTTGGAGGGCTACAGTAAGAATTATACCTGTACGAAGCCCACTGGCACGAGTACTCTATAAAGTAAAGTAAAAAAAAAACATTTTTTTGCACAGTGGTGACTTCTGGGAGTTGGAGTCCTGGATAGCTTGCAGGGAATTTCTGACTGTATTTTTGAGGTAGACCTGGGGCAGGCTGTTTCTGCATGACGAAAAATAAGCTGTCTTAAGGAGTAATAAGGAGTGATAAGGCTTTAACCCCCTTTTTTGGAGGACTATAAGGAGGAAGTTGGTGAAAAAGACTTGGAACCAAGTATTTTTTTTTTTACACTGAGCTCCTAGTTATCCCTTGGACTTCTCCTTTCTGTGTGGTGGAGATTGGTTGGCGTTCTGCAGCTCCCATTGCAGCTTTTACCTTGCGGATTTCTCGGATTTCTATCTCCCGAATCTAAAAACGGCTGATAGTGGAGGCGAGAGAGGGACAAAGAGCGTGAATTCCCCCCCTGGGATGCTGTTTGTTTGTATCTGGAGGGGTGCCGTTCGTGTAAGGAGTTTGACACTGATTTTCATAACGTGCTTTTAACGGAGGGGTCTATCCAAGGCAGAGCAGCGGAGGAGTCGCCTGAAATCCTCATTGGAGGCTGTCACCCGAGGAAGCGAGTGTAATGCGGGACTGCGAGGACCAGCAGCCCCGTGACTGAACACAGCTGTGTCCTCTTCCCGTACTCCCGCCCTCCCGCCCTGACGCTATAACACTCCTCACGGCCCCCGCTTCGCGGGTGCCGTTCGTGGAAGGAGTTTGACACTGATTTTTATAACGTGCTTTTAACGGAGGGGTCTATCCAAGGCAGAGCAGCGGAGGAGTCGCCTGAAATCCTCACTGGAGGCTGTCACCCGAGGAAGCGAGTGTAATGCGGGACTGCGAGGACCAGCAGCCCCGTGACTGAACACAGCTGTGTCCTCTTCCCGTACTCCCGCCCTGACGCTATAACACTCCTCACGGCCCCCGCTTCGCGGGAGCCGTTCGTGGAAGGAGTTTGACACTGATTTTAATAACGTGCTTTTAACGGAGGGGTCTATCCAAGGCAGAGCAGCGGAGGAGTCGCCTGAAATCCTCACTGGAGGCTGTCACCCGAGGAAGCGAGTGTAATGCGGGACTGCGAGGACCAGCAGCTTCGTGACTGAACACAGCTGTGTCCTCTTCCCGTACTCCCGCCCTCCCGCCCTGACGCTATAAAACTCCTCACGGCCCCCGCTTCGCGGGACGCGCGCGGGCCAAGCCCGGGCCAAGCCCGGGCCAAGGGCGGGCCCGTCTGAGCCCGTCCGAGAACGCCAGAGAACGGAACGGGACCCCTCTCTAACACCTGCTGCTTGCAAATCTGGGAGCCTGGTAAGTGCAAGCTAATTACAGCACCTTCGTAACTCAGAGGGGCTTTGTTTTAAAACGTGGTGACCAGATGACAAAAATGGATAAAACGCAGAAAAGGGATGGTCCTACCTTGCAATCGACTGGGGGTGCCCTAATGGGAACATTGGACAACTTCTTGGTGAGAGTGCAGACAGCCCTTGCTAAGGACATTGAATTAACTGAGAAAAGACTTTCATTAGACATTCTCTGTGACAAGAGGTCTTCTTTGGGGAGTATGGTCAACTCAAAATCACCTCCCTGTGGTCAGCCTGTAAGGTTGGATTCTTCGAGCCCAGTATCGCCCGTGATGGAAGAACAAACTAACGAGTCAATGATTTGCCCCATGTCTTTGATTGAAATAACGGACGATAATGTTGATAATGTTAACATGGGTAATGGGGTCTCCACTTCTGAACCTTTGTTAGGTGTTAAGACTCGCTCAACCAGCAACATAAATGCGGCTACCGGCAAGCAACAACCAGCCACCACCCTGAAAAAAAACTGTAGGGGTAACCAAAAGAAAGCCGCTGGGAAGATCGTTAATACTAAGGCTGGTCAATCCCTAGCCCCAGTTCCATCGAAGGCTATTGCCTCACACCCCAAACCCCAAACAACTGAATCAAGGTCACATCTATTACCATCGTTGGGGACGGTGGATGTGGAAGTAACTGATACAGTATCTTTTTGGGTTAAAATGGAAAGTATTGTTAAGAAATTATGTGATCCCATCTACGAAAGATTAGGCTCCATTGAGAGTAGACTCGTATGTATGGAACTCTCACTTGCATCGGGTAATTCTCGGGGTGGCAAACAACACCTGAGCTCGTTAAAAGAGCATTCTGGTATAACAGGCCAACGGATTGTGACCAAACCTACTGCTAGTAATTTGGTTAACTCTACACTAGATAATCGACCTATCCCCCATGAGTCTGACCAGACCCCAGTAGTGGACACTAGGATAGTAGATGAACATCTTTCCCCACACCCGATACCAACTAGCCCTAGGGAAAGTAGAGTAGGAACTGACAGGCAGTTTCCAATCATTCAGTCTGGAGCACAGGCCTCTTCAGGCCTAATTGATCTACATCTACCCCCTGAAGCTGCCCCCTACGTGGTGATTTTAACTGGGGTTCCCAACCTGGCGAAGGGGGCAAGGGAATCCTATTGGGATTTAAAGAACAAATGCACGCATTGGCTTAATGCCAAACGACCACTGCCGGCCCAGATGAGTGCCGAGATCTTATATGCAAGGCGTGTAAACTGGGTGGGCAGAAATACCAAATCATCCAAGGGGGATTGTGTTGTTATTAATTTTAGGGATAGGCGGTGTGTGGAATACATTTGTTCCTGGCCCCAAAACGCTTCCGCTTCTTCTTCTATGATAAGTACAATGCCACTGTCTTACTTTTATGTATCCAAGCCACAGTTTACAGGTGGGAATACACGCAGGGGCCCCTTGACTAATGGAACCTTTTTTGAGAATATAAGATCGATTAACAGATTCGATGTACTCTCTGGGTTAGCGGACTGTGACTGACTGTTTAATGGTAGTATACACTCTAACGATGTTATACCATGTGTATCCTTATTAACATTAGGTAAATGTGGTAAAACAAATGTACTCTTAACGGCAGATGAGGGTATGTGTGATAGTGATCCGCTTAATGGTAGTGATGTTAATACATCCCTTGTACAAGTAAATATGATAGGGACCAGTGTACAAGGTATCCCTGTTGAATGTCAGAACGAAATCTTAGGCATTAACCCCAGGCCTTGTCGTGGTCAAGATATAGTCCCTTCCCCTATATCAATCACAGGGAGTATGGAAGGGGGATCCAACTCTGCAAGCCACGTATTGTTTTTATCTTGGAATGTGGCGGGTATAAACTCTAAGCTATCATCTCCCCTTTGGGTGGATTTTATCAGTAAGCATGACATCTGTCTTTTTCAAGAGACATGGTCAGTGGACCCAGTGTTCATGCTGGGATATTTGAACTTTTTTGTCCCGGCAGAGAAAAAGCCCAGGGGACGGGCATCAGGAGGCCTGATCATCTGGGTTAAACAGAACCTGGAATGCAAAGTTCAAATTATCCAAACACAGAACCCCGATATATTGGGAATTAGGCTGACCAGTCCGCAAAACCTTAAAATTGACATTTTTAATGTATATGCAAGGGGTTTACCAGGTGGGAAAAAATCTGAGGTGATATCTGCATTAAACACCATTGTAGAATCTAGCCCCTTTGATGTGCTCCCACTTATCGCTGGAGACTTTAATACGACCTTTGAGCCACTCGGGTCTCAAGACATGCTCCTGACAGAGGAAGAGGATGCAAAATGGGGTGTCCCACAGCTTGAGGCAAAGACAGTCGGCAAATGGACTGAGGCGGCCCTGTACCTGAAAGGGTTCTGCCTGGGTAACCAGCTGAGGGCAGCCAATGGCAGAACCAAGTCAGATAGGATGTGTAAGAAAACGTATAGCAATGGTACAAGGGCAAGTAATATAGATTACCTCTTAGTCCATTTGAGGATGTGGCATATGTTAGTGGACATGGTGGTTGAGACACGGATTGAAAGCGATCACAATCCCCTAGTAGCCGCGTTTGATTTTAGAATGGGAGCTAGCAAAGATCAAATTCCCGATAAGAATGGTCCAGCGGTAGTTCTATCAAATAACGAACGCCACCTTAAATGGCGCTACGTAGTAGAACACCCAGATTTGTTGGATAGTATAGAGTCCCACGTTGAAGAGGCACTGTCGTCAATTACGGCAGTAGGTAATTTAGGACAACCCTCAGTAACATTTGAGGAAATCCATGGGAAGCTAGTTGGAAAACTAAAATCTTGTTTCTGCAAACCCCCCGTAGTGCTGAAAGCTCCAAGAAGCAAACAGGAGGGTTGGTATAACGCCTCCTGTAAACAAGCTCGCACCGAGCTGGGACTTGCTCTAATATCAAAAGATCCGAGCAAGATTAAATCTGCTCGTAATATTCATAAAAAAGCCCTATGGAAAGCAAAAAAGGATTGGAACGAATGTGAGTGGCAAGACTTAAAAGCAGCATGTGCTTATAAAGACCAGAAACAATTCTGGAACATTTTTAAATGGAAAAAGGGCGAAATAGTTGACAGCCCTCATAATCATGTACCACAGAGTTCTTGGGTAGATTTTTTTAAGTCTCAATACTCGATAGGCCCTGAGGAAGCTAGTAAGCCTTCTCAGGTAAGGCCGTTTTATGATATCCCTGTGTTCAGTGTCGGGGATGTTGACATTGCGCTCGATAAGGTCACCCAGGGTCGTGCGCCCGGCATGGACTGTATCCCGGCCGACGTTTTTTTGTATAAAAGAGAGAGGTGGTCATTATATATCATGCACCTAGCAAATGCTATTGCACAGGGAATGCCGATCCCGTACTCTTGGACAGGTGCGGAAATCGTCCCAATATATAAAAAAGGGGATAAATCGTTGGCTTGTAATTATAGACCCATTAGCCTGATAGATGCTTTACAAAAGATTTTGGGTAGGCTGGTCTTGGGCAAAATCCAGACCTGGATGGAATCCAGTAATGTGCTAAGTCCATTGCAGGCGGGGTTTCGCCCTAAAACCAGCACTATAGACCAGGTCTTTAGGTTTATTGTCCTCTATTGGAGGACAGTGGTCCTGGAAAAAGGGGTTTTGTATGCTGTGTTCGTCGACCTGCGGGCGGCCTTCGACTTGGTCCCACGTGACAAGCTGTGGCAAGTGTTGGAGGGTTTGGGGATGGCTCCGGAGTTATTGGCATTGGTCGTCCGCCTACATGAGGGCAATTTTGCTCGGGTCCGGTGGGGAAGGCAGGGCGAGGTTACGGAGTCTTTCCCCGTGGAGCGAGGAGTGCGGCAAGGCTGTGTCTTGGCACCGACCTTGTTCTCGCTCTTCGTGAACGGGGTGGCCGAGTTCCTCTCCCGGGTCCCCTCAGATGCTCCAGCAATGTCCGGTACCCGCATTCCTGTCCTCATGTTCGCGGACGACACTCTGCTGATTTCGAAAACTCCGAGTGGCCTACAGCTGACCCTCCGGCGCTTTGAAGAATTCTGCTTGCTACGTGGTCTGGAGATTAACGTCTCCAAGACCAAGTTTATGGTTTTGAATGGCCCGAACCCGTGTAGATCGTATAAACCCTTCAGTAGCGTAATTGTAATGAATGGCTCCCCCCTGGAACAGGTGGATGCTTTCACCTATTTGGGAGTAACATTACAGAAGAATATGTACTGGAAAAGCCAAATAGACTCTTCTATTTTGAAGTTTAAACAGCAGACAGGTTTCCTTCTAAAAAGATTCAAAACCTCGCAGACCCAGCCAATAGCCCCACTCCTTGAGGTCTATACGATGAAGGTACGTAGCTCATCCTTATATGGTTCTGAGCTATGGGGATATGGTAGTAACCCAAAACGATTGAACGCCATGGAGAGCGAGTTTATAAGGAAAGTCGTTGGCGTACCGCAAAGTACTCCTTTGTTACCCCTTTTCTGGGACCTAGGTCTGAAAACCATACAAGACACTGCCAATTTGCGACCATTGCTTTATTGGCGTAGGATCTGGTCAACTGAGGAGCTAAAGCATTATGCGCTGGGCCTAAAAGAAATAATGGAGAAAGATCACTTCCATAGAATAGACTGGTTGAGGTCCATTAAGGTGTTACTCTACAGATTGGGTTGGAACGACCTTTGGGATGATCCCCTAAATGCTGTTTTTCCCTCAAAGGAAATTGTCAAAACCAAGTACTGGGAATTTATTGCCATGGAATCTGCTGCAAAGGGGTGTACTTCCCAGCTAACAGCTAGATACCTGGAGATCAAGGCTCATCCCAGTCAGGAACGTTATTGGGATTTGATAGAAACACCAACTGATCGTAAACTTTATTTTCAGTTTAGGATAGGCACTCTCCCTATTACCTCATTTACATCTAAATGGTCAAAAGGGTCCTCGGACAAATGTCCAAAATGTAGGGACAAGATCGAATCTTTGAGCCATTTTGTTTTCTTTTGTCCCCTTTATGAGCTCCCACGGAAAAAATGGGTATTACCTGTCTGTCGCCTCTTAGGCACCCGAAGACATGTAGAGGCATTAAGAATCTTGTGTTCTGATCCAAGCCCACTAATTGCAATTGCAATGGCAAAGTACATAAAGTGGGCCTGGATAATACGTTCCAGACAGACAAATATCAAAAGTGCCAATTTAGTAGCGCTTGTTTGAAGTCATGTATAATGTATCTTACATCTTTTAATTTCGGATTTATCTGTTTAATTCAAATTAAACTAGGAAGTTTTTTCTTTATTAACTGTTTCACTAGATATCATCGCTGTTTATTTAAATTGATGTTTAGTACAGGTGTAAGTCCGAAAATCATGTGTCTATGGAAATATGTTATGTATTGTCTTAACTTATGTTTTAGCATGTGTATGTAGCTGGCCAATGTATGATACTTTCATGACTTAATTGTCGAATAAAGTTTATTTAAATCGGATATCTTTCTCACACCAGCAACCACCAAAACGGCGCCGGCGAGAATTCTAAAAAAGTACCGTCCAGCTCCGGAGGATCCTCTATTCCTTAAATCGGATCCTCCACCGGACTCTGTCATCACCGCCGCTGCCAGGAAGACACATGCAGTAGCGGGATCTTCAACGGTACCACCAGATAAGGACAGTAAAACACAAGACTCCTGGGGGAGGAAAGTTTGCGGCTCAGCATCCTCAAGCCTTAAGGTGGCGAGTGCCTCGGCGCTTCTGGGGCGCTATGATAGGTCATTATGGGACTCTCTGCAGAGGTTCATTGACAAAGTTCCATCAGAGGACAGACGGGACTTTGAAGAGATTTTGCATGAGGGGAGTCTGGTTTCTAACCAGATCATAAGTGCAGCGGCAGACGGGGCAACACTGGCAGCGCATGAATATGCACATGGAGTCACAGCCAGAAGATCATCCTGGCTTAGATTGACGGCCTTGAAACCGGAAGCGCAGGCAAGAATTTTAAATCTGCCTTTCTCCGGTAGTTCTCTTTTTGGGTCCCATGCAGACGAAGAAATGGCCCGTATGAAAGCAGAGCTGGAGACCATGAAAGCTGTCGGGCTTGAAAAGAGAAAAGAGTTTCGACACCGCAAGGGAAATGACAGGCGCAGTTACCAACAGAGGGTTCAAACCCCTCATTGGCAAAAGAACCAGGACCAGCAAGGTCAAAAGAAACAGGGGATACCCCTGGAAGAGAACTAGGATTACAGGTAAGTAACTTACCCGTCCTGGTTCTGGCCGTGAGCGGAGGTCGCCGGCTGGGACTACAAGCCCCAGCTTTCTTAGCGGCACGAACGCCGCCCATGCATGCCGCAAAGCGCCAGGAGGTGCTTAAAAACAACGCAGGGCTCCCGCAGCAAGGGACGCGCGTGGGTGGGTCGCGCCCGGGCAAAGCCCAGGCCAAGGGCAGGTCTATCTGCGCCCTTCAGAGGCCGGGCTGGGCCATCCCTCGTTTAAGTGCAACCCCAAATACATCAAGGTGAGTCAAAATCTTTTGTACTTGTCACTATTACAAGCACCGATAAGCCTATAAGCATGGGGAAACGCAATGGAGGACCAAGTCTAAACCCACGGACTACGACAAGCATTGATAGTATGTTGGAGAGAGCAGTCAACATAGTCATAAACGAAATAGAACTAACTGAGAGGCGCATGTCATTGGGTCTGGCAGCGCCACCATGCAGTCTCGCTGTTGGGGAAGCCCTAGGCGACAATGATGATAATCCAATGGCACTTAATACACAGACCGCAACGCCCAGTACTCTGCCGGTAATGCGATCTAATGACTGCAATAATGAGGAGGTATTGGCGGCACCTTGTAATGGCGCTTCGGATGGTGTTGCCCTTCCTATAATTACATCAACAGGTGCAATACGGAAAAGGAAGCCAACCAAACAAATTGTCTCTAAGAGGGAACAACCGCCCCATGTAATCCATCCCCGCACTGCTATTAGCGCATGGATCCAGGGCTCTGTAAACGCTCCTGACAGTGCCGTGGCTGATTTAGTAGCAGAGCCAACACAAACTAATGTAATAACTTGCTCCATCAGTACACAAACTGATGCTGTCGTGCCCTTCTCTACCAGCTGCGGACCGGGTGAGGCCTCAATCAATTCCATTATAGACACTGTATGCAAACGCTTTAAAGACATTGTGGACAAGAACTTTTCCGCTCTTTGCAGACGATTAGATTTGGAGACATTGTCAGACAAGTAAAACTCCCAAATAATTGCTCTTAAAACTACTACACTACACGAACTGAATTCTAATCCTGTTGGTGTATCTACCAGTGGTCAGTAATCACAGGCACCAGTTAGAACAGCCACTGCCCCTTTAGAAACCTGTGTCACTTGCCATAAAGTTAAAGAATGTTTTTTATCTAAATCTATTGTTACTTGTGATAAACAACCTAGCATAGGGCCAATGAGTCGCCATCCCACCATGTGGGCCATCAGCGACACAAAATGCCCTAGTGAGCACTGCAGTGCGAGTAAATTCGGGGAGTTGGAGTGTCAGCCCACATAGCATGCAGAACACACAAAGTGGTGAAGTCCCTAGTTGCACGAGCAGGGAATTGACAGAAGGCAGCAGGAAAGTACTCAGTATTCCCCTGGCAGCCTGCCCATATGTACTGGTTTTAGCTGGAGTACTTCCCTCAGAAATTAACAAAAATAATCTTGGGTCCAGTTGCGCAATAAATGCGCTGACTGGCTCGGAAAACATAAAGGACTGCGGGCAGCAAACATTAATGATATTATCATTGTACGAAGGGTAGGATGAGTAGGTATCTCCCCTAAGAACATCAGGGGTGACTGCATGGTCATTAACTTTAGAAAACCACCGTTGGTAAAAAAAAATATTATTAATTATGGAGGAGCCTAACACAGTGAACCCCTCTCTTATTTGGTCATTGCCGCTGGGTTCTTTTTACAAACCAGTGTTAGGGACGGTAACTTATGAGGCCCCTCCATTGACCACGCATAATAGGTTTTCTAGCCTGTCCGGCCTTGATAACCAGGACTGACTGGCCCTGTTACCATTATCTAACCCGACCATTCTCCTACCAGCTATGCCCGTAAGTCCAGGCCAAGATCTCCAACCTGCTGTTGAAAATAAATTTTACTTGAATATCTTGAGTTGGAATATTGCCGGCTTGGCCTCAAATTGAATTGGATGAATGGGTAAAAACAGTTCAAGCATATGACATCCTCATGCTGCAAGAAACCTGGTCAACACGAGAATTGCATCAAGAAGGGTTTGAATGTTATAATATAACTGCCCCCATTCCTAAGATCGGCCGCCCATCGGGCGGTCTTTCTATTTGGATTAAAATTTCCACAGGTGGCAGTGTTAGGGTCCTAACAGCAGACAATGACAAGTTTCAGGCGTTAATTTAAACACGAGGTGTTTCCATTTGTTTGATTAATTTTTATAATAATGATTTTTATACCATTCCAAATGGGATTTTATAAACTTGTTTAATTTTATTTCAAATTTACAAAGGCAAATGTTGTTTGACAAGTTAGCTGGTATTTGTCTAGGTGGTGACTTCAATGTGAGGATTCCTAGCAGTAACATTTTAGACCGGGAACCCACTACAGATAAACGCCCGTGTATTAGGGGGGGCAGAACTGTTGATTCATTTGTCTAATTACAATTTAATAAATGTAATGGAAATTGAGGCTGTATCGCATAAAGGTAGTCATATTATACCAACATATAGAGGGCAAGGCTGTGCCTCCACTATTGACTGTGTCTATATCTGCCTCACTGGAAGATTGTTTGTTAAGGGCTGAGGTCTACGAACTTTTCTGGGCGATCATAACCCTATTGCTATAACACTAAAAGTGGCCCCCAGGCCAAAATTTGTGAAAGAAAGTGGGGCTAGCAACTTGGTGCCTTCCACTGACAATCTAAGACTGGCCTGGCGAGGCGTTGATAACAACGACCTATTTCCTAGAATGATAAAAGCTTTTCCAGGACTAATTGCTAGTTGTTTGTCACCAGTTGATCACAACCCTGAGGTAATTGATGCCTTCGTTCAACTGTGTGGGGGCATTAAACAAATATTATCTAGACCACTAACTGAGTCTAACCGGGGTCCACGCTGGTTTGATAGTGCTTGCTCTAGAGCTAATAGAGATCTCCGCGAGGCCCTTGTGATGAATCCTAGGGACTCGGTATTCGTAAAATCCTTGAGACACCAATACAAGTGCATCACGAAACAATGGAAAGAAGAGGTCCTAAAAGAGAGATGGGATAGCCTTGCGTGCGCTACCAAACTTAACAACGGGAATGGTTTTTGGTTAGCTGTGAAGGAGATGAGAACTGCAGGCCACCCATTAACTTCTATAAGCTGTACAATTTCCAGCGAAGCATGGGTATCCCATTTTTCAAAGATCTATCAAGCCACACCAAGGAATGAGGAATCGTATAACTATCAAAGACCCTCTAGGATTGAGATATCCGTATCTGAAGTCGAAGAAGCCATACACCAAAGCTTGGGCAATAAAGCCCCTGGTCCCGACGGGCTACCGATAGATCTTATTAAGCACAAACCTGTTTTTTGGGCACCCCTCTTATTGAATGTTTTTAATAATCTAACTGTTGCTCCAATTCCTTGCAAATGGTCTACTAGTATTATTGTTCCTATTTTTAAAAAGGGCGATCGTTCCAACCCTAGCTGCTATAGACCAATCTCCCTGATTGATAATACATTAAAAATCCTTGGGAGAATCCTGTTTAATAAGATTAGGTCCTGGGCCAAGGATGAACATATTTTAAATTCTTGTCAGTTAGGTTTTAGAAACAAAATAGGCACTGTAGAACAGTGCCTAAACCTTAACTTAATTATTGGTAAATATACCGTAGCACGAAAATCCCCTATTTACTTAGCCTTCATGGACCTTACTTCAGCTTTTGATTTTGTTAACAGGTCACACCTTTGGTCTATTCTCTTAAAATATGGGTTGGACGAAGTTTTAGTTAATTTTTTAGCGTACCTTCATAGGGACTTAAAGGCCCGGGTGCGGATTGGTAAAGGCGGTGATGTCACACAGGCTATCACTATTGGCAGAGGGGTCAGGCAAGGGTGCGTATTGGCCCCTCTTGTATTCATTTTATATATTCATGATTTGCATGACTCCCTGTCTAAGCTCACTAATGATGTTCCCATCATTAATGGTAATATCCTACCCGCCTTATTATATGCGGATGATGCGGCCCTGATGGGCCGCACACCAAATCCACTGCGCACTTTAATACAAGGTTTCGTTGATTTGATGGCAGTTTTAGATCTTCGTACAAATTTTAACAAATCTTTTATAATGGCATGTGAACCAAAACAGCACCTTGTTAATTCAATCCCCATAGGCAACGAACGTTTACTAAGCACCCACACTTTTCCTTATCTGAGGCTGATATTTGCAGCCAATGGTTCCTGGACTACTCATCTGGCACACAGCAGGGGAAAATTCGCTAAACCAATTAATTCGGTATGTCACTACCCCAACCGAAAAAAGTTGAGGTGGTACTACCTATTCCCAAAATTTTTAAATTGCAGTGTATCCCTGTTGCAACCTATGGGGCGAAAGTTTGGGGCTTCACTGGTTGTAGTGGCATTCAGGGTGAGGAAAACAGATTCTGTAGGAAATTGCTGGGGGCCCCAATCTCCGCATCACAGTATATTTGCCATGGAGAGTTAAAATTGCCATATATTGAGGACTTTATTAGGGCGCGACCTAGTATATTTTGGCTTAAAATTTGGCAGAATCCAGCAGCAATAGTTACAAGAAATATAATTTCCGACTGCCTGAAATGTGAAAAGGGGATAGACATACCGTGGCTTTCTGCCGTACGGGAAAGTCTAATCAGTGTAAACCTCGAACAGATCTTCTTAAACCCAACTAATATGGACGGTGGAAGTAAAAAAAATCGCTTCAGGAGGTGTTATATGATAAGTATAGCAGGGCTTGACATGATGAAGAGCTCCTGAAATCTTCAGTAGCAAGGTATGTGTCCTTAGAAGATGTACGACTGCCGCCATCTTATCTGCCATCTAGTTACCTTCTGAAGAATATTAGCCGTTGGAATAGAGGATTGTTGTTTCGACTAAGAGCGGGTACTATGAAATGTATGCTCTGTTTCCCCCAAGGGTTTAACGCTAAGCTAGATCAAATGTTATGCCCATGTGATAACCTTAGTAAACAAAGCCACATTTTCTATTTTTTTTGTAATTTCTATCAAATGTATACAAAATTGTTTTTGATTCCTTTTTTTAAGGAAACCGCCATTATTGATCATAAAACAGCCTTCACTCAAATTCTTAAATTAGAAGAGGATGGTTTGGTTTTCCGTGTAGGTTCCTTCTTGAAAGCGGCAGTCCGCACACGCACCTCCTATGAGTACTTAATGAAGGTCCATTTTTTAGGCACGCACTGTATGTTACTTCCCCTTTAGGATCACATGAAATCGAGGCATTTTGTAATGTAACCAACTGCACTTTATAGCTATATTGTACTGCCATTTTGTATTTATTGGACTTTTATGGGCACTGTTTTGTACGATGCTGTTATTATACAGATTTTATGTATTTTAAAATGGATTTATTTTGACCTGTGCTTTTATGGATACATTTTTGAATCCGAATAAAGATTAATTAATATGTTTAAGGGCGCTTGTGTTTCTCTGCAGTAAATGGGATAGTCTGAAAGAAAATTAAAGACCCCTTATGGCAACGGGGTGTCGCTCCTCGTTGATGAGTAGGCATGTGTGTGGCATTAGTTCTCTAGGATTCTCTTATGGTGGGTGACTGCTCTAAACCCAACCAGTGCCGCCTGCTAACAGGCAGAGAGCTGGCAGACCTGAGTCACGTGTTGGGCCAATGCAGTTCAAAGGTTATCCAGGCCTGCCAGGTGCCACGCATCACAAGGGACACTAACGCCTTTCATTGCTGGTTCCTGCATCACTGCATTGAAATGCATCGTCACACATTTAGAGCCCCTCTCGGAATTGCTTGAGGCTTTCTTAGCGCAACGGTGTGGTTCCCCGTGTCCGCTGCGAGTCTGCAGCTGCTGGGTACGCTGTCAGAGGCTCCCAGGTAGAGGAAAAGAGAAGTTTTCATGAATATACCGATACCTTGTCATGACACACAATATTTGCTTAGGATCACAGTTTGGTGAAGTTGGGGAGCCGCGATTTCACATTATACAATATAGTTAGTACATCGGGCTTTTCCAGAGCTTTATATTGCTTAAAAGGGGTTAATTTGCAGTGTTGTCTGTTTTCGATAGACTTCATATTTTGAGTTGCTTGTGTTAAGGTGTCTCTTGACCTGTCACACATTTGGCAATGGAACGCACATTGAAGCCCTCGAAATGTCACACATGCTGAATACTTGGCAGCTATGGTTGTCTGTAGCCACCTGTCCACCTGTGAAGGCGTCCAATCGGATGTAAGCAGGGTTTAATGACCACTGAAACAGGGGCTCGGAAACCCCCTTTTGTAGATCACAATCGACTGTCGTTTTAACAAACCCCCAGCATGTGCGCCCCTGTAGCACCTCTCCGGTTCCCCTCTCTGCAGAGGACCCTATCAGGACCCTGTTCCGTCTTCATTTCCCATCACTTTGTTTTTGGCAGAGCCTCCCCCCCCCCCCCCCCCAGGCCTCCGAGCTCGAGCTCCGGTGTCTGCCGAGGGTGAGGTCATTCCCTTCAGGATTCCAGTGCCTACGAGAAAGGGACGGATACGGCCGTCCTGGGAGAGGTTCTCGCACTGCTGTTACTGCGTGTTGTAAGGGGGGCCCTCTTCGTCTGTCCTTCGAGCCCAGCCTCATCTGAGGGGTGGGTGGGAGGCGTGTGCAGGAGCGCGGCTTGTCTAATGCCCTGGGCTGGTTGGAAGTGCTGGCGAGCTGTGGCCGCCAGGTTTGTACGGTGGCCGACGCTAGAAAGCATTCCGCATCAGGACAGTCTGTTCACGAAGGCAAAGCTTTCACAGAAAGAATGCGGAGTGAGGCTCGAGCCGCGGCAGGGAAGTCCCCCCCCCGCCGCGGGGGTGTCTGGAGCCTGAATGTCCGCCTCACGTCTTTACAGAGAGCTCCGAGCACAGGCTGCCGGGGAGCTGACTTCAGAGTCATTGTGTAAACTTTGATGGAGAAATTGCTCTTGAAAATGGTTAAAGTTCATGGGGATGCGCAGAGAACCGCAGCCAAGAATGCTGCTCTCAGTGGCTTTTGGGAGCTGCATCAATTCTTAGTCCTGTCTTGAGGATTGATTTGACAGTCTGTGCACCCAAACTCGCCGTCCGTCGAAGTCGATGCTGTTAACAATAGCCCGCGTCATCCAATATAATCTGTGTTGGAGCTACTTAAAGGTTTTAGACAAGGCAACCGAAAACGAGCCAGCCTTTTTAATTAAAAATCTACGTTCTTTTGTAATTTTTGTTAATTTTCCACTTTATTTTTACAAAAAAAATGTCTCCTAAAATGCTATTAGCAGTAATGGTGTCCCCAGTAGACCGAAAATTGAGGATTTTTAGGTCGAGCCTATCGGACAGCGTACCGTCTGGTTTTCGTAACGATGACTTGGGGCATTTCCGAAAGCTTCTCTGGGAATGCATTCTGCCTATTCCTTACTATTGGATTTGTGGTTTGTAACTCAGGTTTGCTTGCTATTTGCTTTCTTTATTTGTTTTCGGCTGTCCAGCTTAGTTTGTCCCTTCCATTGCCCAAACTCTATTTACTGTGGTCTTCCACCAGTGCTGGATTTCTGTAAACAGACCTTTGAATCATCTTTGCACATTTGCTGTGCATTTAATGACTGAGGTCGGATGTAAGGTTCTGTCTTCCGGCGACTTTGGTGTTTACTTTTCTTTCTCTGACTTCAAAGTGATCAGATTTGTGACAATCATTCTGGCTATTGGGGGGGTTTCCTTGAGGAAGAATTTGAAATGTTTTTTTCTAGCACACGTCAAGATTTAAATGTCTGCCAAAGAACTGTGCAGCTATTTCACAATATATCAAAATTAGAAAAGCACAAATGAAGCCCATTTTTTGGTAATTCCTAAGCGTGGTGGTAACAAATATTTTAATAAGATAAAAACAAATCAATACGCTAGGTAATGACATATCCACACTATTGTCTGTGCACTGTATACTTTTATCAGTAAAACTCCCCTCTGCGCCACTCTAATCTACTCTGCACCACTTTACGCACCTCTATTCTACTTTGCACCACTTTACGCACCTCTATTCTACTCTGCACCACTTTATGCACCTCTGTTCTACTCTGCACCTCTGTACTCTGCCATTCTATTCTGCTCTGCAACACTGCACTTTCTGCCACTGAACTCTGTACCACTCTTCTGCAATCTACGCCAGTGCAGTGCTCGCCACTACGCCACTCTACTCCGCACCCCTTTACTGTATGCCACTCCTTTGCACTCTCGGTGCACTGTACACCACTACACTCAAAACCATTCTACTCTTATCGCTCCACTCTACGCCACGCTATTCGGCTTTACGCCACTTCACACCACTGCAATCTGCCCTGCAACACACCGCTCCATGCTATTCTACTCCTTTCTGTGCCACTGTACTCCATGCCAGTGCACTCTACACCTCTTTACTCCACACCAGTGCACTCTACACCCCTGTACTTTGTGCCAGGGCACTCTATGCCACTTTGCTCTATGCCAGTCTACTGTGCATCAGTGCACTGTACACAGCTATACTCAACGCTGCAGCACAATACTTTTCCCACTGCACTCTATGCCACTCTACTCTAGGCCACTGCACTCTTCATCACTTTACTCTGTACCCCTGCACTCTACTTTTCACCACTCTACACTACTGCACTCTACGCCACCACACCCTAATCTTCTGTGTCCCACTGCACTCTACTCTGCACCTTTCTACTCTGCGCCCATGCACTGCACTCTTTGCCGCCGGGCTCTTTGCCGCCGGGCTCTTTGCCGCCGGGCTCTTTGCCGCTGCTCCATTCTACGCCAATGCACTTGATGCCACTACTCTCTGCATCACTCCACGCCACTCTATTATGCATCCCTGCACTCCATGCTGCTTGACACTCTACTATATGCCACTTTACTCTACACCTCTCTACTCTCTATTATGGCTTCTGCACTCTACCCTGCACCACTCTACTATGCATCTCTGCGCTCCACACCACTACACCACTACAATCCACGCTGCTCCACTGCACTTCACCACTTTAGTGTCCTTGCAGTTTAAGCCTGGCCATTTTTTCTGGTTCATTCAGTTAATGCCAGTTGGGGTTTGGTTTAAATGATGGTTATTAAGCAATAAGAAAGGAGGACATGCATGCACAAGTAACTTTTACAGTTTAACAGCGACAAATCCCCTCCAGCTTAATTAGCACAAAGTGCTTGTTGTACATGTGCCTTTCTCCTATTATGGTCTACAATCTTAATACTCTGGGAGTGCAAACAGGAAATATTTTAAACCATGTGCATTCCAAAGCCACCAGACGTCCCAGGATTCTGCTGCTCCGTATGGCCTGCAATGGAGCTGATAACCAGACATTATCACAGACTAATAATGCTAGGAGCACGACTTGGAGGTAAAGTCAATTTCAACCGCCTGCCTCTGTTCATTATCCATTGGTCATCATCAAGACCAGGTATACCAGTGCGCCTGTCGGGTCAGAACTTAAGCGTCCTTCCCCACTGTACCCACCTGTTACTTATTCGGGTCCAGGCCCATAAAAATAAATTATTTCTTTGATGGTCTGAAAATCTGATTTCATAAGAAGGCTAGTATGGCCTGGTTCAAAAAGATGGGAATTTTCACCCAGCAGTTCTCAATGCAGCCCTGGTTACCAACTCTAGCAGTTTGGGAGGAAATTTCTCAGAAACCAGCTTGTGTACCCCACCGACTTGTGTACCTCACCATAGGTTCTACAGAGGGTTTTGTTCTCAATACCTAAAGCTCAGTCCTTGCATTGGCTTCGCTCCATTCAATGCCTCTTATTAGGAACTATTGTTCCTAAGGTTAGAACGTGTCGTCAGCAGAGCTTGATATCTCCAAAACAAGGATCTTTGAAGAGGATACCTCATTCTCCAAATGCTGTACCTTGGAATCTAAATGGGTGGCGTGGGCGCGGCACACTGTTTCGTATGGTTATTCTGCAGCCGAGTCGCACCGGATGAGTGAATCTTGATGCTGCAGCATATATCCAACTGTTAAAAGGTTATAGCTGTGTTTGGTCTTTTCCCCTTCTTCAGCCTTGTCCTCCCTCTGCATGGAACAGCGATGTCAGTTCATGACTGGTTCTGTCGCCCCGCTACTGTCCTAGTGGCTCCTCCCCTTCACGCGCCTTAATGCCACAGGCCAAAGTAGTCTATTAGGCAAACCACCAGCCCTGTTTTGTCCGGGGCCCTTGGACCCTCCTGCTTTGGTTGTTTCAGCCCTAATTCATGGTTGCCCAGTACAGGTTGGGCTCAAGGGATCAGAACTGTTCCAGTTTAGCTTCAGATATATTTTTCCCATTGAAGTACAAGACATGCTCTACCTGCAGGAAAGGCCACAGAAGCCAAGTAACTGGGGGATGTGTGCCATGCAAAACCTGTCTAAGTTGGGGAGAGGATGTAGCCGTATAGCTAGAGCGGTTGACCTCGAAGCTGGGGAACGGGCTTCGAGTCTCGGCAACGACGCCCCACATCCTGTGATTCTGGGCAAATCACTTAATCTCCCCATCCCAACAAAAATGAATGTGTCCTTCTGTAACGAAACTGGTGCTATGTAAAGCGCTCTGATACCTGATGTCTCGGGTCTAGTTTGCGCTATATAAAACTCTAATTTTTTTTAAAAATAAAACTAATAAAAAAAACTTAATACCAGGGCAATCATTTGCATCAAGACATGGTGACTGAATGGGACTGGTTTCGGATTCCTCTCTAACGGTGGTTGTGTTTGCAGGCTCTGCTGAGTGGTGCCATTATGTCCATCTGGTCTAGGCCCTATGATTGCGTAGACATGTCCGCGATAGGCTTTGAAGTACACACAGAGTTCATAAGACAGCAGTCCTGGTCTTCTCACAAGTCTCTCCTGTGCATCTGTTGTCTTGAACCTAGGTGGTTCAGCTTTCTCAGATGTTCCTAGTGTGCAAAGGAGACTATCCTGATTCAGAAAGATGACCCAGTTAGGTTTAGGATGTACTATTAACTCAGGCTTCAGAGAATGTATTCTTAAGACATTCAGTTCTTAACTTGGGACATTTAAACGTGTCTTCTGCTTTGAAGCACCTACTTGGCTTGCAGGAACCGGTCAAGTCTTGTGACTGAAGGCATCATGCATCATTTCTCTTAGTCTTCTAGCTTTAGGATTTCCCTTTAACACAAATAATTTTGACACCAAGGCAAAATTGAAAATGACCCACCTTTACAGAAGAGGGTTCTCTTTTCATCTTATGCTTGAGCTACAAATCCATCCTCTTTCCTCACGTTTTTATTTATTTTAGAGTTTTGTAGAGCGCGAACCAGACCTGTGAGGGTATTGGAGCGCTTTACAGGATTGACAAGTGGTAAAAACAGTCTTAGGACGGGTGTATACAATTGGGGTAGGAATAGGTAGATGCATTATACAAGGAAGAAATAATCGGCAGTAACATATCCCGGATACAGTTGGGATAAACACAGGTAGATACATTATATGAGAGGACAGCTGTCTCAATTCCTGGATGGGATGCCCAGGAGTGCCAGGTAGGTATCATCCAGAAGAGCCATGGGTAATGCCGTAATAGAAAGAGAAACAATCGTCGAGGAATTTGGCCATAAGAAAAATGTTGGCCTCCTTTTTATAATGTGCCAAATATGGAAGTCTTCTGATGGTGGGTGGGAGTGAGTTCTATATTCTTGGGGTGGCCCCAGAGAAGGCCCGATTGTATGTTTTGTGTTTTTTTCTTTTCGCAAGCATAATGGTTGGAGCAAAACGTCTCTGGCAGATCGTGAATTTCTGGCTCCTCAGGATATCGCGAGTTTCTGGGTGAGAAACGTTGGATATTTGGAGTATAGAGCCTTGTGAGTGATAAGTTGGATTCTGGCCTCGAGTGGAAGCCAGTTTAGAGCTTTGAGGTGGGGAGAGATGTGGTCTAATTTCTTAGAACATGTTAGGAGTCTGGCGGTGGCGTTGAGGCAGGCTTTTAGTGGGGCCAAAGAGTTCTTGGGTAGACCTGTGAGGGTAGAGCACCCATATTCTAGTCTGGCGATGACTAGTTACCATTTTTAGGTTGGGGTGTCGAGGAAAGGTTTCAGGTGTCTTGGGTAGCTCAGGTGAAATCTAGGAGTTTTGGCCATCGAATTGATATGTCGATTCATATTCAAGTTGCAGTCTAGGGTTATTCCCAGTGATTTAGCAGAGTTCACAATGGTGGGAGGGCAATTTAATGCTGTGATAGCCCTGATCTATACCTGAATGTCTGAGTTGGTTTTGGGTGGGGAGATGAGGAGAAATGCAAATTTTTTTTTGCGTTCAGTTTGAGCTGGTTAGAGGTGAGCCAATGCACCGTCGGCTTCAAGGCCTCATTCAGGGATTGAATGTCAGGGGAAGAGATTTTAATGTAGATCTGCGTGTCATCAGCATACATGTGATAGGCGATGTTGGTGGTACGTAGCACCTCTGAGCGGTTCAAGGTAAAGATTTAAGAGGGTAGGGGACAAGGTTGATCCTTGGGGGACTCCAACCGTGATCGGAGAGGAGCGGATAAGTTACCATTGATTAGGATTCTCTTAGCGATATTGGAGGAAGGACCTTAATCATTCAAGAACAGTGCCATCCAATCCCATCCGGAGTTTGAGGCGATCAAGGAGCGTTTCGTGGTTGACTGGATCGAACGCCGAGGATAGGTCTAGGAGGATTAGGAGACAGGTTTTGCCTTGGTCAAGGGCTATGAGGGCATCAGCCACTATGTGGAGGAGGGTGGTTTCCGTCCTGTGTCCAGGGCTGAACCAGGATTGAGTCATCAAGTAGGTGGAAGTTGGTAATGTGTTGGCTCTACTGCTGTTGCACACATTTCTCCAGAAGTTCTGCTAGGAGTGGGATGTTCGAGATCAGTCTATAGTTGTCGGGGGAAGCAGGATCTGGCATAGGTTTTTTTAAGATGGGGACAACTTGTCCGGCTTTGAGAGTCAGGTATCGATCCCTGTAGTAGGGATGCATTGATTATTGTAGTCCAAGACGGGATGGTCGCCTGAGAAATGGCAGTTAGAAGGGAGAGGATCATTGTAATGATTGTTCGGGTTTAAGGAAGAGAGAATTTTCGAGACAGTTTGTTCGTTATAGACTTTAAAGTTGGACCAGTGCGCTAGGTTTTTGGGTGAGGTGTGGGAGAGCAGTGCATAGAGAAGAGGTAAAGCAGGCATAGTTTGGGAGTCCGTTGCGGAATTGAGTTTGTTTCCTACGGCAGTGATTTTGTCACAGGAGGAAAATTCCTCGCATGATATGAGAGACTTAGGGTTTTCTTTGGAGGTTTTAGCTAGTTTGTTAGATTGATGTTTGAACCGGTCGAATAGCTTGCAAGGTCTGTTCTTGGCGTTCTCCAGTTCCGTTCTGAAGAATTCTTTTTTTGCGTGGAGGATTTTCCTATTGTAGGCGTTTCTGGACTGATGGAACAGTTTTAGATGGGCTGCTGACGGGTGTTGTTTCCAGTTACGTTCTGACTGCCAGAGGGATTTCCTCTCCATGTTGAGGGAACCGTTGAACCAGGGATTCCGGTCTTTGATCTGGGTTCTTTTTAGTTTTAGTGGAGCAAGGTCATCGAGAATGTTGGATATAGCTGTAGAATAATGGTCAGTGAGGTTGTTGACTGTAGTGAGATTGGGGGGGGGTCCAACTCGCAGCATGCAGCCAGTTTCCCGTGGTCAAGGTTCTTGGTGTCTCTAACCCATCGTTTGGGAATCACAGGTTGTGGTGTCAACACTTGTGGGTGCCAGGCAGAAGGAAGCTGATAGCGTGGTGGTCAGACCAATCTCATGGGTCTATAGTGATAATTTTGACTGCTGAATCCTTGGCGATAATCCAGTCCAGAGTGGCGCCTTTCGAGTGAGTTGGGAGTAAGCAGGCTTGGGTAAGGGCTTGGTCGGCCAAGAAGACTCTGATGGCATTGACCTGAGGGTCCTTGGGGTCGTTCCTGTGCAAGTTGAAGTCGTCAAGGAAAATGTAATTAGAGTTAGGGGAGGCCTTGGCTGTGATAATTTCCATGAGGAGGTCGGTGAAGGTGTCATTTGTGCCTGGGGGGGGTGGTACAAGATGTGCAGTTTGCACAGTTGGGTGGTGGTGTTGCATATGGAAAGTGCAAGGTATTCACAGGAGTCTGTAGGATCAGTTAGAAGTTCAGTAACATGGAGGTTAGAGCGGTAGATGCAGGCAACCCCTCCCCCTTCTTTATGGGATTGCCTGTCCAGCCTTACAATGTTGTAATTGGGCGGGACGAAGAGGTCTAGGCAGGGCGATGAGGATTCATTGAGCCACGATTCAGTCAAGACCGCAAAGTCAGATTTTTGGCTCAGGATGAGATTGGCGACATCGGAGGCATGCTTTACTGTTTTGCGGCAGTTAATTAGGAGGCCAGATATGGGGAGTTGGGAGTGAGTGTCTAGAGTAGGGGCAGAGATAGGTACTAGCGCTAGGTTGCTGTTGATCACTTCTGTCACGGAGGGTAGCTGAGCTATTTGGGTTGGTTGCAACCGAGGGGATAGGGTGTTCGTCACTCAGATCTGGGGGGTATGGGCTAATCGGGGCCGAATTGTAGCCAATGAGGTGGTCTGCAACATCTTTCACCGTGAGGGCTAGGCGTTGTGGGGGAGCGGTTTGTAAGTTCGGAGGAGGGCCAGAGTTTCCTCCTCAAAGGTGGCTAGGGAGCTTGCGAGGGCGCAGGTGACTCAGGGATTGTGGTAAAGGGTTAACGGGGGGCTCGAAGGAAGAGGGGGGAGTAGAGGTCTGTGAGAGCTTGAGGTTCGAGAAGGAGAGTTCTGTGAGGTGCAGGAGGTTTATTAGATCCAGAATGGAGTTGTGGATGCCGAGGGTTAGTTCAGTAGCTCTGCGGTGGAGAGTATCCAAATCCCTAAAGGAGGGATGCTCTTGCGGGCAGGGGGCCGAAAGGGTGGGAGGAGTGGGAGAAGTTCTGATGGGATTTGCTCGTAGCCTAGTAGTGAGGCTGAGTCGGCCGGTGTTATGATCTCTTGCCAGAGGTTCAATATCCCTAAGAGAGGGGAGATTATGTGGGCAGGAGGTTAAAGGTATGGGAACGTATCTGTTGGCAGGGTCTGGTAGCATGGTGGAGGGGCTGGGTCGGCTGGAGTCGAAAGTCCTAGGTGGAGTTTCGGAAACCATGAGAGGGCAGATCGAGTCGATATTCCTAGTTGGAGTTTCAGACACCCTGAGAGAAGGAAGAGCTTGCGGGAAGGAGGTCAGAGGTTGAGGCAATCGTCGGTTGGCAGGTGTTGGTGGCCTGATGGTGGGGCTAGGTCGAGCATTGTTATGCACCCTTGGAAGGATGGTTTGTGACTGGTTCGGCACCCTTGGTGGATTGGGCGAGGGGTGGGTTGGGAGGGGCGTGGACGGAGGAGGGTTGTCCACATATTTTTTAAGGAGGGTGAAGAGGTCTGCAAATTTATTGAAGCCTTTGGGTGGGACTTGGATCAGGATGATGCCATTTTTGTATAGGGTGATGGTGAGGTCAGCATTCCGGTTTGCGGAGGGTGCGGTTCTGAGTTTATAGCCGTATAGAATGTTCCTGGCTTAGTGTACCTTAAGGATGTTCGAGAAGCCTATGCGCCATAGGGATGTTTTCCTGGAGTAGAAGATGAGGTCATTAATGATTGTGCCCTGTCCGCGCTGAATCGCAGGTCGGAGATCAGGGTCTCGGGATGTCTTTTCAGGGTGGCATGTTTGAAGGATTTAGCGGCGGTTTTGGAGAGATTAGCAGGATAGACCAAGGTGTAGGTGTTGTCATCCAAGGAGGACCAGTAGGGTCCTGCCATGCTGGGGAGTAGTGGGGAGGCTTCCGCCAAGGAGGTCCGCAGAAATGTCGGGCTCTGGCCGTGGGGAGCAAGCTTCTGGGACTACGCAGGAAGACCTCAATCTAGCATGGAGTCCCGAGGGATGGGAGCATCCAAAGTTCCAGTGGCTAGACGGAATGCGATAGTGGTGTGCCTTAGGGGAGCATGATCTTAATGCACCTCACAATGGCTCCATGGAGGGAAGCCGGGGGAAGATCAGGTTTGCGGGGGAGAGGCAACAAAGGGCCAAACAGGGTGGGAGATACCCTATATGAGAGGGGCAAGCAGCTGGCGCGGCAGGTCTCTGGTCCGCTTTATCTGCAAGCAGGATAACACTGTTATAGGAGGCCGTCTGCAGTTGCGAGGCTGTCTGGGAGGCGCTGCTGCGAGAGGCTGCAGGGAGAGGTTGCAGTGGGCTGAGATCGGTGGGAGACATCAGGGGGCCAGGCAGTGGCGGGACAGACCCAGTCACGCCGGTGCAGGCCTCAACGCCTAAGGTCACAATCTTAGTTGTGAATCCCTTAAATATGCTATTTGACACCACCCTGGATCTGGATTCGCTGGATCAACCCCTGTTGATTATTGGATGCCAGACTATAGTATTTATATAGTGCTGGC
Organism: Triturus cristatus; assembly: GCF_964204655.1. Classification (NCBI taxonomy): domain Eukaryota; kingdom Metazoa; phylum Chordata; class Amphibia; order Caudata; family Salamandridae; genus Triturus; species Triturus cristatus. The sequence continues at coordinate 846,141,088 of NC_140586.1, read as the reverse complement.
CTTCTCAGACACCACTTGAGGAAAGCAGCCATTAAACATACCCAAGCAATGGTGTCATGTAGAACCAAGACACCAAAGTTTCTATCATCACAGACTAGTTAAATCTCCCAAAAAATCAGCCCAAGCAACAGTCTAAATGACCTCAAGCACAAGTGAACAATCTGCTCTCGACTTTACTATTGAGGGCCATATGAGAGCTGCAACAACAAAGAGGAGAAATACACCTTCTACAAGGAAACTTTAAAGACAGAAATGGGATCTCAGACAAGATGTTGCCAAGCCTTTTTAAACAATGACCACACTTTACAAACAAGCATTTGCAATGCAATAGGTCTCGCATTTACACGAGTTTGAGTTATTGGCATTGTAATTGACAATTACTTTTATTTATGTTTTGGTTTTTAAAACCTAAATAAAAAGCCTTGTCATTTACAATGCCAATAGCTCTAAATCTCGCAATAGCGCGACCTATTGCATTGCAAATGCTTGTTATAAAATGACGTTTACTGCACACATTTTAAACATTCTGCCTCCACCAGAGGACGCTGCAGGATGCCCGGGATAGAACGTATGCTGACTGCAGAGACAAAGACATGTGGTTTGTGTGATATGCAACCCAAGCCTAGCTGAATACAATGTGGTTTATCAGAGCCATATATTTTAGCCTGCGCGGTTCTGCTGCAGTCCGTAATTTGAAGAGGAGGGATGTGCCACTCAAAAATGAACGCAGATGGACCCAAACGTATACACTGCCGCAGAGCGACGCAAACAAAATCGCAAACACTCTGGTACTACATAAAGCTGAAACCAAAGGCATGCGCCTCGCCACAAAGAGAATGCCCATATGCCGTTGAGGGCAAAATTACAAAGAGTGCAGAACCCCAGGCTCGACAAGCGGCTCGCATCTCCTCTCCTCTGCAAAATATAAAAAAATAGTAAAACACAGAAAGCAAGAGCAAGTTGGGCGCGAAGAGACTTGCTCAAATTCGGCAGAAAGGACCGGCGATAAGTTTGATGATGTCTCAAAATTAAGACTGCATGTCATGGCTCAATAGTGTTTTTGTTTTTTTAAATCTTCATCTGTTTTCCAGCCTTTTATTACGTTAAAAACAAGTAAAGCGACATGAGCTCCAATTAAACTTACAGCGCGGCTAACGTTGCCCTCTGCCTCGGAAAGCCCATGAAAAAATGAAGAGCGCAACTCTGGGAAGTTTGGTTTGGGATGAAGGGAAGGGAGGAGTGGGTAGGCTTTCCAATGAGGAGCCAGTAAACAAGCTACCAGCACACCCTCCTACGTCATGCCAAACAAAGATGGTGTCGGCCTGTCCAGATGGGCCGTCTGAAAAATGGACAGGGTGGTAACAAAGAAGCCCGATTCCCAATCACATGCCAGCATTTAGACTAAACGATGACGGCAGCCAATGGAAAAGAGGGGCGGGGCTTCAAGTCCCCTTCTGAAATTGTATAGATTACAAGAAGCCCTCGCATAGCGAGCAACGCTTTGCGCTGCAAAGCCAGGCGAGACCTAAAAAGGGGAGAAACCCTGGTCCAGGCGTTCCATGTCATACATCGTCTGCTCACACCATTTGGGCTAACTCCCAGCTGGGCAGTGCTGCCTCCGCTTTCCACGCAATGTTTACCATCATGTTTAAGTCGACCGCTGCCCAATGCGGGCTCCGTTGCTAAATGCTGGAATGGCGTTTCCATCCCGGCATCTGTGGCCCCCACCAGAATTCTGGCAGTCTGGTGGCGATCGATAGGGGCCGGGGCTCACCGCTAGATAGGAGCTAGTGCAGTCCAATTCTCAAGGCATGCTGAAGAAGCCCGCCCAACAAATTGATAACCATGTGGAAGAATTGTGTTTTAGGTGGATCTGTACATGTGTACGATCAAAATGCAACCACTCAAAGTAAACATATTTAAGGATTGCTGTGAGTTGTCCTGTTCTGTATTTGTGGTGGGAGGAAGCATGATTCGAGTGACAATTTAGCAACCCACTAGATGATGGTTGACTTAAAGCCCTTTGTAATGTATATATTTTTAGTCTGAATGATTTGGAACACAAATGACATCCTAGTATACATATGCATTAGAAGTCACTGGTAAATTCAAGTACATTCATCCTTACTATTAGGAGGCTTTCTGGAGTGGCACTAAACAGGTGAAGTTATCACATTTGCTTATATTAAAGTCCACGCCCAGCCCCATGCCGTGTTATGTGGATGGAAGAAGTAAAATGTCAGTGTAGCAAAGCAATAAAGATAATTGCATTTGATAAATGGTTCATATATATATGTGGGTGTTTTTTTACTATGGATTTTTCTTGAGTCGAGCAAGATGTTCACCAACCTATAGTACCTCAAAGGTTTCCTGTTGAGTCTAAATCCTCAAAATTATTTAACAAATATGCAGTGAGTCTTCACAAACCTGCATTATCTCAAGTCATTACTTCATCTATAAGTAGTCTATAAGCTGATATTGCATCTCTAGTCAGATGACCTGGCCTGGAAATTAATTCATGAAGCTGCAGCACCTCAAATGTTTACTTTGTGCCCCTTTCAAGTCCTATGCATATATTTAAATTGACGTTCAGAAAGTTGAGTGGTGTGGCTTTTACTTATATATTTGTATATACACTTTTACCATTTTAATAATTTACACTTGTTTTCCATCCAATATAAATATGCCAAAGCTGGTTTAAGATAGTGAGTTGGTATCATAGACTTCAATTTAAGAGAGAATATTTTATTAAAGTGATGGCATCCTACTCTACATAGATACTAGTAGCCACTGGGGAATACAAGTCCCTGCAGTTGTTTAACAAAGGGGGGTTTCTTTTTCAGCGGCTGTGTTGTGAAAAGCTAAATGCAGTCTCTCAAATTGAAGGTATCCAATGGCTGGAGCTGGCTGACCCAATATCTTGTACTGTGTGGAGGGAGCATAATTATTTTTGGGGGAAAAGCGAAGACCAACAAGACAGCTAAAGCTATCTTTAGGCCAGATATAAAAAAGCAATCATAAGAGTGAACAATTATTTTCTCTTTTAGCCTGCAATTGTACTTTTGTTGATGACAATTCTAGAAAAAAACACTTGCTTCATTGCACAGTGTGTTTTACCATTCTATGAGAAATAAAATACAGTTTTTGCTTTTTTCAGAGACACCCATCAAATAAGAAATATTCTTGGTTTTTAAAAGAGCAACAATTTGGTCCCAGTGTAACTGGTGTGATAAGATGAAGGCAAACTATTTAAGCTTTCTCTGAGTCTTAAGTAGATTTCGTATTTCACAACCAACTCAAGCCACATCTAGGAGTGTGTTTGCGCTAAAAGATGCTGATGGATTTACCCCCTTATCCCAAACGGAAGACATCCTGGTGAGTCTAAAACCCGGACCAGCTCGTCTGTAAGCAGATATTGCTTCTAGGTGAAATAGTCCAACCATATGTCCTCATTTTCCAAAGTATTTTTTATCGTAGCATATCACTCTTGCTTTATCTTTCTAAATGGGGAGAGGAGTTGGCCTAACGGCTAGGGCGGTCGACCTCGAATCGAGGAACCGAGTTAGTCTCGGCAATGACACTGAACATCCTGTGATTCTGGGCAAAGCACTTAATCGCCCCGTGCCTAACACAAACTGAAGGTGTCCTCATGTAACGCAACTGGTGCTATGTAAAGCACTCTGATACCCGATACCGGGTCAAGTTCGCGCTATATAAAAGTACTAAAAAGTTATCTTTTCAAGAGTTTGCAAGATGTTGTGCTGCTTGTGTTTGTTTACATCTATGCCAACGTTGTTTTGCAGAGTTAAACATTGCGCATTACTAAGTTATATGTTGTCTTTGTGGCTAAATATGAAAGTGATATTGAGTGGTGAAGAGGCTTGCAGGGCCTTGCTGATGCTTTGATACTTTCTGATATCGAAAATATCCCGGTGAGGATGCAACATGTAATAAGATCTAATATACACAAGTGCCTTCATGGAAAAAACTAAAATTAGTGTGTTGCTTTTTCTCTTTTCGTAATGCGTTTCTTAATAGATTATACTGATTGGTAAATACATTTTTGTAACCAGTGTGCACATTCACCATTGTTTAACATTTTCACATGAACATGGTAGAACAAAAAAGATGTCCTTTACCGCTCGGACTGCCCCTCCCCTTGCATGCCTTTTTTCTGCTGGGTCTTCTCATGAGAACTTGCTGGGGAATTGTTGGAATAATGTATGGTCCATGTTTATTCATACGCACGGCGATAACTCAATGAAATCCTGCCTCAGCCAATGACCTCTGCAATGAAATGTAATTTAAGTCGTAAGAGGGACGCAAATTATTGCCCGAGACGGATTCCATAAAGGCGCCTTGCTGATGTAAACAAAGTAGAGATGGGTTGCTGTCTTCTCGACTGATGTTTAAATTGTAGTTATAGCGCTTACTACCCCCTGAAAATCAGCAAAAATGTGATTAAAATGTGGGGGGTGGGGGGGGCTGTTGAACAATCACGGTAAGAGGCTGTCTCGAGGAGCCGCAACATTAACGGCAACCAAACAGAGGAAGCCCGTTCAGAAATAAGACTGTGCCGTTAATAATCGAAAGAGGTTTGATGGGGGCGCACATTTCAGGTCATGCTGATTCGTTTCATCTTCACGTAGCCCCAAGTAAAACATTCACTGCTAGCCTTTTACAGTGATCAGTGTGTGAACTATGATATGTACTCAAGATATTGAATGCCGGGGTGCTGTAAACCATTCGCCATTATTTCGAGTTTTCAGCTCTTGAGAACCAATAGACCCAGGGACGTTAAGGGCTGCTTTTTATGGGATGCTCTTCTGTGTTATTGCGTTTCTAGCTGTAATAACCCCGTATCGCTCCAGGATGTGTTCTCCGTTGTGAGTGCAAGTGTGACCTCGAGTTCTTTCTTTACTCCTACAAATTCCACGACATCTCGGCACGACGAAATTGTTGAGCATAGCACCGTCCCCTACCTGGGTGCATCCTATTATGGATTGCCACTTGCAGAACTGGTGAGTCTTGTTGCTCTCGAGCCCGGCGGGAGTGAGGGGTGGCGGTGAGTCACTGCACGCCTGTCATGTTAGTAAAATGCGGCTCAGTAAAGCGGATACGGGACATCTAAAGAAAAAAAGCATTGCGTAAACACATGATGTACGTGAAGCGGGTGCCCTAGCAAGTCATTTAATAATCAAGTAGTCCCTAAACAAAAGTAACAGTCAGACAGCGCAATAAAATAGTAGTTGGTCGGTGCTGCTGCCAATAAAAACGGAAGTGATGCATAGGATCAACTGCCAGCAGAAACATAGATAACAGCCGTGCCAGACTTAGACAAATCGCAAGGGACAGGAGAAATTCCACGGACTTTCAGCCAACATGCAGATTACTTTAGGTCTCGCTGAGACAGCGCATGCGCTGCTGACGCGAGACCTAAAAAGTGGAAAACTGAGTGGAGCAAATAGATTTCTGTAGCGGAAGGGACAACAAAGGCACACAAGGGAAGATGAACTGCAAAAATGATACCAAGCCCTCCTTGGTAAAGTGAAAGATAGGGAAAATGGATCTCGATGGAGCAATTAGACTCTGGTGAATTTTAGAAGTGCTGTAGACCTAGAACTAGAGCAGCATGTCTAAGATGTGTTCCATCACCTGCTACATCCCCGAGGAAGACTCATTGGAGTTGGACAGAAGCCACACAATCCTCAGTTTATCAAACTAAGAATAACCTAAGCCCAAACATTCTGATCCATATTCTTTAAGTAAAGGAAATCATTTTGAAGGCAAATGGGGGGCTTGACCCTCTAGTCTTCCAAAGGTCTACGATCTCTGTTTTAGGACGTCTCTCCTTGATGCTGATAAAAAGGAAATTCTTGAAAGTCGTAACAGACCACTTGAAAGCAAAATAGATCCCATACAGGTGTGGTTACCTTTTTCATCTGCTTTTTAGTACCTGATGAACCAATTTAGTTCTCCACCAAGTGAGAAGCAATTAGGATCTTGAATCTGAAAATGGACTCGGGTGCTACTGATAACATCTCAAGCCAACCATGTCAGAAGTGTCAATAATAGCAAACTAGAAGAATGAGGAGACGAGCGAATAGGAGACAGTGAGAGAAATGGGCGATTAGCAACATGGCCCCAGAAGTAGTGTAATTTAATATTATGCAAACCTTTCAGTGATAACATTTGAAACTAAATGTTTGTGAGAGTCAGTTCAATCAGCAGAGTTGAGACCAATGTTACCCTGATAGACCTGCTATTTAAGTCTACACAGGTAAGGGGAACCGCAAGATCTCCTGGATAGGGAGAACTAAATTCAGTCAAGATGAATATTATGCCCAGATTGTTATACTTAACCAGATCCCTGCCTTTAATCTTTCAATCAGAGACTCTTAGTAACATTCAGAGGAGAATCTGGAAATTCATATGGAACAATAAGGCACAGAACATTTCTAAGGAAATATTATGCGGGAAACCAGTAGAAGACCTGGATGCCCCAGACATAGATGGGATCATTTTGGCAAATAGTGCCTGCAGTAGCCTGATGCTCCATTTACAGAGAAGCCTTGGTGCTAAATGACCAGGAAGTATCCAAGATTCCGTTACAACATCTTTTGTGGCTCCTCCCACAAACCCTAAATCTCGGAGGAACACCTCCACTCCACCCTCCTCCTAGACCCCCCCCTCCGCCACAGCCGACACCAACTCTGCAGCCAATGAACTCCATCAATGGATCTCCAGATGCGCAGACCAGATCGCCCCCCTCCAACCCTGACAAACACTACCCCTTGAAGGCCACCTGGTTCACCACCGAACTCCAAGCAGCCAGGCGCACCCTCAGACGCCTCGAGAAAATATGGCAAAGCCGAAAAGCCACTGAAGACCTAAACCATAGGAGCGCCCTGAAGAACTACCACCAGCTCATAAGGGACACCAAAAGGACCTTCATCAAGAACAAACCCGACACCAACGCAACGGATGCCAGAGAACTCTTCAACGTCCTACAGCAATTCACCAAACCCACCAGCGAGGCCACGGATGTCACACCTTCCAAGGAACTCTGCAACAAGCTCAGCACTTACTTCCATCAGAAGATCAAGACTCTCTACAACCACTTCAGCGACCAAATGCCGTTCACTGCCCCTCCCCCCTCTATGGACCACCAGCCGACCATCACCACCTGGACCCCCGCCACGGTGGAACTCATCACCACGACCATGAGAAACCCGGTCTGGAGCCCCCACAGACCCCTGCCCACCTCATCTACCAGAAGGCCTCCAACGCCATCGCCCCCGAACTAGGACGGACCATCAACACCCCCCTCCAATCCGGCACCTTCCCTGACAACTGGAAGCAGGCAGAAGTCAAATCCTTACTTAAGAAGCCCACAGCCGACCCCATGAACCTGAAGAACTACCGACCCGTCTCTCTTCTCCCGCTCACCGTCAAAATCGCCGAAAGTCGTAAATGCCCAGCTGACCTCATTTATCGAAGAGCACGTCATCCTAGACTCCTCCTCCCAGTCCAGATTCCGCAGCAACCACATCATTGAAACTGCCCTCCTCGCCGCCACCGACTATATCCTCATGCTACTGGACCATTGGCACACCGCAGCCCTCATCCTACTAGACCTCTCCGCGGCCTTCGATACCGTCTCACACCACACCCTCGCAGCCAGACTGCATGCCGCCGGGATACATGGAACCGCCCTCAAATGGATCCGATCCTTCCTCTCTGGCCGAACCCAGAGAATAAGACTTCCCCCAAACCCCCCCACCTCATTTCTCCCCCCCCTTGCCCCCCCCCCCCCCTCATCTCTAAACCCACAGAGATCAACTGTGAAGTACCACAGGGATCGCTCAGCCCCATGCTCTTCAACATCTACATGGCCCCCTCGCCGCCATAGTCAGACAGCAGGGGCTCAACATAGTATCTTACGCCGATGACACCCAACTCATCCTCTCCCTCACGAAGGATCCCGAGAACACTAGGCTCAGCTTCCAGGAAGGAATGAGACGTTGCAGCCTGGGTGAAGGACAGCTGCCTGAAGCACTGAGAAAACGGAGTTCTTCATCCTGGGACCCTCTACCTCCGCCTGGGACAACACATGGTGGCCCCCTGCCCTAGGGAATCCTCCCACCCCGACAGACCACGCTCTGAACCTCGGCATCATCCTGGACTCCTCTCTCACCATGACATGCCAAATTAACGCTGTTGCCTCCACCAGTTTCAACTGCATCCGCATCCTCCGAAAGACCTTCAAATGGATCCCCCCGAAAACAGAAAGACCGTCACCCACGCACTCATAACCAGCAGATTGGACTACGGAAACGCCCACTACGCCGGCATCAACAGGACCCTCCTACACAAGCTCCAAACCATCCAGAATGCTACGGCCAGACTCATCCTTGGGACCCCACGGCACAAACGCATGACACAACCCCTTCGAGACCTACACTGGCTCCCGGTCAAGAAGAGAATAAGCTACAAGCTTCTCACCCACACCTACAAATCCCTCCACAACATCGGACCCAAATACCTCAACAACAGTTTGTTTCCACGCACCCAAAAGAACTCTCTGGTCCACCGACCTCTCCCTAGCAGAGACACCCTGCATCCGCAGAAGTAGAGCAGGAGGGAGAGCCTTTTCCTACATTGCAGCCAAAACCTGGAATGAGCTCCCAATCCGCATCAGACGCTCCCCCAACCTGCACATCTTCAGGTAGGACCTCAAAACCTTGCTCTTCGACTGAGCCGGAGCTGTCCCCAACCCCTTCCCCCGACAACCCCCCCCCCCCCACCCCCCATCTCCCTTCCCCGCGCCTTGTGACTCTCACGGGTGAGTGCCGTGCTTTATAACCCCCTGATTGGTTGATTGATTGATAGGCAACTAGGTGCTCTAATGGTTTCCACCTAAACAACTCTAGCAAATTGTTATAGAGTTGTTGAGACAGGGCAAATAACAACCTACCCTTTCCAGTCTTTAGAAACTGAGATTTTAAATCGGGAATGTCAGATAAAGGTTACCTGAGTTGGGCTGAGTGGAGAGATTATGGCTATAGTACTTGTTTTAGGTAGGAAACCTTAAAGGTGGAGCTCAACGGGCTAATGATGTTCAATTGAGACAGGACAATGTCTTCCGATTAAAGCAGCTGTTACTCCGCGCATGACAGCAGTCGGGGAGTAGGGAAACCACTAGCATTGAAGAAAAAAAATACATATGTATATATATGTATATATGTGTGTGTGTATATATAGATAGATATATATATATATATATATATATATATATATATGTATATATGTGTGTGTGTGTGATAATACCAATGTCGTGTTTTGGCTAAAAGCCTCCCACCCCCCTACAGCAACCAACCTATACTGTGTATATGGTCAGAGGACCTTGAACAGGACATATCCGAATGTGTGCATGTATTTTATTGTGGAAGAGGGTAGCAGATTCCTCCATTTGCAAACGTTCTGTATAAAGGGGGTCCTATTTACACATTTGGTGAGAATTTGGTCGTGAAGAAAGTTTGGGCTGAGATTTTACCGTGCTTTAAATACTTAACCAATATTCAATTGCACAGGAACCCTTTAACAAGCCTATTGGGCCATGTTGATGAAGGTCATTACCCAAAATAAACACCAACAGGTAAACCTATCGCGCTGCTTCTGTTGGTAGCCAAAGTGACCATTAGCCTGAAATGGAAGGCTGCAAAACTTCCCACTCTTACTCTGCAGTGATCTAAGATTTGGAGCCCAATAGATCATGGAGAAACTAATGCCCACTCACTCTGACAAAATGAGTTAATTTGAAAAAAAAATCTTTATTACCTCAGACTTGTATAAGGAAGGCTGGCTGAATAATAAGGGACCATCTGCCACCCAACCTGATTCGAATGTCAGGAGAATTTATTGCAGTGGACATCTAAATTAGACTGGGTCTGTGATGAGGTTATTTAGGACTATTCTGTGTGAGCTACGGGTCTGATACAAGAACATGTAGTTTAATAGCCCTGTATGTTGTGAAGTGTCGTCATTTATTTTCTATTGCGTAGTGTTGCGACAGTGAAAAATTCTCGGTTTATCCCCGATATAACTTTAAATAACGTTTTTAAAAAATCCGGATGGTACATAAAGTAAAAAGCATGTTAAGGGTTTTCTGTCTTCCCTACAGTAACCATGTATTCAAGATTTCGTTGGTAAATGGACATGCATCTACCATTTAACTGTGCATGCCATTCTTATATGGCATTCAACATTTGATGTACTTGGAAAAATATCTTGCAGCAAGACTTAGGATCCTCAGCTGTGCAATCCAGCTCCTACAGGTTGGACCTGGAATAGGGTTGTGTTTATCTGGGTACGCAGCTCAGTGTTTTAGGATCTCACTGTGAACATCTATGTACTCTGTTGGTCACAAATTTGGGACCCGACTTGCTAAGCCCTTTTAATATCATAACTACATTAGAATAACAGGCTTTACGACATCAAAACGGCAAGTCGCAATGTTGAAAGAACACTTTGCTAGCAGAAATTACTTTTCAACCCAATAACTGCCCTTTGCAATCGGTTTAGGAGGGGGCATAAAAGGACAGTTCCCATTCTCCTACCGAATCGTCATGGAATATTTCAGTTGTTTGCATCTGCATTTATGGGTGCAGATCATTCATCAAGTACATGCTCCCTGAAGAAAATGGTATCTCATTTGCAAAGTGGTAGCTGTCCTTATGGGAAATCTTCCACCTTGTTCATGTGTGATTTGAAATGAAGGAAATGGCACTTACGTAAGCGCAGCTGCCGCCCCAAGGAGCGTCCTGGCAGAAGCCGCAGATCAGCACTGTAGAGTGGTTCAGTGCTCTTCATTGACACACCAAAGACAGAAGTAGAAAGTAAAGTGTGGCCCCCCCCAAATCTATGGCGAAGAGCACAGTCAGATCTTTAGCTGTTTCCTAAGATCTGTTCATTCTTTCAGGCCTCAAACTGTGAGGAAGCTGATCTATTCTCTTGACGCTAAGACTGAGAATGATCTATCCCCTCTTGTGACAAGTCTAAATTTAGGTATGTAAAGCAAATTTACATTGGTGGGACTTGGTGTTCTCTGGATCACATTGTACGTGAGTGCCATTAGGATACCGAGGACCAGTTTGATGAAAAGCTCTAAAAACTGTGACTAAAGCTATAAGTAAAATGTTTCTGCACTTAACGCTCGGACCATGAATGCTGTAACTCTAATACATGGTTATATCTGGAGGGATTAGTACTTATAACCTAGCTACTCTGTTTCTGCACTGGGAGCAGGGTCAAGATTGATTTGCGTATGGCTGGGTCCAAACTGGAGTGATGTGGTGAGAAAAATAACGATGGATTAAACCCAGATCTGTGACAGGGGTTAGTGTTTGAAAAGTTTCAACACTCTGTTCATCATTTTATTTTGAGATGTGCCTCTGCAACTGGTTCTGCTTGATCTTTCAACCATGAACCACTTCTAGCTCACTTACAGTAGAGATTTGACAGTCTCTGCCGTCATCAGGGCAACTGCGTTTCTGACAAACAGAACCCACACTTTTATCCTTCCATCGTGTACATTACTGTCATGTAAATTGCCTGTGCTGCATAGGGTTCCTTCATGTCTCCTGTATATTTCTATGTGCGGCTACACCTGAAAACCCTTCCAAAATTTTGTTAACCCTTACATGGATGACACTCAAATTCTAATCTTCAGTGAAACATCTGAGCCATACTGCTGCAGCTGCAACATACCTCCTGGGCTTTCAGGCTTAGATGCGAACACAGACTACAGCTCTGTATAGGAAATCTGCATTTTCTACAAGGTCACCCATGTTTTTTCACCTTTTGCTAGACCTTGTATTTTTGCCAGCTTCAGAACTCTGTGCACTTTACCCTTGCTATCCTGTATCAAAGTGCCTGTGCTCCGCCTTTTAACATGGTCGAATTGGAATACTCCTTATTGATTTATTTTACCTGCTTTGCCTGCTTCTCTGCCGCCACCTCCTGCCATTGGTCCAAGGAGGGACCACAGGAGCCACACTGGCCTGCTTCACTGGCGCCCACTAACCGCATCAGCAGATAGCGCCTGGAGGCGCTTTAAAATCGGACGCAGGATCCCCTCTTTAGCCCAAAGTCTACAACTCTGCTACTCTGGTAAGACTCTGCCATCCGCGCAATTGTTGCTGTCTGCAGCCACACGCTGGAATCTAACCGTGGGCGTGAATTTAGTTTACTTCCTGGTCAACCTTGATGTAGAAATCCAACTAAAAATGTTGCTACAATTGACCAGCTGCCAAGAGAAGTGCACCCGCTGTTGCCTCACCTTTTTCACGATCCTCTTGTACGCGCAGTTTCCGAAGCCAAGCATACAGCATTTCATGGGACCTTTGGGACTTTTGGGACTGTGCTGCAATCGTTTCCTTTGCTTAGTTTCTGGTTCACGTGTTGTCCCTACTTGAGGCATCAATTTGAGGAGCTGTATGAACTATCGTTTTTATTTAACGCTCTGACTGTCCATGAATGCCGTAACTCTAATACATAGTTATATCTGGAGGGATTAGTACTTATAACCTAGCTACTCTATGTTCTGCAGCTTTACAACAAAGGTCGAAGGTAGCTTAGTTGGAAGCTGAAACGAATTGTGATCTTAGGGGCATTCAGCAGCGATAATGGGTAAGAGGAAGGCCATAGAGGCTGCGACGGGGAAGAAGCTAGCAAAACTCAGTAGGCCAGCTAAGTCAGCAGCTGATAATTGCACTCTAGCAGCAATTGACGATTTAATAGAAGTGGAAACCATCCTAGCTGATGAAAGGGGCCTAACATATAATGGCACTAAAAAGATATCTTCATACTATAGCAAATAGAGCAAGCCAAACACTGTCAGGCCTCCCATTGATCCTATTATAGTCCATCATGCTTACAGTGAGAATGTCGCACATATTCCTTCATCCTCTCTGAAGCAAACCCACAGTAAGCTTGTTTGCCCCACCCCCGCCATGTTGGGGCCAGTGGCACATGACCAAGTTAGTTTATCAAACTATGAGGCTCCGACAATACCCTGTTACAATAGATACTCATTGCTAGAAATCGGTCAAGAGGAAGGTCAGGTAACGCGAATCCCTGATACTCCCCATGTGAATGCTAGTAGTAGGGAAATCCAGACCCAGAGCACAGACGTCTATGCACTCATGGTTTCCCTACACCAAGAATTAGACATTATACAAGACGAAATAAAAACCCTCAAGGAAATAGCTGGATACCACACACTCCGAACCAATTTTATCTCAAGCGAAACACAAGGGAATAGTAAGCCTCCAAGGGGGAAAGCCACTTGTAATCAGAACTCAGGAGCAGCGGATAGGTGCTCACCTAGATTCCTCCCCATTCCTGCCCCTATGGAGGCTCCCTGTAATAAGAACTTTTCAACTGGTAATAATCTGTTCGAGGCATATGAGCTGCAGATTGTACACTTAGCATAGATCGCCATCTGGTGTTGGGCCCGGATGTTTGCAGTTTGTTTTTCTTCTTGGACAGTCTTTGGAAGTCACGAGTTTGGTGACTCCTCCTTCGGTCCGTACTGCGCATGGGCTTCGGCTCCATCCTCAGATTGTTTTTTTCCGCCATCGGGCTCGGATGTGATACTTCGTGCTCCGGCTTCGAACTTCTACGGTTCCAGCCTCGACGGAAAATCCTCGTATCTTCGAGTTTCTTCATCATCATCTTCATCTCTCGAAGCGGCACTTTTCTCCATCCCGTACATCGGCACCGGCCTTCGGGCCCTCCTCGACTCCGGTCCCGGCCGATGGAAAGGACTCCGTTCAAAAAGTGCCCAAAATGTGGGTCTAAATTTCCCCACACCGACCTCCATCAGGTGTGTAATCTTTGCCTCTCTCCAGAACACGAGGCCAGAGACTGCCCCGCCTGTAAGTCTTTTTGATCGAAGAAAACCATCCGGGATCGAAAAGCTCGACGCACCATGGCGCACTCATCGTCTGCAGCTCCACCGGACATCTTCGGAGACGGCGCCGAAGCTTCGGGGCAAACACACACCGAGCAGGAAGAAGACGTCGTCAGCGCTTCCGAAGCCGACGACTCCGACGTGGAGGACATCACACCGGCGCAGCGGGCCGTGAGTACTGTGCCCCCTCCCACCCCCGCGCCCAAAACCAAAGAGACTCAGGTTACTCCCTCGCCTGCCGGCCTGGGCAAAACCAAGACCAAAGCTTCGATCACCCCACCTTCGGGCTCGGTGTCGAAGCATCCAAAGTCTCACGGCAGCTCGGGATCGAGCCAGCCGACGCCCGGTGCCGAAAAACAGCATCCGGCACCGAAGAAAGCAATATCCAGCTCGACTCCGAAGCCACCGGTGCCGAAGCCTGGACTCTCGGTGCCGACCAAACACAAACATAAATCTGTCGGCACCGACGCTCCGACGCCGAAAACTCCTTCGCCGAAAAAACAGGAGGCCCCAAAAAAGCATGGCGCACACAAACCATCGAAGCCCTCGGCTCCGAAATCACCGGTGCCGACGGACGATTCGACGCCACTGGCTCTGTTTACACCAGACCCTCTACAAAAGACTCTGTCCAAAGATCCAAAGACTGGACTATTGACTTTAATTATCAAGAAAAGACGCGTTGATACTCCGGCTCCTCCTCCACCACCCAAAAGGAAGGACTCTGCTACTTCACCCCTCAGAGTGCCCTCCCCACTACCGCCTCCCCTACCTCCTCCACCACCTCCACCCCCTCCCCCTCCCAGGTCTCCGCCACCTCCACCTCACTACGATCCGGCCCCATCCCCAGATCCGGATGACGGGGACCCGGACAATTACCCGGCGGACGCCCCAATGGATCCCACTCCACCAGGGACCCCAGACCCATGGGAGGATTACAATAACCCTGATATACCAGATATACCTCAGGACGACCTATACCCATCCAGGCCGTCTCCTCCAGAGGACTCCTTAGGGTTTCATCATTTAGTGCAGAGAGCAGCACACTACCATGGGGTGGACATGCACAGTGAACCAGTGGAAGAAGACTTCCTACTGGATACATTTGACATACACGACAAATCCACTTCTATTTTACCCATGCTTAAGGGTGTCACCAAGCACGCTACAGAGGTGTTCAAAGACCCTGTCAGGGCCAGAGTACTGAACCCTAGAATAGAGAAGAAGTACAAAGCGGCACCCACAGACCCTGCATACATTAAGGGCCCTGCTCCCCTAGATTCCCTAGTTGTCTCCACAGCTAGAAAGCGGGCTAACTCCCAATCCTCAGGAGAAGCCCCACCGCCAGACAAGGAATCTAAACTTCTGGACGCGTCTGGTAAACTCACCGCCTCCCAAGCTGCAAACATGTGGCGCATTGCAAACACACAAGCACTGCTTGCGCGATATGACAGAGCACACTATGACGAACTAGAGGCTCTTATGCAGCACCTTCCAGAAAAACACAAGCGCAAGGCTCATGACCTAATACAGGAGGGTAAACTAATTACAAACACCTCCATTAAGTGTGCCCTCGATGCAGCCGACACTGCTTCTAGAGCCATAAATACAAGTGTCCTGCTTCGTCGCCATGCCTGGCTCAGGATCTCAGGGTTCAAGCCTGAAGTCCAGGCGTCCATACTCAATCACCCCTTTGACCAGCAAACTCTCTTTGGGCCAAAGGTAGACGAAGCGTTGGAAAAGATGAAAAAGGACACAGACACAGCAAAGTCTATGGGGGCACTCCAAACACAAGCCTCTAAACGTTCCTTTCGACGCTCGTCCTTTCGTGGCACAGGCAGAGGCTCCTCCACCGATAACGCCTTTACCTCTTACAAGTCCCCTCCTCAAAATACCTTTTCAAAGGGCAATCAAAGGGGCGGTTACAGAGGCAACAACAATAAGGGCAGGGGCAAAACCAACAACACCCGTTCTGCCACCCCACCCGCACAATGACTCCCCTCCGCTCCCCCCAGACCATCCCACTCCGGTCGGGGGCAGACTACAAGACTTTATCCACACATGGGAGTCCATAACATCGGACAAATGGGTGACCCAAATCATTCGGTCAGGGTACTGTCTCGAACTAACATCTACCCCACCCAATATCCCACCAAGGCACCGTCCAATGTCTCAAGAACATTCCCCACTGCTCAAACAAGAGGTACTCTCACTCCTCCAAAAACACGCTATAGAGCAGGTCCCCGTCAATCAACAAAATCTAGGGGTCTACTCCCTATATTTCTTAATACCAAAGAAAGACGGGACCCTCAGACCCATTCTCGACCTCCGGCCTCTAAATGCCTACATACATTCAGACCATTTTCACATGGTCACCCTACAGCAAGTCCTCCCACTCCTCTGCCAGGGAGACTTCCTCACAACCTTGGATCTGAAAGATGCATACTTTCACATTCCAATACACCCCTCTCACAGGAAATACCTCAGGTTCGTGGTGGACGGGCAACATTACCAATTCACGGTTCTCCCCTTCGGGGTCACCACCGCACCACGGGTGTTTACCAAATGCCTAGCAGTAGTAGCAGCACACCTCAGACGTCAACATATTCACGTCTTCCCTTACCTAGACGACTGGCTGATAAAAGCCGCGTCCTACGACCAATGTGTGCAACATACAAACAGCACCATCCAACTGCTCCACCAGCTAGGCTTCACGGTGAACTACCAAAAGTCCCACCTCATACCATCTCACACAAAGCAATATCTCGGGGCCACTATAGACACCTCCAAAGGTATTGCCTATCCAAACTCAGCCAGAATCACAAGCATTCAAGCCTTACGCAAAACATTCCTTCCTCAACACTCTCTTCCAGCAAGAGTGTTTATGAAGCTTATAGGAATGATGGCGTCTTGCATCTTCATAGTGCCCCATGCAAGACGCCACATGCGTCCACTTCAAGAGTGCCTAGCACAACAGTGGAACCAGGCCCAGGGGCAGCTGACGGATCTGGTGTTGGTGGACGGCCGCACACATCACTCTCTGCAGTGGTGGAACACCACAAACCTTTCCAAAGGGCGGCCGTTCCTGGACCCGGTTCCTCAGGTGACTCTAACAGCGGACGCATCGCTCTCCGGCTGGGGAGCGCACCTTCTACACCTCACCATGCAAGGTCTATGGACGCCACAGCAAAAATCGCTCCACATCAACCATCTGGAGCTCTTGGCGATCTTTCTAGCCCTAAAATCTTTCCAAAAACAGATTTCGGGCAAAGCAGTCCTCATTCGCACAGACAATATGACTGCAATGTATTATATCCAAAAACAGGGGGGGACACACTCTCCCCAGCTCTCCCGCTTAGCCCAGAGCATATGGAGATGGGCAATTCCTCAAAACATCTTTCTCCTGGCACAGCACGTTCCAGGCGTACGAAACACCATGGCAGATCTGCTCAGCAGACAAACGCAACAACTACACGAATGGGAACTGCATCCACAAGTTCTTCACCCATTCTTCCAACAGTGGGGGCATCCTCAGATAGACCTCTTCGCCACCCACGAAAACAAAAAATGCCCAAGCTTCGCCGCCAGATACCCACACCCATTGTCCAAGGGCAATGCGATATGGATGAACTGGTCAGGCAGATTTGCATATGCCTTTCCACCTCTCCCACTAATTCCATTAGTGGTCAGGAAGCTACAACAGCACTCCCTCACACTCATTCTGGTAGCTCCGACGTGGGCCAGGCAGCCGTGGTACACCACGCTACTACAACTGTCAGTGGTACCACATCAAAAACTGCATCTATCCCCATGCCTCCTAACCCAGAACCATGGAGAAATCAGGCACCCGGACCCAGCTCAGCTCAACCTGGCGATCTGGCTCCTGAAATCCTAGAATTCGGATACCTTAACCTTCCCCCTGATTGCATGAACATCATCATGGAAGCCAGACGTCCTACCACTAGAGCATGCTATGCCGCAAAGTGGAAAAGATTTGTAATTTACTGCCGTAACAATACAATCAACCCTCTAGATGCATCCATACAACACATCATATGCTATCTGCTCCATCTTCACAGGTGTAACCTGGCATATTCATCCATACGCCTACACCTGGCAGCGATCGCTGCTTATCTACAAAACAGACAGCATTTATCACTCTTCAGAGTGCCCGCTATTAAAGCCTTCATGGAAGGCCTTAAACGCGTAATTCCTCCCAGGGCACCACCTTCCCCTGTATGGAATCTAAATTTAGTTCTTACACGACTAATGGGTCCGCCCTTCGAACCAATGCACAAATGTGAGCTACAGTTTCTCACCTGGAAAACAGCTTTCCTTGTAGCTATCACTTCCCTTAGAAGGGTTGGTGAAATACAAGCGTTCACCATACAGGAACCCTACATACAAATGCATCACAGCAAGGTCATACTTCGCACAAATCCGAAGTTTCTGCCCAAAGTCATTTCCCCCTTCCACCTCAATCAATCAGTGGAATTACCTGTCTTCTTTTCGCAACCCCAATCTGTTGCAGAAAGGGCCTTACACACACTTGATGTGAAAAGGGCGTTGCTATACTACATACAAAGAACGCAACCCTTCAGGAAGACTAAACAATTGTTCGTTTCCTTCTCTCCACCACATAAAGGCAACCCAATTTCTAAATCAGGGATAGCTAGGTGGATTGTAAAATGCATACAAATTTGCTATCAAAAGGCAAAGAGAACATTATCTGTTCCTCCTAAAGCCCACTCTACAAGAAAGTTAGGGGCTTCTATGGCTTTTCTAGGGAATATACCCTTAGATGACATCTGCAAAGCAGCCACATGGTCTACACCGCACACCTTCACAAAACACTACTGTGTAGATGTGCATTCCAAGCAGCAAGCTAGGGTGGGCCAGGCTGTACTAAAGACACTTTTTCAAACAGCTGCAACGGATACCGGTGGTCGCCGCTAAGGTTGGGTACTGCTATATAATCTATGCTAAGTGTACAATCTGCAGCTCATATGCCTCGAACGGAATATGCTACTTACCAGTATGCATCTGTTCTTGGCATGTAGAGCTGCAGAGTTGTACACGCCCACCCGCCTCCCCGGCTACCTGTATCCGTTCCAGTACATCTTATTTAGATACAACACATGGGTTTCTCACTGTTATTACTACGCTCCATCATTTCCCTGTTGGCGAAAAACAATCTGAGGATGGAGCCGAAGACCATGCGCAGTACGGACCGAAGGAGGAGTCACCAAACTCGTGACTTCCAAAGACTGTCCAAGAAGAAAAACAAACTGCAAACATCCGGGCCCAACACCAGATGGCGATCTATGCTAAGTGTACAACTCTGCAGCTCTACATGCCAAGAACAGATGCATACTGGTAAGTAGCATATTCCTTGTCAATCCTTACCAGCGAGTAAACATAACCTAAATACCAGTTTGGAGGCTAGGCCCAGAATGCCCCCATTTTCATGGCAAGGGGCACCTAATAACCCCTCTAAGACTTGTACACAAAACGGCCCAAACCGTAGGGGACAGGAATGGCTGTGTCAGAACTCCAGACTAGATCGGGGGGTTATCGGTAGCCAACATCTAAGGGGATCTTATCTATTACCCCAATTCATAACTAGCCCTAGGGAAAATGCGTATAGTATTTTCCTTACCATTGTCCCAAGTTTAAATAACGAAACCAGAGAGTACGAAGAGTCTCTAATAAACAAAGTCACGCATTGGATCAGAAATAAACGTCCATGCTGTTCTATAATAAGATCTGACATCCTAAAAGCTGAACGCATCTGGCAAGAAACAGGGAACCTGGACGACATAAAATTAACTTTTCGTGCCAAAACTATCATAGATAATTTGAGAACTATGAATTTAAGAACACACTTACTCTTCGAGTCAAATCAGTTTTAGATTAGCAAAAACATCAGCGGCGGAGACAAACAGTCTATCGTTAGCACCTGAGGGGACTCCCAATCTAGAATCAGTTGACTACATGCGTGGCCTAGAAGGACTCCATTCAAGGAAAGCTCACAAGCCTCATGTTTTACAAGAGGCCCATTTGCACAGAAACCATCTACAAGAGCCATTAGCAATCGATATGAACACTGTCAATAATAGCCAGAGTTCCCCAAGTAAAACCCCCGATAGGCCTCCCTCCTATATAGCCCTGAAAATGTTAAAGATGTTGTCCTGGAAAAAAACTGGGCTACATCAAAAACTTTCTGATCCAGACTGGCAGTACTATGTTAATAACTTTGACCTGTGCCTCTTCCAGGAGACATGGGCGGTTGAGCCTTTGTATAAACTGGGCTATAGAACCTTTCATATAGGGGCCATTCCATCGAAGAGAGGAAGACCCTCTGGTGGGCTGATCATCTGGTTGAAAAATACTTTAAATACCAGTACAGAGATAGTGAACTCTGGTTCCAAGGGCATATTCAGGATAAAGTGTAAATCTGAGAATGGACTACTCACACACCTCTTTAATACATATCTAAGACCAAGGGGGTGTACAAAGGAAGCATTGGGTATCCGACATCTTGAGGAAGTGTTTGATAGCATTGAGCCACATGGAGCAGTCCTGGTGGGCGGCGATTTTAATTGCTGCTATGAACCGATGTCCGGAATGGACACTATCTTCCAGGAGGAAGATTTGGCCAGGGGAATTTCTCTACTTGCAACAAACAAAAAGGTGGCGTGCTCTACATCTGCAACTCAAATATTTCACTTTACCATTGAAAGAGGGTTAAAGGGCATGCAATGGGCGGTTCCCTTCAGACAATGGTTGTTCAAGTACTTTTACTAGAGGAAACGCCACTTCCTGCATTGATTATGTGATGGCAAGCATAGCATACTGGAATAAAATCCAAGACTTTCGAGTTGACAAAAGATGGGAGAGTGATCATTTACCATTATGTCTAGATCTAGTGGGAAGTTGGTTTGCTAAACACCCATCGAATCCAACAAACCTAAGAGATTCGTCTCCCACTAGTAAATAACAATCGGAGATCTGTCAAATGGCCAACAATATTAGATCAGGTTGAGCCCCTCACTAAAATATAAAACAACTTCTGCAATTTACTAACTGGCTATGCAGAGTCGTGTCCAGGGTCCATACTGTTCACCCAGATTCATCAAATGTCTGAGATTATAAAAATACAGTTAACCAAAACCCAGAGGAACACCAATAAACCAAGATCGCGACCAGAATCCTCGAACCCATGGTTCAATAAGGAATGTTCCAATGTCAAACGCAGACTCTTGGGGGCACTAAAATCTAAAGATGTAAACCAGATCAGTTTACAAAAAAGTACATATGAATGCCTTGAGGGATTGGGAGGACGCTAGCTGGAGTGACCTCATTGTAGCTGCAAAAACTAGAGACCAATACAAATTTTGAAAATTACTAGCACAGGGGAACAAAGTGAGTAAGGTGACTACTGATCACTTTTTGGATCCCGGTACATGGCGAGACATTTCTCCATGCTTTATGCCGCACCAGATGTACTCGCCTTAGACTCACGAGCACTCACTGAGGCATCCCTACCCGAAGCACATACTACACACCTTCAGTTTAGCTTAGAGGACACTGTGCTAGCTATAGATAGCATAAAGTCAGCAATGGCGCCTGGTCCAGATAAAATTCCCGGGGACCTTTTGAAACACGCCCCAGATGTTTGGGCTCCATATATGAATCAATTGTGCAATGCAATAGCCAGGGGAGAGCCTATCCCAGATACTGGGAAGGGGGCTAAGATCGTCCCTATCCACAAAAAGGGTAGTAGGGACGATCCAGCGAACTACAGGCCAATCAGCCTGATAGACATTACCCAAATGGTGTATGCCAAGCAAATTTTGGCAAAGTTAAATGCTTGGATGGCTGAGAAAGACATCCTTTCACCTTGTCAGGGCGGTTTTAGACCGAGAATAAGCGCAATTGATCAAGTATTCAGACTCTTTATTACAGCTTGGAAGTACACAAAGATAAAACATGGACACTTGTATGTTGCCTTCATAGATCTGAAGGCAGCTTTTGATTCCATTCCCAGAGATCTTTTATGGAAATCGTTAGAGTCCGGGAGTCCCAGTGAAGATTTTAGATCAGATCCTAAGGCTTCACAATGGGAACTTTGCAAAGGTTCGCTGGGGTCCAGGAGGGGAGCTGACGGAAGAAATCCCGATTAGGAGATGAGTGCGCCAGGGCTGTGTCCTGGCGCCAACCCTGTTCCTATTATACGTAAATGACATGGTAGAGCATCTTCCATACGCTTTACACGAGTCCCCCAAGCTTGGAGGCACCCACATTTTTGCCCTCACCTTTGCAGACGACGACAATACTGCTGTTGCGAACACCTAGGGGTCTACAAAACTTACTTGATAGCCTTGACAACTATTGCAAGACAAAAGGACTTGAGGTAAACCCCAATAAAACTAAATACATGGCTATCAATCCACATAAAAACTTTCAGAAAAGATTAACATTGAATGGGGTGCTTTTGGAATGTGTCCTTAATTTTGTATATCTAGGTGTTACACTAGACTCAAAACTTACATGGAAGTCTCATATAAATAAGTCCATACAATACCAATGCAGAACTCTATTCCTGTAGTGAAGAAACAGCACTCCACCTCATCAAAGGCCATTACTCCCGCATTAGAAGTTTATAAAGCTGGAGCTCAATCAGCTACACTCTATGGATCTGAGCTATGGGGAGGAGAAAATATTAAGCCTCTTATAATTGGGGAAAACAAAATCATGCGAATGCTTACAGGTTTGCCCAAAAATACCCCGATGATCCCTCTTACACATGATATTGGGATAAAAAGAATAGGATATCTTGCTGAATGGAGGCTATTGGCCTATTGGATCAGAATTTGGACAACAGAGGAATTGGAGATTTACAGGCAGACCTTGAGGGAGCTACTGCATTTGGATGTATTTGTCACTCTTCCCTGGTTGGCCCACATCCGCAAATGGCTCACCGAATTAGATTTGAGCAGCTACTCGGCAACCCCGAGCTTGCTGACCCCTGATTCAGGTCATAACACACAGTCACTTTAAATCCTGAGTTGGGGAAATTGACTACTCAATTTTTGTCTTTTAAACTGACCCCGAGATTGGAGTCCTTTTTAGATGAGATTGAACTACAACTGGCAAAGTCTCTCTATATGAAATTCAGGTATCAGATATTACAAGTCAACGCTTTTACAGCTAAATGGGCAAAACCTCAGTTAATGGTTAGTGATCCTAAATGCTCACTGTGTACACTAGGTGCTAATGAGGATATTGCACATGTTCTATTCTTTTGCGCAGCTTATGCTACCCCCAGACACAAGTGGATTAAGCCCCTGTGCAGAAATTTGACATCAGGAGCTATTTAGAGTCGCTTGGAATTTTAAAATCTGACAGTGGCTAACTTTTGGTATTTGGCGTTTAACACATTTTTGTTAGCTGTCAGCCATATAAGATATAGGAATGGGCTTAAGTTTTAAAAAGTTTAAAACAAAATGTATTTTTAGAATTTTGTATGTATTAACTTTTTAATTGTTTTAGATTGAATCATCAAATAATCCCAGCAGTAGTGGAGCCCATATTGGTCCGCTCGTGCGAATTGAATAGTTATCTTTGTACTGTATTGGCAAGAACTCTAAATCATGTGCAATAGGGGTCAAGACTAAAAGGAGAACATTTAAACAGTATATATGTCTTGCATTTTAGACCCTTGTAAATAAAACCCGTTTCTATGTTTATATTTAGAAGAATGTAAATTACAATATGTACAAAGATTTGTTTTATAAGCTTTGATGATTCTTTGAATCGAATAAAGATTTTTGATTATATTTAACTCACCTAGAAATCTCTAGTATATGGTACAAAATGTACTCCGGGCTTGGAAGTTTAATGTCAGTAGTGAGCTGCAGCAGCTATTATGTCATCATCTATAGTGGCAGTGCAAACATGGCTTCAGGCCTACCGGTATGGCCTTCATGTAACATTGCAAAACATGCAATGTAACTTGTCAAAATGAAATATTTTCGCAGGTGAAAACGTTTAAATATTAATGCATCAACCTTATGTGCTCCTTGTAGTCCACCGGGCCGTGTGCGTAGTATTTAATAGTAGTTGTCGACATTTCATGTTATGTCCTTGCAGTGAATGGCACCCAGAAGCTATTTTCACTGTGGTAGGCCTAGTTAGTCCTATGTAGAAAAGCAGAATATAGATTAAAATACTAATACTGTATGTCAGGAATAGGACCAGCAGAAAATCTAAAACTACTTTAATGGGTATTAAAAATCGAATTCAACGACGAGGCCTGAATTTTATTAAACATTAAGGAAAAATAACTTTTAGAACAATACCAGGTTCCTGCTTCAAGTTCTGAGAAGCTAATTTGTATTGGCTCTCAAGCTTCTCCCAGCGAGTAATTTCTAATGATTTCAAGAGGTCAGAAACCAGGTCATACATTTTCAAAGTGTTGATATGTCCTCCAGCCTGATTTTGTGAACTTGAAAGCAAAAGCATTTCTGCAAAGTCCATGCTTGCGTGTAGGTAAGTCATTTTTGCTTTTGGACCCATCCTGGCTTCTTGTCTAAGATTGTTCCAGATTCAGAATATAAATCAGACCCCACTTTTATCACATCATGATTTTCCTGCAGAACAGATTTCTAACCTGGATGCCATGAAAGCTTTCAGATGCACATCAACAGGGCTAAATACATCCGGCAAATTAAAAATACTTTTTTTTATATTTCTTCAGTTAAATGTCCCAGCACAGATGGCCTGTTGGTTGGTGATGTGCCTGGAATCTTGATACTAAAATTACCTTCAGTCCTGGCATCTCAATCCATGGCTTGCCTCGCAAGATGAAAGAAGGGCCTACACTTTCAGCAGGGTGTACTTTATGGTTAACAATAACGCCTTGAAGAGCTAGTTCTCAGATAAGCCATACCTGACCAGAATAAATGTCATTGCCCTCTTCTCAGATATTCACTTCTTGTATACTATGCATATAGACACATTGAATCAGTGGACATTTTATTAGTTATGAATTAAGTTATTTAGCTGTAATAATGATTCTGTGCTAGTGCTACAATCAGTAGATTCACATGTGACTGTTTTCCTGCCTGCCACAAGCCCTTATCTCTTCCTGCTCGGAAATGAGAACATTCCCCTGTGGTTAGGGTTTTGTTGCCTCTGTCACTTTATTGGTGCGGTTGGAAGTTCTGGACCTGTTGCTATTGGCAGTCTATGCACATTTGACTAGTTTTACTGCTAAACATGATTCCAGACACTCACCTGACAACTCCTATTTATTCATTTACACCTAAAATTTGTAAAATACATGCATTCATTGCTACTATTACAGGTAAGGAACTTTTTCTTGAAATATGGTTTATCAGTTATGAACCATTGAAAGCAATTTCCTGTCGTAGTGCAATGTTTGGGGTTCTGCGACCCTTGTTCTTATCTAATCTTAAAAGCTGCTTCACATGACTTGTCATCAGCTCTATTTCAGATCTCGTCGTAGCGTAAGCTATCGTCTAATAACATCAATAATACGTGTCTCCAAGAAGCAGTTCTACCATTCTCCATAATTTTGTTAACTTACTGAAGATGTAGGTCTTTATGCTAGGATAAGCAAAGTTTGAATCTGTTAAGATTTCCATGTTCTGAACCATAGGTGAACCCCTTATTCTTGGGTCCAAGGAATGCTGTACTACCTAGCTCCTTACCACTGCCGTATGGCGCGTGGGAAAGTAGTCCGTATGACTACCTGAAAACGTGCTTTGTTTCTTTACGTTGCATCGCAGGTGATTGGTGTTCTTATAAAACAATTGGAGTGCACTGAGCTTCTCCAATTTTACAGTCAGTTTTCCTACAGATGGATTTTCTTTCACAGTTATTTGTGATGGTGAGGTATAACCAAGAATTTAACAGGAAGTGAAAGAGTTGTTACAATCTTGTAGGTTGCAATTTTATCTGTTCTTAGCAACAAGAATATTTGTGTTTTCAGTGTAGGCCAAGAAAAGCTGTCGGTGGTTGGATCACCCTACTGGATGGCCCCCGAGGTCCTGCGAGATGAACCCTACAATGAGAAGGTGCGTTGGACATGTTTTCTTTCACTAATCGCTTGAAGATTGTTAATAGTGTTGAGGTGTTGAATTTCAGGTAAACGTTTTGTTGTATTGTTTAATTAGTGTAGTGGTTTCAATGACTCTTCATTCCTTGGCCCCACCTTTGATTTTGCCAGTGGCTAAGTTAGTCTGTTTCTCTGCATTACCTTAATTTAGGTTTATGAATTGGGCTCCTAATGTAGAAAATCGCCTTCTTATTGGCACCCTTGCTCATAAATGTATATATATTTTTTCTTTTTTGAGATGAAAGAAAATAATTTGTATGTGTTACATCAATGTACTATGTCCGCTATGTGCCATTGGACTAGCCTTCGTCTGCTTTGTTTCCCATATGGTACTTTCACTCACCTGTTGGGTCTCCTATGTAATATTAGTTTTCAGCTGTTAGACCTGTAGACTTGCATTTCCTGGTTGTTCTGGAGGACTACAGTGACATATGGTGTGAAGGCCATGCTGCAGAAGTCATTTTTGCAAAGAACAAAGTAGTTTGCCTACAGCATCTCAGGCGTGTGTGCACCCTATAGCTTGCCAACAGCAGCTCGGACGTGTGTGGCAGCTCAGGCGTGTGTGCAACCTATAGCTTGTCAACAGCAGCTCTGGTGTGTGTGCAGCCTATAGCTTGCCAACAGCAGCTCGGGTGTGTGTGCAGCCTATAGCTTGCCAACAGCAGCTCGGGCGAGTGTGCAGCCTATAGCTTGCCAACAGCAGCTCGGGCGAGTGTGCAGCCTATAGCTTGCCAACCGCAGCTCGGGCGTGTGTGCAGCCTATAGCTTGCCAACCGCAGCTCAGGCGTGTGTGTAGCCTATAGCTTGCCAACCGCAGCTCAGGCGTGTGTAGCCTATAGCTTGCCAACCGCAGCTCAGGCGTGTGTGTAGCCTATAGCTTGCCAACAGCAGCTCAGGCGTGTGTGTAGCCTATAGCTTGCCAACAGCAGCTCAGGCGCGTGTGCAGCCTATAGCTTGCCAACAGCAGCTCAGGCGCGTGTGCAGCCTATAGCTTGCCAACAGCAGCTCAGGCGCGTGTGCAGCCTATAGCTTGCCAACAGCAGCTCAGGCGCGTGTGCAGCCTATAGCTTGCCAACAGCAGCTCCGGCGCGTGTGCAGCCTATAGCTTGCCAACAGCAGCTCGGGCGAGTGTGCAGCCTATAGCTTGCCAACAGCAGCTCGGGCGTGTGGGCAGCCTATAGCTTGCCAACAGCAGCTCAGGCGTGTGTGTAGCCTATAGCTTGCCAACAGCAGCTCAGGCGTGTGTGTGTAGCCTATAGCTTGCCAACAGCAGCTCAGGCGTGTGTGTGTAGCCTATAGCTTGCCAACAGCAGCTCAGGCGTGTGTGTGTAGCCTATAGCTTGCCAACAGCAGCTCAGGCGTGTGTGCAGCCTATAGCTTGCCAACAGCAGCTCAGGCGTGTGTGCAGCCTATAGCTTGCCAACAGCAGCTCAGGCGTGTGTGCAGCCTATAGCTTGCCAACAGCAGCTCAGGCGTGTGTGCAGCCTATAGCTTGCCAACAGCAGCTCAGGCGCGTGTGCAGCCTATAGCTTGCCAACAGCAGCTCAGGCGTGTGTGCAGCCTATAGCTTGCCAACAGCAGCTCAGGCGTGTGTGCAGCCTATAGCTTGCCAACAGCAGCTCAGGCGTGTGTGCAGCCTATAGCTTGCCAACAGCAGCTCAGGCGTGTGTGCAGCCTATAGCTTGCCAACAGCAGCTCAGGCGTGTGTGCAGCCTATAGCTTGCCAACAGCAGCTCAGGCGTGTGTGCAGCCTATAGCTTGCCAACAGCAGCTCAGGCGTGTGTGCAGCCTATAGCTTGTCAACAGCAGCTTAGGGGCGTGTGCAGCCTATAGCTTGCCAACAGCAGCTCAGGGGCGTGTGCAGCCTATAGTTTGCCAACAGCTACTCAGGCGCGTGTGCAACCTGGCTCCAATGAAGACCACCACACTTTTTGTTTCCAGATCCCAACACTCTTCTTCTCTTTAGTCCTGTGCAGAGATCTTTTTGCGCAGCTCATTCACTTTGATAATTTTTCATACAATCTACATTTGCATATTTCTCTGCGGGCAATTGTTTCCTCGGGTGTTTCCTTCCTTGTAGCAGGTGAGTACTGCAGTCCATAGTACTTTATGCTCACCGGGCCTTTGAGGCAGAAGAGCTCTCTGGCTTAAACGAGGGCCATTCTAAGCCCCTGTGGGCATTTTTAATGGGCCATTCAAAATTATGTATTTCTCTGCCAAACGCTGAATTCCCAAGAAAGTAAACCATGCCATTCATCAGATCAAAACCTTTACCTTCCACAGGTTTAGCTTTGGTAGTGAAGCCTTCCTATCGAAATCCTAATTGCACTGAAGGTACTGAGGACCCAGGGCACATATACCCAGATGCATTCAGCCTACCCACTAGAAGACATGGTTTCAAAAACATAATGTTCGAGGCATATGAGCTGCAGATTGTACACTTAGCATAGATCGCCATCTGGCGTTGGGCCCGGATGTTTGCAGTTTGTTTTTGTTCTTTGGACAGTCTTTGGAAGTCACGAGTTCGGTGACTCCTCCTTCGGTCCGTACTGCGCATGGGCTTCGGCTCCATCCTCAGATTGTTTTTTTCCGCCATCGGGCTCGGATTTGATACTTCGTTCTCCGGCTTCGAAATTCTACGGTTCCAGCCTCGACGGAAAATCCTCGTTCTTCGAGTTTCTTAATCTATCTTCATCTCTCGAAGCGGCACTTTTCTCCATCCCGTACATCGGCACCGGCCTTCGGGCCCTCCTCGACTCCGGTCCCGGCCGATGGAAAGGACTCCGTTCAAAAAGTGCCCAAAATGTGGGTCTAAATTTCCCCACACGGACCTCCATCAGGTGTGTAACCTTTGTCTCTCCCCAGAACACGAGGCTAGAGACTGCCCCGCCTGTAAGTCTTTTCGATCAAAAAAGACCATCCGGGATCGAAGAGCTCGACGCACCATGGCGCACTCATCGACCGCAGCTCCACCGGACATCTTCGGAGACGACGCCGGAGCTTCGGGGCAACTACACGCCGAGCAGGGGGACGACGTCGTCAGCGCTTCCGAGGCCGACGACTCAGACGTGGAGCACATCACACCGGCGCAGCGGGTCATGAGTACTGTACCCCCTCCCACCCCCACGCCCAAAACCAAAGAGACTCAGGTTACACCCTCTCCTGCAGGCATGGGTAAAACCAAGCACACAGCTTCTATCACCCCACCTTCGGGCCCGGTGTCGAAGCCTCAGAAGTCTCACGGCAGCTTGGGCTCGAGCCAGCCGACGCCTGGTGCCGATAAACACCATCCGGCACCGAAGAAAATGATACCCAGCTCGACTCCGAAGCCACCGGTGCCGAAGCCTGGACTCTCGGTGCCGACAAAACACAAACACAAATCTGTCGGCACCGACGCTCCGGCGCCGAAAACTCCTTCGACGCCGAAAAAACCGGAGGTTCCAAAAAAGCATGGCGCACAGAAACCATCGAAACCCTCGGCTCCGAAAACATCGGCGCCAGCAGTCGATTCGGTGCCACTGGACCTCTTTACTCCAGACCCTTTGCAAAAGACTCTATTTAAAGATCCAAAGACTGGGCTATTGACTTTAGTTGTCAATAAAAGACGTCTTGACACACCGGCTCCTCCTCCACCACCCAAGCGGAAGGACTCTGCTACTTCTCCTCTCAGAGTGCCCTCCCCACTACCTCCTCCTCCACCTCCTCCACCCCCTCCCCCTCCCAGGTCTCCGCCACCCTTACCTCATCGCTCCCCGACCCCGTCCCCAGATCCGGATTTCGGGGATCCAGATTATGACCCGGCGGACGCCCCAATGGACCCCACTCCACCGGGGACCCCAGACCCATGGGAAGACTACCAAAACCCTGACATACCAGATATGCCTCAGGACGACCTATACCCATCCAGGCCGTCTCCCCCTGAGGACTCCTTAGGGTTTCACCACTTAGTGCAGAGAGCAGCACACTACCATGGGGTGGAAATGCATAGCGAACCAGTGGAAGACGACTTCCTACTGGACACATTTGACATTCAGGACAAGTCCACGTCTATCTTGCCCATGCTTAAAGGTGTCACCAATTCATTTAGTTAGGGGTATACCCATCAATAACCCTCCTAATACCTGGGTATCTGAAACACAATTTAGAAAAAATTGGTAAGGAGGAAACAAAATTATTTTAAACAAGGATACTTTTAATTATCCTGTCTTATGTGTATATATTCACATTTTTCTTATTTAGCCATTTTATAAGTGAGCATATAAAAGAAACATATATTTACAAATGACATCTCTATAACAAAGGCAAACTAAAGCTACTGTCCACCATGAATTATTTCCTGTTGTGGAGCCACCTTTAAATAGTGTGGACTACCCAGAAGGTTCGCTGGGGGTCGCGTAACTAGTTAGCATAGAGGAGTCTCGTTCGTTATCGGAATTAACCAGACAAATCGCTCCACCAACTAAGAACGGCCATGCACCACCACCCACAGAATAGAGAAAGAGCTATCAATCTGTCAATCCTTTCCGTGTCCGGGCCGGGTGAGGTGTCACCAAGCATGCTGCAGAGGTGTTCAAAGACCCTGTCAGGGCCAGGGTACAGAACCCTAGAATAGAAAAGAAGTACAAGGCAGCACCCACAGACCCTGCATACATTAAGGGCCCTGCTCCCTTAGATTCCCTAGTTGTGTCCACAGCTAGAAAGCGGGCTAACTCCCAGTCCTCAGGAGAAGCCCCGCCGCCAGATAAGGAATCCAAACTTCTAGAAGCGTCTGGCAAACGCACCGCCTCCCAAGCTGCAAACATGTGGCGCATTGCAAATACACAAGCGCTACTTGCGCGCTATGACAGAGCACACTACGACGAGCTTGAGGCTCTTATGCAGCACCTCCCCGAAAAACACAAACGCAAGGCTCATGACCTGATACAGGAGGGTAAACTAATTACAAACACCTCCATTAAGTGTGCCCTCGATGCAGCCGACACTGCTTCTAGAGCCATAAATACCAGTGTCCTGCTTCGTCGTCATGCCTGGCTCAGGATCTCAGGGTTCAAGCCTGAAGTCCAGGCGTCCATACTAAATCACCCCTTTGACCAACAAACTCTCTTTGGGCCAAAGGTGGACGAAGCATTAGAAAAGATGAAAAAGGACACAGACACAGCAAAGTCTATGGGGGCACTCCAATCACAGGCCCCTAAACGCTCCTTTCGACACTCATCCTTTCGCAGCACAGGCAGAGGCTACTCCACCGATAGCGCCTCTACCTCCTACAAGTCCCCTCCTCAAAATACCTTTTCAAAGGGCTACCAAAGGGGTGGTTACAGAGGCAACAACAATAAGGGCAGGGGCAAAACTAACACCACCCGTTCTGCAACCCCGCCCGCACAATGACTTCCCTTCACTCCCCCCAGACCATCCCACTCCGGTCGGGGGCAGACTACACAACTTTATCCACGCATGGGAATCCATAACATCGGACAAATGGGTGAACCAAATTATTCGGTCAGGGTACTGTCTCGAGCTAACACCTACCCCACCCAATATCCCACCAAGGCACCGTCCAATGTCTCAAGAACATTCCACACTGCTCAAACAGGAGGTGCTCTCCCTCCTCCAAAAACACGCCATAGAGCAGGTCCCCGTCAATCAGCAAAATCTAGGGGTCTACTCCCTGTATTTCCTTATACCAAAGAAAGACTGGACCCTGAGGCCCATTCTGGACCTCCGGCCTCTAAATGCGTACATACATTCAGACCATTTCCACATGGTCGCCCTACAACAAGTCCTCCCACTCCTCTGTCAGGGAGACTTTCTCACTACCTTGGATCTGAAGGACGCATACTTTCACATTCCAATACACCCTTCTCACAGGAAGTACCTCAGGTTCGTGGTGGACGGTCAGCATTACCAATTCACGGTTCTCCCCTTCGGGGTCACCACCGCACCACGGGTGTTTACCAAATGCCTAGCAGTTGTAGCAGCACACCTCAGGCGTCAACATATTCACGTCTTCCCTTACCTAGATGACTGGCTCATAAAAGCCACGTCCTACAACCAATGTGTGCAACATACCAACAGCACCATTCAACTACTCCACCGGCTAGGCTTCACGGTGAACTACCAAAAGTCCCACCTCCTACATTGTTGCCTTATATAACATATTTACCCGGTCTCAACTGGACCATCGGGTTTTCTTCCTGTTACTTTCTGTTTGAAATATAAAGCATGGCGCCCCCTTTTGAAAAGATTAAATCGGGTGCCATGCATGCGCCGCCGCAATTGTTTAAGGGCTGCCTGCGTGTTTTACAGTGCGAAGATGAAAGTGGGCATGCTGAATCAGGCGCGACTGACATTTTTAAACATAGCACGCATGGCGCGCTGCATGTAGTGCCTGCAGGTCCAGAAATGAATTAAAGAAAAATAGTTCTCACAGACAAAAATAAACATACAGTGTAACAGAAGTAAAAGGGCCAGTCGTTATGGGCGGTAACAAATGCAGACAAGGCAGACCCAAGGAGGTACTAACAAGCCTATTTACGTATCCGAAGCCAGCATTTAAGAAGTACAATGACACCAGCCAATGAAGATGGGAGGAGAGTGTGAGGGGCTTCCACTGCATACCGTAATACAGCATGCCTCGCAGAGTGAGTTTATGCTGGACCTAAAAATGGGATGACCCTCTTCAATTGTACAAGCAGTTAAATAAACCATTTGTTCACACTCTTAAAAACAATTTTTTTGTAAGGTCGGCAAGGTTAGTAGTAGGAATCAAATCATCTCAGATGGAACATAAAACAATGTTATATCGTCATTCCAATGATTCATAGTTTTACAGAAATTCCGGAGCATTTCTTTTAGTTGGAGCTACAGTGTATTTGTATGTCCTAATCTCAGATGGATTGTTTGTGCAGAGACTAATCTTTTTGACTTTGTCAAGAAAGGTAAAAAAGACTGTCCAAACCACTTTCTGAGGGCTCCAGGACTAGCAGGAGCTTCTGAGGCCTTTTACTCCTGATGTCCCGGAGCCTGACCTACGATTGGTCTTGAGTAACTGGGGCAGGTACTACCCCGCCCAGCACTTTACACTCTGTGGTAACGTCGGTTGAGCAGTCAAGGGGTGTGTGGGTGCTAAGGGCTTGATGGTGGGCAGAGGTAAAGTATGTTAAGGGTAATGTACAAAACAGGGGAGATTTTCCGGTCTCCTGTTTGCCCGCCCAGCCATGCCTTCTGTGTTGCTTCCCCACACATGTGCCCTCCATGTTGTTTCTACCCACCCACTTAAAAAAACACTTTGGTGCTTTATTTTTCTATGTACTGCTTCATCTCTGATTAGTACTGTATATAGCCGTCGTTGGGACAAGCTTGTGAGTCGGTGTGGCACACACCAGATTGGTCCTCTGCAGGCCAAGTTATCTTGCTTGTTTGTTTTGTCGCGCAAGACTTTGGGCACATTTAAGGGGTACCTTTCGGCTCAGTTGTCCTTTTTATGATTGATGGACCAGCCCCCATAATTCTTTTTATTCACCGGTTGTGATGGGTTTTCTGAAAGTTCTCCGACACTCCCTTGGTCATGCAGCAGTGGGACTTTAACTTGGTCCTCCTATTTGATGTGCAGTCGCTTTGAGCTGTTTCACACCGGTCTCTTGTGACTTCCTTTTAAGACGGTATTCCTCATCTCCTCTGAGAGTGAGCTCAAAGCTCTGTTTAACCCGCTGTACACCACCTTCTGCACAGACAAACTGGTTCTGCAAGCCGCCTTCATACCAAAATTTGTGATGCCGTATCACATGGTCAAATCATCACACTGCTCGCGTTTTATTCTCTACCGCACTGCTCTGAGGAGGAAACACTCCATCGATTGGACCCTAAAAGAGCCTTGAGCTTTTAATCGATCATACCAAAGAATACCAGGTGGACGATAGTTTTTCTAAGATTCACTGCGGCGAAAATAGGTCAGAGCATGCAGAAGTGGGCCAGATCCCATTGGATTGTACTCTGCATTAAGATCAGATAGGCAGTGGAGACTGCAAGCAGTTCCACTGGGACTGAACCTGCTACCACTGCGTTGGCGTTAGTTCCTGTTCCAGACATCTGCCAGGCGGCTGCCTCTGGCTGCAGTTCTCCATATGTTCACAAAGCACTACTGTATAGACATGCAGGTTTGAAAAGCGGGCTGTTTCACCCTCTTGATACAGGACGTCTTGTTTTGAGCCAATTCACAGACCCACCTCCTAATAATAATTAATCCTGCAATAAAGATTTTTTTTTTTTTTTACCGCCTCCTAATCAGCAACTCTGGTATCTATAGTATTTTTCAAAGGTGAAGAATCTGTGGTAACGCTGCTTATGGTAGACTTTCTAAATGCAGATTCTTCACCAAGTCTCCTGTCCTCCTGTGAATTGGACTCTAACCATTAATAACATCACAAATCGAGGAATCTGCACACCAGTCAAAGCCAATTTGCTGTTGAGGCTCTGCACCTGGTGTTGTGGACAGCCTTAAAAGCAACTGATGTCTGCTCACGTGATTGGAGCCCATCAAGGCCTCGCATGTCATTTCTGAAGCAGAACCGCATCCGTGCAGAGCTGCATGGTGCCATCAGTGGGCACATACCTTCCAGCTCGCAGAGTTACTGCTCAAGATTCCGGATCCAGGCTGATGCCTGGGGAATATTCAAAAGGCGAGGAGTCTGTGGTTGGATGGTATGCACCAGAAAGAGCATTACCAATGGTAAGTAACTTGTTCTTTATCGGCTCTTATGCTGAATGCTGGTTAGAGGATGGGCAAGAGCCACAAGAGGGAAAGGATGGGTGACCTGTCATGGACAATTGAATGAGTGTTGGCTGGAAAAAACTGAGAAGGGTTGACCATTCATAGAAATTTATCCAGGGGACCAAGCAAATCATTGACTACCGACTTACATTACAGGGAATAAGGGTCAGACACAGTGGCAAAACAGTGGGGTAAGGTATACTTTTCATCTCTTGTTGCCGATTGTCGAGGGGGGGGGGAGGGGTCCTGCTTGTGAACCATTGTATAAGTTCATGCAAATGCATTCCACTAAATCACCCTGATTTTTTTTAAATTCAACTACAATTCCTGGAAAGCACATCTCAATAGAAGACAAATGAATGAAGCTGTTGATACAGCAGCCAGCTCTGCCTCTTGGGGGATCTCCAGATTAGGGAGCAGATTAATCGGACCGCCCACTGTGTAAATCAGTAGGGAAAAGCCAAAATCTGATTCAAGCAAAAGTTTTAAAACTGAGAAAATCCACAGATCATTCCGCTACATAGTACACACTTAACTCAACCTTTCTATCATTGCAAGTCATTGTGCTGCAAGTGAGTCACAACTTTCTAGGCGGTTACTCATATCATGAATACCAGGACCTAGGCATCTTTACCTTCCTCACACAGTGGCATCTCCCTGAAAGAACTCTTGTGCCGAGTTATCGGTTATGTTGTGCAGACCTGTAGAGCGTACTGTCCCCAGGTATTTTGGTGCTGAGTAGGTATGAGTCTAGCTAAACTTTGGGCCTAGCGACACCACTCAAAGCCAGGTCTTCAGCTTCCAAATTCAAGCAGTGAGGAGGCGGCTCTTCTATAGAATGGCTGGTTGTCCATGCTTTAGGAGCGATGAAGGATAAGGCTCGACTTCTGGCTAGGGTTTCCTTATGCGTATACGTGTGCAAGTAAGTTTCCAGATGAGCGGAGTTGTCTGGAAGGTTTGTGAAAGCAGATGCAATTGTTGAGGTATGCTGGGCCACTGTCACGTAGTGCTAAGACTGTTTAAGATCTGTCTGGGCCCTAAATTGTGTTTCATACAGGGGAAAAACTATATGGTTTACACACTCTTTATTCATTCTTAAGTTTGTCAGACTTGCCCTTTAATCTAGAACTTGCAGGTCTTTTTATGACTTGTGCTATTGATACATGAGAAATGCTACAGACTCTTGTGACAAACAAGGCGTACCTTTTTATATTATCAGTTTTAAGGACAAGCTGCCTACACTTAATGGCCTAGTGGCAATGCTTTGAAAGGTAAGCTTGCAAATCACCCATAGTATAGCTCCTGCATTCAGATACACTGGAAAAATGTCTAGCGTACTACCATTGATTTCGGTAACAATAAACATCTGTTATTCAGCACCAAGAAACCTTTTGCGGTGAACGTGCACTTTACAAATGCATCTTATATTATAATAAAGCCCGTGCACGTTCTATTAGACTAACGACAGCCTTGTTGCGAGTCGGCCTGCCCTAGACCAAAACATGTTTATAGCAGCCATAGGAGCACAATAACACCCAGTCTAGCCATTATTCTGCTGATGGCTTACCCAGAAACAGGGGCGCAACACAGGCTCCTGCAGTGCGGTGGGGGAGGGCAAGCTCCAGGGGGCCCCCTCAGCACTGCACTTCGGCCGTGGAGCTCCTGATAAGAGTCTGGAGGGGGGCCCTCCGCGTACCTTGCAGGGGACCCCCAGAAATATTTATGCAGTTTGTTCATATAGTTCTTTATAATGTGTTTGCACAAACCCGATCTTGTGCCTATGCTATCCCCTTACCAGAGTTTTTTTTTTCTGGGTAGTCTGTTCCCACAGACCGTGACCATGAACGAGCTGAATGCACACTTATTCTTAGACCTTTCCTTTAACTTGCACTCACCATTCCTCCAACTCATACTGTGGCAAGAGTTGTTCAGCAGCTGGTGTCCACTCTGCTCACGGAGGTAGTGCTTGGTGTTCACTGGAGGGCATTGGATGGGTGCTAAGGAGGATGTTGTGACAGCATGTTTTTGTTTCTGGTTGAAATACAACGTGGAGTATTGTGAAAGCTAATGTAGGCACCTTGAAGGTATTGTCTGCTACATGTTTATATATCATTTCTTGTTTGCATTGGTGAGCCAATAAGAAATCAGTTGTCTGAAAACCGCTTCATATTAATTGAGCGTGGTACTGTAAAGCCAGCCCAGAGTACTGAAATGAGTTCTTTGATTGAATCTGTCTTGTTCCTCTCATGTAGGCAGATGTGTTCTCTTACGGCATCATCCTCTGTGAGGTCATAGCCAGAATACAGGCGGATCCCGATTACCTTCCCCGCACTGAGGTAAGCCCAGTCTTTCTGTGATGACGCTGACTGAGATCAAGTGCTGAGATTATGTCACTGGCAGTCATTCTACTGCACATGTTCCTTCCGGGGTGGCTTCTCCATTAATCCCTCTGCGACTGAATCTCCTAGAAGTTATTCAGCAGAGTTAGGATGTCAAAGTAAATGGGTAACAAAAGGTTTAGCTTCTTTCTGTGTAACTTTTGTGATGCAAACTCTGTGTTATATCATAGTAAACAGACCCTAGTGTACTGGAAACTGAAGTCCTTTTAGGTGTCCTTGATTCCTTGTTGTACTTGTAAACGTGCATCCTACCTGCACCAGTGGATATAAGATTCAGTGTCTGCGCTCAAGAATCTTAGGCATCCCGGCAGAGCATGCCAGTTTTGCTCTGGTATTAACAAAGGTTCGTGGTAAAAACCGGAATGCAATTACAGAAGGGAGAGGAAATTTTAAAAGGCGAAAAGGAATGTATGGGCACAAAGTCTAATCGGTCATGATAAAAGAAGACTATAACCCTCTTTTGCATTCACTGTACTAGATTCTGTTCCTTCATGATGAAGCTGGAAACTGCCTGAGAATAGTGGTATCACTATTAAAGAAGGGAACTCTATGCAGTCCAGTGATTGTTAGATCTTGCTTTTTACTGGTCACCTCTAATTTTAGTATAGCGGTCTGTCATATATATACAATACTAATCCTGGTGCTTTATTACACTCTCAGCATGATGAAACTTGGAGCTACATTCTAGGGCCCCCACGTTTGACTGGACACCAGAAATATGGTCAGCCATGCTTACTATATTTTTAATATCAAATGTTAGTCTTTTTGAAAACGAAGCTAAAACAATTGTACATAGTATTATGAG
This sequence comes from Triturus cristatus, assembly GCF_964204655.1. Taxonomy (NCBI): domain Eukaryota; kingdom Metazoa; phylum Chordata; class Amphibia; order Caudata; family Salamandridae; genus Triturus; species Triturus cristatus. The sequence continues at coordinate 846,102,997 of NC_140586.1, read as the reverse complement.
AACAGGAAAAGTCCAGCTTACATATGCCATACATCAAATACATAGCTGAGGAGCTTAACGGGGCCATAATGTAATGTGCACACCATTTCCTCTCCTATTTTTCCATGCTTCCGAGGCCATCACCGCACCACATAAATCTGTTCCATACGGTTCGTACACAGGTGCATGCCAGAATGCCATTCAGGGGCAAGGGGATGGCTTGCAGAGTTCATGCTTGGCAATGTCTCTTTTGGCGATCAACGTTCCTATCCCCACTGAGGTGCGATTCCTGTGGTCCTGCTCTCACCTCCAAGGTTTGTTTCTGCGACAGCAGTGAATATTTTCGGCAGAACCGAAATAAAGTCTCTTATGGTCTTCCATTTTCGCCCTCTTGCTTTTTTTTTTTTTTTTCTTTCCATTCCTAATCCCTTTTCTTGTTTTTCACCTTCCATTGTTCTTTCCTGGTCTATGGAGGAGAACGTATCACTATCCATTACTAATTTTATTTTAGAGCATAAGGATTGGTCTGATGTTTCAAAGATGGTTATTTTACTCTTTTCTGAGCCCATTTTTAGATTTCTATTGTCTCTTTTGTCTCTCTCACCACTTGGCTGCTAGTTTTTCTCCCCCCAGTGCTATGCTAGGCCCCTTTTGAATGTTTGGAGCAGTTCATGCTTAACCCTTCATAATGTTCCCCCTCCACCCCAAGAAGGTATACATTTTCCCCCACATCTTGGAGATTCTAAAGACCCCCAGGGTTTATGGATGTCCTTTGGGTGCACCAAGAAAGTTTTATTTTTTAATTGGAAGAAAGTGCAGTGCAGGAAAGTGCGAATCCCCATCATCACAGCTTTTAGAAATGAGCATAGATGTACAAAAACAAAAAACTGTCCACAAATGTTTGCATTTTTTAATTACTAATCCATTTTACGATTTATGGTTTGTCTAGATGCAGTTTATGGTGAAAACAGGCGTGGATCCTTAAAAGCTATACTTTTCTTAATTTGTGTAGGTTTTTCATTTTTTTTTTTTTTTATCCAAAGAAACGAGTCGTTGGGATTTAAAAAGTAAGGAAAGTTAGTAGGAAAAAGTAGAAATTGGTGACCATGTTTTAATATAAAAAAAATAGCCTCGATGACCGAATCATAAAAGTGACATACCACTACCTTCTTCAGACCTTTGTGGTTAAAGGGATACGTGCGGTTTGAAGTTTTTTTCAATCGAATACAATACCCCGAGCCAACTAATGAGCTGCATCCTGTAATGAATTTTCATTGTGTACCGGTAAAACAGGAACTGATGTTGTAAAACCTAATTAATAATAAAAAAAGTGAGTTTTTTTTGTGGGCTTGCTAAATTATCCTTTGTGGGACTAGAATTGCTCCTTGACTCCCAAAAAGGATACCATAATTCTTTATTCTCTGAGCTGTATGCAAAATATCTGTGCGGCTATAAATAGGCTATTAAAACCCCTTGCTTTGGTAGATACTTGGATACTAGGCAGATGCAGTGATCCTGGTTTTACAATTTATTCCTACCCCTATATGCAGTATTCTTGTATAGATTTGTTCTTCGTATTTTCAGGGATTATATCCAATAGTATTATCGATATTTTCCATAAAATCTCTTGTGTTCATAATCCACTACATATCGCTGTACAGTCTTGCTCTGTTCAAAACTCAATACTACCCTTTGAAAGGGTATTATTGAGAAATCAGGAGCATACAGTATGTCACAACATATAAATGGAATTCCAGATGTAAATACTGCCAGTTTTAAGGAATACCCTGAAGGTTTTGATACAGGGGATAACAGATTTCAGGTTAAAGACCTAAATACTATGGAGCAAATTATATATACGACAACTAATAGGTAGTAGTGTTCCTTATAAAGGAATAACCGCACACCAGAATATTACATAAAATTATTGATTGATAAAAATATATTTTCGGTGTTTAGTTTCAATTGTTCACAGTTGAATCTGGGTGCTCAAGGCAAGTTTTGACGTCTACTACCTCGAGACATCGCCAGCATGTTGAACAACATGCATACATTGAAATTTAGAAAGCCTGAACAGCACACCCCTGTTTATTAAATTTTCAGTCCAACATTAATGTAGGTTGATCACTGTATCCAGAAATTACATGTACTCGTCAGTACAAGTGGGAGAGATCAGTTCCATCAATCAATCAATGATCTCCATTGTCAAAGAATCCAAACCCTTCAGTTGATTGTCATCTTTAATTGTTAAAACAGAAATCCCAGCACACGATCTAGCCGACACGTGTTTAGTTTTACACTAAGACTTTTTCAAGGCAATTGGTGTAACAATAATCCCAGTTGGTACTTGTAGGTAACCCTCAGCAAATTGTCCAGTCGAATCAAAATCACGTTAGACTACGGGAGACCATGAATCTGATGAAAGCCACAGGTATCCTTGAAATAAATAGTCTTATTTTTTCGTGGGACATCCAACGCTCGGTTATAATAAATACCGTCTGGGATAGCGTGTACACTTGTATCAGGCAGTTGTACTGAATACTGACACAACGTGATTGAAGCGTGTCGTTTTTTATTGGGTTTACATTTCCATGTGCAACTACGATTTATTTCAAGGATACCTGTGGCTTTAATCAGATTCATGGTCTCCCGTAGTCTAACGTGATTTTGATTCGACTGGACGATTTGTTGAGGGTTACCTACAAGTACCAACCGGGATTATTGTTACACACCAATTGCCTTGAAAAAGTCTTCGTGTAAGACGAAACACGCGTCGGAGCAAATTATGTTTGGAGGCTAATGATGCATAAAGCTATATATTTGGATATTGTTGCAGAGCATAAGATTTATCTCCCACTCGTAGCTTAGAAAGCATGCTTTTTGCAGGTGAATACAGCAGCTGCATATTTCATTAAAAGACACAAGTCTATGAAAATAGTGAGTCAATATTTCTCATACCTACAAATTCAAGACCGCTCTGCTCAGCTTCTTTCTGATCTTAGGGCAATACTTAGTTTTGTTTATTTTATGAAAGATTATACACCAACCGTAAACTGCGCAGCAACAGAGGTAGTCTTATTGTTATCCTCCAATGTCTGTTGCGCTGAACACTTCGATTACTTTAAACGATGAGTTAGATGCAGTGAAACACCTCACAACAGAAGAATACTCCATTGCACTTGAGGTTTATGAAACCTTTATATCCGCTTTGGCATCAACACTTTGAAAAGTAGATGATACTCTATCTGCTGGCTTAGCTGTATCTCACTAATGGGATTATAATTTATATTAACATTCTCTTGTTTCTTAATAGGAAACCGAAGGAGTAAAGCGGGTTTTACTGCGGTTTCTTTAATTAATGTACTTGCAAAGTTAATACTCAGAAGATTTTGACAACGTGTTTGGAGGTGTTATTGCAAGTATTGTTTCATAGGAACAACCTGTTTTTGTGTCGGATCCAGATAAAACAGACTACATCAATATGACCATAACATATTCTGACACTGCCAAGACCTTGTAGAAGGACATTGATATGTTTCTACTGTATGCAAAGAAGGCTTTTGGACAGTTTTGCCTGGTGGTACCTCCAGTTATTTATGTATCATTTGGGTTTTAGCCAGACATTTGGTAAAAAGAGACTGAATTGTATTTAAACCATTGCCCAAGAATGGTACAAGTAGAAAAGGTAACAATGGTTAAAAAAAATTCCCATGATACAGACTAGGAGTTCTGGGTGTCTCCTTGATATTTTCATTTGGAATAGTTGGAATTCTAAAATAAATTCTGTCGAATGTTGCCATATGACCTATTGAATTTAATTGATTTAAGATCAAAATGTCAGCTTATGTGAATGATGTAACACAAAATGTAATACTCTTTAGCAGATTGTGGTTACGATCTGAATAACTCTAAAACTTAGATTTTTCACAAACTATGCAGCAGGTATATTTGACTAGCCCAGGGCCGAGTAAGTTACTTATCTGGAGATGAAGATCTTCACTAAGGTTGACCTGGTGGTCATAAGGAATTATGACGTGTTACTGAATGACATCAGTAGACTAATGTATCCCATAGAGACATCTAGCTGCAGATTCCTTACCTTTGAACTTCCAGGCGTCAGGCTGGATCCAGGCGATTTTGATAGTAGTACCCTGCGTGTCGATAGGTGGTGTCGGTCGACTCTGCATGATTTTGTAGGCATCTGGTTCATAATCGTGATGTCTGCTTCGTCAATATAGGCGTCACCTTAACACTCTGACGTCTGTTCTTTTCCTGCCTGCCAGCACAGATCCGTCGAAGAGAGCTACCCCGTCACTTTTTGACAACTTCTTTTGACTTTTTGTCCAATCATTTTGGTGTGTAGGTCATGTCCAGTAAGAAGACCTCTGGGTTCATGCCGTGCGGCGCCTGTCACCACGCCATGTCTGTCACGGACCCCCATTTAGTGTTTCTGTGGTGCCTGGAGCGCGCCCACGACAGTCATTCTCCGATTGCCGGGCCATGGCGCCGAAGGCTTTGAGGGAGCTGTCCCTAAAGCTAATCGTGGCCCGGTGTCTGGCGCCTCGGAGGTTGCCTCATTGATCCCAGTCGAGAGCGAAGAATGAGCACCACCCCGTGGGGGTTGAAGTCTTCCTCCTCAAAGTCATCGCGATCAGGTAAGAAGCACCGTAAAAAGCCCAAGAAAAAGCGTGCTTCGACTTCACTCTGTCACTCGACGAGACATAGGAGCTTCAGTGTTCGAGGCCTCGCTCCGCAGAGCATATGCCTGGGTCGGCTCCGTGTTGCCCTCCCTTTCTAGAGGCGGGAGTGCCCCCGCTCCACTAAAAAATAAATGGCGCCATATTTGGGCGGCCTGACCCTGCTGGCGTGCTTTCTACTGGGGCAGGCAAGATCAGCGTCTTGACGGTGGTCATGCAGCCTGCTGGCTTTCATCAAGGCCTTGACAGATGTTCTACTGTGCACCTGACCCAAGCCCAGCACAGGGGCTCTTGTGATTAGAGCCATTGCTCGCTGCCACCACCCTGAGCTGGGCGACTCAGCTTTCCACTCCACCCCTCCCACCCCACTGAGTTTAGTGGGCAAGCCTCCTCTTCCCATGGTATGTTGCCTTCCACACCTCAGGACAGGAAATCCAAAAGGCTGGACCGCTTCGGTAAGCTCATTTCTTCCACCAGCCCAGCATTGCGGTCGGTAAACACCACATGCCTCTTGGGCTGTTACCTCCATTCCTATGAGATACCGTTGCGTTGGTACTTCCCAGAGTCTCGGAGGAGGACCAGGCTCTCCTCTCCAAGCTGTAAGATGGGAGAGATGTAGCGAAGTTTGCCATACAATGCAGGGAGAGGATGGATCCTTAAGGCTAGAGCTGTCGACCTCGCACCTGGGGAACCGGGACCGGGTCCGAGTCTCACCGACGACGCTCAACATCCTGTGATTCTGGGCAAATCACTTAATCTCCACGTTCCTAACAAAAAAGAATGTGTCCATCTGTAACGAAACTGGTGCCCATGTAAAGCGCTCTGATACTCTATTTCTCTGGTCTAGTTCGCGTTATATAAAACTCATCCCCCTCCGCCAGACAAAGCGATTTCCTCGACAGTGGCAGTTAGGTTTTTTGGGGATGTCGTAGATAACCTCATGGTCATGCCCTTTGATGGCCCCCGTCTGTTAGGAGACCAGGCAGATGCAGCACTTGAGCGCTTCAAGGACTAGCAGGCTTGGCCTCTCCACTTCATCCCAGCCTGTGTCTGCTTTTCGCCCCTTTCGTGGCTACGAAAGGGACTTCCAACCATGCCAACACTATTCCAGCCAGAGGCCCCTGCAAGTCCAACAACCTCTGTGGGATCGGGGGACACGGTTCACCCTGACCTCATGGGTCGGGTGACCGAAAGTTTGATCAAGCCACGAACCCCACCTTCACCGAAAAATCTATTCAGATCCCTCTGGGTCATGGGCATCCAGTTTATGGCAGGATATGTCAACACCTCCACCACTGTCTAGATATAACCTCGGACAGGTTGGTGCTGCAAATGGTCTGAAGGGGCAACTCCTTCCTCTCCGACAATACTCTTTACTCTATGCCTCCAACTTGCGATCCGCTGATGGAGGATCACCTTGTCTTACTCCGCTAGGAAGTCAAAACTCTTGGTCAAGGGAGCTACAGAGAGGGTTCCCGGGCTAGAAATTGGCTTTGGTTGCTATTCCCATTATTTTCTTGTTCCAAAGGAGGACGGAGGACTTTGTCCTATCCTCGACCTCAGAGCCCTCAACTACTTCCTCAAAAAGGAAAAGTTCAAGATGCTCATCCTTGTTCTGATCCTGTCTGCCCTAGACCCAGGAGACTGGATGATAGCATTGGACTTGCAGGATGCATATTTCCACATTCCCATCTGCGGAGATCAGAGGTCAGTCTTCCCCCTTTCTTGACAACTGTTTGTTGAAAGCGGGCTCGTCCTTAGCAGTCCTCTCCCCCTTCAGACTGCGGCAGACCTCCTGCATTTACGGGGGTTCACTATCAACGTGCTAAAGTTACACCTGACTCCCTCTCAGTAACTCCCTATAATCGGGGCAGTTCTGGACATGGTGCAGTTTCGGGCTTATCCTCCTGAGCAACGATCCCAGGATATTCAGGCTATGATGCCGATATTTCAGCCTCTATCCTGGATTTTGGTGAGTGATTCTGGGGCTGTTTGGCCTCTTGGCCTCCTGCATCCTGCTAGTGGACCATGCCAGATGGCACATGCAGGCTCTGCAGTGGGACCTGAAGTTCCAGTGGCCACAGCATCAGGGAAATCTCACATACCGAGTTCAGATATCAAGAGAACCGTGAATGACTCCTCCCCCCCCCCCCCCCCCCCCCCCCCTCTCCCTCCCCGATCTAAAAAGTAGTGACTGATATGTCCCTTCTGGGATGGGGCGGCCATCTGGAAGAGGTGGAGATCAGAGGACTCTGGTCTCCGGGTGAAGCCAAGCTCCATATCAACCTGATGGAGCTTCAGGCGATCCGGTTGGCACTGAAAGCCTTTTTACCATCCCTTAAAGGAAGGCTAGTTCAGGTGTTCGGACAACACTACCACCATGTGGCACTGCAACAAACAGGGTGGTGTAGGGTCGTGGAGCCTCGGTCAAAAAACCCTGCGTCTCTGGACTTGACTGGAACAAGGCATTTCCCTGGTGGTCCAACATCTGACCGGTTCTCTGAACGCCAGAGCGAATGAACGTAGCCGCCAGTTTGTGGATCACGAGTGGTCTCCTTCCAGAGGCGGTGCAGGGTCTTTCAGCAGTGGCAAGAGCCTTGGTTAGATCCGTTAGCCTCCGAAGAGAATGTGCAATGTCAGCAGTTTTGCGTTTTGCCATTTCCAAGAAGGCTATCGCTCGCCAAAGCTTTTTGTTGCAAATGGAGCACAGGCCTCCTGTACGCCTTTCCGCCCATACCACTGCTGCCCAGAGTGCTCAAGAATATCAGCCACGACCGGGCCCCAGTCATCCTTGTTGCTCCATACTGGGCGAGGAGAGACTGGTATCCCGAGCTTCTACAAATTAGCATATATCTTCCTGTTCAGACTGCATCTTTAGGAGGATCTTTTCGTAGCAGCAGAGGAGGGTTCTCTCCTGAACCTGTTCACTCTTCGCCTCCTTGCATGGAGATTGTGCAGCGACAGTTGACAGCTTTTGAACTTCCTGCCAAAGTCTGTGAGGTTATTCTGGAAGCCAGGCATCTGCCCCTCCCCCCCCCCCCCACGAAGTTGGTAAATGCCTGCCGATGGCAAAAAGTCTGTAAATACAGTACAGAAGGGTCTGTTGACCCTTTGTCTGCCTCTCTGTCAGATGTTCATCTTTATATTCTCTCCATGGCCCAGCAGTGCTCCGCTCTGGGCACTCTGAAGGGCTACCTTTTGGCCTGTCTTTCTTTCGGCGGCCATATCAGCCATCACTTTTTAGGTCCTCTCTTGTACAGATATTTTTGAAGGGGTTTACCCATCTGTCCCCCCCCCCCCCCCCTCCCCCCTTCTCCTTTTATTAAGCCCCAAAGGGACCTCAATTTGGTCCTTACCTTTTTGATGGGTAAGAGATTATCATGGTGGGGTCTTGTTCGTAAAGTAACATACCCACCAGTTTAAAACCTGGTTAGGCGAGTCTGCTGAAGACTACTTTCTTAGATTTACTGATTCAGAGTACTACAAGCGAGTGAGATTTAAGAGCGCACAATGATCCCTTTCATTGTGGAAAGCTTGGCTAAATATGTTCTCAACTGCCACTATCTTGATCTACCCCTGTAAGGGAAGAATTCTCACTTTGCAATATCTTTCAAGAACAGTTGTGTAATATCTGGGCCGCTGAAGAAGTCAGCACAACTTGACAATTACTTAAAGAACTACCCATGACCTGTATTTTTAAGTCTTTACTAATTAGGGACATTTCTGAATAATATTCATCCTGGCAAGATTCACATTGATAAAACTCATTTATTGAAATTCTGATTGTGGGTGGGGGGGGGGGGAATTATCATGAAGGTAGGTACTATTTGAATTCTTATCAGTTCATTCTGACAATTAGATTATGATCTGGAATTCTTGTCCAAGAGATCGGCCTTGGACATAGATTTCAAAGGAAACAGTGCTATGTTCTGTTAAAACGCACCATGACGTTTGGAGAGTTGCAAAATTGAAATCTCAACATTTCAGTGTAATCAATAGGTTATATTGTGCACCATTAACTTGGATTGAATGGAAGCACATAAATGAAGTAGGGAATATCCATATGTTTGCTTATTGTAGTGTATTGTAAGGATTTTGGACTGCATTGGCAGATGCTAAGAGCGAATACGAGCTCTTAGATAATAATTCTGTTGACAACGATGAGTCCTTACATGACTATTCCAGACTTGGCAAAGGTGTGTTGTTGCCATGACTATTTTTATATATTGAATATTTAGGGTATTGCAAAACCGTATACGATTCCAGATGCACGCAAGCTAGAGCATGGTGGATGAAATTCTGGAATACTTTAGAGATAAAGGTCGCAATTTATCTGCCAAAAAGTTTTCGGTGCTATCAACCTTTTAGACCCATGTAGGGAGTAGTGTATGATAGGTTTTATTACAGTTCGAGGCATGTGGGCTGCTGAATTCATATCTGTGCATAGATCGCCGCCTAGTGTTGGGTCCGGATGTTTGCACGTTGTTGTCCTGGAAGAGTCTTCGAAGTATCCTTGGATAGGTGACTCCTCCCCTGGACTACAGTGCGCATGGGCATCCTCTCCATCCTCAGATTGTTTTTTTCCGCCATTGGGTTCGGATGTGCTATCTTAGCTCAAGTTAGGAAAATATTTGGTCGAGGCCAAAAGGCCTTTAGTTCGCGTCGGTACTGTTTATCGATCGGGTTTCGATAGCATTTTGTTAGTTTACTAACTTTCAGCACCGACTTCTTTCGCATTTACCTGTCCATCGACTACTTCGACGATGGAATCCAGGACGCCATTCAAAAGGTGTCCGGTATGCAATGCGAAGTACCCACACATCGACGTCCATCCGGTGTGCAACAAATGCCTTTCGCCGGACCACGACGAATCGACATGCATGGCCTGTGCCCGGTTCCGTTCCAAGAAGACTCTAAGGAACCGAAGAGCGGCGAGACTCGAGGCGCGGCACGCGGCACCGGCCCCAACAGACATCTTCGACGAGGCTGACGTCGAAGAATTAGAAGTCATACCCTCCAGTCCCGTTTCCGAACACGACCCCGGATCGGACGAGGGCGACGAGTCACTCTTCCACAGAGGTGAAGACGACACCGAGGTAGGAGACGACGAGGAGGCCTTAGGGGCCGAAGAGAGTAGCTCCAATGATGAACAAGGCCTACCTGTTCAAACCGAAGAAACACCAGCGCCACAGCCTTTGGCTCCGGTCGAGGGATCGCCTTCGGGCCTTACCCGAGACCCATCCCGTAGTTCTTCGGCCCCGCCCTCGGGCCCGGCCTCGGACGTTCAGCGGCAGCCATTGCTGCATAAGCCAGCTGGTTTCCCTACCACAAAACCGAAAGCTGCTCCGGTTCATACGAAACCGAAACTGAAAGTGGCGCTGGTCGGATCGAGGCCTTCGACGCCAGCGCAACGCGTCGGCACCGACCGCACCAAGAGGGACTTCGGTGCCGAACTGGAATCGGGTGACATCGGAGTCGACAAACGGAAAAAGGCCATCGGCACCGAGAAACCTACTCGGCTACCGACGCCACCGAGGGCAATACCGCCTGCTTCGCCTCGCGTCGCTCCCTCGACGACGCCGATGCCTCACGTATCGAGGACGTCGACGGTGATCTCCACACCTCGACTCGAGGACCCGCCGGCACCGAAAAAATCCACGCCCGGCTCTACGAACCTGCCCGGTGCCACAGCCTCAAAGACGCCCCAAGTGCGGCCTGCTGCGACGCAAAGCAACAAAACCACGGCGGCCCTCAAAGACCCGTCGGGTTCCGGCCCGATCGGAGCTCCAGCAACCTCTACGGGGCCAGCCAACATTACCTTCGGCTTGCCTCCGTCAACAATCCCGAAGATGTTCCAACTCAGGACACGGGTTACCCAGACTCCGGTTCCACCGGACGAGACGTCTCCGTCACGTGTCATCGACGCCGACACTGGCAGGATGATTCTCCACGACCGAAGAATAACTTCGGAACCGCCATTGGACCCTTTCAGGATCCCACTAAAAAGGAAGCTGCCTGTGGAATCAGAACCTCTCCTTTATGAACCGTTCCATTCCTCCTACCAGGATCCACACCGGTTCTCCCCCACACGCTCCGACACGGATGCATTGGAGGACTACATGGATGACCAAGCACCCTACCATGTAGACACAGACCCTGATGACCAGCAGGACCCTGATCAAACTTGGGGCGACCCTGCAGACCCCAGTGCACCTCTCGATACACAGGACCCACAACTCTATGGGGCAAAAACATCTCCCACGGAGGATACTGCGGCGTTCAACGCTCTTATTGAACGTGCTGCAAATAACCATGGGGTACAGCTTCACTCAGATACCATCGAGGATGACTTTCTAATGGACACTTTTGCATCCTCAGAAAGACATGTAAAAACTCTGCCAATGCTGAAGGGGGTCCTCAAACCAGCTAAGGACATTTTCAAGGAACCCACCAGGGCACGAGTGATAAACCCCAGGATTGATAAAAAATACAGATCAGCACCTGGGGATCCTACTTACATCAAAGGACAATTACCACTCGACTCCATCGTCGTAGCGAATGCTCGCAAGAGGGCACACTCGCAAACGACAGGTGACGCTCCTCCCCCGGACAAAGAGTCCAAGGTGCTAGAGACCTCCGGCAAGCGAGTTGCCGCCCAGGCTGCCAACATATGGCGCATAGCCAACACTCAAGCGCTCCTCGCTCGCTACGATAGAGCGCACTATGACACATTGGAGCAACTACTCCAACATCTCCCTGACCAGTTCAAAGAAGGTGCAGAAATTCTTATCAGAGAGGGACAGCTACTCACAAATGCTTCCATCAAATGTGCACTAGATGCTGCAGACACGGCTGCCAGGGCCATAAACACAAGCGTCATGCTGCGACGACATGCCTGGCTACGAATCTCAGGATTCAAGCCTGAGGTACAAAACAACATACTGAACCAGCCCGTCAACCCCGACTATTTATTCGGCCCAGAGGTTGACACCACCCTCAAAGATAAAAAAGGACACGGACACTGCAAAGTCCATGGGCGCCCTCCAAACTCAGTCCTTTCGGAGCGGCTCCTTTCGTCGCCCCGGAAACAAGGGGGCAGGTAGAGGACAGGGGTCACAACAAACGTATAACAAAAGCAATACACAGACCACCTACGATAAAAACACCCGAGGTGGATATCGTGGCTCCAGTACAAAGGGCAGAGGACGTGGCTACGGCAACACCAGGTCCTCCCCCAAGAACAAGCAGTGACGCCCTCTCCCTTCCTCCCGACCACATAACACCTGTCGGGGGAAGACTACATAGGTTCCTGTCCACGTGGAACTCCATCACCACGGACAGGTGGGTCAAAGATATTGTAAAATACGGTTACTGTCTGGAGTTAACCTCCACTCCACCCACAATACCACCAAGAAACCGTCCTATGTCCTCAGAGCACTTAACGCTCTTACAGCAAGAGGTGCAAAGTATGCTTCTAAAAGGCGCTATAGAGGTCGTCCCCATCCACGAGCAGGGTACGGGGGTTTACTCCCTCTACTTTTTAATTCCAAAGAAGGACGGGTCGCTCAGGCCTATATTAGACCTGAGACCCCTGAACCAGTACATTCTTTCAGAGCACTTTCACATGCTCACCCTACAGCAAGTCCTTCCGCTTCTCAAGCAGGGAGACTTCCTAGCCTCACTGGACCTCAAGGATGCGTACTTTCACATACCCATCCACCCCTCACACAAAAAATACCTCAGGTTCACTGTTCAGGGGCAGCACTATCAGTTCAAAGTCCTTCCCTTCGGTGTGACAACAGCGCCCAGGGTTTTCACGAAGTGCCTAGCTACGGTGGCAGCACATTTACGGAGGCAGCATATACACGTCTACCCCTACCTAGACGACTGGCTCGTTCAAGCGAAGTCAGCCCAGCAATGTGCAAGCCACATGTCCCGCACCATTCACCTTCTTCACAGTCTGGGATTCTCACTAAATTACCCAAAGTCCCATCTCCAGCCCGCACACGTACAACAGTACCTAGGTGCGACTATAGACACTCTGGCGGCCACAGCTCAGCCAAATTTAGTGAGGATCAACAGCATACAACTGCTGATCTCCAAGTTCAAACCCAATCACTCGCTTCCAGCGCGAGTGTTTATGCAGTTGATAGGCATGATGGCCTCCTGCATCTTCATAGTCCCGCACGCGAGGTTACATATGCGCCCACTTCAGGAGTGCCTAGCACGTCAGTGGAATCAGGCTCAAGGACAGTTGAAAGACCTAGTGTTGGTGAGCGGTCGGGCATACAACTCTCTGCATTGGTGGAATCCACAAAACCTTTGCAAGGGCCGACCGTTCCAAGAGCCTGTTCCGCAAATAGTACTGACAGCGGACGCGTCTCTCCAGGGATGGGGAGCTCATGTACTCCACTACACAGTGCAGGGACTATGGACGACACAACAGAAGAAGATGCACATCAACCTTCTGGGACTGATGGCAATCTTCCTGGCCATGAAGGCATTCAAAGTACATCTGTGCAACAAAGTCGTGTTGATCCGGACGGACAACATGACTGCCATGTACTACATACAGAAGCAGGGAGGAACACACTCTCCACAGTTGTCTCATCTGGCTCAGAGCATGTGGAAGTGGGCCATTCAGAGGAACATGTTCCTCATGGCGGAACACCTCCCTGGCAAGGACAACCAGATGGCGGATCTGCTCAGCAGACACAGCCACCAGATGCACGAGTGGGAGTTACACCCATCAGTACTCCAACCGTACTTCCAGCAGTGGGGTCATCCAGAGATAGACCTATTCGCGACAAGCAAACGCAAAATGCCAAAGCTTCGCCGCCAGATTCCCACATCCGCAGTCGCAGGGCAATGCGATATGGATGAACTGGTCCGGCAGATTTGCGTACGCTTTTCCCCCAGCGCCGCTGATACCGCTGGTGGCTTGAAACTACGACAACACTCCCTGACACTCGTCCTAGTTGCTCCCACGTGGGCACGCCAGCCGTGGTACACCACCTTCCTCGAACTTTCCGTGGTGCCGCATCAAAGGCTGCGGATCAAACCCGCGCATTTGACGCAGAACCATGGAGAGGTTCAGCACCCAGATCCGCAACAGCTGAACCTGGCGATCTGGCTCCTGAAGTCCTAGAGTTTGGCTATCTCAACCTGCCACCTGACTGTATGGATATCATCAAGGAGGCCAGGAGACCCACTACCAGGGCTTGCTATGCAGCCAAATGGAAAAGGTTCGTCATTTATTGCGGTAATAATGACATCAACCCGCTGGACGCATCCATCCACAACATCATCTGTTACCTCTTACACCTATACCGATGCAATCTGGCGTACACCTCTATACGTGTCCATTTGACCGCAATATCAGCCTATCTGCAAACCAGGCAGCACCTCTCTCTATTCAGAGTGCCTGCCATCAAAGCATTCTTGGAAGGGCTCAAACGAGTCATTCCACCTAGTCACCCACCGGCTCCAATGTGGAACCTCAACTTGGTCCTCACACGCCTGATGGGTCCACCCTTTGAACCTCTACACTCATGCGAGATTCAATTCCTTACCTGGAAAGTGGCCTTCCTAGTAGCGATCACTTCCCTAAGAAGAGTTAGTGAACTCCAGGCACTAACCGTTCAAGAGCCATTTATTCAGGTTCACGCCAACAGGGTCGTACTACGTACCAACCCCAAATTCATGCCCAAGGTAATATCGCAGTTCCACATTAATCAGACTATTGAACTGCCCGTTTTCTTCCAAAACCCACAAACTGTTGCAGAAAGGGCACTACATACACTAGATGTACGGAGGGCCCTCATGTACTACATCGACAGGACTAAACCATTCAGGAAGACAAAACAACTGTTCGTTGCCTTTGCCCCACACCACAAAGGTAACGCCATCTCCAAAGCAGGGATAGCCAGATGGATAGTTAAGTGTATTCAAATCTGTTATCAAAAGGCAAAACGCACATTAACTATTCCACCACGAGCCCACTCAACACGTAAGTTGGGGGCTTCCATGGCCTTCCTAGGGAATATTCCCCTGCATGATATATGCAGAGCAGCCACATGGTCCACTACACACACATTTACAAAACACTATTGTGTAGATGTGCAGTCAAAACAGCAGGCAGCTGTAGGACAGGCTGTTCTCAAGACACTTTTTCAGACCGCTGCAGCTGGCACGGGTAGCCGCCGCTAATAGAGGGCACTGCTATGTATTCTATGCACAGATATGAATTCAGCAGCCCACATGCCTCGAACTGAATATGCTACTTACCAGTATGCATCTGTTCTTGGCATGTAGGGCTGCTGACATTCATATCGCCCTCCCTCCTCCCCGGCGCCTGTCGCAGCTGCAGCTCTCAGAATTACTGCAAGCATGGTCATCACTTTCTGTATCTACTCCATCACTGCCACAATGGCGAAAATCAATCTGAGGATGGAGAGGATGCCCATGCGCATTGTAGTCCAGGGGAGGAGTCACCTATCCAAGGATACTTCGAAGACTCTTCCAGGACAACAACGTGCAAACATCCGGACCCAACACTAGGCGGCGATCTATGCACAGATATGAATGTCAGCAGCCCTACATGCCAAGAACAGATGCATACTGGTAAGTAGCATATTCATTACAGGTTTAAGAAGATTTAAACTGCTGCCTCACAGTTTCAGATGAAGTTTAACAATTGTGAAATGTTACCTTTTGTTTTTTTGCCCATTATAAACTAGTGCAACAACACAAGCAATACTATGATGATGAGTTCATATCAGTATGATGAATTTTGTAATTGTATGTTTACAATTTGAATATTGACTACTATTGTGTATATTTTTTGTAACTTTATACTTTACCAATCAAATACCGAAGAAGGGAAAATTGACTTTGAGAACGGATAATAGGAGGGTTTTTCAGGTGGAATGTGACCTGGGAGCTGATTGGAAATCACTGCACCAACTCCTGGAACGTCCGCGTACAAGACTAAAGGCATGTTTTAGATCTTGGCGGACGGGTTACTCTGTCGCAATGGTGACGGATATCCCATCCTCCAAAATATAAATCCCATAGGATATAAAGGGATTTATATTTCGGCGGATGGGATATCAATCACCTTTGTGATGGACTCACCTATCCGCCAAGGTCTAAATCGGGCCCGAAGTCCAATCTGTGGCTGCCTGCAATCCATATTCCTTGTGAGGCCCAGTATAGTAGAGTGGTTATGAATGTGGTTGCTACCATTTGTGAATTGTATCCAAACAGCCTCTGACGATAACCTGTCTTTCAATCTGCAGAACTTTGGTTTGGACTATGATAGTTTCCAGCACATGGTGGGAGATTGCCCCCAGGACTTTCTACAGCTAACCTTTAATTGTTGTAATGTGAGTATATGTTCTTAATCGTAATAAGTGTTTATTTTATTTGTATGTAATCCATTTTAGGTATGTTATAACGGGAACCTAGCTCTAAGAAGCAACGGAACCTTTGCAGGCAGGTCACATTTGTTGTTCTAGCAGGAGCACATGAAACATAGGGCCCTGTAAATAGAACATTATTATGGGTGTGGGCTCTGAATGTGATCGGAATCCGGTTCAAAGTATGTGATTGACTAAGATCATACACACAATGTACATTTTTCTTTGCATCACACACACAAACATTACACTCCAATAATTAACTTTTGGCTGCAGATTCCTCATATTGGGTGCCTCCCTAAGCACCAGACTGGATCTCTTGCAATTACACCTGCGTGGTGTTGGGTGGGACTGTTAAACTCCATTGTGATTCCATCCCACCTCTGGAGATGACATGCAGCTGCATAAAGGCACCTCCCCTGTGCACTGACATCAGTTCCTCCTTTTCCACACCTAAAGACTAGGAGCTAGCTATAGCTCTGCTAGCACCAGTTCTGTTTCTTCACCAAATTCTTAGTGTCTTAACTTTAGCAGTGTGTAGGGGTGTCGACCTCAAAGACAGTAGATTTCAAACTGTGCTGCTCATGTTGGAAGCCAGTGTCTGTGGCGGGCCCACATGATGTGTGCTTAGGGTGCCTCAGGATTAAGCAAGACTGCAAGTCGTGGTATGTATGTAGTTTATATTTCTTTAGCAGATACTTGGCCACAAAGCAGTGAAGTGCTATATGTAGTCAAAGGCGAGGTGAGAATTCAACAAGAGGAGAGGAAGCTGGGTTGTGGGCGTTTAATACAGTGTGATCTAGTGTTCTTGAAAGAGGTGAGACTGCAACTTTTTCCTCATTGTGGCATGGTTGGGGCGGTACTGATGGATACTGGGATGTTATTCTAGATCCTAGGTGCATAGATGGAAAAGGCCTGCTGTCTTTTTTTCTTTTTTACACTTCTTGGACTGCATATTGAAGATGCCCTGGTTGAAGGTGTGCCGAGACTGTGAGCTTGTCTGAACGAAAAGCCGGGGTACTAGTCATGATAGCTTTGTAAATGATGCAGATGATGTGGGCCTGCAAAAGAAGCCAATAAAGTTCCATCAGGATGGGGGTGATTGGATCATATTTATTCAGGCCCTGGATGAGAAGTGCACACCATGTAGGATGCCCCTAAGGGGTGACAGGGTGTGGTCCAATTGATGTTACAGAAGGCTGTGAGGGAAAGAGAAGCCAAGCTCTACGTTCTAAAACACAATTAGTGCACCTGAAGCACCTCAACAGCCATATGTTCCAGACTGTCTTCTGTGCCAAACTTTGAACTGATGTGCCTAGAGTTCTCCGTGCCTTTGTCGACTCTGCAACAAGCTTCAGCTTTACAGAGGCTATGCTGCATATGTTTAAGTTAACTCCAGCTCCCCTTGATGCACCTTCTGGCCTATGGACCCATAGAGGCCTCCAGTTAAACTTCCACCAGAAGGACCTTCCTGACCATTTATCAACCTCAGCAGAAGTCTGCTTATCCTGCCAACAGCACTAGTGTGAGCCTCCTCTGTGCTCTGTCGGCGCCTGCTATGGTTTGGCAGAGTGGGCTCTGAATCTCTATTGGCTCAATCCTCTGAACTGCAACCATCTTCAGCTACAGCCCACCCACTGTATAGGTACATGATTACAAAGGCAAATGCTGGGGACATTGAGGGCTCTCCAGTTCCTGTCGACACCAGTGTTTTCAGAGGATGGGGGGGTGGTCATTTATGAGTCTGTTGCACCATTCAAGGCCTCCAACATGTCTCACATAAGAGTTAATATTACGATGCTGGGCTTTATCTCTATTAGCAAAACACTAGTGGCTTTGCTAGCCCCGCAGTCCGGCTTTAAGCCTGAAGTACAAAGTTCGATCCTGAACCAACCATTCGACCAAGAGCACCTCTTTGGCCCTGATGTAGACTCCTCCCTGGAGAAAATGGAAAAACGACAGACACAGCCAAGTCAATGGGAGCCTTGCAATCGCAAGCTCCCAGACGTTCTTTTCGTCGCTCCTCCTACAGAGGCAACTCCAGAGGCTACTCATCAGACAACCCTTCCACCTCTTACAAGGCTTCCATCAGTCAACCTTCACCAGAGGTTAACCAGAGAGGAGGTTACAGAGGCAACAAGAACAAGGGCAGAGGCAAGACTAACACCCGCTCTGCCTCCACCCCTACCCAATGACTTCCCTCCGCTTCCCCCCGACCGTTCCACTCCTGTCGGGGGAAGACTACAACAGTTCCTTCCTGTCTGGACCAACATCACCACAGACAGGTGGGTGCGACATAGTTCAATCAGGTTACTGTCTCGAACTCACCTTTACCCCCCTTCCCCCCCCAAACATACCACCCAAACAGCGTCCAATGTCACAAGAACATCCATCACTGCTAAAGCGGGAGGTAATCTCCCTTCTACAAAAAAATGCAATAGAACTGGTTCCTTAGCCAACAAAACACTGGAGTCTACTCCCTGTATTTTCTCATACCAAAGAAGGACGGCTCTCTGAGACCTATTTTAGACCTCAGACCCCTAAACCTATACATACACTCAGACCATTTCCACATGGTCACACTTCAGCAGGTCCTTCCTCTTCTATCACAAGCTGAATTCCTTGCTACCACAGACCTCAAGGACGCCTACTTCCATATTTCCATTCACGCAGCTCACAGGAAGTATCTCAGGTTTATAGTGGACGGGCAGCACTATCAATTCTAAGTGCTCCCGTTTGGAGTCACAACTGCACCAAGGGTATTCACCAAGTGCCTTGCAGTAGTAGCAGCCCACTTAAGAAGACAGCAAATTCACGTCTTCCCATATCTCGACGACTGGCTCATAAAAGCCAGCGCATACAACCAGTGTGTACACCACACTTACGCGACTACCCAACTACTCCACGACTTGGGGTTCACAGTAAACCACACCAAGTCCCATCTGCAACCATCCCACATACAACAATACCTCAAGAGCGCTAGCCTATCCCACTCCAGCCAGGATAGCAAGCATGCAGGGTCTCCTCCCCAAATTTCAACCTCAACACCCCCTTCCAGCTCGAGTGTTCATGCAACTCATAGGGATGATGGCCCCTTGCATATTTATAGTGCCTCACGCAAGACTCCAGATGCGTCTGCTACAAGAGTGCTTAGTACGCCAATGGAACCAGGCTTAAGGTCAGCTAACAGATCTGGTGTTGGTAGACGGTCGCACTCATTGCTCTCTCCAGTGGTGGAACACCAAAAACCTTTCCAAAGGGCGACCGTTCCTAGAGCCAGTTCTGCAAATTGTCATGACAGCGGACGCATCGCTCTCCGGATGGGGAGCTCACCTATTACATCACACCATGCAGGGCAGATGGACACCTCAACAAAAGTTACTCCACATCAACCACCTGGAGTTACTAGCCATATTCTTAGCCTTAAAAGCATTCCAAAAGCAAATATCAGGCAAAGCTGTCTTAGTCCGCACAGACAACATGACAGCCGTGTACTACATACAGAAACAAGGCGGGGCACTCTCTGCAGCTCTCAGCTAGCACAGAGTATATGGAGATGGGCTATACCAAAGAATATATTTCTCCTAGCCCAACATGTCCCGGGAGTCCAAAACACCATAGCCGATCTGTTAAGTTGTCAAACACAACAGATCCACGAGTGGGAACTTCATCCGCAATTTCTTCAGCCATTCTTTCAAATGTGGGGGCAACCACAGACAGACCTCTTCGCCACCCACAAACGCCAAATGCCCAAGCTTTGCCGCCAGATATCCACACCCATTGTCCAAAGGCAATGCAATATGGATGAATTGGTCAGGCAAATTTGCGTACGCTTTTCCGCCTCTCCCACTCATTCCACTGGTGGTGCGCAAACTACAGCAATACTCGCTGACTCTCATTCTAGTTGCTCCAACTTGGGCCAGACAACCGTGGTACACCACATTACTGAAACTGTCGGTAGCTCCGCACCAAAAATTACACCTCTCACCACGCCTCTTAACCCAGAACCGTGGAGAGATCAGACACCCGGACCCAGCTCCGTTCAACCTTGCGATATGGCTCCTGCGGTCTTAGAGTTTGGTTACCTTAATCTTCCCCCTGACTGTATGAACTTCATTAAAGCAGCTAGACGTCCCACCACTAGAGCCTGCTATGCAGCCAATTGGAAGAGATTTGTGATATATTGTCATAACACCATCAATCCCCTAGACGTGTCTATCCAACACATCATAGGGTGCCTGCTACACCTCCAAAGCTGCAACTTAGCCTATACGTCTATTAGACTGCACCTTGCTGCCATAGCAGCATACCTACACAATAGACAACACTTATCACTTTTCAAGGTATCTGCCGTCAAAGCCTTTATGGAAGGCCTTAAAAGGATAATTCCTCCCAGAGTTCCACCCTCACCTGTGTGGAATTTAAACATCGTTCTCACGATGGGCCCTCCTTTTGAACCTTACATAAATGTGAGCTACAATTCTTAACATGGAAAGTTGCTTTCCTAGTGGCCATTACTTCTCTTAGGAGAGTTCGTGAGCTACAAGCACTAAATATCCAGGAACCTTTTTTTGCAAATCCATCATAAGGTTGTTCTACGAACTAATCCTAAATTTCTTCCAAAAGTCATTTCTCCCTTTCACCTCAATCAGTCTGTGGAGTGGCCCGTATTTTTCTCGCAACCACAGACAGTCGCAGAAAGAACTCTTCATACTTCAGATGTTAAAGGAGCATTGCTTTATTACATCGAGAGAACACAACCTTTTCGTAAGACCAAAACACTTTTTGTGTCTTTCTCACCACCACACAAAGGCAACCCCATATCAAAGTCTGGGATGGCTAGATGGATCGTAAAATGCATACAAATTTGCTACCACAAAGCAAAACATACTTTATCTGTTCCTCCGAAAGCCCACTCTTCACGAAAGATAGGGGCTTCTATGGCATTTTTAGGAAACATTCCCTTAGATGACATCTGCAAGCCAGCTACATGGTCTACACCACACACATTCACAAAACACTATTGTGTGGATGTGCAAACAAAACAAGCTAGTGTGGGCCAGGCTGTTCTCGAAACACAATTTCAAACTACTGCAGCAGATACTGGTGGTCGCCGCTAAGGATGGGTACTGCTATACAATCTATGCTAAGTGTGTGATCTGCAGCTCATTTGCCTCGAACGGCAAATGCTAGTAACCAGTATGCATCAGTTCTTGGCATGTAGAGCTGCAGATCCACACACGCCCACCCGCCTCCCTGGCTACCTTCATCTGTTCCAGTACCATCTTATTTAGATACAGCATACATGGGCGTCTTTCCTGTTTCTTATAAAGCTCCATCATTTCCCTGCTGGTGAAAAACAATCTGAATATGGAGCCGATGCCCATGTGCATTATGATCCAAAGGAGGAGTCTCCGATATCGTGACTTCCAAACACTTTCCAGGACAAAAACAAGTGCAAACACCAGATGGCGGTCTATGCGAAGTGTGTGGATCTGCAGCTCTACATTTATTTATTTATTTATTTATTTAAGCTTGTACCGCGCACAGCTACCCACAATGGGTTTCCCGGCGCCAGGGATAGACTGTAGAAGAAAAGAGAATGTCACCTTGACTTAAGGCCTCTGCCGACTATTGGTCACGCTTAGTAAAGAGCAGGGTCTTCAAAGCCTTACGGAAGCGGAGTAAGTTGGTCTCGGATTTTAATGCCAATGGGAGGGAGTTCCAGTATTTAGGACCAAGAGTGGAAAAGGAGCGGCCTCCCATTTTTGCCAGCTTCCATCTTGGTACTGTGAAATTGCCAATGTCCGATGACCTTAATGAGCGCAGGGGTCTATAGGGTTTTACCAGCCCCTGAACATATACTGGGGCGCTACCCTGCTTAGCCTTGAACATATAGCAGAGTGCCTTGAAATTAACGCGTTCTGGGATGCTCAACCAATGGAGGTCACGCAAAGCGGCAGTGGCTGAGGTGCGTCTGGGGACATTCTTTAGCAGGCGCGCGGCCGCATTTTGCACCACCTGCAGCACATGTATAGTAGCTTTATCTGCGCCCAAATAGAGAATGTTGCCATAGTCCAGGCGTGATGATACAAGTGCCTGGACTACAGTTCTGCGAGAGGAGAGGGGGAGCATCCACAAAATCTTGTGAAGCCATCGCAAGGTTGAAAAGCAGATGGCTGAGACCTTAGTAGCCTGTTGTCTCATAGTTAGCCTGTCGTCAATAATGACGCCCAGGTTGCGAACTGCAGTAGATGGTGTAGGCGCATTTCCCAGTTCGATGGGCCAATGGCGAGGACCCCAAAGATGTTTGTTCTGTCCCAGAATGACCACCTCGGTCTTCTCCCCATTCAGCTTGAGACAATTTCTCCGCATCCAGTCGGCCACAAGAGTGAGGCCCGACTTGAGTGCGGAGATGTTGTTTACGTCTCTCCCTGACAAGGAGAAGACAATCTGGGTGTCATCTGCGTAGGAAAACAGGGTTAGCCCAGCTTGTTCGACTATGGTTGCCAAGGGTTTAACATAAATGTTAAATAATAAAGGGCTAAGAATTGAGCCCTGGGGGACGCCGCGGGTGGATGGACAAATGGCGGAGGCAGCTTTAGAAGAAAACACTTGGAAGCTTCGGTCACTAAGGAAAGACGCCAGCCAGGCCAAGGCCTGGCCTGCCACACCTAGAGATTTCAGAGAGTCAATAAGGATGGAATGTGACACGGTGTCGAAAGCTGCGCTCAAATCCAGCAGGATGAGCGCCATGGTGTTTCCCTGATCGACACCGTGCCTAAGAGACTCTGTCACCCCCAGGAGGGCTGTCTCGGTTGAGTGCCTAGGCCGAAAGCCCGACTGAGAAGGATGGAGAAATCCAGTGTTTTCAACCAGTTTGGAGAGCTGAGAATTTATATGTCTCTCCAATATCTTTGAGAAAATTGGCAACAAAGATATAGGGCGAAAGTTAGCAGGATTTGAAGGATCTGCACCCTGTTTTTTTAATAACGGTACAACCATGGCGTGTTTCCAAGGTTGTGGGACATGGGCCTCGCTCAGAGAAGCGTTGAGTAATTTAATGATGGGGGGATGAGTGAGGGGGTCTAATTGTTTTAATATTTTGGCCGGGAGAGCGTCCTGTGGGGAGCCCGATCTCACACTATTTAAACAGGAGAGGAAAGAAATGGCGTCTAAGGGCTGCCAAGTAGTGACTTCTGCATCAGTGTCATTGTTTTCCAATTTTTGGACTATGTCAAGGGCAGTGTACATAGTACCTAGAGGTGTAGTGAAATTTTCATAGATAAGATCAACTTTATCAATGAAGTAATCCGCTAAGGACTGACACTGAGTGCCATCAAGTGCCGGGGGAGGAGGGATCGAGTTAGCACCAGTCAATTTTTTGACAACAGAGAATAGCACCTTTGGGCAGTTTTGTGCATCAGTCACAGTTTTCCTTGTGTAGTCTGCTTTAGCAGTTTTACAACTGTAGTGGTATTTTTTTAAGGCTTCTTTATATGTGGCTTTACGTGAAGGAGAATAGCCTTGTCTCCATTTACGCTCCAAGGTCTTACAATGTGAGCGGAGGCTTTTAAGTTGTTCCGAATACCATGGAGCAGGAGGGTGGTGTGAAAATGCGGGCTTTGATGTCATTGGAAGCGCTGTATTGACTGCAGTGGTTAGCCAGAGTTCAGTGGCGCAATTGAGAGCGGCAGTTGGTAGTTCAACACATGGGAGTGTTTTGATCAGTAGTTTATTGAGTTCTGGCAAGTTAATCTTCCCCCAATTCCGAACTGGCCGCGTAGTTTCCACCTCAGGTCTTATTACTGTATCAGCCATGTCATAAGAGAAGGGGACAGCTAAGTGGTCGGACCAGGTGATTTGTAGGGCTTCACGAGAACAATCTAGGGACAGGTTAGATAGGATCGGGTCCAGTAAGTGACCGGCACAATGAGTGGGACCTGTGTTTAGAAGTTGAAGGTTAAAAGCTTCCAGAATAGGGAGAAGCTGATTCCTATTAGGGCACTCATGGTCGTCTAAATGTATGTTTAAGTCCCCTAAGATTGTGAAATTAGGCGCTTTAAGCAGTACTGGGGCTAGGAAGTCCGGTAACGATGTTATCCAAGGGCTCGCTGTCCCAGGGGGACGGTATACCAGTAGCCCTGACAGCGTAAATTGGGGGGTAATGGATAATTTAAAAAGGGCTGATTCACAATCTTTTTGAGTGGTGTCTACCAATTTACAAGAGTATACATTTTTGTAAATAATTGCAATTCCTCCACCCCTACCGGAAACTCTATCCTGACGAAGAATGGCGTAGTTAGAGGGAATGGCGTCTGCCACATCCGGGCCCGAGCAGTCTCTGAGCCACGTCTCGGTCAGGAATATAGCATCAGGTTGATTTTGATCTAGAAAATCGTGGATATTGTATCTATGTTGTGGTAAGGATCGGCAATTTATGCTCCAAAATCTTAAGAGGGGGCGAGTGGAAGTTGTCCTAGAGCATACCTGTCTCTTTCGTCTGCCTTGATGTTGGAGGGATCTGCATGTGGTAGGGGTTTTTAATGAAAAGTTGCAGCGAGGACAGCTGAACTTGTGAGGCGGGAAAGGGTAGGTGGAGCAGTTATTATTGGGAGCACCACGTAGCGCGAATAACTCTTCGGAGGAGTATGTAAGAGTCATGATGGATATAGTGGCTTTACTCACCGATATAGGGTATGCCAGAGCCCAGAGCGCGGACGAGCGCAGACGGGCAGGACTCTGGCTGGACTCCGGCGCGACTATGGCGCGCCCGCTGTGCGCGTTCGCTGCGCGAAGCAATGGGCGTCTGTTTTTATACTGTCCCTATCCAAAATGGCCGCCGCCGTCTGCTCGAGCGTGGCCCTCCTGAGTCAGCCCTGAATCGGCTGTACACCCAGGGAAGGAGGCAGGTGAGCGAAAGTGCAGCGCTCCCTCCAGAGAGTAAGCTCAGTATTTTAAATCGCCTGAGCGGTAAATAGATCGAGCAGCGCGAAATTCCGTGACTGCTTGCAGGGGGGGGTAGGACACAAAGGATAATCACAGTAACAAGTTAAAATCTGAATCAGAGCGTTTTTTAAAAGCTAGCAGCCCGGCTCAAGCCTCAGGCAATAGTGAAGGTAATCTCCTCGCGAAGCAAGTCCTTCTACTGTTTTTATACTGTCCCTATCCAAAATGGCCGCCGCCGTCTGCTCGAGCGTGGCCCTCCTGAGTCAGCCCTGAATCGGCTGTACACCCAGGGAAGGAGGCAGGTGAGCGAAAGTGCAGCGCTCCCTCCAGAGAGTAAGCTCAGTATTTTAAATCGCCTGAGCGGTAAATAGATCGAGCAGCGCGAAATTCCGTGACTGCTTGCAGGGGGGGGTAGGACACAAAGGATAATCACAGTAACAAGTTAAAATCTGAATCAGAGCGTTTTTTAAAAGCTAGCAGCCCGGCTCAAGCCTCAGGCAATAGTGAAGGTAATCTCCATGCCAAGAACAGATGCATATTGGTAAGTAGCATTTGCCTTTTGGAGAAAAGATACTTGTAAAAGACAAGAGGACTAAGTTATGGATACGCGTCTGGAAGCATGTAAAGAAAGGAGCTGACGTCAGCGCACCTGGGTGACGTTTATGTGCGGCCCGATCATCACTTCCAGAGCATGACGACATCGGCCTCACAACACCACCTACCAGCATACAAGTGTACTTGTTTTGAGTTTACGCTTGCTGTCTGACACCAGGTTCAGAATTTGCGGATAGACTTATTCAGCAGAACTTGTTGTGGTAATCTGTTCAATACAGCGTTCTGTTCTCTACAGGCGTCCTGTAGAAAACCAGAGTGGAGCCTATCACCACAATCACTAAATGAGGACTAAAATATTACGCCTGCATTAACAGAGTTTTTAATTTTTCTCTAAATCTCATGAAGGTAGTTTCAGAGCAAATAGAAAGATCAAGCTTATTCCACATAGCTGGCAAGGTTTCAGATAGCGATGTGTGATATTTTCATAATTTCAGTGTAATCAGGAGTGACATTTCAACGACTGAGTGACACTTCCTTGCGCGCAAAATCAAGCAATGAAGATGAGGGAAACATATAAATATCAGTAATTACACCTATTTGAGCAATGAGATGGTCTTTAGGATCATGTGTTTAAACACACGTAGTTAAGCTAAAAGGGTGTAGACCAATGTTCCCTCTAATATTTTCCCCCTGTGTGCGGCAGTGTAGGGTCTCTGTGTGCTGCAGCCGTGGCTGTGCGCCAAGAACCAGACCGCGCGTGTGTGCAGCGCCAAATATCACTCCAATCTTTTGCTTAACCCCTTCAGCGCTGCGCGGATTCCCGCGCAGTGCTGAAGGATCTGAGCGCGGGCGGGGCCATGACGGAACGGTTCCGTCATAAGCACAGCCCAACCGACGTGCATGACGGAACCGTTCCGTCACAAGCGTCATAGGGGTTAAAACCCTAGCAGCCCAGCTCTGTTAAGAAGAGAAATGTTATTCCTCTGTCTGATGTAATATTTCCTATACATTGATTTACGCACTATGATTCAGTGTCTCTGTGTAATGTGTATGTGATGTAAAGTGCTTAACACCTTACACTGGTATGAGTGGCGCTATTAAACAAAATAAATATGAAAGCGAGAGGGGGTTATGGAGACTTGAGGGGCACTGTTAAAGGTTGGTAATGAGAGTATCCGTGGCAGAGGTGGTCATTGGGGCGCCAACAAACATTGTCACTCCAGGCGCCACCAGCAATAAGTACGGCCCTGTTCAAATGGCACTAATAGTTACAGTGAAATTATGAAAACGTCCCACATTGCAATTTGAAACCTTGGCAGCTATGTTGCTGCATTTCTTTTCTTAATAGGGTTGGGCTGCGGGGTGATTGTGTGCATTTGTTAAGTTTTTCGTGTTAATTGCATCTCATGATCGGTGCTGCGATTAACATGAAAACTTTAACAAATGCACAGGAACATCTTAAGGATCTTGAATGCCCTAGGCCAAACTTATTTCTGGGGCCCCTGATTAGACCAGCTTTGGATTTATGATCCAATTTCACCTTTTTCATGTCCTTTTTGGTCAGGTCACAGCCACTGCAGAGGCACACTGCTCCAAATTCTAAATGTGCTTCCATCTAATATTCAGGAATAGTGATATGCGTTTTCAAAATTGTAAAATAGCCTGAAGGAAAAAAGGAGAGTAGACTAGTGAGAAATAGGATTTAGTGGCAGAGAAAGCGGGAAAGAGGAACATAGTAGAAAAAAGTGAGGGCGCAACGACGAGAAATGGGGAAGGAGGTAATGGAGAAATTGGTAAGAGGGACGGAAAGAGAAAGGCAGCCAGAGGCTTTGGAGAACTGGAACGAAGAATGGACAACCGGTAAGATAGAAAGCAAAGAACAGGCAGTGAGAGGGAAATGGAGACAAGAATGGGATGGGGAGAAGGGAAAAGTGTGTTAACGTGGAGCAGGACTGATATGAGGAAGAAAAAAAAGAAGAGAAGGAGATGGCGAGAGCAGCTGGGGAGTGGAAGAAAAAAGGACAAAAGATATGTCCGAGAAGACAGCGAGTGTGGTGTGGCAATGCTCCAGAAGTAGCGTCTCTGCATATCGACGTTAGGGAGTTCTATGAGGAGCCTTTTTCGCCATCTTTTCATTTCTAAACGCTTGCTCTATGTAACCATGCTCACCTGAACAAACTAACTAAGAAGGGTGGAAGGCTGGTTAGGCCTTGTCAAGATTTTTAATCTTGCCAAGATGCAGGTCTGAGCAGATGGCAGCTGTAAGTGTGTAAATGACTGATCCATCTGTCGGGAGTATTCTCTTCACTAACACTTGCTTCTCTTCTCTTTTTGAAACTCATGGGCAGCAACATTGCTGGTGTGTCACCAGGGCTTTAAGTGGAAGCTTTTTCAATAATATATACAAGCCGTAGTTGCTGCTTATTTATCTTCTGCAACTAACAACCACTGACCAAGCCAATAGTCAAACTTGTTGTAGGTATGATGTTACTTGTTGTATCCTATATCTGGATGCAATGACAGAAACAGGAAAATACAAGTTGGGGGGGGCACACTATGCCAAGTACAGAAGAGTTTAAAAAGTCACACAATCACCCCGCAGCCCAGCTCTATTAAGAAGAGAAATACAGCAAGTCTGCAAACACTGAGTGTGCTTTACCCGCCATGTTTGTAGAGTTGCTACATTTCTTTTCTTAATAGAGCGCAGCTGCAGGGTGATTGTGTGCCTTTGTTAAAGTTTTCAGGTTAATCGCAGTGCCCATCTGGAGCTTCAATTAATAAAACTTCAGATGAAGTAAAACGGGATGACTAGGAGTGGGCAGTGCGCTTAGAGGCTTTTATAGGTGAGAAAAGTGATCAATGAACTGCTATGCAACTTTCAAGTCCTTGAAAAAATACAAACTTAGACCAACATTACAAAACTGACGATCTGTAAAAACCTGCATCATCACTGCACTGGTACATCGACTAGTCCTGTGGAATGCTCAGGTCACGGATCATCATGCATAAAAAACACACTCTTTCTAGATGTCAGTTTCTCTCCGCAATAATAGAACAATAATTAAGACCCTAAAAAAGACTGCTCCTCCACTGCTCGAGACTACTGTTACAAAGATCAGTGTCTCACCGGGTCAAGGTTCACCTAGTCTATTCTTCAGACTTGCCATAATGAGCACTTACATTAGAAATGCCACAAACATTTCCCCATTCTTTCTTCCTCTGACCCCTTTAAACCTGGAAAGAATAATCACCCTACATCACTTTGGGAGGGGGCACTTGCTAAATGGCTATTTTGCAGCGTGAATCTTTCTGGATTCACTAGCTGTGCATTATTCCGCGATCTTGTGGTTGGGTCCGGATTCGTAGTCTTTTCTTTGTTTTTTTTTTTTTTTTTTTTGTAGCCCAGGTGGGCGTCGACGTCCACCATTTGGTGCACCTCCCGTGACGTCGTCGTGCTTCCTGCGGAAGTCCCACCTTTGGGGCGCCATCTTCAGATTCTTTTTTCCGCCGTTGGGTCTGGATCGTCATCGGGAAGCTCCAGAAGTTCACTCGGAGGAAGAAGGAAGAAAAGCGAGTTTCATCGATAGAATCAAGAGAAGACATCAGGAAAGAACAGATTTCGACAGGAACGCGAAGAAAGAAGACCAGCGAGCCTTTTTCTTCGACAACCTTGGAGAATGCACGCTCAGAGACCCTGAGCGAAATGGACAAGACGCCATTCAAGTTCTGCCCAAACTGCCACCACAAGTTCGCGCAGAAAGACCTGCATCCGGTCTGCAACCTCTGCCTACCGGTGGATCATCAGAGTATCGACTGCAACGCCTGCTCAGTCTTCGCGCCGAAGACACTCAGGGTGAGAGAGAGGCAGAGGAGAGCCAACGCCAACATGGAGGGCCAAGGAAAACCCCCGACACTCTACGCGCTGGGCCTCGACACGGACGACGAGGACAACGTCGCCGAGGCAGCCGAAAACTTCACGGTCGTAGAGACCGACAAGAAGAAAGAAGACGAGGTAAGAGAATCGTCGAGCGCAAATCAAAAAACACCTCGAAAACACGAGGGTGACTCGAGAAAAACTGAGTCAAGGTCCACGAAGGGAGCCCCGGCGCCGAAAACTTCGACGTCCAAAGGGGGAACTTCGGACAAAAGGCCCAGCGGATCCTTACAAAAGGACTCCCTGGCGCAGAAAGACGCCGAAAGGCAGGGGTCGTCGAAATCATCCCATGAAACGGGCCGATCGACGCAGAAAGAGCGTTCGACGTCGACGCAAGTTTCATCGAAAAGGCCCACGGTCGACACCGAAAGCATCTCCGAAATGGAGAAAAAGAAGAGGCGGCTCGAGGCCGAAATGGAGAACATCCTTCAAAGGAAGAAGGAGTTCGACGCCAGGATGAAGGAATTCAAGATTCCAACGGTTTCAGCGGCGGACGTCGTCGAAGTCGAGGAGGAGTTCGACGCCGAAGGGCTGACAAGGGACCTCGAAGAGGAAGAGGAGCCCTATTATGAGGAAGAAGCCGAGGAAGAAGACCAACAATCGTTCTTCGAATCGGCGACATCTACCGGCAACGACGTCGAATGGCAAGATCTCGACACCGAAAACCCGGAGGAGGCCGTGGACACGTACCCCTCGAGGCCTTCGCCACCAGACGACATTGGGGTGTACAATATGGTGGTGAAGAGCGCAGCAATGGCCTTCGGCGTCAAGCTCGACGAGGAGAGGCCGAAAGCAGATTTTCTCGTCGAAACACTGCTCCCCATCCAGACTAGGAGCCAGTTCCTCCCCATGCTACAAAGCGTGATGAACCAGGGGAGAGAAGCCTTCAAGGAGCCTGCCACCTGTCGGTCGATCACGCCCAGGACAGAGAAAAAGTATAAACACTCCTCCCTGGACCCACCTTACATCAAGGGTAGCGTCACCGCAGACTCCATCATTGCCTCCACGGCCAGGAGAAGGGCCAACGTGCCAGCAACCTCGGGCCCACCTCCAGATAAAGAGAGCAGGAGAATCGACCTCACAGGCAGAAAGGTCGAGAGGAACGCCGCAATGCACTGGCGCATGGCGAATTCAAATGCACTCCTAAATAGACACCAGTACCAACACTGGGATGAAATGGGGGAGCTAGTAAAGCACCTCCCCGAAGAATACCGCCAGAGAGCCTCTCACCTGGTAGATGAAGGCAAGAACATCGCCAACTCCTGTATAAAGACGGCGTTGGATGGGGCAGAGACTTCAGCAAGACTCATGGCCATAGGGGTCACAGAAAGGAGGCATGCATGGCTAAGAATCTCGGGATTCAAACCGGAAGTGCAGAACAACATCCTGGGCACTCCCTTCAACGGAGAGACACTGTTCGGAGCAACGGTGGACGAGAAGCTCACCCAGCTCAAGAAGGAGAACGAGACAGCGAGGTCCATGGGGGCCCTGCAGCTGAGGGGAATGAGACGAGGAAATCCCTCGAGGAGACCCTACGGTAGGGGTGGAAGCCAACAGGGGACGTCGCACCAGGCGTTCCAACAAGGTCAGCAGGGCGAAGGTCACGGACAAAGTCAGCAGAAGCAAAGCTGGCAATATCAACCTCGGGGCCAGTCCTTTCGAGGGAGAGGGAACGGACGTGGCCAAAGGAGGAGAGGGGGCGATCAGCCCTCCTCGAAGTGACTCAGCACGCAAGAAGACGCCCACCCTCGTCAGGCCCCCAAGGGTGAGGCGCAAAAAGGTGTCATCAGGGGGAAGAGAAGATCCAAGAGCCTACGAGCATACGTCACCGGTAGGCGGAAGGCTGAGGTTCTACCTTCAGGAGTGGCGGCGCATAACCACAGACAAGTGGATACGGAACATCGTGCAGTACGGATACTGCGTAGACTTGGAGAAAAGACCTCCAAACAGAAAGCCGAAGGAAAGACAGAGATCGGCCCAAGAACTGGCAATACTCAGAGAAGAAACAAGGAAACTCCTGCAAAAGGGAGCCATAGAGACAGTGCCGTTCAGGGAACGCAACAAAGGGGTCTACTCAAACTACTTCGTGGTTCCGAAGGTAGACGGAGACCTCAGACCCATACTGGACCTCCGGTACCTAAACAAGTTCGTCAAAACACAAAGGTTCAAAATGACTTCACTGCAGGAGGTACTGCCACAGATAAGAGAAGGGGACTTCATGGTCACCGTGGACCTCAAGGATGCCTACCTTCACATCCCAATAAACAGAAGGCACAAGGGCCTTCTAAGATTCAACATCGAACAGGAACACTACCAGTTCACTACCCCGGCCTTCGGATTAAAATCAGCGCCAAGGGTCTTTACAAAATGCCTGTCGGCGGTAGCGGCACACCTACGAAAGCAGGGCATACACGTATACCCCTACTTGGACGACTGGCTGGTCAAGGCAAACTCACGCGAGAAGTGCGAGAGGCACGCAAAACGCGTAACGGACACCCTCACAAATCTGGGATTTTCCATCCACTGGGGAAAATCATCGCTGGAACCGGAGCAGGTAAAGATTTTCCTGGGGGCACAGATCAACTCCCTCAACAGTACAGTAGTGCCCAGCGACAGGAGGACAGATGCCCTACTGAAGGAGACGCAGCTCTACCAGAAGGGGCGAGCTCTGACAGTGAGGGCGGTGAGCAAGATGATGGGGATGATGGCGTCCTGTATCCAGCTGGTGCCGAATGTACGCCTGCACATGAGACCATTCCAGGAATGGCTGCAACAGCAATGGTCACAAGCAAACGGAAGTTGGGAGGATCTAGTGGTTGTTACGCACGCAGTGCAGGAGGAGATAACTTGGTGGAACAGAGACAACATAACAACAGGGAGAAGCCTGACACCACCAAGCCCAACAGTGACCATTACCACGGACGCATCGCAGATGGGATGGGGAGCGCACATGGACAACCTCAGAGTGAGGGGTCTATGGGCTCCGGCAGACGCGGTCCGCCACATCAACTACCTCGAGTTGAAAACAATACTGCTAGCCCTGAAGGCTTTCCAGAGACACCTGTGCGGGCAGAGGGTGTTGGTGCAGACAGACAACACCACGGCGATGTTCTACATCAACAAACAAGGGGGGACACAGTCGTTTCCCCTCTCATCCCTAGCTCAGGAGATTTGGAGATGGGCCATACCTCTCAGGATAGATCTACTGGCAATTCACCTACCAGGGAAGGACAATGTGGAGGCAGACTGGCTGAGCAGGCAGACCTCAGCATCGCACGAGTGGGAGCTCAATGGCCAGGAAACGGAGAAACTCTTCCGGAGATGGGGGACTCCCACAATAGACCTTTTTGCAACACGCCACAATGCAAAATGCCAAAGCTTCGCGTCCAGGCAACCAGATCAGCAATCCAAGGGAAATGCCCTATGGATAAGCTGGTCGAGGACATTTGCCTACGCCTTTCCACCGATACCCCTGTTGCACAGAGTGCTCGACAAGTGCAGAACCAGCAACATGACTCTGATCCTGGTGGCCCCACAGTGGGCGAGGCAGACATGGTTCTCACAGATTCAAGAAATGGCGCAAGGCAATCCGTACAGGTTCGAGCGAAGAAAAGACCTGCTCTCAATGCAAAACGGGGAGGTCCTGCACCCAGAGCCAGAGACCCTCAACCTAGCAGCATGGCTCCTGAAGACCTAGAGTTCGCACACCTAAGGTTACCTCAGAGCACTATGCGAGTGCTACGGGAGGCAAGGAAACCTACTACAAGAAAGTGCTACAGCGCAAAGTGGAAGAGATTCACGGTGTGGTGCAGGAAGAAGGGCCTGCACAACAGAATGACAAGAGACTCAACGGTGCTGAGGTACCTCACACACCTTCTAAAGAGTAACCTCTGCTCGAGCTCCCTAAGGGTGCACCTAGCAGCGATCGTTGCCTACACCAGAGGTGAGAAGGGTGGAAGTTTCTTCAGCTCGCAGGTGGTGAAGAGATTCATGGAGGGAGCCAAAAGAATGGCACCCCCGAAAAGGTTGCCGCCGCCGGCATGGAATTTAAACGTGGTTCTGACGGAGCTCATGAAGGCGCCGTTTGAACCCATTCACAAGGCCAATCTACAAATGTTGACGATGAAGACTGCCTTTCTAGTGGCCATAACCTCACTACGCAGAGTGAGCGAGCTTCAAGCACTAACGCTACAGGAGCCCTACATTCAAATTCACAAGGACAGGGTAGTCCTGAGGACGGACCCACACTTCATGCCCAAGGTAGTGTCGGCGTTTCACATGAATCAGAGTATACAGATACCGAGTTTCTTCCAAAACCCGACTACAAATGCAGAAAAGGCCCTGCACACCCTCGATGCCAGAAGAGCGGTGATGCACTACATTGAAAGAACCAAAGAACTCAGGAAGTCGAAGCAGCTGTTTGTGTCCTTTGCAACTAGCTTCATGGGTAGACCAGTGACCAAGGGCACCATCGCTAGGTGGATTGCCCTCACTATCCAATTCTGTCACAAACAGGCTGGACAGGAGCTAACGGAGGGGCCACAAGCTCACTCCACAAGGAAGAAGGGGGCCACAGTTGCCTTCCTGGCAAACACGCCCATCCAAGACATTTGTCTCGCAGCAACTTGGGCATCTGTGCACACGTTCACAAAGCACTACTGCGTGGACATTCAAATGAATAAGGAAGCACAGGTCGGACAGAAGGTGCTACAACACATTTTCAACGACCAGCGATCATCTTCCACCCAGCCACCACAAAAATAGGAAAACCGCTACAAAATCTATGCACAGCATAGTGAATCCAGAAAGATTCACGCTGCAAAACGAAAAGTTTCTTACCTGTCGGTGTAGTTTTGCAGCTTGAAGATCTTTCTGGATTCACTAGCGAACCCACCCACCTCCGCCAGGAAGATGAGGCTGGAGGAAGAGGGGGTGAAATGGATAGGATCAAAAAAGTGGATACGTACAGAAATATGGACAAAAGGATTAATCAATCGCCTAGGGTTAAAAAAAAAAAAAAACAGGGAAAAAAGAACCCGAAGATGGCGCCCCAAAGGTGGGACTTCCGCAGGAAGCACGACGACGTCACGGGAGGTGCACCAAATGGTGGACGTCGACGCCCACCTGGGCTACAAAAAAAAAAAAAAAAAAGACTACGAATCCGGACCCAACCACAAGATCGCGGAATAATGCACAGCTAGTGAATCCAGAAAGATCTTCAAGCTGCAAAACTACACCGACAGGTAAGAAACTTTTCGTTCCTCTGCAAGGTGGAAATGCCCGTTTTTCGCGCTGCAGCGGAGGCGCAAATGCTCTTGGTGATGTGTGTGCGCGCCACACACACAGCACTGCGCGCTCGGGGGTACTGAGCTGCGCGCGCGCACAGGTGCGCACCTTCGTGGGAACACTGGTGTAGACCAGACTGGTGACCAAAAACTCAGTGATAAAACTGGCAATTGACTTTCTCCATCAATGCATGAAGGGTCTGGAAAAATATCCCTGTATCCATCAGGACTGCCTCAACACTGCTGCAACTGAGGAAAGAGTTGTAGATGCACCTTTTTAAAGAACATGACCGCACAATGCAGTAATATTACCGGTCTCCTCAAAGAACCCAGTTACCTCTCCCATCACTTGCTGACTGTAATTGTGCCTTTCTCCACTTGCCTTGGTTTGTGCTATTAAAATAGCATATACTTAGAATAATCTTCCTTCACAGGCATAGAACTTCAGACTACACTACATGCACAGGTGCAAGAATGCAGACGTGTTGCTTAGTCATATGTGGCGACTACTAACTAGAATGTTGTAAGCAAAGATGCAATGTTAAATACAATAATCAAATAAAACCTCTTTTCATTTAAAAAGTAGCACTACAGATCTGGATAACAATGTTGAAGTTATTTTAAAATAGTAATGTATTGTCAATGCACGCTTAAACAAATGAAAATAGTTAAAGTGCTCTTGTGCCTTAAGGATAGTCAGCCGCTCTACAGGCGAATCAGACCGGCTGCAGATAGTCCTACCTGTGGTTGTTTCTCTTAGCTTTTTCTGTTTATTTGCTATCATGCTGTTACCCGAATTCGGTTCTAACAGTGTGCGTGCCTGGAAGCCCTTGCTGCCTGTGCCCTTACTTAGCTCTCCTCCAGCAGTTCCTAGAGGCCCTGGCTGCCTGTGCCATGACTCCGGTGTACATGTCAGAAAATCCCCCTCTGCTCTGCAGACAGAACACAACTGAGATGGTGAAAGGCTTCCCCTGCGGTACTCTAGCCTCCCTCTGGCAGAGATAGCGCCTTTAATACGGGAGATGGGCTGACTTCACAGAAACTGAGGCTTAGGTAGGGGGGGTGAGGGAAGAAAGAGGGAATACATGTTTTATCTATTTACGTGAATTTTTATATAGCATGCACATTTATGTAATTACCTGGAGGGTTATACACAGTTACAATGCTAGAATAAAACAAAATAACAAAAGTAGGTTATACAGTAGGAGTGTACATTAGTGAAACTATCGCGAAGTACAATAGTGAGCTGGTGATACTTGTGAGCAGCAGCAGCACTCACCCGATGAAGAGGAGCTAGTATCTTTCAATGCCAAGCGGCGAGTGAGACCGTCATACTGCAACTATGATCCGACTGCTACTTAAAAGGTAGTCAGTGTGACACACATACTTGTGGCGTGGAGAACACTGCAGCGCTGTCACGGTACGAGCCAGCCAACCACGACGACTTTCCCCTGCACCTTGACTCGAGGCCTGGACCGTGGACTCTGTTATGGTGTCACACTCGCTCGAACCCTGAGTCCGGAACTAAAACCTTGGAAACCTGAGTGACTCTCCACTGTCACAACCAACCTAAGCAGGGACAGGAAGTAATGGAGAGAACTTCACTGTCAGCAGGTTAGGACGATGTTATGCCATCCTGCCGGTCCAACGCTGCAGCCGGGTTAATATTATAATAAATTATTGCTCCTCCTGCGCAGGCAGCAGCGCATTCAGTCTCAGACACACTAAGACTAAGAGGACGCCGCGTGGACGGGACCGATGACACAGCACCACCACCACAACAGTCAGTCCAGTCCCCGGCCCACCGCTTCTGACCGACCTCTTCACTTCCTGTTACGGGAGGACTTGAGGTCACATTCCCCCCCCCCCCCCCCCCCCCCCCCCCCCCCCCAGGGTGCCACCGCCTATAATGCAACGACTGCTGAGGGCAGGCGGCGGTCCCACCAGGTCTCTGTATTAATTGTGCTGTCAGCGTGGCTCACTGTGACTGACACTAGCCGTGAAGCCGGTGCAGTGCCGGCGGTAATTTCGCAGGCACCAGGGCAGATTTTGTAACCTTGTCTGGGAGCAGATCTTTAACTCTTGAGCTGCTGCTGCTGGCAAGGGAAGTCTGCTGCGGCTCAGGGCGCACACAGGTGGCGGCAGCGCGCACTAGCACTTGTCGTAGTGGACAGCCAGTTTCAGCGCTGTCAGCAGAGTGCGGTCAGTAGCAAAAAATGCGTGACCATGCATTTCAGTGCGGGGATGCAGGAACACCACACTGAAATGCGTTAGCGTCACGCCTTATGCGTGATACTTGGCAGGCCTGATTCCAGGCGCTGAACGGCAACAAGCAAAGGAACATCACCCCCTGTTGTACTTTGCTGATTTTAGGAATTTGCAAGATGGGCATAGGCAAAGTGTAAAGGTCTAGGTGAACTTAAGGCTGGAACAGCCAATGAGTAAATTTTGAGCAAAGATTCCTGAGAGCGTTGAAAAAAAATACAGGCTCTTGAAAAGAACTTTCTTCAATAGGAGCAGGAGTAGTAAGGTGATTGAGACACAGCTAGGAAGATTCTAAGGGACATAGGCTGTGCAAGTTAGCTTAATTTGAAGCATCTGACTATCATATGCAGGAAAATACAATTAAATTTCATTACAATAATCCAGTGGTGCGCGAATCATAGCTTGTTGGTAGTAAAATTAACAGATAGTGGAAGGTAATATACAGCCTTTTTAGCAACTTTAGTTTTAAAATCAAATTGAAATCAAGAATAATTCCAGCATTTTTCAGTTTTAACTGGGTGCCCCAGGGACTTCACCACCATTCTGATGAAGTGCCCAAGATCAATTCCTTAGTTTTATTGTGGTGAATTTCCAAATTGCTGCAAGACATTTGGTCAGTAACCACCTCAGTCGCACATGAAACTGAAATGCAGCCATTGATCCCCCACATTGCAATCTTAGGATGATTTGGGTATCATCAGCAAAGCACATATATGAAAGATTGTAGCTTTTCATAAGTGCAGGTAGTGCACAAAAACGATTACATAGAGTAGGGCTAAACAATGAGCCCTGTGGGACTCCACATTGCAGTTGGTGAGAGGGGGGGGCATAAAAACTGACCCACTACGATCAGTCAAAAAGGATTGAAAGTAAGATAAGACCTGCTTAGCCATTCCAGCGAGCCTATTTAGTACGTTTTTGTGACAAACAATGTCAAGTCTGCAGAGAGCTCTAAAAGCATAGAGTAGCAGAGCCACCGTGATCCTTTAATTTAGAGTGGCAAACAATGCTGCTTAAGTATCATGCTGTGGGCGAAACCCACCTTGTGAAACGCCCACTAGTGAGTTTGACAGTGGGTTTAGTCTGTTGAATATTAACAAATCTTTCAGTAATCTGCACAAATATTTTAAAACGAAAGAGGACGAAAACTACTCAATGCACCAAGGTACACCCTGACTTTCTATAACAAAGGGATCTTACATGCACTGCTCCTGATTGAAGTTAATTTTGCAAATTAGAGGCTGTAAAATGTCAAGGTAAACAAGCATTTGCAATGCAATACGTCTCGCATTAATAAAAGTTTTAGCTATTGACTTTGCACATTATAATGCAACGCCAATACCTCAAGATTTCAGTAATGCGAGCCCTATTGCATTGCAAATGCTTGTGATTACTTGCAGTTCATAAAGTGAGCAGTGAACAGGCATCAAAGACTGCAACTAAACTGCAGGCCATGGGTTGAAAACCGTATATATTTTCCTGAATCTGTTATGATAAGGCTACTAAATAGGTGTCTTTGGTTAGTAATAAGAGAACTCCAAGCACTATGCCACGTTTTAAATCCTGACTTTGTGTTTTCCCTTGCCATACAATCTTAGCTCCTAATCCCAAACATTGAAGCCGATGTGTTACTTCTAACCCTGGAAACCCTTGTCGTCTTGTGTAACACCCTGTACATTGATTTACATTACACAGTTGCATGATTTATTGTCCATGTATAATGTATACGTGTGATGTAAAGTGCTCTGACACCTTACAGTGGGATGTTTAGAGCTATAAAAATATTAAATACAACAAATTAGCGATAGCCATTTAAATTGTTGTTCGTGTAAATACTCACACATATGGATGCATGTGACACTCTTACAGCGCATGCACAGCTCTTTCACAGGTGGTTGCACAAAGTCAAAAAACGGACTCCAAATGTCTTAAGTTTCTCTTAAGTACTCGTGAGGTGATAGCAAGCTGTGTGGCTTTGTTTCACAGGGTGCATTGGCACCTATGTGTAAGGCTGCAGATAGCTCCCAGACAGGAGTGTACTCCAACAAAAAGAGGGCTGATGGCCCTTTAAATTGCCCTTCGTTTTGGGCCCAAGACAGAAGAGGTCGTAAAAAGCCACCTTATTGCCAGGCAGAGCACGTGCGGAGGCAGCTGAATTGTGTCCACATGTTGGCAAATTACACTGAGACCATGTCAGCAAATTTCTCTGGGGCCAAACGGATCCCCGATCTGGCTGACTAATCTCTGCTGGACCAAGGATCTGGTGGGTTCCACCTTCATTCCAGCTCTGATAAACCTCCATAGTTGTTTAGAGAACCCTCTTCCCACCTAAACATTCCCTCTGCAACTGAAGAGACCCCTCACACAAGCCCATTCTACCCAGTTCTACTCTTATGTACATGGCCTTTGGCATCCATTACATTTATTTTATTTATTTATTTTGAAAGTTTTATATAGCGCTAATTCGACCTGTGGTGTTCTTTCCTGTGAAGTTCAATGGTGTCCTCGTCTATGGAGTGTGTTTGGTGTTCTGGTCTGTGAATTACTATGACGTGCTATGTTTACGTCCCAATGATCGTTGAAATGTACTTTCCCATCCACGAAGTGTGTTTGTGCTTTTGGGAGGGTGTTGATAAGCTGTCCGGTCTGCATACAGTTGTGGCGTGTTCATTCAAGCTGTAAAGCCCGCCACGCCGACACCCCGAGGTTTGTTTGTGGCTTCTCGTCCTATGCGTGTTCCCATGTGTAGCTGCGAGTGTCTGGCGCAGGCTGCTCAATGCTAGAATAGAGCCTGGCAGATGAGAGATGTGCCTCGGAGGGGCAGGACAACAAGTGAGGGAGGGAAGGGACTCGTGAGAGAATGAGGGGGGCAGAGAGGAAAAAAAGGCAGGGATGGAGGGGTAGGACAACGAGTGTGGGAGAGAAGGGACTTGTGAGAATTAGGGGGCAGAGAGGAAAAGAGGGGAGGGAGGGACAGGGCAACGAGTGAGGAAGAAAATTAACTTGTGAGATAATGAGGGAGATCGAGAAGAGAGCAGGGGGAGGGGCAGGACAACGAGTGAGGGAGAGCAGGGACTTTTGAGAGAATGAGGGGGGCAGAAAGAGGAGGAGAGGGCAGGGCGAGAGGGACAAGCGGGCCCAAAAATGCAGGCCGTAAGTCAGAGTGGGTCCAGGCTCTGTCCAGGGAGATGACGTCTTTCCTCCCAAGTACACGGGACGCAGCGCTATGGCTTCCAGGCGCTGTAATCAGCATCTTCGGTCCCTGACCTGCACAGGTGTTGTCCCTCCTGGTCATCCTTGCCCAAGACAGATGTTCTGCACACATTTTACCCTTTCTTTTTCTCCTGAGTGCGTCTCGGTTGACGCTCCCTACATGCAGGTAACGGCCCACTGGCTTAAGTGCTCGCCGCTATCTCCTACTGTGACAAGTAAATCGCTGCTTCGAATCTCGGCAAGGCCCACTCTTACATCCAATTGGTTGGGAGTGACTCTTTTTATCTAGAGCGCGTGGATGCAGTAAAACAATGAAAACGCTATGGATGAAGTGACTGCCTAAATTATAGCGCTCCAAGCCCCTGCAATGCAGAGGTCACTTTGCACCGGCATGCTGACGTCAGAGGACCCTGCCTAGTTCATACTGTGCAGGGTTCAGCGACACCGGGTGGATTTAGGGAGATCAGAGTTTGGATTATGGTCCATAAATAAATAAATCTATCATTTATAAAAGGTGGCAACTCACCGATGAGCGTCTCGAGGCGCTGCCTGGTGTAACTTTACGTTTCACCACAGGCGCAGAGACTGCTCCAGCAGCACCTCCACCGCCCCTTCCGTGCTGAAATGAAACCAGTGATGCGCGCGCACCACAGAGGAGCGGGCAGAGGGAGCCTGTTGTCTGTGCCGCTGATGCGAGTAACAGACACCAACGGGAATGGGCAGAGGAAAGGCGGGACATGCGCCCGCCTTTGCCCTATTGCGTGCCTTATTTAAAAAAACAAAAAAACACGCTAAAGCCAATGACAGCCAGCGAAAGCAAAACCACACGCACAAGCGTGTGGTCAGCTTTCAGAACCCCCTACATGAGGTCTCACGCTGCGCGAGCAGTGTTGCGCACTGCAACGCTAGGCGCGAGACCTAAAAAGGGCATTGGGAGAGCCTGATTTATTTGCAATAACATTTTAGCGACACAGGAGTCGTCAGTTTTCAAATTGGCATTATAAAGGATGTGTGTTTAATGAAGAGATTCAAAAATTGCCATAAGCTTATTAAAACAGCTCATCCAGAACTCTATGAAAGGCGACTCAACATGGCCAAAAATACCCATAAGGAAACATCATAAATGTTCGAGGCATGTGTGGCTGTAGATAGACATTCTATGCATACTCCTGCCATCTAGTGTTGGGCCTGGATGTGTGCAAGTTATTTTTCTTCAAAGAAGTCTTTTGAGTGACGAGGTACTATAACTCCTCCTTTTGCTGGTAATGTGCATTGTCATCCACCCTGTTAGATATTTTTTCTTTCCGCTGTCTGGTTTGGACCTGTGCTCCGGTTCTACACCATTATGGTGCTCTTTTAGGTCCACACTGGTTCGCTCTCGGGACGACATTTGTGACTTTACTAGGTCCACCATGGCCGCCTCCAGGGCCACACCCATTGTGGCCCTACTTCTGTATCTTCACTGTTCCGCATATGTCCATCTCCATCAGGTCTGCAATTTGTGTTTTTTGCCAGAGCACAATGAGCCTGTTTGCGATGCTTGCTGCTTCAAAAACACCCTTAGACTGTTGTGCTTAGCGTCTCAAGATGTCATGTAGGCACAGAGGACCGCTCCAAATTGGAAATCAATGACTTTCTTCCAGCTGAGCAGGAACAGAGTACGGTACCCCCTCGCCACTGCTCTCAAGCTGAGCAGCCCTCTGCCAAGTGACATCCAGCCACTCTGGAACGCCAGAGACCAGCCACAGGGCCACCACTGCCTTCAGGCCGTGGCCCGCACTGACAGACCTCTTCAGAGGTGCCGCACACTCCAGCTCGGCACCGAGAAAATCAGTGAGACTGGCTCGACCTTCAGCGCCCAGCCTTTCCACCTTGGCGCCAACCAAACCATCTGCGCAGAAATCAAAGCTGCTTTTGGAGCCGAAACCTTTGGCGTTGACCAGCAAATCTGAAATAAGCTCCTGCACTGGGGAACCAATTCTCCACAAACTACAGGAGGAGATAAATGCTCGGCAGAGACAATTGGTCATCCATCCTCAAGCGGGCTGGATCCTCACCCACCCTTCAGAGTATGCAGTGCTCAACCCTCCAAATGTCAGCTATCCTTCGAGGACGCCTTGGACATTCCAACCCCACTAAAGTAGTGCAAGAAGGCAGACAAGGCTACTAGCCCCTTACTCCTCACACATACATCACCCCACCCTTTTCCTCAATCTTCAGCTTCCCCGCCTGCTTCTTCAGGGGATCCACTTGACATTACACCTTAGGGGTCACCTCATTGTGACACAGCTGGTCAATACTTCTCCGCTGAGCGACATGGGATTCCTATGGCAAAAATTCACTGGGGATACAAACTCCAACTTACACTCTGCCCACCTCTCTCCACTGGGCGATTCCACATCCTATCCGGAACTTATTGGGGGGGGGGGGGGCAGCCTTCTTCGATAAGGTGGAACT
This sequence comes from Triturus cristatus, assembly GCF_964204655.1. Lineage (NCBI taxonomy): Eukaryota > Metazoa > Chordata > Amphibia > Caudata > Salamandridae > Triturus > Triturus cristatus. The sequence continues at coordinate 846,060,243 of NC_140586.1, read as the reverse complement.
TCACACACAGCTTTTGGAGGAGGACTTACTCTTTGAAACCCTCTCCTCCACTGACCGATCCACCCAAAACTTTCCCATTCTCAGTCATAATCTGCCACACTCCTGACATTTTTCAAGAACACGTCCACGCTAGGTCATAACTCCCAGGTTGGACAAAAAGTACAAGGTGTCTCCCCTACCAACCCCATTTACATTAGTGGACAACACCCTCCTTACTCCCTCATCACTACAGCCTGTAAGCGAGCCAATTCTCATGCTACTGGTGATGGACAAGGAGAGTAAAGCGTATAGGCGCTGCGGGTAAGAGGGTGGCCACGCAATCAGCCAATCATTGTCACATTGCTAACGCCATTGGGCTACTCTCTAGATAAGACTGTGCCCACTGCGATGAAATGGAGGAGATCCTCCAGCATCTTCCAGAGTTACACAGGGAAAGGGGTTATGAGATTGTCTCAGGGGACCCAGATCTCTAATGCCACTGTCCGCTGTGCGTTTGATGCCGCGGACACGGTTGGCAGAGGTGTGTACTCCAGGCTGCTCTCGCGCAGGTATGCCCGGCTCCATATATTTCTAGCTTCAAGCCAGAGGTCCAACTGAACCTCCTTCACATGCCTTGTGATGCTCCGTATCTTTTTGATCTGCAGGTAGACCAAACTTTAGAGAAATTCAAAAATTATAGACTGCAAAGGCTATGAGTGCACTTCAAACAGCTGCACCTCATGGCACCTTTCATCACACACCCTTCCGTGGAGGCTCAGACTACTTTCCCCGACGCCTCAACATTCTACCTATATTTACAGGCCCAGCAACCCTCTTGCAGAACCTACTTCAGGGGATCCTCCAGAGGAAGCAATTCAAAAGGCGCTTTTTGTGAAGGTGGCTCCCCCAACTGTGCTGCCACCACCTTCAAACCCGGACTTATCCCCCCCCTCCCCTCCCATGTCTTGGCTCCCCTCCCTAGATTACACAACACCTTTTTGGGGGCGTCTTCAACAGTTCTTCTACATTTGACGGAACGTCGCCTTCCGACCAGTGGGTGTTGGGCATTATCAGACCGGGTTATTGCCTGGGGCTCATTTCCACAGGTCCCACCATTCCACATCACCAATGCAAACACTCCACAGAACACCAGAGGCTACACAGGACTGTAGTCAAAGCACTACTTCTTAAGGGGCTATAAAACTCGTCCCCCCAACTTTACCTGGGTATCGAAGTATACTTCCTAATTCCCAAAAAGGACAGCTCCCACCATTGTGGACCGCCGGCCTCTCAACTAATACATTCTCTCAAAACACTTTCATATGGTTAGTCTTCAAGATGTTGTTCCACTTCTGCACATAGACGACTTCATGACTGCTCTCGACCTGAAGACGTCTATTTTCATACACCAGTACACCCGGCTCATCGCCAATTTCTCAGGTGTGTGGTCAGCTGAAAGCGTTACCAGTTCAAAGTGCTCCCTTTTGTGGTCACCATTGCACCCCATGTGTTAACTAAGTGTCTTACGTTGGTAGATGCTCATCTGTGCAGACAGGACATTCATGTCTTCCTTTACCCAGATGACTGGCTGATCAAAAATGCCACCAGCAATGCAGCGGAAACACTCAGATTACCAAAGCTCGACTACATGACCTAGGGTTTACCATCAACACCACCAAATCCCACCTACAACCCCTGCAGATCCAATAATTCCTAGACGCAATTCTCAATTCGGAGATTATCCTGGCTGGGTCTGGCTAAGCCATGCCACAGTCCTTTCAAGCATTAATTCCTCTTTTCCAACCAGACCGTCTGGTCTCAGTCAGGACAGCCATGCGTCTAATTGGCATGATGGCCTCCTGCATTGCTATAGTACCCCATGCCAGACTACATGTGCTTCCGTTGCAGGAGTGCCTAGCAGCTCAATGGTCTTAAGCGGATGGTCATTGGGATGATCTAGTGTTGATTGGTCGCCACTCTCTGCAGTGGTGGAACACCAACAATCTGATGCAGAGGCGACCTTCTCTAGACCCAGTTCAGCAGAGGACCATCATAACATGCCTCCCTTACAGGGTGAGGTGCACACTTGCAGTATCTGACTGTCCAGGGCCAATGCGGGCCCAAACACCCGGGCCACCACATCAGTTATCTCGAACTTCTAGCCGTTTACCCAGCGTTGAAGTCTTTCCTACCTCTCCTGATGCACAAGGTCATTCTTGTTCATATGAACAAAATAAGTGTGTTACTTTAAAAAACCGGGCAGAGGCCAGTCTCCCCAACTCTCAGTTATCCCAGAGCATTTGGTGATGGGTTCACCACAAAATCCATTTGTTAGCAAAGTACCTTCCAGGAAAGGACTACGGCTTTGCTGACCACCTCAGTAGAATGTAGCAACAGGTACACAAGTGGAAACTCCGCCCATTAGTCCTCTGCCAGTACTTCTAGCCCTGGAGCTTTCCAGAGATGGACCTTTCCGCCACAGCAGAGAAAGCCAAATGCCCAAACATTGCCTCCAGGTTCCCACACCCACAATCCAAAGGCAGTGTTTTCAGGCAGTGTTTATATATGAATTAGAAAAATCATATGTATTTTTCTCAATCCCTGTGGCTCACACTTATGGTGAGTAAGTGGCTTTGAATGTAGCTTAATTGTTTGGCAAGTTTTGAGTTTTGAGTGTACATCCTAAGGGGAATATTGTTAAAATTATTGTTGATTGGTACCCTGTGCCCTTGATGGCTTCCTCTCTTTTTGGTAAGGCCTTCTCGCGCAGAACCATGGAGAAATCCGGCACCTGACCTCCGGTCTCTCAACCTTGCAATCTGGTTCCTGAGGTAATAGAATTTGGTACCTTAATCGTCCACCTGAATGCATGAGCTTTCTCTAAGAAGTATTCAGACCTACCACCCAGGCATGCTATGCAGCCAAGTAGTTGAGGTTTGTGTGCTATTGTCACTCAAAACCTATTGATCCCTTAAAGGCCAAAGTGCAGTACATGGTCTGCTACATTTGCAGTTTTTAGGCCTAGCCTTCACCTCAAAATAGCTACACCTGGCTGCTGTGGCCACTTACCTTCAGAGTAGAACACGTCTCTCTCTTCTGGATACCAGTCATTCAAAGCTTTAATGGAAGGGCTCAAAAGGCTCATTCCCCCTCTGATCCCACCAGTCCCAATATGAAATCTTAACGTTTTAGTGAAAAGACTCGTGAGTCCTTTGTTTGAGCCCTTCCGCTCCTGTCCCCTTCAATACCTTTATTGAAAGGTGGCATTTCTAGTTTCTTTCACTTCCCACAGATGTGTCCATGAGCTAGAGGTATTGACCTGAGAATAACTTTTTTCCAAGTTCATAGGTTGGGGTTATCCATCAAAGCAACCCCAAAATCATCTGCTAGTATCCCAGTTTTACCGTAATCAGTTCTTTAAACTTCCTGTTTTTTTCCCCCCACAACCTAACTCTGTTGCGGAACGGACTCTTTATACTTTTGGATATGAAAGGAATCCTCATGTACTACATTGAAAGAACTAAACTATTTAGGAGCACACAACATTGTTGCTTTCTCAAAACCCCCATAAAGGGAAGGCTCTGTCCAAACCAGGCATTGCAAGATGGATCATGAAATGCATCCAAACATGCTATGCTAAAGCAACTTTGTCCATTCGTCCTAAAGCCCACCACATCTGGGAGGACTGCTTTACAGTCTATGCACAGCATGTGTATCTACAGCCACACATGCCTCGAACAGAAATTGTTACTTCCCCTATGAACATCCTGTGGCATTTAGTGCTTGTAGATTCACATGCGCCCACCCTCCTCCCGTGACACCCATGGCTTTTGCAGTGTTTGTTTTTTACTACCTCTTTTCCTCTCTCCTGCATATACATCTCTCTATACTTCACTTCACATTCCAACCTCACCTGCTATGCGGGGAAAAACAATCTAACAATGGACTCGATGTCCATTCGCATTATCAGCAAGAGGAGTCACAGTACCTCATGATTTGAAAGACTTCTTTGAAGAAAAACAGCTTGCACACATCTGGTCTGAGCACTAGATGGCAGGAGTATGCACAGCATGTGAATCTACAGCACTACATGCCATAAACGGATGCTTACAGGGTAAGCAACAGTTTCCTTCTCTCCCTAGAGCTCTGCCAAATCTCTGTATCCCCATCAGCAGCCCTACGTGACAACCGCTCCAATATTTTCCAAAAGATAAAATTGTTTGCATTTAGAAAGGTTTTGTTCCTATTACTCCTAGTCCCTACTTTCTTTCCAACTTGTGCTCAGTTGCTGACACATCGCTTGCCAAATTCAAAGAAATCTCTTGCAAAATCAGAACAAGCACTACTTTCTTGCAAATAACCCTCACCTACTGATCCTTGTCCTACCCGCATCATTAATTGGTCATTAATGTAATCAACTCTATCTTAAATAAACTTTAGTACCTCTGTTCTCACTGCTAAGTTACCCCTGAACTGGAACGGCTCAAATATGACCACTTTTAAAGCAGCCATCAGCTGATTCCTGCAGTCCTTGGCAATTTTAGACCCTTTTCCTGAATACATTCGGTTTAAAAAATGCTGGAACAAATGGTCAACAACTAACTTTCCAGCCCAACTTGCAGTCACTGAGCTCACCAGTGTGGGATAGCTGTGCTCGTGCTCCTTTCAGTATTACCTCCCACCTGGTGCTCCTGCACAGCCTCAAAGAGCTGGGCCTTTGCAAACCGGATGGCAGTAGGGTTAATTCATTCCTCACTGACTGCCTGCCCTCAGTCTTGCCACCCTCTCTTAAGCTGCAGTAAAACTTGCCTTTGGGGTGCCTTGGGGCTCCTCTCTTAGCCCAGTTCTCTTGAACATATATATGGCCCCGCGAGTGGACTTGGTGAAGAGCTTCAGGCTAAGAAAAGTTTCATTTGCAGATGAGACAAAGTTGCTTTTGTCAATTGAATCTTCTTGGGTATTAAGTTCCTATAAGGCCTGTATGACAGTTGTGGCAACATGGGTGAATAACAGTTGCCTCAAATTAAACTCATGCAGTGGGGATTATATCTTCGGTTCCCCTAGTTCGATCTGGCCCCTCTCTTGGTGACCAGCAGCGCTCGGGAAACCTAGGAGTCATATTTATCTTTTAGAAATTAGATCACCTCAGTTTCTGCCTTTTGCTTTTGCCTTTTCTGAGCCATGAGAAAATTCTGGAACGTCTTTCTTTGAAAACCATCATACATGCTATTACTGTGGGAGTGTTCCAAAATTAGCAAGTATTGGACAGATGTTCTCAAATGTATGGAAGAAGTTCTGGGACTGGACCTGAACCTAGAGGCTAAAAGGTGTCGAGGGACCTGAGCAGCAAGGAGAAAACATGGGCAACCCTGGGGCACACAGTAGCCAAGCGTAATATTGCCAGAATATGGGGGGGCAAATGAAGCCCCAGGCCTAAACTCATGGAAACCAGACCTGGACTGGTGCATGTTTCGAGAAAAAACAGAACATGTTTCCAGGGGAGGCCCGAAAAAGTGGTCTCCAATAAGGACTCAATGGAATGTTTGTCGTGGTAACATTTGTACTCCCCCTCTTGTTCCTCCCCATCCCCTACTTGATGAATCTATACAGAATAATCATTGTGAAGATTGACCTAGCAAAGTACCAAAGGACCGGGGTAATATCCACATCAACAAATCTCAAACCAGTATGCTCTAAACACCTGATGACTGGATATGTAAATTCAAAATGTTGTTTTTCAATAAAAAGATTTATAATTTAAAAAAAATACATGCTATTACTACCACCAGTCTTGACTACGCCAATTCCATCTACATAGCCTTTTCTGAGGGACCGGTTCATCGGCTCTAGCTAGTAGAGAACCCATCCGCAAGACTCAATCTCAAAATTCCTCGAAGACTATCTGCGGCCAAGCATTTAAACACTCCACTGGCTCCTGATTGAAGAGAGAATACCTTTTAAGGCTCTTACTAGAAGTTGGGGTCTTTCACAGGACTGGTCTTATGCACATTTCCAACTGGTTCAAATGCTATTGCCCTGCATGTTCGTTAAGATTTTTTTTAACATTACTTCCTAAAATCCCCAAATTCATTTGGATCAGAAAGGGAGGAAGACCCTCTGCTTTCCTAGCAGCTGTAATGCAGAACCAGTTTCACCTAGAAATGCTCCTTCCCGCATTTTTTCTTTCGCAAGAAGCTGAACACCTGCTCTGGGTAACTGTTCACACATTACGCTGTTCGCTTCTGTCAGTGTTCCCTCTAGTGCCTTGATGTCCCTGGTGCGGCAGCTGCTTTTGCTTTACAAATATCCTCATTTACTCATTTTTGTTTGGGTAAAAATGAATTCCATTTTGTACCAGGATGCAGAAAGTGTTTTTTTTTTTTTGCAGAGTTTTATATAGCACGAACTTGACCCGAATCCAATCCGGTATCGGAGCGCTTTAAATGGCACTAGTTACGTTACATGAGGACACACATTCATTTTTTTTTGTTAGGCACCTGGAGATTAAGTGATTTGCCCAGAATCACAGGCTGGTCAGCGTCATTACCGAGACTCGAACCCAGGTCTGAGATCGAGCGCCCTGTTAGCTGTGGTTTTGAGTCGCAATACGGTCAAGCATATGCAGCCCACTCATTGAATTGAGAATTGTTGTCCTCAGTCAAGCCCATTAAGACACAGATCTTGTTAATAAGAACTGCACTGATATTTATTGCATTAACTAGTGGCTCAAAGTCTTACCAAATGTCAAACACCACATTTCTGCTTTGTAATGTTTGTGAGCTGTAAAACAGAAGTCATAATTTGAGTTGAAAGATGAGCTTGCTCTTGGGAGGACCTGAACGGAATAGCGTTCATCACTTTGTATTACAGGTCATGGGCTCCCTTTCTCTATAAGGCTTTGGTGCATCCAACAGTCCTGCAGAGCTGACCTAATAATGGCACACACGTCTCTGGAATGGACTTAGACTCTGCTGAATCACTGGCTTGTCTACTATACTCTCTGGTTCAGATTCAGTTCACGCCAGAGTATTACTAATCTTTTTTGGGCCATTATTCAAAGATAGCTCATGGTATACTTCCTGTATGTAACTTATCATTAAAGTGACATAGCTTTAAGTGTGATTTGAGATACATTTTCATAAGAGTGAATAAGCTTCTCATCTGCTGTGTTTTTTTTGTAGTTGGCGAGAAGATTCAGATACCGATAACTGCATCACATGTTTGTGCAGGTCTTACTTTCACTCTTTGAACACAATTTCTTTTCAGGGCTACTTTCTTTTTGGCAAACTCCAGTGCTTGTAAGTTTCCTGCCTATCCTTTCTCATTGCAAAATCCTTGCAGGGAGAGATTAATGTGCACTTTGCGTGCCAGAAAATAACGCTGTTGTCTTCTTCTAGATGGACCCTCAACGCCGGCCTTCATTTGCCGAAATAGTTCAAACGCTAGAGCAAATTTTAAATCGGTTGAAAAATGAAGATTCTGAGAGAGAGAAGCGACTCCCAGACAACATTGACAGGAAAATGCTTTCTGTGCCAAAAGGTGAGTGTTTGGAATCAAGGGTTTTTGAGTGCCTCTCTGGCGCTGTGTGGTAAATGTTCCCCAGTACTCCATTGGTCCATGGCTTTCAGCATCAGTCTGTATCAGCACAATCATCTGAGCTTCTTCACCTGAACCATCATGTCCCTTTCCAAGGACTCCCTGAAGGGCTTCTGTCATACACTAGGGCTTCAAAGGCATTCTTTAGCCTACCTGAGCGAGGGTCACTAGAAATCCGCCAGATGTAAAGTGGTCATGCTGAGGCCGCTGCTGTGCTGGTGGCGATGCTATGAAGAGGTGTGGCACAGCGGCCAGGGCGACTGACTCAGGAATCTGGAGATCACGGTTCGATCCCCGGCGGCAGATCAGCCCAGCACCATGTGACTCTGGGCAGTAGCTTGCTTAATCTTCCTGACGTCCCCCAGCGCCTAGAGACCCTTACGGGTGATTGTTCGCGCTTTACAAATGTGGATTATTATGATGTTAGAAAAAAAATAAATGAATAACAATCTCATTCCCATTTCAAAAACCTGGGCAGTGTTACTGGAAGGGCGTATTTGCTTTCACAAAGCGAGGCGTTGTTTCAAAATCCCACGGATGATCTGTTGGATGCTGATCTTGAGGTACACTGACCGGGCAGGGTAAGAATCCCAATGTTGTGTTATGTTGGGTGCTGCTGGTCAGGGCAATGTGTGGTTTCCAGTACTGGAGTAGGTGATTTGTTGGAGCTCCTTGGTGACTGGGATCAGTAAAGTCCTCTCACTGGTATGCATTTGGTGTTAAAGGTCAGATGTTAAGTGGACTGGCAGACCCGTGTGAAAGCCCAAATGCATTGGCATAGCTTCATCAGACCTGACCCTGGAATAAGTCTGGTGCTGCCAATCAGGATGAATGAATGAACAGGGAAATGAATAAATGTGTGTTGCAAATATGATTGAAGTACCTTCCAAGGCAGTGAGAGGTTGTTTGAACTGGAATTGGTCAGTCTTTATGTCAAGATTGAAGTGTGATAGCAGTCGTGTTCATCTTCGAACTGAGGTGACTCGGTGGTGCTCTGCAGCCAGATTCGGACAGACCTTTAGAACCATCACGCAGTGCCCACGGGCTGGTTTGAGAGGTCCCCGTGTGGACTTTTTTTTAGGATGTTTGTGGGTGGCTTTTTACAGTCTGGTGGGCTGGTTTTTACTGTTAAGTTCTGTGACATTAAGACAAACATTGCCTGCAGCAAGCTCAAATCTATGCAGTCTTCCGTATCTTGCAAAACACCCATACTGCATGTCTTCACAGGTTAAAAACTGCCTCAATTTGAAAACGTGGGCAACTGTTTTATGTATTTGATGCACTGGGTGGTGCCCGGGCCTATTTTCTGTCCCAGTCAAATCCTATCTGTAGCTGCAGTGCTGGGATAGATGGGAGGTTGCACAGCTCTGCCACGTTAATTTGATTTGTGTGCCTGTACTTGCCAAAATATGGATGTTAAGTTATGTATCTAGAAAAGTAGCTGCTAAATCAGCTGTACGTTGCCATTTTCAAACAGAACTGGTATTTCAGAACCTGTTGCTTGATGAAGGCCAATGTTTGTGAGAACATTGCACACCCTAGGTTTCTGCTCTTAGCAATCTCCATACACATATTTGGGATCCTGGGCCCTTTCTGGAATTGGCGAGCTGTATTACATTTCACCAGGCAATCGGATTCAGAATATCACCGCAGTGTTCTTCTGGCCACAGTGGGACAGTGTTAATCCTTCCTAACCAACACAAGACCTGCAGTTAAAAGTAAAGGCAGGATCCTGCACTCCTTGAGACCTTCTTCAAACCTGACCTATACAAATCCGATACGTGGACATAGAAATCTTTAGGCACAATGAGATTGTGTGATTAATGAGGATGTAGCTTAATACACAAACTATATTGCTTGTGATCTTCTTCCTTCATGCAAGTATGAAGACTTGTGAATTATCTGTTGTTCAATGCCCCCTTATAACACACTTGCACGTTTCCGTATTAGTGAAACCTATGCTTGAGCATTCAATGCTGCTTTGTTCTCTGACTTCCTGTTGTGTCAACACTACTAAAAAATAATTTGGTCAGCTAGTTACTTGCATTACTTTTACATTTCAAAATTGTCACAGTGCATTGCTTACAGCTCTTTACTGAAGTGTAACATTTGGCAAAACCTCTATTTGAGTTGGAGAAGTTATTTTAATCAATTAGATTTGATAAAAACAATAAAACATTTGTTTCGTTTTTTTACCCCCACCCTTATTTTAGTGGTTAGCCCTTTGTGATAAAACCAGAAATGATGTACTTGTCACATTTTGTCATGTGGTTAGGATTCCGGCACAATGTGCTTCGGCGCATCCTGTACAAAGGGGTTACTAAGGCATCTCTAGGTATCTTTTACATTCGGTTGGCATGGTAACTCTAGAGCTGGCATCTGGTTATGTCAGGCAGGTCTGAAGCATCTTCGTCAACCATTTCTGAAGGGTCTTCGTCAAACCTTTTATGAAGGATTTTCAAAAAGCCTTAAGTATTTTGGAACGGATTTTAAAATGTTCTCTGCTATCGTCCACCTCCATAAGTGTCAATTTCTCTGTCTACAAAGGACTCAACTGCCAATCCTTTTTCCATGGTGTAGTTTGACTTGACGACAGCGGATTGGTTGATGAGGTCTAGGTGCAGTCTGGTTTTGCATGCACCCAAGCTTCAAATCTAACATGTTATGCGGGGCAAAACAAGTGCTCTGGCACTTTGGCCCAAAACGTCAGACATTACATGAATTTGGAGGATGGATGACCACAATAAGAGGAGAAGAAACTATGCATAACGTGTTCCTCACCGCCATTTAAAAAAAAAAAAAGCCAATAGTGGCCTTTGCCAACGTAGAAATTTGCCAGTTGGTGATCATTACATTAAATGTGAATGAACGTTTGGTTTATAATGACCCTATTGCTCTTGAGCAAGTTTCCTAAGCGCCAGAAAGCGGATGCATACCAGGAAGAAGATACAGCTTATCAAAAAAACAGGTTTTTAGAGGTTGTCTAAACTAGTTATGACTGAGTGCTAATTTCTTGTGGCAGAGAGTTTGTTTGTTGAGGAACTTCCTCCAATTCTGACCTTTTTAGCATTGGGTGCACGTAAGAGATTGGCAGAAGCCAATCACATGCATCTAACCTGTGAGTAATTAGTGAACAGATTCTAAAGATATTTGGGAGCAGTGTCGTCACAGGCTTTGTGACAGATCTGTAAAATAGATCACTTTGGCACTAGAAGCCAAGGCAGTGAAGAGAGAGGGTGAGAAATTGCCACTCAAGGCAGAAGGCCTCATATGAGGCATGCAGCCATGTGTTGTATCAGCTGCAATCTCTCTGATAAGTACTCCTTTGGATGCCACGATATATCAAATACCTGAAAGAAACAGTTAGTTACAGATTCCTTACCTTAGAGTACCCAGGTGTCAGACTGGATCCGGAAAGCTTTTCGTCAGCAGTACACCTGTGTCAGTAGGTGGCGTTGGTCGACTCCGCGTACGTCATTGGCGTCGTGGTCGCCAGGATGACATCGCAGAGGTTACTTAGATGCCACCCTCGCGCGCTGACGTCAGTTCTTTCTTTTTCCACGCCTGCAAGTGCATATCCGGAGAGAGCGGTTGTCACCAAGGGGAAAGATGCAGAAAAGTTTACTATCCGCTGTGGGCTGGATACCGCCGACGCACTGGGCAGAACGATTGCAACGTCAGTAGCCCTTCTGCGCTACCCCTGGTTGCGTTCGACTGGGTTTTCCGGGGATGTCCAATCCACTCTTATGGACATGCCCTTTGATGGCCGACGCCTTTTCGGTGATAAGGCAGACAACGCGCTGGAGCGCTGTAAGGACTCTCGAGCTACGGCCAATTCTTTGGGCCTCTCCACCAACCGCCCTGCGCAGTCTGCCTATTGTGGCTATGGAAGGGGTGCCCCACTATGTCTCGGCCGGGGACGTGGGAACCACCGGCGTGGTTTTGGGGGCCAGCAAGCAGGCCAGTCCACCTCAGCCCCCTCTGCATCAGCCTCCAAACCCTCCTAGTCCGACCTTCCAGGGCCACCAAACTCCCGTGGGCGGCAGGATCCACCATCCCCTCCCCCACTGGCGCACCATCAGGTCGGACAGGTTGGTTCTGCAGAATGTTGACGCTTGCTCAGTTATTGTCTGCCCTCGACCATGGAGGCTGGTTGGTAGCGTTGGACTTGCAGGACGCTTATTTTCACATCCTTGTCCTGCCGGCCCTCCGGCGTTACCTGCGGTTCACAGTAGGCCACAAGCACTTTCAGTGTACCGTGCTCCCCTTTGACCCCACCAGCACCCCTCAGGTGTTAACAAAAGTGATGGCGTTGGTCGCAGCTCATCTGCGCAGGTCAGGGGTTCCAGTCTTCCCCTATCTCGACGACTGGTTGTTGAAGTCTGGCCCAGGCAGTAGTCTCCCACCTCCAGACTACGGCCGACCACCTGCACTTGCTGGTGTTCTCCATCAACGTGCCGAAGTCGCACCTGATTCCCTCTCAGAAGGTCCTTTTCATCGGAGCGGTTCTGGACACGATGCAGTTTCGGGTTTATCCTCCCGAACAGCGAGTCTGGGATATTCAGGCTATGATTCTAATCTTTCAGCCTCTATTCCGGGTTTCGGTCAGGATGACCCTGAGGCTGCTGGGCCTCATGGCCTCCTGCATCCTGCTGGTCGATCATGACAGGTGGCATATGCGGGCTCTGCAGTGGGACCTGAAGTTCCGGTGGGCGCAGCATCAGGGGAATCTGTCCGATTGCGTCCAGATCTCGGATGGCACTGCACGACAATTGCAGTGGTGGCTTATGCACTAGGATTGGGTCAACGGCAGATCCCTCTCCCTTCCCCAACCAGATCACACAGTGGTGACGGACGCATCCCTTCTGGGATGGGGTGGCCACATGGGAGAGGTGGAGATCAATGCCTCTGGTCTCCCCCAGAGTCCGAGCTCCACCTCAACCTTCTGGAGCTTCGGGTGATGGGTCTTGCACTGAAGGCATTCCTTCCCGCTGTCCGGGAAAGAGTATTGCAGGTGTTCACGGGCAAGAGCACTGGCGGAGTCGTGGACCCTATGTAAGCAGGCCCTGCACCTTTTACATGTTTGGAGCATCGGGCATATCCCTTTGTGGTTTAACATCTAGCAGGTTCTCGCCATCGCGGACAAACTCAGCCGCAGGTGCATGATGGATCACAAATGGCGTCTTCACTCTGAGGTGGTGCAAGGTCTTTCTGCCATGAGGAGAGCCTTGGTTAGATCTATTCCCCACCAAAGAGAAACTGCAATGTCAGCAATTCTGCGCATTGGAATTTACAAGGTGACACTTGCTAGGCGACGCTTTTCGTCACTAGTGGAGTTGCAGTCTTCTATACGGCTTTCTGCCTATACCACTTCTACCCAGAGTGCTGAAGAAGATCAGGCGCGACCGGTCTCAAGTCATTCTTGTTGCCCCAGACTGGGCACGAAGCTGCTGAACATGGCCATCGATCCTCCGATCAGACTGCCTCTTCGGGAAGATCTTCTGTCGCAGCAGCAGGGGACGGTCCTCCACCCGAACCTGTCCAGCCTCCACCTCCTTGCGTGGAGATTGAGCGGCGACAGTTGACGTAATTTGACTTGCCTCCCGAAGTCTGTGATGTAATCTTGGCAGCCAGGCGTCCCTCCACTAAGACGGTATACGCCTGCCGATGGAACAACTTTGTGGCATGGTGCCACAGCAAAGGCTGTGGATCGCCTTTCTGGCCCTCTTTCTGAGGTTCTCTTGCTTTCGGCCATTTCTGCTTTACTAAGGCTTCCTGATCAGCCTTCTCTCCAAGTCCCCGGTTGTAAATAGTTTCTTAAAAGGCATCACTCATCTCTTTCCTCCTATTCCCCTTGTGATGCCTCAGTGGGACTTGAATTTGTTCTTGACATATTTGATGTGCGCTCCCTTTGAGCTGCTTCACAAGTGTCCTCTATGAGTCTTAAGGCTGCATTCTTGGTAGCCATCACATCTGCCAGAAGAGTGAGTGAGTTCCAGGCTCTTTCATCCAAGCCTCCTCTTCTGGCTGTACATCCGGACAAGGTTGTCCTAAGAACTCTTCCATCCTTTCTTCCCAAAGTGGTCACCTTTCACATCGGGCAAACCATCACTTTGCCCACCTTCTTCCTGCCTCTGCATCCTTCTAAAGAGGGAAAGACCTAAAACGTGCGCTTTCTTTCTGTCTGGATCGCACAAAACAGTTCCGGGTGGATTACCAGCTCTTTGTTGGCTATGTGGGTGCCAAGAAAGGTCGGGCCGTACACAAGCGGACCATCTCTAGGTGGGTCGTTTTGTGTATTAAAGCATGTTATTCTCTGGCTAAAAAGTTGCCTTCAGTGGGGCTACGCCCCCATTCCACCAGGGCGACGGCTGCCACTACAGCTTTGGGACGAGGAGTCCCTCTGAATGACATCTGTCAAGCAGCTACGTGGGCATCGCTGCACACGTTCACGAAACACTACTACCTGGACAGTCCAGTCTGGAGAGACAGCTTTTTTGGCCGTCCTCTTCTCCAGATCTTTGTGGTGTGATCTTGGTTCGCAGACCAATTTTCGGGGTTCGTATTGCTGGGGTATCTATTCTAAGGTAAGGAATCTATAACTTTCTTTCAGATGAACAAGTTGCTTACCTTCGTTAACAATATATCTTTAAGAAACATAGGTTAGTTATAGATTTCATACCTCCCCACCCATCTTCCACGTTCTGCAAACTGATTTCTAAAGTTAAGGACATCCTTTCAGGGCCCTAGTTTTGTGCACCAGTGGTCAGTGTCTTGCATGGCTCTGCGTTCCTGGCGCGGAAAGTCGTGTACAGAACTGACGTCAGCGCGGCAGGGTGGCGTCAAAGTAACCTCCCGGTGACCACGACGCCGACGACTGACACGGAGTCGACGGACGCCACCTACCGACGCGCAGTGGTACTGCTGACTAAAACCTTTCCGGACACAGTCTGACGCCTGGGGAATATTCTTAGGTAAAGAATCTAGAACTAATCTGTTTCTTACAGCTATATAATTACCGAAGGTAAGTAACTTGTTCTACAATAGTGATACCTTCCGGAGATACAGATTTTTAAGTATAACTTAAATCTCAGCTTTTTAGTTCAAAGCATAAACACGTATTGGTAAGTGTACAGATTGGAAGCTTTCTAAAAGTGTTTGACTACTCTGACCCTGACTGGGTGACCAACTCTGACAGGAAGATGCTAAGGGGGGCAATTAAGAGTGTTTGGACAGTTACCTGGTCACCAAAGCAGTCTCAAGACCAGTTCCACACTTTATGCATGGACCTCCACATACTTCAATAGAGTGGTCCTAATACTGAGGATATAGGATGCTGCAAGATGCTCTGGGTGCTGTGTGGTCGACAAGTGTCTTCCTGGGGCGTTCGGCTGTCCACAGACCAGGTGGGATTATTTTGGCTACAAGGTGACGTCACTCAAACTTCTTTAGTTCAGCAAAAGTTTATTTATGACTGGGTTACTGGTCTCAAGTCACAGGTCCAGCATTTTCATTTGGTGAGAACTAGTCTGTTTTTGGTGACCAATCTGCACTCTGACTCTTCTGAGTCCGACAGACTCTGGTGCTACGTTTTAGCATCAAGGATTGATCTTCTCCACTGCATGTCAGCAGTCCGCACCAATTCAATGAAAGTGACCACTGACTTGCCAGAACAGGCTACTTTAGCTTTTATGGCCCTGGTGCTGAGACGGGGAGTCAGCTGACTCGACTGACTCTTGAAGTTCAGGTTTTCTTTCTGGAGCCCTGCAGTATCTTTTCCATGAGCCAAGCAACACGGGCACATTCCTCTTTTCTAGCCCAAGAAGCAGCAGGTGAAGTCAAGCATTTGGTGCAGCCTCTCTTGCTAGTTCCTGGTGTCAGCAGGGCAGGCCTTTTTTGGTGCTCTCTCCAGTCCAGGTGTGCCCTTAGGTCTTGGAAGCCAGGAGTGCCATATTTATGCCCAGAAAGTGCCCTTGGGGGATGAAGTCACTAGCCAATGGGCTGTCAGGCTCCCTCCCATGTTATGATGACTTCTGGCTATATACGGCATCTGGCTATCTCAGAGAGCACTATTCTACCCACTCCCAAGATGTCTGGCCGCCTTCTCTTGGTGTGGAGCTTGGTAGCCCGCTCTAGAGGTATGGCTACCAGTGGGTCGCACGCCCACAGGAAAAACAGTTTGGCAACCGATTTCCCCTCTCTGTTCCCGCCGCCAGCCCACCTACCAGAGCATCCCTTCTTGAGTGTGTTTGCCATTTGCCAAGCAAAGGCGGCTTGTCCTTTGAAGTTCACCTTTTGGACCAACACCCTGTGTGGCTTCCTGCGAGGGTGCGGTAACACCTCTCTGCAGCACGCCTCTTTCATTCCTGTACTTGTGAATCGTTCATACTCCTCCCCAGGAGGGCAGAAGGCTGTCTGGCGGCCTGCATTTGTGAATGGCCACTGGATTAACTGTGCAACAGAGTGGCTACTTTCTAAAACTTATTTTCCTTAAAAGTTACATCTAATTCGACTTGGGCATTAAATTGGGTTTGTCATGATGTACTTGACAAGCATCAACTTTAGTATTCCCATTCAGAAGTTAGCAGGGCTGAGATGGCCGCCTGTAACTCTGTACTTGTCGGTGGGGCTACTAGCCTTTCCACAGAGAAAATGAAAATGGGAGGCTTTTACTGTTAGGACATAAGAAATAAGGCCTTCCTTGGGGGGGGGGGCTTACATATACCAGTAAGGTAGGTTAGGGCTTTGCCATACGTTTAAAAGTCGAACTAGCTGTTAACTGCTCTTCCAGGCTGCAGTGGCAGGCTGTAAAGCCATGTGGTACTTTGTCACACTCAGGGTGGCACAATCGGTGCTGCAGCCCTGGGTCGACACTTTAACTTACATGCCCCAGGTACCTTTTATACAATCTATATTAGGGACCCATAAGTAAGCCAACTTATGACAATTGGTGGTGGCCAATTCAATGTATAATTTGTAAAAGGTTTTGAACACTGGCACAGAGGTCTGGTTAGCAGGCCTCAGTCCAGTCTGAGTCGAAAAACCAGAAGCATCAGTCCCAAGCTTTGGAGATGATCGTGCAAAAAGACACATTTCCTTACACTGCATATCATGGCTTCTCAGCATGTTGGTGGCCTAAGCTGTAAGAGAACTTTTGGTGTGTGATGTCTAAATAGTTTCAGTGAAACCTGCTGGAAAGTATGGGAGATAGTCTGACAGTAATCAACTTTTTGAATCGTAGATATGATTTCTCTAAAATGTTTCTGCAGTCCAGACATTTGTGTTGAGCAGCACACGCACACCTTGAACAAGTGTGACACCTTGTTATACCCATAGTAGGCAGAAAAGATACATTTGTTTGAAGGAGCTTTTGTTTCCTGGAAACAGTAACACTTTTCCTCTGAACGCAATAAGCATGAAATTCAGAAATAAGTGAAATGCATTTTTGAGTCCTCTTTATTCACTGGTGGATACTTCACATAGCATAGTTTTGCCTATTAGTCTCCATTAACTTCCATAACAATCTGTGCTATCCATTTCATTGATGTATGCCTTAGGAAGTAGAGTTTACCCTTTTTCAAACCTATTTTAGACAGCAGAGCTTAATGCTTCATTGGCATATGTCTAGGACAGCAGACCTTCTGGTTTACGTTTTCATACATTATCTAACAGTGATGCACTCAAGTTTATTTATAATTCACTCCATCCCATAGGAATGTAATTCTTTATTTTGTGTCTAAATATAGAGTACAGCCAATATTCTGTTTCTTTTTTTTGCACTGCTACAAATGTTCTTTATTTTTTCTTCTCTCCTGTAGGCCCCAATGAGAAAGTACTGAAACGAGTGAGCCCTATAGAACTGCAGGAAAACAAGATACCACCCAAGTCTCCAAGGCCACGTCGGACCATCTGTCTGTCCCGTAGTCAGTCCGACATCTTTGCACGCAAACCTGTCCGCAAAGTCAACGTGAAGGATCCTTACTACACTCCCAACAAAGGCACAGCTCGCAAAGTCAACCCTTTCAGTGCCAGGGAGGACCTAAAAGGAGGCAAAATCAAGTTTTATGACATGCCCAGTAAGTCTGTCATCTCCCTGGTTTTTGACCTGCATTCCCCAGAAGCCGGTGACTGTACAGCGCCGTTCCCACAAGGACAGCTCCGGCAACTCTACAACTCAGACTGGCAGGATTTCTCTTTTTTCCACGGGCGACATTGTCGGTCACTTCCAGTGTCGCCAGAACTTCTGCACAAAGAGTACGTCCCTTTAGACACTCTGTCTACAACTGTTGGCAAATGTGACCCTGTGCAACTGAGTGCTGATTGCCGTCAGAAACTACTTTGTAATATTAAGTATGGGGTTCCAGAAATACCGCCATTTCAGCCTTTGTCAACAAGAGGAGCGTCACCTTTTCAGTGTGTGGAGGATATGGAATGTTCAACTGGTCCTGTCTTTGTGGGAGAGAATGGATTTTGTCAAAGCAGATCACCACCTGCAGACCAGCAGTTGAACTTTAGTCCAACACCTGCTTCAACGGATACTGTCCACTATATGCAGGTGTTGTCCCAGAATTCATTCCACGACGAAGGGGAGAATTCCTTGGGAGGGTCTGAGAACTGCATGGAGGAGATGGAGGTAGATGATGAAGCTCAGAAGAACACGTATTGCACATTGTCAAATTCTTGTGTAGGTTCTGGTGGTTCCTCTAAAATCGGGGATGCAGGGTTAGCCCTGGATTATTCACAAGACGGCTCAAGAAGCAACTCTGTGTTTCAGTCTCCTTGTCTTTCGACAGCGACTTCTGATGCGTCATCAAAATGTGACATTTAAGTAGAACGGGTGATATTGCATTTCAAAACAGTTTCACAAAATCATTCTCTACCAATTGCTAATCGGTGGATAATGGAAAGTAGCTGTGAAATTGAACAAGCACCTGCCATTTTGATTTTGAACTCCCTAATGCGAGAAGATATGTGTTTTGTTTTCCTTTTAAAGTATTCCCTCTCACACCAGTTGTACAAATAGCACCAGAAGGATTGCAATAGGTGACTGGCAACTTTGTCGTCTTTGGTTTACGATGTTAGTAGGATTCACTTGTTGAGCGTTCGTACTCTAAGAAATCTTGTTTCACTAGTGAATTTCCCAGCAACCTAAGCTGAAGCTCTGTTGTGGGTTCCAGTGCATCCCTGTGGAAGGTTGAACATTGTGGTTTGATGTAGATGTGACCTATGATTTTAACTGTTTATTTGTGTTTGTGCCCAAGCTCAGTCTGCGTTTGCAAACAACCTGCATAGGATTTGTCTGCCTGACTTGCTCCAAGTTAATTCCCCCTTCGTTGGTGCTTCTGAATGCATCACATGCCTTTGCAATAGTGGGACAAATATCCCATTGTCCTTGGTAGTACCACATCCATACTGAGCAGACTTAACTGGACAATGCAGCCTGTGTTTGGAGTAACAGGAAGGCACTGCCAGGCTCACAAACTCTTTGTAATTGGGCAGTTTAAAAAACTCTTCTTCCCTCTCTGCTGATTAGGTGTATGTTTAAAAGCAGAGTTCTATTTCAGAGTGCAGAAAAGCAAAAAGTATAGAAAAGGGGAAAGGATATATTTTCGTAATACCCATGCATGCTGCTGCATTTTTACCCTGTTCTTTCCTGCCTTCCCTGCGACATACGAGTTATCCTGCTGTCTGTTTTCACCATAGTCTTCCTCTTTTATGCTATCCAGCCTGGTCGCCATGCAGCGGAGCCACAGATTGGCACATTTACCTTTCACATGCAGCTTCTGCTAGCTTTGGTGAGCTGGTGTGTGCAATGCATTCCCATCCACAATTAGGGGGTTCATTCAGCTTGGAATTGCTGAACAGAGAATCTTGCACACACGTATGTTGATCAGTTACTCCATAGGGATTGTTGTCTTGGGTGATGAATCGGGTATGAAGTTGTTGCAGACGGTTTGTTGGTTATTTTTGCAACCTCATCCTTTTTCATCAATGATCGTGCCATGGGAGGGTTGAGCATGGAAGGTGCTGAATTGTTTCAGCTTTCATGCTCCCGAACACAGACTAAACTTACCCCTGACTTTGAATGGAGCGTCAGGATGTCACTATCAAATGCCTCCCTTAAGCCTACCAGCTCCTTGCCTCCATTTCTTTAACTTTGTTTTTAATTCAGCTTTTATGTTTTTTTATTTAAATAAAGGACAACTCCTTTACTTTTAAACACACTACTTAGAAAGATATGTTTTGGGCTCCAAGTTGTCTCATTAAGGTCTGGTTTTATCAGAGCTACCACTTTGCACGTTTGACACAGCCTTTGGGTGACACAGGTGCATGAGAAGTTTGTACTGTTGCTGCCTTCAGATTGGTGCAGGTGGTGTAGTTCAACCAGTAGTATCAGAGAATCTCCCTGGCAGAACCTCTGGCCCTCGCTTCCTCACTTGTCCTATCTACAGTCCGACATCTCTGACCGCCATGATGCCTAGAAATATTTGGGCTGATTTAAAGCAACAAAAGGAGAAATGGTAGATTGACTTTCAGCATGCCTGAACCTCACAGAACAACCTACCTTTAGTTGTTTCAACCTAGAGAAGACCTGTCAGATCTTTAGGCGGTATACTTCATTTCACCCATTCTGGCTGCATCGCAACCTGCCAATTTACCCCCTTTTCACATTAATCCAACACAAATGTTCATTTTGGGCTTATCATTTGCCTTAAGGTACAACATTTCATAAATTGTATTTGCAGGCTGGACATCTTTAAGTCTGCCACTAGTAACAAAGTAGAAATTTGATTTATTCACAATAAGGCGCTTTGCATTACAGTTTTCTACTGTAAATTTGAATTGCCCTTTAACATAAAATGGTGATGCCAACAGATGCCCGAAGAATTCTTACTGTTTCAGTCCCTTTATTGTACCTCGACTTGGGAACCGGATTCAGTGCTTCAAAAAGTAAGACTAAGTTTTCCACATCGCATTGGTATCCACTCCTGCGATGTGGTTATTTAAAAAAAATAATTTGAAAAAAGACTGTTTGGCCTGTGACAGTTTTATTATGTATCGTTTGATTACATATCCACAGATTCCATATTAGGGCACTGAAATTTCCCTTTGATTAGCTTCCATTTTTAGGTTCAATAATAGAAGAAATGGTCCTCCCTGCCTTTTTGGTTAATCCTTTTTCTTGACAGTGAAAGAGCTCATGGTTGTCGGAGGTCAATAAAACTCTGGTTCTATGAAAGCTCCAGTTTACAGTAAGGCACTGCCTTCCACTGTAAGGTCACTCTGGTTGTGTGGCTGATAGGAAAATACTGTTCCACATCTGCCTCTGTAAAGCAGCATTTTTACTCCAAGTACAAATATTTCAGTTGGCTTACAAACTGCTTTCCGGCCACTTTTCATAGCTGGTGCTGAGGCAAAACATCTTTAGAAGCTGCTGTTTGCTGCTGTTCCTGCCCACTGGGTGACTTTGTACACAGCTACTAGGAGTGTCACCTGGACGGTAGTGCCCAAAAGAGTTAGGGTGCTTGTGGTCTATCAGATTGTCATCTGTGAAATCTGGGGAATGGAGTGCTTTCTACCTCACTTGACCGAACTCTGTGTTTCTAAGCACTTCACTGTATAGACCACTGCCTCAGTTGTCTTAAGTACTGAAAAATTGGTTTGTGCTTTCAGTGGACCTGGAATACAGTGTGGGTTATCTCTTTAGCTCGTCCCTTTCGAGGGGTGACCTGTGGATCCTCCTTCACTGCACAATTTTTTCATCAAGGGTGTGTCTCAAAATATTAGATGAGGATGGAATTGGTGAAATGACTCCGTTCTCTAAAACACAACTCAGCCTCTGAGGTTCTGTCCAAGGTCTAAACTCCATTTGTCCGTTTACATGGCTTCTACTGGATCCAGACATTAACATACGAGTTTCTGGGCATCTGCTGAAATGAATAAGACAATGTTATATTTGAATCAAGAACTGGTCATTGGTGTCTCATTGTGGCTATGGTTTCAGGTAGTATTTTGAACTGGAAGCCCTTCTCTGTAATGGAACATCTAAAAACCCATATCGGCTTTTTCCCTTTTTTTTTTTTTTTTTTTTTTAGATCGCCTAACAGTTTTGAAAGGGGAAACTTGCATTGCCCTTTGAAGTTCGTTTAACATTTCTGGTGAGATTTAGCATGTCTTTCTCCAAGAGTCCTGATATGGTGGCATCTAACACTAGGGAGTAACTCTGAACCTCTTTTGCTTCCATTTCTGCTTAGGTTGTTAGTTAAACATGCTTTGTTGTAGAATGTAGGAAAACAGTGTACGGTAAAACAGACCGCACTTGGAGTATGAATTCCTTCTGGCTGCTGGACCTGTCCTACCAAATTTGTTTCTTTTGACCCAGCAAGATGTCCTCCTTTGCCATCAATAGCATGCGCTTCTTAAAGTTCTTAACTTTATTTTGCCCCATAATTTACCTGAAGCCTTCACCTGGTTCAATGTTAATCTGTGTAGGAGGAATTTTTCTTCTTCTGTACTGAGTCTTTCAGCGCTACCAATACACTCGTATCGTGTGCCTACTTACTGGTTCAGTTACAGGTTGGAGCTGCTCTTCCCCTTCTAGGTGTAGCTAGGAATCCCCTTACGTGGCTCCCTTTACCTCACTGCCAGGTATAGCCTTGGGATCACTTCACCTACTAGTATGGGTCTAGCATATGCCTACTGTAATTTCCCTTGCAGATATGGTTCAGAGCTCACCTTCCCTCCCTGCGCAGGAATAGCTTGGGACACTTCACGCAACTGCCCACGTCCTGCTTGGAGCTCTCCTTTCTTTCATGGTCCAAAATAACTTTCACCCCTTATTCAGTGCTCAAATAAGTGTTGGCCAACCCAAAAAAGTGAATTTTGGTACCACTGCAATTCCACTAAAGGGATCGCCTTTATTTATGCCTCCTTTTCTGCACAGGTGTTTGATGTAATGTCCTACCCTGTAGATCCAGGTGAGAGTTCTTTACCTTGACTGTTCTATTGTAGGGTTCATTAACTGCACATGTATATTAAAGTGGCTGGCTTGTTTAGCTGCATAGGTACGTTACTCGCACATATGTAAACCTTCACAGGTTCTGCTTGGGACTATTTTCAGTGCGAGTCACTCTGTTGGCAGAACTGGAAGATCTTCTTGCAGGTCTGTGCCACAGCTGTGTGCATTTTGTGGGTGTCCACGGATATACCTCCTGACTTCAGTACTAGGCTCGTGCTCAATATTTAGGTTCTTTGAGGCTCATCACATTAGTACTATTCTGAAATTTTGTTTTTATGACCTTCGCACAGCAAGTTCGATGTTACACCAGTATACATTTTTTATACCCTGTCTTCCCATACTCTTCTCTGGAGTTACTGCTACAGAAGGTTCTGTACGTTTTTATCAGCATTTTCAAGTTAACAGATGGATGTCTGTTTTCGGGGCAGGTATGATTTAGGGGGGGGTTAGAGAGGTGTGAATTCAACTCCGGCTTGAAATCAGCTTTGTGTGAGCAATGCAAGGAAGCAGTGATGCAATAATCATGCGATGGATAACTGTAAGGCACGAGGTTCTTAACAAAAGGACATTATCCATTAGCAATAACATAGCACCTTTTTAAGCACAATGCACATCTGACAAATACACGAGGAACCATCCGTTCGGTAACGGGAGGGAAGGAGTAAAGCATGCTGGGGCTTTTTCCGTAATCACTGTCACATGGATAATTGGTGGCCTAAAGCCTGCCAGGTCTGTATTGCACAACTTCTCGATTTCCTTCTCCCCAAACTAAACCTAGTAATGCAATAGATGTTGCTCTTCATTCTCATTCTATGGTGAAGACAAAGTTTTGAGAGCCGGCATCTGGCACTGCTCTTGAAGTCTCAAACTCCTGTGAGCGTTTGCATTAAATTAGTGAGAAGAGGCTGGAGTCATCGCCAGTGTGTTAATCTCCGCTTGAGGCTGATAGGAACACATTGTCTGCTCTGTTTGTTGTTGCAATGCTTGTTTTTTATTTTGTGCCCTTGATTTTAAAGCTCAAAATGAAAATTGTGATTTTAAATATTACTGATGTTTTTATTTATTTTTGTTTGTAAATGAATGCTTCTTTTCTTTTTATCTCTCATTCCTGAATAACTCAGATTCTAAATCACGCCAATGTGCTACTTGGAAATGAACTACTTTCCTAACAGATTGCAGTGGCTGACCATTTGTTTCTACTCTTTCTTCTCCTGGCCATAGTGATCTTGCTCTGGTTTTCATCACCAATCTGGAGTTTTACAACCGCAAGATTAAATTCAAACATTACCTAAAAGAAGGGTTTAGAGCTGTGAAATTACTTTATACAGCCGATTCCTGATTTATGGTTGCTAAACCCAGGACTAACCTAACTGGAATCACCTAAGATTCTCGAAGTGGTGTATTCCCTAATTGGGGTTACCTCAAGAGGGGGATTTCCTAGTTATAGTGGCCAGGAATGGGCGCTGGCCTAATTATGAATATTTAGAGTGGGGCGAGCCCCTATTAACATTGCATAGAATGGGAGATTCCATGCGTGGGTTTAGCTGAAGTGAGTGATTCTATAATTGTAGTTGCGTGTAGTGGTTCATTTCATGTTTGTGGCCACACAATTTGAGTGATTCCCAAATCATTGCTGCCTAAGGCAGATTTTTCAATTTTTACCTTTCTGGCGCTTGTAGGCACCGATTTGTGATCCTCGGGAGTATGCAAGGTCATCTCAGTATTATTGGCAGGAATTGTCAGCCGCATTCCTGTGGTTGCCGGCAGCACCAGAAGCATTAATTCACTGGTGACTTACAGAACATTGCCAGTGCTTTTGAAACCTGCAATCAAAGATTAATCAACAATGTCACTGAAAGGTGAGAAAAACAGGGGTGTTCCACATCTTATCAAAATTATTTAGAATCATGCCAAAATATACCCTTGGAAATGTCATCTTGCGTGGCGGAGTGTTACCCATATAATGCCACACTGTCTTGACAAAACATGCATGCAGGTGAGACTTCAAATTAGTCTTAGCAGAACGTCTTTGTTCAAGTTAGCAAGTCAATCTTGTAACATAATTTCTGGTCCACATGTGAATAAAGGCGTGATTTTTAGAGACTAGGTGACACATCTTGAATCGCAGAAATCTGCTCATGGTGTTTTTGGCTCTTTATTGGCAGATTCTGTATCGGAATCTTTTCAAGACAGAATTCATGCAAGTGCTTTCTTGAATTTTGTTTCATAATATCAGCATCTCCTTCGTAGCTTGATTAAAGTGGCTTATTTTGTGTAGGAGCTGCACCTGGTCCAATCCTCATGATCTGCCCAGGCTTATGGCTTTCCTGACACTACATCTACTTTAAGAAAGCAAGCACATGGCACGTGTCAAAGTATTGTGCAGCAAATGTCTACTAGAGGATTATTAAATGGCAGTGATCCTGGTAACGAATAGTTTCTTACCTGTCGGTGTAGTTTTGCAGCTTGAAGATCTTTCTGGATTCACTATGCTGTGCATTATTCCGCGATCTGGTGGTTGGGTCCGGATTCGTAGTCTTTCCTTTGTTTTTTTTTTTTTTTTTGTAGCCCAGGTGGGCGTCGACGTCCCACCATTTGGTGCACCTCTCGTGACGTCGTCGTGCTTCCTGCGGAAGTCCCACCTTTGGGGCGCCATCTTCCTGGCGGAGGTGGGTGGGTTCGCTAGTGAATCCAGAAAGATCTTCAAGCTGCAAAACCACACCGACAGGTACGAAACTATTCGTTTTGCAGCGTGAATCTTTCTGCATTCACTATGCTGTGCATAGACTTTGAAGCGGTTTGTTATCTTTGTGGCGGCTGGGTGGTAGATGAGCGTTGGTCGTTGAATGTGTTGAAGCACCTTCTGTCCTACTTGTGCTTCCTTGTTCATCTGTATGTCCACGCAGTAGTGCTTGGTGAACGTGTGCACTGAAGCCCATGTTGCCGCCAGGCATATGTCCTGAATGGGCGTGTTTTTTTCCAGAATGGCAATGGTTGCCCCCTTCTTCCTTGTGGAGTGAGCTTGAGGCCCCTCCGTTAGCTCCTGTCCTGCCTGTTTGTGGCAAAACTGTATAGTCAGTGCAATCCATCTAGCAATGGTGCCCTTTGTCACTGGTCTACCCTTGAAACTGGTTGCAAAGAACACAAAGAGCTGCTTAGTTTTTCTGTGCACCTTGGTCCTCTCAATGTAGTGCATCACTGCTCTTCTAGCGTCTAGAGTGTGTAGCGCCTTTACTGCGTTCGAAGTTGGGTTTTGAAAGAAACTCTGTATCTGAATACTCTGGTTCATATGGAACGCCGACGCGACTTTAGGCATGAAGTGCGGGTCCGTTCTCAGGACAACCCTATCCTTGTGTATCTGTATGTAGGGCTCTTGTAGCGTTAGTGCTTGCAGCTCGCTCACCCTGCGTAGCGAGGTTATGGCTACCAGAAATGCCGTTTTCATAGTCAACATTTGCATTGAGGCCTTGTGGATGGGTTCAAACGGTGCCTTCATAAGCTCCGTTAGGACTACGTTGAGGTTCCATGCCGGCGGCGGCAACCTCTTAGGTGGCGTGATTCTTTTCGCTCCTTCCATGAATCTCTTTACTACCTGCGACGTAAAGAAACTTCCACCTTTCTCCCCTCTTGTGTAGGCTACTATCGCCGCTAGGTGTACCCTTAGGGAGGTGGAGGTCGAGCATAGGTTACTTTTCAGAAGGTGCGTGAGGTATCTCGGCAGTGTTGAGTCCTTTGTCATTTTATTTTGCAGCCCATTTTTCCTGCACCATATTGTAAATCTTTTCCATTTCGCACTATAGCATTTGCGTGTAGTTAGTCTCTCGCAGCACTCGTATAGTGCTTGGAGGCAATCTAAGGTCCGCAAACTCTAAGTCTTCAGGAGCCATGCCGCCAGGCTGAGGCTCTCTGGTTCTGGATGTAGAACTTCTCCGTCGTTCTTGGAGAGCAGGTCCTTTCTTCTCGTGAATCTGTGGGGATAGCCTTGAGCCATTTCTAGAATTTGGGAGAACCAAGTCTGCCTTGCCCACTGTGGTGCCACCAGGATCAGTGTCATGTTGCTGGTTCTGCACTTGTCGAGCACCCTGTGTATCAGTGGTATCGGCGGAAAAGCGTAGGCAAATGTCCTTGACCAGCTTACCCATAGGGCATTCCCTTGGGATTGCTGATCTGGTTGCCTGGACGCGAAGCTTTGGCATTTTGCATTCTGGCGTGTTGCAAACAGGTCTATTGTGGGAGTCCCCCATTTCTGGAAAAGTTTCTGCGTTTCGTGCCCATTGAGCTCCCACTCGTGTGAAGCCGAGGTCTGCCTGCTTAGCCAGTCTGCCTCCACATTGTCCTTCCCTGGTAGGTGAATTGCCAGCAGGTCTATCTTGAGAGGTATGGCCCATCTCCAAATTTCCTGTGCCAGAGTGGAAAGGGGGAACGACTGCGTCCCACCCTGTTTGTTGATATATAACATGGTTGTGGTGTTGTCCGTTTGAATCAACACTCTCTGGTTGTACAGGTGCTTCTGGAATGCCTTCAGGGCTAGCAGGACAGTCTTCAATTCCAGGTAATTGATATGTCTGACCGCATCTGCCGGAGCCCACAGACCCCTCACTCTGAGTTTGTCCATGTGTGCTCCCCATCCCCCTTGAGATGCGTCCGTGGTGATGGTCACAGTTGTGTTTGGTGGTGCCAGGCTTTTTCCTGTAGTTATGTTGTCCCTGTTCCACCAAGTTATCTCTTCCTGCACTGCGTGCGTAACAACCACTAGATCTTCCCAACTTCCGCTTGCTTGTGACCATTGCTGTTGTAGCCATTCTTGGAATGGTCTCATGTGAAGTCGTACATTTGGGACCAGGTGGGTACATGACGCCATCATCCCCATGATCTTGCTCACTGTTCTCACTGTCAGAACACGCCCCTTCTGGTAGAGGCGCGTCTCCTTCAGTAGGGCTGCTGCTCTCCTGTCGCTGGGCACGACCGTTCTGTTTATGGTGTTGATCTTTGCTCCCAGGAAAATCTTCACCTGTTCTGGCTTCATTGATGACTTCCCCCAGTGTATCGAGAACCCCAGGTTCGTCAGTGTCTTTGTCACCAGTGCTGCGTGTTTCTCGCACTTCTCGTAGGTTTTTGCTTTGATCAGCCAGTCGTCTAGGTAAGGGTACACATGAATCCCCTTCCTTCATAGGTATGCTGCGACTGCCGACAGGCATTTCGTGAATACCCTTGGTGCTGATTTCAGGCCGAAGGCCAGGGTCGTGAATTGGTAATGATCCTGGTTGATGCTGCATCTTAAAAGACTTTTGTGCCTTCTGTTTATTGGGATGTGCAGGTAGGCATCTTTGAGATCCACGGTGGACATGAAGTCTCCGTCCCTTATTTGGGGCAGCACCTCCTGTAGTGATGTCATTTTGAACTTCTGTGTTCTGATGAATTTGTTTAGGTACGCAGGTCCAGGATGGGTCTGAGATTTCGTCTACTTTCGGTACCACGAAGTAGTTCGAGTAGACCCCTTTGTTCCTTTCCTTGTAAGGCACTGGCTCGATGGCTCTCTTTTCGAGCAGCTTCAGTGTTTCCTCTCTGAGTTGAGCAAGCTCTTGACCTGAGCATTGCCTTCTTGTTGGTTTTCTGTTTGGAGGCGTTTCCTCCAAGTCCACGCAGTAACCGTGTTGCATGACGTTCAGTATCCACTTGTCTGTGGTTATACGTTGCCATTCCTGTAGGTAGAGTCCCAGTCCTCCGCCTACCGGTGTTGGATGCTCGTAGGCGATCGGGTCTCGTCCCCCCGCCCCCCCCCCCCGTTGTTTTTGCATTGCGCTTCACCCCTGAGTCACTTAGATGAGGGTTGGTCACCCCCTCGTCTCCTTTGGCCACGTCCGTTTCCCCTCCCGCGAAAGGACTGTCCCTGAGGCTGGTACTGCCAGTTTTGTTTTTGCTGACCTTGCTGGCTGTGACTGTCACCCTGCTGTCCTTGCTGGAACGTCTGGTGCGACGCTCCCTGCTGGTTACCTCCTCTACCGTAGGGTCTCCTAGTTGGAGTGCCTCTTCTCATCCCCCTGAACTGTAGGGCCCCCATGGACCTCGCCGTCTCGTTCTCTTTCTTCAGCTGGGTGAGCTGTTGGTCCACTGTTGCCCCGAATAGCGTTTCCCCGTTGAAAGGAGTGTTTAGTATGTTGCTCTGCACCTCCTGTTTGAATCCAGAGATTCTCAGCCAGGCCTGTCTTCGTTCGGTGATCCCTATGGCCATCAGTCTGCTTGAAGTTTCCGCCCCGTCCAATGCAGTCTTAATGCATGAGTTGGCTATGCTTTTACCTTCTTCCACAAGGTGGGAGGCTCTTTGGCGGTACTCTTCTGGGAGGTGTTTGACTGTTCCCCCATCTCGTCCCAGTGCTGGTACTGGTGTCGATTGAGAAGCGCATTGGAGTTTGCCATGCGCAAGTGCATTGCGGCGTTCCTTTCGACCTTCCTCCCAGTGAGGTCCATCCTCCTGCATTCCTTATCGGGGGTTGGCCCCGAGGTCGCTGGCACGTTGGCCCTTCTCCTGGCCGTGGAAGCGATGATGGAGTCGGCAGTGACCGCTCCCTTGATGTAAGGCGGGTCCAGGGAGGAGTGCTTGTACTTCTTCTCTGTCCTGGGCGTGATGGACCGGCATGTTGCTGGTTCCTTAAAGGCCTCCTTTCCTTGGTTCATTACACTTTGGAGCATGGGAAGGAACTGGCTCCTCGTCTGAATGGGGAGCAGAGTCTTGAGAAGGAAATCAGCTTTCGGTTTCTCCTCGTCCAGTCTTACCCCAAAGGCTGCTGCAGCACTCCTGACGACCATATTGTACACCCCGATGTCGTCTGGAGGCGAAGGCCTCGAAGGATACGTGTCCACGGGCTCTTCGGGATTTTCGGCGTCTGTCTTGCCATTCCAGCTCGTGAGTGGTTGATGGCGCCAAGCCGTAGAACGACTGCTGGTCGTCTTCCTCGTCTTCGCCTTCATAGTAGGGGCCTTCTTCCTCCTCCTCAGGATCTCTCGGCAGCCCTTCGGCGTCGAATTCGTCCTGTTCCTCGATCTATACGACGTCCGTCGACGAAGTCGTTGGAATTCTGAATTGTTTCATTTTGGCGTCAAACTCCTTCTTCCTCTGAAGGATGCTCTCCATCTCCGCCTCGAGCCTTCTCTTCTTTTTCTCCATTTCGGAGATGCTTTCGACGTCGACCGCAGGTCTTTTCGACGGAGCTTGCGTCGACGCTGGCTTGTCTTTCTGCGTCGAACGCCCCGTTTCGTGGGCTATCTTCGACTATCTCTGCCTTTCGGCGTCTTTCGGCACCAGGGAGTCCTTTTTGCAGGATCCGCTCGGCCTTTTGTCCATGGATCCACCCTTGGTCGTCGAAATTTTCGGCGCCGGTGCTCCTTTGAGGACTTTGACTCAGATTTTCGAGAGTCACTCTCAGGTTTTCGAGGCCCTTTCGGGGGTTTTGAACTCGACTATTCTCTTACCTCGTCAGGCGTTTTCTTGTCGGTCTCTACGACCATGAAGCTTTCAGGTCCCTCGGCGATGTTGTCCTCCTCGTCGGTGGAGAGGCCCAGATCGTAAAGCGACTGGGCCTTACCCTTGCCTTCCATGCTGAAGTTGGCTCTTCTCTGGCGTTCTCTCACCCGGAGCATCTTCGGCGCGAAAGCTGAACAGGAATTGCAGTCCTTGCTCGGGTGGTCGATCGGTAGGCAAAGGTTGCAGACCGGATGCTGGTCCTTCTGCGAGAACTTGTGGTGGCAGTTGGGGCAGAATTTGAATGGTGTCTTGTCCATTGCGCTCAGAGCCTCTGAGTGCGCATTTTCCAAGGGCGTCGAAGAAAATTTGTGAAAACTCTTCCTTCTTCGCGTCCCGGATGTAAGTTATTCCTCTCTGTGTGATCAGTAGTTCTTTCCTCGATGAAACTCGCATTTTCTCCTTCCTTCGATTGAAATCCTGGAGCTTCTCTGACGATCCAGACCCAACGGCGGAAAAAAGAATCTGAAGATGGCGCCCCAAAGGTGGGACTTCCGCAGGAAGCACGACGACGTCATGAGAGGTGCACCAAATGGTGGGACGTCGACGCCCACCTGGGCTACAAAAAAAACACACAAAAAAAACAAAGGAAAGACTACGAATCCGGACCCAACCACCAGATCGCGGAATAATGCACAGCATAGTGAATCCAGAAAGATTCACGCTGCAAAACTAGTTTATCAGTTCAATGCAATATTGGGAAAACAATTAGCCAATGAGTTTGGTAGCATCTCTCCAATGCACATCAGACTTCATTTGGATCGCAAATCATGTACACCAACACCCCATGGATCTTTATAAAATGGCTGCCTTTGCAGTGCAAAGCAGTTTTTTGTCTACCCTTCACTTTATCAACATTCAGCACCTTCTTCAGGCGTAAACCACATGCTTTCGGTATTGATGATTGCAAACCCACACCCAGTACAAATGTTCTGTGAGTTAGTGTAGAATTGACAAAAGATTGATTTGGACAGTGTCCCATCAACTCTTTAATTCTGTGAAGATAGTATTCTTATGAAATTACTGTTTAACAATCACTTGTTACTTTTTTTTTCCCCCCCACAAATGTGTAGCCAGTGCTTCAGGTTAGTGAGGTCTGTCCATTGGTTCTCTCGGAAGGGCTGGTGCCGAATGGTTGCTAATTAATGTACAAGCCGGTGGGAATATTGGCGGATTCAAAGAGCACTTGATTCATTCCTTTTGCACTTACCTCCCTAGTCTACTGTGTATCACTACTTTTCTATGCAAGAAAATAATCTTTGTAAACTAAAAATATTTTGGCTAATATTGAAGAAGACACTTTGTAAGATGTGTGGTCTATTTTCATATTTATGAAGGAAGTTTTAAGTCTTAATATTTTCATGTCTGTAAATAGCTGATTTTGATGACTGAACTTTTCATGTGGTAAAGGAATTATAAACACTGCCAGAAACGTCTTTTCATGTCACCTTTATAACAATGCTCTGTAAATAGTTTCAAACACATGAAGGCACAAATTGACCAGTCTGTTTTTAATTTGTGTGTGCTCGTTTTAATCCAGAACATTCTCTGTTCGTTGGCTCAGCAATAATAAGTAACCAAAGAGATCTCAGATGAAGTATCACCATTTATGTTCATTCTGATGGTTTGAAAACCCTACCAAGTTTGCTTTCAGAATAAAGTAATTAATAGTCATTTTATGACCTCTTATTCCTTCTCCCTCACTTTATTAATTGTGCAAAGAGAACGAATACATCAAACAGACAGGTACTGGAGAGGGTGACAAGATGCGAAAGATAGCCCAGCGAGTGAAGCAGTCTTTTGGGAGATGTGTGTGCAGCCTGCAAGCCATGAGTTTGATTCCTACAAATCTAGTTATAACACAAAGTTGTGGTGTGTATGTTGGAGAAACCGCTTAGATATGCATCCTTTGGTAACAGCATATGGCTGGAAATGAAAGTCCGTGTATCAGGGTCTTGAGAACTATGCACATGGACTTCAAGGTAATGTGCTTGCTGATTGCAATCAAGGAAGGCTTTCAAGATGGTTCTAGCAGAGCTGTGTGAAGTCAGATTAAACAAGCATTTGCACTGCAACAGGTATCGCATTTACATGAGTTTGAGCTATTGGCATTGTAAATGACAACGCCTTTTATTTAGGTTTTGGCTTTTGAAACATAAATCAAACACATTGTCATTTAGAATGCCAATAGGTTAAACTTGCGTAAATGCGAGACCTATTGCATTGCAAATGCTTGTTACTAAGGCCGCCATCCTCATCAGTGAGAGAGGGAGGGCCCTCCAGAACTGGTTTGAAGCTGTAAGCTCTTGTGTTATGCTTCTATTGTTGTGATGTTCGAGTAGTTTTTGTGTTAACTGTTCAATTGTGTTTTAATGCTCTCTTGTGCTTTGAATGTGTTGTGTTTGGTCTTGTTTCTGCTGCTGTTCGTGTGTTTTGTGCTCTTACTGTCGTCGTGTTTTGATTGTATTTTCTTTTGCTATTGTGGTGTTGGTGTCGCATTGAGGTACTGAGTGCATGTGCTGTTATTTGTCCTTGTGTACTGAGTTGCTCTGTGTTGGGATGTGTTATAGTGAATATTAGTTTTTTTTCTGTTGGTGTATTATTGCATTTTCTTGTGTGTCCTTATTGTGTTATTTTATTGTACTATTGTGTTGTATGATAACTTGTAATTGCAGTTGTGGTGTGGTGATGTTCTATGGAGTGTCTGCCGTGTTCATGTGATTTTATTAGTTATATTGGTATGCTGTGCATCTGCGGCTTAAATCAAACCCATCAAATGTAAAACGGCAAATTGGAGCTACCCGTAGTTATTTTAATATTGATATCAAAGAATGGGTCAGCTTCACCAGTGGCACCATGTTAGCATTACCAAACATTGAGAAGGGAAGGAGCTTGAGGAACGCCACATATTATGAAGGTAAGTGTGTAACTGTGAGGTTGCAGCGTTGTGTGATGGATGTGAAAGAAACAATATGACGCGACCCAGAACTGGTCGGTAATTTCAAAATCAGGGTTCTGACTCCCTAATCACATCTTCACCCCAGGGTAAAGCGGGTTGGATGCAGTGGCCTACTCGTGTTCCAAGGTCAGTCTATTTTTAATACACATAGAAAATTGTGTGGTTGGTGCACTTTCAGTGACAGTTGCAGTAAGGGCAGATGGTATTTTCAGCCCAGCATGGAACTGCAAATGCTGCATATTCAGCGAGAGCCACAATGAGTGACTTGTGGTGCTGTCATTTTGTTCTCCAATTGGGTCAGTCACAGTTGCATTTGATGTTATAGTCTGGTTTAAACAGGTAAGTACTTTCTGTGTTACACTGGTGGATGTGACATATGTTCATTGAGTGGTGTTCTTTTTTTTGTTGTCTTTGAGCATTTGTCTCTTCCATTGGTTGTATTATTGTCCAACTTGTAGGAGTGGTCTCTTTCTCCTTTTACATGAAACCTGTGAAAGTGACCTGTCTGTGCACATTGTTTTTGAGCTCTGTGTTCCATTGGTAGAGTTGATCTGTTCCATGAGTGCGGTTTATTTTTCATTGTTGGGTGGTGTCTGTGACTGCAGTCTATGTTCAATGTTTGGAGAGGTCCAGGTTTCAGTGGTACATTTGATCGGTATTCCATTGTTTGGTGTGTGGTCTATGGATATGGTTCGGTGTAGTCTGGGTTTTCTTCGGGTATAGATCTGCATTCCTCCCTTTGTCACAATGTGTGAATGCGGTCTGTCTGCAATGTGTCACTTCATCTATGGCTAAACTTTGGCTGACAGTCCCATTGGAACTGTTACAAAAGATAAGCAGGTACAGCACAGAAAAGTCCACGGAAAGGAAGGTGGCAACAGGGTGCTCTGGACACATGTGACCCACACGTGTTTCAAAGATCCCCAGAAGCCACTAGCGAACATAAGTGTTCTCTGAAAAGTTGT
The DNA here is from genome assembly GCF_964204655.1 of Triturus cristatus. NCBI lineage: Eukaryota > Metazoa > Chordata > Amphibia > Caudata > Salamandridae > Triturus > Triturus cristatus. The sequence continues at coordinate 846,026,206 of NC_140586.1, read as the reverse complement.
AAAGTAAGGGAAGGCCAGAGCATTGGTGCTGCACGCAGCTGCCACCAACCTGTGCGGGAGGATGGCGTCAACACACAGCCACAGTTCATCCTAGCTCCCAGACGAGTTCTTGAGCAGTGGCTCTTTATTTACGCTGGGAGTGGACAGCCCCGGCCCGTGGACTCGCGGAGGTCCGTGTGAGTTCAGACTCCACGGAAACTAGACCAGGCAAGCGGAGGAGGATGACAGAAGCCGAAGGAAAGAGGGTGAGAGGAAGTGACGGGGGAGGTAAAGAATAAGAGCTGAGAGGAAAGAGTGCAAGGATGGCTGAGAGAAGCCTTGGTGTATCACTTTTTTCGCCACAAATTGCCAAGTAATTGTTTGCAAAAGTTTGGGAACTCCTAACATGCCCTTCTTTTCTTTTTAGTCCCGTGACTTTTTTGGGTTCTAAACTGATCTTTTCTGTTGTCGTAGATCTACCATGTGCTCACCTTATTCTCCCTGGCAGCATCATCTGTGGGGGACACTATGTGCCTTGTGATCCGTCGACTCTCGGCAGATCAAGCATAGGAGTGTGTGGTCCTGTTGGCAGGTAAATACAAAAATATCTGCTGTACCTATAGTTATTTTATAAACGCATCTAAGTCGTTTCTTAAGACAGAAAAAACCACTCTATCTGGACCGTGTAGAGATTACAAAACACATAGAAATAGGGTATTAATCCATGTTTTAATTTCGACCTTATTTGAAAAAGACTTATTTGATGAATACGTAAGATTTATACATTACACCAACATTTTTATACAGACAAAACCAAGGACCTATTCGTCCTACAATACATTGGTACCCATGGACAATCTGTGGAATAAAATTATTCACACATACTCATTCATACTAAGACACATTCATGCAATGTAACAAAAGACACATGACCCTAAAAGCTAAAAGTTGAACAAAATACAGGCCCAAAATAATGGTAGGCCAGTCTTCTTAAGTGTAAAACATACACAGAGGGGTACAGAAAAGAAGAATGGCATATGGTAAACAGAATGGAGTAACAAGAAAATGTGTTCTTGTAATGTCTTAATAAATCTGTGTGGTGAACAATCCAGTTCAATATGCCGACGCGCGTTTCGGTGTAACACCCCCTTGCGCCCAGTGTCGCCTGTCTATATATGGGACACTTTGAAGAGCGTAATATCTATAACGAGGTTGCCCCCTTCTATGAAAATGTTCGTCACTGGTCACGCTTCATAGACGACATTTTTTTCGTCTGGAGCGGTGACCGAGAATCTCTTAATGAATTCATTTCCTGGATCAACCTAGCCGATTCAAATCTTCATTTCACGGCACAAAGCAGCACTGAAAAACTGGAATTTTTGGATGTCTATGTTAAACATGAGAACAACCGACTTCAGGTATCACTCTTTACCAAACCCACCTCCAGGAATACTCTGCTCCACTTTGAAAGCTTCCATCCTAATAGTCAAAAATCAAGCATTCCATTCAGTCAGTTCTTACGATTGCGCAGGAACTGCTCATCAATTAAAGATTATCTATTGCACGCAGAGTCAATGAAACAAAAATTCCTGTTACGAGGATACCCTAACAGGCTTGTTAGGGATGCCCTCAAGAGAGCTAGATATTTCAATCGGGATACTTTGTTTACACCCAAGGAGGAAGAAAACAAGACGGAAAAATTGGTTTGTGTCATTAAACACTCATCCATAAACCATAAAATACGTCAAATCGTCAATTCACAGTGGCACCTCCTAAATCTGGACAATGAAGCAGATAAGATACCTAAGCCTTTATTTGCATTCCGGAGGAACAAAAACTTAAAAAATCTATTGGTCAGAGCCAAACCTCAAGAACGAAACACATTGACACAGAGATCCATTGTTGGCAATACCCCCGTTCAAGGACATCATCAATGTGGAGGATGTCAGGCATGCCCTAACGCTATTGTCAACGACACCATTGTAATCAATAATAAAACCATCAATCTCAACGAAATGACCAACTGTAAAACATCAAACTGTATTTATGTTATCTTATGCCCATGTAAAATCCCCTATGTAGGAGAGACTGGCAGAGAATGCAAAATACGCATAGGGGAACACAAATCTAACATCAGGCGAAATAATCTTTCAGCACCATTGGTCAAACATTGGATGGAGTCCAACCACACTGAGAAGGACCTACGTTGGACAATCTTAGAAAGGGTCCGCATTCAAAAGGGCACTGACAGTACCCGGATTCGTAAAAAGCGAGAAGTCTTTTGGATCTACTTCCTGGACTCCAAGACAAGGGGGCTCAATGAGGAATTACCCTGGGAAAATGCTATCATTTAAGCATCATAATAGAGCGATGCATCCCTCTGAAAGAGACAAAAAAACGATTTGGATTTCTATTAAACACTACCATGAACTGACACAATAGATCCTCCATTGGTTCTCTTCGCCAAACCTTTGGACACATACATAATATCATTAAGGGGCTCTTTAACTCATCCATCTGAGCCCTTACCACGAGTTCTCTGTTGTCGACTGCATTGCAGACTGTCAGAAACTATTGTATCTGGTTAGTTGTCGCGTCACCGTCAGCCATCATAGCTGTGACCTTAAAACACTTCACTCCGAAGTCTCTCCAGAATCCATAGCCACCTCTTTGACACTACCCTAGGACGTGATTTGTGCACAGCCCCTGCCGGTATATAAGCAGCTGCTCACAATCAAACTGGTCGTTGCTCGCTTCGCAGAAAGCAGCGGACCAGCAGCGGAGCAGCGTCTACATCGATCTGCGTATCTGGACTGAAACGAAGGACTGAAAGCATTAGAAAACTTCCTCCCGGTAAGCGTTTAGAAAATAGGTATAAAGGCCAAGACAACAGCTTCCTCGTTCTTTTAATCAGCGCTGGAGCGTTAACTTTAATTGTTTTGTTATTTCGCTCATCAGATACGGCGGCGGAATCCAATTCCTTTTCCCCCAGTCACACGCTAAACCGAAACAGCGAGATGTCTTCCGTAAACTAAAACGGCGATTAATTACATTTTTGAGTTACTCGCATATCATGCGGAGCAGCGTCTACATTGATCTGCGTACCTGGACTGAGGCGAAGGACTGAAAGCATTAGAAAACTTCCCCCCGGTAAGCGTTTAGAAAATAGGTAGAATGGCAAAGACAACAGTTTCCTCGTTCTTTTAATCAGCGCTGGAGCGTTAACTCTAATTGTTTTGTTATTTCACTCATCAGATACTGCGGCGGAATCCAATTCTTTTTCCCCCAGTCACACGCCAAACAGAAACAGCGAGATGTCTTCCCTAAACTAAAACGGTGATTAATTACATTTTTGAGTTATTCGCATATCACACGGGGCAATGATTAGAAATAACCTTGACCCCGCAATTAGTCCTGGAGCGCTAACTCGAATTATTTTGTCTCGCTTACCAGACGCTGTGGCAGAATCCATTTCCTTTTTCCTCACCAACCTTGGAAGCGTGAGGATAGGTGCACATCGAGCCGGAATTACGAGGTGCTTTCTCTAAAAACCTAAGTAGGTGATTAATTACATCTTTAAGTTTCTCGCTTATTACATTGGTCTATGATTTATATATAAAAAATAGACCTTCACTAGCCTATTTTGTTTTCATTGGTATTTCAGACTCATTGACTCATATTCATCGCCCAAAAAGTGCAAACAGAGAACACCTATAAACCGCTGATTTCAGATAGATTAAGTCCCAGGGACATGGCCTTTGTCGCCCTCTATAAACATTACAAATCTAACAAACTTTGTTTTATGTCTGAAATGCTAATCTTTCCTGATCTACTCTCTTCCTTAGATCTCGCATGCCAATAAGTTGAAAAGTTCTACTACATTGCTATATTTGTTCACCGTAAGAAGTACTGAGGTTGTGTCATTAAACTTAAGGAGAGAGAGATATATATATTCTTATCTTCCCAACTGATCCCTTGGTGAGCATGTCTCTCATCTTCCTTTACTTAATCATTAGTTTCATGCAGACGTAGCACCCCTATCTTTTGTAACTGTTCTCGAAACTCACCCATCTCTTAGTTGATACTATTTTCCAGACTATATATGGGGACACACCACCATGGTGAATTTTCAAAAAAAAATGTCATTTACTGTTTTTATCTGAATGCTGTTTACCAGATTTTGTACAACGGTATCCAGTTTAAGCTATACATCCAGGAATGCTTTTGATTGATTGCTAGTATGACTAAACCATTTGTTGTTTGTGTTTTCCTTTACAAATTTTTCTCGTATCTTGGCTATTTTGTTCGTTATTTTCTATCATGTGTGCAACACTCATAATATAATTAGTATGTTCAATGCTCAACCACTCATGTATCTGGACCAGTGTTCATTTTAGATGAATTTTGTATGTTGCAACTTCATGAATAATCAGTATTATCTAATGGATATGTTTAGAATTAATAGTTTTTTGTTCACTAATTGTTATTTATCACTTGGTAGGTCCCATGGAACTTATGTCTGAATAATTTCTCGCCCTGAAGAAGGTGTTGCCCCGGTTTAAGGGGGTGTTACACCGAAACGCGCGTCGGCATATTGAACTGGATTGTTCACCACACAGATTTATTAAGACATTACAAGAACACATTTTCTTGTTACTCCATTCTGTTTACCATATGCCATTCTTCTTTTCTGTACCCCTCTGTGTATGTTTTACACTTAAGAAGACTCGCCTACCATTATTTTGGGCCTGTATTTTGTTCAACTTTTAGCTTTTAGGGTCATGTGTCTTTTGTTACATTGCATGAATGTGTCTTAGTATGAATGAGTATGTGTGAATAATTTTATTCCACAGATTGTCCATGGGTACCAATGTATTGTAGGACGAATAGGTCCTTGGTTTTGTCTGTATAAAAATGTTGGTGTAATGTATAAATCTTACGTATTCATCAAATAAGTCTTTTTCAAATAAGGTCGAAATTAAAACATGGATTAATACCCTATTTCTATGTGTTTTGTAATCTCTACACGGTCCAGATAGAGTGGTTTTTTCTGTCTTAAGAAACGACTTAGATGCGTTTTATAAAATAACTATAGGTACAGCAGATATTTTTGTATTTACTTGTGAATTTTCCCCTGCTGCTCTACCTTCATCTATTCAGGGGTTCCCCTTTTCTAGTGGTTTTTCCTTCCCAGCCTTGTTTGCTGTGGGGTTATTTATGTTTATTCGTCTTAAATAGTTGCACACATCTTTTTGTCCCCAGAATCCCTTTTTTTAGATCAGCCTCCGGCATCTGTGTTACCCCTTTTTCCTTATTCTACTCTCATTTCTTCTATATTTGTTTTTTCTCGAGTACATTACTAACTTCTTTTTTTCTATGGACAGTATTAAAACCTTTGGTTTTTTTGATGAGGACTATGCACGCCTTATAGGTCAAACACCTGACCCCAACAGACCCTTCTCACTCTCCAAAGGTCCTAATGAAGATTGGACCAAGTTGTTCAACTTAAAGAAGAAAACCAAACGTACGGAGTCTCATGCCAACTTTATGTTGGAGTACTTAAAAGCAGGGACCATCCCTATTGGCCTTAGAGTGAGAAATATACCAGGTCTTTTTGTGGAGATCAGGCAATTCCTCGAAAAATGGGCCCTGATATCAAACAGATGCTCTAGGGACTGGATGATCCTTATTGTTGAAACAGCCAGAGAGGTAATCCAACTATTAAATAAGGAAATCCAGGACCTAGAGGATAAACTCAAAACATCTAACGCCCTCGAGGAGGGTAAGAAAAAATTAGAAGAGATTACGACAGAGTTAGATTCCTTCAGTGAATATCTACTCAAAAGGAAGACGGACAAGCTTAGAAAGGACATCAGACTCTTTTCGCAGGAAAGGGCCTATCCTTACCTATCTGAAAACTTCTATTCATCAACTAATGACAGCGTGACTGGCAACTCTACTGGCCAGTGGAACAATAAACGTATCATAACATTCTCGGATACCACCGACTCTGACAGTGAGGGGCCATCTTACCAAACTCCCCAATATAGATCTGATGCAGAAAGATACCAAAGTGAGAATCGTTTTTTAGGGAACCGAAGGGGCGGATCCCGTTCACGGTTTCAAACCCAATACCGAAGTCAATATCAGAACACCTATCAAAGGAATCAACACCAGGAACAAGTACCACAGCCGAGATACCAGGAACAAGCCCAACCACAGAGGTACATCAGGACTCGCCAGAACCAATACTGGCGAACATAGCCAAAATTCCAGTTTTTAATCTATCAGGCTATACAATGGATGACCCTACTGAGACACTGCTTACTAAAGGTCTTTCCTTTGTCCCTTCTACCACTATGAATAAATTTGAATTCATGACAGACATGCATGCCTTCTTCCGAAAAATCAGACTCAAAAAATTCTTCCAGAATCGAAGTATCTCTGAGGACAATGGGAATCGTTCAGGCCTAAAACCCCCATCCAACTTTACACCCACCATCGATCAAGTTGGCAAAGAAGTAGACTTTTTCGAAAAAGCCGTCCTCAACAAGATTGGAAAAATAACGGCCTTTGTACCCTTTCCGATGAACAATATCACCAGGGAAGAAAAAAACGCATTAAACATCCTAAAGAAAAACAATGATGTCACTTTGAAACCATGTGACAAAGGCGGAGGTATAGTCATTTTCAACACAGATGACTATAAGAACAGGATGAACACACTCTTGGGGTCACCCAGACACTACTTAAAAATTACCATTAACCCAGAACCAAGACTGAAACGGAGAATTCTCCGAATAGTCATGTCAGCCGTAGAGAGGGGAGAAATATGTGAAAAGGAAGCAGAGTATCTTACCCCCACCTATACTCGGATTCCCATCATCTACGGAGTACCAAAAACCCACAAAAACCAGAAGGACCCCCCAATGAGACCCATCGTCTCTACCATAGGGTCGGCAACAGAACCCCTATCAAAATATATCGATCGTTTCCTCCAACCCCTGGTCACCACGCTTCCATCTTATGTGAAGGATACAGGGCACTTCATTTCCAAAATAGAAGGCCTACAGTACGATCCTGAACGAGAGATATTCGTCACCAAGGACATTGAGTCCCTATACTCTAACATACCACAAGGAGACGCTTTGAAAGTAGTCAAAGACAAAATAGATTCTGTAACATCATTACAAAACAACACATTTTTGACCCAATGTTTGGAAGTAGTTCTGGAAGAGAACTTCTTTGAGTTTGATGGTGATTTTTACCATCAAGTCCAGGGAGTAAGCATGGGGGCAGCCTGTGCGCCCAGTGTCGCCTGTCTATATATGGGACACTTTGAAGAGCGTAATATCTATAACGAGGTTGCCCCCTTCTATGAAAATGTTCGTCACTGGTCACGCTTCATAGACGACATTTTTTTCGTCTGGAGCGGTGACTGAGAATCTCTTAATGAATTCATTTCCTGGATCAACCTAGCCGATTCAAATCTTCATTTCACGGCACAAAGCAGCACTGAAAAACTGGAATTTTTGGATGTCTATGTTAAACATGAGAACAACCGACTTCAGGTATCACTCTTTACCAAACCCACCTCCAGGAATACTCTGCTCCACTTTGAAAGCTTCCATCCTAATAGTCAAAAATCAAGCATTCCATTCAGTCAGTTCTTACGATTGCGCAGGAACTGCTCATCAATTAAAGATTATCTATTGCACGCAGAGTCAATGAAACAAAAATTCCTGTTACGAGGATACCCTAACAGGCTTGTTAGGGATGCCCTCAAGAGAGCTAGATATTTCAATCGGGATACTTTGTTTACACCCAAGGAGGAAGAAAACAAGACGGAAAAATTGGTTTGTGTCATTAAACACTCATCCATAAACCATAAAATACGTCAAATCGTCAATTCACAGTGGCACCTCCTAAATCTGGACAATGAAGCAGATAAGATACCTAAGCCTTTATTTGCATTCCGGAGGAACAAAAACTTAAAAAATCTATTGGTCAGAGCCAAACCTCAAGAACGAAACACATTGACACAGAGATCCATTGTTGGCAATACCCCCGTTCAAGGACATCATCAATGTGGAGGATGTCAGGCATGCCCTAACGCTATTGTCAACGACACCATTGTAATCAATAATAAAACCATCAATCTCAACGAAATGACCAACTGTAAAACATCAAACTGTATTTATGTTATCTTATGCCCATGTAAAATCCCCTATGTAGGAGAGACTGGCAGAGAATGCAAAATACGCATAGGGGAACACAAATCTAACATCAGGCGAAATAATCTTTCAGCACCATTGGTCAAACATTGGATGGAGTCCAACCACACTGAGAAGGACCTACGTTGGACAATCTTAGAAAGGGTCCGCATTCAAAAGGGCACTGACAGTACCCGGATTCGTAAAAAGCGAGAAGTCTTTTAGATCTACTTCCTGGACTCCAAGACAAGGGGGCTCAATGAGGAATTACCCTGGGAAAATGCTATCATTTAAGCATCATAATAGAGCGATGCATCCCTCTGAAAGAGACAAAAAAACGATTTGGATTTCTATTAAACACTACCATGAACTGACACAATAGATCCTCCATTGGTTCTCTTCGCCAAACCTTTGGACACATACATAATATCATTAAGGGGCTCTTTAACTCATCCATCTGAGCCCTTACCACGAGTTCTCTGTTGTCGACTGCATTGCAGACTGTCAGAAACTATTGTATCTGGTTAGTTGTCGCGTCACCGTCAGCCATCATAGCTGTGACCTTAAAACACTTCACTCCGAAGTCTCTCCAGAATCCATAGCCACCTCTTTGACACTACCCTAGGACGTGATTTGTGCACAGCCCCTGCCGGTATATAAGCAGCTGCTCACAATCAAACTGGTCGTTGCTCGCTTCGCAGAAAGCAGCGGACCAGCAGCGGAGCAGCGTCTACATCGATCTGCGTATCTGGACTGAAACGAAGGACTGAAAGCATTAGAAAACTTCCTCCCGGTAAGCGTTTAGAAAATAGGTATAAAGGCCAAGACAACAGCTTCCTCGTTCTTTTAATCAGCGCTGGAGCGTTAACTTTAATTGTTTTGTTATTTCGCTCATCAGATACGGCGGCGGAATCCAATTCCTTTTCCCCCAGTCACACGCTAAACCGAAACAGCGAGATGTCTTCCGTAAACTAAAACGGCGATTAATTACATTTTTGAGTTACTCGCATATCATGCGGAGCAGCGTCTACATTGATCTGCGTACCTGGACTGAGGCGAAGGACTGAAAGCATTAGAAAACTTCCCCCCGGTAAGCGTTTAGAAAATAGGTAGAATGGCAAAGACAACAGTTTCCTCGTTCTTTTAATCAGCGCTGGAGCGTTAACTCTAATTGTTTTGTTATTTCACTCATCAGATACTGCGGCGGAATCCAATTCTTTTTCCCCCAGTCACACGCCAAACAGAAACAGCGAGATGTCTTCCCTAAACTAAAACGGTGATTAATTACATTTTTGAGTTATTCGCATATCACACGGGGCAATGATTAGAAATAACCTTGACCCCGCAATTAGTCCTGGAGCGCTAACTCGAATTATTTTGTCTCGCTTACCAGACGCTGTGGCAGAATCCATTTCCTTTTTCCTCACCAACCTTGGAAGCGTGAGGATAGGTGCACATCGAGCCGGAATTACGAGGTGCTTTCTCTAAAAACCTAAGTAGGTGATTAATTACATCTTTAAGTTTCTCGCTTATTACATTGGTCTATGATTTATATATAAAAAATAGACCTTCACTAGCCTATTTTGTTTTCATTGGTATTTCAGACTCATTGACTCATATTCATCGCCCAAAAAGTGCAAACAGAGAACACCTATAAACCGCTGATTTCAGATAGATTAAGTCCCAGGGACATGGCCTTTGTCGCCCTCTATAAACATTACAAATCTAACAAACTTTGTTTTATGTCTGAAATGCTAATCTTTCCTGATCTACTCTCTTCCTTAGATCTCGCATGCCAATAAGTTGAAAAGTTCTACTACATTGCTATATTTGTTCACCGTAAGAAGTACTGAGGTTGTGTCATTAAACTTAAGGAGAGAGAGATATATATATTCTTATCTTCCCAACTGATCCCTTGGTGAGCATGTCTCTCATCTTCCTTTACTTAATCATTAGTTTCATGCAGACGTAGCACCCCTATCTTTTGTAACTGTTCTCGAAACTCACCCATCTCTTAGTTGATACTATTTTCCAGACTATATATGGGGACACACCACCATGGTGAATTTTCAAAAAAAAATTTCATTTACTGTTTTTATCTGAATGCTGTTTACCAGATTTTGTACAACGGTATCCAGTTTAAGCTATACATCCAGGAATCCTTTTGATTGATTGCTAGTATGACTAAACCATTTGTTGTTTGTGTTTTCCTTTACAAATTTTTCTCGTATCTTGGCTATTTTGTTCGTTATTTTCTATCATGTGTGCAACACTCATAATATAATTAGTATGTTCAATGCTCAACCACTCATGTATCTGGACCAGTGTTCATTTTAGATGAATTTTGTATGTTGCAACTTCATGAATAATCAGTATTATCTAATGGATATGTTTAGAATTAATAGTTTTTTGTTCACTAATTGTTATTTATCACTTGGTAGGTCCCATGGAACTTATGTCTGAATAATTTCTCGCCCTGAAGAAGGTGTTGCCCCGGTTAAAGGGGGTGTTACACCGAAACGCGCGTCGGCATATTGAACTGGATTGTTCACCACACAGATTTATTAAGACATTACAAGAACACATTTTCTTGTTACTCCATTCTGTTTACCATATGCCATTCTTCTTTTCTGTACCCCTCTGTGTATGTTTTACACTTAAGAAGACTCGCCTACCATTATTTTGGGCCTGTATTTTGTTCAACTTTTAGCTTTTAGGGTCATGTGTCTTTTGTTACATTGCATGAATGTGTCTTAGTATGAATGAGTATGTGTGAATAATTTTATTCCACAGATTGTCCATGGGTACCAATGTATTGTAGGACGAATAGGTCCTTGGTTTTGTCTGTATAAAAATGTTGGTGTAATGTATAAATCTTACGTATTCATCAAATAAGTCTTTTTCAAATAAGGTCGAAATTAAAACATGGATTAATACCCTATTTCTATGTGTTTTGTAATCTCTACACGGTCCAGATAGAGTGTTTTTTTCTGTCTTAAGAAACGACTTAGATGCGTTTATAAAATAACTATAGGTACAGCAGATATTTTTGTATTTACTTGTGAATTTTCCCCTGCTGCTCTACCTTCATCTATTCAGGGGTTCCCCTTTTCTAGTGGTTGGTCCTGTTGGCAGACCAGCTTCAGCTTCTCCTGGTGTTTGGGGCACAGATCCTGTTCTGCGACCAACCCGAACCTTTCTACGGTGTTTCTCAGCGACATGTTGGGTGCAGGTTGGCTCTTTGCGATACTGTCCGGCACAGGGGGGCAGGAGTGGGCCGGAGCACCGAGTGATGTGAGAGCGGCAGAAGTTGTCTCAGTCACTAATACACCAGCTGCTCTGACGGTCTGTGGCGGGAGCAATAAAGCTGAAAAAAGACCTACTGTGGGCCCAAGTGCGTCCTGGTCCTGTCCGGGCGTGAGAGGAGGCACCAGGCAACAACAAAGTAGTCCCTACAATTGAAAGATACTGCCCTGCAACGTCGGGGAATTGTAGTTGGTCAATGCTGCTTCCCCCGAAAACGGAAGTGACGCACCAGCCGACCAGCCAATAATGAGAGAGTTTAAAAGAGCAATGCCAGATTTAAACCAATGGCAAGGGACAAAACAAAAAAAACGCAATGAGTGGAGTTTCACCCTTAATACTTAATTACTTGATACCTGATAAAGGCAGCGCATGCGCTGCCCTATGAGAGAGCTAAAAATAGGAGCCACTGTGTTCTGTATTACCACCAGTCTTAAAATAAGTTAATTTGGAAGACCTAGAAGGCTGGATTTGCCTACTCCATGCAGAAGGAAAACTAATAGTTAAGAGGTCAGTGAGGCTGGTCAGCTTACTTACAGGCTGTGGAGTTACTCTTCATGAATCTTGAATGAATCCATGAATAAAATAGATTTGTATAGCGCAAAACAGCTGCTCCAAATAGGAGTGTCCTAGAACAGTTAAAGAGTAAACAAAAGAGGGAACAGCCAGCATTAGGTGTCTCTAAAGAGTTGAGTCTTAATTCTCTGATGTGGCACCTCTAATGTGGTCTGGTAAAAAAAAATTCCAGAGCTTCGGGACCCAGAAAGGGAAGGAACGCTGTAGTAATCAAAGAAGCTCTGGTATTCGGATAAGATGATTATAAAGCTAGGTTCTTTATTTACAGGAAAAGGATCTCATTCAACTGCTCCAGACTTTGCCTCGCAGTTCTGTGTTTGCATTTCAAGTCAGCACATTCTCAATGACATACTGACATTCCTCTTGGAATGTCAGCTTCCACACACCACCTTCCTTTAATAACTAAAAACAAATAAAAGAAGAAATATTATAAAAACATTTGTTTGTTTTTTTAATTCAAAAAATACAATTACAAGAGCGAAAAAGATGAATATATAAATTCCTTTTACATGTAACATAACAAGAAGCAGTTAAGCTTGTAATTAATTGAAGGGGGTGGCCTGAAGCCTACGATGGCGGACACGCCAGCCCGTCATTTATTGGCCTATAATAGGCAGCCGGAGCCTGGGCAACGGCGGAACCGTGCCCTGAAACTCCTGTGTTGCGGTGGGCGGACCTTGGCGAGTTCGCAGGTCATCTGGCAAAGGAGCAGAGCCTTGAGCCACGGCTGAGTTGGAGGATTCTCAAGATTGCAGATACAGTGCGGGTGGTTTGAAACAAGTGACTCTGTTGGTTGCTGTCTGCCCCTGCATTGGGCGCACTATAGCCACCGAGCTGGTGACTGGCCTGGGGGCACAGCTGGAGTGACCCCCACCCGTGCGGAACACCGGCACGCAGCAAAATCATTCAGGAGACAAGGAGCTGGGTGTGGCCGGGGATCAGAGCCTGGATCGGGGCTCGTGTCGACCTGCGCTGTCTGTGGGAGCTGTGCAGCTTCCTCACGCAGGCCTGGTGGCCTAACGAAGGGCCTGGACCGATTTTTTTCCCCCCCCCCCCCCCCCCCCCCCGGGGCCTGGGCCTCAACAGGAGAACTGGCGCAGCCCCGTGGGGGTGCCAGGGGAGGCCGGATTCATAGTCTGCTGGTGAGAAGCCGTTGCAGGCGAGTGCTGACTGGGAGGCCTGCACCCAGGTATATCGGTGGCCTGACTTGGATGGTCGCCGGGGGCTCGGACGTGACCTACTGCGGCAAACATCAATGGGTGCAGAGTAGTGCCCTGGGTGTGTGAGTGAACGTGGGCAAGCCCCGGAGGGGTACTGAGTAAAGGTTATCAACACACGTGGCTGTGGGCGAAGGCTGCGAGGAAGTCCCAACATCGAGAGTGAGACCACAACGGGCAGGAAGAGGGGGTTGCAGCACCCTGAACCTGCCCCGGGTCCAAGGAGCACGACCTATAAGCCTGATAGGAGCGTGATGGCCCCATAGCTGGCTGACATTCGGTGCAGGGGTGGACAGTCCCGGGAGCATAGGGTGCTTCACTACATGTTGTCGAGGGGTGGCACTACAGCTATTAGACCTTTTTCCCTCCGGGAGGCCTAACGAGCTTCCTTCCACAATGGGAAAGCCCAGGGGCTGCCAGGCGGGGGCCACACACTACCTGGAAGACAGTGCCCAGGAGCAATCTAAATCTACCCCAGAGGACCGGGTGCAACAGTTGAGCAAAATACTGGAGGCCATAGCTGACACAAAGCCCACCCTCCAAGATATCCGCTCGGTCACGGTGGGGCTCAGCCTACTGCGGCAAGAGCACAAGAAGTTATCAGAGAGGGTGAAAGAGACTGAAGCCAGTATTACAGAACTAGTGCCGGCACAGAAAGCACTAGAGCAACAGGTGGGGGCCATTACCGTCAGGGTGTGTGTGCTAGAGCGGAGGCCCGAAGACACAGAGGGGCGCAACAGGAGGAATAACATCAGGGTCTGGGCCTGCCAGAAGGGGCGCGGAGGGCAGTGATATGGTGTCCTTCTTGGAGCATTGGTTCAGAAGTGTGGCCGAACTGCCGGCCCCTGGGAGAACCCCTCGGCCTGTGGTGGTTCGATTGCTCCAGTCTCAAGTCAGACTTCCTCCTGCAAAAGGCACACGCCGAGGGCCAATTCACCATGCACAACAGCAGAATCTCCCCGGACTATCCACAGGAAGTGCAGAGGAAACTGGCCTCGTACCTGGAGGTCAAGAAGGCATTGAGAGGAAGGCATCCAGTACTCTGGTGTTCCCAGCCCGGCTGTGAATCATCCTGGATGGGTATACGCACTACTGTGAAAGTCCTAAAGACGCCTGCGACTGGTTAGAGGCTTACAAGACTGGGACTCCACAGCGCACGGGCTCTGGGCTTGCTCTGAGGAAAGCCACGGAGCTTGGGAAACGCTCCAGACGACGACCCCGCAGAGGGGCAACTAAAAAACCGACCTCAACGCAGACCGAGGGAGAGGGCTGAAGCGTTACAGGCTGTAGCAGCGCTTATGCAGGGTAAGAGTCCTCCGGATGGTTTTTGCGTCCTGAACTATGTCTTCATTGGTTACCCCAAGCTGAGTGCCTTACTAGATTAGAGCCTCATCTAGTACAAAATGTTTCACATGCTGTTTGGGCGGCCAACCGTTGTCGGACTGCCATGGGGTTGGGGAGTTGACCAACATGGGGGTCCATTTGTTTGTCCCTTATGTTTTGAAGTTTGCAGAGGAGGGTGGTGGTCATGAACGAGGGGGCGGGGGAGGGCTCCCTTTGTGTGGCTGTTTTGTGAAACCACATGAATGGTGGACGCTCGTAACTCCCTACGGTTCCTAACATGGAACATTCAAGGTATGGGGTCTATCGCAAAGCACCTCCATATTTATTAATACCTGAGGCGCAGGGATATACACATTGCATGTCTCCAGAAGACACACCTGAACAGTGAGGAAGCCGGGAAGTTGAGAGGGTGGAGGGGCAAGGTCTTCGCAACCACCTCCTTGGCTTGCACCAGGGGAGTACTGATTTGGGTCAAGCCAGGGGTCCCTTTTGCCCCTGAGCGTACGAGGCTGGATACAGAAAGACAGTATACCCTGATCATGGGAAGGTTGGTAGGTCAGGGAGTGACACTTAGCAATATATACGTGCCTAATCAAGACCAGATCTGTTTCAAGGAGTCCTTCTCTGCCTCAATGGCTAATAACTTAAATGGTCACATAATACTGGGGGGAGACTTTAACTGTGTTGCGGACTTTGTTACTGACTGTTCGCACCCTCCCCTATTGGTGACTCAGCCACACCGCACGGCTATGGGATTCCACACTTGGATATCTCACTGGGGCCTTGAGGACACTTGGAGACTGCAACATAACAGAGATAGGGAGTACTCTTTTTTTTTTTTTTTTTTTTTTTTTTTTCACCGGTCCATCAGGTACACACTAAGCTTGATAAGTTTCTCTGCTCTCCTGCATTTAATAGCTCCATGATCCACTCCGAATACCTAGGGCGCACAGTGTCTGACCATAGTCCACTGATAATGACGCAAAAGTCCCCAGGAAGGCGACCTCCGTACCTACCTGGAAACTGAATCCAACAATGCTTGAGGATGCTCCTTTCCGTACCTCACTACATGCACTCAGACACGTACTTCCCCATCAATGCCAACTCAGCATCTTCTGCTCAAGTGGAGTGGGAGGCATTTAAAGTGGTTGTAAGGGGCCACTGTATGGGACGGACGAGTGGTGCCCATAGAGAGCTTCATCAAGAAATGTTGGTCCTGGAAGGGAGCATCCACAGCTTAGATACCATCTAGGGTACGGACGATGCAGCCCAAGCGACACTACAGGCCACACGCGCAAAATATAATGATGCAATAGGGCGGTTGAGAGGTTACAACTATAAATACTATATGGATAGAGTGCAGAGGAAAGAAGGGAAGGCGGGAGGACTGTTAGTGAGGCTAATTAGACCTGAACTAGGGGGGATCGCCAATCACTCAAATTAGTTTAGATACTGAGCACGTGGTGCACGACCCGGACGTGATTAATGACTACTTTTTAGCATGTTATGAGCGATTGTACACGGCCCTGGCCGCTGCTCCCTGGCTGAAAATAAGTGAGTTCTTGGGCCCTCTACTGCTCCGTATGTTAGAGGTGGAGGATCAGGGAGGATTGGGAGATCCGATAAATTTGCAGAAATCAAAGTAGCTATTCGTGCATTAGCATCTGGCAAAAGGCCAGGGCCAGACGGCCTCCCAGCGGAATTTTACCAACGCTTCGCCGATATGTTAGCACCGCAATTAGTCAAGCTGTATGCAGCTGCATATGAAAGCGGTGAGTTGGCCTGCTTCACCCAGACTGCCCTAGTGATCCCTCTCCCAAAGACAAAGAAGACCGAGGCTGGAGTGAAAGATTACAGGCCTCTCTCCATGTTTAATTTGGACTTTAAGATCCTCAGTAAGGTGTTGTCTGGCAGGCTACTCCCACACGAGGTCCCTAGTTCACCCTGACCAGAATGGCGTTATCCCCTCTCGCAGCATCTCTTATAACCTCCGCAAGCTCTACTCTATACTTTACCATGTCGAGGCCCCAACCAAATACCATGCGGCAGTCCTATCTGTCAACTTGGAAAAAGCTATCGACACGGTGGGTTGGAAGTACTTGTTTGAGGTAATGCTGCACATGGGCTTTGGGGAGGACTGGGTGCGGTGGGTGCGACTCCTTTATGCTTACCCCACAGCAAGGGTTAAAACAGGCAGAACAATTTCCAGACAATATTAGATATCCCGCGGGACTACGCAGGGGTGCCCCCTTTCTCCCCTCCTCTTTGCTCTAGCAATTGAGCCTCTTGCGGATAGGATCCGCTAGGGAGGTGACAGGATAGGTTTGTCTATAGGAGGGCGGCTACATCAGGTCTCTGTACGCGGATGACCTCTTGATCTATTTGACAGAGGCAGCCAAGGGTACGTCTGCGTCCATACAAATCCTGGATGACTTTGCGCTGCCACCAGGTCAACAAAACTAAGAAACATCTGTTCCTAGTAGCAGGACCATTGCACAGACCGGAGGCATTGATTGCTGACATACTCTGGGCTCAATGTACGTTTAAATACCTAGGTATACACATTTTCCACTCCTTGGATGATTTGAAGGAAGGGAACATGGAGAGGGCGTTGCGCTCGCTGCGTTCCTGTGTGAACTTTTGGCGCATAGTGCAACTACACATTATGGCCCGGATCTCCCTATTTAAATTAGTTATGCTGCCCCGTCTATTGTATTTCTTTGTAAATCTCCTAGTCCTTATGCCAAGCAGCTGGTTCTGCCCCTTGAATGCCCTATTACGAGACTTGGTGAGGTGAGACGAACGCCCTAGGGTGTCTCTTATAACACTACAATGCCCTATGTCGGAGGGAGGGCTGGGGTAACGAACTTTGAATTTTATATGCTCTGCCCAACTACAGTGGCTAGCGCAATGGGTGGAGGGAGTAAACAAGGAGGGCATGTGCTTATCGCGCTCGGAGTCCTGTCCCATCCTAGTGATGGCAAAGCTACTAATCCCAGCAACGCCTACCCCGTATTGCTCATTTTGCAACGCACTGCTTTCCAGACTTGGAGACTGTGTCAGAGCAAGGAGCAGCGATTCACCAAGTAAACCCCTATGTTGCCCCTTGTGGGGTTACCACATGGCGACCCCCAAGTTATATTTACGAGCGAACAATTGGCTCATTGGTCAGAGGTAGGGTTGGATGGGCGAGAGGCAAAATGGCCGCGTTCTGTCGAGTGATCTGGTTGTCGGCACTCTCCTGGTTCAACTTTCCTCCCCCCCCGCTCTCCTATACAGTCCTCAGGTGATGAAGAAAGGAATCAACTCAATCGAGCAACGGGCATGATTTGGAGATTGTCTGTGGCGATTGGAGTTCCCTGCACTCATGAGACTAACTTGTGTGGGCCCCCTTTGCTTACGGTATACAGCTGTTCTCACCAGCTTGTTTTCTCTGGTCCTTTCGATGCCTCCTAAGATTAGCGCTAAGGGCACTAGGACCCGGGAACCTCCCGCAGGTGCAGCCACAGGTGCTGGGAGTCCTGCGAAGGCTATCAGCAGGAAAGTAGGTGTTTGCGGGAGCACGTCGGCTAGCTGATGGCTTGTCTCTAGGCTCAGCGGGGAAAGGTGGTGCTCCTGTCTGCAGCCGCCAGACAGTTCCTTTTCTGTTTAAAGCTCAAGAAGGCATAGGGAAAAATACGGCGGGCACCTCGGATGCATCGGATATTGGAAACAATGTTGCAACAAATGTCTGCGCTGCCCCTGGAAACACTTTCACAAGGTACTGCATCTATCTCTTTTTGCAATGGGAGCGAGGAGAATGTTGGAAAGGGGGGGGGCTCAGGGATGTTCGAAGGGGTCTGTTCGTCTCATTGATCTCATTGGTCCTGATGGGGATCCCACTACCACAGTACCCTGTACTTGAGGGGGACAACATCCGCGAATCAGGATAAAGTGATTGTTTTGGACACTGTTCCTTCTCAAAAGAATGGCTTGGAAAAAGGAACTACCAGCCAGAAACCTGCAGGCAGTTTCAGAGAGAGGGGGCGAAGGAGAAGATCTGGTCTTACAAAATGCAGATCAGTTAGTCATGAGCCTTGCAAAGGAGGGGGATTTGGGGGATAAGTTTTATTCTATGTTGGATCCCTCTAACTCTTCGGGGGATGAAAGTCCTGGAAAAGACTGAGCGAAAGATGAAAGTGACTCGAGTAACCTACGTCTGGAAGAGGGGGAGACAGGAGCTGACTCTTCCTGCAAATAAAGCCTTGGGTTCAGCTGGCTAACTGGTCTGGGACCACTTGTTTTCTTTAAAACTGAGTGACAATGAAGTAGTCCCTGGAGGAAGCTCTATGGAAGCTTCCGGTTCAAATACTGGGGCTCAAGAGGAAATCACTCTCTCTACTATCTACCAGAGTATAATGGCCCATCGAGAAGAGACCCGGGCGGCGGGCTCACGGACCCAAGGTGCAGTTTGAAAATTACACAACTCAGTACGCAGAGTTGCAAAGACATGTTCAGAGTTTGCAGCCAGATTTGGAGAGGCTGAATTTCGAATCTCGACATTGGATGATGAGCTAGCTCTTCAAAAGTCCATTACTGAATCCGTGAAGGCGCAGAAAGACGACACAATTTGGAAGCTGACTGATTTGGAGAATCGTTCATGAAGGAACAATCTGCAGATTTTAGGTGTGGCGGGTACTGATGTTCGGCAGTTTGTGGTGGAACTCTTTTCGGAAGCATTTCCCGAACTTACACAATGGGACTGGGCAGTGGAACTGCAAAGGGGCCCATAGGTTTCCTTTTAACCGATGTAAAAAACGGGGAAGTCTATTGATAGACCTAGAGCCATTCTGATTTTGTCTTAACAATTTCCTAGCCCATGAACAAATATATGATGTGGCTAGACCGGATAGGGAGAGAGCGGGAAAGAGATGGGAAAGGGATGCATATTCTTTGTGCGACATGATTTCTGTCCGGCAACAGTAGAGAAAAGGTGGCATCTTCGACAATTGATTCCATTATTTCAGTCAAAGGGGGCACAGATTTTCTTACTAAATCCTGCTAAACTGAAAGTTATATTTAAGGGTCAGACACAATTCTTTTCTTCTGAAATTTTAGCTAAAGAATTTCTGCAATCGATCTGAGGTGGACAATTGGACACAATGTTTTTGCTGATTCATATAAGGTGTTTGATGGCCACCGATGTTTAGGTTTAATGGTATAATAGGATCCTTTGTTTTCCATCCGATCTCTTATTTTTCTGTTGCACCTTTTCTGCTCTGTGGGGTGGGAGGTGACGGAGGGCCAGGTGAGGACTGACAGCTCTCCATCACAGAGGACTTAGGTCCTTATGCCTCACTTGGGAGGAAGGGGGAGGGGCGGGAGGGTGGATATGGGGTTGAGGGGGGCTAGGGAGGGGTGGGAGAAGGTGTGTAGGAGGGTGTCACTGTTTTTGTTTACATATGGTCATGGCATCTTCTATGCAAGAAAGAATGAAGTGTTTGATTTCATTGGTTGTGGTTATTGGTCTGGGATGGCAAGACCTGAGATGGAGTATCTCAGCTACAGGGATGATGGGTAGAATGCGTATATGCTCATGCAATAATATGTGCCCTGAATGACAGGAAAAAGAGGGTTGACAGCTAAAATTCTCCAATTTATGCATGTCGATGTGCTATGCTTACAAGACACTCGTATACCCAGGAATAAATGCCGCTGGCTGAGGGATTTGGGTCTTGAGGTGTTAGCTTGCACTCAACAAGGTACAACAACTAAAGGGGTGGCCATTCTGGCAAAACGAGGCATTGGAGTTTGCAAACTAATAAAGGAAGACAGCCTTGGGCGCTGGATCATCTTAGAAATTATAGTTAATGATACCCCTTTATCAATCTGCTCTATTTATGGCTCTAACCTAGATGATCCAGATGTTCTGAACCATCTGAGTGTAGAATTGGTGCTATGGCCATACCCTTTAATTTTCTGCAGAGATTTTAACATCCATTTAGATAGTGATTTTGATTTAATTGGCAATCTTTCATATCAGGGAAGGAAAGTAAGAGTCTTTAAAGCTCTTCAAGGCTTAGCTAGGGAACATGGGTTGGTTGATGTTTGGCACAGGCATAAACAAGATGATGCAGGGTTTACTTTTTATTCAGCGCCTCATAATAAATTAGTCAGTTTTGATTATTGTATTGTTTCTAACCAAATCGTTTAGACTGCTAATATTGAGATCTCTCCTAGGGTTATTTCAGATCATAATCCGATATTAATAGAATTACCACTAAGCAACAATTTTAATAAACAGAGGTCTTGGAATTTTGTAAGTGAACTGTTGTTGGATCAGTCATATTGTGCTCACAAGGCCAGGTGGATTGGGGAATTTTTTAAGATCAATAGAAATACAGTCTCCGATTCTATGGTTTGGGATGCCTTTAAGGCTGGGGTACGTGGGGAGACTTAGCTTTTCCATATCTCACCAGAAGAGAATACTGGGGGAAATTGGGGGATGGATTGAACAGCTGAGGCTAGCTGAAATTGAATTTGAGGAAAATAGCGAGGGGTTTAAATATAGAGGAATCCCAAAAGATTATCGCTACTATCAAAGTGAAAATTCTTCAGCACTTCGGGGAGGAGCTAGCTGCTAAATATATGCTCTATAGGGATGAAATGTATGAATTCGGAGAAAATACAGGAAGGGTTATAGCAAAGCGGCTGCAACAGAGGGAAATTGCTAATTATATTCATAGGATTAAAGATCATTGAGACCAGATACAGGACTCTCCAATAGAAATCCTGAATGTATTTAATAGGTATTATAATCAATTGTATACGGAGGGAGCGGTTACAGGAGGGGAAGATTCTATGCAGGAATTTTTTGCAGACAACCAAGGTCACACATGAACAAAAGGAGATTCTTGCAGCACCGATTACGTGGGAAGAAGTGGAGGGGGCAATGTCTCTAGCTACTGGCAAGGCCGTCGGCTCGGATGGCATCCCTCTGGAATTTTTCAGAACATCTCGGCAGTCACTCCGGCAAGTATCATAACCTTATTTCAATCTGCTCAAAGGGGCTCTATCCCTGACTCCTGGCGAAAGACCACCATAATAATATTTTTTTTTAAAGATAAGCCTGAGCTGAATCCTTCTTCTTATAGACCTAATTCACTTATCAATTGTGATAGCAATTGATAAGTGATAAGATCTATTCTAAAATATTGGCGTCTCGGTTAGGAAAAGTTATCACTCCTCTGGTATCAATCCACCAGCATGGATTCATCCCGGGAAGGGATACAACTGACCATGTGAGGCGTGTTATTGCTCTTCTGTATTGGGCTCAGGAAACGAAGTCTCTGCTAGGAGTGATCCTGTTGGACGCTGAGAAAGCGTTCGACAGGGTCTCCTGGTGGTTTTTGTGGTATGTCCTGCAATGGAAGGGGTTCTGTACTGAATTCACTCAAGCAGTTAAGGCTCTTTATCCCCAGAAGCTGTCATTCGTATTTCTGGACAGGGGTCGAGATCATTTAGTAAGAGGTACCCGGCAGGGGTGCCCATGCTCCCCCTTACTTTTTGCATTATATATCGATTTGTTTCTCAATAAATTAGATTGGAGTATGAATATTAATCCAAACAGAGTTCACAAGATGGAGTATAGTACATTGGCATATGCTGACGATTTTATGATACTTACTAGTGATGTTCCCTTGGCGTTCCCAGCAGTGAGGACTTTGGCAGAACAGTTTGGTATTTGCTCCGGCTACAAATTAAATGTGGATAAAACCCAAATCCTTCATTCACATGGCATGCTCCATGTAGATCTTCCAATTGTCTCAGAAGTAAATTATCTGGGAATTAAGATCACAGCGGTAGTAGACCAAATTCCTGAACTGAATATTGTACCAGTGATGGATACTGTTAATCAAAATTGGAGAGGTTAGACCATTTCCATCTCTCTCTACATGGGTGAAGTAATGTCATAAAAATGTTCATCCTTCCCGAATTTTTATATTTGTTTAGGACTGTTCCTCTTGAGTTTTTTTACATCTTGCCTAGCAAGGGTAGAGAGTATTTGCTCCAGATTTTTTGGGGGGTTATCGCAGACCAAGAAGGGCGGGAAAATGGATGACTCTTCCGAGACATTAGGGAGGATGGGGTATGCCTCATTTTCTTTTATATTATTGGGCATCCATGTTACAACATATGGGGATCCTTTTAGTTGGGGCTAAGGCTGAAATCCCAATGGCTAGCAGACCAACCATATATGAAATCGGGCTGGGGAACGAAGCTAATAGCTGTCTGGTTAGGATATTAGAACCTAGTTACTATAAAAAGACTAAATTTAAAGTACTTAAAGCTGCTTATTCTGTATGGAGACAAATTCGGTGTAAGTTGAAGATCCCAAATGTAAATATATATACTCCACTTTCAGCCTCTGGTATCCTTCCACCAATCTTTCAGGATCATACTACATTTAGGATGGGAGAGTAAGGGAGGTTTTTTTTTCTGGGTGATTTGTTTGATGGAGGCCAACTTGTCTCATTCATGAATCTACAGGAAAAATTTGGTCTATGTAAACGAGATTTTTTTTAAATACTTACAGGTTTGTAGTTTTTTAGGGAAAAGCATGCATGGATTAGATGTAAATTTTGACAAGATATGTTTGATCGAAATAATACAGAAGAAATCTCCGATAGGGAAAATGTATCAACAATTACGGGAAGCTCTCCCTGATGATATTTGCAGTTGGAATGTAAAATGGGAAAGCAAGCTGGGAAAGATAGGAATAAATATTGAGAAATCATTGGATTTATCGAATCAGATTTTAATCATTGGAAGTCTCAAGAGCCAACATTTCATGTCAGTTTTTGATCTTTATTATACACCAGGAAAGATTGTTAAGTGGGGGGGGGGGGGGCATGGGAGGGGGGGAAATGTAATAGGTGTGGGCTGCAGACGGCAGATTCTATTCATGTTTTTTTCCTGCCCTAGGTTGGGTACTATTTTGCAGGAGGTCAAATCTTTTCTGGCTACTATCTTAGGGATCTCGATAACCATTACGGCAGATCTTGTAATTCTGGGTTTAATATATACTTTGGAAGGAAATGCAAGGCCAAGATCTACGATTGGATTTTTGTTTATTGCAATGGCAATTGTACGCTTATGTATTACTTCCCAATGGACAAGTCCAGATTCCCCCTACGTTTATTAATTGGTGATCAAGGATGTTGGCTATATATAACTTGGAATCCTCTATCTATGTATAAATTGAGAGTACGTAGAAAGGGTATTGGGATGCAAAATCTAGGCTCCTATCACAAATTGGCTGCAGTAAGCCTTAGAAATGTATTCCAACTCATTGTACTTATTCTGAGCGTATTTCTTTTGTTTGACAACCCTTTCTCTTATAGGAGGGATAGTGGATCTTGATCAAATTTCTGGCTCCACAGCTATGAAAGTTTTTTTTTTTTAACTGTTTGAACCTAGTCTTATGGTCCACTGATTACTGCTGATTTCTGGCTTGTACATCCTGCTATGTGGGGTCCTCCACGATGCTCCCTTGTTACCAAGCGTTTTAGTTTGGTTTTTTGCTTCCCTGTTTACTGTTGGGCGACAGATGCTTCGGTTTTTGAAGTGTAGGTTGGGGGGGGCGGGGGGGTTTGGAGCTCCAACTCCCGTTTGTTCTGGTTTTTATTTTTCTTGTTCTCTGCACCAAGTCTGACACGCTATATCTGGGTGAAGGCATCCCTCACATTGACATGCTCCCAAGTCCACTGGCTCTGAGCTTGGCTTTATCCCCACCCGCTCCACCATACGGGCCAATGGCCCGGTTTCCTGCACTGTCCCCTCATGTCTGGTGAATCTAGCGGCGCGTCCTTGCTCCATATCATGTCCTGGAATGTCAACGGCCTACTGGACAAGGTTAAGCGCGCTGCCGTCCTGCAATACGCTCCGAGTCAGGCTGTGGATGTGCTCCTGCTTCAGGAGACCCGCCTATTAGGCAACCACTGCCACTTTCTTGCGCGCTATGTCTTCGGAGCAGTCTGGCATTCTGGATTCAATAGAGGTTCGAGAGGGGTGGCTATCCTGGCGCGTGGCGCTCTTCCCTTAGTAGCGTGTAAAGTGACGCATGACCCGCAGGGTTGTTTTGTTCTTCTAGAAGGGGCCCTCGGAGACCGTCCCCTTAACTTGGTAGTGGTTTATGCTCCCCCCGCCCTACTGGCTCCCACACTCCATAGGCTTACCCCTGTGATTGCTGCCCTGCCCCTGGTACTGAGTGTGGTGGGAGGTGATTTTAACGCTGTTATGCACCCTGTCCTCGACTCCACGTCCCCTTCCTCCGCCTCCAGAGACTACCCAATCTGGCCTCCTCAAGACTTGGGCCGCCGGCCTGGGGTTCGGAGATGCCTGGAGACTTTTGCACCAGACTGCGCAGCAATACTCGCATCTCAGCCTCACACCGCACCCATGCGTGCATAGATTATATTTTCCTGCCAGCCTTGGATTGTCGGGCGACTCAGTCTCTATCCTTCCGAGGGGCCTTTCAGATCATTCTCTGGTGACCCTCCGTGTGGGGGTCCTCCCCCCCCTCCCCCCCCTACGCTACCTATTACACTACCCTATATTCGGTGCGGGTGCCTGGCCTTTCCCTCCACGAGCTCCTCCAGCGAGACCGTTTCCCCCTGCCGCGTCTTAGTGAATCTGCAGCGGCGGATCTGGATCTTCCGATTACCCCTGAAGAGGTGACAGACGCCATCTCCCGCATGGCAGCTGGTAAGACGCCGGGCCCAGACGGGCTCCCCCAAGAATTTTACTTGTCCTACCGAGATACTTTGGTCACGCCTCTCATTGAGATGTACAATGAAGCAGTAGAGTGTGGCTCCTTTCGCCTGGAGACTGACCTGGCGACCATTGTAGTAATCCCTAAGTCTCAACCCCCCTCGAGTTGTTGTTCGGACTATCGTCCTATCTCGCTCATCAACACTGAACTTAAGATCTTCGCCTCCATCCTGGCCAACCGCCTACAACCCCACCTAGCCACACTCATTCATCTGGCCCAGTGTAGATTTATGCCTCTCCGAGGCACCAGACATTGTCTCAGACTCTTTCATCTTGCTCTCGCAAATCGGCACTTGCTGTCCCCATATTTGTCTCTCCTGCTGGTAGATTTCAAGAAGGCTTTTGATTCGGTCGATTGGGGTTACCTGGAGGATGTTTTGGAGCAGATGGGCTTTGGTGCTCCCTTCCGCAAGCTGGTGAAGACGCTGTACTAGCGACCCCGGGTGCAGGTCCTAGTCAACAGAGCTTTATGTCATCGTTTCCCCGTTTTCCGTGGTACGCGACGGGGGTGCCCCCCTCTCTCTGATCCTCTTCGCTCTGGCGCCCCTTGCCTGTCTGATTCGTGGTGACCACTCCCTCACAAGCTGGTGGTGGCCCGGCTTGCGGAGGACAAAATTGCACTTTATGCGGATGACTGCCTGCTGTTTTTGGCTGATCCAGCCCAGTCGGGACCCCGATGCCTCTGGGTGCTTAGCCTCTTCGAATGTACCTCTGGCCTACGGCTCAATCCAGCTAAGTCCGTGTTGGTCCCCCTGCATGTATCGCAGGAGTGATATGACTGGCAGTTGACGATCCCCCTTTGACAGCAGTCCTTCAAGTACTTGGTGATCTGGGTGGCCCTTCTCCCCGAACTTGCATGGTCGCTCAATGTCACCCCGCTGGTCAAACGGGTCCGTGCGAATCTCTCGAAATGGCGTACTCTGCCCCTAAACCCTTTGGGAAGGATAGCCCTTTTCAAAATGATGATTTTACCCCGTTTTCTCTACATGCTTCAAAACACACACCTCTTGTTCACCAGATCTTGGTTTCAGGAGATGGCTGGTCTGATCACGAAGTTTTTAGGGGGGGGGGGGGGTGTAAGAGGCCCAGGCTGGCCCTGGCCCAGTGCCGCATTCCGCCTTTTGACAGAGGTTTTAGTCTGACGAGACTCTACCTGTATTATTTAGCAACCCGACGACTCACGCTTCACGACTGGTTTAACGGCGGATAGTCCGATCCGGCGTATCACCTGGAACTGCACACTCTGGGTTTCGCCTCCCTCCAGGGGATGCTCTATGGAGCGGCTGTCCCTTAGGCTCTCCCTGAGGTTACTCGTGGAGTGTTCCTGGCTTGGCGAGCCTCATTGCGCCACACCCACTGGTCGGGCAGACTGACACAATCTACCCACCTGTGGTGTGATACCTGACTCGGGGAGGTGGCGTCCCTGGTAGGGTTCCGGCAGTGGGACCTCATTGGGATATCCCTGTTGGGCGATGTCTAGAGTGGTACCCACTTGCGCTCCTTTCAAGACCTGCAGGCCAGGCTTTCTCTCCACCCCTCCCAACTTTTCCGCTACCTGCAGCTGCGCCATGCCCTTCGCTCATACATCTCAGATGGTACTTCCATGCCAGAGTACAGTCTTTGCCGGAGTGCAGATTATGACTGGTGATTTGGGGACGGGGGGGATCTCCAAAATATACTGATCACTCACTAATAATACCCCCAACTCCCTCTCACCTCCGTGATAAGTGGGAGGGCAGGCTTGGGGCGCTAGAGGATGCCGACTGGAAATGCCTTGATGGACCCCAAAACAATCAGTCTCGGCGCAGCTTCGGTGGTCCAAATTTACTTCCTGCATGCGGCCTATCTTATGCAGCTGCGCCTTCACAGTGCAGGGCTCCGGTCGGATGCCCTTTGCCCCTGCTGTTCCCATCCCAGCGCAGATTTTTATCACATGGTGTGGCTTTGTCCCGCGATACAGAGGTACTGTGAGTCCTTAACAGGAGAATTGACGGAGGTCTTGGGCTGGGACGTCCCTCTGGCTCGTACTTTCATTCTATTGGGCATAACTGATGGTTTGGACGGTAGCCGAGCCGAAAAGCTTTTTCTTAACACGGCCTTGGTGGTAGCTAAGAGATATCGCTGCCCATTGGCTGACTGCTACAGCATCAACATTGGCGCACTGGCATAGGGGGGGTGGACTGGTGTGCCGCCCAGGAACGACCTCTCTATGTGGCCAGGGGATGCCCCGGGAAATTTCGCCGAATGTGGGGGAAGTGGGTGGGGGTGATGAAGTTTTACATTTACATCGGCTGGGTCTACGGCATGCTTCTAGTGATTTGGGCTTTTGATTTGCATGTATGTCCCTTTTATATCAATGTGAACTGTGCTTACGCTGGACTATTCCCATGCGATGTAACTCTGAATGGTGCTGTTTGTTTGGTTACATTGAAAGCTCAATAAAATTGATTAACAAAAAAAAGAAATTCTGGCTCCAATTGAGAATTTTGCAGTGTTTCTTTCTTTTATTTTTCTATATTTCAAGCTTGCCATTGTGTCTTGTGTTTTGCTTGTTGACGAATATGCCTTGTAACATTGAAAATGTTTTCATTTTGGCCAGAACTCAGGCCTTGTCATCAACTGGGCTAAATCATGCGTGTATGTGCTCTCTGGGGAGGCTCCTGTCCTTCCGCGGGGTTGTCCGATTCAGATTGCCTCTCAGGGGTTTCGATACCTGGGTGTCTACATAACTCTGGACCCAGAGGCTTGCTACGAGCGGAACTTGCTTCCCCCTCTCCAGCGCTTGAAGGAGGACGTCGTGCGCTGGCGGGGCCTGCCGCTTTCGCCGCTCGGCCGGGCGGCGTTGTTTAAGATGTCGTTGCCACGTTTCTTATACGCTCTCCAGAACACTATGGACCCAGTCCCGGCGCGCTACTTCCGTGAGGTGGAGAGTTTACAGCGCCGCCTGTTCTGGGACGGGAGGCCGCGCATTGCCCTGGCAAAGTTGACGCTCCCATGGTATGACGGGGGGGATTGCCCTCCCGGACATTAAACGGTATTCCTGGGCCTCCCAGCTAGCTGCAATTAACCATGGCCTCTATGGGCCCGCCTTGAACCCGGCGTTTGAGATGGACAAGATGCTACTGCCCGGTGGCGACTACAATCGAGCGCTCTACTCTGGCGCGCCCGATGCTCGCTTGACGGGACCTACGCGTGTCATGGTCAGAGTATGGCATGCGGCTAATGCAGCTATGGGGTGGAAGGACCGTTTGACCCGGGCGTCACCGCTGTATGCGTCTGAGAAGCTGGGCTCTCTCTGGACCTCGAAGGGCTTCGCGAAATGGGACATGATAGGCATCAGTAAAGTGGGGGATCTCTGGTCGAGGGGAGGATTTAAAACATTCGAGATGCTGCAGACGGAGTTTCAGTTGCAGGGTAGTGAATACTTTCGATACCTGCAGATCCGTCATGCACTGGGCTCCGTCTTCCCAGATGTCGCCTCCATCCCGGAGTCTTCCCCCCTGAAGGATAGAGTGCTAGATGGCCACGTTCCAGATAGTACGATCTCCCTTATTTATAAAAAACTGATTAATGATCGATCGGGCTTGCTGATTGGCCTTCGCGAGGCTTGGGTTGCCGACGGTCTGGAATTGGACGATGAGGACTGGATCTCCGCGGTGGCCTCTCCGAAGGAGGTGGCTATACCGGCTCGCCTTCGCTTCGTCCAGCTCAAAATACTCCACCGGGTCTACATGACGGGGCCAAGGCTTCAGCGCATGGGCTACACTGTGGATGGTTTGTGTAAGCGTGGTTGTGGTGCCGTGGCGACCTTCCTGCACATTTTATGGGAATGCCCGAAGGTGGAGCGACTCTGGCGCGGTGTGCACGAGGTCCTGCGAGTGGTTACGCGTGTTGCGCTGCTGCCGGAAGCGAGGAGATGCCTGTTGAATGTGTGGGAACCAACTGACTACTCGGCTCCGCAAACGTGGTGGGTGACTCTGGGATATATGATTGCTAAGCGTGACATTGCGCAACTGTGGGGATCCCAGAACCCCCCGACGGTGTCGGCCTGGAAAGAGCACATGGATTGGTGCATGTTTCGAGAAAAGGTGGTGTATGTGGCGAGGGGTAAGCCTGCAACATGGGTGAAAGTGTGGGGCCCCTGGAACGCCTACCGTGGGAGTATTTGCGCGCCACCATTGCTGCCTGCTGCCTCACCAGCCCCGTCCCCTTAGCTGACCCCTTCCCCTAGCCCCGGGCACAGGTTCCCCCAGTCCTCGCTCTGTTTCCCTTCCCCTCTTTGGACTCCTCTAATAGTTGGGGTTCCCCTTTGGGGAGCACGTGCTGTTACTTTCGACTGTAGGGTAGCCTTGTGGGTGTTGTTTTTTTTTGTTGTTTGTATAAAATGAAACCGCACTGTGACGCATTATGGCTGTGGCCCATGATGTTGATGACTCCTTCTTATGCTCCTTTGTACTGCCAAGGGTTCTATGAACGTATGCCATATGTTTCTGCCATTCCTAGCGGCCGGCCGGAAGGTTGTGGGCCCATAATTGTATATTCTTGAGATTTGTAATAAACGGTTTAAAAAAAAAAAAAAAAAAAAAAAAAAAAATGTTTTCATATAAAATGGGGATAAAATCAATAAAAAAATAAAATTAAAAAAAACAGATGCTGGGTTGGATAATGTTGGGGATTGCTACCTGGACAAAGTTCTGATTCAGTTTGAAGAGTTGATTGAGGGCTGTGGGCACGTTTAAAATACATACAATTCAATTATACACACGTCTTACATGTTACTTGTCTGGGGGAAGCCCGACAATGTCCCAGATGTATGCACCCAGATGCAGACTTTGGCCACATGACTTGGGACTGTCAAAGCCTATGTCTTTTCTGGGAAGGTGTGCTGGGCAAGCTCAGGGGGACGTTCGGCAGGGTGCTGGCCCCCACAGTGCAGACTTCTTTATTGGGCCTTTTCCCTAGGCAGTCACTGGGCCTTGCTAAGCGCAGAATAGCAATGGAATGGAAGTCTCCGAGGGGCCCTCAGTTTCGAGACTTGGAATAGGGACATCATCACATGGGCCAGGGCAGAAGGTAGAGCGCTCAGCTGGGAAGAGTCCAAGGGGGTGAGGAAACTCCCAATAGCTGAACAATGGAGAGAGGCGCTGGCAGCATGGGAGAAGCCAGAGGGAACTGAAAGTGAGGCAGGGCCAGGACAATGGCCCCACCCTTTAGACACTAAACATGACAGTCCAGCGCAGCCTCCAGAGAGCCCTGAGAGTTGATACGAGTGGTAGACGTACATGGGATATTGCCTGTTAGAGATCTGTCGGTTGGGCGAGGGAGACCGCGAGAATGGGTGGTCTCTCTCTCTGTCTCTCTCTCTCTCTCTCTCTCTCTCTCTCTCTCTGTGTCTCTGTCTCTCTATCTCTATCTCTCTCTCCCTCTCCCTCTCTCTCTCTCTCTCTCTCTCTCTCTCTCTCTCTCTCTCTCTCTCTCTCTCTCTCTCTCTCTCTCTCTCTCTCTCTCCTTCTCTCTCTCCTTCTCTCTCTCTCTCTCTCTCTCTCTCCTTCTCTCTCTCTCTCCTTCTCTCTCTCCTTCTCTCTCTCTCTCTCTCTCTCTCTCTCTCTCTCTCTCTCTCTCTCTCCTTCTCTCTCTCTCTCTCCTTCTCTCTCTCTCTCTCCTTCTCTCTCTCTCTCTCCTTCTCTCTCTCTCTCTCCTTCTCTCTCTCTCTCCCCTTCTCTCTCTCTCTCTCTCTCTCCCCTTCTCTCTCTCTCTCCTTCTCTCTCTCTCTCTCCTTCTCTCTCTCTCTCTCCTTCTCTCTCTCTCTCCTTCTCTCTCTCTCTCTCTCCTTCTCTCTCTCTCTCCTTCTCTCTCTCTCTCCTTCTCTCTCTCTCTCCTTCTCTCTCTCTCCTTCTCTCTCTCTCTCCCCTTCTCTCTCTCTCTCCCCTTCTCTCTCTCCCCTTCTCTCTCTCTCCTTCTCTCTCTCTCTCTCTCTCCTTCTCTCTCTCTCTCTCTCCCCTTCTCTCTCTCTCTCTCCCCTTCTCTCGCTCTCTCTCTCCTTCTCTCGCTCTCTCTCTCCTTTTCTCTCTCTCTCTCTCTCTCCCCTTCTCTCGCTCTCTCTCTCCTTCTCTCTCTCTCTCCTTCTCTCTCTCTCTCCTTCTCTCTCTCTCTCCTTCTCTCTCTCTCTCCTTCTCGCCTTCTCCCTCTCGCCTTCTCCCCTTCTCTCTCTCTCTCTCTCCCCTTCTCTCTCTCTCTCTCTCTCTCTCTCTCTCGCTCTCTCTCTCCCCTTCTCTCGCTCTCTCTCTCCCCTTCTCTCGCTCTCTCTCTCCTTTTCTCTCTCGCTCTCTCCTTTTCTCTCTCTCTCTCTCCTTCTCTCTCTCTCTCCTTCTCTCTCTCTCCTTCAGAATCACCAGTGAACTATTTGCAACGTGACTGCCCCCTCAGGTCATACTGTCAAATATTATCTACTTTGCTTGTCTGCACAGGTTTAATGTACTTTTTCATTTTGTTTCCCTTTTTGTTATAAGGTTTGAATTCAATAGAGTAGCATTTAAATGATTATGAATGGTAAGCATACATGGGATTGATGTTGGTAAACACCCACTTCCAAATTGTAGTAAAAAAGATATCCGTGAAGCAAGTACTAGACAATATGGTCATTAACTGAAGATGTTAGTAATTTATTGGACTGCTGCTAATAAAGTCTACTATGTGGTGTGAAGTCTACTAGATGAGTAGAGTATTTGCTCCAAGGAAGCACCTACAACGGGGATTGTCATTGTTGTCTGTAGATAAGTCTGTAACCATTTACGATACAATCTCCGCATCATTACTATGTTTCTTACTCACCTTTTTTTCCTTTTTATATCATATGTGACGAACTATACAAAATACTGATGAAAGTATGTCTTAAAAAAAAAAGCTGGTGATTCATTTTATTTACATATTCCTGCAAGTACTTAGGTATTTGTACCTTCCTGCTAGATCTTCTGATTTTTGTGTCTTTGTGAGATTACTACCCTTTTACTTGTATTTGGCTTAGAATTAGCAATATTTTCTCTACATTTAAATGCTTTATCTCCATTCCTGTTACTGGCGTCTAAGCCCAATTTACTCTAGTACAGCACAACGCCATTCAAATTCCAAATCTTATGGTCTTGAGTTTTGATGGCATTATCAAAGATTGTTATAACCTGAATGGGTTTGGAATACCTGCGGCAGTCATCCTTTCCCTCAGAGGCTTTAATCAGGGCCCAATCCCCAACAGAAACCTTGGTTTATTTTACTGTCATTCACTTATCAAAGCAATCCTTTATCTTCTTGAGCTTCTCTCCTTCTCTCACATACCAGTCATCCCTACTAGTACCTTTGCCTAAACCAAACTCATACTAATTAACCCAAAAAGGTTCCATCAGAGTTAGAGTACCTTCCCTAGCACAACGGGTAAAACCCCATTTTAATTGTTCAGTGTGTTGTAAACCTGTATAATTCCATCTTATTTACCTCCTCCTTTCTAGTAAGTTAGCTATAGCTAAACTGACTGTCTCCTTTATTACTCTGTTTAGTCTTTCTACCATGCTGTTTGTTTCTGGATGGTAAAGAGCACATTTTGTGTTTAATCCCTTTTTTACTTAAGAACTCCTCCATTTCAACCAGTTAACCCCCCATTATCAGAGTAAAGTTTCAGGAATTCCCTCTTGCTATAAGTTCTTTCAAAAACGTTACTACATGTTTGGTTTCTATTCCTCTTGTGATACAGATCTCAGGCGACCTTGAAACCCAGTCCTCTACAACAAGTATAAACGTTTCACACCCATCTCCATGAATAGTTCCAACAATATCTGGTGCAATGTGCTTCATGGGCCTATCGGACGCTCCCTGACCAACATGGGTTATACTCTTGCCTTCCTAGATTGCTTGCTAAGGGCACACGGCACACAATCTCACACCACTCTCAACCTGAAGATCCAAACCTGCCCACCAATATGAACTGCGCAACCTCTTTCCTCTTGGATATACCTTGATGACAGTCATGCGCCAATGCAATCAATTCTTCTCGAAGAGCTGCATGGGCAAGGAGTCTCATCCCTCAAAACAATAATTCATTATGTTCAGACAACTCCTCTTTCACAGACCACAATGCTTTGCATCCAACTGAAAGCATTTTCCCCACAATTCTTTTCAATTGCCTAACAGCCCAGTGTACAGCAAGAACCTCCAGTTCAATGACAGAATACCTGTTTCCAGCACCTTTCAAACCTATCGAAAGAAACATAATGGTACTAAGACAGTGGTTCCCTTGCTGTTGCAAAACCGCACCCAACCCTTTCTGGCTGGCATCCATTGTTATGATCGATTTTACTTTAGGATCAAAATATTTTAATGTGTGTGCTCTGTTGAGGTCCTTTTTCAACACTTTGAACTCCTTCTCACAAGACTCATTCCACTCAATCAACCCCTTTCCTCAGCAAGCCTCTCATGTTGAGACTTAGTTCTACAAAGTTCTGGACAAACTTACCATAATATTCGGACATTCCAAGAAACTCTTGGAAGATGGTGAGCTCATCCTTAGAATGGTGTAAACAAGGTCAGCTTTTAGGACTACTCCATCTGTAATGGTGTGCCCTAAATAATCGATTGCATTTACACTTATGCAGTTTTATTGTGAGATTACACTCACACAACCTCTTGAGTACCTCCCTAAAACGAGCATCGTGTTCTGCAACTTGTTTGCCAAATATCAGTATATCATCCATACACACACTCACTCTCTCCTCTCTAGGACGCTGA
Source organism: Triturus cristatus (assembly GCF_964204655.1). NCBI lineage: Eukaryota > Metazoa > Chordata > Amphibia > Caudata > Salamandridae > Triturus > Triturus cristatus. Next base: position 845,991,990 of record NC_140586.1, on the reverse strand, counting down.
AATACAAGACCAAAAGGTATCCTTACGTAGCGCAAGGTACCAAAGGGCATCACAAATGCCGTCAAATCCTTAGATGCATCGTCCAACTTAACAGGATTATAGGTGGATGCAAGATCAATTGTACTAAAGTCGTTCGCTCTATCCAACAACATCAGTAACTCGGCAATATTGGGAAGTGGATATTTATTCACTACCACATTCTTATTCAGAGGCCTCAAGTCCACCCACAAGCGTAGGCTGCCATTAGATTTTCTGGCTGCCACCATGGGTGCGAGCCATTCTGGGCCTTCAATCTCATCTATGATCCCATTGCTCTTAAGCTGTCCAATCGCCTGCTTCCTTTCTGCCCATACCGCAATAGGAACATTTCTCACTTTACAACATACAGGTTGTGCATTAGCCCTCAAATGCATTTTGTGCTTGTAACCTTTAAGACATACCAAACCCTCTTAAATTATGTTTGGAAAGTTTTTCTTTATTTCATCCAAAAACGTTTTATTAGATTCCACCATCACTACCCCTTTCCTATCAATCCTCTCTCTTTCAAAGAGACAGGCATGCCACTGGAGGGAATTGAATAAAACTCCTAAATCTCCGTGGGGAAACCAACGAATTATACTGTCCCCTTTTTTTCTAAACTTAAACCTTACTTGTAATAAACATCTGCTTAAATTCAATGAATCCAATAAAATAACCATGCAGTTTAATTGGCTCTCCACCATAAGCACATGGTCTGATGACAGGGTAACACAGTGCCGCCTTTCCTTCTAGTTTCTCACTATAAAATGAATTGGAAACTATTGTAATTTTTGCACCAGAGTCAAATAAGACCCTTGTACTTTCTCCCTCAACAATGATTGTATCAATGGGACTGGTCTTACTCCTTTTCCCTATTTGCAACATTATTTGCCCACATACAAAATCTGCATCATCACTGTCTTGTTTATCACTCACAGCAACTTCTCCAACCTTTTGTCTTGGTTTCTTCTACATACACCCGCAAAATGACCCTTTTTCTTACAAATAGTACAAGTTGCTTTGCAGGCTGGACACACATCATAATTAGCCATGTGGCCACTCTTATCACATCTATAGCACAGTACCTTTCTTTCTCTAAAATGTATGGTCACTCTTGAACCTTTCATCCCCACTCTTAAACTTGTCCTTTTTCGTGTTAACTTTTACAGCATGTACTATTTTATCCTTGCACTAGAAAAATTATTTGATAGGGTCTAAGGGAGAGTTTAATGACCTGCCTCAGTTCTAATCCCCTAAATCTACAATGTGAAAAAACAAAACAAAGAACTGGGGGTCTAGTCAAATCCTGCTAGATGAGCGGGAATGCAAAAAATAAAGGGCTAATAAGTCCCACAGAACAAAAAAGAGTAAGGAAACAGAAGCAAGAAAAAGAAGTAGAGAGAGACAACCAGATGCAATCGAGAATGGACCTTAGAGCGGAATTATTGGATACCCATCAATTGTCTGTGTGATCAATCTTATCTGGTTATCCAATCCAAAATGAGATGCTTCTCTTGATCATAGAGAACATCTAAATGGAAGTGATTTCACTCGTGGATGGTCCAAGGTTGTCAGAGGATTGGAATAGGAAAACCAACCATAGTTGGGTGATAGGACAATTGACAGGAGTGCAGTGCTAACAAAAGACAGTGAGGTGGTGTATTAAAATAGAATTGCGAGAAAACACTACCAATTTAATACGTGTCTCGCATACTAAATAAAACAACAGTGCAGAAAAGCAGTATTAAACAAATAACTGCCGTGTAGAAAGGTCGACATGTTTCAGCCAAATGAGATACATTTACCCCTGCGGCTTTCTTCAGGACCTATGTTATATTCTAGCTACTGCAAAAGAGTGAAAACATGTATAGTGATAAAAAGAATAGATAAAGACAAACAAGTAAATTTATCTCACTATCATGTGAAAATGGCACATTGTACCACCTTAGGTAAATCCTCCGTCTCAAAAGGATGCTGCGTGCATCTGTCAAGAAAGCAAATGGAAAATGTCTCAATCAAAAGAAGTAGAAAATAAAAGCACTCTCATTGTTATATCCAAAAACTAACATTATGTTAGATGTTAGAGGGCTTACCCGTAATGATCGGGGAACGGACCTCACCTCGCCTGGATCCTGACTCAGGACTAGGAGGCCCCGCTCTGTGTAAAAAAGAAAATGAACTACCAATATCTGAAGACTATTCGATGTACCTTCCCAAAATAAGGAGAGAGGGTGTGTACTAGTGTAGTAAACTACTAGTAACAAGGATTGGTAGACTAAAGATTAGAATAAAAACACACATGTGTCATTCCAAACGAAGAGACCCATACAGATACACTCCAACAGAATATCAAAGGCTCAAGGGAGAGACTAAATGTCAAAATACATCAAACGTGACATTTCTTGCCTAATATAGCAGCCCCTGCAGCTATCCAACATTGACAGTTGTGCAGGAGTTTGCACTGTGATGTTAGCGGCAACGGGGCTAGTGTGAAGTCTCATATGAGAAACTCTTTACCGAAGAAAAGAGGGTGTAAAAGGGTCTCATGACTTCCTTGTCTAAAGACAATGCAGCAAAAGTGCGTAGTATTTAGAATAGGGATCAGAGCAGTCGTGCGGGTGCTCACCTCTCCGTCGGTACCTCGTTGTGGCTGCAGAGTCAGGAGGGAGGTAACCAGTACTTCCAAAGCGGCGTTCTAATAAAGCCGACAAACCTCGTAGGTTGCAGAACGCGAGGTGAAACTGACTAGTCCGTCATCGCCTGTTACCGGAAGAACAAACCGGACTACAGGGTGACGTCATGATGTCCGCTTGTGTAGTTTGTTTGGTTTCTCTGAATTGCCTGCTCAAATGTTGATGCGTGCGTGCCCAATTGAATTGGAAAAGTAACCATGAGTATCTTGAAAAATGCAAAAGGACCTGTGCATGCGGCCACAAGAAGCCTCATCTCTTGGAAAAATCGCAGTGTCAGATATTAAAACATGGCGATAGTAGAAGTGTCTTAGACTACAAGATGACGTCACGATGTGGGCTTCTGTAGTCCATTAACCGCGCTAGAGATATGACTCGCGCTGTAATCTACAAGTATAAAGCAAAGGATGATCACACCATAAAACAATCGCAGTGTAAGATATTAAAACAAAACGATGGTAGAAGTGTCTAAGACTACAAAATGACGTCACGATGAGGGCGTCTGTAGTCCATTAACCGTGCTAGAGATATGACTCGCGCTATAAACTTCAAATACCAAGCATGGGAAGATCGCACCATCGCATGCAATCTAAACTGTCTAATATGCGGATAAGGGGATTTTATATAGTGTAACAAGCCTCTGTTTTGAGTATATCAGTGTATGTTCTATCTCTGGAAATATGGTATGTGGAAGCCTTGTTGTTTAGTGTGAAAGTGCAATCTGAACAGCATAATCACCTTTTTTCAATGTAGATATTAAAAAAGTGTTATGGTCTCTTGTTCCAAATAACCAGGGACTGTCCTATAACAGATGAGGCCCCATGCAGGTTTCCAAATAATAAGGCACACCGAACGAGGGAAAAAGGAAAACACAACCCATTTCATAAGGTGGTCCATGGAATTTCATCATTTAAACCCCTCACATCACTATGTAATCTAAACACCCATTTCTGTTCTTTCATAAAGAGGTATTTAGTGGTGTCAACAATGTGTGATGGTATCAGTGGTTTTTCAAGCACTGTCCAGAGAAAGTCGTCTGCTTTGTGATCTTTTTCAATGAAATGTCTGGTTAATTTGGTCGTTGATCTCTTACATCTGAAGGAGCTCTTATGTTCTACCATACGAGTCCTTACTTTCCGGGTTGTCATGCCCACGTACTTGCATTGGCACGGACAAGTGATTAGATAAATTAGATTGTCACTGTTACAATTAGTAAACTTCTTCTGCAACCATGGTCTATTGGTGCCTATATCGATAGAGGTGGTATGTGTCGTTTGTGGGCAAATAGAGCAATTGCCGCAGGGGAAGTGGCCAGCCACTGCCGGGAGCTCCCATAGTGTGCCTACCGCTCTCTGAGGCAGGGTTTTGGGGCGGGTATGTACCAAACGGTCTCGTATATTGCCAGACCTCTTAAAGGAGAACAAAGGAGGTGCCAAAGATCCATCGCATGAGGACAGAATGCGCCAATGTTTTCTGACGCTTTTCTGTATCTTGTTAGCCATTGTGCTGAACGTGGTAACAAAGGTCATGCGTTCAAGGATGGGTTTCTCAAAAGCAGGTTCCAGGAGTGCCTCACGGTGATTATTAGTAGCCCGCTTTAATGAGCGTTTCACTAACCTGGGAGGATATTGTCTAGAGACCAGTTGTTCCGTAAGGGCCTCAGCATGTTCCCTGAAGGTATTCACAGTCGAACAGTTCCTACGAACTCGCAGGAACTGTCCAAACGGTAAATTGTCCCTTAATGATTTAGGGTGTTGACTGTCGTATCGTAATAAAGAATTACGAGACATAGGTTTACGATAGAGCTCGCTTTCTAAACCTGTAGGTGTGACGAAGATGGACAGGTCTAAAAAGGCTAACCTTTTGTCATCAATTTCGACCGTGAACTTAAGGAACTGGTTTCTGGTATTAAGCCATTGATGAAAAAGAAGGACAGACGCGCGATCACCTCTCCAGACCACCAGCACATCATCAATATAGCGTTTCCACAGTCGGATGGAGTCAAGAAACGGATTGGTGGAATTGAAGATGTGTTGCTGTTCATAGGAATGGACATAGAGATTGGCCAGACTAGGCGCAAAAATACTGCCCATACTGGTCCCGGAGACTTGTAAGTAGATCTGGTCTTCGAATTTAAAGAAGTTGTCTTTCATGGCAAGTTTGGCTAATGCCATAATGAAATGTACAGGGGTAATGGAATTCAATTCGGTTTCATGTAGAATTGCAGATACTGTGTCCAAAGTCTCATCTTGGGGGATGGAGGTATAAAGCGCCTCTACATCAAAAGACTAGTAGATCCGTGTTGGTATCAAAATCAATGGTGGGTAACAGACGTAATACATCTTTCGTATCTTTGAGATACGTGGGCATCTTGCTGACAATAGGTCTCAAAAAATGATCCACAAAAGTAGACAGAGGTTCCAGTATCGCTCCTTGACCCGAAATGATGGGTCTACCAGGCGGTGGTCTTTGTGCTTTATGTATTTTCGGTAAAGTATAGAAATACGGCATAATGGGGGAATTTGGTTTGTAAGAACTGAGACTCTTTTGCAGTAATCCAGCCTTCACAGAGTGCCTCCTCCGCCATATCACTAATAGTTCGCTGTAGTCTATTAGTGGGATCTTCTGCTAGTGGTAAGTAGAAGCGGCGATCTTCCAATTGTCTAAGGCATTCAGTTCTGTAATCCGATGTGTCAAGAATCACTATAGCACCACCCTTATCCGCTGGTTTGATGGTAATCAAAGGGTCTGCGGACAAGTCTCGAAGGGCTCTTTGTTCAGCCAAGGGCAAATTGGTGTATGTGGATTTGTGACTACTACAAAGTAAGGTGACATCTTTCTGAACTGCTTCTTCAAAGGTTAGGACTGCCGGCGGAACTGTATGACTGGGAGGATTGAACACTGAGCGTTTCTTAAGGCCGGTGTTCATATCAGTTTGGCTGTCTTCGGTCAGTTCCTTGTCTTTGAAAAAGTAATGTAGTCTCAGTTTACGAAAGAATTGTGCTAATTCGCACTCGATATAGGCACCAATAGACCATGGTTGCAGAAGAAGTTTACTAATTGTAACAGTGACAATCTAATTTATCTAATCACTTGTCCGTGCCAATGCAAGTACGTGGGCATGACAACCCGGAAAGTAAGGACTCGTATGGTAGAACATAAGAGCTCCTTCAGATGTAAGAGATCAACGACCAAATTAACCAGACATTTCATTGAAAAAGATCACAAAGCAGACGACTTTCTCTGGACAGTGCTTGAAAAACCACTGATACCATCACACATTGTTGACACCACTAAATACCTCTTTATGAAAGAACAGAAATGGGTGTTTAGATTACATAGTGATGTGAGGGGTTTAAATGATGAAATTCCATGGACCACCTTATGAAATGGGTTGTGTTTTCCTTTTTCCCTCGTTCGGTGTGCCTTATTATTTGGGAACCTGCATGGGGCCTCATCTGTTATAGGACAGTCCCTGGTTATTTGGAACAAGAGACCATAACACTTTTTTAATATCTACATTGAAAAAAGGTGATTATGCTGTTCAGATTGCACTTTCACACTAAACAACAAGGCTTCCACATACCATATTTCCAGAGATAGAACATACACTGATATACTCAAAACAGAGGCTTGTTACACTATATAAAATCCCCTTATCCGCATATTAGACAGTTTAGATTGCATGCGATGGTGCGATCTTCCCATGCTTGGTATTTGAAGTTTATAGCGCGAGTCATATCTCTAGCACGGTTAATGGACTACAGACGCCCTCATCGTGACGTCATTTTGTAGTCTTAGACACTTCTACCATCGTTTTGTTTTAATATCTTACACTGCGATTGTTTTATGGTGTGATCATCCTTTGCTTTATACTTGTAGATTACAGCGCGAGTCATATCTCTAGCGCGGTTAATGGACTACAGAAGCCCACATCGTGACGTCATCTTGTAGTCTAAGACACTTCTACTATCGCCATGTTTTAATATCTGACACTGCGATTTTTCCAAGAGATGAGGCTTCTTGTGGCCGCATGCACAGGTCCTTTTGCATTTTTCAAGATACTCATGGTTACTTTTCCAATTCAATTGGGCACGCACGCATCAACATTTGAGCAGGCAATTCAGAGAAACCAAACAAACTACACAAGCGGACATCATGACGTCACCCTGTAGTCCGGTTTGTTCTTCCGGTAACAGGCGATGACGGACTAGTCAGTTTCACCTCGCGTTCTGCAACCTACGAGGTTTGTCGGCTTTATTAGAACGCCGCTTTGGAAGTACTGGTTACCTCCCTCCTGACTCTGCAGCCACAACGAGGTACCGACGGAGAGGTGAGCACCCGCACGACTGCTCTGATCCCTATTCTAAATACTACGCACTTTTGCTGCATTGTCTTTAGACAAGGAAGTCATGAGACCCTTTTACACCCTCTTTTCTTCGGTAAAGAGTTTCTCATATGAGACTTCACACTAGCCCCGTTGCCGCTAACATCACAGTGCAAACTCCTGCACAACTGTCAATGTTGGATAGCTGCAGGGGCTGCTATATTAGGCAAGAAATGTCACGTTTGATGTATTTTGACATTTAGTCTCTCCCTTGAGCCTTTGATATTCTGTTGGAGTGTATCTGTATGGGTCTCTTCGTTTGGAATGACACATGTGTGTTTTTATTCTAATCTTTAGTCTACCAATCCTTGTTACTAGTAGTTTACTACACTAGTACACACCCTCTCTCCTTATTTTGGGAAGGTACATCGAATAGTCTTCAGATATTGGTAGTTCATTTTCTTTTTTACACAGAGCGGGGCCTCCTAGTCCTGAGTCAGGATCCAGGCGAGGTGAGGTCCGTTCCCCGATCATTACGGGTAAGCCCTCTAACATCTAACATAATGTTAGTTTTTGGATATAACAATGAGAGTGCTTTTATTTTCTACTTCTTTTGATTGAGACATTTTCCATTTGCTTTCTTGACAGATGCACGCAGCATCCTTTTGAGACGGAGGATTTACCTAAGGTGGTACAATGTGCCATTTTCACATGATAGTGAGATAAATTTACTTGTTTGTCTTTATCTATTCTTTTTATCACTATACATGTTTTCACTCTTTTGCAGTAGCTAGAATATAACAACATAGGTCCTGAAGAAAGCCGCAGGGGTAAATGTATCTCATTTGGCTGAAACATGTCGACCTTTCTACACGGCAGTTATTTGTTTAATACTGCTTTTCTGCACTGTTGTTTTATTTAGTATGCGAGACACGTATTAAATTGGTAGTGTTTTCTCGCAATTCTATTTTAATACACCACCTCACTGTCTTTTGTTAGCACTGCACTCCTGTCAATTGTCCTATCACCCAACTATGGTTGGTTTTCCTATTCCAATCCTCTGACAACCTTGGACCATCCACGAGTGAAATCACTTCCATTTAGATGTTCTCTATGATCAAGAGAAGCATCTCATTTTGGATTGGATAACCAGATGATAAGATTGATCACACAGACAATTGATGGGTATCCAATAATTCCGCTCTAAGGTCCATTCTCGATTGCATCTGGTTGTCTCTCTCTACTTCTTTTTCTTGCTTCTGTTTCCTTACTCTCTTTTTTGTTCTGTGGGACTTATTAGCCCTTTATTTTTTGCATTCCCGCTCATTTAGCAGGATTTGACTAGACCCCCAGTTCTCTATTTTATCCTTGCCAATCTCTATGTTGATTTTCTCAACACATTTTATTGAGTGCTAAATCTTCTTGGCTACAACTAGGACTTCATCAAGACTAGGTTCATCACTCAACCATAATTCTTACCTCACTTTTTCTATGTTGAAATCTAGCATAAACTGATCCCGAATTCTGGCTTTCACCAGATCTTTAAATTTACAAGAGGAGGCCAGTTTTCTTAGATCTGCCAAATAAGGTTCCACTGACTTGCCTTCTCTTTGAGCCCTCAGTCCAAAATTATATCTCTCCAGAACCGTACTCACTTTTGGTAAGTAATGGATGTCCAGTTTCTCAGTACAAATTTCATACTCATTAAGTTCTTCAGAATGTGCCTCAGAAATTTCTGGAAGATAATCAAACACTTCTTGACATTGCGTTCCAAGACTTTGGAGTAACAAAGCAGTCTTCTGTTTCACACTGAGATGCTCCCCAACTTTTGCATATCTTTCAAATATCTTTTTCCATACTAAAGGTGGAGATCAGGCGCGCAACACCCATTGGACTCACAGGGCTTCAGCCCCACCTGTCGTGTGGGGCAGCCCGGGATGAGACAGCTTCCCGGCGCGCGCACACAGCCCACCCGAGCACTTCACAGGTCTTTAAAAGACCATTTGCATGTTAATGAGGCCTCGCTGTTTCACCCCTTCTAAGAGCCCCTGCAGCTCCACTCTGCCTATGGCTTAAAAGATTCAGCCCCCCGTAAGAAAAATTCTTAGCCCCCCCCCCCGAAAATTGGCTCTAGTTGCGCCTCTGGTGGAGATCCAGGATTAGCTAAAAATAAAGGAGGGGCTGTTGCATTCTGCATGTTGATAGATAGTATAGATAAACAAAAAAAATATATGTACCAGTGCCATAAAATGTACCAAAGGAGTGTGCATATCACTTTGAAAAACACAGGTGCTATGCTTAAAGGTGAGCGTGTCACTGAATCAGAGGTGACATTAATGTAGTGAGTGTATCAGTGCAGATAATGCTATTACAGCTGAAGATGCCAAGCTTACGAAAGTGAGCGTATCACAGTTAACTGTATGCTTCACAAGTGAGTGTCTGCTACACAGTGCCCTTCAATCACTGAAATCAAAGATAAGACGCAAACGTAGTGAGTGTATCACGGTGTACATAATGCCATTACAGATGGTAATGTTAGTGAGATTTGTAAAGCGCAGTTACCAAACTGTGTCCTGGCACTAACCAATGATCGGATATGTAACCACGTATCTTCTCCAGAAAAGTGATGCATCCAAGTTTATAACTCCCGTCTAAAATTAAGGGAGGTGGCAGATTGAATGGGTAATAGAAGTAAATTCCAGATTGTTGCGGTTCCTAGGTAGAAACTTCAACCACCTCCAATTCTTTTTATTTAATTTTGGTACCACCATAAGGTTCAGATAAGTTGTCCTAAGTATCCTATTAGGTGTGTACCGTCTAAATTTCTGACCTAGATATTGTGGTCCTTGTTTATGCAAGGCTTTGTAGGCAAAACACAAATCCTTGAACTGGAACCTCTCCTTCACTGGCAACCATTGCAGCTGTTTGATGGTTTTCCTAAGCAAAACATGTTCAGGAGTATGAGTTGAAACTCTGGCTGCCTTATTTTGCAGGACCAGTAGTTTCCTAAACTGTTTGGCCCTAAGATTGAGATAAGGATCAGTACAATAATCTAGCTTTGCCAGTGCCAAAACTGATATCACCAGCTTTTGGGTGTTTCTGGGATATATACTAGAATCTTCCTAATCTTCCTTAGAATGAAACAGATGGATGATGTCAAGGCAGTAATCTGATTCCCAAAGGAAATCTTCTCAAGATTTGTTGTCTTTTTCAACTGGCTCAGGTAGTTTACCTAGGTTCACTGGCCACCAGCTAGGGGACCAGAAAGAGGGGTCATTACCCAACAGCACTACCTCTGTTTTATTACTCTTTAACTTTAAACAGTTAACTCATCCAGGAGTTTACTGCTGACATGCAGTCACTAAATTGCTTACTAATGGTATGAGATTGATCCATGACTGCTACATACATTTGCGTGTCGTCAGCGTAAGGTTAATGCGAACCCAAAGGATCTTACACCTGGAGCCAGGGCCTATCTATCTATCTGTCTGTCTGTCCCAGCGGTACTCCACATGGAAGCTGGGAAAAAGTGGACTTGTACAAATCCATAGATACAAATTGTGACCTATCTTCCAGAGAAGATTCAAGAAGACAGAGCTACTCCCTGCACTCCTATTGCTGCTCACATCTCCACCAAGATGGTGTGGTGGACAGTGTTGAAGGCTGCCAACAGATCTAATAGAATGAGGACGGCCTTGCCACCATTTTCCAATGCTTCCCTGATTTCCTCAACCGATTTAATCAAGGCCGACTCGTGCTATGTCCGGCTCTAAAGCTGTGTTGTGATTCATCTAGCCACATATGTTCATCAATATATTCCACAACCTGTGTATTCACAGCTCTCTCTGAGTTTGGCAGGGAAAGGTAGTTGTGATATAGGATGGTAATTATTAACGTCCTCTGGATCTAAATTAGGTTTTTGAACAATGGGCCAAATTGAGGCTGTTTCCCCCATCTTTGGAAATACTCCTGCCTTAAAGATCAGGTTAAAAATTATTAACAAATTAACTGCTACTACCTCTTCATCCAGTCTCACCACAGCCACTGGGCAGGGATCAGTAGGAGATCCAGATTTGGTTTTTGCCATTAAGTCTATTATTTGTGTTTTGTCTATATCAGTGCATATCACTTTGAAAATCCGCACCGATTACACGCTTTAAAAGTGAGCGTGCCACTGAATCAGAGGTGACACGCTAATGTAGTGAGTGTATCAGTGTGTAGATAATGCCATTACAGATGTAAATGACACACTTTTGAAAGTGAGCATATCCCAGTAGATTGTATGCTTCACAAATGAGCGTCGCTACACAGTGCTCTTCAACCGTCTCATGGTGTCTCTTACCTGTGTTTCGTAACTTGTAGACTGTCGTACAGGAGAAATCTTAAAGAACGCTGTGTAGGAGCCTCACGCAATAGCGGCGCGTTCCATTTATTAGGACTGATGGCAAACAGTAGGATTAATGTCCTCAGTAGTACACTAAAGCTGGCAGCACGCCCGCATACCTGTGCACGTCCTGCGACACAACATACAGAGTACGCTGCACTCCAGAAGAACTAATGCTGCATTCCAAAAAAAGATCCACCTAGGATGGCAGCTCGTATTACATTAAAATGAGCGTGCTAGGCGTACGTCCTGCGTCACACTAAACACAGGGGAAAACATGGGAAAAGTGACGCAAATGTGGCGCAAGGGGCTTGTAAATCTGCCCCAGGATACGAAGCACTCCAACACAATCGGCACTGCGTTCCAGTGATGTCAGAAGTCGAAGGGCGAGAGATATTCAAAGAAATGTCACTCTAACTGCCACAATGCCGCCAGTAAAACAAAACTGCTCTTTAAATTATTTCAAACAAGCATTTGCAATGCAATAGATCTCGCATTTACGAGAGTTTGAGCTATTGGCATTGTAATGGCAATACCTTTTATTTGTGTTTCTAAAACAGAGAAATAAAAGGCAGTGTCATTTACACAATGCCAATAGCTCAAACTCTCGCAAATGCGAGACCTGTTGCATTGCAAATGCATTCAGCGCCCTTGCTGAAAAGATTTTTTTTTTTTTTTTAAAGTGCTAGGAGAGAGCAGCTTGTCACCCAGTGAAAACAAGCATTTGCAATGCAATAGGTCTCGCATTTACGAGAGTTTGAGCTATTGGCAATGCAATAACTTAAACTCTCGCGAATGCGATGCATTGCATTGCAAATTACTAGCGCAGATGCAGCACATTCATTTAGGCCGCACCCCTTTCTTTAGACCAGCTGCGTCTAAAGAAAGGGCCGTGGCCAACAAATAAGTGAAACCACGGCATGTCAAGTTGACAAACAGATGGGTTTTTGGGAATTTGCTACAATGGCATGATGACCATCTGTGATACAGGCATGTGGGTGACCCCTGGCTGGTGCCACCCAAAGTGGCTTCCTAGTGCAGATCACCTACGATTTCAGTAGGTGGTCTGCAAATGTGGAACGACCTTTCACTGCTTTGGAACCCCAAGTGTGGTGGCCTACACATACCTACTCCCCTCCCATTTAGTTACAATCGGACTGCTAAGGTTGGGTGATTAGCTGAGTAACCAAACCAAGATGTAAGAGTGAGGTTAGAGTGTAAACCAAACTAAGTCTTTATGAAGTCCTTGTGTGCAAGTTAAATATCAACCACCTTCAAAGAATTCAGCAGATAAGCAAGAACTCCGCTTCACACCAATTTCATCCAAGAAATGCCATCTCGAGATCCTTAAGAACCCTCTAGAGCCCAATTAATACATTCTTTATTATCCCTTTTACATTTGACCATTAAAATGAACCAAAAAGCCCACTGCTTTTGAAAAACTTATTAGAGGACTGCAGGGTACATGTACTTTACACAGGGTGTGCGCGGCAGAGTGTGGAGCCCCCAGGCACAAATACTGAGTCATCACAAAGCCAGCCGGGACACTGATAAGAAGGAGCGCACGGCAGGGCGTGGCCTGTGGGACCGGGACAACTAGCTGTTCCGGCAGGTGAAAGGCATGGGTGCAAGCATTGGCGCAACGGACCGCGGAGTGCTACGCATCAGGGGGAGGCCTTGGCAAAAAGGGAGGGCAGCCTGCAAGGGATAAGAGAAGTGGGCATGTCTAAGTTCTCAGAACCCACAAGGTGAAAGGGAGGGAGCAAATGGGCCCCATACACCTTAGTTCACTACAAGAGTCCAATACTTGAACAAACTGCAGTTACAACAACAGCAGCTAATATACCCTGGTATCAACCATAGAGATTCAATCAATCATAGCATTTGTAAAGGGCACTACTTACCTGTGAGGGTCTCAAGGCAATGGGGGGGTGGGGAGTGCTGCTACTGCTCGAAAAGCCAGGTCTTGAGGAGTCTTCTGAAGGTCAGCAGGTCTTGGGTCTGCCGTAGGTGGATGGGTAGGGTGTTCCAGGTCTTGGCGGCGAGGTGGGAGAACAATCTGCCACCGGAGGTCGCTCTTCGGGGACTGTGGCGAGGGCGGCGGAGCAGAGCTGGCGGGGGGGGGGGGGGGTGTAGAAGCTGAGTCGTCTGAGGTATGCTGGTCCGGTGTTGTGGAGTGCCTTGTGTGCGTGGGTGAGGAGCTTGAAGGTTATCCTCATGTTGACGGGGAGCCAGTGCAGGTCTCTCGTGGGGTGTGATGTGGCTGCAGCTAGGGATGTAGAGGATCAGGTGTGCAGAGGCGCTCTGGATGCGTTGAAGCAGTTTCAGGAGTTTGGCCGAGGCTCCTACGTAGAGGGCGTTTCCGTAGTCCAACCTGCTGCTGACGAGGGCCTGGGTGACTGTTCTTCTTGTTTCGGTGGGGATCCACTTGTAGATCTTGCGGAGCTTCCGGAGGGTGTTGAAGCAGCAGGAAGAGACAGCGTTGACCTGTTTGTCATGGAGAGGGTGGAGTCGAGGATGACCCCTAGGTTGCGTGCGTGGTCGGTGGGTGTTGGAGCTGTTCCCAGTTCGGTCGGCCACCAGGAGTCGTTCCAGGCCGTAGGGGTGGATCCGAGGATGAGGACATCCGTCTTGTCCGAGTTCAGCTTCAGTCGGCTGTTCCTCATCCATTTGGCGACGGCCTTCATTCCTTTGTGGAGGTTGGTTTTGGGGGTCCTTGGTGAGGGAGAGGATCAACTGGGTGTCATCGGCGTAGGAGATGATGTTGTCAGGCGACGTGGGCGAGCGGTGCCACGTAGATGTTGAACGGCGTTGGGCTGAGGGATGAGCCCTGGGGGAAGCCGCAGATAATCTCGTTGGCTTCGGAGCGGAAGGGGGGGAGGCAGACGCTTTGTGTTCTGCTGGAGAGGAAGGAGGTGCCACACCCTCTTTTCATGTGACCCTTGAGAAGTCACTCAACACCACACCCTGCTCTGGGTGAAAAGGCAAGTCCCAATGGGTGAGATTTTTACACATTTCGAAAAGCGTGACACCTAAAAATCTGAATGACCTGTTGCCTTTATGCAAGCTTCATCCATTGGAGTCACAGCTCAGGCACAGTCAGTGAGCGCACTGCATTCTTGTTCCTGGTGAATATTAAAGAAACAAAGCAGCAGTGCCAGACCGTGCACTTCTGAGGCTGGAAAGCACTCTCCATGTCTGGACGAGAACCTCTTCAATCCAGCACTGCACCCTCTGCACGGCGGTGGCAGAAATCTACACCATCGCAAATGCAGACATCGACAATCTAGAAAAGGACTGTAGGCGAACAATTTACAGAGCAACAGACACACTGAAAAATACAAACAAATAGGTCTAAAAATAGATCACCTGCACGATAATCACTTGCTTTTTATGTAGCTCAAAAAATAAAACGTCTAAAAGCAGGTCGCCTGCATGCTAATAACTTGATTTTTTACAGAGCGCTTCACACCATACTACTGCGGTTTCTGAGCACTGTAAATAACAAATAACACACACTACTAATTGAGGGTATTGAAGCTCCGTGTGAAAATAGCACTGTGAAAATATGAAAGAATTGCAAATGCTTGTTTACAAGCGTGCCATGCAGCGCTATCATATTAATAGAGGCCACGCACATTTCTTTAGACCAGCTATGTCTAAAGATAGGTCGCGGCTGCTATTTAATGAAGGCACAATATTTAGCGCTTTTAACTAAAAAAAAAAAGCATTTGTTTGTCGAAGTTGCCAAACAAATGCTTTTTTTCTGTCAAAGCGCTCCGTGAAAGCGCACAGGAAAGCATGTCGGGCCTGCAGTAGGAGAAACCATCAAAAGAAAATAGTGCTTACAAAGTAAATAAGACATACCTTTGTAACACCTGAAGTAAAAGGGCCAGTCCTCATGGGAGGTTACACATAAAGACACAAAGACAAGGCGGTACTGAGGAGGGACTAACAAGCCTATTAAGGAATCAGAAGCCAACGTTTACGAAGGACAATGACACAAGCCAATGACAAATATGGGCAAAGAGTAGGTGGGGCTCCAATTACATACTCCAATACAGCATGGCTTGCAGTGCATGCGCTGCCCAGGTTCGACCTAAAAATGTGACCGTTTTTGTATCATCTTATTAATATTTTCAAAATCTCCGTACCTGAGAATGGTGCACTGTCTCCGGAGTAAGGTAATATATCATCCCCCCCCCCCATGCTGTCTCCACCAGCTCAGATGTGGACCAGTCATGCAGTACCAACAGCTCCAAACAAAGCCAATCTGCACATGAGCAGTTTTGGTATAGTTACTTTTTAATACCGAAAAATGCCATAAAAGCCGCAATTTCTGTCATGGGCCCTATTCTGTAGAAGTTCTCCAGGTGAAATTACAATAGCTGACATGTACTCCACGATCATAGTGTAGGCAGCAGCATACCAACATACACAGGAGCGTACTTTAAAATAATTATATGGCATCGCGTAGTGCTTATAACCAACAAACTGTTCTCATAGAATTGATATAGTCTTTCTATGACACTTTGTGGCGTAACGTTTTGCTTAATATCTTGAGTTACATGGCCTATGTTCCATAGGGAAAATAAATCGTGCAGCCGGTTTTAGCAGCTATGGTGAGTGAGGCTCAACAAGCTTGTGAGTCAATCCTAAACAAGGCTGCAGGAAGTCCCCGAGACTCAATTGCTCTGAAATTAAATCACACATTATTTAACAAGCTTCTTTTAGCAGCTAATTGAGGGCGCACAATAGATGGTGTGCTTCCGTGTTGGTTCACTAGTGCTGCTGCGCCGTGCTCCAATGCATCAGTACAGGGCTGGACAGAGCAGAGCAAACAAGCGCCATTACTCATGAAATCTAAAACACACACAAGCCTTGCTTCCGAGCTGTTTATAGCAGAGTTTAAAAACATGACAGGTAGCTGTTGACTGTAAGAACCTGTCCTCCTGGTCCATGTGAGGCGGAAAACGCGGAACAGGCAGTGAGGTGATCTAGAGCCGACGGGGGAGGGAGGGAAAGTGAAAGCGCGCCATACGTGCATTACTGCTGAAACGCCGACGCGTACACATCTCCTGTCCCCCTTCCAAAGAAAAAATGATGACAATAGCTCTTGCCAAGCGAGCAGCGCATGCGCTGCGTCGCTAGGCGAGACCTAAAAAACCAGTACTATCAACACAGCCTCCCTTAGGCCTAAGTAAATGAAAATAGATATTCTGAATAGACAGAATGTGTGCGGCGCTCCACATGACCTAAAAAAAAAAAACATTGAATAGTTTACCAAGTCGCCGGTGCCCCCAAACATGGCGTGAATGCATTTTTGCTACCTATTGTCATGCCAGGCAGCGCCCATCCCTCCCTTCGCAGACACCAGCCCTTGCAGCGTGTAAAAATTAGTCAGCAGCAGGTCAGTAGCTGCTCATCTACTATCACTTGAGACCCGCCCCACCCCCGGTCATAGCTTTCATACGATTGCGCCTTGTCAACAAGGGTAACATACAAAAGAGAAGGACGCTCCCCATTCTGATAGCTAGTTTTAAATACGTCATGGTATAAACAGAGCATGGTAGGGTTCCTATAATGAGGGGGCTGTTCATGGGCCTTCATCATCGAAAGATTAATTAAAATCACGGGCTTCAAGGTCATCTACGGACACATCGAAACAGCCATCCACCCCCGCGCACCAATCCACTGTGGAAATTAAGCTGCTGTTTTAATAACAATAACCGGCAGGAATTTCCTATCCGTATTCCATCCATGTGAAGATGCAAAACGTTTAACTCAGAATGACCCCCGAAGAGCGTGCCAGTTAGTTCTACATGTAAATCCCTTCCAGGAAAAGAATAGCATAACCCGTTAATGAAAAGGCGCCTTGTGGATCTTCTAAGTATATGGTAAACGATAATACACGATTGAAAACGCCTCAAAAATCTCACTTTACAGGGGGGCGTGGCTTGATCGGCCATTGTGGGGGACGCAGCTTAGCAGAGCTCCGGTTCCCCATGCCATTATCCGCCAATGATCCTGCATTATCCGGCTCGCAGACGACTCACCTTGCTTCACTGCTCCTCGGAAGGGACCTGGAGCGTGACTGTGCCATTAGCTGGGGGATTGCGGAGTTCTCTTTCACCCGCTCCTCTAGTGAGCTGATCGCTGCTCCTGCGGCCCGCCTGGGGCCTGCTGGATGAGACGGCGGTGGGGGGCCTAATCCTGATGCCCTGAGGCCTGGAGCTGAGGTGCCCGAAGCTTCTGGTGTGCTGCCCCTGGAGAACGGAACCGCACGGGCATGCGCAGATCCTGGCTGGCGCGTCCCCTTTGAACCCGCGGCCGCCATCTTGCCGGCGAGGTCCGAGGCGTGTTGGTGCCGGCTCTTTAGTGCGGCTCGGATCATCGCGGGCGCTCCTTGGCACTGTGGTGTGGCCTGTAGTGTCGTGCTACTGTGGGTTGCCCGCGGCTGCTTCCTCCGCGCTCTGTGCGCAGCCACAATTCTGCCGAGGGCTGAGCTGGGGCCCTGCTTTTCCTGCTGTGGGCGGCGCTGGGACAGCGACATCTAGAGCTGGAGGATTGCACTGGACATTTGACTCTAGCGCCCGGGACTGATGCGCGGCTGCCCTGGTGGAACTGCCTGCGCACAGGGCACCGATGGGAGTCTCCGGACGGTGAGTGGCCCGCCAACCTCCATCTATTTCCCATGACCAGCAGCCTCAGAGTATTGGGGCCAATCCTGCATGCTGTGGGGCTCCTCAGGTGGAGACATCCCTTGACTGCTACATGAGGGCCTTGAGGGGGCTCTGACTGTGCGTGGGGCGAGTGCGTGCAGCCCTCTGGCCTGCGCGATCTGTGATTTTCAACTTACCAAGGGCCTGTGGGGGCGCTCTGGACCAGGGTCCTTGTTTGGTGTGCCAGACAGGGGTGGATGCCTCCCCACCTGTGGACTCATATTTCCCCCCCCCCCCCCCGCCAGCTCCCTTGGCTATGCCACATACTTCGTGACTGTATCTTCCTGGCCTCTGGCTCCATCTAGCGAGGCAGCCTACTGCCCAGTGGGGCGTGCTCCTCGTCTGCTGCCCTTTGCACAGCCCACGGCCGCACATCCAGATGGGCAAGGGCGGGCACCATAGACCAGTTCACGACGGCCACCGGGGGTGCTGTAGGTGGAGATGGGGGCAGCTCTTCTCCGGATAATGCTGCCCTTCTGGCTGCCATCAACAATGCCCGAGATATGCTGGATGCAAAAATTGGCGCAGTGGGGTCTGAGGTTTCCTTTCTCTGCCAAGATCTCCACAAAGCAGTAGACCAGATCACCGAGGCGGAAACGAGGGTCTCGATGGTGGAGGATTCGGTAACCTCACTCCAAAAGAAAGTCAATAAGCTGACTGTCGTCACACAAGAACTGGCTTCTAGGTTGGAGAATGCGGCCCCGGAGGAACAACCTGCGCTTTGTGGGCCTGGCCGAGGATTGCGAAGGGGCATCTATGACGAACTTTATCACTAAGTGGCTTAAAGATATCCTGCCTCCTATCCTCTGCCTTCATCGTAGAGCGGGCGCACAGGGCCCTGACGCAGAGGCCCCCTCCGGGTGAGGCCCCGAGGGCTGTTATCTCTAAGATCATGAACTACGCCGACAGGGATGCTACACGCGCTTAGTCCAGCAACAACGCCAATCCTTTATGGCTGCAAAGCGTAGACTATGAGAACTGAATGTACAATATATGCTGCTGTATCCGGCTCACATGTGCGTAATCTATAATTCCAAGTCCTATTTCTTCGATACCCCAGAGGCGGTCTTTGCCTGGGCTGATGAGCGCCCACGGATCCGGGCGGGCACCCCATCTGCCTTGGATTCGGACTCCTTTCGCAGCTCCAGATCTCAGCGGCCACAACGCAATAAGTCCCAGAAGTGGCGAGGCCCGGGGGCGGAGGGTCCCCAGTTGGGGGTCCTCTGTTCTCTACACCGCGACAGATGCTCCTTGTTTCTGGTAATGTCGGGTGGGAGCTGGGGGGATCTGTTTTTTGGAAAGGTTAGTTTATTTTGTCTATGTTCGGTTCATACATGCAGACAGTGTGTTATGTTACATATTGTCTCCTATACAGATCCCTTGCTTTATACAACTTCTTCCTAGAACCCAATGACGTCCAGTGAGGCACATCCCTTGGGAGACTTAACATTGGTCTCCTGGAATGTTCGCGGATTACTAAATAAGGTGAAACGGGGGGCTGTTTTGCGACAGGCAAAGAGGTATGGGGCAGACATCCTACTTTTGCAGGAGACCCACATGCTGGGCACGAAAGTTCCGTGACTTGCTCGGTTTGGCTTCTATTACATCTACCATGTGGGGTTCACGAGGGGCTCCAGGGGGGTGGCAGTTCTTATACACTGCAGAGTCCAGTTTCAATATGTAGCACATAGAGCAGACCCTGGGGGCCAGTACCTTTTTAATCACTGGCAGAGTACATGGCGAGCAGGTCACCATTGGGAGTATTTATGCCCCTCCACCTCTGGGCGCTACTTTCATTGACAATTTATTGGGGGTCGGGGGATCCTTTCCAACTGGCTTGACCCTGATGAAGGGGGGGGGGGGGGGATGATTGGAATGACACGATGGGGCCTTCTGATAGACAACGCACCTTGGATACCCCTATACCTCAGGATCTGACTAAACTGTATACCTTAGCATCGTCATTAGATTGGGCAGACATATGGCGCGAATTCAACCCTACTGAACATGACTACACGTATCTGTCTGCGGTACACGGGTCACAGTCCCGACTAGAATACTTCTTTGTTCCTCTGGTATTTCTCCATAGATTCTCCCAGGTGCAACACCGCCCACGCGGTCTGTCCGACCACACCCCAGTCACATTGCGCTTCCACACGTGCTCACGCAGGCCCCCATTCCGCTGGTGCATGTCCCCTTGGCACCTCCGTAGTCCGGCCTATCAGGACATGCTCAACGCAGCGATCACTACATACCTTGCTGACAATGGCCCATCCGCCCCCTCGAACACTACCCTCTGGGAGGCTCTCAAGCCAACCGTCCGGGGCTTTGACATTAGCTATCACACACAGGAGAAACGAAAGCGCCACGAACAACTTGATAGCCTAGAAGAGCGCCAGATGACCCTGTCAGCTCCTCTCCATGCCAATCCCTGCCCTTCGCCGTAATTTGCTTTTAGTGCAGCAAGAACTGCGTCAACACCTCCTGGATGAAGCTAAAGAGATCTGGGAGTCATCTCAACATTGCATATATCAGTGGGGGGACAATTCAAGTAAAATGCTCCATAGACTGTGCCAAGCGGACGTCGCCCCGGCCATCACGCCTACGATCCAGGGCTCAAACGGGTCCCTGTACACGTCCCCGGCAGAGGTAGCGGAAGAATTTGCGCGACACTTCACATCTCTGTATGCCCGCAAGGAGCAGATCTTTGCCGAACTTATCGCTGAGTTCCTCAGGGACATTCCGCCTCGCCGACTCCCTGATTCAGTGCGGGAGAACCTGGAGGCACCCATTACATTAGAGGAGCTGTCTGGTGCCCTCAGTGCGATCCAGCCGGGTCGCGCCCCGGGTCCCAACGGGTTTCCCATGGCAACTATTGCGGATGCAACCGATCGGGGAAGTCTGCCGGTGGACTGGCGGCACGCGGAAGTAGTGCTATTTCCTAAAGCTGCCAGACCCCCCCCCCCCCCCCCCCCCGAGGACCCGTCTTCCTACCGCCCCATCTCTCTTTAATTTTGAACCCAAATTGTTGGGGAAGGTCTTGGCCGACGGCCTTCGTGGGTGCGTCAATGATCTGATCCACCCCGACCAGTCGGGATTTATGCCACAGAGGGCTACGAGACACAACATCTGTCGCGTTCACAATGCCATTGCTGCGGCCCCTATGTTAGGCCGCCCTGCCTCCCTATTATTGGCTGATATTGATAAGGCATTTGACTCCTGGAGCTGGGTCTATCTTTTCCAACTACTCGAAGCAGTCAACTTTGGGCCCCGTTTTCTGACCTATGTTTGCCTATTGTATACGAATTTGATGGCGTTGATTCGTATTGCCGGACACCGCTCCCGCCCTCTCCTGATTCAGAGAGGTACCCGCCAGGGCTGCCCGCTTTCTCCATTGTTGCTCGCCCTGGTGGTCGAGCCGCTGGCGGCCTGGGTAAGAAGCGACCCGGTGCTCCGGGGTTCGATTGGTCCCGCTCGCGGTCAGATCGTATAGCGCTATACACTGATGATTCCCTATTTTTTATGACTGACCTGTCGTACTCTGGCCCACAATCCTGGAGAACCTCAGAGTGTTTGGTAGCACCACCGGCCTCCACACTAACCCTGCTAAATCCATTCTCTTCCCGGTATGTGTACATTAGGGCTGTGAATCGTGGGCTGCGCAGCTGTCCCGGGCCACGGATGGGTTCACATATATGGGGATTTACATCTCCCCATGCCCCAAATTCGCTTGGGCACACAATATTTCCCCATTAATGGTTAGCCTCAAAAACGAGACGGTGGTGTGGTCTGCTCTCCCGTTGTCCCTCTATGGGCGATCGGCCATTTTTAAGATGGTGTCCTTGCCTCGGATATTATATCGCCTCAAAAATTTCCCATACCCTATCCTTCGCGCCTGGTTTGCACAGGTGAACGCAATTCAAAATAACTTCCTATGGGGAGGTGGGGCTGTTCGGGTGGCACTTCGCACCTGTTCACAGTCATCGTACTGTGCCAGGATTGCGGCAGCTGACATCTATTCATATTATGTTGCATCTCACATCCTTGTGATCAATGAACTATGGTACAATTCTCCCACAGACCCGGCGTATGCTATTGAACATGCCTGTATGGAGCAGGTTCCCCATCTCCATCTATTATACAGTTATACAAGGCTAGATCATCTACCGCCGGCTGGCAGACAACCCATACAGCTGTGGTGGGCTAAGACCAGGCAGATGGGATGGAAGGGGAGACTAACTCGACAGACCCCCCTCCCCCAACCCCCCCTGTGGCAGGGTACAAGCCTCAAGTCTGCTACTGCATTGAGGGGATGTCGAGGTTGGGACCTGGTGGGGATCTCGACCCTAGATGTCATGAGGGGTGCCACACTAAAATCTTTTCAACAATTGCAAACAGATTTCAGCCTCCAAGTCACAATAGTACAAATATTTACAGCTCCGACATGCGCTCTCCCCTCAGATCCGCAATTTGGAAACCCTCCCTGACCCTTTGGAGGGCCGTCTATTAATAGGGGATCTCGGATTACATAAAATTAGACAAATTTACCAAACACTGACGACACACACCGCCCCCTACTTTGGACAAGACCCGACATGCCTGGCAGGCAGATAGCCCCGATTTAACAGATGACGACTGGGCCGAAGCAATAGCCAGCCCTAGGGGCGCAGCTGTCTCCTCACACTACAGGCTCATCCAGTTCAAATATTTGAATCGAGTTTATTATACCAGGGTACGTCTGTGGCCGATGGGGGTCATTCAGTCTGTGAGGAGGGGTCCTTTTTCCATACCGTGTGGACTTGCATGACCCTGCAGCCCTTTTGGAACAGGGTTCGATCATGTCTCAGTGAGGTGTTGGGGTGGGTGCTCCCATTGGATCCACAGCTGTTCCTATTACATTCCACAGACATTGGGGGGGGGGGGGGGGGGAGAGAATCGCTATAAACCGCATCTATTGTTCCTTGCCCTTAGGGGACATAGCGCAGTGTTGGAGGGCATCCTCTCCTCCGACCATAGGCAAATGAAAGGCTGCACTAGATAGGTGTATGGGAGCTGAGATCGCTGTCTTTGCAGCTTGGGGCTGCCCCTGGAAACACCGTAAGATTTGGACACGATGGGCGACTTATCGGGGAATTGACTTGCCTACTCTGCCTGAGGAAGACTCATAAAAGTTACCCTTTGCTCCCCGCCCTGCAATACCCCGAACTATGTTCTTTGACTGTATCACCGTCGAATTGGAATGAATATTGGGAATCTGTTGCATTATGTACTATATTTCGGGATCTGACCACTGTCTGTATATTGTTTATATTGCTTTTATTTTTGGTTTACCTGCGTGTTTGGCAGGGGCTGTTTATTTTGGTGGAAATGGTTATTAATGCATATGCTGTTCAAATGATCATGTATGCCACTGTGGGGCTTCCGCCCGATATATTGCAAAATGACCAAAAAAAATTTGTTGTTAAAAAAAAAAATATATATATCTCACTTTACACCAGAAAAGATATTTGCTGCGAAGGGTTTTGGAAAACAAGATATGTGGCGCTCAGGCAGGTAAACCGTAAGGTATAGTGAGCAAAGGAAGAACAAAAGCTTCACGGTGCAAGCAGGTCAGGGGAAGACCCAAAACCCCTGTGTAAGGTGTGGGCAAAGACCCATGCCAAAACAATTATAAACAAGTCCTATGCACACGTTTACGATAAATAAGATATTCACAGTAAAGTAAAAGTAGTTCAACACTTGTCGTTCTGTGAATGTTGTTTTCATTCAAGTTGAGTGCATCAATAACAAAGAGCGCCAGCCGACACGTGTTTCGTCAACAGGTGGAGACCTGTGACTCTTCAGGGCTGATTAAAGGAAGTTAGGGATGGAATTCGAAATGTCGGTGAAACTTCAATAGAATCCGGAGGTAGAAAACATGTCCTCGGGTAACGAAAGTGGAATAAACAAATCCCACGGGCGGGTATGACCATGTAGATGGAGCCTGGTGTTGACAGGTCAAGGAAAAAAGCGTCTTGCTGCCGGAGTGCGGGGATAGCCTGTCAATAAAATTTGCATTAAAAACCATCCCCTCACCATATCCTTCTTATCGTGACTTGGGAGTGTAACCCAGCTCGTTGAAGGATCGGTGGTGCCAAGGGTTCGTGGGAAGAAGCGGGTCTTTTTGTAGCAGCCACTGCACCCGCGGATGAAGCAGCAGACAAGAGTCGAGAGCCACGATCAAGGAGAGGAAAAAACCTTGCTTGTGAATCACTGAACTTTGAATAGCTGCTTTGCATGATGTAAAGGCTCCTGCTCTCAAGGTCCCAACATCCCATCCTACCTCTGCGAGACCGTACACCTGAACAGGTGTGGGGTTTAAGAAGGAAGTGGGGGAGGGGTGTGGCGTATTGGGTATTTTAATAAGCACTGGTGTGTTCAAAGAAAGAAATGTATACCAATTGTATTTAGGGCTATGGGCGGTTACATTTCCATGATTATGCGCAAGGTATTGTGATTGGAAAGACACGGGTTGGTAAATGTACTGAGTAGTTGGAGGTATGTGATTATTTCATGAAATTGGCCTTCGACGCTTAACTTTTAAGGTTCTGTGGGTGGGAGGTGATGCCTAGTTTAATGCTGTTTTCAAATGTCTAATGAATATGTTTCTGTGATAAGAGTATTTTCCCAAACGGTGCATTTCAATGCTTGGACGGCACTAAAGTTTGTTTATATATATTTTAAGTATCATATGGGAGCCACACTACATAGAGAAGGCATTAGTACAAGTCACAAATTAGATGGGTGAGGTATAAACATAGTGCGAGTCTGGGTTGTGAGTGTTTAAAACGGGAATCCTGAGCGCTTGGGGGAATAATGTTAAGTGCCTTAAGTTAGATCATTCGTACTGAGTGGCGCAGTGGCATCGAATACTAGGTTGGGTTCGGCAACAAAATCGCTAGATGGTGATAATCAGGACTCCCTGGCATCAAGTTCAGAATCTATCCCTTGCTGCACGTGTCACCCAACCCACACCCTCTCTAATGTTGGAACAATTACCTGCTGCCACTGCCCTCATACACACAGGATCCCTCCAACACACACTCCCTCACCTCCCAAAGAGCAGAGTATGGGTTCCCAAGGTATCTGACTACACATGCCTTGTGTATATTCGCACCACATGCTCCATTAACTTAGAAATGCAAAACAATAACCCCGATAGACTCGCCCCGAAAACTTGAAAACAAACGGCATCTGATTGTACCTGTACTCTGCACTCAGCCCCCCAATGGCAGCCGGTGGCATGTCGGGAGTCCCTGAGGCAACTGGGTGCGGATGCATGCTCTGTCCTCCTGCAACTGTTGCTTCTACCTCTCTCCCCCCTTCCTCTTTGTACGGGGCACTGTCCCGCCAGCCCGCTGTGCCTGCACTCGTGCAGGGCCTATCGCTTGACAAACTGTCTCCCAACGACTCCCTTGCTCCACGCAGGAGACTGCGAGGTGATGTCACGCAACCTGCCCTAGCCAAGTCAAATTCTTTCGCTGGATAAAAACATTTACGAGAACTCCAATCTGGTCAAACGCCTGTTACACACAATAGCTACATCTTAACTTAGACTGTCAATGCAGTACCCTACTCAACAATTACAAAGTTTTAGTTCCCTTGAAAAACAAGCATTTGCAATGGAATAGGACTCGCATTTATGCGAGACCTATTGCTTTGCAAATAAGAGTGCATGCTGCTGGGAGGGCAGGGGGGCGGAAGACACTAACAACGGGAGTGCGGTGTGGGGGGAAAAGCACATGAAGAAAATAGTGTTCACAATCTAAATAACACATACTGTGCAACACTCGAAGTAAAGGGGCCAGTAGCCATGAAAGGATACAAATGATGACATGGCCGTCATAAGGAGGGACTAACAAACCTATAAACCAATCAGAAGGCAGCATTTAGAAAGGACAAAGACACAAGCCAATGAAAAAGATGGGTGTGGGCGTGGCTTATCTCCTGTACTCTACTACCACAGATCAACCCCAGAGCAGCGCTTGCGCGCTGGCTCAGGGCTCGGCCTAAACACTTCTTGTGATGGCTGAAACTGCATTTTGTAAAAAGAATACCATGCACATCCGATACCACTCACAGCCGAAAAAAGCTGTCAGCGAGCACACAGCAAGACAGTGTCCCTTCGCATAGAAGACCACAGCACAGGAACAGGTGGTCTAGAATGTAAAAAGAATTTCCACTGTAGCACTAAAGTCACTCCAGGAAAATGGCTAGATCTCACCAATCTGTTGGATGAATGGACGTCTTGTATCTTTAGCAAACAGCTGTGTTAAGATCTTCTTTCCTTTCATTCTGTCCTGTCGCCAGTGTAGTAATCAAAGAAACACTCTGGCATTCTGATAAGATGATTATAAAGCTGGGTTCTTTATTTGCAGGAAGAAGAACTCATCCAACTGCCCCCAACTTTGCTTTGCAGCTTCTGTGCGTTCACATTCCAGGTCTGCTCTACACATTCTCATTGATATACTGACATTCCTCTTAGAATGTCAGCTACCACAAGCGCCCACCTTCTCTGGTCTTTTTAATCTTGGGGAGCAAGTTGTGACTGACTGAGTGCAAGACTGCAAGGAAGGTATCTTTTGATTATGTCACAGATATACACAGGTCCTTTCAATTGAGTAGGCCTAAACGTTAATGTCAGGTCTTTGAATGTCAGCACTAGTCTGGCTGCCGCGTTCTGGATGCGTTGCAGTCTAACAGTGCTTAAGGAGATCCCATAGTGGCCTCATTCACAGAGTGGGCACTATTTAAGATGAATCAATTTGTGCTTGGTCCATGCTGTACAGAAAGGAACAGAAGTGATACTTGTACTGTGCTGGTCAATTTGGAGGCAGCAAAGAAGAGTGACACGGAAGCCAACAAATGGTAAGCAATGGGCGGACTCCAAGTCCTTTATAGTAAAGAATAATGTCTAACTACGAGAGCGCAAGAAGCGCATGTGCTGCCAGAAGCTCGACCTAAAAAAAACCAATCAGGTCACTTATTTTGGTTTATTCCCTGCCGCCTCCTCTTAGAAAATGGAGTTGTTGAATTTAAAACATTTACTAAGTTAATCTATATTGATTTACACTCAACTATGCATCACCTTGATACCAAATAGTAGTTGTAAAGGAGATGGATCGCTAAATATGCATGGTTGTCCGCTACTGAAAGAACCCATTCTTAATACGAAACAACTGTTCTAGTATTAGGATGTTAACAAACTTAAAGAAAGGGCACCTTGAAAAAGTCATACACAGTTGCGAAACACATGTCCGCTGAAATGTGCATCAATACTTTTTTAGACTCCCTGGGAGATGCCCTCAGCGAGGCAGTGCTCAGATACGTGAATTTTACTCTTTTTGGGGATATTAATCTTCATTTAGAGTGCGAGAGTAGCCCGGGAGTGTCATCCTTCCTAGAAACTATCTCTATGCTGGGGCTTAAACAGTTGGTCCAAGGTCCATCTCACTGTGGAGGACATACTCTGGACACTGTCTGCTCTAACCTAGAATCCTTACAGACTGGCAAACCATTGCCACAGGTCTGGTCTGACCACAGCTTTATTCCTTTTGACTTTCCTATTCCCCAAAAAGTTAGTACAGGTATAAACGACAGTGACCACACTTATACTAGTAAGCGGAAATGGCACCTGTTGGCCTCTAATCCCCTCTTGACAGCTACGGCCTTAAATACTGTACCGGAACTCATTGGGGCACCTGAAGAGGACTCAGTCAGACTGAATAATTGGATCACTTCCATCGGGAATAAATTGGAACCCCCTAGAAGAGCCACTAGAATATCTAAAAGGAAGATCCACAACGACCTTTGGTTCTCTAGGGACCTAGCGGATCTCCATTTACATAGCAAGCAGCTGGAACGTAAATGGAGGAGGGGATACGATGTATCCAGTCTGCTTATCTTCAAAGCCTTTAGGAAGAAATATAAGTCGGCCATTAATACTGCAAAAATTGAATATTTCTGCATTAAAATCACTATAGCTAAGAATAATACAAAAGAAATATTTAAAATTGTAAAATCTTTTACTGATCCTAAGGCCCTGCACACCACCATACCGTCATCTGTGGCACTCTGCAAAGAAATTGCATGTTTTTTTGAGGACAAAGTTAAAAACATTCAAAGGAATTTTAGGATTTGGAAACAGGAAGATTTTAACGATGCAAGTGAATCAGATCTCAGTTCCAATCTTCCAGTTTTGGCATCATTTCAAGCTGCTACTTTAGCCCAAACAAAAGAGGCTATATTAGCTTGCAAATCTGGTTCACCACTGGACGTCTGTCCCCCGTCGTTCTTGCATCATATTATTGATGTGGTTAATCCAGTCATCAATGGCATAGTGAACTCTTCTCTTGCCTTGGGTAATGTTCCCACAGATTGGAAATTCGCGATTGTCAAACCGTTAAAAAAGAAACCGAATGTAGAGTCCTCAATATTATCCAATTATAGGCCCATTTCGCTTCTCCCCATCTTGGGTAAGATCACTGAGAAAATAGTATGTCAACAACTGGCCAGCTTTACTGAATCTGCATTTATCCTTCACCCTCGACAGTTGGGTTTTCGTCCTAGACACTCAACGGAGTCAGCGTTACTTGAGATCACCGACACCCTAAAATTCATCTTGGACAGTGGCAGGAAGGCAGTCTTGATTCTTTTGGACTTGTCTGCCGCATTTGATACCATTTCCCATGACATCCTGTTAGCCAGATTAAGATCATGCGGCATCACAAACTTGGCCTTGGCATGGATATCATCATTCCTGTCTAACAGGAAACAAGTCATCTCCTTGGGATCTTGTGTGTCATCTGAACGCACTGTCTCTACGGGTGTCCCTCAAGGGGCCTCCATCAGTCCCCTGCTGTTTAACATATATATGGCCCCTCTGATCTCACTGATCTCTTCCTTCGGAATTGAGACCACATCTTACGCGGACGACACTCAACTCATTCTGTCTCTGGAGGATAAATCAACATCAGCAGAGGAGAATTTTAAAGCCTGTTTCTCAGCTATCATTAAATGGATGACTAACAACCATCTCTGCTGTAACACCGATAAAACAGAGATTCTTCCCATTGGTAAAAACAACACGTTCCAACCCAAGGATTGGTGGCCAGAGGATACGGCAGCCCCTCCATCTACTGTTGAGGTTGCTAGAAATCTGGGAGTTTTGTCTGACACCTCACTTTCATTTAAACCTCATGTATCAAAATTAACGGGGATCTGTTTTAGCCACATTCGTACTTTGAAAAAGTTCTTCAATGTCATTCCATCAGCAGCAAGAAAAACAGTAACAGTAGCTCTGATTCTGTCACGGTTGGACTACTGCAACAGCCTTCTCGTTGGGACCAATAAATCGTCCCTAAGACGGCTTCAGGTGGTCCAACATGCAGCTGCTAGACTGGCTCTGGGTCTTCCCCGTAAATCATCGGCCTCAGCTGCTTTGAAGACTCTACATTGGCTATCAATTCCTAAAAGAATCCTCTTTAAACTCCTCTTGACGACCTTTAGAGCAGTTCGAGGAATCGGCCCCGCCTATCTCTCTGCCAGGTTCAAACCGTACACCACTGCCAGAACGTTACGATCTAGCTCGGCTAATCTTTTGGCAGTGGGCAGGTTCAAACTGTCAACTAGGGGAGGAAAATCAGCCTCGATACTGGGAGCTAAAGCATGGAATCACCTACCTAGGGAACTGAGGGCAATACAACAGCAAGATCCATTTAAACGTGCCCTCAAGACCTGGATATTTGGTCTCTCTGATGCCTACTCTCTTGCCCTTATTTAGTGTGCATTGTATCAGTCTGTCCGGTTATCTGCAGTGCCAGGAGGCTCCATCCGGAGTGACAGTTGCGCTATATAAACTCACATTTCATTCATTCATGTTCTGAGACGAATAAATGAACTGGGAAATACTGATAAACAGTGTGGATTTGAATTCTTTTCATTCGATAAATGTGATGTGTCCACTATATTTGATGAAGTTGCATGTCCTGTTCCCTCCAGGGAATGCAGGCCTGTCTTTTGCCTGATAGGTCAACCTCTTTTAAAATTTGTCAGGTGATCATTGTAATGCGGCTTCTGGAATTACTCTACTGATTTTTAATTTCATTTTTATATTCCTTTCAACATTGACAGAGTGCTCTGAATGCACCATCTCTTAGAACCATAATTTAACTTTGCATGCAGTGTTCCTTGAGCTGTTTTTCGCCCTTCTCCACCATCCTTTGAAGTGTTTTTCTGACCCCCTAGTGTTATAGCTTTACAAGACGTAGTGGCCATTCACATCTTTTAATGTGGTTTGAACAAAAGTATTCCTTAATGGGAACTCTTATTGGTATCCTGTTTGCAATACTGGTGACGATTCCCGTTTGTTCTCCAGTTCTGAATTCGGGGTTTGGGCTTTCTTCAGGTCAAGCAGCAATGGGGCGTGCATGACCCCTTCATTTTTAGAGGCGTTCACCTGGAAAGAAGCAATTGGCTTTGCAAGACTGAATAGTTCTGTAAGACAACATTTACTTTCTGTGGCTTGTCCACCTCTAGTCATACTTACAACTTAGCTTGTTGTGATTTCTTCCAGCTTGTATTTTAACAGTAAATTGAGAGGATTCGGTTGGTAACGTGTTCAATCTTTCCACCTGACCATTTCATTCTGGGTGGTATAATGCTACCATTTCATGCTTTGTACCTTTTCCTGAGAAACCCCTGCATCTTAAATCTAGATAACTGTAGTTTGTCTGCAAATAATTATTCCAATGCGCATTCTGTTCAAAACGCATCCTCTATACCGTATTGATGGTTCTGCTCCCAACCATGTGTACCTCTGCCCACTTAAAATAGCCTATTAACTCAATGGCATATGACTCTTTATAGGACAACACTACAAATGGGCCTATTAAATCAAGGGTTAATTTTCTCAATTCACTCACAGTCATTACACTATGCAGGAGGAAACCGTACAGTTCTTTTTAACAACACTTTTCCCTGACCCATTTATCAATCACAACATCCATACTCGGGCACCTAATGTATTCTCTACCCCTTTCTTTAGCTGCAGACTTACCACATTGTCCACAATAATCGCGATTCCTCCTTAAACTCTTCTCGTTGGGCCAGCCCTCCTCCATCTATTTCATACTTTTTTTTTTTTTTAAAGATTAATTCCTTCTCCACCTGCTACTTATTCTGATAGTTCCCCATCTCTGCAAATGCAGTCAGTGGCATTGTGGCTCTACTGGGCCTCTTAGCAGTAACTCTGCTTCATAGGCATTGTGGTATCCCGCCATTAAAGGCAGTCTTGCTACTCAATCGGCGAGACAACTGTTTTCTGTGCACCCCCTGATAAGCTTGAGGCTTGGCTACAACATGTGTTAACCTAACTGAGCAGTCTTCCCTCCATTGGGGGACAATGTAGGGGCATATTATCAAGAACGGTGTTAAAATTATCGCCGCTTTAGCAGCAGGAAACTGCCGCTAAAGCGGTGATAATGAGCTTGATAATATGCCCCGGAGAATTCCAATAGAAGCCCATGTTCTCGTGTGAACCTGGGCTTCTATGGGAATTCTCTAAAGCGGTGATAATTTTAACGCTGTTCTTGATAATATGCCCTGTGGTCACTAAAGGTTTGTGATCAGCTTTTATGGCAAATCTTGTCCTCCACAAAAACATGCGGTAAGACTCCGCATCCCATGTGCAAACCAATAGCTCCCATTTTGTTACCCTAAGTTTTAATATATTGGCCTTTTAACATAAAAACAAGTATGATGTAGATCAGCTGCAAGTACCAACCATATAGGCATTGCAAATATACCTTCTCTTTAATGATGTTTCATATTGTGGGATCTAGCCCCCAAAATGGTCCTATCTGGATACAACTTCTGTGTTAAAGCAAAAAAAAAACTTCACATATAGAAAAAAAGAAATGTGGTGGTGTTTGTAAGGTATCATGGGTGAGACATCTGGAAAAACTGTTTGTTCCTTTATGGGCATAATGCACTGGTGCAAGGAAGACCACTTATTTTGCATCCGCTGTGATCACTACAGTGCGTCTTCCAAAAGTTTGGAAATTGCTTACAGTAACAAAAGTGTCTGTCATCTCCTAAACCAATCCAAACCCAAAAATCACTGCATTTGGAGAAGAGCTCTAGAAGCAGCCTTCTACCCACCCACACCCAGGGGTTTTGGAAGTTAAGCAACATTGCATTTTTAAATGTACTTCACTCCTAAAAAGGCCAAGGGCCATATCAGCAACGGCCAGCGATAACTTTCTTATCGCTGGCTATCTCTGCTTTTTATCGCCCTGGTTATCATCAAGGCGCTGCTCCAGGGCTATAAAAATTCCTGAGATAGCAATGTTATCGCCGTTTTGCAGTGAACATCGCTGGTTTCCCAGCGATGTTCCCTACAAAAGGGCGATAACCTTGCTGATACGATCCTGTGGTCGTATCAGCATAATCCACCCCCAATGTTAGGGGTGGCTTAGTCAGGATTTTAGCAGACGTTAGTTATTGGAGAAAACAGCAGTTTTCTCCCAAAACTAACGTCTGCTAAAATGCAAGGGCATCCTTGCTGATGGCGCAAAGACGCGTTATTGCTGTCCTGGCATATAGTGTATGTCAGGAACGCCCACTTTGAATCTCATTAGAGATACAAAGGTAGGCGTAGTGTAAAAGGGTGCTAACATGTGAATACACACGTTAGCACCCTCTTGCTGATATGGTGTTGGTTTTATCTCCGCTTTTAAAGCCAGAAAAGCAGAGATAATGCCCTTGATGATATGCCCCCAAGTTTCATAAACATCCATGAGTGCTACCACCCACCCCTAAAACACTGCCCATCGGTGTCTCCAAGGTTTTTGTTATGGGCCACGACCCAATAGTGGCAGATTACCACCTTTCACTGAAACACCTCCAAGACAGAAAATATGTGGTACCATGGCGCAGGGAGGTCTGCGTCTAGGCTTCGTACTTCCAGGTGATTCACTTATGATGGTATCAAGAATGTTTGCACATATCTACATATTTTTCTTTTCTAAATTATAGATAATATTTATTAGGAATAAAAAGAGAGTACCAAGGTTACAAGCATCCGTTATAATAGAGAGCACAATCCTGTTTCCATATTAAAGTTGGTTTATTTAGAAGAAATAGCGCCTCCAGGGAAAATTCAGCTGAAATGTGTTTCATCAATCTTGACTTTTGCAACGCTGAAAAAAAATATGCACACATTGTATACAACTCAAATCCAATTCGACATTGCCATATGGCAAAGTCCTAAACTCTTAGATAGAGGCCCCCCTCATTCTTTGAAAGAAGGTCATGCTAGAAAAATAGAGACAAATGAAAAAAGTAAGGGGCATATCAGCAACAACCGGCGATAATTATCGCTAAGCACACTTAGCGTG
Organism: Triturus cristatus; assembly: GCF_964204655.1. NCBI lineage: Eukaryota > Metazoa > Chordata > Amphibia > Caudata > Salamandridae > Triturus > Triturus cristatus. Next base: position 845,958,412 of record NC_140586.1, on the reverse strand, counting down.
AGGATAATTATCGCCGGCTAGCGTGGATTTTTATCGCTGAGATAGCGTGCTATTAGCAACGCTTATCTTAAAAGCGATAAAAATCCTAGCGCTAACTGCCTAACGTGAGATTATCGCTGGTAACACAGCGATAATCTCACGTTAGCTTGTTGATAGGGACTCACAAACTTAGCCATGATATCCACCTTCCATAGGATATCATGGCTAAGTCAGTCCTGAAGCAGGCGTAAGGAAAGTAGCGATAACAGGGGTTATCGCTACTTTTCCTGACGCTCTGCTTCATAGCGTGGGGCTTGATGATAAGAGAAATGTCGCTTAGCAACATTTCTCCTGTCATGTTAGGTCAGAAATGCCCACTTTGCATCTCATTAGAGATGCAAAGATGGGCGTTAGGAATTCTGGCGCTAAGGCAAGGTTTCATGCAATAGCGTGACCTTGCTGATATAGCGATAAAATTATCGCTGCTTTTCGGCAGAGAACGGCTGCAAAAACGGCGATAATTTTCTATCGCTGGCTTGTAAATATGCCCCTAAGAACCTAAAAAATTAAAAATATTAATAAAGTACATAAAGAAAGAGAAGACGAGAAAATGGGAGAAAAGTGAGATCCATAGTAAGACCCCGATGCCCAATGTGGAGTCCTAATGACATGTAGAGTCCTGGGCGTTCAATCGAGTGTTTGGTGATAGATACTCGTCACCCATGTATGGCGGTAAATAATAATACGTACACTCAATAGTACACAGGTGTCGAAACCTAAAAAAAACCACCAGGAAAATAAAACGTCACTGCTGCAATACAGATTCTTCTAGAAACTGTCGCACTTGATCCACGAGAGAAATGTCACAGGGATGAGTGTTGTCTCATGTATGAATACCCGGGCCTTCCATGTACCTGTAGTGGTAAAAATAGAAAGCCCAGCACTGTAATGTGCAATCCCATAAATCTTAAACGGTAATGCAGAGTCAGGCATCTACCTACAGTACTTACATTTGAACACAATCATTTTCTGAAGACTTGCTAATCAGAGTACATCCGTGGTGCCTTCAGTTGAAAAAGTAGTCACTTTCTAAACATTAAGTTTCCAAAACAAAGACATTTCCTTCCTTTTACCACATTCTAAACTTCAAATTTTAAATCTCTTTAAATATCCCAACACAATTAATCAATATCCACACACTAAACTCTCATTCTTAAAATCCCAACACAATTAATCAATATCCACACACTAAACTCTCATTCTTAAAATAAATGTTTTCAATCTATTTAAATCCAACTTAACTGATCGCTGAGCAGCAACAAAAGAGGAAGATGGCTGCCAGTTCTGTGGGTTTATACATGTTCAATGTTCTAAGAATTTGGAAGTTTTCTAATTCTAGTGTTTATTTGTTGCTGCTGACTGGGGAGCAATAAAAGGGATATGCATAATGTTGGCCTCCGGGCCTTGATGTAAAATCTCCTGAGGTATTTCTCCGCAAATCACTGGTACCTCGTGGGATCGTGAGACACGGATGCCTTGTTAACATATTTGGAGGAATTCTCTTCAAATAGGAAATCCACATAATTTCTGTCAACTAAATAAACGTGGCTAATAGTTTTATTAAAGAGTTACAGTCCGTCCCAAGAGATAGTCTTATCATTACCGCATAATGCAAATTTCGGGCACTCTGGGCGTCAGTCATTTAGAGCTAAAGCGATTTGCCATTGCTGAGTCTCGAACCCGGTTCCCCAGCATCGAGGTCGACCGCTATACCCGTAAGGCCATCATGGCTAAGTTTGTGAGTCCCTATCAGCAAGCTAACGCCACACTACGTGAGATTATCGCTGGGTTTCCAGCGATAATCTCACGTTAAGCAGTTAGTGTGAGGATTTTATCGCTGAGGAGATAAGCGTTGCTAATAGCACGCTATCTCAGGGATAAAAATCCACGTTAACCAGCGATAATTATCATCACGCTAAGAGCGCTGAGCGATAATTATCGCCGGTTGTTGCTGATATGCCCCAAAGTGATTTCTGTGGGCTGGCGTTTCTGACCTCTCTAGGCAGACACGGTGTACCTGGATCAGAGAGGCAAACCTGTTTGGTGAACTTGATTCAATCAGAGATAACTTTTGAGAGTGATACATTTCAACGTATCCGTTGTTCCAAACTTCTTGCAATACTGTCCCGTTTTCAGTGCTCTACAGAGGAGTAAAGATACCGCTTTAGGCAGTGCAGGGCTGAAGGCCAGGCTAAAAGCTGCTGATACCGCCATCTGCGGTAAAAATGTAGGGGCATATTATCAAGAAACTGGGTCAAAATTATCGCTGCTTTAGCAGCAGAAAACTGCCGCTAAAGCGGCGATAATGGGCTTGATAATATGCCCTTGTGAATTCCCATAGATGCCCATGTTGACACCAGAACATGGGCTTCTATTGAAAATCTCTGTGGCATATTATTAAGCCCATTATCGCCGCTTTAGCTGCAGTTTTCTGCCGCTAAAGCGGCGATAATTTTAACGCTGTGCTGGATAATATGCCCCGTAATATCTCACACAACCGGGACCCAGCGCCACCAGCCGAGCACAGCTGTCCAGTGACGATCATGATGAATAATCAGTAAGTGCCTGGGAGTTCAGGTCATGCATTAACTGTAGTGATCAATGAGTTGCATCTTAAAAACACTTCTCCGTAACTGCATATAAAAATTGCAGTTACAGTGCTGAGCTATGTGACCAGGTCAGTGTATAGTGCGCTAACATTTGCAGTGCTTGCCGAGGTCTATTTCCTCCCTCAGCCTCAGCCCCAGCCCGGGCCCCTGGTAGCTGCAGTTGCCTACTGACGACATTCAAACTCCTCATGAACACTGCTGAGTCCGGGAGAGGCTGAGCAGGTGGTGTTTAGGGCAGGCACTGATACACACCTAGCAGGGAACTGCAAATCCAGTGAAAGCAATTTTTAACAGAAACCTTGCAGGTTTGAAGCATCGGTAATTCAGAGAAAATGTTCCCAGTAATGGCAAAATACAAATATGCATCCCAGTGACCAATTTTGCACCCAGAAGTAATCACCAGCGTCGTGACTGGGGACAGACTCACTTCGCTACTGTACCGAAGAGAGGAAGCCGAAGAGCTGCCCTAAGCGAAAGTTTAAGCGCTATGGGTAGTTTAGCACATACCACAAATACATTAAAAAAGTGTGCATGAAGTGGTATGCATGGTTAGTGTACGCGTTGAAATGGAACTTACACGGGATGCATGTGTGATGAAATGGTATGCGTGGTAGTGGACGCGTGGTAAAGGCATGCGTGATGAATGCGTGCTTTGTTATATCATACATTCAGCCGAGTGTGTGTATGCAGCCGGCTGAGCCAGTGAAGGTAACAGTAAACACACGGACACTTCTCAAGGCCATGGCAGTTCGATCACTCCCCCCCCCCCCCAGGTGCAGCACTGCTAGTGTTGTGACTTTACTATAGACAAGGGGGCAGATTATGTTGCACTTGCGCCACTTTTGCGCCGCCGTTGCGTCACTTTTGTGACGCAGTAACGGCGCAAATCCTGCACCATGGTGCGGGGTATTTACAACGTGACGCATCTGGGAGATGCGTCACGTAAAGCCCTGCGCCACATGTAGGCGTTCCAGGTCAGGTGGGGGCGTTCCGGCGCAGGAACGCCTCCTAAAAGTGGCTGAGTGAAATCTACAAGATTTCACTCCGTCACTTTTAGGCCCATGCTGCGTCAAAACCCTGCGCCTGCTTGAAGCAGGCGTAAGGATTGACGCAGCATTGTACAGATAGGGCCCCCCAGAGCATTGCTGGAGCTGCGTCGCGCTTGCGACGCAACTCCAGCAATGCGCCACTTTTACGGCCCAGATGCGTAAACGCATCTGTGCCGTTTTTGCCCCATGGTGCGCCGCATTATAAATGCGGCGCATCCATGGTGGCGCAGCTGTGGCGCATAATAACTGGCGCATCCCTGCTGATATGCAGGGATGTGCCAGTTATCATAAATCTGCCCCAAGGTATAATTTAATTATCGCTAACTCAGTGATTTCGAACAGAGAAGGGTTAAATAACCCTGTTGAAAGCCCTTGACTGTACCAATGATACATTACATATTCCAAAAACTACCATCAGTTTACAAGGGCACTGGTTTAGTGACCTTCTATTTCTGTGATTTCCAGCAGTTTTAAGATTTTCTTGTTGCTCAAATGGGTGTAATTTCTGATATTTATATACGTTTCCCTCGTCTTTACTGCTTGATTTTGCCGCGAGAAAGTGTCACTCGTGGTCGAAATGTCACTCATAATTACACTGAAATTATAAATAAAAAATCACACATTCCAATCGGAAACCTTGGCAGCTATGACACTTCGACCACTGGTTAAATTGCGTTTTACAAGATGTTACGTACCCTACACTCCCACATGATCGCAGACAGCACCCGCTCATCGTCGTAGGATTTTACTGTATTCACGTTCACTGAAGTTTGTTCCTCGAGCATCTCACGAATCACGATTACACGCTTGTTTTGGAACCACAATCTCAGATCTTCGCATTGGCAAAGATCCTCCAAAAATTTCTATACCTTGTCATCAGCCACCACACGAAGTGCGACTGATTCCAAGGATAGACAAAGGACTGAAAGAATAAGGTTACAACGGCTTGTGCTTGAGTGTGGTATCGTAAAGACTGTTATGAATATTAGGGCGGCGAACTGTTCGATGTTGACACTGAAAGGTAGAAGGAAAAGCATGTATATGTTTTGCTTAAAACTACTAAAATAAACTTCTAATTAACAAGAAATGCATTTTGGTTTGGGTAGGGTATATATTTGCAATGCATTGTTGGCAGGAGGGTGTTCTCTCAGATTCTCTCACCCTGATTGCTGGTAAGCCCTGTCTGAAGAGCGTCGCTTAAGGCAAAACAATAGATAAATAAATAAAACAGGCACACATTTTATTAATCTTTATCTTGCTGCAGTCATAGGCTGTCCACATGCAGCGTGGAGTCTGACTAGACTAGGACCTGTAGGAGCAGCCTCTTCCCTGCAAACCGCAAACTCCGCCCCTGTATGTTACAGTGTGGTGCCTGAATGATGTGATTGTGGACCCCTAGTGACGACCCGTGGTACTGCACTCTGGTATATTGTAACGATGCTCTCCAACCCTACTTTAGCTGGACCTGTAGTCATGCACTGAGGGACTGCACCGGAAGTATCGCGAGATCTGCCTGGTCTGTACTTTCTTCCTGAATGAATGGCGTTTCCGAAGTGCAGCAGTGAGTGTTGAGTTATTTGTGCTGGGCTGTTCCCGGTCAGATTTCATCCTGTATTTTGATTTACTGGTCGGTACAAAAATAAGCAAAATCACTTAAGGGGCATATTCACAAGACCTTTATGTAGTGATACGCTCTAGTGGTTGAGAGCGCCCCAGTGCATGCTGGGTAGAGGCGCGCCAGTCGGCCGATGCGTTCCGGCGCTCGGATAGATATAAATAAATAATAAAAGGTTAACTGCTCCACTCCCTTCCTGCACAAAATCAAACAAAGGACATCATAATCAATGAATCCCGGCCCATCTTAAATAGCACCTTCGTCCAAGCCGTGAGGGGGAATTCTGTATACTCACATGTACCAACTGTGATATAATATTATACTAGTACAAGAATGATTTAAAGCGCATTATCACATGAACAAATGTCCACTACTGCTTTGGATTAAGTGCCTTTTTGGAAGCGTGCTCTCTGCAGTTCCTATATATGCTCCTTTCTACATATGTATGTGGTATGTTTATAGCTCCAACCTAGCCCAAAGTCCACGGAGAGCTGTGCGGGGTAAGAGGTAGGCATAAAGGCAATAAGTGATGGGAGAGGTGGCTGGGTTATTGTACTGTTGATGTCGTGGTCTTCAAAGAGGTGCGTGTTCACATTTTTAGGTCTCGCTACTACCGTAGGCTGCGCATAGCGCAATCTCGCAGGCGAGATTTAGGGGCAGATTTATGTGGGAATTGTGCCCCTTTTACGCCGCTGTTGCGTCACTTTTGTGACGCAGCGGCGGCGTAAACCCTGCGCCATGTTGCGCCCTATTTACATCATGACGCATCTATGGAGATGCGTCACAGTGTAAAGCCCTGCGTCAGGTTTCATGTGGGCGTTTCTACGCAGGGGGGGGGGGCGTTCCGTCGCAGGAATGCCCCTGAAAAGTGACTCAGTGAAATCTATAACATTTCACTGAGTTACTTTTCCAACGCTGATGCGTCAAAACCCTGCGCCTGCTTGAAGCAGGCGTAAGGCTTGACGCACCACGTTACAGATAGGGCAAGTTAGAAGAGTGCTGGAGTTGCGTGTCGCACACAACACTACTCCAGCACTGCGCCAACTTTACGCCCCAGATGCGACACGCATCTGTTTATTCCTGCGCCGCATTGTAAATGCGGCGCATCATGGGTGGCGCAAGAGTAAACTTGCGTACCGCATTTTTCCTGGCGCATCCCTGCTGATTTGCAGAGATGCACCAGGCAACAAATCTCCCCCCAAATGTTTATGGGATTTTTTAGTAAGGGGCATTAAGCCCCGCCCCTCTTTCCCATTGGCCGGCGTCACTGTTTATACTAAACGGTGGCCAGCCATTGGGAAAGAGGTTAGTATGACGTACACTTTTCTCTTTTTTGGCCGTCCCACTTGGACGGACTGGCCTGCATTCCTTCTGCTGCAAAAGGTTTGTCATCTTAATGGGGGCAAACACATGGCCCCCATAAAGATAATAATCAACCTTTTGCGGCAGAAGGAAAGCAGGCCGAGGCCGTCCAAGCGGGACGGCCCAAAAAAAGAGAAAAGTTTACATGGCGAGTGCTTTTTTTTCCTTAACTTTGGGTATAATCACGGCACCCGCGCTTTACTTTTAACATTATAAGTAAAGCGTGGTGCCGCGGCTGCCTGGCAAGCACTTGTCTTGTTTTTGTATTGGTTTGGCTGTTGTCTATGCACAGTTTACTTTCGCTGTTCATTTACTTTTTCAAAAGTACTTCAAAAACGCTTCTTATATTAACAATTACAATAAATTGAAGGACAAAACTATGATGATATATAACACGAGGCAACCAGATTAGGGTTTTGAGAGGAGCTGTTCTTCACGAGAAGATGAAACAGTGCGAAGAAAAGGATGAGTGTTCTAGTGTTCAGGTTCTGAGGGAGAATAAACATTGGCAAAGCCAGTAGGATCCGCAGTTGGGGCTTGGTAGCTTTGTGGATACCTTTCGGTGATGCTCTAGTCTACAGCATAGTCAAACAAGCATTGGCAAAGCCAATAGGTCTTGGCAATCCGAGATCTATTGGAGTGGACTATGTTAATGCCTTTTAATCATGTTGAATAGTAGCACGTCTGCTGTTCAACATGGCTGAAAGTAAACAAGCATTGGCATAGCCAATAGGTCTCGCCGTTGGGACCTTATAAGTGTTTAGCTATGCAACACTTGATGTTGTTGCACCAAGGATATTGTGCTGGGTAACTAAACACTTCTAATGTCCCAAAGGAGAGACCTATTGGCTATGCCAATGCTTGTTCTTAAACTGGGGAAGCTTTGGGGACAGTCCTGATGGATATAGATCTCGAGGCAGATTTATAAGCCCCTTGCGTCCCTTTTGCGCCACTTTTCCCATGTTAAAAGTGACGCAAACGTGGCGCAAAGGGCTTGTAAATCTGCCCCCTTGAGTTTATGTACATAAAAGTCCTGCTGCCTTGGATCTTCTTTTTTCACTTCTGATGGTGTCATAGCTATGGTGCACATGTCTACAAGAGGAGCTGGGGCGATGGCTTTGTAAATGATGCAGCTGCTTTTGAAAATGGTGCGGGATCGCAAGTGGGGAGCCAGTGGAGTTCCATCTAGTTGGGGATGACATGATCATATTTCTGAAGGCCTGCTATGAGGCACGCTGCAGCCTGTAGGATGTCCCTAAACTGAGCCAGCGGAGTCTGGGAATCAATGCAGCAGGGTGTTACCACCATCCAGGTGCAAGAGGATTAAAGTTGAAAAGAAGTTCTGAAGTTGCTTTTTTTGGGGGAGAAACGACTAGAACACTATTACAATTTTCCAGTCCACTGATTACTAAAAAATTGATTAGTGATTGTGCTGTGTTGAATGGGGGGAAATCTAAGAGCATCCTGCATACATCCTTGAGTATTTAGAAACATGCGGCTGCGCTAGTAATAAAGGTTAGCGTTTATTTAAATAAAAAAAAAATGTTAAAGGGGCGAATTCCAGTTTGAGTGCTAGGGAAGAAGGTTCTGAACTGTGGCAGTAGCTGCTGAACTGGAGCCATCAATCATAATAAAGATGTATATATTACAAGTCCTTGGCTGGGGACTTAATACTGGCAAAGAGTGCAATATCCCCTGCAATTCAAGCTGCAACTTCCCGCATTATCATCATTGCTGCCCTACATCTTGAAGGAATCGCACCGTAATTGGAGTAGAATATTTCTCACCCAAACGTAAACTAGCCTTACTGAAACACAACTTGGTTCTTCAGGCCAACAACACGCTCAGATGCCAGTTCATGTGAGGGAGTTACAGGGTGAGGAGAACATGGACTTTGAGGAGGAGATGTATATTCTCAAGCTATGAGAGCTTTAGATGACAATTTCAAAGCCAAAATTAAAATTGTGGTAGCTTGCCAGATGAATAGTTACCAGGATAAATGATAGAGGAAAATTTAACTTTTACATACTTCAACTTCCACACGTAGATTTAGAGCTTTGCACAGACACAATTAGGAAACAATTAACTAACAGATCTAGCAATATGAAGACACAGGAAGAACTCCTTGGTAATTAGAAGCCACTCTTGCATGGGGCAATACAAGTAACGAAAAGGATAAAAAGTACATCAAAATATGTTAAAGTATTGAATCAATGTGAAAGAATACGTTTACATCCAATTTGTGTTGTATGAAAGACCAAAGGTTTTGAGACTGTTAAATCGACTTTGAGGAAAATTATTCAGGAGGAATAGAAGAAGGGAACAAAGGAAGAGAGTGGTGCTCAACCTAACGAGCGTTATTGTTGTGACAGTACTAAGCATATTACATCAGCCGCTAAGTGTCCGGCAAGTAATGCTAGATGTTACAAACACAAACAAATTGGTCATTTTTCCTGTTTATGCAAGTTTGATGAGATAAAGACTTGAGGGGTGAGCGTGGTTTGTCAGAATAGCATTTGTACCAAGGAAGAGGATGGTGGGCTGGTAACTTCTGTGCAAGGTGTGAACAGTTTAACTGAATCCTATCCTCCTCAATGTGTCATGCACAGTTTGGAGGTGGACGTAGAAGTTTGGGGCAAATACATATTCCCCACATACTCTTATAGATGCTGCTACATTCAAGACATTGATTGATGTGAAGTTGGAATCCGCCACTGTCAATCTAGAGGGTTATTGTGGCAAGAGGTTACCTTTGTTAGGTTTTATGAAGTTGAGCATATGTTTGAAGGGCAGAGAATAATGAAGACCATGGATCTGGTCAGCTGGGGCAAAAATTTACTGGGATGGGTAGATCAAAAGAGGCTGGGTATCGTATTGAATCCCAGTCATCTTAACTAAGTCTATTAGTTGATGAGTTAGACATGTGTGCTAAGATGTGGAAGGAGGAGATTCTTAAGGTATTTTACTCAGAATTAAGATACTTGAAGGATTCCTCCCATACTACAGTGAGGGGTGTGCTACTGCCTATGAGATCTGCCTTTCATGAAGATCTAGATTGATTGTTGAATTATGCTACTCGCTTCCAAATGGTGTCAGCTGAGTGAGTCCAGCGGCAAAGAATCCAGATGGTAAGATCTGCATGTGTATTTATTTGAAGCATTTTAACCAAGCTGTGTGGGTGGGCAATATATCCACTTCACAACATCAATGAAATGATGACCCTCATTGGCAAGGGTGTAAAGTTTTTTTATTATAATTCCACTTGTGTTGGTGGGCCGTGTGCCTCTGTGGAATCTCTCTGTACCAAGGTTCTACTGCGGAGCAGCGTTCATCGCGACTCACCTAGAGTGGCAGTTGCTGCTAGCTGAGGAGAGAGGGACGCTGCGACGTCTATGTGCTTGAAGAAAATAAACCTACCTACGTTTTCCTGTCTATGTGTGATTAAATGATAACAGTTTTCAAGAGTGGATTGATCACAAACCTATCACCAGATTATGTTGCACCATTAATCACCTCATTTCACACCCTTCACTGTGTCTGAGGAATTATATAGCTTTGTGCAAATGCCATTTAGTCTTGTTTCTTCAGTTTCAGAGAGCAATTCAGAAGTTATTTGCCATGAAATATTTCTAAGATGGTATCTTGCTTTTTGAAATAGTTGACTGAACAGGACAAGGTGATAAGGAGTTGCTCTTTTGTGAGGCAGGTTTGACTGGGAGTGAGTTAGTGTTCTGTACAAAGTATGGGACTTAAGAAAGATGGCAAGTCTGAATGGACCTTAAGTTGTGAGAAGGCTTTTGAACGGATTAAAGATAGCATAGTGAATGCTGGGCGTGGCATTGAAGCCATTTGTTATGAACGACTGGTCAATTTAAATGCCAGTTTGGACAGTAATGACACTGATTTGAGATCAAAAGGGAGGGAGTTGAAAGAGTTGTGGCATTTGTACTCTTAGGGAAGTGTAAAAATCGTAGTGTGATTGAAAAAGTATTCAGCTGTTTGTGGACAATTAACACTTCAAGAATTAAATATGGCAATGCATTTGAACTATGGACAGATCATAAACTTTTATTGAAGATTTTTTCAAACAAGGAAGCAGTTAGGACAAAGACGAGACTAGCCAAGAGTTATCATTCGACATAAAATATGTATTGGGGCACAAGAACCTGCCTAGCTTAAGGTAACAGTCAGACACGCAATTGTTTGTTTCCTTGCACTCTGGAGCTATCTGGCTCCCAGTACGCAGCTGCACCATTTTGAAAGGAACTTTTCCTTCATTGTATATCGCTTTTAAAAATGAGATTCTATGCATTTGGTGCCTCACTTTATTTTAACTAATTTTACTTTACTATTAGTTACCCTTAGCAGTGGAGCTTCCCCTTCACGCTCTAGCTGTTGCTTTCTGGCGCCTCTGCGCATGTCTCACCACTCCCCCTTGACACGCCCCTGGTCGGCGGCATGGCCGCTGGCACGCCCGTGGCTGGATCACAACCAGCACCAGCCCCTCTGCTTGTTTTAAGACAGAATACACTTTCGGAAACATATACAGAAAAGAAGGTCTTTAGGTCTCGCAGACCTGCGTTGCAGCGCGCATGCGCTGCTTGCTCTGCGAGGCTTCTTGCAATCGGGATATTTCAGAAGTGGCATTTAAGCCCCGCCCATCATTCCTATTGGCTGGCGTCGTCGTTTATGGTAAACGCTGGCCTCCGAATGAAAATGAGCCTTCTTTGTTACCGCCCTGTCTCCTTTTGGGACGGCCCATCCGGACTGGATCTTTTACTTGCGGCCTTATACAGTCTCCTTCAATTAGTGGGTAAGCAATTTTTTATTCCATTCCGGCAATGGGGACAGCTTGTTGAGTGTATGTTTCGGGAGACAGGTCCAATGTGCACAAAGCTTCGCAGAAGTGACGTTTTTGTCCTGCACTACTATAGCACAGTTAGCCTTGCAACACAGGCTTCACTGATTGCTGTTTCGCTGCACTCATTATTTTTGTTTCAAGCACCTCGTTCGTATTTGTATTATTTAATTGAGGCACAGCTTCCTCCTGTTTTTGTTGCGCTGTGTGCAACATGTGCACCACTGTGCCTCTGAGGAAGCTGGATTGCTGTAAGAAGCCCTCCGACCCCCTTCCACGATAGAGTAACTGCTTTCCTTTGCACAATGTTTATTAAACTTTCTAACAATTCATTGTCCTGTCACGCTACGCTTGGTATGCGCGCAGCTAATCTTAGAGGGCAATTGCAACTTCAGCTTCCCCCCATTTTCGTTTTGCTGTGTGTGAACTGCGCACCACCCTCCCACCCTCAACTCCTCCTTCCCTTTTGCTTCTCAGCATCCGTTCATTTCCCCCCCCCCCCCCCCAACTGAGCACACGGGGAGTGTGGTTATTTTCGTTACACAGCAGTGTAGAGCAAGCATGTTCACTTTATATTAAAGAGCCACACGTAGAGTCATTAAATATTGATTTTAGAAGGGTACTCACTTGTGCTTTTAAATCTACAGTATGTGCACGACCAAACTTGTTCCGATGTACTTAACCCACAAAATTTAGATTTGCTTTTTTTTATGCCGGTCATAAGTAATGTTGAGGTAGCTAAACAACATTTAGTGCGGTATCTAAAACAAGTAATTTAGGCCTGCTTTTTTGGTAAGTGTTTTGTGCCTTTACATACTGATTAGGAAGAACCATTGAGAACAGGGACTTCCGCACGCGCAGTAGCATCCGCTGAAAGGAAAGCCCCCGGGGCCCAATGAAAGTGTTTGATAAGCCTTATAAAGGAGCGCGTGGAGAGGGCAGTTTCACTGATTGAAGACGCTCCCCAGTTGCTTTGGCAGTGCTGTTTTGTTCTTCCAGCATAGTCGACAGACTAAATAATACAGGCTCATTCGGACACGTGACATCTATAGAACTCACCATCTTCTCTATTACAGTAACAGGACTAGCAAAAACATTAGTGATTAGTACTTGAGCAACTTTTCATGTTACTCAGGAAAACAGAATCTTTAAAATTATTAGGGACTCCCTCTGTGACGCCTTATAAATTATGGAAGATCAGACACTTTAATTGTATTTTTTATGGTGTTTATATAGCACAAACCTCAATGCATGGGTAGCAGAGTGTTTAACACGAGACAGCAAAGTACATAGAACTAACTACAAATGTAGAGAGGATTAGTGTTGAAGAATAGAATTGTCTAAAAACAAACTATAATTGGAAAAGAACAAGTATCTAAAGACCCAGCAGTAAAGCATGGGATATTTAACAGTCCAGTTTTGGTGGAGTCTGAGTAAATGAGTGTGTAGAGCTGTGCGGAAGGATATGAAGTTTGAATTGTGTGAGTGCTTTTGGGAGGCTGTTACAAGTTCTGGGAGATTGACAGGAGAAAGCTTGGTTAATGGTTTTAGTTGTTTAGGTCTCGCATAGCGTTGCAGTGCAATACGCTGGCTCTGCCTGCCTGTTTTCCGATGGCTCCACTTCATCAATAACGCATGCTTTGCGTCTTTAAATAATCACTCCACTGCACAGAAAAAAAAAAACATTGCCATTTACAATGTCAATAGCTCCAACTCCGACAAATGCGAGACGTGTTGCATTGCAAATGCTTTTTTAATGCAGCCTGCGGGTAGGTCTCATACTTGCATTACTTTTCATCCAGGGACAGATGATAAAGTGTCCTTCCTCTCTCAATCTTTCAGTAGAGAAAAAATACTTTTTAAAATCTATCTCCGCATAAGTGGCACAAGTTTCTTAGAGCCGTCCTCATCAACGCAAGATCACTGGTTAAAAACAGCCATGAACGTAATGACAATTGTTCAATACGATACAGCGTTTATGAAAGAAACCTGGTTAAATGTTCCATCAGGACCTGACCTAGTTATAGCCACTCCCCAGGGCTACTCAATTTATAACCATGATTGCATCCATCGTAGAGGGGAAGGAATTGCCATCATTCTTAGGAGCCACCTCACTGCTACACACACGCCTCTTCCTCACAACTTTAAAGGCGAAACACTTGCTTCAAGAGAAGGCTAGATGCCAGAAACACTTTTAACAGAATTATTCTATATCATCCTCGGATTACTAAAGTTCACTTTTTAGATCGTATAAGTTCTTATTTATAAACCATAAATTTTACCATTCTTGGCTATTTGAATTATCATCTGGAAAACCTTATCGACTCAGCCAACTGATTGAGATTATGTCCACTTTTGGTCTTGGTCGAGTAGTTAATACTACAACACATTTAGCGGGGCACACTAGATGGGATTTTTACTGATCTATCTTTCCTGCATGTCCACTTGTTTGGTCTGATCACCATGCCATTCTATTCAATATGTCTCCTCCCCGTCTGACCCTTTTCTCAGCTTCTGCCCCTGCAACTGTTACAACGCACCCTTGGCACAAGGTAGATGTGGGCAGCCTTTTTAATACTCTGTCCGCTTCTGAACCTACCTTTGCACTGATAATATTCGATACTCGAATAGCTTGGCGCACACAAGTACAGAAAAATACCAGATTGTGAGCCATTCATCCCTATTTTAATTTACATCTGGCCTACACCTTTATTTACACAACATTTTCCCATGAGGTCTGAAATGTTCTAGTTGTAACTCTTCTGAGTACATATAGATTTTTGCATTCTTTTACTTCTACCATTTTAGCTTTCCATTGGTCAAATTGAAGGAATTAATGTTATTTTCCACTGTTGCAATATTAGGAAAAGTGCTGCAAACATACATAAAGCGGCTAACATTTTTTTGATCCAAGCTCTGTTTATCAATGGATAATCCCGAAAAATAAATTGAGGATCACCTATAAAGTAATTTGATGTGACAGTATTATAATGTTTTTTTCCCCATAACGTTTCCAACTTTGGATAGGACCATATAATATATGACCAGTTGCCTTCCGACTGTGATTCACATCTTTAACATTTTAACTGAAAATGAGAATTATTTTTATTTTTAAAAGCTAGAGTTCTGCATAATAGCCATTTAGTAAAGAACTGCATTTTACAAAAATGTGTTCCGTTATGTACCGAAAGAATTGTAGCCATTATTTTTCATGTCTCCACCTAGAGAGTCACTTTTCGGATGATTGTCACTTATGGGCCATTGGAAGCAAACGTCCGTCTCTGTTAGTGAATCTAGCCGGATGTTCTACAAATGCACAGCTAGTATTGTATTACTCACTATGAGATCCTCAAACACATCTGATCTTAAAGTTTATATTCCTTGGGAATCCGTCTTGTTCAACAACAAAACATTTCAAATTATAACACTAGAACAAGGAGATTTTAAGAATTCTGACATTCAGTTTGATTTAAGTCCTTGTTTTCCATACATCATTTAAATTTGTTTAAAAAAAATAAATAACTTAGTTGTCCATCTCATTAATTGCCCATCCTTGTATCAAATTCTTCTCTACAAGTGGCTGTTTATCTATTGTGACATCCTCAAGATGATAGAAAAATGCCTAAACGACTGATCTTTTCTTTTTATTACTCATGGCAGTTTTTTATTTTATCAATTGTAAAAAAAATCTTTGATATTAGATTCCTTTTAACTCATTAATTCATTACAGAAAACCTTAAGTGTACAGTGCAGATTTTAAATGCGAGAGGAAGAATGTACAAAACAAACTCACAAATTAATCTTGCAGCACGTCTCGCAGGGCTAAGCCCTCTTCTGATTTTGGTTTATATAATCTATTTAATACCAGCCATGATGCTTTATTGGCCCAGATCAATGCAGAAAACATTCCCTCTATTTTTTTTAATATAAAATACACTAATGTGCTGCATAAAGAAAATTAGTCTGTGGTCAAATCAACATTCTAATTAAAGCTACTCTGCCTATAATTGAGAGACGAAGAGGATTATATCTTATAATTAATGATTTTATGAATTAGAGATCTATAACTTAACTCAAAAGTTCATCTTTCTACATTAGTAGTCATTTATATCCCCAAACATAATTGTGCCCAAATGTTAATAAGCGCCTGCTTTCTATTAATAAACTGTCTATAGCAGCCGCGGTCGGTAGTGGGAGTAGCTGCCGGGCAGTGACGTGGGGTGGGGCAGGGGGTAGTCAACTATGTATTACGGAGGTTTACAGGTAAGTAAACATATACATTAATAAAACTAAATTTTGTTACTTGTACTGCATCGCATTTGGAGATGCAGTGCGCGCAACGAAATTAGTTTTATTAATTTATATGTTTACTTACCTGTAAACCTCCGTAATCCATAGTTTACTCCCCCAACCCTGCCCCTCCGCACGTCACCGCCCGGCAGCTACTCCCACTACCGACAGCGGCTGGCTATAGTCCAGTTATAAAAGAGAATCTCAATTTTCTGTTTATTAATCTTATACCCTCCTAGAACATTTGCGGTATATCTACAGGCATATTTATGGAATTTGTCACACAGTGCAGCAAAGCGCTGCGTGACAGGGAAAGGGCAGGAATGTGCCGTATTTACAATATGGTGCATTCCTGCCTGGTCTCCTGAGCTGGTGCTGTTTTGGGTGTCTAGCGCCAGCACAGGCACTCTTGCACCATGGTGCAAGGCTGCCCGTTTTGCATGCAGGATTGTTTTTTGGTGCATGAAAAGGCACCTATCCTGGGAAGGCGTACGTTTTGTATCATTCCAAGCTCTACCAGTTCTGGTAAAGCTCAGAATGTGTCAAAAACCATTGGAGTTGCATGGGTGCCGTTAACCTCAGGTTCTTCATGCACCAGCAAGTTATCACAGCCAACACTCCCCTGCAGCAATTGTGTGTAGATTTGTAGGGTGTTGGGGGGAGGGGCGAGAAAGCATCCACAGTTAGCATTGTCCCTTTGCAATGGGCCGGGAGCTGCCCAGCACTCTGTGCACCGAAGTATCCATGTCTGCTACTGGGGCAATGCAGGACCCTCTAATGCAGTTATTGGCACTTGCCGCAAGACCCGGTCTGGTCTACGCCCAGTAACCATTCTAGGTCTGGGCACGGGAAAGCTGGGCCTGCCATCTTTGATGAAGCAGCCCTGCTTCCCTGGGTCACATCTCCACTGGCCCGATCAGGCACAACTGGTGATTTTCAGAGGGCCAGGATCTCCCACCAGAGTTACGGATCAGCAATATCGCTGCTATGTGGTCACACCCTCCTCCCCCCCGGCCAGGCTGTAGAAGGATAATGGCCAGAGCCGGCAAAGCTCACCCCTAACGAGTGTTGTTGGTTATGTTACCAGACTATGCTCCCTCCTCCCCCTATGATAGTTTACTTTAGGGCAAGGAGACGAGGGAACACAAAGCGTTCCGGATTATTAAGGTGGAAAAGGAAAAAAAACTTGGTGAATTGAAGAAAAAAACCCGGTTCGCAACATTTCAGTTGAGGAAACTAAGCCTAAGAATTCACATGAAGCAGTCACAAAAAGCACATGAACCAGCTGATAATCGCAGTTAGTCAGTAATATCAATACAGGTCTACTACATTGTAGACGCCTTTCCTGCAGCTTGCAGAATTGTATTTACATTATTAAGTCCTGAAAAGGTAGTCAGATTACAGGAGCCCATTCGACAAGGGTAAAGTAAAAAACAAATAGCGAACGTAGCTTGCCTTATCATTTGCAGTGGGATCAACAGTGTGAATTTGGTGGGTGTGAGCAGCTATAGCACTTGAGTGGTCCTTTCACAGAAAGCCTCTGGAAAGAAGCACATGGTGTCACCTCGGTCTGGCACTCTATCAGCAGCTGAATGGGACTACTCCGTGAACAGTATCTGCTTCTCTTGAAAGGAACAGTTGGAGAAGATACATGGTATGATGCAGCTTTTGCAGGACGATGAGGGATTCGATACAGAAGGACGGCTTAGAAAATAATGTTTGGTGAATAAGGCATGGGGTTACGTTGGTCCAAGGCTGGCCAAAAAAGAAGTCATGGGAGTTATAGGCATTGTTTAAGGTGTAAGGGGAGCTTGGGGAAATGAAGTTTTCACAAGGAGCCAAAACACTGTTCCTCCAGTAGCCGGGAAGAAAAGAAGAGGAGGTTTACATTCTTCAGACAATACCTAAATAACAGGAGGCCAGTTGCAGAGAGTGCAGATTTGTTTGTGACTGAAATATAAGATGTCTGAAAAGTCTGCCAGTACAGTGCCGAAGCACTCGCTGGTTACAGGGGATTAAAAAAAAGATTTACATCCTACTCAACATTGTACATGCACACACTGTAGAGTAGGCATGTTCATGGAAACAGATCCTTTGCAACTAGTTCTGAGCGGTAGCAGGTTTGCAGACATTTCATTAATTACTCATCTCTTGCGTTAATTATACTAGTTTTCCGTTCTTTCAATAAAGGAAAAGTACTTTACCCATATTTAAACGTTACATGTTGTGTGGTTACCACGTTCACCTGGTCAATGACGAGTACTGTAGTCCGCAGAGGATCGTCTGAGGCATAGCCGTCTTCACCACCCTGCCTTCCCAATGATTAACTCCACCCAACTCAATAAAATCACAAGTTGTCAGAATGGTGCAATAGGGCGAGATAGAGAAGAGCTTCAAGAGTCATTAGGAGGTCATCAAAACCAGCCTGTACTGGCCCAGTGTATGTGTGGGCCCAACGGTGGTCTGGAAGCCGACGGCCACTGAAGGATCTTAGAAACCACTGTAATGCAGTGGCAACAACAGGAGGCATGGGGTTCTTGTTTGCATGTATAGGTGATGAAAAGCATGAAAGCTATCACAATTAGCTGGGAAGAACCCCGCCCCTTGTCTCTAAATCCTCCAGCTTTTTTTTTTTTATTTCCACCCAAACACTAAAGAAACCACTCGAGTTCACAAATAATATATATATATATTTAAAAAAAGGAAAATGAATTCAGACAATAGAGTTGATCTACTACTTTAAAAAGAAAACACATTTCAGGCTAACAATTTCTTTTTAGCGATTTGGGTCCCAAAAAACTATTGAATATGGAAAATAAAACCTGGTCAGAATGTCTGAACTGTTCCAGTGGTCAACATCTGCTCTGGCTTATCCATCACCAGACACAAGCTTCATCTTAAGACTGTGTGCCTTAGAGGATTTGGAGAACATGCTTTTCACAATCTGTAGTGGTACAGATTTGCCACTTAGGTACACCTTATTGTGACAGTCTGGGAGCCAAGGTGCTTCTTTGGAGTCCCCATCTGAACCTTTCTTAACCATCCAGACGTAAGCCATAATGTAGCCAGTCATGAAGGCATCAAACCCTGCCCTATGGGTGCCCCCCTCAGACCTCTCTCGAGCTTTAGTGGCTCCCAAATCACATTTACACTTGCTGCACTGCGTGCACTCTACATTGCTGATGTCTTTGCTTGCGTCTGCGCAAGTGTTTTCAGTGATGAGAGGTGGTTCCTCCTGGACTGAAATATTGTATCTCGGCACGCTGAGATCCAAGTCAGACTCATTCACTGTTGGGTGATTGGAGTCTAGCTGTTGACAGTCCGGATCCTTCAACTCTTCCTCCATCCTGGTATCCAGCTGGCTTTCACACACAAGATTATGCTTTGTTGCTTCCTTAACGGGCTCCATTATTTGCACCAGAGTATTCCCAGGAGGCGTCTGTGCAACATCTCTATTGTTATTAGCCACCAAACCCTCCTTGTCGGGGTTTTCTAGATTATCATCCTCTAGGTCAAGTCCCATGCAGGGTTTCTTAAGAGGAATTGCTCCATCGATGTCCAAGGGCTCGTCTGCGTCTTCCAAGTTCTCCTGCTCTATGGTTTCCTGTTCCTCTTTCAAACCTTCAGCCACTGCAGATGTTTCCGCCTTGTTCCTCCTTTTGCGGTGCCTCCGTTTCTTTCGCTTACCACCTTTTAATTTCTCATCCTCATCGATAATGAGGTCAATGTTGTGCGACTGGGGACACGTCACACCATTTGCACACCATCCATAAGCCTAAGACAGGGAAAATATGCAGTTTATTTAATCTCTCTTATGGCTTACACTGAGCATACACTATGGTTTAAGAAATAATGTAGATTCTGCGCAATCCCAAGCCCAGCAAGCGTCTTAAGTAACTGTTAATATTTTCCTTAAGATCTTCTGAAGAAGCTTTGTTTAACCAACAAATACATTTTGTAATCAATAAAGCATAATGGAAATTGTGCCTATACAAGGACATCAGGTATAGATAGTACAGTTTTTAAGTCTGTGAAATGCTTTCCCTTCCACCCAGTTTCAATATAAAAACTATGGTCCCACAAGCATAAATTATACAAACTAAGCAAGAAACTCTGGGTAGTTCCCAAGTGTGGGTGGATTGCTGCCCCCCGTTATAGCATCCTAAAACACCTGCAAATATGAACTCAAGTGTCTTTTTTCTAGCATAGGTTTTAAGCATACAATTAGCACAGTTCTATCCACGCTGAGCTGAAAAATGACAAAAGTCTTTTACCACTCCAGGCACAGTATTACATCTTTGAATTGATCAAATATCAGCCAAACCAACCTGGAATAAGAAAAGGCACCCCTGACGTGTTTCGCTCTACTTTGTCTCGACATAAGGGGTATTAATAACAGCATTTTTAGCTCAGTGTAGATAGCACTAGCTTACAGGCTTTGCTGCAAAAATGGCAGAATGCTTTGTCGCTTTACTAGCGCAGCATGGATAGTAGTGTGCTAATCCTATGCTTAAAAGCTCCTCTAGAAAAATAGACACTTGAAGTTATATTTAGAGTGTCGCTGGTTTAGATGCGCTCCAGCAGGAGCATCTCTCCAATTAAACTTGGCAAGTATACATAATGCCTTGCTTTCTTCTGATATAAATGCACAACAATACTGTGTCCCACAGTTTCTTCGGCCCCTGAATGTGGCACGTGATTGAGTGTGGGGACCGAAGCGTATCAGCACAAAACAACTCCCAATTGCAGGGGAAATTCACACATACTCCCGACAGGAAATTCCAGTGAAATATTTATTGAGGCAACACACACATTTTTTCAACCCCAATTTTCTCAGCCCCAGCTTCACAAATCACCCAGAAACTTTCCATGTGCAACAAGGATCACCGGACCATTTTCTTGGGAAAATTGAATTAAGATTCGTCAAACGGCACAAAGGTTATAGGAAAGTCAAAAAAATGCTTTTCCTACGGAAGCATGGTCCCAACTATAACAACCTACTGGCGATCGCCAGTACGTAATATATAAATATATTAAAAAAATATATACACACACACACACACACACACACACACACACACCCACCCACCCCATGTCAGAAAAAATAAATGTGGCTCAAAAACACAGTACTTACAACAACTTTACTAAATTTAGAGCAACTGTACCAATAAAAACTCATTCACACTTTCATTACTATACTATAGTGTAAAGGTCACATGTAGGTGTATTACCACAGTTGCATATTACAACTGCTTTACACATGGAAACACCTCTTGTTATTGACAATAGGCTTCTTCAATGTAAATTTAGGCTTCTGCACAAATTTAACCCCTTGTTTTCTGGCCTTAATGATCTTTTTAAAGAATAAACATGAAAACCGCCATTTCATAAGATCTATATATGCATGCAGATGTGCAGAATATAGTATGATTTTTATTACCATTGTGGAGGGAGGCTATGGGGCATCATGGCATACTCGAGGCTTCACCTCGTGAGCCAGATACCCCTCCCTCCCAACCATATTAAGAACATGTTATACTCTGCACGTTTATAGGTCTACTATCTCTCAGAGGCATAAATACATGTAATGCACATGCTATTTACTATATGTAGGAATCAGAGAAATAAATGTACGGTGTTACCAGTGACAGAAAAGCCACAAGGCCCCCTGTGTGACATGGACAGCGTGATTTTCTGTGGTGTGGTATAAACAGCCCAGCAGGAGTCTTTCTGTGGGCTGCTCTGAACACACCAAGTTAGAAGTAGACCTGAGACACCCTGTCAGTGTAAGTACTAAGCCATATGAAGTCAAAGCAGACAGATACCACAAAACTCACATTCTCACGTCGAGAAGCACAGCTGTATTGCAACTTCAAGCTCAATTTAGGGGAAAGCAACAGCTTGTGGGAAGAAGGGAACCGCTCGAAGCTAAAAAAGGCAATGACTCCAAGGAGTGAAGGCATGTTCACCGGAGAGGCATCATAAAAACGTGAGGGTCCCAAATGTGCATGGTCTGCACAGGACAATAGACTTGAGAGAAGCAAGAAGGACAACCTCGACTGAAAGAAAACAGTAAATAGGGTGAGGAAAGTAATCACTGGCCTTCCTTCGAGGATGGAAAGATAACAGAGTGAACAATGTACTTACCTTCCACTATAATCCTTTAGTAGCATCAACTTTCTAGATACATTTAGAATTAGTCCTAGCTTTCAGTTATTATCCCACAACACTTTGTTAAAAGGTTCTTTCCTGTGAATGTATATGTTACAAACTCACAACATGAAGCATTTGGGATTACGTAACACGTACTTTGAATCTTGACCCTCCTACAACCCTAGGTCCCGAAGGAGACCCCCGGAAACAGATCACAAATAACTGTATGCAACATAAGCCCTTTCTCCCATAGGGAGGCATTGCTGCGTAAAGGCTCATTTAAGTGAAAAATGTACCTACCCCTTAAAAATTCATACTTCAATAAGTACTTACTTGGTAACAAAGCTCTTGGTATCAAAATGTATACAAAAATACGAGTTTTTTTCAAAATTGGTCAATGATGTATTGTTGAGTGTGACCCTCATTTATTGCCTCTGCGAGTACAACAAATGCTTAGTACAACCCCCGGATATGCCCCAGATAAGCCTAAACTGCTCACCCAGACTACCACAAAAAAGAGCGACTAGTATTATAATTTTTGCCTCTGTAAACCAATAAGGGTTGCCTGGGCTCTTTACAGTGTACCTCGTTTTGGTCCACTATATAAAGAGCCAGCTTCCCACAATAAACAGATGCAGATTTGTTTGACCCATAATGGAGTAGACAAGTTTACTTTAACAAAGTTGTGAATTGTCAAAATAAAAGCTCACTATAAATGAACACACCATTTCTGAACCAGATGATCAGTACTAAAGACCTTTGGTTTGAGATCATGGATGCAGTTGCTCAGGTTTTTTAGTGTGTGTGTTTGTGTAAAAGAGCTGGTTCTCTAGGTTCAGAATGGGCACTCCACGACATGCGTTTCAGCCCCTTTTCCAATCCACCCAAAAACAATGCACGTCAGCGCTTGCTTTTTGACCTTCTAGAGGTTTCTGTACTATGAAAAACACATCTACATTAACAAAGATCTTTCCAAATGAGGATTAATGAACACGCCCCTTTGTGCTATCCGGTGTAAAACAAGGGAGAATATTTATATCAGAACAAGTTCTTTCTTTAATCAAGAAGAAATTTAAAGATTTATCACATGACTGAGCTACTGTGCACCGATAAGAGCAGGACTGTCTCTCTGACCAGGTCTGCATAGTCTGGGAACTATGAGGTGCAAGTTAATTTCTCACTGTTAAAGGCATCTCTAGCTTGTTAGGTAACAAGAACATTTTCATCTAGTGTCTAAACACTAGTTTGGAGTTTCTTTGAAAACATTTATGCAACCGACACATCAGAGAAGGGTATCAGACCAAATGTAGGAGTACTTAAACACATCTTTTTAGGAAAGATCCAGCTAATACAATAATTCTACTGAAGTCGCTCTCTTCTAATATCGGGCTTGCTTAGTCAGAGGTTGAGTAGAAAGGGTGTTCAATAACCTCGTAGTGAAGGCTTAAGAGAAAGCTTCCCTGGTCACCAGAGTAGCGGGTGCACAGAGTACTTCCTGCTAAGTTTAGTAGAGTGGCCCGACATTACGCTGGGGTGCACCCTTTCTACAAGTGAGAGGTGATGTGCGTGACAAACAGTTGACAGAGCTTAAATTAATTGTCCTGAATTGAGAGAGGACAGCGTAGGTATAGCAAGGAAACAATGGGGGTGGAAGGGAAGCAGACCTTGATGTGATGGGATGGCTTTGGCTTAATATTAATGTGGGTGGGTCGATACAGTGGTCTTTCCCATGAGACCAACAACAGAAGTCTTCAAGGGTCAGGTAAATTCTTCCCCACTAATTTGTATAGCTAGATAGTTGATCCACATTTAGTAGATATAGATTAAATTATCTTTGGAAACAGCAATAACAAGCTATGAAATTGCAGGAAACCATTGAGAAAATCATTTAGAGGTAAATAATGACATGAAAGAATTGCTCCAAATACTGATGTCTTGGCTCTAACTAAGGACAACATCCTGACTTGGAAGTCTCATCTTCCTTCTGAACATCACATATCTCTCATGAAAAGGATACATCGAGACTAAAGACTTTGATTGTTGAATGTGAATAAATCACTACTGGCAGCTGAATCTATGTAGGACGACTGTGTAACAGTTTGATGTGAACCAGAAGTCTATTTGTCAACAAAAGAGGCAGGATTTTTTTAGGATTTCAGAACCAGAAATTAGCATAATGATGACAGTCACAAATTACATCACATGTCCACAGACCGGTTATCACATGTCCTCATACCCAGATCAAGTGGAAATAAAAGCAAGTCTTTAGGCGCAGACACCACAAGAAATAAGGATTATGCTACTCACCCAGTAAGCATCTGTTCTTGGCATGTGGAGCTGTAGATTTACATACTTTGTATACTCCTGCCATCTAGTGTTGGGTCCGGATGTTTGCAAGTTGTTTTTCTATAAAGAAGTCTTTCCTAGTCACGAGGTAAGGGGACTCCTCCTTTCGGTGATAGTGTGCATGGGCATTGACTAAATTGTTAGATTATTTTTCCGCAAGAGGGTGAGAATGGAGTTAGTAATTGTAGTATAGAGATGTCCATGCATATGTAATGTAAGTAATGCAAGACAGCAACAACTACAGGTGCCCCGAGAGGTGGGAGGGCACATGTGCATCTACAGCTCTACATGCCAAGAACAGATGCTTACTGGATATGTAGCATAATCCGTTCGAGGCATGTGTGCTGTAGATACACATGCTTTGCATAGACTATGTAGTACTTTTCTCCCAAAGAGGTGGCTAACCAGTAGATGTTGCAGTTGTTTGAAAAAGTGTTTTTTTAGCACTGCATGCCCTACGTTGGTTTGTTGACATGCCAACACATCCACACAGTAAAGTTTGGTAAAAGTGTGTGGTGTGGCCCATGTTGCTGCTTTACAAATGTCAGCTAAAGGGATCTTACCTAAAAATGCCATAGACGCTCCTATTTTACAAGTGGAATGAGCTCTACGAGGTATAGACAAAGTTTGTTTGGCTTTAGCGTAGCAGGTTTGAATGCATTTAACAATCCATTTTGCAATACCAGATTTAGAGATGGGATTACCTTTGTGAGGTGTAGCAAATACAACAAACAATTGTTTTGCGAAATTGTTTTGTTCTTTCAATGTAGTACAATAACGCTCTTCTAAGATCAAGAGTATGAAGAGCTTTTTGTACTACAGAATCAGGTTGAGGAAAGAACACTGGCAACTCAACTGTTTGATTTATATGAAAAGCAGAAACCACTTTGGGAAGGAATTTTGGATTGGTGTGAAGAACTACTCTGTCTTTATAAAGTTGAAAGAAGGGTTCTACTAAGGCAGTGGTTCCCAAACTCTTTCGGCCTGTGGCTCCCTTGACCTATTGGCTGTTAGCCTCAGCTCCCCATTATTGTACTTTTTTGGGGGGGCAGGTGGGGGGAATGTAAGCCCAGCCTCCGGAGTATTTCTATTTTTTTTCCCTGAAAATAATTGACAAAGGTATTATAATCATAGATGCAACAAAATAATAGTCTAACAGTTGTTTAATAACAAAAAAACCTGAATTGGTTAAGTCATAAAGAATACTCTTCAGCACAGTGGTTTGCATATGGAATATTTTAAAAGAATTTGTTTTAAAAAATGGGTCACTAGCATTGGGTGCTCTCCTATAGATTATTTTAGTTGTTAAGGAGCCACTTTTGATATATGAGAATGCTGCTCAACTAATCTTATTAGCCGTTTGTCCACAATAGTAAGGTTTTGGTGATCTACATATATTTAGCATTTCTCTCATATCACATCTTGTGTTAATGTCAGTATGCTAATTAGTTTCCACTTTGAATACGTCTTACAATTTGAGAGCTCTGCAACTGCTGAGATGGTATTGCAAAACTTGACAGACTGGATCCATAAACCCACTCAAGGGTTAAACTAGACCGAGTGACAAGGAGCTATGTGTTTAGTGAAAGAGCGAAGGCTGCAGTCATGCAGTTTACATAAGCAGCAGCCCTTGAGATTACTAATGTACACAGGAAATGCACAAGACTGCTGTTAAAGTAAAACCTAAACTACAGACTTTAGAGGTTGGGGAGAGATACGAATGATTACAAAGTTTTCTGAAAATCAATCAAAAAGCATACACCTCTACCAACTTCCATGTTTCAAGAATGGCGGTGGAGATTACTGCAGAATGACAAGTGGAAGTACAGAGGCATCTATACAATGCGTAAGTCCCAAACTTTGTACAAGTTGGTGATGGTAAAACAAAATCGTACAAGCAACATAGAAAAGTGTAACAAAGCAAGACAGCGATCCCAAACGGTGCTACCGGCTACTGATAACTTTGGTAATTTTAAACTCGCCTGTGGTGGCAGCAAGCTTGACGTCGGTCTTTTCAACCAAATCTGCAGCAGGCACAGGCTGTTCAGGACTTATGTCAGAATGCAAGCAAGACAGCTTACAAGCTAAAACTAGAGACTCAATAGGATCTGCAGTTCTGCACCCTGTTTTCGCTTCACCTTAAATACAGCTTGAGAGGCAGGTACCACTGCAACACCCTCCATGAATCTCCACTGGAGTGCCTCTTCCCATGTCTATTTAATTATATGTACAAGCCAGGTATTTGGGACTTGTGTAACTGAGGGATCTTCATACGAAAGCAAAAGTGGGACTAGTAGGAAGCCCCACTATATATGACCTGGGATGCTCGTTGCAGGTCATACTTTCTTTAAAAAGTGTGGGTTACTATATGCAAGAATAATTCGAAATTTGTGTGTCCCTAAAGTGCAGAAATGTCAGGAACTCTGACAAACCAAAAGGCAAATCATTTCTAGTTGCTGCAATTTTTTAAGGTTGTCAGGAAGCACTGGAAGGCCAAGCATCAAGTGAATTCCTGCTGAGGATATTGTCACGCTTTAATCACTTTTAACCACAGACCAGGCTGCAATCCAACCTTGTAAATTAATGCTCAAAGCAATGGAGTTCCCAAATACACACGTAGCTTTCTTATAGCTAATGATTCTCAGGACTCATTCATGAAAAGGAGACGACTAAGAACAACAGATCTTTTCTCATCAATTGCATACACTTGTAACTTCAATGAACTCAGTTAATGGGTTCTATAATTTAAATAGCCTTCCCTTTGTGCATGTGTTTATATTTCCTCATTGCTCATAGTTTGTGTTAACTGCGCCAATATCTGACAAACAGGAGCGATTCATGCGCTATTCTGTATGTCGCACTGCCATCTAGCGGTACTAGAGGGAGTTTCATCTAACTATAGCAAAACTTATTTTAGAAAGCGAGTTTACAAAATGCAATTAAGAGCACAAGGGATATGGACGCATTGCACAGATTGGGAACCACTGTACTAAGGGTAAAGCCTGCAGCTCACCAACTCTCCTCAATGAAGTGATTGCAATGAACAAGGCCACTTACGATGAAAGAAACAGTAGGGGACAGTTGTGTAATAGTTCAAAAGGTGGACTCTTGAGCCGTGAAATCACAATGTTCATATTCCAAACTGGTGCTGGAGGAACTCTAGTTGGTATTACTCTCTTAAGGCCCCCCGTAAAGGCTTTAATTACTGGAACCTTGACCAAAGATAGGTGTTGTCTGTTCTGCAAATATGCGGCTACTGCCGCAAGATACAGTCAAATGGAAGTGTAGGCAAAACCAGCATGCTGTAAATGTAGAAGGTAACAAATGATATTTTCAGTGGATGCATCTAGTGGATCAATATTGTTATTAGTACAATATATAACAAATCTTTTCCATTTAGCTGCATAGCATGCTCTGGTAGTAGGCTTTCTTGCTTTTTTAAAGAATGGTCATACATTCTGGAGCCAAGTTAAGATATCCCAACTCTAGAACTTCAGGAGCCAAATCGATAGATTGAGCTCCTTGGGGTTTGGGTGTCTCACTTCTCCATGGTTCTGCACGAGAAGGCTGGAATTTAGATGAAGCTTTTGATGTGGAACTATTGGCAGTTCTAAGAGTGTCGTGAACTGGAAACCACAAGAATCAGTGTGAGGGATGTTTGCCTGAACTTCCGAACCAGAAATGGAAGGAGAGGGAGAGGCGGAAAAGCATAGGCAAATATCCCTGAGCAATTCATCCATAGGGCATTGCCTTTGGATAGAGAGTGTCTGAACCTGTAGGCAAAGGTTGGGCATTTTGTGTTGTCCACTGTGGCGAGCAGATCTATTTGTGGGCATTCCCATTTTTTAAAGTTTCGAAGGAGAACTTGGGAATGAAGTTCCCACTTGTGGATTTGTTGCCTCCTTCTGCTTAGGTGGTGTGCAATCTGATTGTCCACTTCTGGGAGGTGCTCTGCCAGAAGATGGACCCTGTGATGAACTGCCCAATGCCAAATTGTCTGAGAGAGGCGTGACCGTTGTAGAGAATATGCCCCACCCCCCGTTTTTGTACATAGTACATTGCTCTCATGTTGTTGGTGCGGACTAGGACAACTTTCCCTATGAGGCGAGACTGAAAAGCTTTCAGTGCTAGATAGACCGCTAGAAACTCTGGATAGTTGACATGGAGAGCTTTGTACTTGTCCCACAGACCTTGAATTGTCAAGTTATGAAGATGGGCACCCCAACTTGTGAGGGACGCGTCTGCTGTTAGCAGGATGTATGGAACAGAGTCGATGAAGGGCCGCCCTTTTGACAAGTTTGGTGTGTTCCACCACTACAGAGAGCGATGGGTGCAGCTGGCTACCAACAGTAGATCTGTTAATTTACCCTGCGACTGATTCCACCGACGTGCCAAGCACTCCTGTAGAGTGCTCATGTACAGCCTTGCATGAGGCACTTTCGCAATAATTATCCCTAGCAGCTGCATTAAAGTTCTGGCTGCTATGCATGGTTTAGTCTTGAACTGTAGT
This sequence comes from Triturus cristatus, assembly GCF_964204655.1. Classification (NCBI taxonomy): domain Eukaryota; kingdom Metazoa; phylum Chordata; class Amphibia; order Caudata; family Salamandridae; genus Triturus; species Triturus cristatus. Next base: position 845,929,581 of record NC_140586.1, on the reverse strand, counting down.
AGCAGAGTTTGAATATTTCGAATTCTGGCTACATTGGGAGAAGTTGGAGCTGTGCAAGTGTTTAGAGTCGCTCTCAGATAAGATTGCATTTGTGAAGGTTGAAGGTGAGACTTTTGAGTATGGACCGTGAAACCAAATTGGTAGAGTAGGTCTAATGTAGTCTTAGTGTGGTGTAGGCACTTTTGGTGTGTGCTGGCTTTGATCAGCCAGTCGTCCAGGTATGCGAAGGCATGCATTTGTTGTTTTCGGAGATGTGCCTCTACTATTGCCAGATATTTGTGAATACTCTGGGAGCAGTAGTTACTCCGAACTGAAATACCTTGAATTGATAGTGCTTTCCTGCTTCCACAAATCAGAGGTATTTGCGATGAGCTGGGTGAACCAGAATATGAAAGTATGCGTCTTAAGTCCAGTGTGGACATAAAATTGCCTTGCTGTAGCAGTGGAAGAACCTGTTGAAGTGTGACCATGTGAAAATGTTCTGAAAGTATGTACCAGTTTAATGTTCATAGATCCAAAATTGGTCTTAAAGAGCCGGCCTTTTTGGGAATTAGGACGTACAGAGAGTAGACCCCTGTGCCTTGGTACTGTAATGAAACTGGCTCTATAGTTCCTTTTGTCAAAAGAGCTTGTGCCCCTTGTTTGAGGAGCTGTAGGTGCTCCAACGAAGGCTTGTGGGCACAAGGTGGTATGTTGGGAGGATTGCTGGTTAGCTTTAAGCAATATCCATGTCAGATAATGTCTACCACCCATTTGTCTGATGTTATGGATTGCCAAATGGGGAGAAATAGTTGAAGTCCCCCAACCCCCCCACCCCCGGCAGGTGTTAAATGATCAATGGGTAAAATGGCTTCCTCTGTACTCCCTCTAAAGAAGCCCCTGCCAGGAGAGTGTTGCGTGTTAGGGTCTGAAGATGTAATTTTAGACCCGGAGCTATAGAATGAGCAGTGAAAGAAGCCTCTGAAGCACTCAAATGGATTTCGCCACATCTGTGTCTTTTTTCATCTTTTATAGAGCCTCATCAACCTGAGGTCCGAAAGGTGTTGTTTGTAAAGAGGAGTGTTTAAGACTGTTGGACTTCTGGTTTAATGCTGGAAATTCAAAGTCAAGCATGCCTACGTAACAGAATGCTGGTGTTAACTTCTCTTGAGGAGTTTCAGCAGAATCAAGAGCACATCTAATAGAAGATTTAGAGATGAGCTTTCCTTCTTGAACTAGCTCTTGTGCCTTTTGCCTGTGTTCTTCTGGGAGGTACTGAAGTAGACCTTCCATTTTATCCCAGTGGGGCCTGTCATATCTGGCTATGAGGCCCTATGTGTTGGCAATGCGCCAATGATTAGCCGCTTGAGCAGCACCCCTTTTACCAGATGAATCAATAAGCTTGGATTCTTTATCGGGGATGGGCATCACCAGATGTCTGTGAGCTCGCTCTTTTGCAAGCTTTGAAACTACCAGGGAATCAAGGGGGAGCTGTCCTTTAATACAAACCGGATCAGAGGGTGATGGTTTATATTTCTAATCAACCCTGGGTGTCAAGATTCATGCACAAACCGGATCTTTAAAAATGTCATCTGCAGGTCTCATCATGCCTTTTAACATAGGGAGACTTTGACTGTCTGTCTGAAGATCATCTATGGCCTCTTTATGCGGTGTAACCCCATGATATGCTGCTGCCCTGAAAATTAGCTATAAATAGGTAGGATAAGTTACTATCTGGAGGTGAAGGTATTGTATGATATAGGTCTGGGTCATTATCCATGGTTGGACCAACATTGTAATCATTCCATGGATCTGCAAGCAAAGGAGCGTTGTCCTCCTCATCATCATCATCTCCATCTCTTAAATCAGGCTGAGTGTGAGGAGATCCCTGTGGTGTTATGTGTAATGGGTCTGAGCTTGGCAGTATTTGTAAGGGTGAAGATGGTGGAGGTCGTGGAGGGGAAGGCAAAGTTGGATGGATAGGACTTGTAGCAATATCCTTCTTTTTAAGGGGGGGGGGATCTTGTATCCAGAGGCCTCTGAACTAACTTTCCTTTTGGAAGGAGTTTTGGCTAATATGTGTCCAGTGTCTGGATTGATGTAAAGCTTTTTCTGCTTTGGATCCAATCGGTCCTTCATAATGTCTAAGACTGGTTCCAGGGGATCTGAAATATCTTCTTTCGATTTTGGGGCCGAACGTTTTGTTGCCGAACCGGATTTGTCCTTGGAAGCGAAAGGTTTTGGTTCCGATGCGGCTTTTTGTTTCGAAGCAGGTTGTGGCTCCGAAGGAGACTTTTGCTTTGAGACACAGGATTTTGGCTCCGAACCAGATTTGTCTTTCGGAACGGAATGTTTCAGGTCCAAAGACAATTTGTCTCGGCTCGATCCCGAGCCGGAAGGCTTTACTAGTTGTTGATCGGTGCCAGGTCAGACAGCAGGGTGTCAAACGTCGTCTTGGTGCCAACCAAGACTCGAAGGCAGAGGTGGTGCCGAAGCCTTAGGTTTGGTGGAAGATAGCCTATGGGGTAAAAGGGTTTTGGTACTCACGACACCCTGCCCCGCTGGAATGTCTTCTGACTCAAACTCGATCTCTAGGTAGGAATCTTCGATCGAGAAGGACTCCTCCTCTTCTTCTGCATCTTCTTCCTGTTCGGACTCTTCTTTGACGAGCTCCAGTCAGTTGAGTGCTTTGGTGCTGCATTTCTCGTTGCCAAGCCAGACGATCTCAAAGAGTCTTTCAACCTGAACAAGCGATGGGTCTCGCAGTAATTTTCCTTGAGCTCCGGTGAAGAGCACAAATAGACCAGGTGTAGATCGGTGCGAGGGTACTTCGAGTGGCACAGAGGACAGAATTGAAAAGGAGTCCGTTCCATCGGCAGAGGGATGGATCGACACGGCTAGGCCCAAAGGCCGCCTACTATGTTTTCAACCGAAGAAGAGATTTTCCGATTAAATGGATACGCTGAGAGAGCGAAACGCGTACGATAACAATACCGTCGAGGGTAGAGTGGATTGCGCATAGAGGGGAACCCTAAGGACGGTTTTGGAACGGAGCGCAGCAATACACGTCCAAACCCGACGGCGGAAAGAAAACAATCTAACAATGGAGTTGATGCCCATGCGCACTATCACTGAAAGGAGGAGTCACATTACCATGTGACTAAGAGACGTCTTGGAAAAAAATTACTTGCAAACATCCGGACCAAACACTAGATGGCAGGAGTATGCAAACCCTGTATATATACAGCACATATGCCTCAAACATGACTTTAGCACTGTGGCCAGAACATCCTCAACAGCAAACATGTCAAAGCAGTGCAGTGCAACTCCAACAGGTGTTATGAGGCCTGCATTTCAAAACATAACCACCAAATGGAAAACTTGTAGTAATTGGTCTTCCTTACTAAAAAGCTGCCACTGACTTAAAATTGGTTGAATTCTCATCTCCCCCAAACGTAACTGGCAGACTCAAATCTGTGGTCTATAATTCTGTTGAAAACTAACCAGTCTACTTCCTAATGACACAGTTTACAAGCATGTAGTGCCCTTTTCAAAGAAGCCAATAGTATCCCTGCTCCCAGGCTGGTAGTATCAGATTCTAATTTTGTGGTGATTCGCATCTCATCTACAGGCTTGCCAAACAGGCATCCTCTAGCAAAGGACATGACCAGTAACTGCTTTTAAACCACTAGAAGAAAGGTAGCATCTACAAGCCTACCCTCTCTTCTGAACCACCTTTTACACAGCTACTACTGGATCAGGCAGTGCACGCCCTCTTACAAACAGCAGACAATGATAAAAGAGGACAGCAGGTCTTATCAAACAAAGAAGATGGGTTCACAGAAAATGGTGCCTTGGACATCAGAAGCAGGGCCTCAATATTAGGGAGAGTAAAGGTACAGATCAGGAAGACACGCTGATCTCAACTTAGAAAATTAGATTGGTCATTTTCATTGTAAGTTACCAAATAAAGCACTACACTTCTGAGCACATTTTACTGCATTAAAACAGTCACATGATCAAGAGAAGTAGGTTTAAAGGTTATTATATACTGTTTGGCATATTAAGGATATTAAGCCTCTGTAAATAAGTATCATGTGACTTTGTCAAATCAGGATTCTTGACAAATCAATCTTTTGTGGATTCAAATGACTGAATTATTATTTTATGGCTATAATGTTGTAATGTCATAGTGTACAAGGGTGTGACAAGACGTGCCACTGGAGCCAAGCTGCTCCCAACTAAAGAGCACCAATCAGAGCAAATCTGGTCTCTGGTTACTAGTGTTCCGGTTCAGGCAGGACCGGCCTGGCAGTTTGGTCAAGACTGTTCCTATTGAAGCAGAGTCCAGACTGATTTGCATACGGCTGGGTCCGAAAGGAGGTGGCATAGTGGGCAAAAGAATGATGGGTTGGAATGTTGTCAGAGTGATTGCCAGTGGTCTGAGTTATTGCAAGCAATACTCCCAGTACATTTAATGGGTTTGAGATCTCAAACCTACCTTTGCTCTAAAAAAAAAAATATATAATTTTTTTTAAATTGATCATTTGCGCTTTCTCGTTTAACCCCTTGTGTGCCCCGCCCTTTCCCCGCCCTGTGCCGGGCGTTGAATTAGCGGGCGGGGTTCATGACGAGATAGTCTCGTCATGGGCACAGCGCAACCGCGGCCCATGGCGAGACTCTCTCGTCATGGGCACTCAAGGGGTTAAGAAACTAAACAAATGCTCAGTCATAAATAGGCTGGCTGAACTCAGACCACATAGCACTTTCCTCCAGTAAGTATTTGTTATTTTTATGTAGACTATGAACTTTCACTACAAAGAATGCATCGATATCAATTTCAAAAGATTCAAATCAGCAATGTTTTCCCTGGCTTTTGTTTATTTTAGACCAAGTTGGGGTCAGACTCCTTTATTCAACTTTAACATAAAATTATGTTTGAATTACTCATATGGGCATGCAGCTGAAAAAGACAAACTGTCATTGGGGGCAAGAGGATATTGAAGGCCCATTGCTTGTATGCAGTCAAATTGCCTGAGGGGTTTTTAAAAATAACTATTTGTGACAGTACAATGTAGTTGATGCATGTAATAAACATTTTTCTAAAGAAGTTCCCTTGTACTCTAAAGAAAAACCCCTTTAGAGTGTTTTCCTCACATGCCCATACTTCCTCCCAAAGCAACGAGAAAGAAGTCTGAGATTTTCAGTTGATAGTTCCTCCTGTAGCATGTAAAACATTACCACATCGTTAAAGTAAGATCATTCTGCTACAAATAAAACCAATGCTATGCACGAGTCCTCTAGATAAAGTCTACAATACTATCGTTGCTTCAATTCAGAAGAATTAATGCATTACATTTTATTCACAATTTAAAACTCACCAAAGAAGCATTTACATTCATTATCTAATTAATTTGTAGTGACAATTTAACATAAAAGGAATTTAAAATATGCCAAACAAGTAGTTTGGTCAAAAGTAAATGATACTAAATGTACCTCTCCAAAGATTATCTTTGATATTTTGCTCATCAACCCTATAGATACTTTAGAAGCAGCTATCACGTACAGCAGTGCCATAACTCACCGAGAAGGTTTCGCAGACTGACGCAGGCTGGGCTCCATTGGAATCCTCTATGGCCTCTGGCAAGGAACAATAACGATAGTCTATAGTGGAAGACATACTATCGGGATAGGTACAAAACTCTACTTTCAAGTGCTTGTTGTTGGTGCTGATCAGCTTTAAGTTCTCTCGTTTGCTGAAAGACAAGGCGGTAAGTGCATAATTTGTTTTGCAACAATGATAAACCGGTCACTAGATTTAGGGAGAGATTTACTCATTAAAAAGATATTTGTTCCCATAACTGCCAGGCAAAATCATATGGGATACAATGCTGGTAAAAACATTTGACATATGCAGCTCAAAGCGGTAGGTTTGCCTGGTAACAAAAAATAACCTCAAAAATAGCTCCATGTTCCCCACCTTCATACTTAGACCAAATTCATTTTTAGCTGATGACCTATAAAAGATCTGGGAAACTAACGGCATATCTTTTTTCATCTTCAGTACATGTTAATACAGTTTTTCGAGATACGCTCATAGCAAATATACAAGGTAAAAGAAAATAAAATTGTTTTAAACTAAATTCTGTCAATCATAAATAACTTACTAAACTTACTAGAGACAGACTCAAGATGCTGCAGCCATGCACACAGACGTACTTCGCAAACCTGGATGATCTCTGGACACTAGTCTAAAGATCCCTAGAAAGTCTGATTTTTCTAGACACTTATTAACTTTGATAAAACTACAAAAAAAGGAACCCTCTCATCTGAATGTCAGTTTACTATCTAAAAGTAAATGCAGTTCTTCAGAGTGGGCCATCTAATACAGGGTGCAATTCACCCAAGCTTTTAATAATTTAACACTAGGTCAGAGACATCACAAGGGCTAAAAAATTAAAACGCCAAAGTAAGGAATCAGTATCAGCGACTTACAAAAAGAGATTTAAAAAATCCAAATAAGAAAAGGCACTACACAAAGATTGAGTCTCACACCAAGTAGTAAGGTCCACTAACGTGAACTATGGGATGAAAAAGACATTCTGTTCAGAATTTGGGCACTTTGTCAGATAAAGTAGAACACTTTTATTTACTTATTTACTGCTACTATGTCGCAGAAGTAAAAACCTGTGTTCAAGGATTAAAGGTCTGGAGGTTCTCTTAAATGGCCTGGAGAAAAGCGGGTTTTTTTGTAATGGCTGCTCTGCTCCATAGGTTTGGTAATACAGGTACTATCTTCAATCAAGGACACTTGTTTTCAGACTGGAGACCCACGGGGCGTACACATTTCTCTTTGGCACAGCTTTGTTTCGCTGAAGTGTTGCAGTGGCCTTGGTTTGTGCTTTTGTCTTGTCTGGCAGATGATATCAGCCGTTGGAGAGGCCTTTCAGTGCTGCTGACTTTTTGCATTCAAATCAGTGTCTTTGTTCCCTGTGACAGCTCCTCTCCACCTTGGTCAGGACCTGCTCCAGGGCGTGTGCACTCAATAGAAGTCTTTAATTTTAAGGCCAGTTAAAGTTTTAATTACGCCATATTTCACATAATTTCTGAAATTCAGTGTTATGTGAAATTCTGCTATAAAGCAACTTTGCATTCACAAAAAAATAATAGCAAGCAAATGGCCAGAAAGTAAACTCTGGCCGTTTTCTGTGGCACTGGTGTTTTTGGTGCTATTTATTTAGTGTAAAATGTGTCCTCTCAACCTAAATGGATGGAAGAACACATCGAGCTAAAATATAGCGCTAAATGCCAGTTTTGAATTTTGCTGAAATTGGTTCTCAAATTTAGAGTAAGTGCGCACACCAAATCAGGCACATCCCTCACTTTTAATCAATGAGACAGAGTTATGCGCACACCATTTTATTCTGAGGAGCCGATTTCTCAGAGTGCTAAACAGTAATGCGCACACCATTCAACCACTTTAAGGTGCATTTTACTTTCATATGCAAAATGTACTCCATTACCTGCAGTTGCAGTGGGATACAAATTACTTTTAGCTCTCAACAGTGATTCGAGCACAACAGCGCACCAGGTATTACAAGAAATTGCTTCAGTCTTCTAACTGATCTGCTTTTCTCCAGCAGGACACTCGTGAAGTGCACACCCTTATGAAATTGTTTGCATTTTAAGTAAGGAGAACACCACCACCAGTGCTACCTCTGTAATGTTAACACCTCATTCATTCAATGGTCTACAGGGTACGTGAGCTCCACTTTGTTTAATGTAATTTTCTGTTTCAAATGCAGTGCACGGGTATCATTGAATGCTTAGGGTTTTCAGGACTTGTCATTCAAAAGCATTGTTTGCAAGTCTGTCTCTGGTGGTCCTTTCCTAGTGCTCTATTTCAATACTGACGTTTGTTGTTCTTCACAGTTAATTTTTCCTACTCTATTTTTCTATTTGAACATGCCCGGCATGCAAGCTATCGATCCTCCATCACCATTTCTTGATTCTCTGTATGAGCCCCTATCCGCTGTGAAGACTCAAAGTATTTACTACTTATTTCAGGCTTTTGATGCTCGGTGTTACCGCAGGAAAAGTAAAAATGCATTTTAGTACCTTATTTGGGTCTGGAGGGACAGCACACCTGTTGAGGGTCAAGCGCTAGACGAATATGAAGGGGCAGCACAACGTTTGGAGCAACGTTTTCACAAAAGAGCATCATTGTCAGGAGATTTACATTTTCTCAAGGCAGCACTGGCCAGATGAGTCAATTAAGTCGGATGTGACAACATTGAGCGCTTCTGGCTTCACCCATTAATATATCGGTAAAGCGTTCAAACTCAATCAGGGATGAGTTTGTTCTATGTTGCTGTAGTAAAGAGATCCAAGAGCAACTGCTTTCTTTCAAGTAATTAGCATTAGCAGAAACAGCTGAAGCTGCCATTAGTATTGATTATTGAAAGCAGGAGGTGAAAAATCTCTGCAAACCCAAAATCATGCTGTTTGCTCAATCAGGTCTAATTCCTCATCTTACAAACACTTTTCCGGAAGTAAGAGACAATTTAAACGCTTACCCTAAAAACAGGACTGTGGAATGCTACAGGTGATGAGAACCAGTGCGCCATCTCTGAATATTTGTCTGCTCATTAACAAAACTAGAAGTTCATCTTGTGCGTTAGGTCATTTTGCCAGAGTTTGCATGTACTTGGAAAAGAAAACTAGGCTTAGCAGTCTAACTTCACAGTAGTGTATGCGCTTCAATCAATGAAGCATCCCTTTGCTATAGTATCGATTGTTGAGTTGCCCCTAGAAATCCTTACCGAGTTTGGTGCTTAAGTGACTATTATCACACATGACACTGTAGTGACTCCTTGGCGAGACAAATCTCGTGTGAGCCCGATATCAAAACAGAAAAGTTTGAGACGAATGTTGATCCAAATGTTTTGGGAATTTTTTTTACTTTCAAAGATAAAAACATTCGTGGGTGGGTACATCAAATTGTACTCTGTGTTTCTAGGGTCAGTCTGACAAGTTCCAGTCAGATTTGGAGATTCTCTGTTGTGTACTGGTGACAAGATTATGCTTGTGTCAAAGTGCGGTGAGGACATTCAAGATGTTATGGGCAAGCACAAAGATGTTTTGGGTAAGTTTTGGGTATGCTGCAAGATGTGTAGTTGAAAAATAAAACTGAAAATAATGCTTGTCCGGTCAAGCATAACATGAGGGTTCCTCCCCTTGGAGCTGGGCATGAGTTTCACTAAAGAATTTGATAAATTGAAGACTGAAGATGTTGTTACAACTCTGGACAGCAGTGTGGTAATCCCCCTACTGCTGTGGCAAGCAAAAGGAACAAATTAGGAGTATGTATCAATTTACGTTCTCTTTACCAGGTTATCTGGGTTGATTCACATCACTTTCCCAGTGCTGACGATTTTTTGTACTTCACACAAATGTGCTTTAGTATGTATTTAGTCACTGTAGAAGCTCAACCAAATGCCCCTAAGAGTGCCCTGCATCAAACAAGATATTTGAGGGGGTCGCATCACCCACAAATTATTGTGGCATGCTTCAATATAGGTAGTCCCCCACACTGAAGTAGGACAGTGCTATTTCAGTGGACTCAATCGTGAAGGAAGTTCTTCGATATTAAAATATAGAAGACAATGCAGGGGTTCAGATGTGATTTAAAAATATCTGAGGGTATATCAAAGGTTCCTTTTATGACCGGGTAGCCTTGATGTAATTTAAAATAAGTAGGTAAAAATGGTTCTGCGGTGACAACGATGAGTCAACTAACCATTCTTACTGCCAACATATTTCGACCAAATTATATCACAAATACCAAATGTCTTTGTCAGGGCTGCACCCCTTCCATCCCAAATGTCCATTGCTCTCCTACCACCCCACAGCTTCATTGGACCGGAGTCAAGTATCCTGGGATCGGTTTCGTGGCAACATCCTTAATCAGCCAGCCAGGCTAGCTTGAATACAGTCGCAAAATGAGCAGTTCGGGCTGGACTGTTCCCATGAGGAACAGGGTCAAGATTGGTTTGCATATGGCTGGGTCTAAACTGGGGTGGCATGGTGAGCAAAAAGAACTAGATCTCGACTGCGGAGAATGCATGATTTATTCCTCATTCAGTCCATCATTTGTTTGCGTAGCACTTTTAGCCCTAAGTGGGATGAGTATGCCCAGACTTGGGTCCCTTGCTCACTTTGCCACTGGATTCAAGCAAGCCTGGCTAATGAGGGATGTTACCCCGAAACTGGTCCCAGGATGCTTGTTTCCGGTCCAAATTAAAATGGAGACAATCCTGCGTGGCCTCCGACCCCTGTTGTGTAGTTTCTAGGAATCCCCAGGACCTGCGCGTTTCGGATGACCTAAACTGAGGGCTTGGTGTCCCAACCGCTTCCGGACACTGCCACAGTATATGTCAACCGTTAGACCAGCTAGCTCTACAGTGCCACTACCACCCCCCTGTATTCTACAATGGCATAGGTAGTTTCTGGCAATCACAGAACATGACAAAATGGATTCCTCAGGGATTGTGGAAAACCGTACAGTACTTTTCGCTCAGTCATTCATGCCTACTTATTCACAAGAAGGCAATCAGGACATTTTAATAGGTATTTATTGGTCCAGCGTTAGTCTTGTGTAAAACATATTTGCTGCGACAATCAGGAGACAGAAGCATACGAAAGAAATCGCAAGTGCTAATATGGTAAATAGTATATACATTTCAACCAGAATGCTAAAAAGATGAACATATACAATTCAGATAAAATAGTAGCATTTGGATAATCATATAATGTGCGCTCCAAGTAATTTGCCTAAATGCACCTAGCCTAGATCTGTATGCGTAGCATGTGTCTGGCCAAGAATCCCCAAGGGATGAACCAGCCCCCCTCACCCGATGGTTGAGAATGAAGGACCCCGTCTCTGCTTCGAGGATGAGACACGGCAAGGGATGTCAGACCGCTGCATGTCGAAGATTCAGCATGCAGGACCCTGTGTCAGCTTAGAAGGAATTCTCCTATAATCTTCAGGGGGGAATAAGGGTCTTCTATATACAAGAGTGTTCACTCCAGGGTTTCTTCTAGAATCAATATGTTTTTTAAAACAATCACGAATGCTTTGAAAACAATCAGAAATGTTTTTCCAAACAAATGCGATCATGCACAGCTGGTGACCTTTATACACAGCAATTATGCCATGCCTAAGGACATGTTTATGCTGGTCAGGTGCAGGGATTAGGATAGAATACTAAGAGCCTGGTGTCGAAGAGACAGGAGCAAGCCACTAGGTAAAGCGTCACCTGTTTCAGAACTGTTATTGTCATGTGGATGGGACAATGTATGTAAAGAGGGGTTTAAATGACAGGACTAGCCTAAAGGACATGACACCCCATGAGGTCAAAAAGAAACCTTGTAGGGATCTGGCCATACCTGCAGAAACAAAATGATTTAAAGAATGTGATTTCCACTCTGGACAGTGGAAATATAACCTTCTGCAAGTTGATTAGTGGAGTAGAGACCATAATAATACAGCCTTCCGACTAGAAGTAATGCCTGTAAACACATACACTTGCTACTATGTAGAATTAAAGGAGTCTATTTTCTGTACATTGGGCTTTCTTTGACAATGGAATTTTGGATAATGTTACTGCAGTAACAAGCACTTGCAATGAATCATTAATAGGTAAGTCGAGCCTAGGCAGCCCATGCGCAGTCTGGAAGACCTGCTGTAGTCCATAAAGGACTTTGCTTCTGTCTGCTGCCTTCCCGTTGGTTGAGTTTAGTGTCGCTCTTATTTGCAGCTTCCTAACTGGGTTCCTGCAGCCATATATCACTTCAATCAATCTTCCATTTTTCACAGAGGATTACTGTCAAAGTTCAGTTTTCGTCCGCTTCCATTCTTTATCTGTTCTTTCAGAGAACTGTTTTTTGGTTATTGTTGCAGCGTGCATGCTGAGGTTTATGTAAAAATATGGCGGCCGCGTGGCAGAGCGCCAAGCACAAGAACAGGCAGCTGCTCAGCTTACTTTCTACTTCTACACCTTTGTGTTTCTAAGACTTTAAGCGTTTGCATGTTTAAATGTAAGAATTTCACTTTGTAAAAATGGGCTTTGCAGAGTGTAGACTGGGACCCAAGGGAAGGGCGTCTGTCATCTTGAGGTAATGCCGCAGGCAGTATGGCTTGTTTATTGAGGCTTGTATCCAAATGTGGGACATGTGAACATATAAACCAAACTAAACTGTGTGCAATATAAGCAAGCACGAACATACCTGGTGCCGTCCGCTTACTACTACAAACAGAAGCCTGGCTACCAGCCTCTGCCAACCGAGGCGCTGTACCTGCTGCAGCGTGCCTACCCAAAGGAGGGCTATGGCTACCGGCATGGACCAAGCGCCGCAAGAAAGGGCACCACAGCCATCCCCACCCTTACTTGGAAGTCTGAATTTTCTTGTTAAAATGTCATGTTTTCTACAAAACTTGTTGAATCTCCTACCTGTAGGGTCATGGATAAAGAGTGGTTTTATTTTTTCTGGTGTTGGGCCCGGATGTTTGCAGTTTGTTTTTCTTCTTGGAAAGCCTTTGGAAGTCACGAGTTCGGTGACTCCTCCTTCAGTTCGTATTGCGCATGGGCTTTGGCTCCATCCTCAGATTGTTTTTCGCCAGCAGGGAAAGATGGAGCGTAGTAATAATAGTAAAGAAACCCATGTGTGTTGTATCTAAATAAGATAGACTGGAACGGATACAGGTAGCCGGGGAGGCGGATGGGCGTGTGTAGATCTGCAGCTCTACATGCCAAGAACAGATGCACACTGGTAAGTAGCATATTCCGTTCGAGCCATATGAGCTGCAGATTACACACTGTGCATAGATTATATAGCAGTACCCAAGGCTAGCGGCGACCACCGGTATCCGTTGCAGTGGTTTGAAACAGTGCTTTTAGTACAGCCTGGCCCACACTAGCTTGTTGCTTGGTTTGCACATCTACACAGTAATGTTTTGTGAAAGTGTGCGGTGTTGACCATGTGGCTGCTTTGCAGATGTCATCTAAGGGTATGTTCCCTAGAAAAGCCATAGAAGCCCCTATCTTTCTTGTAGAGTGGGCTTTAGGGGGAACAGATAGCGTTTGTTTTGCTTTGTGGTAGCAAATGTGTATGCATTTTACAATCCACCTAGCTATCCCTGATTTGGAGATGGGGTTGCCTTTATGTGGTGGAGAGAACGAGACAAATAGCTGTTTAGTCTTTCTGAAAGGTTGCGTTCTTTGGATATAGTAAAGCAAGGCCCTTTTAACATCCAGTGTATGTAAAGCCCTTTCTGCAACAGTTTGAGGTTGCGAGAAAAAAAACGGTAATTCTACCGATTGGTTCAGATGGAAGAGGGAAATGACTTTGGGTAGGAATTTTGGGTTGGTGCGAAGTATAACCTTGTTCTGATGCATCTGTAGAAAAGGTTCTTGTATAGTGAACGCTTGTATTTCACTGACTCTTCTAAGGGAAGTGATAGCCACCAGAAAAGCTGTTTTCCATGTAGGGAATTGCAGCTCACATTTATGCAGAGGTTCGAAAGGCGGCCCCATTAGCCTTGTGAGAACTACATTTAGGTTCCACACAGGTGAGGGCGGTACTCTGGGTGGAATTACTCTTTTGAGACCTTCCATGAAGGCTTTTATGGCAGGCACCCTGAAAAGTGATAGGTGCTGTCTGTTTTGTAGGTAAGCAGCAATTGCTGCGAGGTGTAACCGAATGGATGTGTATGCTAGGTTACACCTTTGTAGATGGAGCAGGTATGATGTGCTGTATGGATACATCTAGAGGGTTGATTGTGTTGTTATGGCAGTAAATAACGAATCTTTTCCACTTTGCGGCGCAGCATGCCCTGGTAGTAGGGCGTCTAGCCTCCCTGATAATGTTCATACAATCAGGGGGAAGGTTAAGGTATCCGAATTCTAAGATTTCAGGAGCCAGATCGCAAGGTTGAGCTGAGTTGGGTCCGGATGCCTGATCTCTCCATGGTTCTGGGTTAGGAGGCATGGTGAGAGGTACAGCTTTTGATGTGGTACCACCGAGAGTTGTAGCAGTGTGGTGTACCACGGTTGTCTGGCCCATGTTGGAGCTACCAGGATGAGCGTGAGGGAGTGCTGTTGTAGCTTTCGCACCACTAATGGAATTAGCGGGAGAGGTGGAAAAGCGTACGCAAATTTGCCTGACCAGTTCATCCATATCGCATTGCCTTTGGACAATGGGTGTGGGTATCTGGCGGCGAAGCTTGGGCATTTTTTGTTTTCGTGGGTGGTGAAGAGGTCTATCTGAGGGTGCCCCCACTTCTGAAAGAACGGGTGAAGAACTTGTGGGTGAAGTTCCCATTTGTGCATTTGTTGCGTTTGTCTGCTGAGCAGATCTGCCATGGTGTTTTGGATTCCTGGGACATGTTGGGCCAGGAGAAAGATTTTTTGCGGAATTGCCCATCTCCATATGCTCTGTGCTAGTTGAGAGAGCTGTGGAGAGTGTGTGCCCCCCTGTTTTTGAATGTAGTACATGGCAGTCATGTTGTCTGTGCGAATGAGGACTGCCTTGCCTGAAATCTGTCTCTCAAAGGATTTTAGGGCTAGAAAGATTGCCAATAACTCCAGATGGTTGATGTGGAGTAATTTTTGTTGTGGCGTCCATGTGCCCTGCACTGGGAGGTGTAACAGATTAGCTTCCCAGCCGGAGAGCGATGCGTTCGTTGTTAGGATTATTTGTGGAACCGGGTCCAGGAACGGTCGACCTTTGGAAAGGTTTGGGGTGTTCCACCACTGCAGAGAGCGATGGGTGCGACAGTCTACCAACACCAGATCTGTCAGTTGCTCCTGGGCCTGGTTCCACTGACGTGCTAAGCACTCCTGAAGTGGATGCATCTGGAGTCTTGCGTGAGGCACTATGAAAATGCAAGAGGCCATCATCCCTATAAGTTGCATGAACACTCTTGCTGGGAGAGAGTGTTGAAGTATGAACCTTTGACGCAAAGCTTGGATGCTTGCAATCCTGGCAGTATTGGGATAGGCTATAGCTTTTGAGGTGTCTATGGTGGCACAGAGGTATTGCTTTGTGTGGGAGGGTAGCAGCTGGGACTTTTGGTGGTTCACTGTGAAACCTAGCTGGTGAAGTAGTTGGATTGTAGTGGCGGTGTGTTGTACACATTGATTGTAGGATGTGGCTTTTATTAGCCAGTCGTCTAAGTATGGGAAGACGTGAATGTGTCTTCTGAGGTGTGCCGCCACTACTGCTAGGCACTTGGTGAATACCCTTGGTGCTGTTGGTGCTGTTGTGACCCCGAAGGGGAGAACTTTGAACTGGTAGTGTTGGCCGTCCACTACAAATCTGAGGTACTTTCTGTGAGCAGGGTGTACTGGAATATGAAAGTATGCGTCTTTCAAGTCCAGAGTGGTGAGAAAATCGTTCTGGGAGAGGAGTGGAAGAACTTGTTGAAGGGTTACCATGTGAAAATGGTCTGAATGTATGTAAGTGTTTAGAGGCCGGAGATCTATAATAGGTCGTAGAGTCTCGTCTCTCTTTGGTATCAGAAAGTACAGGGAGTAGACCCCTAGGGGGGGGGGAAGGGGGGGGGGGGGGGAGTCATTGGGTAGGCGGTGTGGCAGAGCGGGCGGTGTTGGTTTTGCCTCTGCCTTTGTTATTATTTCCTCTATATCCGCCTCTTTGATAACCCCTTGTGAAAGTAGACTGAGGAAGGGATTTGTAGGATGTAGAGGCGCTATCCGAGGAGTAACCTCTGCCAGTGCCCCGAAAGGACGAGCGGCGAAAGGAGCGTCTAGGTGGATGGACTGTAGGGCTCCCATAGATTTCGCCATATCTGTATCTTTTTTCATCTTCGAGGGCCTTGTCTACTTTTGGACCAAATAAATGGTGCTGATCAAAAGGGTGATTTAATATGGAGGCTTGTACCTCAGGTTTAAAACCTGAAACTCTGAGCCAGGCGTGGCGACGAAGTAATACACTAGTGTTTATGGCCCTGGAGGCTGTCTGCTGCGTCCAGTGCACAGCGTATAGTGGTTTTTCCCTGTTGAATTAGTTAATTAGCCCTATTCTTGTATTTTTCTGGGAGATGGTGCATGATGGTCTCCAGCTCATCATAATGCGCTCTGTCGTACCTGGCCAACAGCGCTTGTGTGTTGGCGATACGCCATATATTGGCAGCTTGTGAGGCAGTGCGTTTCCCTGACGCGTCTAAGAGCTTGGACTCTTTGTCAGGTGGTGGAGCTTCGCCCGACGCCTGAGAATTTGATCGCTTTCTAGCTGTGGATACCACTAAGGAATCCAATGGTGCAGGTCCATTAATGTAGGCAGGATCTGTGGGGGCGGCTTTATATTTTTTCTCTATTCGGGGGTTTAGGACGCTAGCCCTGACTGGGTCTTTAAAAACCTCTGTCGCATGTTTGATTACCCCTTTGAGCATGGGTAGTATAGCAGTAGATTTATCTGCAATATCAAAGGAAGTCTTCCTCAACTGGGTCAGTGTGTAACTCCACCCCATGATAATGTGCCGCCCTCTGGAGTAGGTGGTGAAAACCTAAGGAGTCCTGTGGTGGGGATGGCCTGGATGGATAAAGGTCATCCTGTGGGACATCTGGGATGTCTGGATTGTGATAATCATCCCATGGGTCTGGGGATCCAGGAGGGGTGGGGTCTTGTGGGACATCTGTTGGATCGTAGTATGGGTCCCCTTGGTCATCATGGTCTGGAGACGGGGTTGGATAGCGATGAGGCAAGGGTGGAGAAGGTGGAGGGGAAGGCACTCTGAAAGGGGAGTTAGCACAGTCCTTCCTCTTTGGATGTGGAGCTGGTTTTTCCAAATGTCTTTTCTTTGAAGGCAGTGCCAAATGTCCAGTTTTTGGATCTTTAGTAAGGGTCTTTTGTAAAGGATCCGGTGTGAATAGTTCCTGCGGCACCGATTGATCGGTCGGCGCCGATGTTTTCGGGGTCGACGGCTTTTTAGGCTTGTCTGTGCCGTGCTTCTTTGGAACCTCCGATTTTTTGTTCGGTGCCGAGATAGGCTTCGGCACGGAAGTGTCGGTGCCGAGGGCTTTATGGTGTTTGGTCGGCACCGAGAGGCCGGGTTTCGACACCGAGGGCTTCGGTACGGAGCTTGGTGTGGAGGTGGAGGCCGATGTCTTCTTCGGTGCCGAAGGGTGTTTTTCGGCACCGCTAATAGGCTGGCTCGAGCCCGAGCCGCCGGAAGGCTTATGAGACTTCTTCACCGGGCCCGAAGGTGGGGTGATAGAAGCAGTTTGTTTGGTCTTGCCTAGGCTCGAAGGCGTGACCGAAGCCTTTATGGGTGTGGGCGCGGGTGTGGGAGGGTAGAGTACTCACGACCCTCTGCGCCGGGGTGATGTCCTCCACGTCCGAGTCATCGGCTTCGGAAGCACTGACGAGGTCGTCTTCTTGTTCGGTGTGCTGCTGTCCCGGAGCTTCGACGTCGTCCCCGAAGATGTTGAGTGGAGCCAAGGTCGAGGAGTGCGCCATGCTGCGTCTAGCCCTTCGATCTCGAATGGTCTTTTTCGACCTAAAAGACTTGCAGGCGGGACAGTCTCGAGCCTCGTGTTCAGGGGAGAGGCAGAGGTTGCACACCTGATGTAGATCGGTGTGGGGAAACTTAGACCCACATTTAGGGCACTTCTTGAAGGGAGTTCTTTCCATTAGCCGAGACCGGAGTCGGGATAGGCCCGAAGGCCACCGTCGACGCCTGGAATCGAAGAAGTGCCGAGGAGAAAGGTGATGAAGATTTGTATATGAAGGATCTCGATGAACGAGGATTTTTCGTCGATGGTTGAACTGGAGAAGTTCGGATCCGGAGCACGAAGTATTACATCCGAGCCCGATGCCGGAAAAAAAAAATCT
This sequence comes from Triturus cristatus, assembly GCF_964204655.1. NCBI lineage: Eukaryota > Metazoa > Chordata > Amphibia > Caudata > Salamandridae > Triturus > Triturus cristatus. The sequence continues at coordinate 845,911,689 of NC_140586.1, read as the reverse complement.
GAGGATGGAGCCGAAGCCCATGCGCAATACGAACCGAAGGAGGAGTCACTGAACTCGTGACTTCCAAAGACTTGCCAAGAAGAAAAACAAACTGCAAACATCCGGGCCCAACACCAGATGGCGATCTATGCACAGTGTGTAATCTGCAGCTCATATGCCTCGAACATACTATTTCTGTGGAAGCATGCGGTTACATGGATATTTAGGTGCTAGGTGAATTGCATTATTTCTACACCTGCTGAATGAATAATACTTTCCTCCTATTCCAAACAATGCACTCACGTTTCAAATTTCAATTTGTGCTGCATGAACAATGGAGCAATCTACAGAGGGTTGCAGGGTGTAGTGATCAGGTACTCATAGCTGCCAAGGTTTCAGAATGCTATGCGTGTCATTTTCATAATTTAAGTGCATTAGTGACATTTCAATGACTATGAGTGACACTTTCTCGCGATCAAATTCTAGCAATGAATACAAGGAAAACATAAATATTCGAAATGACACCCATATAAGCAAAGAAAAACTCTAAGGAGATCTTTATTATTGCTTCAAAGCACCAGAAATGGAAGGGCACTAACCGGAGATGACTCCTTGCAATCCAGCTGCACAGACTATCGAAAGCAACTTAATTTACTAATCTGAAAGTAATCTAAACTTTATGGGAAAAACAATATTTCTTAAAGTAAACAGTTTCAGTTATGGTCCACAGCAGAAATCATTCCAAGAAATGTATTAACATTTCTTCCACACTCATATTTAGTTAATACTCTACAGTCTTGCAGGGGACCATTTCATGGGGTCTGGAGGTCACACAGACTCTCGGAATGCACCTCAATACTAAATATATTTGTAGATAAGTGAACCTTTATAGGATCAGGAGTACCACTGTTGTGGGCTTATTAAAAGGAACTACACAAACTCTGCATAACTGGTACATTTGGCTCGAAAAAACTGTTTAGTGAGACTACACAATTCAGGTTACTTCAGGAGAAGCATTGTTTAAGTTTTTAGTAATAAACTGAAACGAACCGGTTAGTGCTTCCAAAAGAGGTGCACATTCACATAGACAGTACTGCTTGCAGATACACTTCAGCAGTTTGATTCAAACAAAAATTGACTCATACGTGTGCGCCTTTTATCAGCACAGGAACTTTTAATTTTTCTAATAGAAATACACTTGTTTTACATTTTGGTGCCTATACTACCACAAACAACATGCACGCACCTGACTACATCACGCAATTGTTTTGGGCGATATGAGCAGCACTGTACTCACCACACAGCACGCCCTGTGATGAAATACTGCCTGGGGTCAGGGATAGGAGGGCTGTGTTAGCAACACGCACAGGCCATGAATCTCTTGATGCCTAGTGACCGGATGACCAGTACGTGGGAGTAGGAGGACTAGCTCCAAACAGGGACAGGCCCCGGCTCACAAAAGATGACACCTCGAATAAAAGCGCTGCTTTGACGCCTGCGTGTGAGGCAAGGAAAAACAAAACTGCCGCCTGCCTATGTCTGCCGCTGGCCAACCAGACCCTGCATGGTCACAGGCAGACTAGGCGTCAGCCCAGTGTTCACGAGAGGCAGTGTCTGCTATTAATGAGAGAGAGTGAGTTCTCGGCCTCAATGATTGCCAGCAGGAAGGTTTGGAAGAAAAGTATGGGTGACTGGATTGGCGAATAACTAGTTTCATATAGTAGCCAGTCAACGCTCATTCCTCACCACCGCTGATATATACAAGTGTCACTTGGAGGAGACACCGGCGCTAGGCTAGCACTATAAAACTGATAATTAAGCAGAGTGAGAAATCTCTCACACGCACTCACTTTAAATGCAAAGCGCTTGCTACAGCAGCAGTACTAGAATAATACGTCACACGTTCTCCTAACATTACATTATTTGATTGTGTTAATTTGACTAGTGGCTGGTTAACTTACAGCGTTGGTTCTGGCCTTCTTCTGCCCCCATGCTGAGGAAGCGTGACTCTGCACCGATGACTACCCTCTCAGCCTCTCACCGCGGTCAGTTGACTGACTGCATGTTGCCTTGTGTCGGCCCTACCGGGCTGCCGGAAAGCATTCGCCGGTGGGCGGCGTGACCATTTACTTCCTGGCCTGGTCCCACCTGCAAACCAGTGAGTGAGACTAAGCAGGTGGGCCAGTTCGCACCAGAATAAGTCCTCCTCACAACATTTAATTACTCCCCGTGCTCTCTGGAAGCAGGACGTGTCCTCCTGCGGCGTCACGGCCGGGCCAGTCTGAGACTGTCCATCACTGCACCTGAGCCGGCCTATGACATGATCACTCAGGCTGTCTAGTGACTGAGAGCCCCGGTGCGTGCTCCGTGGGTATCACAAAAGAAACACTGCAGCAGGCAGCACTGGCTGCCACTCTGCGAGGCTGACCCTGAGCTGCTAGGAGGGCGCCCAAGCCTACACGAGCAGCCTGTGCAAGCACCGAGGCGCGCTGCCAACTGCAACACACTGTTTGCAGTGCGCTTTCAGTGACAGCTCCAAGACTATGCATTATGTTTATGTGTGATAATGCATTTCAGTGCGGTGATGTGGAGCATCGCACTGAAATGCGTTAGTCTAACGCATGATACTTGGCAGGTCTGGGTACTAAGGTAGGATATTGGGGACTAGTCAGTGGATTAGGCCAGTCAACATCTCCTGAGGAGGAGGGTGTTTCAGGGCAATGCTAGAAATAACGCTATGCCAATTGTGATTGGCACACAACGCAAGTGGATCTATACAAAATTTGGAAGTTTGTGGCTCACACAATTATAGAAGCATTGCATACGAGATTGGCATTTTCATTTTCTGGCATCCCTTCCACAGAATGCTTTATTCAATCAATAAGGGAGCTATCATCAACCACTGCATAGTGACTTTGTTTTTGTTTCACTTTTCCATTTTCCCGATTGCGTCTTGCATTTTAAAGTGTTAGCTTCTGAATGGTATTTCGGATTAGTGCTACTTTCACATTAATCATTTTCTTCTCTTGTGTAGGTTTAACATACACAGATGACTGTACATTTAAACCTCAAGGATGCACGGATTTGAAATCACCAGTGATGTAGCTCTAGACCACACTGCCTGGTGTTGGGTAGGCCAAGGTTTCTGTAGAGGAGGGCAAGCCCCGGAAAGTTCGAGTCAGGCTAGAGTCTGTTGTATAGCTCTGACTCAGCTTGCGGTCCTCATGGGTTATTAAGCCCAAAATGAGCTGTGGCTTCTGCTAGCCACCCACCATCTAAACTCATGTGACAAGAATCATTAAAAACAAAGTAGTAACTGTTGTCTTTAATAATCCTCATGAGGCTAGAGCGTGGGTAGCATAAAGCATCAGCTATTGATACAGAATTAGTGGCTGAATTGCACAATGTGAAACCAGACAGCCTGGTATCAATCTTCACCAAATGATGGGATCCTAGGCAAATATCCTAGCCTCCTTTCTCTTCTCTTCACAAATGACAGCACTTTCAAATGCATGAGTTCAGGATGTGCCGTCTGCAAAAACTCCATGTGTCTGATTTCATAGACTAGAATATTTTTCCATCTATAATAAGAATCTAGGTCATATACAGGATACTAGTGGCAACTGACCTGCCTGTTGGTTCACCAGTGCCCTAGTGTTCACCCAGGAGTGGAGCTGGAATGGTAAGTTCATATGTAAAAACTATCACTTAAATACTTCTCAATACAGTGATATAAATCAGATGTACTAAGGTGGATCACTTCCGCAAGTAAAAGAAATATACTTTTTAAATACATAATTTATATAATGCTTGTTGGATGATTTACTTGCCACATACTTTTCTATAACTGCTCGTACACTGGCTCTTAGAGGCAGAGACGATCCTTGGCTCTGCTCTGGCTTAGCCCTCTGTTAATTTGTTGCCTTTCCCACATGTAGGCATCAGAGGTCAGTATTCGAAAGCGGTGTGATCAGAGTCACTTTGGGAGTATTTAGTCAGGGTTGGGTGGAGGTAGACATGAGCTTCTCTGCAGATTTTGATCCAGAGCAGACTTCTGATCCCTGGTGCGGATTCTATGCTCAGGGTTGACAAACCAGTGTTTGCTGCCATGTAGGCAAACAAGCTAAAGGGTGGGATAAATACCTAATCAATCCGCCTCCTTTAAAAAAAAAAAAAAATGAACTGATTATCCTTTGAGACGAGGCAGGAGGGCGGAAGAGATGGGCTGTGACACTTTCCCCTCTGTCCTTCTGTGGTCCATTCCCATTATACTACTTCCATATACAATTAATTATACACCATAGTTATATTACAACGCCAATAGCTCTAACACTCACAAATGTGAGACCTATTGCATTGCAAATGCTTGTTTTTAATAGCAGTTAGAAGGCTGCAGTACCGCTTGACACCACCACATGTCCCTCTAGTGAACCGATAGATAACATCACTGAAAGATTACTATCAACATTGACACCAACGGTATCACTAAATCACAAGAATTTGGTATTTTCCATGCTGTTGTCAGACAACGTAAACACAGGCTTATTTCAGTTTTTTTGCACAGTGGCCCCAGCTTTAGAGCCAGTTAAGACGGGTTTGTTTCCATGTCGTATGTTGACTGATGTTACTTAGTCTTGGGTATTGAAACACAGACCAAGGCGATGAATTAAACCCAAGACACTTGTTTTAGTGTTCAGAGTCTGAAGACTGATTAAGCACTCACCATTTTTTGTATGCATACTCCAGGTAGGAAGCCACAAACCGAGTCTCAAATTCTGTGGCATATTTTGTATCGTAGATGCCAGCAGGAAACATCTCTGAAAGGTCCGCAGTGAAACTGCCAAGGTTTTCAGGCAGGTGGGCATAGAAGCACTGGTACAGGAATGCCAAGTCAATCAGTCCATTGTGGAGGATCAGGGGCTTCTTCGCTTTCAGAATTTCCAGAAAAAGGGTACGCACACTCTGACCCTGCCACTCGTTGCCCTGTTCATGAAAGGGTTAATGAATAGAATGCAAAAACATAATAGTCATAATACAAGGCTGGCACAATGAGCAATTTTAACTGGGATTAAGAGTAGAGGGGATGTGACAGGGCACATTCTGCTTCTTTTGTTGCCGGTGCACTGCCCTACTGTATGGCGGTTTGCTGGGTATTCTCAGATGTGTGCGTGTGAGACAAGAAAGGAGGATGTGGACCCTGTAGTTTATAGTTGCGGTAACCTGCCTACAGGAGGCACTCCTGGGCTAGACAGGAGTAAGGAAGGAGGATTGTGAGGAAGTTATATGCTTAGAATTAGAAAAGAGAAGTTGGTATTTGCCACATAATGTATGTAAGAGGGTGAGAACCGGAAAGTGAGTGGCAGTAGACACCCTGCAATACTGCATGTGATAATCCAAAATGTGCAAAAGACAATGCTTGTTGCACTGACATTATTTATGTCCTATTTGTGGAGAAGGCAGAAAGAGTCTGGAGGTAAATTATAGTGCATGGCACAGGATACTGGCAGTGTAAGGTCAGCAAATAGTCTTCTTTGGTAACTGGACACCTTCATTTACTGTGTTATCTTACGGTTACCCTAGTATTAAGTCATTCCCTGTAGGCACGACTTGTGATGAGGGTGTTAAAGCCTGGACTGTCAAAGTCGGGTGTGGGTGTTTCAGGGGCAGGGAGGGGTAGAAGGGATGGCGGATTTCACAAAACACATCAGAGGATGAGCAAGTGTCTGAGAGGAGATGTGGACAGTCAGAAGCCACCTTTATACTATACTTGCAGTGAACCACACTCTGGGCACAATATTGCATCCCATTTAATCAGGTTTTGCATGGAGCACGAAAGGAGGGTTATTGCCAATAAAAGTATGCGAAGGGAGGCATGTAGATAAAACCAACAACACTGCGTTGTTACCAATGTAATGAAGTTATTCTCTACAAGTACTGCGAGATGTGCTAAAGGCTTTCAAACCATCAAGAAGACTGACTGGAGCTCTTTGGAAGATGAATGCAGGGGAGGAGCGGGAAGAGCATTAGGGTGGCATGTTGCTCTCACCTTATCATTTCCCTTGTGGTATGCTATCCCTTGAGAGTACTGCTTGTTAAAGTCAAAGCCGTGCTGCACCAGGAACTGCACAGATTGAGGCTCGATGGTGTAGTCTTCCATGCACAACAAGGTCAGGTTGTAGATCTGAGCGAGGTACACGTTGTCACCCTGGGACAACACATGGGAAAAGAAAAGTGCAAAGAGGCCTTGTTAGTCTTCCCGGCACCTAGATTCCTACACAAAACAACGAATTTTAGGCTAGCCAGTCAGTCCATACAGCATAAATCACTAAGAAAATGGCAAAAGCGGACAATAAAGAGTCGGAATAATTTCAACGTGATCCTATCTTGAAGCAGGTTACAGTTTCCTTGTAAAACAACTCTTGTAAGAGAAAAAAAAACTAGGACCCTCTGATGGGTTTGCAGACGTGGCTGCCTTGCTCACTTTGCCACTGGATTCAAGCTAGCTTGGCTGATGACGGGTGTTACAAATATGGTTGGGTCTGAACTGGGGTGGTGAAGTGAGCTAAAGAATGATGGATTCAACCCAGATCTGTGACTGGGGGCGAGTGTCTGAAAAGTTTCAGTGCTACGTCCATCACCTCCTTGTGTTTGCTGGGTTTGCAGAAGCACCGATAATTTTATAAACTGAGTGACAACAAAAACAGCTCCTCTGTCCTACCCCCGGAATCCACAAGCAAGTAAGTTAATGTTCTAATGTGCTCTGGGCACATGCATGATATTTCTAAGCTTTGCATCGACCAGGCTGAAAATAACTGCAAGTTTAGAAAATTCATTACAACCAAGTTTTTTCAATTTCAGGCCAATTCTTGCTGCCCAATAGCCTCAATTATTTAGTTTCGAGGCCAATGGAGTGGCATGAGATGTAATCTACAACTCAAACAACTGGGAAATGTTGTCTTATAATGAGCGATGCTGATCACCCCTGCAATGAGCAAGTGCATACTCTGCTGCCTTTTGGCTTGGTTCTGGTTAGAGCAATACCACATACATGCATTAAGTAGTCAAGTCATTCTAGGCCTCTGATCTCTTCAGGAAAAAAAATACAACTTCATAGGCGGTCACAGTTTTGGACCTTGCCGAATAAATCCTCCACTGATGAGATTGGCAGCTGGCAGCAGTTATCCGTTATACATTGTTGAGTGCATGCAATAACAATAACAATAATAATAATAATAATAATAATCCACATTTGTAAAGCACGAACAATTACCCGTAAGGGTCTCTAGGCGCTGGGGGCCGTCGATAAACTGGATTGTATGAGACAACTTGGCCAGCATCAAGGGTTTTCCTTTCCTCCAGTGTCTTTTGAAAAATGCATTCCTGCTGCACGATCGCGCCTGGGGCGCGATCGTTCAGCAGGAATGCTTTTTTAAAAAAACTTCTTGATGGCCCAATTTGTGTCGGTGAGCGGCCCCTTGGGCAAGGGTCGCTCCCCTTGGGGGGAACATTCTGAAGTTGGGTTTGCCCCCCGGGGGCAGACCCAACGCCCAGCTACGCACACTGCCAGCCAAGGGCCAGTCCACTCACCGCTAGCCAAGCGCCAATCCATGCACGCCGCCAGCCAAGCGCCAATCCATGCACGCCGCCAGCCAAGCGCCAATCCAAGCACGCCGCCAGCCAAGCGCCAGCCCATTCACTGTAAAGAGGTTGGTGCCTTGTCATGGATTTACAGCTCACGAGCTGTGAGTCAATGGTTCAGTTTCTCGTCCTTTCAATTATTAACAGTGCATTTCTTTTTTGTGAAATCTCTGGTTAATACAACTATATATACTGAACCATTTCTCACCCTCGTGCCAAATCCAACCAGTATGTATGTGTGCTTCAGAAATAGATGGTTGTGTAGAATTTTTTTTTTTTTCCTGTTTTTGGCAAGCAGGGTGTACCTTGTCCCTTTTTGTGAATGTTGTAATGTGTTGGTTTTGTGCCTGGTGGTGTGAACGGTCTTGTGTGTATCATGTATGAAAGGTGTGTGAATGGCCAGTAAAGCGGTTGGTGCCTTGACGTGGCTTTACAGCTCACGAGCTGCGAGTCATTGGTTCAGTTTTTTGTCCTTTTAATTATTGACAGTGCATTTCATTTTTGTGAAATCTCTCAAACTTTAAAAACTGAACCATCACTCGTCCTCGTGCCAAATCCAACCAGTATGTGTGTGCTTGAGGAATAGATGGCTGTGCAGTAATCTTTGTCTGTTTTGTCTCTCTGCCAAGCTGTACATTTCATTTAAGATTAACCTAACAACTGTAGTTTTTTTTCGTAAACTAAACACCCATGAGAGTGCATGGTGATGTATCTCTTGTGGATCCCAACAAGTTATCTTACCCACAATGTCCTGCAAAATGTGACTGACATTTTCCTTCCATTATTTTGCCCAAATTTTCACGGCGGAAAGTAACAAACTTCCAACCCCCCAGCATTTCTCCAAGTATCCCAATAGAAATGGTACCTCACTTGTATGGGTGGGCCAAGTACCCGCGGCAGGGAAGGGCCCAAAACCTATTGATGTGACCTCAAAATTGCCTATCACAAACCAACCTGGTTTTGCAAGGGGGGTCCCATGAGTTTTTGGTCAGGTGCTCGGCGGCCATCGAGGGAAACCTACTAAACCCACACATTTCTGAAAACTAGACATCCGGGGGCTGGCTTGCGTAGATCCCCCAACGTTTCCTTACCCAGAATCCCCAGCAAACCTCAATTTTAGCAGGGGGAAAAAAAACCCCCAAAAAAAAAAAATCACCTTTTCCATAAATTTGTGTGTGGAAAAGTTGTGGCATCACCGGGCTAACACAAATTTCCCACCACCCTGCGTTCCCCCAGGTCTCCCGATAAAAATGGTGCCTCACTTGTGTGGGAGGCCCAAGTACCCGCGACAGGCAAGGGCCCAAAACGTAGTGAGGCGACATCAAAATTGACTATCTCAAAACCACCTGGTTTTGCAAGGGGGGTCACCTGGGTTTCTGGGTAACAGACCCTGGTGGGAGGCAGTCAAGTCACCCCATCCTGGATTCCCCTGGGTGTCTAGTTTTCAAACATGTATAGGTTTGGTAGGTTTCTCTAGGTGCCGGCAGAGCTAGGGTTCAAAAACTACAGCTAAGCACTTTGCCAAAAAAGGGTCATTTGGAACTGCGAAATTGAAGTGTGTCCACGTTGCATTTTGCGCTGTTTCCTGTCGCGGGAACTAGGCCGACCCACACATGTGACGTACCATTTTTCTCTGAAGACTTTGGGGAACGCAGGGTGGGTGGAAATTTGTGGATCCACGCAGATTCCAGAACTTTCCACAGCAGAAATGTGGGGAAAATGTTTTTTTTGGACAATTTTTTAGGTTTGCAAGGGATTCTGGGTAACAGAGCATGGTGGGAGGCAGTCAAGTCACCCCATCCTGGATTCCCCTGGGTGTCTAGTTTTCAAAAATGTATAGGTTTGCTAGGTTTCCCTAGGTGCCGGCAGGGCTAGGGTTCAAAAACTACAGCTAGACTCTTCGCAAAAAAAGGGTAAATTTTCATTGTGAAAATGTGGTGTGTTCACGTTGGGTTTTGAACCATTTCCTGTCGTGGGCACTATGCCTACCCACACAAGTGAGGTACCATTTTTATCAGGAGACTTCAGATTTGTAAATCAACTGTTATTACCTATTGATTTTTGATGCATTTCTCCCTTCCAAATGAAAGACTTTGTGTAAAAAAGAAGTCATTTTGAAAAATGACCGATAATTCTCATGCTAGTATGAGTATTCCCAATTTCGAAAATGTGCAAATATGTACTGTTTCTAAACTCTATAATTTGCTCCCATTTCAGAAATACATAGGCGTCTTTCATACCGAATAATTGCTATATACCCGGAACATAATAAAAAACCATTAAAAATTGCTGCTCAGTTTTTTACTCTGGGTTCGTCGGGTTCTTGGTGAACCTACAAGTCCTATATATCCCCACAACCAGGAAGGTCCAGCGGATGTAACGGTACATTGCTTTCAAAGAGCTGTCATAATTAGAAGAAGTTACAGGTGAAAACGTTGACACAAAAGGCTGTTTTCTTCAACTAATTTTCAATTTTTCCTATATTTAACTGTTAGTTTCTATAAAGAAACCTTGATGGATCTACACAAATGACCCCTTGCTGAATTCAGAATTGTGTCTACTTTTCTAAAACGTAAACCTTTCCAGGATCCATTATTGCTTTCACACCCATTTCTACCATTAACTGGAAGGAGGTTCAAAGCACAAAAAATAGCAAAAATAGGCTATGTGCCAGAGAAATGTCGAAACTGTGTGAAAAATGTTGGTTTTCTGACAAAAGTCAGTCATTCCCTAAAAGCTGGGGAAATGGCGATTTCAACCCCACAAACCCTTTTTTGATACCATTTGCAGAGAAAAACCCAGACGCTTTCATTTGCAGCCCGTTTTTCCCATTTTTCACAAAAAAAAATAAAAAAAATACAAAAACATTTTTGCTGTATTTTGGCTAGAGTCTGGGACCCCTCCAGGGGAATCCACAAATCCCGGGTACCTTTAGAATCCCCATGATGTTGGAAGAAAAGGACGCAAATTTGGCGTGGATACCGTGTGGTCAAAAAGTTACAGGGGCCTAAGCGCGCACTACCCCAAATAGCCCAAAGAAGGCTTAGCATAGGGGGGGGGGATGAAGGCCTAGCAGCGAAGGGGTTAATAATGACAAAGCCTTTTATTTATGTTTTAAAAACCAACAGATAAATAAAAGGCATTGCTTTCCTATAAGACCTAATATTTAAATTCCATTACCCAGTGGCTTAAGGAACGAGCGCGATAATTTAGTTTTTAGCTTTTGTGGCCTTTGTGATATGCAGCACTACAACTTTATAGGTTTACAGCTAAAGTACATTGTGCTGCCAATGCTAGCAAATTCAATAATAGAAATTAAAGGTGGGGGCCGCCATGTTAAAACGCAAAGCCGAAAATGATGTAAAGGCAGCGGCCCGCCTTTGTTGTGTATTTATTCACTTTTTTTTGGCATAGACGGCATGGAGCGCTTGAACTCTAAACATGCTATTAAAGTAAATATGGCAAAAACCGAAGGAAATGATGGACGGAGTGTTCAACATTGCAAGCACTCACCCCCAGTCAACTGATCTGGGTTTAATCCATCACCGTTCTTTAGCCCACTCTGCCACCCCAGTTCAGACATGGCCATATGCAAATCAGTCTGACCCTGTGCCTCATGGGAACAGTCCAGCCCGAACTGCCAAGCCATGTCTTCCCTGGACCGAAAACAAGCTTCCTAGGACCGGTTTCTGGCATTTCAGCCGTCTTCAGCCGGGCTTGCTTGAATCCAGTGGCAAAGTGAGCAAGGGACTCGCGTCTGAGCATACCCTGCCAACTTATGGCGAACAAAGCAAAAACCAAAGGAAATGATGGACGGAGTGTTCAACATTGCAAGCACTCACCCCCAGTCAACTGATCTGGGTTTAATCCATCACCGTTCTTTAGCCCACTCTGCCACCCCAGTTCAGACATGGCCTTTGACATTGTTCTGCATTCTGTCCATCAATTGTTGTTTTTGCATTTGTCGCCCTGAGTGGGAAGGTGTGAGAAGTTGGCCTGATGTATGATGTCACTAGTTCTAGTGTACACCTTATATCAGTCCAAATACCCTTATGGTGATTGGTTGTAAAGTCAACCTTATAGACCAGCTATCCTAGTGGTAGCATGGAAAAGAGCAGTCTTAGGCTAAACTCTGAATGGCATGTGAAGCCAGCTGTGATACCATATATAATCCCTTGAATACCAAATGAAAGGACACCACAACAGATATATATATAAAATAAAGTGTATTTATTCTAGTCAAACCCTCAGCACTCTTTATGAGATTAGAGGTAAGTACAACACAGTCTTATTTAAGCATACATTAAGTCACACAGGTAAGTAATACAGTTAGGCCCTAGGGGCCACGCAAACCATATACTAAGTAAGTGGTATAAGGACCACTGTCACGGAAATAGAATAGGCCTAGGGAATCGCTGGGGCTACACTACACTAGCGTTAGTTAGGAAGTGGGAGGCCCACGGGATTCGTGTGCAGAGTGGAAACCCTCACGCGTAATGCGTAAAAGTCAATAGCAATAGTACAGTTTAGAAAACGGTAGATTTAGGACACTTCCGGAGTAGCTAGGAAGTTGAGACTTGAAAACTAGACACTAGGATAGTCACTATCCTGATGAGCACCGGAGTACCCAAGTTACCTAGCCCACAGGCTGCGGGTGCATAGGGGTGAAGATGCGTCGTTTTCGTCGTCGACTCCTATGGATGCCTGAAGAAAGATGCTGACAGGCAGTCAGTGAAGAGTGTCCGGTGGATCCCAAGGCTGGGATCAAGAAGAGAAGAAACCTGCAAGCAGAAGGGACAGAGTCAAGGTCACTAGCCAGTGACCACGTGGAACCAGGCGATGTCGTGAAGATTGCAGGTGAAGGTGAAGCTTGTCGCTGCAGCCAGGAGGACCAGGAAGCGTCGAGGACGACCAGGACCAGGAGGCGAGCTGTCCCACGAAGGCTCTTGCTGTCGGCGGCGTCGAAGTTGGACTAGGACTCACCAAGCCTTGGCAAGCGGAACCCACGAAGAACGAAGGACTTGCTTCTGGTGCAGACCAGGAAGGTCTGGGGTGCTTCTTCTTTGCAGAGAAGCGGGAGCCAGTCTGGAGGAGCCAAACCAGTGCAGAAGATTTCAGGGTGCGTCGTCACAAAGGCCACTAGCCAGCGGGAAAGCAACCGGATAGACGCGGCAAGCAGGAAAATGCTGAAGGGCCCCACGCAGGACTCGTGGAGTGTGGGGGGCTGATCTTCAGTGCAGATGGTGCTTGGGGTTGGGGCTTCTCAATCCCCGGTGCACAACTTCGAGGGTACCTCAGAAGCTGCGCTTTAAGTTACTAGCCACTTTTTCCAGGTAGCCGGTCCCACGTCGCTAGTCGCCTCCACGGATCTCAGCTCTGCTATAGATGTGGATCAGGGTCGGAGAAGTCTGGAAGTCAAGGCTCTGGTCGGGCTCTGCAGTCGGTTCCTCGTAGAACGTGGGCAAAGCAAAGGGTAGTCTCTTGATGGTGCCTGTTTGCACAGGGTAGCCACTCCTTGGCTACAAGGGAGATTCTTCAGTTTTCTTCTTTCGTCGAATGTCGAAGGTCCAGAGTTTCTGTTCAGTTTTGCAGGTTCAGGATAATCTAAAGTCTTGAGGCCCAACTCCCACTCTTATACTAATCTGGGGGGCTGGGATACCTGCTAGGTCACGCCTTATGGGTGGGACCTGGGAGGGGGTGGTTACACCCACTTCCCTTTGTCCAGTTTCGCGCCAGAGCTGGGGCTGGAGTGCCCCAGCGCCGGTTTGAACTGGACTATGCAAGGAACACCTTGTGTGCCCCAGGCATGTCTCATTCCTTTCAGCCCACCCTGCCCCAATACACTAAAGGCTGTCTGGGGAGGTGCTAGCACCTCCCCAAGCAGGAAACCTATTGTCCAGGCCTCCCTGGCTGGGATCACTCCCAGCAGCAGGAGGTCAGACTTGTGTCTGTGGCAGCAGCATCCATTTTGTGATGCTGAGGCTTTGGTTAGAGTTAAACAGCAAAGTAGGATTTTAACATGTCTCTCCCTCTAGAAGGGAGGAATAATATCCTCATCACCAGAAATGGTATGGGGGTATTATTCCAAAGTGTTAGACACCTTACACGACATGTTTTGATAAAGCCAAACCATAGTTACCATAACCGTTTAAGATTATAAGGCACTTTAAGAGTATATGGTAGGCTATATCATAGAACAGCTACAAGGACTTGGTTCCGAAAGCTGCAGACAGGCTCAGCTCATGCTAGAGCACCATCTCACATGTTACCAAGCACTCTGCCTCCAGGATTGTTAAGGCCTGCCATAGGAGTGACTGATAGGTACACATGTGTCTATATATAAGGGTAGATATAGGCATACTATATCCAAGCAAGGGGTGATTACACGACCTTGCCACAGCTGAGTGATCAGCCAGTTGTGTCTGATTGGAAGGCCAGACCAGGGGTGGCATAATACATGCTGCAGCCCCTGGGAGGCCTAGGGTACACCTATGCCCTGGGTACCTAGGGTACACTGTACAGGGTCCAATAAGGTGAGCCTTACCAATTGGTTATGTACCTAGGGTACATGGAGTCCATTTTAAAGAGAGAGCAGACAGCCTCAGACCCTGAATGGCAGGATCTCAGGCCAACTAAGTCGAAAAACCAGCTAGACACTAGGCAAAAAGTTGGGGGTAACCATAGTCAGATATCCACCTTCCTACAGAAGGGTATGCCCAGACGTGGGTCCCTTGCTCTCCATGCCACTGGAATCAAGCTATCCTGGCTGAAGAGGGGTGAAACCCCGAAACCGGTCCTAGGATGCTTGTTTCCAGTCCAGGGAGGACCTGGCTTGGAGTTCGGGCTGGACTGTTCCCATGAGGCACAGGGTCATGACTGATTTGCATATGGCTGGGTTCAAACTGGAACGGCATGGTGAGCCAAAAAAACTATGGATTTAGGCCCAGATCTCTGTACTGGGGTGAATGTATGACATTGTTCTGCATTCTGTCCATCAATTGTTTTTGCATTAAAGTAAATATGGTCATGTCTGGGAAATGCAGCACACCATGCCAATATTTTTATTTATTGAACCACAAGACCAAGTGGTGCAGTTGTGGGAGAACGTGGCAGGAGAAAGTCATTAAAAAAAAAAAAAGAAAATAGTGCTCACACACTGTAATTACAACATCCAGAGTAACAACACATTTAACAGGGGCAGTCCTCATGGGAGGTTACAACAGGAGAAAAGGAGATACTACTAAACCTATTGAAAATTTGAAAGCCACCATTTACAAAGGACAGTAACAGGAGCTAATTGAAAAGTTGGGCGGAAAGTTGGCAGGGCTTAAAGTCCATGCCTGAATACAGCATGTCTCGAAGATACAGCATAAAGCGCTGGCCAGGCAAGGTCAGTGAACCAACTGCCTGAGATTCTGAAAGCATTTGCTATAGTTGTGATGGTCAAAATTAAGAATGCGGGATTCTTAATAATGAACATCAAGCAAATGTATTCAAGTTTTGGTTTCACTTTCATGGAGTCAAGAGAAGAAATCATGTGTTGTGATGATGCCGACATGTATAACATAAATAAAACAAGCATTGGCCTAGCCAATAGGTCTCGCTTTTGAGACCTTATAAGTGTTTAGCCATGCAACAGTTGCATAACTAAATACTTATAAGGTCCCAAAAGCGACACCTATTGGCTATGCCAATGCTCGTTTCTGTTTATTACTGCTCTGTAGTAATGGCGGCGCACGGGTGCCACCATTACTACATAGAAGTAATAAACAGGAGAAAAAAAAACTGGCTCACCGAGAACATCAAAGCGGCCGTGAAAGTGAGGCGCGCCTGTGCACATGCACTGTAGCTCTAGGCTACAGGGGTAGCACTTTTTTGAGCCCTCACAAAATGTCTCGCCAGACCAGAGCATGCGCTGGGTCAGGCGAGACCTAAAAAGTGAGGGGATCGGGGTGTGGTAGCTGGGTCCTGTCAAGTGGTACTGTGGGGAATCTGACAGTAGCTAAAGTTTTAATAGGACGCTGCCTCTCATGAAATAAATGAAAGTGGAAAAGGTGACTTGAACTGTGATACACCTGTCTACTGGGAAATGCATTGACCATATTAAATATGGTGCTGATAAGATAGCTCAGCTGTGGAATGATACACACATATCAACTCCTGCACATAACTTTAAATACATTGATTTTTAACCAGAGGAAGCTACAGAACGCCAATTTATGAGATAGCATTATTATATCAGGTCATATTCCATATTACTGTTTACGTTTTAGCAGTCATTTATGTTGCTTTATGGTGGTGACCATATGTTTAATTTGTTTTGTTGGCACCAATGTTGAGTAACGGATGCAGTCATTAAGACGGGACTCATAACTAAATCACTGCAGAGGACTGGTTCTCAGACAGCTATTATGTAACAATCCATTTCATGAAGTGAGTTTTGATTCGAGATTAAAATCAAAGGGATCCGAAGATTGGCAAAACAGCAGCTAAAAATAAATGTTGTGGAGAGGCCCAGCTTCTCTAGGAGAGAGTTACTGAACGCATTAAAACGTAATATCATGATTGCATATGTAGGGGAACTTTTGATCATATGTTAACAGGTTTATAAGTGCTACTGATGGTCAGATCGTGGTCACTTAATTAGGCTTTCACGTCACAAGCTTTAAGACATTACAATTGATGATGGTTTTTATGTTTTGTGGAGCCAGACACTGCCAGACAAAAATACAAGGAACCAAAAAGAAGAAGTGTGTCCTGTGAGATGCAGATCCCGGAAATAAGCCTGGGGTCTGAAAAGAGCACCATCAGACCCATGCATTCCGAGTGATAGGGGCTGCTATCCTATCCCTTGGATATATCTATGGTACTTAGACGGTTAGGTCTGGCTCAGACTGACTTCATGGAATTCATCAGCTCAATGTTTACAATGTAACAATAAAGGTATCCTGGAGGAGTACAGCAGAACTACTGTTAGTAGACCGAACACCGTCCTACAGAGACCTAAGTCGCAAGTGTGATTTAAGCTTGGGGGCAGTGCCATGCTAAGTGCTCTGCAGAGGCAAAATGAAAAACAGGGCACACGACCCAAGGAAAATAGTGTAGGAACTAATTATATTCAATTCACAATGACAGAGGAAATGGTCACAGGGAGTGATGTCATGTCCTTATAGTGCTCATCACTTAAAAGATGAAAACATATTCTGCAATAATAATACAATATAACAATCACAAAGAGCGTTTTGGGTTTTACTGTTTAATAAATCAGGTGAATTTTTTCCCTATATTAATGTGTAACGGAGCACGAAAATAGCTCCAAGTGGCAAGGCTTTCAAAAAAACACTTGGTATTTACACTTCTTTTAGTAAGTAAGCTAAATGTGCAGAGTGTTTTTCTTTTTTTTAAACATTAGTTTATGTGCGTTCTGTTTCCTGGTGGTGTCTTTTTATCCTGCTTCACAGCACAACAATCCTTTACTATTGCAATTCATTGAGCAATAGAAGGGTTAACAGTTTGTTTCTCAGATGAGGTTAAAACAAACCTCTCTTGTCCTATTCTTGCAAATTAAAGGGGCGGTGCCAGTGGGATGGAGGTTTACAAACATACTGAGGCTAGGTTAAATGCTTGCAGTGTTTACAAAAACATGCAGTGCTGGGGCACAATGTCACATCTTAGGTTAGGGCTAATGGGAAGGGAGTAGAGTCCTTGTTCTAAAAATAGCAAGGGGACTATGTACACCAGTGTCAACCCCCGTCTTGTGATAACTCCCTCTCCTTCCTGGTCGCTGGCAGTGGGAGTGTTTGGTGAGGTCTTGTTTTGTGGTCATCCTAGAATATAGCCCAGCTGGGCGCGCCTAAAACTCCCCACAGCGATATAGGTCTCCACATAGCTGATTCGCCACCTGTCTGTGCTCAGGGTAGTTCTGATTCAAGGCGGTGATAAATGCGAGCCATTAAAGTGCTTTGTGTGTGCAATATGCCCCCTTTGTCTCGCTATCAGGCTGAAGACATTCCAACAGGTTGTTTTTAGCTCTTCCTTCTGGTACATAATGTATTCTGCACAATACATTAAAATGCATCAGTGCAGGGGCACTTAAAAGCATGTGTGTCTGACGGCGACTACTGCTGCTGCCCCCCAAAGAAGTCTTGGTAAAAAAAAAAAAAGCATTTGCAATGCAATAGGTCTCGCATTAACGAGAGTTTAAGTTATTGGCAATGCAATAGCCTAAACTCTCGCAAATGCAAGACCTATTCCATTGCAAATATTTGTGGTTTTTTCGGTCTCAACTATGCAGCGTGCATAGGAGACCTTTAGCCGTCGTTCAGCTCTTTTTCGAAGCACGTGCTTGTGGCGGCATACACCTTGCGTGAGCGTGCAGGGGCGCGCCAGAAGCACGAGTATGTGCTTTGAAAAAGAGCAAAGTGCGCGCGCACGCACCACTCGCGGGCTCACCTCCTGCTCCCCATCTCTCTCACAACAATTAACTTTCACGGCCGCGCTTGTGGTTTGCGCTCGTTTTACAATGCTTCATACTCCCGGAATGAGTAGATAAGGGCCCTAAATCTACTGCACTTTTGTAACATCCTCCTGGAAACTTGGGTTTAATTACCCCATCCCCTTCTGATACCCCCTCGCCTCTAACAATGACAGCTATCGGTCAGTCCTCCTCTCCTCTACCCCCTACAAGCACTCTGGTCGATCCTTTTCAAGCGCTCTCCTACAGCCCCGCACGTATACTGTCACCTATCCCACAGGCACGTCCTGCTGTCTTTCATCTATCATCTTCCTGGGCCCCATGTTCTTATTCGTAAACCATGCACTCCCCGGCCGCACACTCTTAAGCAGAGCTAAACTGAACTTCCCACAGGGACAATCTCAAGCGGCTCGATACAACTCCCATTGAATGCATTCCCCTCTTACACTTAAAAAGACCGCTCACTTCTCAGCAGGCCAGCACATTACTGTGCAGGCAGGTGCTGCGGTCAGAGGTAGCACTCCCGGACCTACCTGTCATGAGGCAGTTGTGTTCACCGGTCCGAAGCACACGGTACCCGCAATGCATAGGTTCCCGGTGTGGGGAAACAGAGTAAGACTCAGAAATCAGCTCCGCGGTGAGAACGATCAGCACCTCAAGGCGGGGACCGCACAAGCCGGCTGGTCCAAGTAACTGCCTCAGTGACAGCTACTGCATCATACAGCGAAAAGGAGCAACGTCCCAAATCACACATCCATGCTGAAAGTGGAGGCACTGCACGCGCACTTGAGTCTGAATATGACAAGCCACTCTTCATCACCTGGTTTGCTTTTGCGAGCGGCTTAGCTAGTGGGCGGGAGACAGGTTTCCCTCCGTCACATGTCTTTTGGCTTCTTCGGTTCACTTCCGCGTCTGGTGTCTCAGGTGCACGTGAGTGCCCGCTGACAGAGGGCTGCCGAAGAACCGCTGCACATGAGCTGTGGCACAGGACACTAATCTGAAGTTTTCCTTGTACTAGTATGAGTATAGGTTAATATTTTGGAATATTGATTTGTATGTCTCTTACAAAGAGCTCTCAAGTTTTGAAAACTCGTTAGAGTGAGAAACAAACAAAAATTATAATTACAGCATATCGGCCAGAGCTGCCACTTTGGAACTGGGAGACCAGGTTCGGGTCTCCGCATCGGCTCAACATCCTGCGATTCTATACAAGTCACTTAATCGCCCCGTGCCTACCAAAAACAAGCATGGGCATAGCCAATAGGTCTCGCCTTTTGGACCTTATAAGTGTTTAGCCATGCAACAGTTGATGTTGTGGTAACAAGGATATTGTGCTGCATAACTAAATACTTATAAGGTCTCAAAAGCGAGACCTATTGGCTATGCCAATGCTGGTCTTTACTAGCACCCAAGCTGCGCTTTCACATTCATGAAGAGCATGTCCTATATTAAAGTGAAACCGCGGCATGGGGGCTTTCACATAAAAAAAGCATCTGTTTGTCAAGTTCACAAACAGATGGGTTTTTTTGGGGTAAAAATCGCCTATGCCTCGCTTTCACTGTAATGTCGGCCACGTACCTTTCTTTAGACGCGGTTTGTGTAAAGAAAGTGGCACGGCCTTCATGAATGTGAAAACGCCACATGGGCGCTAGTAAAAGAAAAAGGAATATGCTACTTACCAGTATGCATCTGTTCTTGGCATGTAGAGCTGCAGAGTCACACACTGAGGATAAGATCGCCATCTGGTGTTGGGCTCGGATGATTGCAGGTTGTTGTTGTCTTCGGAGAAGCCTTTGGTCACGAGGTTGGTGACTCCTCCCCTGGACAACAGTGCGCATGGGCATCCACTCCATCGGCAGATTGTTTTTCGCCATGTTGGGAAAAGATGGAGTATATAGAAAAGAAAGAAAGGATGTCCATGTGTAATGTCTAAGTAAGACGGATGCTGGAACAGATACAGGTCCCGGGGAGGCGGGCGGGCGTGTGTGACTCTGCAGCTCTACATGCCAAGAACAGATGCATACTGGTAAGTAGCATATTCCGTTCGAGGCATATGAGCTGCAGATCACACACTGAGGATAGATTATACAGCAGTGCTCCCCTTAGCGGTGGTCGCCTGTATCCGTTGCAGCAGTTTGAAATAAAGTTTTTAGGACAGCCTGGCCCACGGAGGCCTGTTGTTTGGCCTGCACGTCAACACAATAGTGTTTAGTGAAGGTATGTGTGGTAGACCATGTGGCTGCCTTGCAAATGTCTTCTAAGGGAATATTGCCTAAGAAGGCCATAGAAGCCCCTATTTTACGCGTGGAGTGCGCCCTAGGGGGAACTGTGAGTGTACGTTTAGCCTTGAGGTAGCATATTTGGATGCATTTAACTATCCACCTGGCTATTCCTGATTTGGAGATCGGGTTGCCTTTGTGTGGTGGCGCGAAAGCAACAAAGAGTTGTTTTGTCTTTCGAAAAGGTTTTGTTCTGTCGATGTAATAAAGCAAGGCTCTTTTAACATCTAAGGTATGTAGGGCCCTTTCAGCTACCGAGTCTGGATTTGGGAAAAAGACCGGTAGTTCTACTGATTGGTTAAGGTGGAAAGGGGAAATCACTTTTGGAAGAAATTTAGGGTTTGTCCTAAGAACCACTTTGTTACGGTGTAGTTGTAAGAAAGGTTCTTCAAGTGTAAGGGCTTGTATTTCACTTACTCTGCGCAGGGAAGTGATTGCGATAAGGAAGGCTACCTTCCATGTTAGGAATTGCAATTCACATTTGTGCATAGGTTCAAATGGGGGGCCCATGAGTCTTGTTAGAACCACATTGAGATTCCACACTGGGGCAGGTGGCAATCTTGGGGGAAGAATCCTTTTGAGACCTTCCATAAACGCTTTGATGGCTGGTACCTTAAAAAGGGACAGGTGTTGCCTATTTTGCAAGTAGGCTGCCAAGGCTGCTAGGTGTAATCGTATAGAGGAATACGCTAGGTTGCATCTTTGCAAGTGTAGTAAATAGCAAATGATGTTTTGGATGGAAGCATCCAATGGATGTATGTCATTATTAGCGCAGTAGATGGCAAATCGTTTCCATTTAGCGGCATAACACGCTCTAGTAGTAGGTCGTCTGGCTTCTTTTATGATATTCATACAGTCTGGAGGGAGATTGAGGTAACCGAACTCTAGGACCTCAGGAGCCAGATCGCTAGGTTCAGTGTTTGAGGATCTGGGTGTCTGATTTCTCCATGGTTCTGGGTTAATAGATCCGGGGAGAGGCGTAGCTTTTGATGTGGAACTAAAGATAGTTCCAGAAGTGTGGTGAACCACGGTTGACGTGCCCAAGTGGGAGCCACTAGTATTAGTGTTAGTGACTGTTGTTTCAGTTTGCGTACCACAAATGGAACTAGTGGGAGAGGCGGAAAGGCGTACGCAAATCTGCCTGACCAGTTCATCCATAGGGCATTGCCCTTCGACTGTGGGTGTGGAAACCTGGCGGCGAAGGTTGGGCATTTTGTGTTTTCGGCGGTGGCGAACAGGTCTATGTCTGGTTGTCCCCACTTTTGGAAGAAGGGGAGTAGAACTTTGGGGTGTAGTTCCCATTCGTGGATCTGTTGTGTGTGGCGACTTAGGAGGTCGGCCACTTGATTGTGGATCCCTGGGAGATGTTCTGCTAACAGGTAGATGTTTTGGGGAATTGCCCATCTCCAGATTTGCTGTGCCAGTTGGGACAGTTGGAGAGAGTGTGTCCCTCCCTGTTTCTGTATATAATAC
The DNA here is from genome assembly GCF_964204655.1 of Triturus cristatus. Classification (NCBI taxonomy): domain Eukaryota; kingdom Metazoa; phylum Chordata; class Amphibia; order Caudata; family Salamandridae; genus Triturus; species Triturus cristatus. Next base: position 845,889,846 of record NC_140586.1, on the reverse strand, counting down.
ATTGTCGTCATGTTGTCTGTGCGTATGAGGACAGTTTTGTTCTTTAGGTGAATTTGAAAGGATTTTAGTGCTAGGAACACTGCTAAGAGTTCCAGGTGGTTGATGTGGAGCAGTTTTTGTTGGCTGGTCCATCTGCCCTGAGTGGTATGGTGGAGGAGGTGGGCTCCCCACCCCGTGAGAGATGCGTCTGTAGTTAGCACAACTTGTGGAAGAGGCTCTAAGAACGGTCTCCCTTTGGACAGGTTGATGGTGTTCCACCATTTCAGTGATCGAAGTGAGCGACTGTCCACCAACACCAGATCGGTAAGTTGTCCGTGAGCTTGGTTCCACTGTTGTGCTAAGCATTCTTGTAAGGGACGCATTTGAAGTCGTGCGTGTGGGACTATGGAGATGCAGGACGCCATCATGCCTAGGAGCTGCATGAACACTCTTGCTGGAAGAGATGGATGAGTTTGAAATTGAGAGATGAGATTTTGTATACTGGCTATCCTGGCTGTGCTGGGATAGGCAATGGCTTTGGATGTATCTATGGTTGCTCCTAGATACTGATGTAAGTGGGAAGGTTGTAGGTGGGATTTGGGGTAGTTGATAGTGAATCCCAAATCGTGGAGAGTTTGAATCGTGCGATGAGTGTGGAGAACGCATTTTTGGTATGTATTGGCTTTTATGAGCCAATCGTCCAGATAGGGGAAGACATGGATCTGTTGTCTTCTGAGATGCGCTGCCACGACTGCTAGGCACTTGGTGAACACTCTGGGTGCTGTTGTTACTCCGAATGGGAGAACTGTAAATTGATAGTGTTGCCCATCTACCACAAATCGTAGATATTTTCTGTGAGCGGGATGCATAGGGATGTGAAAGTATGCGTCCTTGAGGTCCAATGTGGCGAGGAAGTCTCCCTGTTGTAAAAGTGGGAGGACTTGTTGGAGAGTGGTCATGTGAAAATGATCCGAATGTATATACTGGTTTAGTAGTCTGAGATCCAGTATGGGCCTTAGTGTTTTGTCCTTTTTGGGAATGAGGAAGTATAGAGAATATACCCCTTTTCCCTGATGTTGAAGGGGAACTGGTTCTATCGCATGTTTTTGTAACAGGGATTGAACTTCTTGTTTGAGGAGAGAAAGATGATGCGAGGACATTGGACGTTGTTTGGGCGGTATGTTTGGGGGGGATTGTATGAGTTCGAGGCAGTAGCCAGACTGGATAATTTGTCTTACCCACCTGTCTGTGGTGATGGAAGTCCAGACAGGCAGGAATTGTTGGAGTCGTCCCCCGACCGGAGTGGAATGGTCTGGGGGGAGTGGTGGCAAGTCACTGTTTGGTGGCTGGTGAGGTGCGGGTGTTGTTGTTATTGCCCCGTCCCCGACCTTTGTTATTGTTTCCCCTATAACCTCCCCGGAAGTAACCTCTGTTAGGGGATGTTTGTCCAGAATTTTTAAAGGTGGACGTGGTCTCAGTTGATGTGTTTTTGGAGCCTCCTCTATAAAAGGAGCGACGAAAGGAACCCCGGTTCTGTTGAGACTGCAGTGCTCCCATAGACTTGGCAGTTTCATTATCCTTTTTCATTTTTTCTAATGCAGTATCCACTGCAGGGCCAAATAGCTGCTCTTGGTTGAAAGGTTGAGCTAGAATTGCGGTTTGAACCTCCGGTTTAAAACCGGAAATACGGAGCCAGGCATGTCGTCTGAGTAAGACGCCAGTATTGACCGCTCTAGAAGCAGTGTCTGCTGCATCTAAGGCGCATTTAATGGAGGCATTAGATATTAATTTGCCTTCTTGGATGAGGTCAGAGGCCTGGGACTTAAAAGGTTCAGGCAGATGCTGCATAAGGTCCTCAAGTTGGTCATAATGCGCTCTATCATACCTGGCTAACAGGGCCTGGGTATTCGCAATACGCCAATGGTTAGCCGCCTGCGCGGCGACCCGTTTGCCCGAGGCTTCTAAAAGCTTAGACTCCTTGTCTGGGGGAGGCGTTTCTCCAGTTGTCTGAGAGTTAGCGCGCTTCCTGGCATTTGATACGACTAGGGAGTCTAAAGGGAGCTGGGCCTTAATGTATGCAGGGTCTTGCGGGGCTGGTCGGTACTTTTTTTCGATGCGTGGGTTGAGCACCCTAGCTCGAACAGGGTCCTTAAAGACTTCAGTAGCATGCTTTATAACCCCTTTGATCATGGGCAGTATGTGGACAGTCTTTTGTGACTGCTCAAAGGTATCAAGGAGGAAGTCCTCTTCAATGGCGTCTGTGTGTATTGTAACGCCGTGGAATGTTGCTGCCCTATTTATAAGTTGGCCGTACCCTAGGTGGTCATCAGGAGGGGAGGGCTTGGAAGGGTAGGTAGTGGGGTCAGGCATGTCAGGTATAGGATAAGACCAGTCATCCGTGGGTGCTGGGTCTGGGAACGTAAAAGGGTCGTTTGGGTCAGCAGGATCATCAAATAAATCAGGGTCCGCCCCTCCCCCTAAGTCATCATTATCATCCTGTGGAGGAGGTGAATGATAGGGAGATGGTAAAGGTAAAGGTAAAGGAGAAGCAGGAGGAGGAGGGGGGGACGGGTTAGGAGGTAAAACAGGAGAGGAAGGACGAAGTGGTGAAGTAGCACAGTCCTTTTTCCGTATGGGAGCTGGGGGAGGTGTAGTGTCCAGCTTCCGCTTTTTATATGGGATGGCAGTCACATGTCCCGTTTTAGGATTGATGTAGATCCGCTTCTGAGTAGGATCTGGTCGAAAAAGATCATCTGGCTCCGAAGGTGGTGTCTGTGACGTCCGCTTCGGGTCTTTATGAGCTTGTTTCGGCGGGGACGCAGTTTTCGGCTCCGATGATTTTTTCGGGTCCGATGGATTTTTCGGTGCCGACTGATTTTTCGGTGCCGACTGATTTTTCGGTGCCGATTGAGGTTTCGGTGCCGATTGAGGTTTCGGTGCCGATTGAGGTTTCGGTGCCGATTGAGGTTTCGGTGCCGAATGAGTTTTCGGTGCCGATGGACTTTTAGGCATCGATGTTGAAGAACGTTTCGGTGCCGGTGGAGACTTCGGTGCCGAGGAACGTTTCTGTGCCGAAGGAGATTTCGGTCTTGGAGCCTGTTTCGGTGCCAACAATGGGTGTTTGGGTGCCGAGGGTGTTAAAGGCACAATTAGGTGAGGTTTGCTCGAGCCCGAGCCACCCACAGGCTTAGATGTCTTCGGAGCCGGGCCCGAGGGCGGGGCTTCTGAAGAGGATTTCCGGTCGCGACTGGGCCCAACTGGCGGAGTCTTGACCACTGCTTTTTTGGATGGGGCAGGGGCAGGGGGGGTGGTACTCACACGCTGCCCTGGAGTGATGAGGTCATCGGAATCGTCGGCTTCGGACACGATCTCGAGATCTTCGGTGTCGTCTTCGGGAACATCTTGAGCAAAGATGTCCTCCGGTTCTGGAGCTGGTTTGGCCATAATATGGCGTCGAGCTCTTCGGTCCCGGAGGGTCTTCTTCGAACGGAAAGCGGAACAAGCTGGACAGGTGGACTCGTTGTGTTCCGGCGACAGGCAGAGGTTGCAAACCTCGTGGTGGTCACTGTGGGGGAACTTCGCTCCACACTGGGGGCATTTTTTGAAGGGTGTCCTGTCCATCAGCCGCTTCCGGAACCGGTCCGAGTTGATGTCGACGTCGATGGAATACAAATCAAAGAGTTAAATCGATTGCTGGAAGTTTTCTGCTGGAGCGGAAAAAAGTTCATCCGAACCCAATGGCGGAAAAAAACAATCTGCCGATGGAGTGGATGCCCATGCGCACTGTTGTCCAGGGGAGGAGTCACCAACCTCGTGACCAAAGGCTTCTCCGAAGACAACAACAACCTGCAATCATCCGAGCCCAACACCAGATGGCGATCTTATCCTCAGTGTGTGATCTGCAGCTCATATGCCTCGAACAAATACATTTAAAAAGTATGCACGGCAGCTAAATGCGGTCCTACTTCTAGAATAAATACATTAAAAAACGCAGCCACTATAGTGAGAGCGGACTGCCATATATAAACATTAAACAAATAATAAAGTGGGCAGTGTGCTGAGAGGTAGTGGGTGGAATAGGGGTAAGAGCATTAAAAAAAAATAGTGCTCAACAACTTATAGAGCAGACCATCTAACACCACCAGTACAAGGTCCAGTCGTTATGGGAGGTAACAAATGCAGACAAGGTGGTAACAAGGAGGGACTAACAAGTTTAATAATGAATCGGAAGCCAGCGTTTATGAAGGACAAGGGCAGAAGCCAATTAAAATATGGGCACAGAGTGGGCGGAGCTTCTTCCGTACTCCACTACTGCGCGCCTCGCAGCAGCGCATGCGCTGCCCAGGCTCGTCCTAAAAAGGCTCTGAACATGACCAAGAGATTCTTGCTATGTGCCACCTTGAGTAAACGTATGTTTGATCAAGGGGGCAGCTCAGCAAGCTCGAATGCAGACCCTGCTAAAGAAGGTGAAAGTGATGCACAGTCTGGAGGTGGAGTACTGATAATAATCATGTTTTATGTCTAGTCTGGAAAGATTTTGGGGTCAGGAGCTAGAAGACATCAATTGTTCTCTACTGCACAGTCCTTTCTATATAGTGACTCCTTAGTATTACAAGTCAGTTGATCCACCCAAGGCACAAATGGCCCTAGATCATGTTAAATGGGTATTTTAACAACCCACGTTGTGACAGCTGCTAGAGGGACCTTCATTAATGGACTGAGATTTCCAGTTTTCCAGGTAGACTTATCTGGTTTATCAACTAAGCACTGACCCTTTCTGTTAAACTGCAGGGAAAGCTAAACTGGTGTTCAGAGTCCTGCAAACTGGGTGCTTCCTCATCAAAGGAGAGAAATTCTGTAAGGAGTATGAAGGGAGACAGATTGAATAGAACGCCATCCAGTTCCCCAGATCTATCTATTTTTAAAGGATCAAGATATCAAGGAATTTCAGCCAGACATCCAAGCATATCAGGCTGAGAAGGACTAAAGAGGATGGTATTCCTCGAACAACATGCACTGTTAAATTGCCTATTCGGTTGGTCAAAACAGTGGCCACAGGAACAGCAGTTTGATTCAACGAACTACCTTTACTGAACTCATTTGTGCCATATATACTGGTTCTCTGATCAGACTTATAAGATTAGAAGGTAGCGGCTGCAGTTGCTTTAGAATACTGCAGGTCCTTGGAAGTTTCACACCTTTGGGAATAGGTCTTTGAGCCAAATGGTGGTAACTCCATGTGTCCACTGGATGTCACTTTGGGGATTTTTTCTCTTTAGAATCTGTTGACATGTGAGGAAGCCAAAATTATCTTCTATTCAGTACCCCTCATATCTTTTGCAGCCCTGGTTATTGCTAGTTAGAGAATAGCTTACACTGACAGGAAGAATTTTTAAAAGTGGGATCGTTGTAATGAAAAAGTTAAAACCGAGTCTGTCTTTAAATGTTTATGCTCATGAGCCTGGCTAGGGTACAGACATACACATATCCACAATCTGGTGGCATTCTGAGGGGGATGTAGCATGGATTTCTTAGCTCCCATACTCACAGCCTGGATCACTTACCAGGGCTTCCCCTCACATTTCATTCAATGTCCTACCTTGTCCTGCAGTTCTTTGAAGCAAGCCAAACCCAACGACAGGATAGAGCGGGTCCGGGCAGCCAAGCAGATAGATTTGTATCTCTCCTCGATGCATCTGGATAAAAAGAAAATTGGAATGAGGTCAGCAGCGTATATCTCTCCTCCCCTCCCCCCCACTTTACATACACTTAAGAGCTGTGCTATACTTCTCACCTAATAAAGCATGCTGGTTTGGGGCGAACCATTCAACTGCAGCCCTCTCACCCCATAATCAAGATCCACCATAAAGTTATGTAATTGCCTCAATTGTGGCGGAATGAACAAACAAAATAAAAAGCTTTTCTGCTAGGAGGTTAACTCACCCTTGCAACTGACCAACTATTAAAAATGTAAGATCGTCTATGTGGGCTTGATTAGGACCAAGAGCATAAATTTAAAAAAATGGATAGTCTGAATTATCATTCCTTCTAGTCCGTGCCAGCTTATGCCCCAATATACAAAGATGAACCCAGAACCCAGAGTGGTGAAATCAGTACAAAGATATTCAGCTCGTTTATGTACTGTACATTCATTTATATAGCAATTTCTTCCTTTTGCAGCGACAGCGTGGTTAGGCTTTTTGTGCTGGGTCCCCTCAGATATTCTCACTGTCTTAAACCTTTTACCTTTTTTCCTTTACCCAATCTGGGACCTAGTCACAGGACCCTATTGTGAGGGAGTCTTCAGCCACTGCCTGAAAAGCACTTGAAGAGGGCTGAACAGGAAGAGAGCTCAGCAGAAATGAAATTGTCAGCAAAGCTGCGAGTCTTCTATACATATTTTCAATAAAGGGTCAGTAGCACAAACAAATGAATCAAATTATACAACCTCACAAGCATAGTTTGAGCAACCCTTACATTAAAAGAAGATTTATAAGTAAGGTTTTCAGTTTTTACTAATTTTTGAAGACAAATACAAACAGAAAACTATCTATTTTATTGTCCATATTTGTCAATATGGAAGAATACAGAAAATAAGTCTTTTGGACGATACTCACTACGATCAGTCATGAGTGCTAGGTGTGAAGATTGATGGGTCGGAGAGGTAGAAAAATATTAGAAACCTAATAAGGCTTAAATAACTACAACAGCATAGCTGTTCAAGCTGTTCAATGAGGCAAGTAGTTTCAAATTACTGTACTGTAAATGGCTAAAATCCTTTGGACAATAAAACATAAGTAAACATTTGTTGGTTAAATAAATGTGGAAATATCTCCACTGGAGCTACATTTTTACACCAAGCACAAAATAAATATGGATAAATACAGCACAAAATGACCCCCCCCAAAAAAATGGATAAATACAGACGGAAATGTAAAAAAAAAAAAAAAAAAATACATAAAAATGGGGGCCTTATTTATAAGTTACTGGTATTAAGGTGTCCATGAAAACTGCAGAATAGGTAGTCCATGCCCTGCCCCCACAATACTACAAAATCCTGGGAGATTTCCTGCCTTTTGGTTCCACCTAATTTGTAAACATATCCAATGCTTACCACCCACTTGGACTAGCTGTTTTCTCAGGTGCACACAACAGCCCTCCTCTCCAGTCCTCAAACACTTTGCCACTTCTCTTGCTGTACTCACTCGCGAACTTTGCATCAGCACTTGGAAGCATGAGATCATGAAGCACCTTACATGTAAAGGTTTGTTCAAATGTTTGATTACTTACTGGTTCATTAAACTCTTCCTGGACCCAAGGCCGCTCAGCTCCTGAACACAAAGACAGAAATTAAGTCCTAGAATCACATTCTGAGAAGGTGTTGGATGTGGCATTCAAGTGAAATAAGGGCAAAGTGTATAGCAAGCATTGATCAGCTCACAATGTGTAGGCAGGCCCCTAGGACTTTGTCCTTCTAAACAACATGGACTACTTTCAATTCCAACAATACCAATGTGACATCTCTCCTTAACACATCAGTATTCTTTCCAAATATCTTTAGTGTTGTCAAAAAAACAGGACACGCTATATTAATTCCTGGTCAAGGTATGGCGAAGACATAAATGTATCATACACAAGCCGACTAACATTTATGAGTTAGAGATTGGAACCTGTAAAGGAGAAGTTGGCCTAACTCGTGGTGTACTCCATAGGTCAGGAGACCCAAAAACGTGCCAGATTTTCCAGGATAGGCTAATAAGAAACTTACATACAATTAGTCTAAATGGAACTCGTACATAATCACTAATGGCCAGGAAAATCTAGCGCAGATCTAGAAAAGACCTGCGCTGGACACACCTAGGATTACGTTTTGATCTGGAAGCGACTACCGTATTAGTCTGAAGATTTGCACAATTCAAGCGGTTTATTTTGCTACCCATTGACTTAACTCAAAGATGACCTCCCTCAGTATTACATTACCCATGTGCTGTTTGAACTGTATTTTCCAGGTTGGCTGAAATTTGCACAACTCATTTCTGACTAAAGTATAAAAAGGCTTGTAGAGGGGCTGACATTTTCTGGTCAATTTGTGAAACTGGATTTACTGAGTACAAGGAGCAGCTAACTTTGTCCTTGATCAGTTGCCATTCAAGTGCCACATTCGATTAAAAAAAATTGCAGTGTCTAGCTTCAAGTTGCCCCAAACTTTCTTCTGTGTTTTTACCTTAATCCTATGATACAACGAGAACACTTTGAGAGTGTTTCATTTAAATGCATTTATGAAAGTCATTAAGCATGGCACACTTCTCATTCTAAAAATAAAATAAGTATTATATGCATGCCCTAAGAATCTTATACAAAAATAAGTTAAGCACAATGTAATCCCAAATTAAAGATAATTTTGATACATGATTGATGGCAGAATATGTTTAAAGCATCAAATATAATCAGAATGTATCCCATCTAAATGTGTAATCAATTCAAGCTACCTAAGCACACAATTTTAAATTAGTGCCTATGAATTTCGAATTATAAATTTGTGCAATACACGAGAGAGCTCAAACCAACACAAATACTTATGCAAAGAAGGGAAGGACATTAGCATATCAGATGAGACCTAACCCCCTCTCCCCTTGCTTATACAACATCCAATTGGAAGGGAGTGCTTTGCCCGTTTACTAGAAATGGAAGAGATGGCTTTCTAAAAGAAAATATTTTCTGCAGTAAAGATGCTACAAAAATAAATAAATGGACTAACATTTACAGGCTTATTTCATATAACACTTGGGTACTTTCTTCTCCTTTGAAAAATTTGTGAATATTCTGGCCATTCAGAAGCCTCAAACCCCTAATTGTTTAGTTTGTGAGACTGCTGTTAAGTAAAATAATTTGAGCATATAATGTGGACCATTTTGTTTTCCCATTTATGTTTTCTAACACAATATCATTTCTTCCAAATGTACACACAAAAAGCCATAGACTTCCCAGCCTCAGACAGACTTACTGTGTCAAGAGCTATGAAGGTGGATGTCTTTATGGCCAGGAGCATAGAAGGCCAGAGCTCTTTAAAGTTGTCATTCTGCACATCAATCACCGGGACTTTCAAGAAGGCCATTTTCACATCCTCTGTTCTAAGAAAAGTAGACATGGGTTAAGGGAAATCCCACTTTATACTAATCCCAATATCAAGTCTTGAACAGTCTCAATAATTACCAGAATGTCATTCACTCCATGATGGAAGCACAATCTCTAAGAGAGCCAAGTCATTCAAGGACCCCACGCGGTGCAGTTCATAGCACTCAATGCCATTATCGAATATAGACGTTAACATGGGGTGTGGCAAAGTAGAATGCCACACCCCATGAGGCCCCCGTCCGTCTGCCCCAAACTCCAGTAATCCTCACATGAATGCTGCTGCCTGCACCAGAGTGGAGAAGTAAGAGTGTGATGAGGTGAACCTCCCAGCAATGATGGCACTGTAGTCTGGGCCTCCTAGCTCCCCAGCTTTAGGAGAAAACTAAATGTATGCACAGACAGACAAAAACAAAAGATGGTGCTGGGCAAGAGCCAGGGACTGAAATGTGGGAGAGCCACATAACCGGCCACCAGAGACCAGGAAACTGCAGGGAGATGAGTGCTGGGAGCGATTGGAGACCAATCCAGCAATTGATCGAACCCAGATGCCCTACATGAAAGAGCTTGCGCCAGGCGAGCACGGATGCAGGCCAGAACGACAGGCAAACAACTAGTATGTCTGCCGCCTCAAGCAGGGAGAGCGGTAGGAGCCCAGTGGGCATTTGTAAAGTAAGAAGGGACAACCCAGACATTACTGAACTGCAACACTCTCCCTGTGCAGTAAAGGTGTCTGGGAACGAAATATTCTGACACACCAGTACTACACCCCCCCCCCCCGCCCCCAACACCATCTTTCCACAACCAACCAATATGGAAAGCATGTTACTCTGGGTGGCGTGGCAAACAGTAGGGGCTTCCAGTTGCTTTCTTCCTCACATCCGAGATCTGACCCCCGAATATGTGACACAGAGGCAGGTGGAATAACGAGACAAAAAACGTTATTCAGGCTGAGCTAATGGGGGTGGGGTGAGGTGCCTGGAGACCCTTGCACTTGTGCGGGTTGCAGGTTGCACTCTGACCTCAGATGGCTGCTGTGTCTGCCTGGATACCCTTGGATGCCACAGACACAAGTATTAGCAAAGCCACTGGGTATTTACCAAGAGGACTCTTGTGTTACTTGACCGCTAACCGTCCCTTTGGCTATCAGACAGCAAGAGCCGTTAGGAGATCTGCTGCAACACAGCTTGTATTGCAAAAGTGGTCATATCCTAAAAATGGCCAAGCTGAGGGCCTTGAAGCAGCATCCAACGTGGTGGGGGTGGACGACATGGGGGTGGACGACGTGGGGGTGATGGTGGACGGGGTGATGGTGGACGGGGTGGGGGTGGACGACGTGGGGGTGGGGGTGGACGACGTGGTGGGGGGGGGGGGGACGACGTGGTGGGGGGGGACGACGTGGTGGGGGGGGACGACGTGGGGGTGGGGGACGACGTGGGGGTGGGGGACGACGTGGGGGTGGGGGACGACGTGGGGGTGGGGGACGACGTGGGGGTGGGGGACGACGTGGGGGTGGGGGACGACGTGGGGGTGGGGGACGACGTGGGGGTGGGGGACGACGTGGGGGTGGGGGACGACGTGGGGGTGGGGGACGACGTGGGGGTGGGGGACGACGTGGGGGTGGGGGACGACGTGGGGGTGGGGGACGACGTGGGGGTGGGGGACGACGTGGGGGTGGGGGACGACGTGGGGGTGGGGGACGACGTGGGGGACGACGTGGGGGTGGGGGACGACGTGGGGGTGGGGGACGACGTGGGGGTGGGGGACGACGTGGGGGTGGGGGACGACGTGGGGGTGGGGGACGACGTGGGGGTGGGGGACGACGTGGGGGTGGGGGACGACGTGGGGGTGGGGGACGACGTGGGGGACGACGTGGGGGTGGGGGACGACGTGGGGGTGGGGGACGACGTGGGGGTGGGGGACGACGTGGGGGTGGGGGACGACGTGGGGGTGGGGGACGACGTGGGGGTGGGGGACGACGTGGGGGTGGGGGACGACGTGGGGGTGGGGGACGACGTGGGGGTGGGGGACGACGTGGGGGTGGGGGACGACGTGGGGGTGGGGGACGACGTGGGGGTGGGGGACGACGTGGGGGTGGGGGACGACGTGGGGGTGGGGGACGACGTGGGGGTGGGGGACGACGTGGGGGTGGGGGACGACGTGGGGGTGGGGGACGACGTGGGGGTGGGGGACGACGTGGGGGTGGGGGACGACGTGGGGGTGGGGGACGACGTGGGGGTGGGGGACGACGTGGGGGACGACGTGGTTGTGGGGTGGTGGACGACGTGGTTGTGGGGTGGTGGACGACGTGGTGGTGGGGGTGGTGGACGACGTGGTGGTGGGGGTGGTGGACGACGTGGTGGTGGGGGTGGTGGACGACGTGGTGGTGGGGGTGGTGGACGACGTGGTGGTGGTGGGGGTGGTGGAAGACGTGGTGGTGGGGGTGGTGGACGACGTGGTGGTGGGGGTGGTGGACGACGTGGTGGTGGGGGTGGTGGACGACGTGGTGGTGGACGACGTGGTTGTGGGGGTGGTGGACGACGTGGTGGTGGGGGTGGTGGACGACGTGGTGGTGGGGGTGGTGGACGACGTGGTGGTGGGGGTGGTGGACGACGTGGTGGTGGGGGTGGTGGACGACGTGGTGGTTGGGGTGGTGGACGACGTGGTGGTGGGGTGGTGGACGACGTGGTGGTGGGGTGGTGGACGACGTGGTGGTGGGGTGGTGGACGACGTGGTGGTGGGGTGGTGGACGACGTGGTGGTGGTGGGGTGGTGGACGACGTGGTGGTGGGGTGGTGGACGACGTGGTGGTGGGGTGGTGGACGACGTGGTGGTGGGGTGGTGGACGACGTGGTGGTGGGGTGGTGGACGACGTGGTGGTGGGGTGGTGGACGACGTGGTGGTGGGGTGGTGGACGACGTGGTGGTGGGGTGGTGGACGACGTGGTGGTGGGGTGGTGGACGACGTGGTGGACGACGTGGTGGTGGGGTGGTGGTGGACGACGTGGTGGTGGGGTGGTGGACGACGTGGTGGTGCTGGACGACGTGGTGGTGGGGGTGCTGGACGACATGGTGGTGCTGGACGACGTGGTGGTGGGGGTGCTGGACGACGTGGTGGTGGGGGTGCTGGACGACGTGGTGGTGGGGGTGCTGGACGACGTGGTGGTGGGGGTGCTGGACGACGTGGTGGTGGGGGTGCTGGACGACGTGGTGGTGGGGGTGCTGGTGGACGACGTGGAAACCGCTAGGAATCGAGCACTTTCCACACCTAGAAACTCACTCCTCAAAAAGAGTGGGAGTGTGACGAACAAGAAACACACCAATACCAAAGAAATAGGCCTCATAACTGACTATCATGTGGAGAGTAGGGCAATTCACAAAATAGTGTCAAAGCACTGGCACTTATTACTGCTCGACAAATCAGTGGAGAATTGCCTGACTGGCAAACCCAAGATTGTACACAGAAGGAATAGAACTATGAGGGATATACTATGTAATACCTACCTCCCACCGATGCCCAAGACGCTTTCTTGGCTACCTGCAAAACCAAAAGGATTCTATAGGTGTACCCATTGTAACATGTGCCCCTTGGCGATAAATGGCATCAAGGAATTCAGCTATAACACGTGTGCGACTCACTATATCAGAGACTTCATGAACTGTGATTCAAAGTTTGTAGTTTACTGCATAGTGTGTACCTGTAACCAAATCTATATTGGTAGCACTATTCGTGCGCTCAAGGAAAGGATTCAGGAACACATGAGGGCTATTCGGAAAAATGACCAGAGCTACCCTCTGGCAGTGCATTTTAATACTATGCACTCAGATGACTTACTACACAACATTAAGTTTCATGGGATTACTCAAGCCTTCAATCACCCCAGAGGGGGTGATCGTACACTGAATCTCAGAAAGCTTGAGGCACAATGGATTATTAGGCTACGGGCCGTAGAACAGGGAATCAACTTTGATAGAGAACTACAAGTGTTTCTTAGAGACTAAAATGTCTGGGCTCTGATTGTATCTGAAAGTTGTCATAACGTCTAGGATGCCAATTGGAATGATTATGATTTACATTGTGTATACTAACCCTCACAGTTCCTTTTTGCTTATGTTTTAATTAATTCAAAACTTTCTTCTTTTTCCTTTCCCTTTTGCTTACTCAGCTCATAGGGTACGGACAGACAGGTTCTGAAGCCTACTCGGCTCTTGTAGACGGACTAATAAAGTTTTTTTCGCAACTTAAAATAATGCGTAGAAAGCAATGGATAGCATGGATTGACTACTCTCCCTAGCTTGAATACTTAATGAAGGATGATTACTTGGTTCCCGGTTACCGCTCACGGGATTGACTGTTAATGTACAGTATAATGTTCGGCCATATACTCATCTTTACTCATGATGGATTTCCCTTTCCAATATGGCGGACATATTAGCAGGAAGTATAGTCCTGTTCATTTTGGACTTGGGAACAGGAAGTCCAATTAAGATGTGAAGTCTGTTTACTCTTTCTAGCTTGGAATTGAAATAGAGGGGACGGGACTGTCGTAGACCGCCACCACGGACACCGGCTGCACGACTTGCGAAATTACTGGAGAGCTTTCCTAGTAAGTGATCACAAGATAGTCCGCGCGCATTTCGGAGACGTTAACTAATTTAGCATGGGACGTATGTCCTTTCTCATAACATGTATCACAGTATGCCTAACGCTTGTTACCGTTGTTAACACAGGCACCTACCATAGTGCTTTTTGGGAGAACGCTCGGCAACATGGCTCCCTTCACAAGTTACTAAGTAAGATTACGGGTTTTATTATCTTTATTTAAACTGAATATGTATGTCTTCCCACTTTTGCGTTTCTTGAAATATATTCAGAGTGGCTCCAACATATACTCTTGGGCGCTGCGTTTGTAAACAATTGTTTTTGGTATGGAAGTGTGTGTTTTTGTCTTGCACTCAGGACTCGGTGACAGTGGGTCTTTTGCCTTTTAGATTGTTCTCACTTATCAAAAGGGGAATGTAGAAGTGCTTTCCCTCCCTATTACCGACACAAGGACCTGTGTTTTAATAGTGTGACTCTTTCAGCTATCATACTGATTTGACTGTATTCAGAACAGAACTTCTGTGGGGGTAAGAACTGATGTTACCAATACTTTCGCTTATAAAAAGGGTCCTGCCAATGATTTGAGCACATTGAATCTATTTTATACACGCCATCAATGACTTTGTTCTTCGCATTTAATGTTGGTGAAACCTTTCCTAATTTTGTAACCTTATTTTCAGGCCCTGGCGAAATTTTCGTTTTCACTTTGACTACGCAGACTTCTGCGCGGGAGGGGCTTTCTGAATGAGCAAACTACAATAAGTTAATATCGTGTACACTACTGCCGGCCTCAGCATACCGTAGAATATTGGTTAGTTTTTTAAGAAATGAAATCATGCTGAATGGGCATGGATTAGCCGTAGACCCACATTGTTTCTTTCTTTTACTCTACTAGGCACGTGCCTGGTTGCCATAAAATCCCGCTAGATACGTTAACCAGGGTTCGGATTCTCTGACCCTGGATTTTTGGATTACTCAAAAAACCCCCACATAGGAATACAGACACAAGGTAAATGGATGTCAGGAACGAGTTGGTGAAAGTTTCAGTGCCAAGAAACTTGTTGATGTTTGGTCTGTAATCAATCTTGTGTTCTTACATGGTTATTTCATATATATCTATTCCAGAATACGGATAGACTCATATTACTCATCTTGATCTTTTCGGGATAATACCTTGCCCCAGAATTGGAACTATACTTGGGACTACTATGGCTTGATACTACTCTTTATGCCTATACAAGATCCAACAGAAGGTAAAACTGTAAGATCCTATATTGCTTGACCGAACAGATTAGAAAGCTCTCTAAAATCTTACTACGGGTTCCAGGTTCTTACCTACTTACTTTAGTGACTATTGGACTTTTTACTTATTTCACATATTCTGATTGGTGACATGGTGTTTTGGATCTATTTCTCCTGCTTTTGGCTTGACCTGAGTATTGGGCTCTTTGTGAATATTACTGTACCAATGCATGCTTGGACATTTCACTACTTTCGGTGGAATGGGTCCTTTCGGTGGGATTAACTCTGATTCACGTGACTGGAGATAACAAACATGAACATAATCAAAGGAGTGAATTAGATTGATGATTCTTTATCCATACGAGGATTGTGTTTAAATGTTCTTTAATTTCACTTTAACAGCCTTGAAGAAGTTACATCGGTAACTAAACACGTGTCGGCTGTTCTGGGATTACTACCTCACTGAATTTCGAATACGCTTGCAGGTCTCAAATTTGTACTCTGATTTTTGAAAGTTTTTGTACCACGTATGCCCATGAACCATTTCTGTAATGATATTTGGAATCTTGAATCACATGTTAATTAAACCATGTATGTGCTATGATTGAACTTCATTGGTACAGTACCGTTTATTGTGGAAATTATTGGGGGGAAGTTGTAACTGTCAATAAGGTTGCGTTAGACTGCTCACCTTTCACTTTACTGTGTGACACACTAATCTGTTACTTTGAGTGCCGGGATAGTACCCTGTTGAAAAGTATGTTCTAGCCACCAGCACCCTTGTTTGGGCCTAGTGGACTCTCGCATCCTAGGTAGTGGGATGCTCTTCTATCCGGATGGGCACCTTAAAACTATTCTAGCTACTAGGGAATAGATGTGCGACCTAATTCCATCACTACCTTGTCTAGGATTGTTGTGGACGACGTGGTGGTGGGGGTGGTGGTGGACGACGTGGTGGTGGGGGTGGTGGTGGACGACGTGGTGGTGGGGGTGGTGGTGGACGACGTGGTGGTGGGGGTGGTGGTGGACGACGTGGTGGTGGGGGTGGTGGTGGACGACGTGGTGGGGTGGTGGATGACGTGGTGGGGTGGTGGACGACGTGGTGGTGGGGGGGTGGTGGTGGGGGTGGTGGACGACGTGGTGGTGGGGGTGGTGGACGACGTGGTGGTGTGGGTGGTGGACGACGTGGTGGTGTGGGTGGTGGACGACGTGGTGGTGTGGGTGGTGGACGACGTGGTGGTGTGGGTGGTGGACGACGTGGTGGTGTGGGTGGTGGACGACGTGGTGGTGTGGGTGGTGGACGACGTGGTGGTGGGGGTGGTGGACGACGTGGTGGTGGGGGTGGTGGACGACGTGGTGGTGGTGGGGGTGGTGGACGACGTGGTGGTGGGGGTGGTGGACGACGTGGTGGTGGTGGGGGGTGGACGACGTGGTGGTGGTGGGGGGTGGACGATGTGGTGGTGGTGGGGGGTGGACGACGTGGTGGTGGACGACGTGGTGGTGGTGGGGGGTGGACGACGTGGTGGTGGACGACGTGGTGGTGGTGGGGGGTGGACGACGTGGTGGTGGACGACGTGGTGGTGGTGGGGGGTGGACGACGTGGTGGTGGACGACGTGGTGGTGGTGGTGGGGGGTGGACGACGTGGTGGTGGTGGGGGGTGGACGACGTGGTGGTGGTGGGGGGTGGTGGGGGGTGGACGACGTGGTGGTGGTGGGGGGTGGACGACGTGGTGGTGGTGGGGGGTGGACGACGTGGTGGTGGTGGGGGGTGGACGACGTGGTGGTGGTGGGGGGTGGACGACGTGGTGGTGGTGGGGGGTGGACGACGTGGTGGTGGTGGGGGGTGGACGACGTGGTGGTGGGGGGTGGACGACGTGGTGGTGGGGGGTGGACGACGTGGTGGTGGGGGTGGACGACGTGGTGGTGGGGGTGGACGACGTGGTGGACGACGTGGTGGGGGTGGTAGACATGGTGGTGGTGGACGACGTGGTGGTGGTGGGGGGGTGAACGACGTGGTGGGGGTGGTGGTGGACGACGTGGTGGTGGTGGGGGTGGTGGTGGACGACGTGGTGGTGGACGACGTGGTGGTGGGGGTGGTGGACGACGTGGTGGTGGGGGTGGTGGACGACGTGGTGGTGGGGGTGGTGGACGACGGGGTGGTGGACGACGGGGTGGTGGGGGACGGGGTGGTTGGGGTGGTGGAAGACGGGGTGGTGGGCGACGTGGTGGTGGGGGTGGTGGACGACGTGGTGGTGGGGGTGGTGGACGAAGTGGTTGTGGGGGTGGTGGACGAAGTGGTGGTGGGGGTGGTGGACGAAGTGGTGGTGGGGGTGGTGGACGAAGTGGTGGTGGGGGTGGTGGACGACGTGGGGGTGGGGGTGGTGGACGACGTGGGGGTGGGGGTGGTGGACGACGTGGGGGTGGGGGTGGTGGACGACGTGGGGGTGGGGGTGGTGGACGACGTGGTGGCGGTGGTGGTGGTGGACGACATGGTGGTGGTGGATGACATGGTAGGGGTGGGGGTGGACAACGTGGGGGTGGACGACGTGGTGGTGGTGGGGGTGGACGACGTGGTGGGGTGGGGGTGGACGACGTGATGGGGTGGACGACGTGGTGGGGGTGGACGACGTGGTGGGGTGGGGGTGGACGACGTGGTGGGGTGGGGGTGGACGACGTGGTGGGGGTGGACGATGTGGTGGACGACGTGGTGGTGGTGGATGACGTGGTGGTGGGGTGGACGACGTGGTGGTGGTGGATGACGTGGTGGTGGGGTGGACGACGTGGTGGGAGTGGACGACGTGGTGGTGGGGGGTGGTGGTGGAAGACGTGGTGGTGGGCGACGTGGTGGTGGGGGTGGTGGACGACGTGGTGGTGGACGACGTGGTGGTGGGGGTGGTGGACGACGTGGTGGGGGACGACGTGGGGGTGGGGGACGACGTGGGGGTGGGGGACGACGTGGGGGTGGGGGACGACGTGGGGGTGGGGGACGACGTGGGGGTGGGGGACGACGTGGGGGTGGGGGACGACGTGGGGGTGGGGGACGACGTGGGGGACGACGTGGTTGTGGGGTGGTGGACGACGTGGTGGTGGGGGTGGTGGACGACGTGGTGGTGGGGGTGGTGGACGACGTGGTGGTGGGGGTGGTGGACGACGTGGTGGTGGGGGTGGTGGACGACGTGGTGGTGGGGGTGGTGGACGACGTGGTGGTGGGGGTGGTGGACGACGTGGTGGTGGGGGTGGTGGACGACGTGGTGGTGGGGGTGGTGGACGACGTGGTGGTGGGGGTGGTGGACGACGTGGTGGTGGGGGTGGTGGACGACGTGGTGGTGGGGGTGGTGGACGACGTGGTGGTGGGGGTGGTGGACGACGTGGGGGTGGTGGACGACGTGGTGGTGGTGGACCACGTGGTGGTGGACGACGTGGGGGTGGTGGACGACGTGGGGGTGGTGGACGACGTGGTGGTGGTGGACGACGTGGTGGTGGGGGTGGTGGACGACGTGGTGGTGGGGGTGGTGGACGACGTGGTGGTGGGGGTGGTGGACGACGTGGTGGTGGGGGTGGTGGACGACGTGGTGGTGGGGGTGGTGGACGACGTGGTGGTGGGGGTGGTGGACGACGTGGTGGTGGGGTGGTGGACGACGTGGTGGTGGGGTGGTGGACGACGTGGTGGTGGGGTGGTGGACGACGTGGTGGTGGGGTGGTGGACGACGTGGTGGTGGGGTGGTGGTGGACGACGTGGTGGTGGGGTGGTGGTGGACGACGTGGTGGTGGGGTGGTGGTGGACGACGTGGTGGTGGGGTGGTGGACGACGTGGTGGTGGGGTGGTGGACGACGTGGTGGTGGGGTGGTGGACGACGTGGTGGTGGGGTGGTGGACGACGTGGTGGTGGGGTGGTGGACGACGTGGTGGTGGGGTGGTGGACGACGTGGTGGTGGGGTGGTGGACGACGTGGTGGTGGGGTGGTGGACGACGTGGTGGTGGGGTGGTGGACGACGTGGTGGTGGGGTGGTGGACGACGTGGTGGTGGGGTGGTGGACGACGTGGTGGTGGGGTGGTGGACGACGTGGTGGTGGGGTGGTGGACGACGTGGTGGTGGGGTGGTGGACGACGTGGTGGTGGGGTGGTGGACGACGTGGTGGACGACGTGGTGGACGACGTGGTGGACGACGTGGTGGACGACGTGGTGGACGACGTGGTGGACGACGTGGTGGACGACGTGGTGGTGGGGTGGTGGTGGACGACGTGGTGGTGGGGTGGTGGACGACGTGGTGGTGCTGGACGACGTGGTGGTGGGGGTGCTGGACGACATGGTGGTGCTGGACGACGTGGTGGTGGGGGTGCTGGACGACGTGGTGGTGGGGGTGCTGGACGACGTGGTGGTGGGGGTGCTGGACGACGTGGTGGTGGGGGTGCTGGACGACGTGGTGGTGGGGGTGCTGGACGACGTGGTGGTGGGGGTGCTGGACGACGTGGTGGTGGGGGTGCTGGACGACGTGGTGGTGGGGGTGCTGGACGACGTGGTAGGGGTGGTGGTGGACGACGTGGTGGTGGGGGTGGTGGTGGACGACGTGGTGGTGGGGGTGGTGGTGGACGACGTGGAAACCGCTAGGAATCGAGCACTTTCCACACCTAGAAACTCACTCCTCAAAAAGAGTGGGAGTGTGACGAACAAGAAACACACCAATACCAAAGAAATAGGCCTCATAACTGACTATCATGTGGAGAGTAGGGCAATTCACAAAATAGTGTCAAAGCACTGGCACTTATTACTGCTCGACAAATCAGTGGAGAATTGCCTGACTGGCAAACCCAAGATTGTACACAGAAGGAATAGAACTATGAGGGATATACTATGTAATACCTACCTCCCACCGATGCCCAAGACGCTTTCTTGGCTACCTGCAAAACCAAAAGGATTCTATAGGTGTACCCATTGTAACATGTGCCCCTTGGCGATAAATGGCATCAAGGAATTCAGCTATAACACGTGTGCGACTCACTATATCAGAGACTTCATGAACTGTGATTCAAAGTTTGTAGTTTACTGCATAGTGTGTACCTGTAACCAAATCTATATTGGTAGCACTATTCGTGCGCTCAAGGAAAGGATTCAGGAACACATGAGGGCTATTCGGAAAAATGACCAGAGCTACCCTCTGGCAGTGCATTTTAATACTATGCACTCAGATGACTTACTACACAACATTAAGTTTCATGGGATTACTCAAGCCTTCAATCACCCCAGAGGGGGTGATCGTACACTGAATCTCAGAAAGCTTGAGGCACAATGGATTATTAGGCTACGGGCCGTAGAACAGGGAATCAACTTTGATAGAGAACTACAAGTGTTTCTTAGAGACTAAAATGTCTGGGCTCTGATTGTATCTGAAAGTTGTCATAACGTCTAGGATGCCAATTGGAATGATTATGATTTACATTGTGTATACTAACCCTCACAGTTCCTTTTTGCTTATGTTTTAATTAATTCAAAACTTTCTTCTTTTTCCTTTCCCTTTTGCTTACTCAGCTCATAGGGTACGGACAGACAGGTTCTGAAGCCTACTCGGCTCTTGTAGACGGACTAATAAAGTTTTTTTCGCAACTTAAAATAATGCGTAGAAAGCAATGGATAGCATGGATTGACTACTCTCCCTAGCTTGAATACTTAATGAAGGATGATTACTTGGTTCCCGGTTACCGCTCACGGGATTGACTTAATGTACAGTATAATGTTCGGCCATATACTCATCTTTACTCATGATGGATTTCCCTTTCCAATATGGCGGACATATTAGCAGGAAGTATAGTCCTGTTCATTTTGGACTTGGGAACAGGAAGTCCAATTAAGATGTGAAGTCTGTTTACTCTTTCTAGCTTGGAATTGAAATAGAGGGGACGGGACTGTCGTAGACCGCCACCACGGACACCGGCTGCACGACTTGCGAAATTACTGGAGAGCTTTCCTAGTAAGTGATCACAAGATAGTCCGCGCGCATTTCGGAGACGTTAACTAATTTAGCATGGGACGTATGTCCTTTCTCATAACATGTATCACAGTATGCCTAACGCTTGTTACCGTTGTTAACACAGGCACCTACCATAGTGCTTTTTGGGAGAACGCTCGGCAACATGGCTCCCTTCACAAGTTACTAAGTAAGATTACGGGTTTTATTATCTTTATTTAAACTGAATATGTATGTCTTCCCACTTTTGCGTTTCTTGAAATATATTCAGAGTGGCTCCAACATATACTCTTGGGCGCTGCGTTTGTAAACAATTGTTTTTGGTATGGAAGTGTGTGTTTTTGTCTTGCACTCAGGACTCGGTGACAGTGGGTCTTTTGCCTTTTAGATTGTTCTCACTTATCAAAAGGGGAATGTAGAAGTGCTTTCCCTCCCTATTACCGACACAAGGACCTGTGTTTTAATAGTGTGACTCTTTCAGCTATCATACTGATTTGACTGTATTCAGAACAGAACTTCTGTGGGGGTAAGAACTGATGTTACCAATACTTTCGCTTATAAAAAGGGTCCTGCCAATGATTTGAGCACATTGAATCTATTTTATACACGCCATCAATGACTTTGTTCTTCGCATTTAATGTTGGTGAAACCTTTCCTAATTTTGTAACCTTATTTTCAGGCCCTGGCGAAATTTTCGTTTTCACTTTGACTACGCAGACTTCTGCGCGGGAGGGGCTTTCTGAATGAGCAAACTACAATAAGTTAATATCGTGTACACTACTGCCGGCCTCAGCATACCGTAGAATATTGGTTAGTTTTTTAAGAAATGAAATCATGCTGAATGGGCATGGATTAGCCGTAGACCCACATTGTTTCTTTCTTTTACTCTACTAGGCACGTGCCTGGTTGCCATAAAATCCCGCTAGATACGTTAACCAGGGTTCGGATTCTCTGACCCTGGATTTTTGGATTACTCAAAAAACCCCCACATAGGAATACAGACACAAGGTAAATGGATGTCAGGAACGAGTTGGTGAAAGTTTCAGTGCCAAGAAACTTGTTGATGTTTGGTCTGTAATCAATCTTGTGTTCTTACATGGTTATTTCATATATATCTATTCCAGAATACGGATAGACTCATATTACTCATCTTGATCTTTTCGGGATAATACCTTGCCCCAGAATTGGAACTATACTTGGGACTACTATGGCTTGATACTACTCTTTATGCCTATACAAGATCCAACAGAAGGTAAAACTGTAAGATCCTATATTGCTTGACCGAACAGATTAGAAAGCGCTCTAAAATCTTACTACGGGTTCCAGGTTCTTACCTACTTACTTTAGTGACTATTGGACTTTTTACTTATTTCACATATTCTGATTGGTGACATGGTGTTTTGGATCTATTTCTCCTGCTTTTGGCTTGACCTGAGTATTGGGCTCTTTGTGAATATTACTGTACCAATGCATGCTTGGACATTTCACTACTTTCGGTGGAATGGGTCCTTTCGGTGGGATTAACTCTGATTCACGTGACTGGAGATAACAAACATGAACATAATCAAAGGAGTGAATTAGATTGATGATTCTTTATCCATACGAGGATTGTGTTTAAATGTTCTTTAATTTCACTTTAACAGCCTTGAAGAAGTTACATCGGTAACTAAACACGTGTCGGCTGTTCTGGGATTATTACCTCACTGAATTTCGAATACGCTTGCAGGTCTCAAATTTGTACTCTGATTTTTGAAAGTTTTTGTACCACGTATGCCCATGAACCATTTCTGTAATGATATTTGGAATCTTGAATCACATGTTAATTAAACCATGTATGTGCTATGATTGAACTTCATTGGTACAGTACCGTTTATTGTGGAAATTATTGGGGGGAAGTTGTAACTGTCAATAAGGTTGCGTTAGACTGCTCACCTTTCACTTTACTGTGTGACACACTAATCTGTTACTTTGAGTGCCGGGATAGTACCCTGTTGAAAAGTATGTTCTAGCCACCAGCACCCTTGTTTGGGCCTAGTGGACTCTCGCATCCTAGGTAGTGGGATGCTCTTCTATCCGGATGGGCACCTTAAAACTATTCTAGCTACTAGGGAATAGATGTGCGACCTAATTCCATCACTACCTTGTCTAGGATTGTTGTGGACGACGTGGTGGTGGGGGTGGTGGTGGACGACGTGGTGGTGGGGGTGGTGGTGGACGACGTGGTGGTGGGGGTGGTGGTGGACGACGTGGTGGTGGGGGTGGTGGTGGACGACGTGGTGGGGTGGTGGACGACGTGGTGGGGTGGTGGACGACGTGGGGGGGTGGTGGACGACGTGGTGGTGGGGGGGGTGGTGGTGGGGGTGGTGGACGACGTGGTGGTGGGGGTGGTGGACGACGTGGTGGTGTGGGTGGTGGACGACGTGGTGGTGGGGGTGGTGGACGACGTGGTGGTGGGGGTGGTGGACGACGTGGTGGTGGGGGTGGTGGACGACGTGGTGGTGGGGGTGGTGGACGACGTGGTGGTGGGGGTGGTGGACGACGTGGTGGTGGTGGGGGGTGGACGACGTGGTGGTGGTGGGGGGTGGACGACGTGGTGGTGGTGGGGGGTGGACGATGTGGTGGTGGTGGGGGGTGGACGACGTGGTGGTGGACGACGTGGTGGTGGTGGGGGGTGGACGACGTGGTGGTGGACGACGTGGTGGTGGTGGGGGGTGGACGACGTGGTGGTGGACGACGTGGTGGTGGTGGGGGGTGGACGACGTGGTGGTGGACGACGTGGTGGTGGTGGGGGGTGGACGACGTGGTGGTGGACGACGTGGTGGTGGTGGTGGGGGGTGGACGACGTGGTGGTGGTGGGGGGTGGACGACGTGGTGGTGGTGGGGGGTGGACGACGTGGTGGTGGTGGGGGGTGGACGACGTGGTGGTGGTGGGGGGTGGACGACGTGGTGGTGGTGGGGGGTGGACGACGTGGTGGTGGTGGGGGGTGGACGACGTGGTGGTGGGGGGTGGACGACGTGGTGGTGGGGGGTGGACGACGTGGTGGTGGGGGGTGGACGACGTGGTGGTGGGGGTGGACGACGTGGTGGTGGGGGTGGACGACGTGGTGGTGGGGGTGGACGACGTGGTGGTGGGGGTGGACGACGTGGTGGACGACGTGGTGGGGGTGGTAGACATGGTGGTGGTGGACGACGTGGTGGTGGTGGGGGGGTGAACGACGTGGTGGGGGTGGTGGTGGACGACGTGGTGGTGGTGGGGGTGGTGGTGGACGACGTGGTGGTGGACGACGTGGTGGTGGGGGTGGTGGACGACGTGGTGGTGGGGGTGGTGGACGACGTGGTGGTGGGGGTGGTGGACGACGGGGTGGTGGACGACGGGGTGGTTGGGGTGGTGGAAGACGGGGTGGTGGGCGACGTGGTGGTGGGGGTGGTGGACGATGTGGGGGTGGACGACGTGGTGGTGGGGGTGGTGGACGACGTGGTGGTGGGGGTGGTGGACGACATGGTGGGGGTGGGGGTGGACAACGTGGTGGTGGACGACGTGGTGGTGGTGGGGGTGGACGACGTGGTGGGGTGGGGGTGGACGACGTGATGGGGGTTGACGACGTGGTGGGGGTGGACGACGTGGTGGGGTGGGGGTGGACGACGTGGTGGGGTGGGGGTGGACGACGTGGTGGGGGTGGGGGTGGACGATGTGGTGGACGACGTGGTGGTGGTGGGGGTGGATGACATGGTGGTGGTGGATGACATGGTGGTGGTGGATGACGTGGTGGTGGGGTGGACGACGTGGTGGTGGGGGGTGGTGGTGGACGACGTGGTGGTGGGGGGGTGGTGGACGACGTGGTGGAAGACGTGGTGGTGGGCGACGTGGTGGTGGGGGTGGGGGACGACGTGGTGGTGGGGGACGACGTGGGGGTGGGGGACGACGTGGGGGTGGGGGACGACGTGGGGGTGGGGGACGACGTGGGGGTGGGGGACGACGTGGGGGTGGGGGACGACGTGGGGGTGGGGGACGACGTGGGGGTGGGGGACGACGTGGGGGTGGGGGACGACGTGGGGGTGGGGGACGACGTGGGGGTGGGGGACGACGTGGGGGTGGGGGACGACGTGGGGGTGGGGGACGACGTGGGGGTGGGGGACGACGTGGGGGTGGGGGACGACGTGGGGGACGACGTGGGGGTGGGGGACGACGTGGGGGTGGGGGACGACGTGGGGGTGGGGGACGACGTGGGGGTGGGGGACGACGTGGGGGTGGGGGACGACGTGGGGGTGGGGGACGACGTGGGGGTGGGGGACGACGTGGGGGTGGGGGACGACGTGGGGGTGGGGGACGACGTGGGGGACGACGTGGTTGTGGGGTGGTGGACGACGTGGTGGTGGGGGTGGTGGACGACGTGGTGGTGGGGGTGGTGGACGACGTGGTGGTGGGGGTGGTGGACGACGTGGTGGTGGGGGTGGTGGACGACGTGGTGGTGGGGGTGGTGGACGACGTGGTGGTGGGGGTGGTGGACGACGTGGTGGTGGGGGTGGTGGACGACGTGGTGGTGGGGGTGGTGGACGACGTGGTGGTGGACGACGTGGTGGTGGGGGTGGTGGACGACGTGGTGGTGGGGGTGGTGGACGACGTGGTGGTGGGGTGGTGGACGACGTGGTGGTGGGGTGGTGGACGACGTGGTGGTGGGGTGGTGGACGACGTGGTGGTGGGGTGGTGGACGACGTGGTGGTGGGGTGGTGGACGACGTGGTGGTGGGGTGGTGGACGACGTGGTGGTGGGGTGGTGGACGACGTGGTGGTGGGGTGGTGGACGACGTGGTGGTGGGGTGGTGGACGACGTGGTGGTGGGGTGGTGGACGACGTGGTGGTGGGGTGGTGGACGACGTGGTGGTGGGGTGGTGGACGACGTGGTGGTGGGGTGGTGGACGACGTGGTGGTGGGGTGGTGGACGACGTGGTGGACGACGTGGTGGTGGTGGACGACGTGGTGGTGGGGTGGTGGACGACGTGGTGGTGCTGGACGACGTGGTGGTGGGGGTGCTGGACGACATGGTGGTGCTGGACGACGTGGTGGTGGGGGTGCTGGAAGACGTGGTGGTGGGGGTGCTGGACGACGTGGTGGTGGGGGTGCTGGACGACGTGGTGGTGGGGGTGCTGGACGACGTGGTGGTGGGGGTGCTGGACGACGTGGTGGTGGGGGTGCTGGACGACGTGGTGGTGGGGGTGCTGGACGACGTGGTAGGGGTGGTGGTGGACGACGTGGTGGTGGGGGTGGTGGTGGACGACGTGGAAACCGCTAGGAATCGAGCACTTTCCACACCTAGAAACTCACTCCTCAAAAAGAGTGGGAGTGTGACGAACAAGAAACACACCAATACCAAAGAAATAGGCCTCATAACTGACTATCATGTGGAGAGTAGGGCAATTCACAAAATAGTGTCAAAGCACTGGCACTTATTACTGCTCGACAAATCAGTGGAGAATTGCCTGACTGGCAAACCCAAGATTGTACACAGAAGGAATAGAACTATGAGGGATATACTATGTAATACCTACCTCCCACCGATGCCCAAGACGCTTTCTTGGCTACCTGCAAAACCAAAAGGATTCTATAGGTGTACCCATTGTAACATGTGCCCCTTGGCGATAAATGGCATCAAGGAATTCAGCTATAACACGTGTGCGACTCACTATATCAGAGACTTCATGAACTGTGATTCAAAGTTTGTAGTTTACTGCATAGTGTGTACCTGTAACCAAATCTATATTGGTAGCACTATTCGTGCGCTCAAGGAAAGGATTCAGGAACACATGAGGGCTATTCGGAAAAATGACCAGAGCTACCCTCTGGCAGTGCATTTTAATACTATGCACTCAGATGACTTACTACACAACATTAAGTTTCATGGGATTACTCAAGCCTTCAATCACCCCAGAGGGGGTGATCGTACACTGAATCTCAGAAAGCTTGAGGCACAATGGATTATTAGGCTACGGGCCGTAGAACAGGGAATCAACTTTGATAGAGAACTACAAGTGTTTCTTAGAGACTAAAATGTCTGGGCTCTGATTGTATCTGAAAGTTGTCATAACGTCTAGGATGCCAATTGGAATGATTATGATTTACATTGTGTATACTAACCCTCACAGTTCCTTTTTGCTTATGTTTTAATTAATTCAAAACTTTCTTCTTTTTCCTTTCCCTTTTGCTTACTCAGCTCATAGGGTACGGACAGACAGGTTCTGAAGCCTACTCGGCTCTTGTAGACGGACTAATAAAGTTTTTTTCGCAACTTAAAATAATGCGTAGAAAGCAATGGATAGCATGGATTGACTACTCTCCCTAGCTTGAATACTTAATGAAGGATGATTACTTGGTTCCCGGTTACCGCTCACGGGATTGACTGTTAATGTACAGTATAATGTTCGGCCATATACTCATCTTTACTCATGATGGATTTCCCTTTCCAATATGGCGGACATATTAGCAGGAAGTATAGTCCTGTTCATTTTGGACTTGGGAACAGGAAGTCCAATTAAGATGTGAAGTCTGTTTACTCTTTCTAGCTTGGAATTGAAATAGAGGGGACGGGACTGTCGTAGACCGCCACCACGGACACCGGCTGCACGACTTGCGAAATTACTGGAGAGCTTTCCTAGTAAGTGATCACAAGATAGTCCGCGCGCATTTCGGAGACGTTAACTAATTTAGCATGGGACGTATGTCCTTTCTCATAACATGTATCACAGTATGCCTAACGCTTGTTACCGTTGTTAACACAGGCACCTACCATAGTGCTTTTTGGGAGAACGCTCGGCAACATGGCTCCCTTCACAAGTTACTAAGTAAGATTACGGGTTTTATTATCTTTATTTAAACTGAATATGTATGTCTTCCCACTTTTGCGTTTCTTGAAATATATTCAGAGTGGCTCCAACATATACTCTTGGGCGCTGCGTTTGTAAACAATTGTTTTTGGTATGGAAGTGTGTGTTTTTGTCTTGCACTCAGGACTCGGTGACAGTGGGTCTTTTGCCTTTTAGATTGTTCTCACTTATCAAAAGGGGAATGTAGAAGTGCTTTCCCTCCCTATTACCGACACAAGGACCTGTGTTTTAATAGTGTGACTCTTTCAGCTATCATACTGATTTGACTGTATTCAGAACAGAACTTCTGTGGGGGTAAGAACTGATGTTACCAATACTTTCGCTTATAAAAAGGGTCCTGCCAATGATTTGAGCACATTGAATCTATTTTATACACGCCATCAATGACTTTGTTCTTCGCATTTAATGTTGGTGAAACCTTTCCTAATTTTGTAACCTTATTTTCAGGCCCTGGCGAAATTTTCGTTTTCACTTTGACTACGCAGACTTCTGCGCGGGAGGGGCTTTCTGAATGAGCAAACTACAATAAGTTAATATCGTGTACACTACTGCCGGCCTCAGCATACCGTAGAATATTGGTTAGTTTTTTAAGAAATGAAATCATGCTGAATGGGCATGGATTAGCCGTAGACCCACATTGTTTCTTTCTTTTACTCTACTAGGCACGTGCCTGGTTGCCATAAAATCCCGCTAGATACGTTAACCAGGGTTCGGATTCTCTGACCCTGGATTTTTGGATTACTCAAAAAACCCCCACATAGGAATACAGACACAAGGTAAATGGATGTCAGGAACGAGTTGGTGAAAGTTTCAGTGCCAAGAAACTTGTTGATGTTTGGTCTGTAATCAATCTTGTGTTCTTACATGGTTATTTCATATATATCTATTCCAGAATACGGATAGACTCATATTACTCATCTTGATCTTTTCGGGATAATACCTTGCCCCAGAATTGGAACTATACTTGGGACTACTATGGCTTGATACTACTCTTTATGCCTATACAAGATCCAACAGAAGGTAAAACTGTAAGATCCTATATTGCTTGACCGAACAGATTAGAAAGCTCTCTAAAATCTTACTACGGGTTCCAGGTTCTTACCTACTTACTTTAGTGACTATTGGACTTTTTACTTATTTCACATATTCTGATTGGTGACATGGTGTTTTGGATCTATTTCTCCTGCTTTTGGCTTGACCTGAGTATTGGGCTCTTTGTGAATATTACTGTACCAATGCATGCTTGGACATTTCACTACTTTCGGTGGAATGGGTCCTTTCGGTGGGATTAACTCTGATTCACGTGACTGGAGATAACAAACATGAACATAATCAAAGGAGTGAATTAGATTGATGATTCTTTATCCATACGAGGATTGTGTTTAAATGTTCTTTAATTTCACTTTAACAGCCTTGAAGAAGTTACATCGGTAACTAAACACGTGTCGGCTGTTCTGGGATTACTACCTCACTGAATTTCGAATACGCTTGCAGGTCTCAAATTTGTACTCTGATTTTTGAAAGTTTTTGTACCACGTATGCCCATGAACCATTTCTGTAATGATATTTGGAATCTTGAATCACATGTTAATTAAACCATGTATGTGCTATGATTGAACTTCATTGGTACAGTACCGTTTATTGTGGAAATTATTGGGGGGAAGTTGTAACTGTCAATAAGGTCCCGCATCGTCCAGGAGGAGAAGGTGGAGGCTCGCATTACCTTGTAGCAATCTGAAGGAGTCGTCGGACGGGACTGCAGGTCCCAGGAGCCCTGAGCGCCGCAGCGCCTCAGCTGTGTAGCGGCACGCCCTCCCGCCATCCCGCCCACCAACCGGATAAAATTCCTCGCGGAACCCGCTGGCGCGGGTCCCGCATCGTCCAGGAGGAGAAGGTGGAGGCTCGCATTACCCTGTAGCAATCTGAAGGAGTCGTCGGACGGGACTGCAGGTCCCAGGAGCCCTGAGCGCCGCAGCGCCTCAGCTGTGTAGCGGCACGCCCTCCCGCCATCCCGCCCACCAACCGGATAAAATTCCTCGCGGAACCCGCTGGCGCGGGTCCCGCATCGTCCAGGAGGAGAAGGTGGAGGCTCGCATTACCTTGTAGCAATCTGAAGGAGTCGTCGGACGGGACTGCAGGTCCCAGGAGCCCTGAGCGCCGCAGCGCCTCAGCTGTGTAGCGGCACGCCCTCCCGCCATCCCGCCCACCAACCGGATAAAATTCCTCGCGGAACCCGCTGGCGCGGGTCCCGCATCGTCCAGGAGGAGAAGGTGGAGGCTCGCATTACCTTGTAGCAATCTGAAGGAGTCGTCGGACGGGACTGCAGGTCCCAGGAGCCCTGAGCGCCGCAGCGCCTCAGCTGTGTAGCGGCACGCCCTCCCGCCATCCCGCCCACCAACCGGATAAAATTCCTCGCGGAACCCGCTGGCGCGGGTCCCGCATCGTCCAGGAGGAGAAGGTGGAGGCTCGCATTACCTTGTAGCAATCTGAAGGAGTCGTCGGACGGGACTGCAGGTCCCAGGAGCCCTGAGCGCCGCAGCGCCTCAGCTGTGTAGCGGCACGCCCTCCCGCCATCCCGCCCACCAACCGGATAAAATTCCTCGCGGAACCCGCTGGCGCGGGTCCCGCATCGTCCAGGAGGAGAAGGTGGAGGCTCGCATTACCTTGTAGCAATCTGAAGGAGTCGTCGGACGGGACTGCAGGTCCCAGGAGCCCTGAGCGCCGCAGCGCCTCAGCTGTGTAGCGGCACGCCCTCCCGCCATCCCGCCCACCAACCGGATAACGATCCACCCTCATTTCTCATTGGCTGTTATCGTGGTTAAATAGCCCCATTACAAGCGGAGCGGGACGCGACGCGGGACGCCCTTGACGAAGCCCGGACTAAGGGCGGACAGTCTGAGACAGTCCGGGACAGGTGGGGGCAGGTGGGAGCAGCTGACTGGCTTGTGGATACCTGTGTTACTTAAGTTTACTACTGTACACTTTGTTGTGTGTTTAGATCGCCAAGCCACTGTTGGTTATTGTTTAAAGCTCCTTGGCGATTGGATGTTGTATGTGACAACTTATTTGGGAAACCTTGGCATACTGTTGTCGGTGTCTAAAATAAGTAATCTTAGGGGGGTCCAGAAGCCCAATCAGCTAATTATGCCTAAAGCAAAGTTAGCAGCTTCAACCACAACCATGGACAACTACCTGGTTAAGATGGTTGATAAAATTAACCAGGAACGTAGGAAATCATTAGGTCGTCCAGGGTCACAGAGTTTGGTTTCCCCCCCGCCTATTTGTTTGGCATCTGAGAGCCACCTTGTTCAGGATCTTAATACTCCTTTATTATCTTCTGATTATTTAACTGAGGGAGCTGTTACAGATACTATTAGATCGGATAGTGACACTCCGGAGTCCACGATCGATCCTGAACCAGGCCAAGCTACCCTACCTGATGTACCTATCCCCGGTCAGTCTGTTCTCAGACGCCAAAAATTGATACGCACCTGTAGGAACACCACTAAACCCATACAGTCTAAGCGAGGAGGGAATCGCCATACAAACAAAAAGGATTCCACCCTGCAGCTAAATGTCCCAGCCCAATCTGTGCTAACGGAAGGAGTTAAGGTCACTTTAGATAAAGAACAGCTGGATCTTATAACCCAGGCTATAGTTGCCAAGTTTGACATATTTGTTAAACCTCTATTGACCAAACTTTCCACCCTTGCCGATGAAGTAGTCAGATTGGGAGGTATCCTGGATTCCTTTATTAAGGCTAGACCAGCCCCAACCAATATTATTGGTACCCAGGTGCCCGAGGAGACCTCTTTAACTACCTTAGATACAGCCCCATTGATGACTGAGAATAGCAGTTCTGAATGTAGACCTGGGTGTGCCCCTGGAAAGCCTGCTGTAGATCCCAATGTACCATCCCAGCGGCAAAACACTACAAAACCACCTGCCGTTACAGTACCAGGGGAATCATTGGGCCACAACGTTAACTTCCCTAGCTCCAGAAACCCCCAACCGAACCTGCCACCTACGTGTGCCCCATTTGTTGCTGTCCTTATGAACGTCCCCCCTGTTAAGAGGCTTGATAGTAATCCTGCTGGTGTAGAATCACACTCGTCATTAAAGAATAAAACCGTGGACTGGCTCCACCGACAGTGTGATTTCCCTCTAGCACTATCCAGAGATATACTTTGTACCAGGAGAACTAATTGGGTAGGTAAGTCCCGTAAGACCTGCGAAGGTGACTGTATAGTCATCAACTTCCGCAACCCCCATCTTACCTCCACAGTTTTAATTAAAGCCGCTTCTCTCCCAGTGACTGAACATGGTATATCCCTGCGGCCGCTTGGGTACTTTTATAGAGATTTTGCAACCCAACCTGTTATTCAATCTGTTGATGAGCGCCATTGGCATAGGCCTAGAGTTCAGGCCCTGGGTGCTATACCCACTATCTCTACGTTTAATAGATTCCAGCCGTTAAGTGGGCTTGATTACAATGATTGACTGGAGCCGACTACTGATGGTGTCAGGTCGGAGGACTCGGACTCGAGCAAAGTGAGCCATATTGGGGCACCCAGGATATCAACCTTAATTAATAATAATATTGGGGTAAGCGAATTGAACTCTACTGTGGCATGCGACCAAGGGAATCTGGCAAACCCGAACGGGGATAGGTCCCCGAAGAACCCTTCCACATGTTTAGTCAACCCTGGTTCTAGTGTCATAGCCTGTTGGAACGTTGCGGGACTATCCCACAAGGATGATTGCTTAGGTTGGTTCGATTTTATCAATCTTTTTAACATTTTATGTTTTCAGGAAACCTGGAGTTTGGTCCCCATCAACTATAACGGGTTTGTCTCATATTCAATACCTGCAGTGGCTTCTAGTTCTGGAAGAGCCAAGGGTGGCCTCCTGACACTGATCTCTGTTGACGCCCCGTTTGTAGTAAAGAAACATGTCCCGGTGGGGGACCATTCCCAGATCCTTTGGCTTTATAAGGAGCAGGATAGGAATATCCTTTTAATTAATTTTTATAATAATGTTTTTGATAATTCTAGGCAACGTATAGCTTTTGCTTTGGAGGAAGCTTTGGTTAAAATTGTTACATGTAATGAAATCGCTTTTGATTTTATCTGGTTGGGTGATTTCAATATTTCTACCTGTGTGTCCTCTGCCCGAAGGGTTTGTGGTTTTTTAAGTACCCAAGGAGAGGGAGTCGCCCATTTTCCACATAATCCATATGGGGATTCATTAAATAAAATTTTGATGACATATGACATGGAGATCATGGGGAATGCGAGGGGTATCCATGATGAAATTGTCCCTACCTTCACGGGCAGAAACGCTAACTCCGTCATCGATTTTATTTGCACTTCCAGTAGCCTTATTCCTTGGTGTTCTGCCCCTCTAGTAGTTGATAATCTGATTAGTGATCACAACTGCCTGACCATGGAGTTGGCTTTTTGGAAAACCAACACAGATCCCAAACCTAGTATTGTGGATAACATCGAGCCACATAGACCTAATGGATATAGAATTAGATGGAAGGGAGAAAAGGCAGACCTCCTGTCTAGTACCATCATTGAGAACTGCTCTAAAGAAATCGAAACAATCCTAGTGAGTGAAGAATCGACAGTGGTTATACTGAATTCATTTGTCGACATCAATCACTCCATAGAAGCAGTTTTCACCAAAAATCTTAAGGGAGATTCAAATCGGCCGAGGGGGTGGTTTGATCGTGCTTGTACTGCTGCCCTGAAGAGCCTTAAGGTGGCATTGGCAGAAAAACAAAGGGATATTACACTCATCCGGCATCTTAGGGCAACCTATAAGGCAGCCATCACAGATAGAAAGGCTGAACTTAAGCGTGAGGCTTGGGATAAGTTAGATCGGGCCGCCGAAACCTCTGACTCCTCACTGTTTTGGGCCACAGTCAACAGCCCTTTTTTAAGGGACGAGACTGCGCCTATCTTGTCTGCTAACGTTAGCGTGGAAAGCTGGGTTTCCCATTTTTCCCTGATTTTTGATTCTGATAAACACATGGTCAATGGTGGTGGGGCCTGGCCAATTCTCCCCCTAGATATAACATGTGCCGAGGTTCAGAGATGCATTATTGCAAGTAAAGGTGGGAAGGCCCAGGGACCAGATGGTGTGCCGGTGGATATCTATAAAAAAGAACCTGAAATCTGGGGCCCACTATTGACCAAGGTTTTTAACTCTGCTGTGAGGCATGGTGCACCGCCTACATGGGAGGAATCTATTATTATTCCCATCTATAAAAAGGGGGAGAAGGGTGATGCTAAGAACTATCGGCCTATCTCCCTCCTCGATTCGTCCGTGAAAATCATGAGCCGGGTGCTCCTTGTCAGATTAGAAGAATGGGCGGAAGATAACAATATTCTGGCCAATTCCCAATATGGATTTAGGAAGGGCAGAGGCACAGTCGAACAGTGCCTCAACCTAGAACTGCTAATTGGGAAATATACTATGGCCAAGAAGGGTTCCCTCTTCCTCTGTTTTGCCGATCTCAGTAGTGCCTTCGATATGGTTAACCATCAGATTCTTTGGGAGACACTACTGAGAATGGGGGCACCGGAGGGCATTGTCCATTTCCTGGCCAGACTGTACGTTAACCTTAGCTCTAGCGTCAGATATGGCCCGGGAGGGGAACGCACCCCTAAGTTTCCTGTTAAGCGTGGCATTAGGCAGGGGTGTGTGTTAGCCCCATTGCTCTTCACACTTTTTATCAACGAGGTGGACTCTGTCTTAAGGTCAGTGGGGGCTGATGCCCCAACCATTCTTGACTCCTATATCCCGGTATTATTGTACGCGGACGATGCAGTCCTTCTTTCTAGGACCCCTGTAGGCCTCCAACGCCTCATGGACAGGTTTTCCTTGTTTATTGGGGAGAGGAAACTGGTCATTAACAAAACAAAGACTTTTGTCATGGAATGTGGTAAGGGCCGTAAAAAACCTCATCCATTCTTTATGGAAGGACAGAGGGTACAGACGGTAGATACATTTAACTACTTGGGTATCACCTTTTCAAAGACAGGTAGCTGGACCAGCGAAGTTACCCACGTTAGAGCAAGAATGGCGAAATGTGCTCACGGGGTATTCACGTTCGCCTGTAAGATCGGGGAAAAACGAATTAGTGATATGTTGAAGATCTATCAGATGAGGTGCCTTTCAATTGCCCTTTATGGAGCGGGTGTCTGGGGGCATGTTTCGGTTGGGAGTCTCCAAGTGGAGGAAAACCTGTTTTTAAAAAGGTTACTCTGTTTGCCTACTTCAGCATCCACGCATTTGGTCCATAGGGAATTTGGGATATCCCATCTATTAGATTCCATTGCCCATAGACCTTTAATGCTGTGGCGTGCGATATGGGCTAAGGAGGAGACCTCCATGAATAGAGATATTATCAAGGACTGTTTATCTCTAGATAACCATCTGAAGATC
Source organism: Triturus cristatus (assembly GCF_964204655.1). Classification (NCBI taxonomy): domain Eukaryota; kingdom Metazoa; phylum Chordata; class Amphibia; order Caudata; family Salamandridae; genus Triturus; species Triturus cristatus. The sequence continues at coordinate 845,854,596 of NC_140586.1, read as the reverse complement.
CCCTGGGTAAAATTTGTTATGCACAGTTTTAAGGACATATATGGTGTTAATCTATATGAGGATTGTTATGCTGCCAACACTATGTCTAAAAGCGAAATGAAGTCTGTTTGGTTGTCATTAAAGTTCGAGGAACACCTGAAGGCCGGTAGCAATCTATCCACCTGTAAGCTCTATGACAGCAATTGTGAGATGTCAGGTTTTCAATCTTATTTGAGCTTTGTTACTAGGCCATCTCACAGGTTTGTTTTAACCAGACTGCGCTTTGGAATTGCTCACCATCTGGTGGCGTTTCCTAATATCAAAAAATACCCCATGGGTCCTTGTCCCTGTGATGGAATTACAGCACAAAGTACAATGCACTTTTTATTGTTTTGCCCACTATATGGTAACTACCGTATTGCATTTTTAAAACCCCTATATAAGAAACTAGGTGTCAGAACAGTTAAGGATGTCCTGAAACTGATATTTAACCCCTCCCCTGATGTCTGTTTCTTTACAGCCACATTCCTTTTAAAAGCTATCAAGGCTAGGCCTAGTATTATCATCTTTTAAAATCGATATTGCCGTTTTTATGTATTACCTGTTTTAACACCTTGATGATGTTTTTTTATGAATTACTCGTGTTTTTAGCCTATGTGTATCATGATGTTTTTATGTGTACTGCTTTTATGGACTTTGTTGTCAAGCTCCGAATAAAGCTTTATGAATTGAATTGAATTGGATGTCAGGAACGAGTTGGTGAAAGTTTCAGTGCCAAGAAACTTGTTGATGTTTGGTCTGTAATCAATCTTGTGTTCTTACATGGTTATTTCATATATATCTATTCCAGAATACGGATAGACTCATATTACTCATCTTGATCTTTTCGGGATAATACCTTGCCCCAGAATTGGAACTATACTTGGGACTACTATGGCTTGATACTACTCTTTATGCCTATACAAGATCCAACAGAAGGTAAAACTGTAAGATCCTATATTGCTTGACCGAACAGATTAGAAAGCTCTCTAAAATCTTACGACGGGTTCCAGGTTCTTACCTACTTACTTTAGTGACTATTGGACTTTTTACTTATTTCACATATTCTGATTGGTGACATGGTGTTTTGGATCTATTTCTCCTGCTTTTGGCTTGACCTGAGTATTGGGCTCTTTGTGAATATTACTGTACCAATGCATGCTTGGACATTTCACTACTTTCGGTGGAATGGGTCCTTTCGGTGGGATTAACTCTGATTCACGTGACTGGAGATAACAAACATGAACATAATCAAAGGAGTGAATTAGATTGATGATTCTTTATCCATACGAGGATTGTGTTTAAATGTTCTTTAATTTCACTTTAACAGCCTTGAAGAAGTTACATCGGTAACTAAACACGTGTCGGCTGTTCTGGGATTACTACCTCACTGAATTTCGAATACGCTTGCAGGTCTCAAATTTGTACTCTGATTTTTGAAAGTTTTTGTACCACGTATGCCCATGAACCATTTCTGTAATGATATTTGGAATCTTGAATCACATGTTAATTAAACCATGTATGTGCTATGATTGAACTTCATTGGTACAGTACCGTTTATTGTGGAAATTATTGGGGGGAAGTTGTAACTGTCAATAAGGTTGCGTTAGACTGCTCACCTTTCACTTTACTGTGTGACACACTAATCTGTTACTTTGAGTGCCGGGATAGTACCCTGTTGAAAAGTATGTTCTAGCCACCAGCACCCTTGTTTGGGCCTAGTGGACTCTCGCATCCTAGGTAGTGGGATGCTCTTCTATCCGGATGGGCACCTTAAAACTATTCTAGCTACTAGGGAATAGATGTGCGACCTAATTCCATCACTACCTTGTCTAGGATTGTTGTGGACGACGTGGTGGTGGGGGTGGTGGTGGACGACGTGGTGGTGGGGGTGGTGGTGGACGACGTGGTGGTGGGGGTGGTGGTGGACGACGTGGTGGTGGGGGTGGTGGTGGACGACGTGGTGGTGGGGGTGGTGGTGGACGACGTGGTGGTGGGGGTGGTGGTGGACGACGTGGTGGGGTGGTGGACGACGTGGTGGGGTGGTGGACGACGTGGTGGGGTGGTGGACGACGTGGTGGGGTGGTGGACGACGTGGTGGGGTGGTGGACGACGTGGTGGTGGGGGGGTGGTGGTGGGGTGGTGGACGACGTGGTGGTGGGGGGGTGGTGGTGGGGGTGGTGGACGACGTGGTGGTGGGGGTGGTGGACGACGTGGTGGTGGGGGTGGTGGACGACGTGGTGGTGTGGGTGGTGGACGACGTGGTGGTGTGGGTGGTGGACGACGTGGTGGTGGGGGTGGTGGACGACGTGGTGGTGGGGGTGGTGGACGACGTGGTGGTGGGGGTGGTGGACGACGTGGTGGTGGTGGGGGGTGGACGACGTGGTGGTGGTGGGGGGTGGACGACGTGGTGGTGGTGGGGGGTGGACGACGTGGTGGTGGACGACGTGGTGGTGGTGGGGGGTGGACGACGTGGTGGTGGACGACGTGGTGGTGGTGGGGGGTGGACGACGTGGTGGTGGACGACGTGGTGGTGGTGGGGGGTGGACGACGTGGTGGTGGACGACGTGGTGGTGGTGGTGGGGGGTGGACGACGTGGTGGTGGTGGGGGGTGGACGACGTGGTGGTGGTGGGGGGTGGACGACGTGGTGGTGGTGGGGGGTGGACGACGTGGTGGTGGTGGGGGGTGGACGACGTGGTGGTGGTGGGGGGTGGACGACGTGGTGGTGGTGGGGGGTGGACGACGTGGTGGTGGTGGGGGGTGGACGACGTGGTGGTGGGGGGTGGACGACGTGGTGGTGGGGGGTGGACGACGTGGTGGTGGGGGGTGGACGACGTGGTGGTGGGGGGTGGACGACGTGGTGGTGGGGGTGGACGACGTGGTGGTGGGGGTGGACGACGTGGTGGTGGGGGTGGACGACGTGGTGGTGGGGGTGGACGACGTGGTGGACGACGTGGTGGGGGTGGTAGACATGGTGGTGGTGGACGACGTGGTGGTGGTGGGGGGGTGGACGACGTGGTGGTGGTGGGGGGGTGAACGACGTGGTGGGGGTGGTGGTGGACGACGTGGTGGTGGTGGGGGTGGTGGTGGACGACGTGGTGGTGGACGACGTGGTGGGGTGGTGGACGACGTTGGGGGGTGGTGGACGACGTGGTGGTGGGGGTGGTGGACGACGTGGTGGTGGGGGTGGTGGACGACCTGGTGGTGTGGGTGGTGGACGACGTGGTGGTGGGGGTGGTGGACGACGTGGTGGTGGGGGTGGTGGACGACGTGGTGGTGGGGGGGTGGACGACGTGGTGGTGGTGGGGGGTGGACGACGTGGTGGTGGTGGGGGGTGGACGACGTGGTGGTGGTGGGGGGTGGACGACGTGGTGGTGGTGGGGGGTGGACGACGTGGTGGTGGACGACGTGGTGGTGGTGGGGGGTGGACGACGTGGTGGTGGACGACGTGGTGGTGGTGGTGGGGGGTGGACGACGTGGTGGTGGACGACGTGGTGGTGGTGGTGGGGGGTGGACGACGTGGTGGTGGACGACGTGGTGGTGGTGGTGGGGGGTGGACGACGTGGTGGTGGACGACGTGGTGGTGGTGGGGGGTGGACGACGTGGTGGTGGTGGGGGGTGGACGACGTGGTGGTGGTGGTGGGGGGTGGACGACGTGGTGGTGGTGGGGGGTGGACGACGTGGTGGTGGTGGGGGGTGGACGACGTGGTGGTGGTGGGGGGTGGACGACGTGGTGGTGGTGGGGGGTGGACGACGTGGTGGTGGTGGGGGGTGGACGACGTGGTGGTGGGGGGTGGACGACGTGGTGGTGGGGGGTGGACGACGTGGTGGTGGGGGGTGGACGACGTGGTGGTGGGGGTGGACGACGTGGTGGTGGGGGTGGACGACGTGGTGGTGGGGGTGGACGACGTGGTGGACGACGTGGTGGGGGTGGTAGACATGGTGGTGGTGGACGACGTGGGGGTGAACGACGTGGTGGGGGTGGTGGTGGACGACGTGGTGGTGGTGGGGGTGGTGGTGGACGACGTGGTGGTGGACGACGTGGTGGTGGGGGTGGTGGACGACGTGGGGGTGGTGGACGACGTGGTGGTGGGGGTGGTGGACGACGGGGTGGTGGACGACGGGGTGGTGGGGGACGGGGTGGTTGGGGTGGTGGAAGACGGGGTGGTGGGCGACGTGGTGGTGGGGGTGGTGGACGATGTGGGGGTGGACGACGTGGTGGTGGGGGTGGTGGACGACGTGGTGGTGGGGGTGGTGGACGACGTGGGGGTGGTGGACGACGTGGTGGTGGGGGTGGTGGACGAAGTGGTGGTGGGGGTGGTGGACGAAGTGGTGGTGGGGGTGGTGGACGACGTGGGGGTGGGGGTGGTGGACGACGTGGTGGCGGTGGTGGTGGACGACATGGTGGTGGTGGATGACATGGTGGGGGTGGACAACGTGGTGGTGGACGACGTGGTGGTGGTGGGGGTGGACGACGTGGTGGGGGTGGACGACGTGATGGGGGTGGACGACGTGGTGGGGGTGGACGACGTGGTGGGGTGGGGTTGGACGACGTGGTGGGGTGGACGACGTGGTGGGGGTGGACGATGTGGTGGACGACGTGGTGGTGGTGGGGGTGGATGACATGGTGGTGGTGGATGACGTGGTGGTGGGGTGGACGACGTGGTGGGGGTGGACGACGTGGTGGTGGGGGGTGGTGGTGGACGACGTGGTGGTGGGGGGGTGGTGGACGACGTGGTGGAAGACGTGGTGGTGGGCGACGTGGTGGTGGGGGTGGTGGACGACGTGGTGGTGGACGACGTGGTGGTGGGGGTGGTGGATGACGTGGTGGGGGTGGATGACGTGGTGGGGGTGGATGACGTGGTGGGGGTGGATGACGTGGTGGGGGTGGACGACGTGGTGGGGGTGGTGTTGGTGGGGGTGGTGGTGGACGACGTGGTGGTGGTGGACGACGTGGTGGTGGTGGGGGTGGTGGACGACGTGGTGGTGGTGGAAGACGTGGTGGTGGGCGACGTGGTGGTGGGGGTGGTGGGCGACGTGGTGGTGGGGGTGGTGGGCGACGTGGTGGTGGGGGTGGTGGGCGACGTGGTGGGCGACGTGGGGGTGGTGGACGACGTGGGGGTGGTGGACGACGTGGGGGTGGTGGACGACGTGGGGGTGGTGGACGACGTGGGGGTGGTGGACGACGTGGGGGTGGTGGACGACGTGGGGGTGGTGGACGACGTGGGGGTGGTGGACGACGTGGGGGTGGTGGACGACGTGGGGGTGGTGGACGACGTGGGGGTGGTGGACGACGTGGGGGTGGTGGACGACGTGGGGGTGGTGGACGACGTGGGGGTGGGGTGGACGACGTGGTGGACGACGTGGGGGTGGTGGATGGGGTGGGGTGGTGGACGACGTGGTGGTGGGGGTGGTGGACGACGTGGTGGGGGTGGATGACATGGTGGTGGTGGGGGTGGATGATGTGGTGGTGGTGGTGGGGTGGACGGCGTGGTGGTGGACGACGTGGTGGGGGTGGACAACGTGGTGGGGGTGGACGACGTGGTGGGGGTGGACGACGTGGTGGGGTGGACGACGTGGTGGGGGTGGACGACGTGGTGGGGGTGGACGACGTGGTGGGGGTGGACGACGTGGTGGGGGTGGACAACATGGTGGGGTGGACAACATGGTGGGGTGGACAACGTGGTGGGGTGGACAACGTGGTGGGGTGGACAACGTGGTGGGGTGGACAACGTGGTGGGGTGGACAACGTGGTGGGGTGGACAACGTGGTGGGGTGGACGACGTGGTGGGGTGGACGACGTGGTGGGGGTGGACGACGTGGTGGGGGTGGACGACGTGGTGGGGGTGGACGACGTGGTGGGGGTGGACGACGTGGGGGTGGGGTGGTGGTGGACGACGTGGTGGTTGGGTGGTGGTGGATGACGTGGTGGAACAGGGTGGTGGAAGACGTGGTGGTGGGCAACGTGGTGGTGGGGGTGGTGGACGACATGGGGGTGGTGGACGACGTGGTGGTGGGGGTGGTGGACGACGTGGTGGTGGGGGTGGTGGACGACCTGGTGGTGGGCGACTATTGGGTAGGAGGGTGCTGGCAGAATGTGAAAGGAGAGGAGGATCTGTAAGGGGGCACATGGGAGAGCAGAAAGAGGCCGAATATTAAAAACATAAAACGGCGAGTAGATAGAACACAAAACAGATTTAACGGGGTGGTCCCTTTTTATAGCGCATGTGAATATTCCTTAGCACCCCGTTTTTAGTAAACAGGGGACCATGGGGAGATTAATTGATTAATCATGCATGATTATTGCATGCGGAAGCTGGTGTTTGAGTCACGGCGTTGGCTTACCAATGTGTGATTCTGGGCAAGTTAGTTAATCTCCCGTGCCTTCTAAAAGGCAATGTGTTCCTGTGTGAATGTGCTCTTGTGTAATTGTAACTGGTAACTGTAACAACCACTTGGGGCATGAGTAGGAGTTGTGCGGCATTTACCACACCATGTAAATAACAATTAAAGAAAACCCAGGACTGGAGTTCTACCAACATGGCGTCAGGTGACAGTCCTAGAAAGTTATGAAAGTGGAACCAGCAGCATCAGCCTTCACCAGGCCCTGCTGCGAGCCCTGCGCGTGCTCTGCTAGTTTGTAGTACTTGGCGCGTGGATGAGGGAGCTGCTCCCAAGCACAGGATTTCAAACTGCACACCTAACTTAGATTGACAGTTAATTCCATGCCATTGGGGACCGCAAGTGCTGAGTTCTCATATAACCAACAGTGCATTCTGGGAGTTGTAGTCCAGCAACGTCCAAAATGAAACAACTGGGCAACAGCTCTAGGTGTCATCCTAAATGCAGAACTGTACCCCGGAGCTGGACTAGCAGCTCCTCTGACTAGAAGAGAATTGGGGGGTGGGGAGAGTAGTTCCAGGCGGAAGTGTGAGGCGCTCTCTTACCTCACTGGCCCATCTCCAGAGGCCTGGATACTGGGCTGTATCCGGTGGAGGCGAAGAGAGCGGTGCCTGCAGCTCTTAGCAGGGGGATTCCTAGTACTCTGCACTCTGTGGCTTATCTGGTCCCACCTCTCCCTCCTGCGCCCCCACAGGATGAGGGTGGGCTGCCGGGTGATCCAGCGGTCTGGATGCATCTGTTCTTGCCCTTGCCGCCGCGGTCCCTCTGTGCGTCTCTCTGCTAATGCGCAGGGAGCTACTGGCATGGGAGGGTCAGAGGAAGCCTGTGGGGCTTGGAGTGTGTGAGAGGGAAAGGGTGTACTGACATCACGCATGACAGCTTCCCCTAAATGTACGCAGCTATCAAGTGCTGCAAATTCATAATGTAGCATTATGGGTTTTTTTTGCGTTACGTGTTTTGTAAAAACTTTGCCTTCTAATAAAGTTCAAAGGGATTTGATTTTTTTAAATTGTAAATGCGTGAAGAGGGGGCTAGGAGAGGGAAGGGTTCTGGGGCAGGGCGGCAACAGAGGTATATGAGAAAATAGGCTTTTGTTTTGCACCGTAGATAGTAATGGTCATAATTTCCTCCACAAAAGTGCATTAAAATAACTTTGTAAATAAACAGGCACAGGGATTCGGAGTCACTTCAAACCAACCTCAATCCCCACCTTCCACCTTGTCAGACAACTAGTAGCAGCACGCGAGCAGGCTGACCCCCAAGCTGCGACGTTACTTCAGCATAAACAGTCTGCACGCTCTTTAAATTAGCATTGGGCAGATGCTAAAGTCAGAGTCCTACTACTGTGCAGGATTTCAGCATTTTGATTTCCCTATGCGAACATCGCGGTCCTGAAAGTTAAAGAGGACCGCGCTGCAGTCGGAGCATAGGAACTCTTGTCTTTATGGGGCCATATGATTAGAAACACATGGCCCCATAAAGATAAGAAAGTGCTTTGCGACAGACGCAAAGCAGGCAAGCCAGTCCGGGTGGGCCGGCGCAAAAGGGAGGCAACCCAATCACCTAATTTCCAATGACAGGCCATCGTTTAACATAAACCGTGATGCCAGCCAATGGAAATAAGGGGCGTGGCTTCAAGCCTTTTTCTCAAACTCATTTACAATAAATATCGTCGAGCGAGCTACGCATGTGCGCAGCAACGCTAGGCGAGACCTAAAAATAATTGGGGCTAGTAGACAACCTTGGCAGACCGTTCGATCCATCCCAAAAGAATCAGTGCGTTCACCATCCAGCCCATATCTACCAGCAGCAGAGAGATCATTATGTAGGGCCTCAGAAAAACCACAAGTCCCCTATCAACTCCCCACAGACTTCAGTTTCACCCACAATTTGGACCTTGTCATGCTATTGAATACACAAGAGATGTCCATAACTGCTAAGAAAATGTTATACCTAACCTGGCTCTGAACCAATACTGGAGCAAAGAGAGAACATCCTTATCCTCCACCCTTGTTAACAACCTTTCCAAGATGCTCCTTCCAACTATCTTTTTTTCCTTTTCTTTAAACATCTTTTTATTAAACTTGATACATCAAACTGCATACACTGCTATTAGTTACATATTATATATTAAGACGCTCATAGAGTGGTATCTCTGGCAACATCACTTAGTAACCAACATGGTATCGCCGCCTTTATGGCCAATCGTCTACAATGTCACACAGCCTCCTAGCCATTCAGCCCATGTGGTCTATACTTTCTTCCGCCCCCCCTCCGTTCCTCCCTTTATTAGAACCCCTGACAGGTGCTTCAAGCCCGCCCCCCCCCCCCCCAAATACTTTATCCCATTACTTGGGGCATCCCTTTCTCTGATACACCACATGTCCCGCTCTCCGACACCAGGCTAAATCTGATACCCTATCAGGAGCTGTCCCAGGCCCACACTAGATTCCTCTAGGAAACCCCAACATCCAACGTTAGCCAAATTTTCTGATAACAGGACCAGGTCTCCTCCCCTGAGATGTTCGAAAGGAGCCATTTAGCATTTAATCGGACAGTCAGCGATGTCGCCTGGGGCATCGCCATGGTTATTTGTTTCCAATACTCCTGGATTTTCAGACATTTCCACAGGATGTGATTAAATGTGCCCTCCTGGTTACAGCCATGCTGTCAAAGGCGTTGCTATTCTCCCAATCTTATATAACACTATTCTGGAATTAAAAGACCTCTGTAGGATCTGCAACTGGACTAGTCAATCTAGTCCGAATACCAATCACTCAAGGGCCCTGAATGGCCTCTGTCCAGTCACCGTTATCAACGTCACCCAGGTCACCAGACCACCCTTCTCGAAGTTGCAGTAGTGGACCTGGAGAATTTTTGATTAACTTCTTGCATATGATTGATATTTGTCAGGTATAGGATCTGTTAATAATCGATCTTCCAAGGGGAATGCCTTGGGCAATTGTTCCCTTTCTGATAAATGCTTCCTCGTTGCATGGCCAAGTTCCATATATCTATATTGCTCTGTTTCCGCCATTTCGTATACCTGGCAGAGATCTGTCAAGGATATCTTGGCCTGACACCTTCAGATGTTGCTCAAATGTTCTATACCCATTTGGAGGAGCCCGTTAAGCCCCCTACCTCTCGTAGGTCGCTATGCCACAATGGGGTGAAACGTGTTAATTTTCCACGTCAACCTAGGTAACGCGTGGCTTCCCTCCATGCCCGACGACCGGCGCGTATGCTCCGGTAGACCCTGTTCTCTCTGGCGCCGGTACAAAATAGTCCGCGTCCTTCCCTACCCACTGTGTACCTGTCCATTCGATAAGCTGGTTCCTGCTGGTCAGACAAGACTCAATCATTAATCACAACCAATTGCATTGCCCAATAGTACAGTTGGACGCCAGGAATCCCCCCAATCTTCCTTCTTATACCCCCTATGCAATTGCCGCAGTGCTACTCTCGGGGTAGAGCCATTCCATAGCAGTATACAAACTTGATATATATTTCTAAATATCTCTGGCGGAATTTTAATTGGAGTGTTCTGCAACATATACAATAGGCACAGGAGGGTCATCAATTTATAGAGAGAAGCCCTCATCAGAAGTGTAGGAGAGTAGGGTCTGCTTTCTATGTTCACCCCCACTTTTTGCTTTACTGGTTTTCGACTTAGATGTGGCTGTGGGCCTGCTGATCAGACCCACAGCCCTGCTGTTCTCTCTCTAAATTAATACTATGTACTTTAGGTGCATAACCCATTTGGATAGGATCACCTTATTGGCCCCTGTACAGTGTACCCTAGGTACCCAGGGCATAGGTGTACCCTAGGCCTACCAGGGGCTGCAGCATGTATTATGCCACCCCTGGCCTGGCCTTCCATTTTGACACAACTGGCTGATCACTCAGCTGGGGCAAGGTCGTGTAATCACCCCTTGCTTAGGTGTAGTATTCCTATACCTAACTTACATATAGACACATGTGTACCTATCAGTCACTCCTATGGCAGGCCTTAACAATCCTGGAGGCAGAGTGCTTGGTAACATGTGAGATGGTGCTCTAGCATGAGCTGAGCCTGTCTGCAGCTTTCGGAACCATGCCCTTATAGCTGTTCTATGATATAGCCTACCATATACTCTTAAAGTGCCTTATAATCTTAGACGGTTATGGTAACTATGGTTTGGCTTTATCGAAACATGTCGTGTAAGGTGTCTAACACTGTGGAATAATACCCCCATACCATTTCTGGACATGAGGATATTATTCCCCCCTTCTAGAGGGAAAGACATGTTAAAATCATACTTCACTGTTAGCCTCTGACCAAAGCCTCAGCATCACAAAATGGATGCTGCTGCCACGACACAAGTCTGACCTCCTGCAGCTGGGAGTGATCCCAGCCAGGGAGGCCTGGACAATAGGTTTCCTGCTTGGGGAGGTGCTAGCACCTCCCCAGACAGCCTTTAGTGTATTGGGGCAGGGTGGGCTGAAAGGAATGAGACATGCCTGGGGCACACAAGGTGTTCCTTGCATAGTCCAGTTCAAACCGGTGCTGGGGCACTCCAGCCCCAGCTCTGGCGCGAAACGGGACAAAGGGAAGTGGGTGTAACCACCCCCTCCCAGGTCCCACCCATAAGGCGTGACCTAGCAGGTATCCCAGCCCCCCAGATTAGTATAAGAGTGGGAGTTGGGCCTCAAGACTTTAGATTATCCTGAACCTGCAAAACTGAACAGAAACTCTGGACCTTCGACATTCGACGAAAGAAGAAGACTGAAGAATCTCCCTTGTGGCCAAGGAGTGGCTACCCTGTGCAAACAGGCACCATCAAGAGACTACCCTTTGCTTTGCCCACGTTCGAGGAACCGACTGCAGAGCCCGACCAGAGCCTTGACTTCCAGACTTCTCCGACCCTGATCCACATCTACAGCAGAGCTGAGATCCGTGGAGGCGACGAGCGACGTGGGACCGGCTACCTGGGAAAAGTGGCTAGTATCTTCAAGCGCAGCTTCTGAGGCACCCTCGAAGTTGTGCACCGGGGATTGAGAAGCCCCACCCCCAAGCACCATCTGCACCGAAGACCAGCCCCCCACACTCCACGAGTCCTGCGTGGGGCCCTTCAGCATTTTCCTGCTTGCCGCGTCTGTCCGGTTGCTTGCCCGCTGGCTAGTGGCCTTTGTGACGACGCACCCTGAAATCTTCTGCGCTGGTTTGGCTCCTCCAGACTGGCTCCCGCTTCTCTGCAAAGAAGAAGCACCCCAGACCTTCCTGGTCTGCACCAGAGGCAAGTCCTCCGTTCTTCGTGGGTTCCGCTTGCCAAGGCTTGGTGAGTCCTAGTCCAACTTCGACGCCGCCGACAGCAAGAGCCTTCGTGGGACAGCTCGCCTCCTGGTCCTGGTCGTCCTCGACGCTTCCTGGTCCTCCTGGCTGCAGCGACAAGCTTCACCTTCACCTGCAAATCTTCACGACATCGTCTGGTTCCTTCCTGGTTCCACGTGGTCACTGGCTAGTGACCTTGACTCTGTCCCCTCTGCTTGCAGGTCTCCTCTCTTCTTGATCCCAGCCTTGGGATCCACCGGACACTCTTCACTGACTGCCTGTCAGCATCTTTCTTCAGGCATCCATAGGAGTCGACGACGAAACCCGACGCAACTTCAACCCTATGCACCCGCAGCCTGTGGGCTAGGTAACTTGGGTACTCCGGTGCTCATCAGGATAGTGACTATCCTAGTGTCTAAGTTTCAAGTCTCAACTTCCTAGCTACTCCGGAAGTGTCCTAAATCTATCTATTTCTAAACTGTACTATTGCTAGTGACTTTTACGCATTACGCGTGAGTGTTTCCACTCTGCATACGAATCCCGTGGGCCTCCCACTTCCTAACCTTTGGTAGTATAGTGTAGCCCCAGCGATTCCCTAGGCCTATTCTATTTCCGTGACAGTGGTTCTTATACCACTTACTTAGTATATGGTTTGCGTGGCCCCTAGGGCCTAACTGTATTACTTACCTGTGTGACTTAATGCATGCTTAAATAAGACTGTGTTGTACTTACCTCTAATCTCATAAAGAGTGCTGAGGGTTTGCTTAGAATAAATACACTTTATTTTATATATATATCTGTTGTGGTGTCCTTTCATTTGGTATTCAAGGGATTATATATGGTATCACAGCTGGCTTCACATGCCAGTCAGAGTTTAGCCTAAGACTGCTCTTGTCCATGCTACCACTAGGATAGCTGGTCTATAAGGTTGACTTTACAACCAATCACCATAAGGGTATTTGGACTGATATAAGGTGTACACTAGAACTAGTGACATCATACATCAGGCCAACTTCTCACAAGAAGAAACATGTGCTTGCAGATAAATTCCTGTGGGCCTCGGGTAACAGATGTCCAAATAATTAAATTCATCCAACATCATTGGTACCGGTTTGAGGGGAGCCCAGCCCCCCCCCCACCCCGCCAGAGCGTAGATCACCGACTTGGACCAGTTTATTTAGTAGCCGGGTAGCTTTCAAACAGACCACTTATCGAATAATAGGGCCGAGCGAAATAGAGGGATATATGTTCCTCCCAACGTCCGGTCGCCCACAGCCCCACTATCGAGTACTGGGGCACCAAAGTCGCGAGCTGCTCCAGGGCCAACATGATAGTAATGGGCAAAGGGGACATCCTTGTCTCACCGCCCTGTACAGTTCAAACACCCGAGACACTACGCCATTCACTCGTATCCTCGCTAGGGGTGCATGGTAGAGAAGCCTTACCCACTTACAATACTTTGGTCCAAAGCCCATCCTGGCCCATGTAGCAAACATATAATTCCATTCTATGCTATCAAACACCATCTCGACGTCCAGGGCCATCAGGACCGCCTGCTCAGTGCTGGGTAGCTCAGTCATATGCAGTACTTATAGGTGATCACCCCGCGAAGTAGAGCCGCCAGTGCCCTGGCATGCACCTTTGCTTCAACATTAAGTAAAGATATTGCCCTGTAGGTGCCGCAGTCAGTTGGCAGCTTACCTTTTTTTATTGTGAAACAATTGTGGCAACTCACTGGTCTATTGGCAGACAGCCCTCCTTCCAACTATCTTAAACGTAGAATCTTGGAGACTTATAGGTCAATAGCAGTAGGGATTACTACAGACCCCATTTAAAAAAAACTAGGACAATAATGGCCAGTCCCCAAGACTGGGGTAGACCAGTTTTACGTGCCAGATTAATAATATTTGTAATAAGAGGGCCCCGCAAGTCCATATAGGTCAATAGGGATCCCATGAGGCCCAGGTGCTTTGTTTGAGGGACTTTATCATTAGAATCAATATAGTTGAGAATGTACTGAAGCAAGGGTGTGGTATTTAATAAAACATCTACTTGTTCATGGGGCAGGTTGCTTCATAAATCTACTTGTGCTGTAACAAAATCCAGGTGTCCCTTTTGTGCCATGTAATGCGGCGACAAATTATGGCAGCAATCTCATTATAGAAGAGCCCTGATAAAGCCTCTTTGACCATGCCAGGGCTCATAACATAGCAGGGTTTGAATAGTAGCAATTCCATTAGGTTATCATGTTTCAGCAGATCTACATACTGGGGCTGAAGGTAGGGGTAAGCAATAGTTCCAGGGTTGGAATGCCCTTTGGAGTCTGTGCAAACCTACTAACTGGCATGTTTAAGGGTTTTTACCAGTTCTTCTCTAATCTTTTCCCATACTGAGAAAGGTTGGAAATGCCCCCCTGAGAATGGCAGACGTTAAACTTCTTTCAGCGTTGGGGAAAAAAGTGGTTGATAGGAAGGTGAACTTGCAAAAACTCAGTTGAGCTCAACTCCTGAGAGTCTCAGGACCATGTTGGCACCGTCGCCTCCCTCGGACAAGGGCTGTGGAGCAGAGGTGCTTTTAGGAGTCAGGTTTGTGGTGGTCAGTTTTGGGGGACCTGATGCAGAGGGGAAACAGGGCAGCAGGGCCACTCGGCGTGCTGGCCTGGTGGATCCTGAATTCTCTTGAAGGTAGGTCTTGGTTTGTGCTGTTTTAGTATGGACTGGACAACCAACAATCCTTAGTTACTGCAAGGGATCCGGTACCTTGGGTATGGTGCTTTGAAGGCTCTTGGACAGTCTATCATCTACTTACTCGCAGCAAAGATGAGATGACCTCTGGGAGCACCGAACACCTCCTTCCGGGTGGCTGCTGCGTCAGTGAGACCAGGGGTCAGCAGCTCAGTAAACTGGAGCTTGCGTTTTGGGGCTTGCAGGATGCAAGGAAGTAGCTCCGATATTCCATGGGAGATGCTGGCTGCTTAGTGAAGTGCTGGCAGTCCTCCCAGGCTTTTGGAGGTCGCACAGCGGCAGGAAGAGTCATCACAATTGTCAGGAGCAGCAGACAGGCTAGCAGGGTTTGCACCAAGGTAGTCGCAGGTCCTCAGTTCTTGCTTCTCCAGCGCTTCTTTGTCCTTTCTTGAGTTAGTCAAATCGGATTTCCTGGTGTCAGGGGGCCACCTAAATATTCAATTTAGGGGGACTAAGGGGAGGCATGGGTAGTAGCCTCTTACCCCTGGATGACCACTTCCTATGGAGAGTGGGCATCATCCTGTCCCAGAGTTCCAAATTCCACCACACACACAAGATGGTGGAATCCTAATTTTCATGTTCACTTCAGGCAGCCCATCATAGGGGTGTGACTAGCCTGAAGGTGCAACACCCTCCTTGCATAGCTAATTTCCTGCCTGCCCTGGTGCCAAATGCACCTCGGGCAGGGGGTGGCATCCTCCAGGTCTGGATGAAGGCAGGCACCCAGATCAAAGGCGATGGGGTCTTTGGAGCTCCCTGCTTTGACATGCTAATTTACTAGCCATTTCGACGTAGACCCCTCCTGCCACAGCAGGCTTTGTTTCTGACCTCTGAGAGCAGGGCTCTCGCCTCCTTGGGGGTCAGAAACTCATCTGTGGTGGCAGGCTGAACAGTACCAGTCAGCCAGCACACTAGAGAACTAGTAGGGTTTAGGGGGGTAGCACTAAGGTACTCTCCGAGTACATGCATTAACAAATCCATCACTGGAATCAGTTTGGGCTAATTAATGCAAGGTGTTTGATACAAATACCATACGTTTCACTAAAGCCATTGTGTCGCTTCAAAACTGGTTTTGACCAGTGCCCAGTACATACCTTAAGATAGCTTCCCTGCCCACTTGTAATATCCAGCAACAGGGGCATATCTGCTCATGCGGTTGTGTCCTCACATGAGCTATAATGCAACATGTCTTATGGCTCAAAGGCCTGCTGTAGG
The DNA here is from genome assembly GCF_964204655.1 of Triturus cristatus. NCBI lineage: Eukaryota > Metazoa > Chordata > Amphibia > Caudata > Salamandridae > Triturus > Triturus cristatus. The sequence goes on along the minus strand of NC_140586.1, from coordinate 845,838,905 downwards.
GGTGACATATATAGCCCATGCAGTGTCTTTGGCATGGCACACAGGAGTATGCCATGTCATATTCTCAAACATGGTGTGTACCCTGTCACGAAGCCTGCAACAGCAGTCTGTGTGAAAGTAGTGTGTGGGTCCCTTAAGGTGGCACAAGATATGCTGCAGCCCTTAGAGACCCTCTTTAGGACCCCAGCCCTAGGTACCTGGGGTACCATTTACTAGGCACTTACAGGGATGCTGAAGTCCTTAGCTAACTGTGAAACAATATGACATCACTTTGTTTTAAGGTAAGGAGCACTGGCACGGAGTTCTGGTTAGCAGGCCTAAGTGCACAGTCAGAGTCGAAAATCAGCATCTAGTAGCTGAAAAGGGGCAGAAAGTGGGGCGACTACTGCAACAAAAACCCAATTTACTACAAAGGGGCGAACATAAATGTGATTCTGCTACAGAGGTAGAGTTCAATGATGTTGGAGAGCAACAAACTTCCCCAGCATTCCTGCCCCTGTTCTTTAGGACCCCGTTCCCTGTATTTCAATATTACTCATTGTGGGGATTTTGGGATGGCTTCCTTACTTCGCATGAAAAAAAAAAAATCAATAACCGATACCACATTGGACCCTATATCATGAGATTCACAAACTTTGGTGTGTTGATCTACGAAATCAAAGAGCTGGGTAAAGTTCGGGTTGACAGATGAAAAATTATCATTGTAAAAATTGATGACAATTATTTATTTTATTTTTTAAATTCTTTTATCATGCCAAATGAAAAGCTTGGAATGAATCAGAATCAGTACGGAATGAAATAGAACAGCATAGGGTTGTGTTAAACCAAGCAGTTAGCTCTGCTCGTGGCCGTCCTGCTGGTGGGTGAGGGGAATTGCTGGAATTGTAACAAGCATTTGCAATGCAATAGGTCTCGCATTAGGAAAGTTTGAGCTTTTTGTATTGTAAGTTGACTAATTTTTTATTTATGTGTTGGTATTGAAAATATTGAAATTACTAGCTTTCTCATGTACAATGTCAATAGTTTTAACTGTTGCAAATGTGACACCTATAGCATTTGTAATGCAATAGGTGTTGTATTTACGTGACTTAGATGTATTGATATTACAAATAACAATGGCTTTTAATTTTTGCAAATAATTAATACTTAAATAAAAAAGTTAATGTAAATTATAATGGCAATCGTTTAAACTTTTGTTAATCACTCTTGTGAAGATTATGTTTAGTGTATTTAATTGCGCCTAAAATCCAAGAACAGAAGTTAAATATTATCATTTTTTTTGTGCCATTTGTAATAAAGCCTAAATATTGAGAGAACATATTAGAGCCAGTTGTTGTTGAATGGGTTGTCAGTTAGTCAGTCAATACTTTATTTCGGCTAACAATAGCCATAAAAGTCAACACATATAACACAATACATAAATCCATGGTAGAAATACACAATACATAAGTCCATGATGAACAGAATACATACAATTTATGATGGTGAGTATTTATCCATGATTAAGCAATGCCAGATAAGATATAAATAACACATTAAATTAGCTAAAAGCCAGAAATCTTACAATAAAAAATATTAAAATGAGGTAGACTTGAGGACAATCTGATATCTAAGGTAATCCATGGTTCCCCTTCCTATGATTATAGTTTTTGACCACGGCATTTCCTAATAAGGTATACATTAAATAAATATCTACTTATACCATATACCATTACTTGGGAGGAATTAAATTTTAATATGCGCTCAGCTACTTTATATGACTCAATCCCCATATTCCTACAGAGGGGTTTAATCCAAGAGGACCTTGGTTTCTTGTAGGCCGGACAAAAAAAAAAAAGAATGTGGGGAATATCTTCCCTAGCCCCAAGGGGACACATAGTACACAAATCCAATCCATTTTCTCCAGCCCACCTACATGTATAAGAGTTTAACAATAGGACCCCATACCTAAATTGCAGATAGAGAGATTTTGCTAAGGGGGGAGCAATCTCATCCATAAATTCCTCAAAGTTAGGTGAATCTTTTGCATTTAAAAAATTCTGGGTCAAAGTACCAATACGAGAACCCAGAGTTAGTTCACTATTGACGTGGGACCAAAAGGTTACCTTGAGGAGTTTTTGGGAAAACTGAGTCAAATTATGGGGCTCCTCCCAAAAGGTAAAAAGCCCCAATCTCTTAAACGATGTACAAATGTATTTCAGCCATGGGGTTTTCAGAAATACGTCCAATTTAATTAATTCAATCAACCCATCCTTATAATCTATCAGCTCAGGGGTTGACCATATCCTAACCCAGTACAATAACGGTCTTAATAAAGCCAAGTGCTCTGTTCTTTTGAGATTGATGTCTAAAAACAGGGGCACAACTGGGGTACGAGTCGGTATTTTAAGTAGACTACGCGCGAATATATTTTCTATCATCCCAAATTTGGAAGAATTACTATATCCCCATATCTCGGCACCATAAAGAGCTGCTGATTGAGCCTTGGCTTTAAAGACCTCCAGTGCTGGTGTAATGGCTTTAGAGCTGCTTGCTCCGTGCACCTTTAGGATAGGGAAAGAGTTCTGTTTAAGAGACAATGAGCTTTTATTTAGCTGGCCTTGCCAGGTCAGCTTATTATCTAATATCAAGCCCAAGTAATTAAAACTTTCTACCTTTTCCAATGTGCGGTTCTCTAAGAGCAAGTTTTTCCTAAACGTTTTGGTTTGGTTTATGGCCATGTATTTTGTTTTCGTTCGGTTAATTTCTAGCCCCTTTCCCACGCAATAATTATAAAAGGTATTAACCAGATTTTGCAAACCTCTCGGGGTCTGAGAAATAAGGATAGTATCGTCGGCAAAAAGTAAAGAAGTAATTGGTTCACCGACTAATTTTGGGGAGTCATGAGCACAGTTCCTCAAGTATGTTGGAATATCATTGACGTACAGCGAGAACAATGTGGGTGCTAATACGCATCCTTGACGCACCCCTCTATCTACAGGTATCGCTTTAGATAGTTCTCCTGCTTTTCCCCATCTAATTTTTGCATAGTTCCCTGTATGGAGTTTGATGAGTTCATTAAGTAACTCACCAGGGATGTCTAACTTCTTTAATGTGGACCACAGCAACTTCCGGGGAACAAGATCAAAAGCAGCCCTTAAATCTATAAATGCAACATAAAGACTGCCCTGTCTGATCTTTATGTATTTCCAACAAATACACATAAATCTAAACACCTGGTCGACTGTGCTTACTTTAGATCTGAAGCCAGCTTGGTATTTTGACAGTAATTTCGTCTCCTCAATCCAAATTAAAATCCTATTTAAAATGTGTCTGGCAAAAATCTTTTGTAAAACATCAATTAAACTAATGGGGCGGTAATTGCTAGGATCATGGCGATCACCTTTTTTAAAAATTGTTATAATTTCTGCCCCTTTCCATGATTCTGGAATAGGTAAACCGGCCACAATTGAGTTACTTAAAAAGTTAATATACGGCCCCCACACATTGACATCGTGTTTCAACAGGTCACCAGGACTTTTGTCAGGGCCAGGTGCCTTGCCAATTTTTACAGCTAATAATGCCTGGACTGTTTCTAAGGTAAAATGTAATGGTGCAGTACTACTAACTGGAATAGCATCTACATTCTCTAGGCACAAATCATCCTTACTAATCGTGTAAAGTTTGGAAAAGTGATCGCACCAGGTCTGTTCATCCAGAAAAACATCCTTGGGTGATCTACCCTTTTTGTTTCCCTTAGCAATTAAATTCCAGAACGAGCTTTGATCATGTAGTTTAGCTGCACTCAGTAAGTCATCCCAAAAATTAGCATCCCATACATTTTTAGCTTGACTCAGGGTATTTTTATAGATCAGTCTAGCATTTTTTATATCACATTGGCTCCCATTTTTTACTACGTGAATCAATTGTGATTTAGCAACCCTACAATCATGGTTATACCATTGTTTTCCTGGTTCGACCTGCTCCATAGTTTTATTCCCTTCTTTTTTATAGACCTTACTCAGAAGGGGTAATAATGCGTCGACCAACTTCAAGTGTAAATCAAGAACTCCCCGGGTGCCTAAGGATGGCATTTGGGGAGACCCTATGATTTCACTGAATTTGTTATAAATGTTGGCCAGCGCTTCTTTGTTACCCGCAATATACGACCATTTTATGGCTCGTCTATTATTAGAAATCTGTATATCTCCAATTTGGAGATTCAACGGCCTTCTATAGGTAGTCTTTGAAGGAAAAGGGCGGGGTCTAACCATAATTGGAGGGGAAAGTGATCACTCTCTATTCTGGAGTCAACCTTAAAATCAATTAATGAACTCCATAAGTTTCGAGAGGCCATTACGAAGTCAATATGTGATCTGATACTTCCCTTGAAATAAGTGGGAGCTGACGGAGTGTCTAAAGGAAAACGACCATTACATGATCTTAGATCGTGTGATACAGTCATCTGTAGAATCTGTGTGGCGGCTATTGTACTTTTAGCATAACTTATGGCCTCCAGGGGCATGATACCACTAGCAGTATCTTGTTCAACGAACAGGCTATCAAGAACCTGTATAGGTTCGTATTTACAGTTAAAATCTCCACAGATTAAAACACGAGCATTAACTCCCAATCCTTCTAGGGTGGAGTCCAGGGTATCTATCAACTTAGATTCTCTATTTGATGGATAAGGTCTATTATATATGTTAAATAAGTAAATAACACTTTTGTTACTTGTCACAATTTTTAGTCCTAACAAGTCCGGGCAGTGTGTAGATAGCTGACTAACCTCTATTTCTAGGGAAACTTTTACCCAGATAACCAGCCCCCCGGATGCTCTTCCCCTATTGGATGGCATCGCTTTAGAGCAAAAAGTTTTATATCCTACTCTATGGGGGGGTTCTATCATCCAGGTTTCCTGAAGGGCAATTATATCATGTTTCTCAAAAAAGGAGCATACTCCCACATCCACCAGGTTCCTAGAGAGGCCAGCAATGTTCCAAGACAGTAGGCTGGCTTTAGATTCCTCAACTATCTTTGGAGATGTTCCCCTTAGTCCAATGTCGTCAATTGTATTAATAGATTCTGGCGAGTTATCTGATACCATTGTATATTTATCAATGACATGTTCATTGCCTAATATCTGTGCCTGTGCTGTTGTTATCTTTGGAACAATATCAAGCCCAGCTTCTACTTGCGCTCCCTGCATACTTCCAAAGGGCCCATCTGTTTTTGACTGCTCATCCAATGGGTTAAAAGGAAACCCCAGTGCCACCGTACTTTTAAAACCAGGGGTTCCACAACCATTAAAAAACTCTATAGGGTGAGTAACCAGCAATGAGGCTAGGCTCTTATTTATATCAGCCTCTGGGAGTCAATCATTTTCATCTAGGTCCCTCAACACTGCATATCTATTTGCCATAGGGATTTCAAATTGTAATGGTTTATTATCGATGCAAATAGGGCTAACCTCGTTTGATCTTTGGGATAATCTATCTGGGTGTCTGTAAAAGTAACCCAAAGGGTGTACACGTACGGCATTTCCTCCTGGTGCAAGGGAAGCTGCCCTTAGGAGTGTAGTTGCCACATGCTGGGGATGCCTGAAGTTTATTATAACACAATCCCCCTTGCATGTTTTCCTCGTATTACCTAGCCAGGCAACTCTTCTGGTGGACAATATTTGGTTTGACAGGTTCGTGGGGAACCCACAGTTTTTATTTAGCCAAGCAACTGATTTTCTCTTGAGTGAATCATGAGATTCATCCGAGCCTTTAAGAGTACCAGGGACAAGTGGAGGGACATTAGACAAAATAACCACATATGGTTCACAAGCTGGTGGGAGGTTGGCACAAATTGGTTTTTGTGCTATAGCTATAGGACCCTTGTTACTAGATGGATCTGTGTTAATTCGAATACCACCACCAGCTGGTTGTAATGTTGTCATGCAGCCAGTTAAGGTTACTTTTCCCTCCTCTAAAGGGGGAACCGGTGCAGTATGAACAGGTTTCAGTGGTACCTTAGGCGGTATACTAGGCGGTATAATATGCTGTTTCAATCCCTCCACAAGACCACCCAACCTTGATACCTCTAATGCCAGGGTTTCAATTTTGTCTGCAAAAGGTTTGATCATAAGCACCAGTTTTTCCTCCAAAATTTTAGCTATGGTCTCAGCGAGAGTAAAACTCTCAGCTTCTTTACGGGTCTGTGTTTTAACATGAGCCACAGCGGGCTTCCGAGGTTGATCTGACAGTGATTTATGATGTACACTACCCTTCTTAAATTGAGACTTTCTACATTTTCTAACTGCTCTTTTCGGAGGAGAAGGAGGGACTTCAAACTCACTCTGGGACTCTAATATATCTTGGCTTACAATATTAACCTCATTGTCCACAATGCAATCAGATAAGTTCTCCACTAAGGTTGCTTCCGTAAAAGAGTTCCCTATAGCTAACCCGTGGGCACCATCATCTATACATAGCTCTGGATTATCTTCCAGAGTCACCTTCCCAAGGGACTTCCGTCTTTCATTATTTATCATGCTGACCCTTTTAACTAAGTAATTATCCATCGTTACTTTAGCTTTTGCCATCATAAGCGCTTATTAGGTCATAAACCAGTGCAATATAATTGATTTCACAATAATCCCAAAAAGCAGGATCAATACTAGTACACTATAACAGTATATTCTAACTTTTACACCAACAAGTTAAGAGTTTTTAGAAACGGGACAGTAACCAATGATAATACACTTAAATATATAGCCTATGAACACACAACACTAAACGATCAGGAGATGCTCTTATCTGACTGAGTCTATTAAAAGAAATACTTGTAAAAGCGTGTCCACAGTGTATTCAGGAGGGGTGGCCCAGCCCAACCGCCTACGACCTCCTAACGGCCTCACAACGGCCCGCCCTTTGCCCGGGCTTAGCCCGGCGTCGCCCGCGCGCGTCCCGCGACGCGGGGGGAGAGCCTGACTTTTAAACGCCTCCTGGCGTGGGAGACGCTGACGGCGAGTTCCGGCCGCACAGGCAGCTGGGAAATGAAGTCCCCACTCGGCGGCCGCGTTGGATTTGGCGGCGGCGGAGGACAAATGCAGGATGACCCAGAGCACACAAGACACACCAGGTAGGTCGCGGGAGTCCACAAAGCGCCCCCACCTCTCCGGACGAGCAGCCCGCTCTGCCGGGGGAGAGCCTGACTTTTAAACGCCTCCTGGCGCGGGAGACGCTGACGGCGAGTTTCGGCCGCACAGGCAGCTGGGAAATGAAGTCCCCACTCAGCGGCCGCGTTGGATTTGGCGGCGGCGGAGGACAAATGCAGGATGACCCAGAGCACACAAGACACACCAGGTAGGTCGCGGGAGTCCACAAAGCGCCCCCACCTCTCCGGACGAGCAGCCCCAATGGTTGTACAGATTGATACTGTGGTGGCGGTGAGTGATGTTGTGGTGGTGTCGAGTGATGCTGTGGCGTTAATTGATGCTGTGGTAGCGCATAGTGATGTAGTGGTGCCCTTGAGTGATGCTGTGGTGGTGCTAAGTGATGCTGTGGTGATACGATAGATAGAGTGCAATTGTCCGATAGATAGATAGATAAGATAGATAGAGAGTGAGGGAGATAGAGTGTAATTATTTAGAATATAATAATGTGCCACTGAGTGGTTTTGTGTGGAGTGTATGTTGATTTTAGTGGCGTGTAATTATGTGGCATTGAGTGTTATTTTGAGTGTATCTTGCATTGTTTGCATTGTAATTAATTGGCATTGTGTGTTTGCTGCATTTCCCACGTGTTGTAATGCACTTTGGTGCTTTGGAAGGATAGATTGTAATATTCTTTTCTGACTAAACTTAGTTGTGAGCGAGGTGTCTGGGCAACTCTGGAGATGTTGTAAAAAGCCATATTGTGTAAGTGTCTGCTGTAGGCCCAGTGTGACATATGCATGTGTGCCAAATCATTAATTGTGCTGGATGCCTCTGGTTTTGTCCGAATGTTGCCTCATATGTACTTGCCTTGTATCGCTCTCGAATGTTCCATTGGCAATGTGAAGTGACTGTGGCAATATAGGCAAAAAAAAAATTTGCGTTTATTATTTTCACGTTGGAAGTAACTTACTCCACATGTGCTATAAAAATCAGACTGCAGTAGGGGGTTTGGGTGTTTTGAATGTCGCAGGAAACCTCAAGGATGGAGGTGGTGTCTATGTGCGTTAGTGTTTCCCTCTTGCCTGTGGCTTTATTCCCGCTAACACGTCCGAAATGCAAATAGATTAATCATGCAGGATGCCTCATTTCCCAAGAGTGGCGCCTCATGTCTGCCCCCCCTGTAACGCTATAGACTGTTCCGTTGCTGCTGCAAAGGTTTGTGAGTTAATATGCTCATGTTTAGAGGCAGGAGAAATTACCTAGTAGTGTAGGTAACAATGAAATTCCCAAAAAGAATGGGCAATGAATGTGTAAACTCTTATAGTTTGGGTTCATTTGCGGATTTTGCCACCACTGCATCAAAATCCTGAGGCTCCCCCATGTTTGGAAGGTTCTCAAATAGATCATATAGTTTGTCCCCGCCCATATGTACCATCAGGGAACGCTTCACGGCACGGTCCGTTTCACTCGTTGTGCTGAAGAAATGTTGCACTATTTCTACCCATTGGCATCATCTTGGCAGACGAAGAACATCTACTTAGCTGAATGGTGGGAGAGCAGCCAATGGGGCCTGAATACTTTGGTGCTGTGTACATGGTGCGGGTGGCGCAGCAGCTTGTGCTGGGTCAAATATCACTTCTTGGTACCCTTCCTTGCGTAAGGTTCTATGCAACAACAAAGCAGAGTAACAGCCATGGGGAGTGAAAAGCATATGCCTGAATGTGTAATGTAAATACGGTGCTATGTAAAGCGCTCCAATACCTTTGGGTCGAGTTCGCGCTATATAAATATGCAACAACAAAGCATGAGGAAAAGTGGTAGGAGAGAGTGCAGGACACAGTGACGGACGCTAATTGAAACACGCAGTAGCGCCATTTGTTCCATGATAAATATTACAAACACTACAAATCAGACCAATAAAATTAAAGCAATGGCACTATTCGGCTAGGGTCGTAATGAAGGTTGCATTTCGACAAATAGGGCTACTGAGCATGGGAGCAGCTAAAAAAAAAAAAAGATAGAAAACCACTTTGCACTTTGAAATCGATGGATGGCAATGCGTCCCTGAGACTAGCCCTGTGGTGGGGGAGGGACAGTTTATTTATTTATTAATTATTTATTTTAAAAATGAGAAAAAAAAAGAAACATGGTGGCGTACACATCCACCGGCCTACAACCCTGAGGGCCGGCTACTTTGTATCCAACGATCAGTGCGTACCTCAGCGTTTCGCACATCCCGGAGGCCGGGTATCGCTGTCTTATATGTGCAATAATTCAACAACTCTTTACGTGAATGCCACCCACCATGTCTATTCACATAGTCTGTTCCCTATATGGGAGCTAAAATTTCTCTTAGAAATTCGCCAAACCTATTATCAACACCCTCCCGCCCCCCCCACAACCGTTGAAAAATCCTGTCAGCTGCTCCTAGGGGCTCCCCCTCACACTCAATGCCTGTCCAGGTCTTCCCCTCTCATAGATCTGTTTCACTGAACTGGTGCGCACATAGACCAACCGTGCCGCGCAATCTAGCATACTTTCCAGCCCGCTGCACCGTGTACATATACCCCTCTGCTCACCCATAGTCAAAACTTCGCCAGCTGTCGTATAACATCCTTAGCCTGGCTCCTTGTCTGGTGCGGGCGTATCCCCCTCCCCCGCGGCAAGACTTGTACCTGCTCCCCCCGTTCTTGAGATAGTCCGCATACAGTCCCCAAAAGTTCTTAGGCCTGCTCCTCGGAGGCAGCAGCTTACTAAATGTCTCCGACTGCGTACACCAGTATAGCACGTCTCTCTTCCATTGCACTATCGTGGGAAGCGGGCCCCACATACAGCACAGAGCAACTCTACGCTTGGCTATTAGCATGCCCATATCTACCAGCCGACACGCCGCCCTAGGGAGCTCCCTCGTGTGACCTAGCAAGGCCACCGCGGGATCCGGTAAGTCAGCTATCTCACCAATCTGACGAAATACAGCTTCCCAAAATTTAGCCACGCCCGGGCAGTACCATGCCAAGTGAATGAAATCAGCCACGGGGTGAGCACACCTTTCACACTCCGACCCCTCACGCAAGCCATATCTATGCAGCCTGTCCGGCGTGTAATAGATTCTGTTAATAAATTTAAAATGTATCAGTCTATGCTTGCCATGCAGCGATATCCGACGCGTACCTGCACAACAATATGCCCACATGGCGTCGTCTATCACTGTGTCTAGGTCTCTTTGCCAGGCCAAGCAGGCCGTGGTATATTTCTGGGATCTCCGAGACATGGCAATGGAATATAATTTGGATGTCATCTTACGTGGGCTCTTGTGTTTAATTAAGTACGACAATTCCGGGACCTCAGGAGGCTCAACCATATCATCTCCTAGATGTTGTCGTAATGCGCCCCTAACCCTGTGAAATTGAAACCGCTGCAACTGTGTACTGGTCTCCAATGTCGACGCCACGTCGTCCCACGTTTTGGCGATACCATCCTTAAACAAAAGTCTCCCGCCAGGTTTATACCCAGTCCACGTAGGGACTGCACCACCGCGCCTTCCCCGCATGGTGCCAGCCAGACCGCCCACTCTAGCGACATGCCCGGGGAATACAAGAGCGCCCCCGCAGTCTGCTGCAGTATCCAATTCCACGCGTGCCTAGTAGTGTTCAATGAATCTAAGACGCCCGTCCTGCGGCCTGCAGGCTCGATCATAATCGCTGGCAGTGGGAGAGGTGCAGCAAACAGTCTCTCGAGTTTTAGATATGGGATCGTGTCATCGCCGTGTATCCAGTTATGCGCCTGTGCTATCCTGTAGTATAGTTCCATGTCAGGCGCCCCTAGGCCCCCCATATGATAGGGTAGCGTCAGGACCCTCCAGCTCACACGGGCCTGCTTCCCGCCCCACGCCAGCCGCAGTAGAGATCTGGTCAGCCGAGCAAAAAATGTGCGCGGCAGCACCATTGGGATATTGGTAAACAGGAATAAGAAACGGGGGAGTACCGCCATCTTAGCAATGGAGACTCGGCCCATAAGTGACAGGGTAAGTCCAATCCAAGTCTCCACATCGTCCTCCAGTTTGTCTATGGCTCTCCCATAGTTCTCTGTAAATACAACGTCTGAGTCCCTTTGCAGTTGTATCCCAAGGTATCTGACCGCGTCATCTGACCATTGCAGCGGATACTCCATTTCGAACGGGGTGGTGGACGGTGTCAGCGGAAATGCAATGGACTTGTTCCAGTTAACTTTGAGCCCCCGATAGCGCTCCAAACTGTACTACCTCCCGCAACACCGGCGCCAAGTTGCTCTCCGGTTCCCTGACATATAGCAAAGTATCATCTGCGTATGTGGAGACCACAATGCGATATGATGGGAAGCTCACGCCTCTCAGGTGATGGTATTCAAGCAGGGCCCACGCCAATGGTTCCGCTACCAGGGCGTACACAATAGGGGACAGAGGGCAACCCTGGCGAGTCCCCCTAGAGATTGGTATAGCGTCCGTGACCAAGTCGCCTACGCGAATCCTAGCTGTTGGGTCTCTGTATAACACACCAATCATTTCTAGAAAGACAGGGCCCAGTCCCATTTTTGTCAGGACCCGTCTCATGTAGGGCCATTCCACCGAGTCGAAGGCCTTCTCCATATCCAGGAAAAACGCAAGCGCCCTTGAGTCCCGTAACATGTTGCAAAACGCCAAACACCATCCTGAGGTTATACGGGAGGTTCCTGCCCGGCACAAACCCCACCTGCTCCAGAGCTATCAGCTCCTGCGTGAGCAGCGCCAGGCGCGTGGCGAGCACCTTTGCCAGTAGTTTATTATCGACATTCAGCAGAGACAGTGGCCGATATGAGCTACACTCCTCCAGGTCCTTACCTGGTTTGGGGATAGCTACCAGGATCGCTTCCCGCATAGATGGGGGCATATGTCCGGTCACACATATATCATCAAACAGCGTTGATATATGAGGAAGTAGCAGGTCTATAAAGGACCGATAGAAAGAGACCGTGAGTCCGTCCGCTCCAGGGGCGCTCTTTGCTTTCATGCCTGCCAACGCCTCTAGGATTTCGTCCCTCTCTATGGGGAGGGCCAAAAACTCCCTGTGCTCATTAGAAAGGAAGGGTAGCTGGATATGGTCTAAATAGTCTTGTATGCTTTCCTCCATATTATTCTGTTGGGAGGCATACAGATTGGCGTAGTAAGATTGCAAGCGTGCAGCTATGTCCGCCTCTTCTGTCAGTGTTTCCCAATTCTCAGACCTAACCTTAGTAATCGTTGCTCTGCTTCTTCGGGCCTTTAGCACATTGGCCAGTACGGAGCTAGGCCTCTCACCCTCCCCATACTTTCTAGCAGTGGCATACTTCCCTAGATGTTGCACTTCCGCGTCTGCCTCCCTATGGTATTCTGCCAGCAGCACCTTCAGCTCGTCTGCAGTATCGTCCGTCACGTCCGACTGCTTCTTAGACTCTGTTTCCCCAATCCTGCGCTCCAATGTAGCTAACCTCTTCCGGATAGAGCGCAGCACCCCTGAATGCTTAGCAATCGCCACCCCTCTAATATAAACTTTAAATGCTTCCCACACCGTTTGGAAGCTGTCTACTGAACCCAGGTTGGTGTCAAAGAACGTTGTTATTGCCTCCGCCATTTCTTCCTTAAACAAAGGGTCAAGGAGTGAGTAAGGGGGGAACCTCCATAAGAATGGGGGGATAGTTTTCCTGGGGGTGGCCAGTGTAATCACCACAGGGGAATGATCCGAAAGGGTGCGCGGAAGCACCCGACACGCGCGAACCTGAGGAACAAGCGATGACGAGGCCAGCCGATAGTCTATGCGAGTGTGCAGGTTATGATAAGCGGAATAATGCGTAAAGCCCCCCTCTGCAGGGTAGAGAACTCTCCAAACGTCTGAAAGGGCCATACATATCATCTCTCTTTGAATAGTCTTAGCTGCTGCCGACTGCGACCTGGTCGGGCCTCCCGATCTATCCAGACCCGGGTTCATAACCATATTGAGATCTCCCCCCCCCCCCCCCCCCCCACAGCATACATGCAATCCCGAGGCCCTTGACTCTGTTAGCTAGGTCTGCGTAAAACTCAGGGCTGTCGTAGTTAGGTCCATAGGTTAAAAGAATTTTCTCTTTGTGCTAGGATAGAGACTTATGTTACATAAACAGACCTTATATCATTCACCCACTTATACACTTTCAGACAAGGTTGAGACCGCCTAACGTGTAATGTTGGAAAATTATCAGTAAAGAAACTCTTTCATTAGTACAAAAGCATTGATTGAAATTTGACCAATTAAAAAGAGCTATCACATGATCACAATACATCAAATAAAATATTCAAAAACAGGTGACTAAGAGTCAAACCCCACTCGTGACAATAAGATAAAAATATATATGTAAGTTGTATCAGAAGACATACACAGTTATAAAGTATAACTTTCAGAACAAATTAAAAAGGACAATAGGACATACATATAATTGTGTAATGGGAGGAGCAATGACAGACAGAGTTATGTCTTGGATGTGTGGATTTGTGATTACAGTAGACAGAGACAGTCTGGTGACAATGCACCCTAATTGCTTGGGGTTCTGTTCCGCAACAAATTCCACCAACAATCTATGCGTCGATGCGTTTCGGTGGTGTATAATGATAAAGGCCACCTTCTTCAGGACTGACAAAATTAAAATCCTCCACAGAATAACTTTAACAAGAATCCCTAAACATAAAACATAATATGAGCATTAGAGAAGAACAAAATACGAAAAAGTGACATACATATACATGTTTTGCTTACACAATTAAAAATTGTATTCTTTTTCCTCTTTCACTAGATAGCGAACAATGCCCTATAGAGAATCTAACCGCATCTTAATTAAAAACAGAGTAACCTCAAAATTTCCAACATTGCACTGAGAAAACTACATTTTAGGCAAAAATATTCTTTGACTGTAAATACTATTACCAATACTGAGTGGGAGTAGTATTAACAATGGGCCCGACTCAGCTTTCATATTAAGCACGTTGTGATATTTTTAATTTCCATTTGTTTCAGATAAAGTTACACGCCACTTGTAGGCTTCGTCTTAGCCTCTAAATCACCGGTCAGCAATTTTTATTGGGACAGAGATGTAGGTATATTTTTTACCTTTTTTTCTATATAATTAAAACCATGACAGACGATAGAGAATTCACTTAATAAAAATAAAGTGGGGCCAAAAATTAGAAACAATCGATTTATACATTAGTATACTGGTCACATCCTCAGAAACATTTTTCTCCATTATGAATTTTGCTAAAATTAACCAAGGTATGAGTGACGAATGAGATTTGTTTCCCTCCTTTTGCCTAAAATGTAGTTCTCAGTGCAATGTTGGAAATTTTGAGGTTACTCTGTTTTTAATTAATCTCTATCTCTGCCTGCCTTACATGGCTGTCGCGGAGTGAGAACCATATCAAAGCAGACTGACAGTTCAACCCCTCAAACACAAAAAGAAACAAGCATTGGCATAGCCAATAGGTCTCGCCTTTGGGACCTTATAAGTGTTTAGCCATGCAACAGTTAATGTTACTGCACCAAGGATATTGTGCTGGATAACTAAACACTTAAACGGTCCCAAAGGCGAGACCTATTGGCTATGCCAATGCTTGTTAGCATTTGAGTGTGATTATAGAGGTATGGGCGAAACCGTTTAGGGCCGTTCCGTCCAGAATTTGATGGCCTGTGGTGTTGAAAGCACTGCTAGATAACAAGGGTATAAGAAGTCGGGAATGGGTGTAGGAAGGTGGATATCTGACTATGGTTACCCCCAACTTTTTGCCTAGTGTCTAGCTGGTTTTTCGACTTAGTTGGCCTGAGATCCTGCCATTCAGGGTCTCAGGCTGTCTGCTCTCTCTGTAAAATGGACTCCATGTACCCTAGGTACATACCCAATTGGTAAGGATCACCTTATTGGACCCTGTATAGTGTACCCTAGGTACCCAGGGCATAGGTGTACCCTAGGCCTCCCAGGGGCTGCAGCATGTATTATGCCACCCCTGGTCTGGCCTTCCATTTTGACACAACTGGCTGATCACTCAGCTGGGGCAAGGTCGTGTAATCACCCCTTGCTTAGGTGTAGTATTCCTATGCCTAACTTACATATAGACACATGTGTACCTATCAGTCACTCCTATGGCAGGCCTTGACAATCCTGGAGGCAGAGTGCTTGGTAACATGTGAGATGGTGCTCTAGCATGAGCTGAGCCTGTCTGCAGCTTTCGGAACCATGTCCTTATAGCTGTTCTATGATATAGCCTACCATATACTCTTAAAGTGCCTTATAATCTTAGACGGTTATGGTAACTATGGTTTGGCTTTATCAAAGCATGTCGTGTAAGGTGTCTAACACTCGGGAATAATACCCCCATGCCATTTCTGGACATGAGAATATTATTCCCCCCTTCTAGAGGGAAAGACATGTTAAAATCATACTTCAACTGTTAGCCTCTGACCAAAGCCTCAGCATCACAAAATGGATGCTGCTGCCACGACACAAGTCTGACCTCCTGCTGCTGGGAGGGATCCCAGCCAGGGAGGCCTGGACAATAGGTTTCCTGCTTGGGGAGGTGCTAGCACCTCCCCAGACAGCCTTTAGTGTATTGGGGCAGGGTGGGCTGAAAGGAATGAGACATGCCTGGGGCACACAAGGTGTTCCTTGCATAGTCCAGTTCAAACCGGCGCTGGGGCACTCCAGCCCCAGCTCTGGCTCTGGCGCGAAACTGGACAAAGGGAAGTGGGTGTAACCACCCCCTCCCAGGTCCCACCCATAAGGCGTGACCTAGCAGGTATCCCAGCCCCCCAGATTAGTATAAGAGTGGGAGTTGGGCCTCAAGACTTTAGATTATCCTGAACCTGCAAAACTGAACAGAAACTCTGGACCTTCGACATTCGACGAAAGAAGAAGACTGAAGAATCTCCCTTGTAGCCAAGGAGTGGCTACCCTGTGCAAACAGGCACCATCAAGTGACTACCCTTTGCTTTGTGAAACGTTCGACGAGGAACCGACTGCAGAGCCCGACCAGAGCCTTGATTTCCAGACTTCTCCGACCCTCATCCACATCTGCAGCAGAGCTGAGATCCGTGGAGGCGACGAGCGACGTGGGACCGGCTACCTGGGAAAAGTGGCTAGTAACTTACAGCGCAGCTTCTGAGGTACCCTCGAAGTTGTGCACCGGGGATTGAGAAGCCCCAACCCCAAGCACCATCTGCACCGAAGACCAGCCCCCCACACTCCACGAGTCCTGCGTGGGGCCCTTCAGCATTTTCCTGCTTGCCGCGTCTGTCCGGTTGCTTGCCCGCTGGCTAGTGGCCTTTGTGACGACGCTCCCTGAAATCTTCTGCGCTGGTTTGGCTCCTCCAGACTGGCTCCCGCTTCTCTGCAAAGAAGAAGCACCCCAGACCTTCCTGGTCTGCACCAGAAGCAAGTCCCTTGTTCTTCGTGGGTTCCGCTTGCCAAGGCTTGGTGAGTCCTAGTCCAACTTCGACGCCGCCGACAGCAAGAGCCTTCGTGGGACAGCTCGCCTCCTGGTCCTGGTCGTCCTCGACGCTTCCTGGTCCTCCTGGCTGCAGCGACAAGCTTCACCTTCCCCTGCAACTCTTCACGACATCGCCTGGTTCCTTCCTGGTTCCACGTGGTCACTGGCTAGTGACCTTGACTCTGTCCCCTCTGCTTGCAGGTTTCTTCTCTTCTTGATCCCAGGCTTGGGATCCACCGGACACTCTCCCCTGACTGCCTGTCAGCATCTTTCTTCAGGCATCCATAGGAGTCGACGACGAAAACGACGCATCTTCACCCCTATGCACCCGCAGCCTGTGGGCTAGGTAACTTGGGTACTCCGGTGCTCATCAGGATAGTGACTATCCTAGTGTCTAGTTTTCAAGTCTCAACTTCCTAGCTACTCCGGAAGTGTCCTAAATCTATCTATTTCTAAACTGTAACATTGCTATTGACTTTTACGCATTACGCGTGAGTGTTTCCACTCTGCACACGAATCCCGTGGGCCTCCCACTCCCTAACTAACGCTAGTGTAGTGTAGCCCCAGCGATTCCCTAGGCCTAGGCCTAATCTATTTCCGTGACAGTGGTCCTTATACCACTTCTTTAGTATATGGTTTGCGTGGCCCCTAGGGCCTAACTGTATTACTTACCTGTGTGACTTACTGTATGCATTAATAAGACTGTGTTGTACTTACCTCTAAACTCATAAAGAGTGCTGAGGGTTTGCTTAGAATAAATACACTTTATTTTATATATATATCTGTTGTGGTGTCCTTTCATTTGGTATTCAAGGGATTATATATGGTATCACAGCTGGCTTCACATGCCATTCAGAGTTTAGCCTAAGACTGCTCTTGTCCATGCTACCACTAGGATAGCTGGTCTATAAGGTTGACTTTACAACCAATCACCATAAGGGTATTTGGACTGATATAAGGTGTACACTATAACTAGTGACATCATACATCAGGCCAACTTCTCACAATGGGCACAAGTGAAGGGTATGACATGAAATTCCAAATGTCAAAATCATAAAATGTGTGATTTAAGATATGGATGTCGTTTAAGAACAAATGTGTTATTTTCTTGAAAGTTAAAAACAACCAATAACTGCATTGTAAATAGAGACACGAGTTTTCCATTTTTACTATAAATGTTTCCCTCTCTTTATTTTAAAAATCACAAAGAAGTAGAGTTTAAGGGTCTGATTTGCAAAGGGACTTACGTGTAGTAAAGGTACAAGTGTGGAGTCTCTGCACTCTGGGCAGCCTCTCTGTCCAGCGCACTGCAGTGCGGAGATCTGCCATGAGTGAAGAGACACGTAACTTTATTGCATATTAGTCCCTTTGTGATTGGAGCCCTAAGCCTTCATTTAAGGGTCTCACCATATGTTCAATCATGTCTGCTAGATCAAACGTAATGCATATAAACAGAAGCCCTAGTATTAAAACATGCCATCTTGTAATGTGCCATACATTGTCATTACCTTTTCTGTTTGCGAAAGGCACCAGTTATCGAAAGTAGTAAAATAAACTTTTACTAAACTCACTTTGGTGAAACTGCAACGATTGCTGCTGCTTATTGAGGAGCATAAGGGCTGGTACCCAGCTAATGCCCCGTGCGCTCATTGAGAAAAGTGTGGGGTGACCAGCAATATCAAAGGAAAGGCAGAACGATCTAAGAGTATGAGCATAGACAAGAACAGAGGAGAGGATAGGATAGTGGAATGAAGGGTCCCGAACACAGGAGAGGGTTGAGTAGTCGGTTACAGGACAGGCAGTCAGTGCGAAGGGAAACGCTGGAGAAACTGTTGGATGAAAGAGGCAAAGATTTGATGAAGGGAGGACGAAATGGTTACAGGGGGGGGCACAGGGTTGATTAGCTACTTTCATAAGAGGAAACGTTTGTTAGGAGGATGTTGTGTTAAATCGTAATAATGTAACTGCGCAGGGTTGAGGCGAGTGAGGACTTGAGCACTGTGGACTAATTATAGTGTTAATCTTGGAGCAGATGTAGCAGGGTGAAGTCATGAGCAGGTAAGGATGAACAATAGAATACTGATAATTGAAGATGATGGAGAGAGTAAAGAGCTGAAGGTTTGCACAGAGCGCTTGTGGATGGCGAGGTAATGAGGTCCTGGAAATAGATAGATTTGACACCTCCTAGATCATTATGCAGTGTATGAAGGGCTTGCTTATTAACCAAGAAGTTAGCAGTGAATATGTGCTTTCGCCATTTAAGTACTGCTGCCCTCATTTACTGTTATGCGCTCTTATTTCAAGTGTAATTCATGGCTGAGGCCTATCTTAGGTACAAGGTGGATAATGAAGCAGTTGTATGAGCTGTAGTGCAAGACTGAAGTGAGGTCTTTATGAAGATCACGTGGAAAGCAGTGAGAGCAGTGGGGTCCTGTTTCCTACAGCAAATGGGTACATGAGAGAGCTATCTACAAGGAGGCGAACTGATTTGCATGTGAAATGTGTGATCTCAGATGGAGCGATGATGGGTTTAGATTTGGATAAAGTGTTTGAAATTAGCATAAAATTGAGTGGCTTACCTTGCTTGTGGGTGGGATTAAGGAAGGTGTCATTTGAGGAGTGATCAGACAGAAGTGGAGACACTGCCGAAAGCATCAGTAAAATATTTTGGCAAGTTATGGTCACACCAGTGAAAGCAGAATCGTTTGGCGAAGGCAATAAATAGGTGTGTAGCATAATTTCCGCCAGCTGTAACTGAAAGCCATTACTATATAGTTACAGAGACGAATGCGTTTCCAGAGGTTTGGAATGAAAGAGGCTTATGGTGCGAGTTCTAATGAGAAAACATCTCGTCATCCATAATAAAACACTGACCAAGGAGAGTAAGATCACATAGGTATGCTTTACTAAGGTAATACCTAAAACAAAAAAAATGTTAGATTGGTTTTGAAATAACAGTAAAATCATGAGTCTGAGTCTTAGGACCTGGAAGGCCAGTGCAATCAGGAGTGAAATACGGACAGTATTGGAGCATGCTAGTATAAACTATGTTTAGGATCCTTTGAGACACCTTTAAAAATACATTTTAATACAAGTAAAAGGGATAGCTCGTTTCCGCTCCTAAAGAGTCTTTTTTTTAACGCAGAACAAAATGCTGTATGGTGCTCTGTAAAACACGTTAGCGCCACCTGGTGTATTTCATGCAATACGGCCCCAGAAATGTTCTGCCAAATGCAATGGATCTCCGTCACATAAACAAAGGCAATAAAAATCAAACATCAAAGCGGTGAAAGTAATCGAGCAGAGCATCAAAGGGCTGGGTGAGAACGGAGGGGGGAATGCAAGGGTCAAAGCGGCTAAAGTGAAAGAAAGCTATAGAGAAGGGAGGGGGGGGTGGGAGCAGCTGTGCACGTGCATGTGATCGTGCACTCAAGGTTTAGGCCAGCCAAAAGACTGTGGGTAGCACTTTGAAAATCCCACATACAAAATGTCTCTTCGAGCCTTTGGCTCATCGAGACCTAAAAACAGTGGCCCTGTCCCCACCCTCCTCCCACAGCAGACCCCCCCCAACTCGGCCTTGCCGTGTTCCATCTAGGAACTACTCACACCGCCCCCCCCTCCCAACCCCAAACAACTGGACCCCAACAAAAGGTAAAAAGGTGAAATGCACTCGTGGGCAGAGGTCGCTCAGTCCGTAATATATGACAACTTATCTCTGTATATGTGAGCTCAGCCTGCTAGCGCAGCAACCCCATCATGGCCCCACCGCCCTGTCCCAATCCTCTCGCTGTACTCCTCCATTTGTCATTTGCAGCACGTGGCTGTACGCCCTATGGGCGCGATACCATGACGACTATCTGCAAGATAAAGTGGCCCCTATGAGCAGGGGCCCTCTGTCTGCCATCCCTCCGGCAACCACGTAAAACGCCATGACTGGGCAGCGGTAGCGCCCGTCGTATAACTACTTTAATCATACATTGATCTCAACCGCTCTGTGAGTCTCGTGGGGGGAGGGACAGTTGTGAGGCGCCATGGGGAAACAATCTCTCAGCATGCTGTTGCGGGGGCGGGGAAGCGCATTCCAGGCGGGGGAGCGGACCATTTGAAGTATGATGCCGAGGCTGTGGCTACACGTGCAAGTGGGCTGAAGCGCTTCCCCAAACGGATTGCATGGCGGCACGATGCACGTGATTGTGCGCCTGCTCGCCATGCAATCCACTTTTGGGAGCACTTTGAAATGCCCCTCTTACTAGAGTCTCGCATAGCGATTGCGTGAACGCAATAGCTAGGCGAGACCTAAAAACAGGTATAACCATCACAAAACATCACGTTGATAGCCCAGGTTTCCGGAGGTAAAACTGTATCATATGACCGGACATATTCCAACCAGCTTTAAATGCATAATTGGACATTGATCCCTACAATATTCCATTCCAGCTCAAAATGTTTATCTCACTTAGCCCCCCCCCCCACTTGTATTAATAGCTTTCTCTAA
Source organism: Triturus cristatus (assembly GCF_964204655.1). NCBI lineage: Eukaryota > Metazoa > Chordata > Amphibia > Caudata > Salamandridae > Triturus > Triturus cristatus. Next base: position 845,817,788 of record NC_140586.1, on the reverse strand, counting down.
ATTTAGACACAGCACTTAAGACCGTAATAATGCACCATTCACAGAGGGCTCGTGTACCACTAACGGCCTGTGATATAAGTGTCAGTGATCTCTAAAGTGCTGGGCTTCCCTTGCCTCACATTAAATGCTCAAGTCAATCTTGCTACTGCAAGTTCGAAAGTGCAGCATAGCAATCATGAGTTGGTGTCGCTATGCCCGTAGGCAATCATGCTGTCATGCTTTCCTTAAGCACCAAGTGCTCTGCAATTGTCCTCAAACCTCTCTGGTCCCTATGGAAAAAGCCCTGGGATAAGGCCTTTGCTCTCCCTGACCCAGATAAACCAAAGTTTAACATATGTCACAGTTCACCAATTTACTGTGGCTTTCTAAAATTCACAATGACACAATCGCCCTCAAATTCCTTGACCCCAGGACCCACCCATCTGACCCTGCATACAAACAAGATATCAAACACTGCAGCCAGCAGTTGGTGTTCTTATGCATCCAACGAGTACATTTATTCACTAGCTACTCCATAGTTTCAGATGTGTTACCAGACAGCCTAGGCCAGGGGTCTCCAACCTTTTGTGTAGTGAGAGCTACTTCTGGTCAGTGAAAATCTTTGTGAGCTACTACTAAACCCCAAGCAACTCACGCATTTTTCCGAGAGACCTCCCACGCCCAGTTTCATTGACGTTAAGCCTAATTTCTTCAGAGCCCGTACTGTGGTTTGAACACAATACTTAAGAGTTCCCTAGAAACACTGAAAGGAATGACTTTGGATTTGTGTTGTCAAACCGCTTTACGACCTTTCAATTAATAGCTTCAAAAACAGGACCTTTCAATAGCTGTCACTGAAATAATCATTGTGGTAGGAAGGCCGAGGCTTTGTGCGAGAGGCACATTGTGGCAGTAGAAAGGGCGCAGAAAGGGAAAGATACCAAATCGTCTTTTTTCGCAGTCTTTTTTTCGCAGTTTTTGTAAGGGAATTTTCTTAGTTCATCTGCAACGGTTTGCAGAACTGTGCAGTAACTTAAGTCCTGCACATTTCCATCACCAAGGCACTGGTGAGTCTGTTATAGGGATTCATAACTGTCAAGGCCACAAAGTGCTTTGCTATTGCTCAGATAATTAGCAAACCTTTCTCTGTGCATAGTTAAAAAGATGAAGGTTTGTTTTGCACCAGCTCTAGGAAGCCTTGAAATGGATGTTCTGTGTGCACGTCTGAGGCATAATCCGACCTAGCCTGTGTAGAAAGTGTAGGTGTGTAAAGTATGAGATGGTGAGAAAAGGTGTTAGGACAGGCTCTATTGAACACATGTGAGCAATAGAAGGACAGCCCTATCTCCCCACGAGACCCAGGGTAACCATAATAGAATGCAACAATTGTCCCATGAGACCCACTTATCACAGTACATCTCATACTTTCGGTGTACACAACGTAATGGAATCATTGATCTCCTAACAAATAATTCCACAAATGAGTACAGAACACTTCTCTCTTGGTTTCCACAAATAACTAACTTACTTTGTAGGTCGGAACACAGTGCAATATATATTGATAATGCAGATGGCACAGTGCTCAAACGGTGAACGTATACAAAACATGAAAAAATGACACTGTACAAAGCCCCACGTTGTAAGATGATCTGAATTCTGAAACAATTATGATAATTAGAAGTCACGACACACAAGGACACTTTCATTTATGGCTTTTTTTGTTTTCTTTTTTTTCCATTTAAGGTACAGGGAGATTAAGTGATTTGCCCAGAATCACAGGATTTCGTAAAGTAGAAAGGTGCATGTGCCCAGCCCGGATAGAAGCATGTGACTCATGAGTACACAGGCCTCTCTGCAGCAGGTGCTCGGGCCACTAACATTCGCATCGACTTCAATGCCCACTTCGGAGAGTTTGGTCAACCCCTGCTACCAGAGCACAACGGTGAGGGTACAGTTACACAGCTCTTCAGTGCCCTCCCAAGGAACGTCAGAAAGTCTGCCGCTATCAAAGCTCTTCCATTTCTGCCCAGTGCTCTGACGCCCGTTTCAAGGAGCAGGGGGGACGTTGAGCGAGGGACCGGAAGCGCAGAAGTAGGTCGGACAATCCTAATATATTCATATACTCGTACAGCGTCTCACCCTGGCCTGAACAAAACACAAACATATCCCCAGGACAGGTTCTGTGACCTCGGATGCTCGGACTGCAGGCGGGTGGATTAGATTAGGTTTGCGAGGTTGAGTGAAGAGGCAGGATTCGAGCGTATATAGGTTGCTTTGCTGTATTACCCAGTCCCAGAATGTATTTTTTTTTTTTTAAGAAGATTATTAATTATTAAGACAGCCTTAGGTCGTCGCTAACAGAGATTCGCGGTGGGCTCATTAACCTAGGACCGGCCAATAGGTGGCTGGAACGCACCAGTGACAGTCAATACAGGCCCAGATCTCCAGGTTCAGGCACAAAACCACAATGCATATGTACATATCGGCTCAGTTACCCGAATAGTGCAAACTGGTGTGTCTTAGCCACGGTACATCACAGGACTTGGAAAAAAGATGACCAACCGCTTCTTGGCGAGAAGACTCTGTCCCTGATTACAGGACCCTGCATGCTGGACGGAGGCTTACACACGACGGTATGCACTATTGCAGGGTCTTTAGCAGGCCTGGCCTTTAGTGTCGTATTTCCAGGCTCCAGGCCGGGTGTGCGCCCATGGCTTACCTGCTGCTCTGGTATCGATGGAAATTAGGTGGCAGGCTGTGCTGCTGAAAACGGCAGATGGCGCGGGTCCCGGCAGTTCTATACTGCATGCGCAGCTTGCGCGACCGGCAAACCACCTGCTCTGCCCTGCCACCCGCAGCTACGATGCACTAGCACCCTGCCTTCGCACTCGTGACGCACAGCGCGGTGCTAGTGAGGGAAAAGCAGGGGGCGCAGAGGGTCACAAGACAATCACATGATCCAACAACGTCATCCTCGTCGGCCTGCCCCGCCCCAGCTAAGCTCAAAGCCAATCTGAGCAGCTGGTTTGGGTGAGGGCGGGCAATGGAGCCTCAAAACAGCCTAAAGAGCCCAAACAACACTGAAGGGCTACTAAATTGAGCAGGAAGCAGCGCGAGCTACTCACAGGGTCTCGGTGAGCTACCGGTAGCTCGCGATCGACCGGTTGGAGACACCTGGCCTAGGCACACCTGCTAGAACTAAAACGTTGGGGCAGGGGACAAGAAGGGGTACTCTCGCTCCTGCTCGATCTCTCTATGATGGCAACAGGTGATGGCCCTAAAGGAATGCTCTTGAAAATTCGATGAATAGAGGGCAGATCCGGTAGAAATTGTATGTGGCAGTGCTCGCACAAGCAGGTGGTCATTAGTAGGGAGGTTGATATAGGCGCTAACCCCCTCGGATTTCCTATTGTAAAACTCTTTTATTGGATTGAATAAACTAAAGTTTTGATCCACATATAATAAAAATCTAGTCCACATATAGGGCACAGGTGACCCCGACTTGCCTCTTTGTTCACTAATAGTAGTGTCATCAAGATGGGGGCAGTGATGTTACTCAGTTCATATTTAAAAACTCACTTTTAATAAATATATTACAAAAGTATGATGTGGTAGCACACTGTCATTTACAGAGACATTTCCCACTGAAATGGCCACAAACTTTCCCAGTGGCAGTTTTACAGATAAAACTATATAGTGCATAAACGATAATCTATGGAAATCAGGTTCCAGCAAGTATTTATCATTTGCACATCACCAAGTGAAGTATTCTGATTTGTTTTGATCCTATTAAAAATGGTTTCCATTTCAGTTCAGAAGTGACCGGGTTGGTAGACCCTAAAAATAGATTGCCCAGATAAAATCTGACTCGCCATAGCGAGTGTGAAAGCAGATTTCGCGGGCCTGCTTAAGGAGGTTTGGGAGGGTCCCGTTTGCCTCATTACTATCAGGCCTCACAGCTTAAATACCTGGTGTTGTGACACCGGCATGAGACTGATCGGCAGAGGTGCTTCACAGACCAGAAGTTATCCATCCCCCAGCGGCGGAGGTGTTGTATTTTCTGAAGGCTCTGTGAAGCCAAACCCAATAAATATATGCAGTCATGAGAGCTACACTGTAAGCTGTGGGACCAACTAGTCCGGGGAGCGAAACTGTCCGCCTTTCTGCCCCTGCTAATGCCAGTGTTTGGCAATACTGACATCTTACCAGGGTCAGTTACTCATAACTTTCAAACATAGAGAACCATGGGGTGCTTCAGATTGAGGGGTTTATCCAGTAAAGGTGCTTTACAATATAAAAGGAAATTTTAGTATGCCCAAATCTGAACACTTTTGTTACATTCAGTTATGGAACTAGGCTGTATACCCAGACATTAAGAAAATGCCTCAGACAAACGGCATGGCATTTCAGCACCTCCTGCATGTTTTCTCATCTTCACTAAAAGCCTAATCTTGAAGACATATGCGGTTGTCAAAGCACAGCATATACCCAAAGTTCCCTATCAGAAGCAGTGGAAAGAGGATCTCAACATCACTTCGGACCTCAAACAAGGGGATAAAATATTCAAACGGGCAAATTTTACATGAGACATGTACATGGAAAGGCTGTACCAGTGGCACTACGGCACAGAAAGGTTGACTTCAGTCTGTGAGATGACTGATGGTTAGTGGCAGCAAGATTAAAGTTTTATGGGCACATGTCTTTTATCTGTAGTTGTGGACAGTAGTAAGCCTACTGGTGCAACACCTCCCCCATCCCTCCCAATATCTGCACGATATTCCATAAATGGGGTCCTTCACTCCTGCCATGAAAGTGTGCGCTTTGAGAAGTGTAGCATGTCTCATTGGAAGAGAAAGTATAGCCTAAATGTTCTTGCAGGCAGAATTGCGATTCTCCTATTACCATGACCAGAGAATCTGGATTTCATTAAAGACACAGAGGCTGACATTATGCATTATCTTTTAATGCAACTGCAACTTCAAGTACAGCCGCCACTTAGTAGTTACATCACAAAGAAAACATCTAGAACAACAAGTGTATCCAGGCAATGGCAGCACAAGGATCAGCCTCTTTTAAATGCAATGAAAAACAAGAAAGAAGAAGAAAAACTTCCTCCGTGGCAACGAAGTCCAAAAGTTGGTGACATCCAAAAGATCAATCCATGGAACAGAGTAGGCGGGTAACTGCAATCCAGTCAAGACGAATTATCTGAAAAGGTAAATAAAATTAGGAAAGGTACTTATCATTCTATGAAGGGGAGAGAAAACAACGGATGTTAAAGATAGCATAAACCACAGTCAAAATTGCTAATCAAGGTTAAAGATAGCATAAACCACAAAGGCAATAGTAGTCAAAATTGGAAAACGAAAGAGTAATATAATAAAACAAAGCATTATATAATGCAAATAAACAAGAGGCTAAATTCCACTCCGGGAAGGGAGGGGTGGGAGAATGTCAGCCTCCGTGTCTTTAATGAAAACCAGATTCTCTGGTCATGGTAATAGGAGAATCGCAATTTCATTACAAGACCGGAGGCAGCCATTATGCATGTTGGTAGTCAGAGAGAATTACATCTGACATGTGTTCGACAGGTTTGCAGTAATGTCTTGCAAGGGTAAAGGAGCTTGACCAATCAGCTGCTTTAAGGATGTCGTCTAATTTGGCTCCTTTCCAAAAGGACTGACTAGCCATAGCTCCCCTTAAGGAATGAGCTTGAAATCTAGATAGATCGATGCCTGCCAATTGCATAGCTAATTTAACCCATCTAGCTATTGTAGAAGAAGAAACAGGTTTAAAGGGTCTGACGAAAGAAAGTAGGAGTTGGGTCACGCCAGAAGAGCGAAGAGGGATAGTTCTTAGGTCATATTCTCTCATGCAGTCAACTACACAACTTCTTACAAGAGTCAAATCTAGGGTAAAAAATCATATCAGACATTGTTTTAGTTCTTCTAAGAATATCGAATCTGACGCCGAAGGCATCATAGGATCTGTTGGATACCTCTAAGGCTTTAACATCCGAGACCCTACGGCAGGAAATAAGGCAAAGGAGGGAAGCTAGTTTGATCGAGAGAAATTTGTTGCTTAACAGACTATTATCCGGCCAATTACAAAAAAGGTCAAGAAGCAGTCTTGCGTCCCAAAGCGAGTCATATTTAGGTTTTGGAGGTCTCTTAAGTCTGATACTTTTCATTACTCTACAAATGATTGGGTTTTTGCCAATGGATCGACCATTAAGGAGGGAATGACCAGCGGAAACGGCCGACCTATAACAGTTAATGGATCTGTAGGAAAGACCTCTGTCAAATTGTTCTACCAGGAAATTGGTTACATGCACAATAGGGGCCTCCACGGAATCCAGGTTCCTTTCCATGCACCAACGAACCCATCTTTTCCAGATTCCGTTGTACCTAGAATGGGTACCGGGTGCCCAGGAATCCTGGAGGAGAGAAGAAGCTTGCGCCGAACGTCCAGTGATTTCGTTGGCTCGCCTGACACTTTCCAGGCAAGAAGGTTCAAAGTCCCATTCAGAACAAGGGGATGATCGAAATCGTTTCTGTCCTTTAGGAGGTCTGGAGCAGCTGGGAGTAGAAAGGGTTTTTCGTAAGCTAATTCCAATGTTGACGGGAACCAAGCTTGGGACGGCCAAAACGGCGTTACCAGAACTATTGATGATCGTTCTGTCCTCAACTTCTGGAGGACACGCTGGATCAATGCAAAGGGGGGAAAGGCATATCCCCGAAGGTCCTTCCAGAGTTGGAGAAAGGCATTCACTGCTAGGGCCCCCGGGTCTGCGAGCCAGCTGAAATAACTTGGGAGTTGTGTTGTGAGTCTGCTTGCGAAGAGGTCTATTTCTAGAGGACCCCAAATAAAGTTAAGATTGTTGAATATTATTGGATTTAATTTCCAATCGGTGTGATCTACGAGGAACCTTGAATTCCAATCCGCACAGACATTTTTTAGGCTGGGTAGGTATTCTGCTTTTAGAGAAATTTGGTGTTTTAAACAAAACATCCATAATTCCTTGGCCAGGTTGGAGAGGTCCAGAGACCTTGTTCCTCCTAGGCGATTTATATAAGCAACGGCCGATATGTTGTCCATTTTGAGGAGGACTGACTTCCCTTGAAGGGATTCCCTGAAGCTCATTAGGGCATAAAGACCAGCGGTAAGTTCCAGGAAGTTTATATGGAGGCAGCTCTCCGAATAAGACCATGAACCCCCGGTGCTCTGGTTCTGAAAAACAGGCCATGAAGGCTTGCATCCGATTCCAGAATCAGGTCCGGTGAAGTCCCAAAAATGGCCTTTCCGTTCCATGCGTCCAAATTCTCCAGCCACCAAGAGAGTTCCTCCTTGGCCTCTGGGACCAGATGAATTTGGTCTCCGTACCGAAGTCCGGAACGTAGGGCACTCCCTTTGAGTCTCTGGAGAGCTCGGTAATAAAGAGGGCCAGGGAAGATGGCCTGGATAGATGATGAGAGGAGGCCCAGAAGTCTGGCTAGCTCCCGCAAGGTTAGGAGGTTTGACTTTAGGACGTGGCGTATTTCCTTGCGAATCTTCGATATCTTTTTCCGAGGGAGTAAAAGCATGGACTTCACGGTGTCTACCGTGAAGCCAAGGAATTCTAGAGATCTGGAGGGAGTCATGATGGACTTCTCCCTGTTTATAATAAACCCTGTGCTTTCTATCAAATCCACGGTAGATTTTAAGTCCTTCAGGATCTGTGAGTTGTCTTGGGACATGATTAGAATGTCGTCTAGATAGATTATGAGGCGGACACCTCTTTCCCGAAGGACCGTGGTAATAGCCTTCATGACTTTGGTGAAACACCACGGGGCTGAAGATAGGCCGAAGGGAAGAGCTTGGAACGGATATAGATGTTTGTTCCAAACAAATTGAAGAAAAGGTTGGGATTCCTCTGCCATAGGAATAGTGAAGTAGGCGTCCTTCAGGTCTAGTTTGACTAGCCAGTCCCCTTCTAAAAGCATGTCCTTGAGGAGATGGATACCTTCCATCTTGAAATGATTGTAAGTGACAAATCTGTTCAAGTTTCTTAGGTTTATTACAGGTCTCCACCCTTTGTCCTTCTTTTCCACGAGGAAGATATTGCTTACGAAGTTTATGCAAGCCCAAGGAACTTCTCGAATCGCACCTTTCGTTAACATAGAAGTTACTTCCTCCTCGACAATAGAATGTTGTTTCCGAGTCAAGCTTAATGTTAGAGGAGTTGAGGTCTGGAAGGGTTCCTCCGTGAAATCTATTCTGAAACCTTGTACAGTCTCTAAAACCCAAGGGTCGTGTGTAATTTGCTCCCAAACGTGGATGAAAAACCTTAGGCGACCCCCTACTTTTTGAGTTAAAGAAGAAGAGAGAAGAGAAGGAGTACTCACTTGTTGAATTTTGATTGGAGATGCCTCTCGCTCGACCTGAAGTTTCTTGAACGGAAGGAATGACCTCGTTGAGGGAAGAAAGAAGAGTTGTGTTGGTAACCTCGTCCGAAACCTCTTGATCTTGAAAATGGTCTTTGAAAGAAGCGGCCAGCAGAACGACCCCTTCTGCCGGCCCTTGCAAAAACATTAGGATTAAACACTCTACGCATGTTGGCTTGCGCTCTATCCAGAGCCGTAAAGGTAGCTAGCTACGTACTTCCCCAGGTCTTTGATCATATCCTCGCCAAATAACAAACCATTTGGATTAGAGGAAGACTCTTTCTCCGCCATATCGCAGAGTTTAGGGTCAATTTTAGAGAGGGCTATTTTCCTCCTCTCTGTATTGAGGGATGCGTTGGCATTACCCAATAGAATAAGTGCCCTCTGACTCCATCCCCGTAGGAGGTCAATATTAGGTTGAGTCCCTTTGATATAGCTTTCTTCGATAAGATCAATCATACGGCCTAAGGGGCCGAGCATGTCAAGCATGCGATCTTGGCAAGTTTTGAGGGAGCGTTCAAACCCTTTCCTAGGGTCTCTGCCCAATTTAAATAAAAATTTAATTAGCTCTGGGTCTAGGTTGGGGGTAAGGCAAAATTTGTACTCAATGACAGGGCGTGGGCATTCGGCCCTAAGAATATTTCTTGCCTCTCTTTCTAAAGGGTGCTTGACCCAAGTCTTAATAAATTTGGCTACATGATTTTGGGGCCACCACTGAGAGCTTCTAGGGTGTTGAATGTTGTCGGGGGAAAACATTTCTCCACCGAGGGGATCAAGAATAACTTTTTTAGAAGAGCAGGGGAGTTCTTCTTCAGAGAAATCGGGGTCAAAATCATCCTCATTTTGATCCAGATCCAGTATATACTCGTCAAGTGACTCGTTAGAGGGTACGCTAGGCAAGAGAGGGGTTGCATTGCCATTAGGGTATTGTGAGCCGCTTAGGGCATCCCAGTGAGGTGTGTCGTTATAGGCACATCGTTTCTTTGGGGCGCTTAGGCCACCCGTAGCATTTGAGGAGCTTAGTCCTCCTTCAGGTTTTGAGGCGCGTGGTCCTCCCAATATAAAGGAGGTGCTTTGACCTCCCATAGTGCCCTCATTATTTAAGTTGTTGCATTTTTTGGTTCTTTTACCCCCAACGTTAGGTGGTTCGTTGGACTGCGCTCCGAGGAGAGCGGGGTGTCTCTTACCTGCAACAATCTTGTCAATAGTCTCCCTCATGCAGGAATGAATCTCCTTATGGATCATTTTTTTGATAAGATCCTCTTTGTTAGAAGGAACGGGTGTAATAATTTGAGGGTCATCAGAGTCAGACATATCAGACATTTTTCCCTCTTTCCTTTTTTTTTTTTTTGAGTCACTTGGAGTGTTTAATTTAGTAGAGTAAATTGGTTTCTGATAATAATCTCTTGATAAAAGGTTGGAGTAGTAGTAGTAGTATTGTAGGATGAGGCAGAAAGCAGTCAAAACGAAGTTCCCAACTGTCGATTAGCAGCTGTTGTAGGGAGTTGCTATGAAACGGCATTGTGAGGGGGGTCGCTGCTAACGATTTTCCTCTAACGAGAGAGCAGCAAGACGAACGCGTTGTCTCTCGTCTCTATATCCATTTTTTATTTTTTTTAATTATTGAGGCCAAGCAGTGATGATCGTGTTAGGAACGGTAAACGGAGTGTGGGCGAGAAGAAAAAGAAGTACGTCCTGCAGCTTGGACGTTGTAGCTGCGGGAGTCGAGTTCACGATGCTAGGATGACAAGGGCTGCAGCGGGTGATGTACGGAGCCGGCTGCGGTAAGCGAGAAGCGGAACCAGGATCGGGGTTATGAAGAGAGGCGAGGGGTAAGCGGAACTCAAAGAGCGCTCCTAACTCGAAATAAACGCACACTCAAAATAGCTTAGCAACGGGTACGAGGAGAGACTCGTACGCAACACTAGTGGACCAACTTGACTCAGCATACAAGTTCAACGACGATGGTAGCGTAAATAGCAGTAAAACATATAAAAACATGCTCAATAAAATTATAGTACACCTTATAAGAAGGAATAGGCAAGTAAACAAATAGATAAGCAACACTAGTATAACCAGATAGTAAACTATAGTATAAAAGGACAAAAAGGTTAGGAGAGAAAAGAAAGCCAACTTATCTGACTTGAAGCCGCATTTAAAAGAGGCTGATCCTTGTGCTGCCGTTGCCTGGATACACTTGTTGTTCTAGATGTTTTCTTTGTGATGTAACTACTAAGTGGCGGCTGTACTTGAAGTTGCATTAAAAGATAATGCATAATGGCAGCCTCCGGTCTTGTAATGAAATCCAGATTCTCTGGTCATGGTAATAGGAGAATCGCAATTCTGCCTGCAAGAACATTTAGGCTATACTTTCTCTTCCAATGAGACATGCTACACTATGAGAAGTGTAGCATGTCTCATTGGAAGAGAAAGTATAGCCTAAATGTTCTTGCAGGCAGAATCTAGAGTGCTTGCAGAGAAATATAGATCCTTGCCTGTCGTTTTTTGTCAATCTTGTTTATGTGACCACTGTCATAGTGTTTATTCAAAGAGAACTAGCTCTGGAGTGGGTGCTCCTAGCGTATCTTTGTTTTGGAAAGAAAACATTATGTTTATAGTAACTATAAACATAAAGTGTTTCCTTTCCAAAACAAACATACGCTAAGAGCACCCACTCCAGAGCTAGTTCTCTTTGATAAAACATATATACCCGGGGAAGTGAACTGGCTCCAGTACCTTTCCTCCCTCTCCTTTTGATTCTTATTACCACCGTCATAGTGCCATCGCTCCAGCTCAGAGAATCTGTAAGTGAAACGGACAAGTGCAAATAAATACTGTGAGACCATTTTGTGTCCCACTTCCCAATGGGATGCACAGAAAAAAAACTCTGTCCTGGCATTTCCTAATTTTAAATAAGGTATAACTTTGGTTAGCCCTTGCCCCCCAGAGTCCCCGAGATGAAACCAGTTCCTTACCTGTAACAATGGTTTGCAATTTGAAGCTCTTCTGGATTCACATACTGTACATATTCCGCCATCTAGTGGCTGGAGCCGGAAAGTCATACTTGTTTAAACCTTTTCTTTTAATCCACTCTCCTCTTTAGGTCTCGGTGAGCCAGCGCATGCGCTGCTCTGCGAGACATTTAGTGTACGGGTTTCCAAAGTGCTGTCACAGGCTTTTGGTGGCCTAGCGCTTGCGTTCACGCGCACAGCCGCCATCTGCCTCCCTTCCAGCGTGATCACTTTCACGTGCTGCCGCGGGCACGCATCACCAGCGTGTTTTTTTTTTAAAAAACATTACTACAAGCTTCCTGTGTTGCGCGGCCAATGCTTGTTACTTCAAGTGCAGCTGATAAGAGCATCTTGCCTCCGCCATTGTTACCCAGGGCTGCCAGTCAGTGCTACAAAGACTCCAGTGCACCAGACTGTCACTAATTATGTGTGTTCAAGTGATTAGCAGGCACTTGTTGCCTTGTTCACACCACCCTCGGAATCAGCCGCCTCTAAGAGGAGAATAGGCAGCAAATTTATTGAGAGAACGCTGTTAATCCTTTCTGGGGAGAGCAGGAATGTAAACAGGGCTGGTCTGCATCAAGGTGCTTTGACAACAACAATCATCGGCAGAAACACATGCTAAACAAAAAGCAGGTGTTCTGTTTCACAACTAGTGCACATTTGATGCTTTCAAGTAGGCAGCACGCGCAAACTGTTATTAGTGCTTTGAAACTAGCTGCAGTGACTGTAATTAGCGCGGTTCGGTACTACTCTGCTTTCCGTACCAGGGCACGACAGGCTGTGGGCAAGCCAGCTGGCTGCATACAAAGAAGCAGGAGAGAAAAAAACACAAGTGTCTTTGAAAGCACCGATTTAGGAATGTGTGGCGCCAGTGGGAAGCAGCATACATAGGGCATTCTGTGGTACTGATAAACTAAAAAATAAAAGAAAACGCTTCTTTTGCAAAACAACATAAGGGTCTTCAATGAATCAACCACAGAAACATTTAAAACAAGCATTGGCATTGCCAATAGGTCTCGCTTTTGGGACCTTATAACTATTTAGTTATGCAGCATAATATCCTTGGCGCAACAACATCAACTGTTGCATGGCTGAACACTTATAAGGTCCCAAAGACGAGACCTATTGGCTATGCCAATGCTTGTTTTTGTGTGGAAATAAACAAATGAAATGACCATTGGAAACACATATTAAAGACTATATGGACAACATGAGTATAAGCATAAATTAGGTTAAGGCCCCTGATCATACACAATGAATGATGAGAATGAAATGCACTACTTTCCATATGTGGGTGCTGTTATATACAAAGAATCGGCTTATTTATTAGGAACTTACAACTGCAAAATAGATATTGTGTCCAATAGTGAGCAGTACTACTGTCAAACCAGTTTACGGCTGTAATTGCGTGCTCTATAGAGAACCAATTTGTGATCGATACTGTAATCCCTAGGTTCAAATAGAATGCTCTTTTCATGCTCTCCTCTGTTTGTCAATCTAAACAGCCATATGTGACCCATCTGAGCTCATCAGAAGGACGGGGCTGCCTTCCTGTTGGAATACCAGTGTCAAGTCCTGCCTGACAGTTCTCTGAGCCACATGTAAAACTTTAGTGCACTTGAAAGGGAGCCAACAATATGCCAGGACAATTCTTGTGTATCCCCTGACTGGGTGCTGCAGGACCCTGCTTTTGGCCTACCAGACTTTTGTCTCCTAGCTTGCTGTAGGTACTGAGCTTGCTTTAAACTGGATTTTAGTGCTATATGTGGTAGGCCACTAATTATTACTATAGTACACTCCCTTGCACAACCATACCCTTTGATCCCAAGTTTAGAATAGATGAAGATCTAAATCATCTTGAAAATGCCAGGGTGCAAGCCATTTTGGCACTGTTCACGGTAAGGCAAACTACTGAAAAAAAAGGAAAGGGTTGCCCCTCAAACTTTTAGCCCATTGCTTACTGAGTGCCCAGGTGCCCTCCCCTCACCTCCCCACCAAAAAGGCATGAATGAGGCATCTTGAGAAAAACACTATTTGGACATGCAGAAGATCAAAAAAGGACCGGATCTGCTGTCTATTGCCCCAGAAGGAAGGACCCTTCTCCCTCTTGTACACAGGATATAGGAGTGGACTCCAAAGGTCAGTTGACTGACCTCCTGGTATCTACAGGGACACAACAAACTGCAAGAGACCTTTGACTATTGGTAACTGAAAATGACCTGGACTTTGCATGTTGGCTTCTGCCTGACACACAGAGTCCCTCAGTGACCTCCCCTGAGGTCCTGGGCACCTTAGTAGTGTATTCATGTGGGTGTTTGGGCACCAGAATAAAGTTTACAAACTTTAAAAAGAAACTTTTCCACCATAGCTTCAGGGGGACCTACAGGAAAAGTACCTGATTGGCAGTTCCATGGTAGTGGACTGAATGTCAGCTTCATCCCGGTCAAGGCTCCCAGCAAGTTCGATGTGCACTATTGCCTTGCAAATTATCTTGCTCCACTGCAGCAGCCACAATTTCAGTAGCACCCCACTCAAGTAGGATTTTTCTCCTCCAAAAGTGATAAAAGTCCCTTTCTGCATTGGGATTTAAGAACTGTCGGACTTCTAGACTTCCACTTGTACCATTCCATCTGTATCCAATCAGAGTTGCATTGCTGTCAACCTTAGATTACACGTAGGTCCTGATCTCTCACTTCTATCATAGGCCCTTTGTGGTTTTTCATTTACATATTTTAAAATTAGTATCTCCGAAGATCCTTATTGGATTTGTTGTTGGTCTTATTTTATCCATAACATGTTTCTTTTGGTTATGGATTTTTCGTGTTTTTGGTCTTTTCTGCTGTGTATGCACTGCGTAATTACTTTTTACATTGCCTTTGATTTAAACCCGACTACCTTTACGTCACAGTACCATGCAGGGATGTGGAATTTCTATAGCCCGACTCCCAGGACTTGCTGTTTGGGGTCAAGGGCAACAAGTTTTCATGTGTATTTTGTCCTTGGGGCAAGTAAGCCCAACCCCCTGCAGCACAAACCCTTTGGCTGCCAGTTTGCAGTACCACATTATGGATCAGGGAAGGGCACTTTCTGCAGTTAAGGTAATATTTTTGCCCATATGTTAATGCTGTTCAAACTTGTATTTATGGTTCATTAATTGAAAGCCTTGATTATTAGGGTGAGCGCTCTAAGTAAATGTTGTAAGCTCCGACAGCACTACTGACCGTGGTTCCAGTATTACAATGTGTGCACACGTTTTCAAAGTTTAGCAATATGAGGCTATGTATCATGCTCCCAGAAAGCTCTCTGATTTGATGCAAATATTTGCAGAAGCTTGAAAGCAAGACTGATTTGTTGCTTTCAAAATAAAATGTTATTTGAAAAAATGAAAGCAGAGTAAAAAAGCATTTTGCTAAACTACTGTAAAATTACAAGTGCCATGTCTTTGCAGCATCAGTTAGTTACTTGTGGTGATACATGCTAGTATTTCCCAAAAATATTCATAATGGAAAATCAGTGTAACCAATTTCAATGAGATTATTGGAAACAAAAATAAGCAAGTATTGGCAAAAGCCAGTAGGTCTGAAATTGGTGGTCAGCTTTTTAGTTTTGTCTGTGTGACTTGTTTTGGCATGGTTTTTGTAAAACCTTATTGGTGTGGGAGCTGCCGGGCCCTCACCATTATAACAAACATTGGCAAAAGCAAAAAAAAAAATTTTGTTCTCAAAAAGCACACAGTGCCAGAGTAGTTACTGGCACTGAACAGAACCTTTTGTGCCGATATGCTCCTTGTGAAAGAGCAGAATGTTGTCACTCACAGCGAAGCCAGCCAATATAGAGAGAGACAGAATTGTCATAAACACTGAAGGTCCCGGTCAACGGCAGACCAAATTAGGGGCCCAATTATTAAAGAAAATCTCGAAAGTGCACCCATGGTATATGTCCTTGCATTAAGTGTAGCTATACCACTTTTGTGAATTCCCAAGAATTTACAGAAGCAGGACAAGAAATAGTAGAAAATATTTGTGAACTGCATTTTAGCGTGAGCAAATATGCATGTGTAGATTTGCTCATGCGCAAATCTGAGTGTTTGCAAGTTCACTTTCCCTCATTCACTTTTTTCCAAACTCTGGAAGAAGATTTACGTCTGCCATTGTCAGGAGTAAATTTCTAACATTTCTCAGTATGGGAAAAGATCAGAGAAGAGTTGTTCAAAACCCTTAAAACATGCAAGTTAGTAGGTTTGCACAGTCTCAAAAGGGCATTCTAACCATCAAACTATTGCTTAGCACTACCTTCAGCCCCAGTATGTAGATCGGCGGAACATAAGGGGATTGCAAGTATTTAAACACAACTATGGTATGAACCCTGGCATAATCAGAAAGGCTATATCAGAGCTCTTATATAATGAGATTGCTGCTATAATTTGTCGCTGCACTACATGGCACCAAAGGGACAAGTGGATTTTGTTAGAGGACAAGTAGATTTATGAAGCAACCTGCCCCATGGACAAGTAGATCTATTATTAAATTCCACACCCCTGCCATGTACAGAACACAGGATTATTTTGTTTCATGTGTGTAACATCTGGCAAGCAGTGGCCTTATACTTTGAGTGGAACACTTGCCAAACGCAAATAATAATAGACTTTCATACAAGCATCATGTAAAGTACCCAGCATATACAAAGGACGCGCACTCATTTTCAGCTTAACAACATCACTACCACCAGCTTGTGGTTGGAACACATAGTCCAATGTATGAAAAGAACTAAGACAGATCGTGGTAATGGGAGGTAGTGACACTGTGTCATTAACTGGCTGGCCCCTATACTTTGGGATTCCTTGTTCCAGCACAGAGTTCTAGATGTGTTCATTCCACAAGTCAGTCAATGCAGTGATAAAATACTCCAAAGCAATAACCAGGAAGAATGGAGTATAACGATTGTCATGTCCCACCTGGACTACTGCAAAATCTACAACGACCTCCCCAAAATTCTCATTACACGGCCACAAAGTCATGCAGGGAGAGTGCACCTTAATCCACGTAAACAGGGCCAAGTTTAGACAGCTCTGAAATACTGTACTGGCTACCAGTCTATCCATACAATGATTTAATTTAGGTTTCGTTGCATTGTCCACTAAGTTTTCTGGAAATTAGCTCCACTCTATACCTCAATTACAAAACATCCATTTACACAGCAACGTTCGCTCAAGCACAAGTGTCGATCCTTGGCTGTCAAGGTCCTTGAGATCTGAACATGGTCACATGCATTTCAGGAAACCCCTGAACGCTGGCGTATTCATCCACTATACCTGCTAGAACACGTTCAATATTGTTTTCGGGGGGTAATTGTTTATTCACTATTCTTTTGCCCGGAGGTAACTAATATATTAGATGAACCAATATAGAAACGCCTAAATAAATGTGTAGTCTAGTTCGAGAGGAGGATTATGTTTCAGGGAGAACCTCATACCATCAAACCGGCAGTGTGTGAGATCAAGAATACAAAAAACATATTTTGCAAACACAAATTACAAAACTTAATCCCCGATGCCTCGAACTGCTATAGAAGTTTCAATCTACATCGAACGCCACTATAAAACACTACCCTGCAACTAAACTTGAAATATAGACTTCACTTGCCACAGATCTCGCAGGGCTTTGTAGACTGAGACTGTGGAGAGTGGGTCTAGGCCTCACGCGTTTCAGCATCGGCCTGTGTGAGCAAGAGTTCTACCAGACTCGACTTTGATGCTTCAAGTCCACCTTGGACCTCTGGGCAGGGCAACTCTTCTCTTTGGGAAGAAGAGAGGAGAGGTGTGCAGGTGACCTGCAACATAGGCGGATTATATCGCCGCCCTCTGCCGGAGGACTTTAAGAGTGGGGTTCCACATAATACCGTGGCAGCAGATAAGCGTAAAAGAAAGTCGCATACTAGAAATAACGCACTCACCTCTCTATATCACACACCTGGCTCTGCTCCAGTCTAGTCCAGCAGGAGTTTATGTCGCCGCGTCGCGGACTGATTACGTCATGCGCGGCACGCGCCCTCATTCGGTGCTTGGAGATCGGGAGAACATTTTTAGAAAACAAGGCCACCACCCCTTGAATCGTAGGCTAAACAAGAACAACTCGTCGAAGTTCGCGGAAATAGTTCTCGAGAGGTGGCGGCCATCTTGAAATTGGTCTAAGGTCTGGATCCATTGTGATCTTGATCACAACTATGCGCCCACACTATAATTTGAATGAGTTGTCTCGTCATAGAGAGTTAGATTTTTCTTTAGTTGTTCATATCTCTGCCACACACTCAAGCTCTGTGGATTTTCTCCACTGCCAAATAAATGCTCACGTGCTTGCAGATGTTCGCAGTTATCGCCATGTTAAGGTCAGGTTAGTCGTGTTCGCTTTTAATAAAATGCTCTGATCAACATTTGCCCAACGAGCCAAACGCCTGGCTCTAAGATGGCCACCTCGAAGTTCATTAGCCCTGCTCTTGCATAACTGACTGACTCCATGTGTAAATTTACTCCAATAAATCGGTAACTTTAACCCCAAAACAGCTATTTAGAGGCAGTGCATTTCTGATAAACTACTAAAGTAAGTTGTGGTTTAAATGAAATATTTTTCGATATCGAACGAAACTCTCTTAAACAAAATATTAGTCAAGTATCTGAATTAGAAAGTTGGGATTTTAAACAAGAATTACATATATTTCAAAATTGCATTAATTTATACGGTCCATCTTTCAACGGAAGGGAAAGCTGCATGCCCTGAAGAGACCCAGTTTCAGCTTTTGGTGTGGTACATGCAGGTAAGGCTATTAATGTGTGTTTTATGTCGTGGAAATGTTTGTCCCAAACGTGAGCGAACGAAATAATTCTAGGGTGAAGGCACGTGGACTCCTCGTCTATTGCAGTTAAGCATACATTAATTTGACTCCAGGTGAGCTTGTGCGTGAGAGTTAAGATTTTTTGCACAGGCACATTTTCCACAACTTCTTTGCAAATTATGGAGCAACCATCTGACCACTGCAACACAGTATCGATCATTCCAACCCTTCCAATTGTCATTCGCTGCCACCTGCCCTCCTTTGCTGGTTATTTTGTAATACAAAGCAATTTCGTTAAGAAAAAGAGCATTGGCTGTTGGTACAACATGTTTTTATTTTCTAGTGAATGTCTAGAGGAACCCCTAGATCGGCAGACATAGAGCACTCAAACTAGTCAGTTGACTGATAGTGACGTGGCTTATGTAGTGTGTGGTGAATAAATTACAGTGATGCGTTACTTGACATCTACATCTATCAGATCTTGGGAAGCTTTTTAACTAGTTTTTACCTTCTTACAGACATTGGCTGACTCCATAAACAGCTTTGCACCCAGTCAACTTGCCTCCTGCTCTTCAAGGCTTATGCAAAGAAGCACCCTCAAAGAATGGAGTCTGTTTCCAATCACATAAATAAACGTGCACCTTGATCTTTTGTCTTTCATTAGCTCTGCAACCCATCAGATTACACATCAGAGGGCTAATCCTAGAATGCCGTATCGGATGTGTAAACCCGAAAACTGTAGACAGCAGCTGCATCTAGAGTCCATTTACCCAGCTACTAATAAACCATGATGCATTAGTCTGCAAGTTGATTTGTCAGCGAGTCAGCCACACCACTGTGGCTTACGGTGCTCAGTTAGGAGAGAACAGCATTTGTGACAATTGCCTGCAACGCTATAATGCGCACAATTTACTACATTTGCTTTAGTCTAACCACTGATGAGTAACATTTGGCGGCGATTTGAATTTATGCCGATTGCAGGATGATTAGAACTTTTTTTCTCTGTGCTCTATCAGCACTCTCTAGTGGAAAGGGAAGAGAGCAATGCCTAAGCTTACTTGTCCATTGAATGGGTTTCCAGTGGAATGTGCTATGATCAGTCTGTTCTATATTGAGTTTGAACCATTTTCTACCCATCCAATTCGTAACATCCAGGAAACAATTCTGCAGAGCAAGAGAATGTCAAAAAGAGCTTCTGATCAGGCATTAGCAGTTGTCTGTTGATCACGTATGTACAAAAACTGGAGGTTAGATTAAGTTTGCTAGAGGAGTAATTTATAGGTGACAAATATATGTTAGAAATAGAAGCAATAAAAGACTTTACATGACTGTGTAAGTGCATTCTTTTAAAAGAAGAGAACTATGACCACAATGAGCCACCTATCCCAATCTCCTGTGGATGTTCATAATTATCAAACTGTGATCGAACAATAGCAAGGCATCAATTCTTCCAGGTCAGCAGCTAGGCGGATATTGTCACCACAGTAAAACTCGGGCTGTGTATTATCAAGGATTTTGACATTTTCCACATAGGAACATTGCTAAGTTGCCATGTGATTTCACAGAAATTTAACAGTGCAGGAAGAGGAGTGATGGTCTATAGATTAACTGTAAAGTAGGATCAAATCCTTCTGTCTTGTTTAAGGGTGCCACCACACCCAGGGAAAGCAAACTATTATGCACTTTATCTACCATATTTGAACTTTTGTTCTGTACTTTGTATGAAAAGGGAATGCAGATTGCAGTTTTAGTAACACAGGATACCTTATAAACATCTACAAAGGCCATGGCAATCATTTTTCAACTTCACACAATTGGTATCTGTCTTTTTCCTGTAAAGTAAATTTTTAATTATTGCTGTTGGCCAGGAACCCTTTTGACTATGCTCAGTTGACAAGTTGCCCTTTTGATTGTACCTAGATGGCTTTGAGCCCATTCAAATAGACTTGTCTTTCTTTGTGCACTTCTAAAAATACTTTTCTGACCAGAGCTTACTTCATTGGCCTACTTGGCTTACATTTCCTGACCTCTTTAAACAGACAGACTACCAGAATATTTTTGACAATGCTTAGATGACTAGGCACCAATACACTTGTTTTGCCAGTCTCCTTTTACTTAGATGTGCCCAGAAGGGACCAGTATTTTCAGAGAGTGGTTTTGATACTAAATCAATGGTATTTTGGACTATACTTTAACGGTTGTCTTTCCCTCAACCCAAAATAAAATGATAAAGTTGATGTAGTATGATGCACAGAATTAACAATTTTATTTTTAAATTGTTTTTATTTTTAAACATCAGCCAAAACATTAGCAGGTGAATCATATATACTTCAAGTTTAACATTGTTACAATCAGTCTTTACTTGCAGGAATATACAGATTACATAATAGGAATTCCCCTTCCAGTGTATCTCCCTCTTCTCTCCCTCCAGATTAGGTATGACCCTCCCTTTATGCACAGATTTAAGAGGAGAAGGTGATGTGCCGACAATGTATGGATCTGGCGTGCAGGAGTGTATATTATCAATCTCTACCCCCTCCATTTCTAAAGAATAATGTCTGAGCCATGGTTGCTAGATTTTCTTACATTTTTTGGGACATCCCCTGGCCGTGTATGTTGTTTTCTCAGCCCCCATATACAAGTCCATACAGGCACGCCTTCTCTTCCCCAATGCCTAGCAATTTCTCTTTTTGCAACTATAAGTCCCAGGTTGCACAGACCAGAATTAACAAATTTAAGCTTCACACAGTAGAATACATTTCACAGATTACAGAGACCCACAAGCTTTGGCTGTAAAGAACAACACTATCCCTTTGCAGAAACACTCTGTACAGGCTCTGCATAAAAAATTCAGTTTCCCAGGTTCAGGCCTCACACAGTAGATCTATCTCCAACTTAAATCTTGTTTTACACACCTTAAAAGTTCAAAAGAGGTCACTCTTGCATTTTGCCGCAGGTATTTGCCTTGGAGTACAGAGCTATTGCTCAGTCGATATTGCTCAGTCGACTCTGAACATAAAGCATTTGACAACGGAGAGCTGAAATTCCCCCAGGCTACAAAGAATTTAGAAGTTAAGGACTTACATAGCAGTACTAGCTCCTCATGTAATACACAATGTAAAAGCTTTTTTAATAGACATTTTAGTGTATTTTTTTAAGAGTTAAAAGATGACAGAAAGTATAGAATGGCATTACATCATTGTATGTAGGTCACATCAGCTTGTTTATTGTTGGTCTGCCATGTTCTTTTTCTCCCTGCCAGCACCAGTTTGTTTTTTCAATCGCCACTGCACTAGTCGTGCTCTCCTTCTCTTTATCCCAGGTCAGAGGTGGCCCGCTACAGTCTCCTGTACTTTGGCCTTTGCTGCCATAATGTAACCCATTTTTTGGGGTAACTCCTCCCCTCGTAGATCTGTCTCTCTGCCAATAATAAGATGTAAGATCTTTTTCATTTGGCGTAGATCTCACAGGTTCATGCTTGGAGTCTCAAACCTATATCTCAGGTTACAAACATCTGAGTGTCTGAGACGTTAGCCAGCTGATTAATCGACCCCTTGGGTTCCATATGGCGAATACGTAACTAATTAAACATAGATCAGACAAATGTGTGGCCTAGGATAACAAGACTGTTGAGTAGCTGTATGTTTCTGCATTAAAGCTAAGGTTTAATGTACACTCTTTATTTACTTAGCATGCCTTTTCTCTCTTTTAACATTATCTCCCTTTCCGTGCCTCTCACTCAAAGGCTGACTTTGTGTCTATAATCGCAAAGCTAAGACGTAAAACAGGGTTTCTTTGCAACCAGAACACCCTCCTTAATACTTAGGTAGCTTGCCACAAGCCCCTTTGATTATACTTGCTCCGCCAAGTGTCTTTTGACTACAGTGCGCTGAGCCAGAGGCCCTCTTGCATGGCCAGCTGGCCATGGATGATTTTGACTAGATTAGAATGACTGTGTAACCTTTTGATCATTCTAGATGAGGTTGAATGATTGGGAGTTAGAGTATCTGTTTTTCCTTTCCATTATTCTTGGTGAGCTTTGGGTGATGGATGGGTGACCTATTTCTCTAAGTGAAGCTTACCTTGGCGACAAACCATTTGTTTTTTACCTGGATAAAGCATTTGTTTAAGTAAAGACAGACTTTGCATAACCTGCATAACCATTCCGCACTTCCTGTTATCATCTTGATTTCTGTTTTCCCGATCAACACCCTTAATCCTCACCACTTGGTGAAGGAAATTAAACAAAATAATAAGAGATTGCTAAATCGTCTTATGAGCCTTTGATTGCAGTTTTGCCTGATATAGTCAGATCAATAAAAAGTTTCCATTTTATGAGTGTCTGTAGGTTAACAATGAAGAAAATAAAGACCTCATCAAAAGACACTAAAAGGAGTGTACCGGCTCTTAAGGAAGAGACTGACCTTCCAGGACAGACTGAAGGGGACTCTACAGATGGAGGAGGTAAGTAACAGAACATCACGTCAGGTAGGATCTAGACTGAACGCTAAGTTTCTCACATGTAAAATATTCACATTTAAAAGTCCTGCTACTCTGATTTTGAGCTCTGAATTATGAGTTGGAAGTCAATTTAAAGGCATGGAAGTAAGTGGCACAAACGTTCCTCACAGTGTGACTGAGCCCTTCACCTCCAGGCCACAGATTCCAGCTCAGTCCAGGCTGTTGACATTTAGACTCTCTTCTTGACTATCTATTGTTTAAAGTTCTCCGCAAAATGAGATGGTGCGCCCAGTCAAGCTACAGGAGATCTGCCTCCAGTAGGAGCAGAATTCACTGTTCCTCCGTTGCTTTTATTGTTAATTTCAGCATCGAAGCCGCTGGCTAAGTGTACACTGAGTCAAAAGACCCCGTGCTCCCTCCTCAGCAGGCATGAGGTACATTTGAGGACCTATTTCTTTGATGGGCAAATATGTGCTTTTGATTACAAGTTGGAAAGACCATTACCTGAGTAGCTTAATGCCTTTGTAGTGAAGTTCAGTGTGCAACCTACTCATTAAGGATCTCAATCACGGCAGTGCTGACATCACCAGGCATTTTTCCAGTTTCAGCAAAACCGTTGCCAGTGACTGGCGCAATAGTAGCACAATCCATCAAGACATTTGTAGTTTAGATCAGTGTAAATCACTTGACTTTATATTTTGTTGTTAACATTCCTTGAATTGAAAGACCGGGAACGGGAACTGCAGGGAAAAGATGCAAAACCACTTTATCCAACGTGCAGCAAAGCAGATAGTTGGCGTCCTTACTTCTCAACCTGCCTCGATGAGCAGATCATCTTCTACCTTGAGTAACAAACACATAAGTGCCTTGGGCTAGTAAAGGTTGTTAAAGCTCAGATATTCACTTCCAGATTTGATCTAAAAGCTGCAGCTGGCATTTGTCCTTCCAAGATCCTCCAATGGTATACTGAAGATTTTAATATAGGAATTTGCGTGTCCAGTCTAGATCCGAAGCTCAGTAAGGTCTTGCGGGGATTGTGGAGGTTAGGAGTGTAGTGCTCTAAGTGGCTAACAGACCTTTGGATCCTTGCAGCTGTTTGATGAGGCAGGAGATAGCTTTTTCATCGTCTAAGCTTTGGCTAATAAGTTCAGCTAAGGATTACAGTACCTCAGAATGAGGACAATATTTATCACAATCCATTCTGACTATGTATACAAGTGCTTTGGTGACACAGTACATTTAATTTAATAACTTGTGTTCAGTTCCATCACATCATTAATCAGGATAAATAGGGATTTGGAATTAAATCTATGTCTAGCGGTTAGCTTGTGGGTATACTGATATAATAAATCTGAGAGCAAACTATCTAGTTTATTGTTCAGTCTAAATGCTTTCTAGGTCGATGAGCTACTCCCCTGACCCAGGAGAGAATTTTAGCTTCTGCTTGCCCATCCTTTATGTTGTTCCCTGGGTTGGCCTTATTGTAAACAGAGTGTAAAGCCCCCACTGCTCACATAACTCAAATTCAAATGACAGCTTGGTCACCAAACCAGCAGTCACATCTCCAGATCTTTGACTATCTCGCAATGCCAGCTTTCTAATATATTGTTTTTTTCTATAGAAACGGAAGGGAAGGTATCTTCATACCACTGCTTTGGCAATGTAGAAGTGACGCTCTTCAGGAAGAATCTGTTGTCGTGGTACGACCAGTGTAAACGAGATCTGCCCTGGAGGAAGTTGGTAAGGCTGCTTGCTGCAAGGGCTCTGTGAAGAAAAGTGTACATTTTTATACAGCATACATTTTTTTTGCCTAGCTGTTTTATCCACTCTCAAGGCTGAGCTCCAGCCCCACAACCCCAATCAGTGCAATTGTGTCTTGTTGCCTCAACGCATCTTCTTTCTGAAGGCTTTTTCACCACGACTGCTGACCTCCACCTGCTCGGTTATGTCAATGCTGCTTTAGTGACCCTAATATAGTTTAAGACCTTTGTACACTCTACTGCTTGTTTTGTTATATTTTTGCATTTTCGACCATGCCACATTGAGTCCACCAATGAAGTTTTTAGTATGAGCAAATGTGAGTTCCATTTTTTGTGGCAAACTGCATAACAGTTTGAGGTGTACAACATGTGTGCATCCAGCATAGATCTAGTTACCTGAATGTGGTCAGCAGATACTGATGTTTTACAGGGGTGAGTATACGACGAGGGGTTGAATACCACTTCACATGCTACCTGTGAGTCTGGATTTGGTTTAAAGTGACATTTGTTGTCTCTAAATGCCAGCTTGCCATCACCTCAGATTGTTGGTGACTGAATTTGGTTGAAGACTACATGTCTTATTTCTAAATGGCAGCAATCCATTGCCTCTGGCTACCATTGGTGTCAATCACAACAGTTTAGACCACCCCTCAAAGGGTGTGAGCACAGCCTCTGCGGGAGATTCCACAGTCAGCTTTCACAGTCCCCATCATGAGGCTGGAAAAATCCTCTTCACATCATCCACACTCAGATACCTCGACTCGTGCGCAAGAATTTTCAGCCTGGCCAAATCTACCTTCTGAAGCGCTGAACAGCTTCACATGGCTGTCCTTTTTTTTTTTTTTTTTTTTTTTAACAAAATTGTATTGATCGTCATTTTTCTTCACAGCATATATGTACATAAAATAGCATATCTGTGCATTGTACATTATAAGACAGTCCAAAAAACATATTCTAACAGTGCTCATGCTACACCTTACAAAAGTCCACTGTCTTTTGTTACAAGCAGCGTTATTAACTTCTACTTGCTCCATGACTTAACCTTTACTAAGCCAATCTGAGGATAGTGTGGTAGCATACCAACTCGCCTATAACAAACAGTACTGGACTTTGCGCACTCTTATATTGCTGTCTTACCTGGACATAGCATACTTAGAACCCCACAACTGTAGTTCACCCACCCCCACCCTCTGATCCTGCATATGTACATAAACAAATAAAATTCTCTCCAGAGTCGCTCGCCAGCATTGGCTCAAACATTTTCCGCATTTCCATCTCACTGATACAGATACCCAGGGTCAGGCCATTCTAATCTATAGGTGTAGTCGCCACCTTGGGTATTACTGAGATTAGTGTCTAAGGGTATGTCCAAAGATCTACATGCCTCCAACATGATGTCCCAGTCTATCGCAATCGGGGTCTTGCGCAGTCCCCTGGCCTCTTCCAGCCTCAGTGCAGCGCTCTGTGCAACACCCCACCGCATCAGTTCGCTGTGCCATGCATGAATAGAAGGTGGCGTCTTCGACTTCAACCGCATGGTGATCGCTTGCACCGCCAAGAGGAGCGCTAGGTTTTCAAATCTATATTGCACTTTATACTTAGAAGTTCCATTCCGTAATCCAAGAATACAGCTCCCCACCGTAGCACCTATTTCCCTCTTTGTGATTTCCGCTGTGTGTCCCCGAATCAAGGCCCAATATCTACCGATCCGTGGGCAGGACCATATCATGTGTGCTAGGTCTGCTCCCTCTCACTGGCATCTAGGGCAGTGGTGACGTGCCGTCGGGTACATCCTGTCGAGCCTACGTGGTGTAAGGTACGCCCTGTGCAGTATCATAGTTTGAATATATTTAAAGCGCGCGTTCCGTGATACCCTTTTAGGGTGTTCCAACACTTTCTCCCATTCCTTATCCTCAAGCGCCCTGTCCATGACCCCCTCTCAGGCGGTGCGAAGCGGTGTCAGATCTACTTGGGCATGGGAGCATAGACCTACTTATAACCACCTAATGAGATGACGTCCCCTACCCATGTAGTACAATGTTTTGACTAGGTCATTAGTGGGGGGCTCTTGTCTCTGCGGGGCCCAGTACTTTCGGACATATTGTAGCAGTGCGGCATGTAAGAGGTATAGATGATCTGGTGCTCCCGTTTCCCGAACAAAATTATCGTGGTCTAGTAACATCCCCTCACCGAAGAGGTCTGCAACTGTAGTGACCGCTACATCCACCCAGGGTGTAAGCCTGCACATGGACAGTCGTCTGCCGTGTAAGGGAATACCAAGCAAAGGGATGTTACCGGCGTAGGCCGGGGAGACCCCTGTATACTGCAGCGCCGCCCTCCAACATCGCAACGCCGTGTGCAGAAGTGGGGGGAGGCCCCGCGGCATCTTGCTATGCGGCAATAAAAGGGTGTGTAGCGTCCCCTTACCTATATCCCGCTCAGTCGTCCCTATCTCCTGCAAGTTACGCCCTGCTATCCAAAAGGATAACCACTGTAGTTGACAGGCATAAAAATACACCCTAAAATCAGGTACCCCTAGACCCCCTCCAGCCGTGCTGCGCTTCAACTTCTTTGGGCTAATCCTCCGCCTTCCCAACCCCCAAATAAGGTCAACCAGCAAGGTGTTCATCAATTTAAAAGTGCTATTCGGGAGCATAAGTGGTATGTTCGTAAAATAATAGAGTAGTCGCGGAAGGACCAACATTTTGGCAATCGATGCCCTGCCTGCCACTGACAACGGAAGGGATGTCTCAGAGCTCTGTTCAGGTTGCCTTCTAGCATATCCGTTTGGGTCCTATATACGTGGATGCCTAAGTACTTAAACGTGTGGGGAGCAACCTTAAACCTCAGCAAGCCAAATCGAAAGTCCGGTAGAGGCGCCTGCTCTTTAAAGAAGAAAACCGTAGATTTCGCCGGATTAATAGCTAGACCTGACAGTCTCTCAAAGGAGGCGAATAGCGCAGCCATAGCATCCATAGGGGAGCTGAGGTCGCGCAGGTATAGTATGATATCATCGTCATATGCCGATAGCAGGTGTGTGGTGTCGCCTACAGTGATCCCCCAAGTCGGTCAATTCCGCCCTGATCCTTAATGCCAAGGGTTCAAGTGCCAGTATAAAAATAAGCGGTGAGAGCGGGCACCCCTGTCTTGTACCCCTATATATTTTATATGCTGCTGAGATATGCCCTCCTGTCCGTGCCGTGGCTGTGGGAGCATTGTATAGGAGTCAGATCCAGGCAATGTACTCTTCCGGCAGCCCAAATCTTGCTAGGGTCCTAAATATGAATTCCCATTAGATTGTGTCGAACGCCTGACGCATATCTAACGAGATACAGCCCGCTTAGTCTGCTCGGCTCGGGGCCTCTGCAAGAAGGTGGTGCAGTTTTCTAGTGTTCAGGGATGTACTGCGCGCTGGTAAAAAGCCCGTCTGGTCTATATGAATCAGTTTGTGTAGTGTTGGCAGGAGTCTGTTGGCCAGGATTTTACTAAGTATTTTGTACTCCGTCGACAATAATGATAGGGGCCGGTAACTAGCCGTATCTGTGGGGCCCCTGCCCGGTTTCTGGAGTGATATCACTAGCGCCTGCGCTGTAGTGAGGGGCAAAGCTCCTCGTTCAATGCTTCTTTTTATAGGATTTCCAATTGGGGTACAAGGAGATCCGCATAAGAGGTATAAAATTCAGCTGGTAGGCTGTTCAACCCAGGGGTTTTGTTGCGGGGGAGGCCCTTAATTGCAGCCCTGATTTCGGACCGAGTTATTGGGCCCAGCAATTTTTTCTGAGCCTCCGCCGACAGTTGGGAGCATTGAATTGTGGATAAAAACTCGTCTATGGCCGTACCTACTTCCTCCTCAGGCGCACTGTAAAGTCTGGCGTAATATTGCCTGCAGGCTTCATTAATTGTTCCTTGGGTAGCCGCTATACCTCCCGTGATGTCAGTAACCTCATTAATCACAACATTGGGGGGGTCATCCCGCAGTAGTTTCGCCGACAACGTCCCCGCCTTGTCTGCTTCTGTGTGGGTCAATTGAGTGTATCTTTGATGGTCAATGACTCGGAGGGACTCCAAGACTTCGGCATGTCTGATTCTAGCTTCCTGCAAGGGGGCACGTTGGTCCTCGTCCTGCACAGCTTCCTGCTCCAATCTACTGAGCTTCTCCTCAATGTCTATCAAAGACTTATTTATTTCTGTCTTGCCCTTACTGTTGCCCCTATGGCCTTACCACGAACCACTGTTTTAAAGGCGTCCAACTCGATCAGTCTGGTGGACGCTGTGTTACTGTTGTCAGCAAAATACTGCCGGATGGTGTCCAACATGGTAGCGTGGAACACTGAATCCTCTAGCATTTGAGGCCACAACCGCCATGTTGGCACTGGGGTGGGCACCCTGCCCCATCCAAGCACCACCTCTAACGGACTGCGGTCGGAGAAGGTCTTCGCTAAGTATGTAGTATTCAGAACCTGCATTGCAATAGTACAGGAGCAGTACATCCTATCAATTCGCGTGTGTAACATGTGTACTGGGGAGTAGAAGGAATATTCACTGTGTGATGGGTGTCTCATCCTCCACACATCGCATAACCCCCAGCCATCTGCCCATTCACACAAGGCATTTGCTTGTTTACAGACCCCCGTCCCATGCAGAGGAGGGTGCGACCTATCCAGCAATACATTCATCACAGCATTACAATCCCCCCGATGATCCATGGATAGCTTTCCCACCCCACTAGGGCAGTTGACAACCTACATAGGAACTTGTCCTGATCCAAGTTTGGCGCATATATGGAGCCCAGTACTACCGGTTGGCCATCCAAGGTGCCCCTGGCCAGGACGTACCATCCTTGCTGATCTGTTCTCTGCTCTGCTAGCACGAATGGCACTCCATGCCTGACCCAGATCGTAGCGCCCTGTGCATACCCCGAACATGTGGTTGAGAACACCTGCCCTCTCCATTTCTTACGCAGCTTCCCTACTTCCAACTCAATCAAATAGGACTCTTGAAGGTACACTATCTGCGCCTTAATAACTGTGCATGCACTCTATGCCTGTTCTGAACTGACCCCAGACCCCTAACATTCCACGTTATTATGGTAAACTTATTCTGTATCTGCATCACATGTCTGGATGTGGCCACCGTATAGGCAGCGGATCTGGTGTAGTGCCGTACCAACGTAATAGAGTGTACCTCGCAGGACCATTACCCTCCCCAACCAGTCCCAATACTCGGTCCAGTCGGAAAACTATACCGGACCACCCAACTAAACAGGAAACACAGAAACTCGTGTAACATCTATGCAAAGCGTTTACATATTGGGGTACGTGGCCAAACCTACCCATGCAGCGCTTTCTCCTGCTCCGATTTGCCCTGGAATTCAAACGGCCCCCGGGCCATAATTACACGTAATACAATGCCTGTATAACACATATATTGGTAAAAAATAACGCAGTCCTATACATTACTGTCCAGGTGCGAGTTCGTAACACTGTTCACCCAGTTCCGGGAATCAGTCTATCCGCAGTTTGTGGGGTTACTGAGGGGAAAAAGGGCCACACTCCCATCCGAGTCCGATTTCTGGGTGTCTACTTCAGACGTAGTCTGGTCGCTGATCTGCGCCGTAGTCCGGAATGAGGAAACCGCAAGAATCGCCGTAGCCTTGTCGCACTGTATTTGTTGAGTCGTCGGTCGGAGATGTGTGTTCCTTTTGCGTAATCGTTTTGAAACGCGGCGTCCCGCCGCGCGGCCACTTTGCATAGTGGATGTCGAGGTCTTAGAGTGTGCCATCGATTGCCTCCCCAGCTCCATCACTTCCAACCATTCCTCTACGTCACCTGGACTCTCAAAAAAATAAGTTTTCCGTTCATGAATTATCCTCAACCGCGCCGGGAAGAGAATGGCGTATGGCAGGTTCAGTTCTCGTAGCTTCCTCTTGACCAACAAAAAGGAGGAGCGCTGCTTCTGCACAAGAAGCGTGCAATCTGGGTACAACGAGACCTTGGTATTCTCAAAATTAATTTGGGGCATCTCTCTTGACTTCTGTAGCAGCGTGTCCCGGTCTCTGTAGTTTAACAGTTTAATTATGAGTGGCCTTGGTGGGGCCCCCGGTTTCGGACGGCCCGTGGGGATTCTGTGTGCCCGTCGGCCCCCTCGCTTCTCTCCGGCAGACCTATGACACGGATGTTGTTCCTCCACGCTCTTCCTTCCGCATCCTCCACGCGGTCCATGAGGGTGGCTACCTGGGACTGGAGTTGTTTGATATCAGCGGTGTTTTGGATTTGCTGGGGGGACAAGGCTTTTAGTTCCACTGTGTGATCTTTTACCTTATCTGCAAGTTTGGCGTGATCCGCCCGGAGCAACGACAGGCCAGATGTTAGAGCGCCGATTTGCGTCTCTATGGCTTTTCTAGAGTCTCGCACTTCCTGTAATATCAAGTCCAGCTTGTGCGCCGGCTCTGCTGTGTTGGTAGGTGGTATGCAGCTGGCCTGCTGGGAGCCGCCCGACGATAACGCGTTCTCCGGGACATGGTCGGTTCCATCCTCACCTTCAAATTGTTTTCCCTTCACGCGCCCCATCTCAGCGTGTGAAGACGCCCTGCCCCCTGTGGTCGAGTCAGAGCGACAGCGTGGCACTCCCCAACTCAGTGGGGGAAGCTCCTGTATTGTTTGGCAGCCCCCGCTGTACCGTGATCCCAACTGTCTACACGCAGCACAGTCCGTCACGCACTCCACCAAGCACCAGTCTGTAGACCACCGGTCCGCACCACCGTATGCAGTGCCCCAAATGACAGTCTTCTGCCACAGCCGCAATGCGCCGTCCAGTCATGCAGTTCTGATTCTTCAGCAGGCGGTCAGGGGAGCCGGGGCACTCCAGGTGTCACACACTGTAGCAGCACTCCAGGACCTGCACCAATGGTCGTTATGGCCACTCCACCAGTCGTGCACAGTGCCAAGTAGCCAGTCACTCTGCCGTCCACAAGCTCGCCTCAGTGCACTGACACAGGCGCTCGTGCGAGCATACAGCTGCAGCACTGTCTGGGGGGGAGCCCGCAGCTCTCCGTAGGAATCTGCCCCTCCGGGTGTTCTGGTGGTGGCACTCACCCACGTCCTCCTGTCGTTTCTTGGGCTCGCCCCCTCGGTTGCATGGTCCTGTGTGGCCCGCACCAGATCCCCGGCGCTAGCGTAATCGCGCCCTGGGACTCGCGCTCCAGGCCAGCCCACCCGAGCCGCGCCGGGTGCGTCCCGTCGTTTGTGCCAGTCAGGTGGCAGTTCGGGATGCTGCCTGCTCACCGCGACGCCGCCCATGGCCTCCAGTCGCTGAGCCTCGTTGGACCTCTCGATGAAGGCTGTCCTCCGCCAAATCTCTCCGTGCAGCGATCGGGCCGTCCCAGGCTGCACGGCGCCCCGCAGGCCTCAACAGCGATGATCTGCTCGCTCCACAACACTGACCTCTCCGAAAGCCAAAAAGCGCTACGAGGGTCGGCACTAGCTAGCTGCTGCTGCGCCCGAGTTAGGCAGGCGACAGAGTCCTCGGGATACGGCAAGTCTGCAGGATGATTACTGCCCGGGTCCGGAGCTCCCTCAACAGGCGACCGCCATGATCGGCAGTTGGCCACACCCCCTCACATGGCTGTCTTAAGGCAGTCACTGGGTTCTCATGTGATTCCCACCTTCAGATTTCACTCTGAATGGGAGGGAAGCTTTTTGGTCCAAATGCCTAAGGCCTGAACCTCCTGTTCCATATCCATGCCACCCTTTTCTTTGCTCCTTAAGACAGGATGAAAATGTTCTCATTTCATTGTAACAGTGGGAAAAACAAACATTAGCATTTAAGATTTCTATATTGCTATTACATGGTTACCTTTGGCCACCTGTGAGATGGTGTAATGGTATGTGCGTGTATAAAGTGCACCATAAAATTGCTGTAACTTGCTTATCAAAGTTGCTGACAAACCTCAATGGATGCCAGGCCCCCTGTCTTGTGTGCAGATTGTTTTGAGTCCTGATGAGTTGGGTCTGACATCCACAAATTAGAAGAAGGGGCAACAATTTAGAAACACAGAAGGCCTATTTACAAACTGTTTTGTAGTTTGTTTAGTAGGACTGCAGTAGTACTACTCTTGTACTACAAACTGTAATTCACAAATCTACGTGTGGAAACCTGTGCCTCAGTTTCTCCTATCGTTTCTGCGCAGAGATCTTCGTCACTCTCACATAGATCCGTGCACAGTTAAGTCAACATTTAGATAGTTAAGGGTGGAGGCACATTGGGGAGTGTCTAGAATACAGGGAACACCTTCACCTAAATGAGAGAATTTTAGGGAGGGACGTGCAAATATAAACACCTACCCACTCAAGAGTAAGCCCATTGCTATTCACAAACTGTAATTCTAACGTTATTGCAGCCCAACATGCCCCAAAACTGTTGTACATGTATTCCAGCGCAGCTTTGGAGTGAGTTCATCTATACACATACCCACAGACAGATACTGTAAAATCTCCCATGTAAAACAACTGTGGTAGGGTCTTAAAAAAACACCCAATAGAAAATAAGGCTAAATAAATAAATGTATCTGGCTTTTTAAAATATGTACATAAATGTTGTTCAAATAGTGTATATTATAAAATTAAGAGTTATTTTAATGTTAAATGAATAATAAACTTTTGGTAAATAACGATTAGTGTTTAGAATGAATTCTATACATGACTTATGAATTTTAAAAACATATTACATTAAAAATGTAACATAAGTGTTTTTTTTGTTCTATGGAGATTTTTTACAATTAACTGTATTTTAATCCATTTATTTAATCCACATTTAAGTTCATCTTTAACATTATATTTGAATAATTATATGTATAGAATATATACAATTATTCCACATGAATATTTTATAATAAAATATTTATATTTTTTTAAAGTATAATAAAAGTTTGATGCATTTTCTATACTTTACCATTGGCAGATCTCTGCACCTGTGGCAGGGACCTTCGCTTAGGAGTGAAAAGCTCCTGTGAAAAGCTATGAGTAGTAACTTTACACTAGTAAATCCTGTTCTAGGAGGCCTCCCCAGTGGCGAAGACATCTAAGTCTACACCTAGGAGTAACTTTGCACTTGGCAGTGAGGAATAACAAAAAGTTTAAAGTTACTACCAGGTACATTAGTAGATTTACACGTTTCAATTTGCCTTTGTGAGTACCTTATTCATGAAGGCCCACAACCTGCAGCTGGTTTCTTCTTATCTGCTCATGGCCCTACCCTTTTGTTGACTAACTGCAACACTTCTAATCATGTCCTAAGCAACACCAGTCAACATCATTCAGTCTTCTTTGGGGGGGATTGAAAAGTCGTCCATCTTGCTGCCTTACCTATCTTGTGTTTTGTGTATCTGCAGAATCTCACCACTCTTGTTTAGAAACCTCATTTCAGCATTGTTGCAGATATTCCATAAGGTTTGTCTGAACCAGTGGTTCTTGGTTATGGGGCAGGTAGCACTGTTTACAGAAGGAATATGCTACTTACCAGTATGCATCTGTTCTTGGCATGTAGAGCTGCAGAGTTGTACACTTAGCATAGATCGCCATCTGGTGTTGGGCCCGGATGTTTGCAGTTTGTTTTTCTTCTTGGACAGTCTTTGGAAGTCACGAGTTTGGTGACTCCTCCTTCGGTCCGTACTGCGCATGGGCTTCGGCTCCATCCTCAGATTGTTTTTCGCCAACAGGGAAATGATGGAGCGTAGTAATAACAGTGAGAAACCCACGTGTTGTATCTAAATAAGATGTACTGGAACGGATACAGGTAGCCGGGGAGGCGGGTGGGCGTGTACAACTCTGCAGCTCTACATGCCAAGAACAGATGCATACTGGTAAGTAGCATATTCCGTTCGAGGCATATGAGCTGCAGATTGTACACTTAGCATAGATTATATAGCAGTACCCAACCCTAGCGGCGACCACCGGTATCCGTTGCAGCTGTTTGAAAAAGTGTCTTTAGTACAGCCTGGCCCACCCTAGCTTGCTGCTTGGAGTGCACATCTACACAGTAGTGTTTTGTGAAGGTGTGCGGTGTAGACCATGTGGCTGCTTTGCAGATGTCATCTAAGGGTATATTCCCTAGAAAAGCCATAGAAGCCCCTAACTTTTTTGTAGAGTGGGCTTTAGGGGGAACAGATAATGTTCTCTTTGCCTTTTGATAGCAAATTTGTATGCATTTTACAATCCACCTAGCTATCCCTGATTTTGAAATGGGGTTGCCTTTATGTGGTGGAGAGAAGGAAACGAACAATTGTTTAGTCTTCCTGAAGGGTTGCGTTCTTTGTATGTAGTATAGCAACGCCCTTTTTACATCAAGTGTGTGTAAGGCCCTTTCTGCAACAGATTGGGGTTGCGAAAAGAAGACAGGTAATTCCACTGATTGATTGAGGTGGAAGGGGGAAATGACTTTGGGCAGAAACTTCGGATTTGTGCGAAGTATGACCTTGCTGTGATGCATTTGTATGTAGGGTTCCTGTATGGTGAACGCTTGTATTTCACCAACCCTTCTAAGGGAAGTGATAGCTACAAGGAAAGCTGTTTTCCAGGTGAGAAACTGTAGCTCACATTTGTGCATTGGTTCGAAGGGCGGACCCATTAGTCGTGTAAGAACTAAATTTAGATTCCATACAGGGGAAGGTGGTGCCCTGGGAGGAATTACTCGTTTAAGGCCTTCCATGAAGGCTTTAATAGCGGGCACTCTGAAGAGTGATAAATGCTGCCTGTTTTGTAGATAAGCAGCGATCGCTGCTAGGTGTAGGCGTATGGATGAATATGCCAGGTTACACCTGTAAAGATGGAGCAGATAGCATATGATGTGCTGTATGGATGCATCTAGGGGGTTGATTGTATTGTTACGGCAGTAAATTACAAATCTTTTCCACTTTGCGGCATAGCATGCTCTAGTGGTAGGACGTCTGGCTTCCATGATGATGTTCATGCAATCAGGGGGAAGGTTAAGGTATCCGAATTCTAAGATTTCAGGAGCCAGATCGCCAGGTTGAGCTGAGCTGGGTCCGGGTGCCTGATTTCTCCATGGTTCTGGGTTAGGAGGCATGGGGAAAGGTGCAGTTTTTGATGTGGTACCACTGATAGTTGTAGTAGCGTGGTGTACCACGGCTGCCTGGCCCACGTCGGAGCTTCCAGAATGAGTGTGAGGGAGTGCTGTTGTAGCTTCCTGACCACTAATGGAATTAGTGGGAGAGGTGGAAAGGCGTATGCAAATCTGCCTGACCAGTTCATCCATATCGCATTGCCCTTGGACAATGGGTGTGGGTATCTGGCGGCGAAGCTTGGGCATTTTTTGTTTTCGTGGGTGGCGAAGAGGTCTATTTGAGGATGCCCCCACTGTTTGAAGAATGGGTGAAGAACTTGTGGATGCAGTTCCCATTCGTGTAGTTGTTGCGTTTGTCTGCTGAGCAGATCTGCCATGGTGTTTTGTACTCCTGGAACGTGCTGTGCCAGGAGAAAGATGTTTTGGGGAATTGCCCATCTCCATATGCTCTGGGCTAAGCGGGAGAGCTGGGGAGAGTGTGTCCCCCCCTGTTTTTGTATATAATACATCGCAGTCATGTTGTCTGTGCGAATGAGGACTGCTTTGCCCGAAATCTGTTTTTGGAAAGATTTTAGGGCTAGAAAGATCGCTAAGAGCTCCAGGTGGTTGATGTGGAGCGATTTTTGCTGTGGCGTCCATAGACCTTGCATGGTGAGGTGTAGGAGGTGCGCTCCCCAGCCGGAGAGCGATGCGTCCGCTGTTAGAATCACCTGAGGAACCGGGTCCAGGAACGGCCGCCCTTTGGAAAGGTTTGTGGTGTTCCACCACTGCAGAGAGTGATGTGTGCGGCCGTCCACCAACACCAGATCCGTCAGCTGACCCTGGGCCTGGTTCCACTGTTGTGCTAGGCACTCTTGAAGTGGACGCATGTGGAGTCTTGCATGGGGTACTATGAAGATGCAAGACGCCATCATTCCTATGAGCTTCATAAACACTCTTGCTGGAAGAGAGTGTTGAGGAAGGAATGTTTTGCGTAAGGCTTGAATGCTTGTGATTCTGGCTGAGTTTGGATAGGCAATACCTTTGGAGGTGTCTATAGTGGCCCCGAGATATTGCTTTGTGTGAGATGGTATGAGGTGGGACTTTTGGTAGTTCACCGTGAAGCCTAGCTGATGAAGCAGTTGGATGGTGCTGTTTGTATGTTGCACGCATTAGTGGTAGGACGTGGCTTTTATCAGCCAGTCGTCTAAGTAAGGGAAGACGTGAATGTGTTGACGTCTGAGATGTGCTGCTACTACTGCTAGGCATTTGGTAAACACCCGTGGTGCAGTGGTGACCCCGAAGGGGAGAACCGTGAATTGGTAATGTTGCCCGTCCACCACGAACCTGAGGTATTTCCTGTGAGAGGGGTGTATTGGAATGTGAAAGTATGCGTCTTTCAGATCCAAGGTTGTGAGAAAGTCTCCCTGACAGAGGAGTGGGAGGACTTGTTGTAGGGTGACCATGTGAAAATGGTCTGAATGTATGTAGGCATTTAGAGGCCGGAGGTCCAGAATGGGTCTGAGGGTCCCGTCTTTCTTTGGTATTAAGAAATATAGGGAGTAGACCCCTAGATTTCGTTGATTGACGGGGACTTGCTCTATAGCGTGTTTTTGGAGGAGTGAGAGTACCTCTTGTTTGAGCAGTGTGGAATGTTCTTGAGACATTGGACGGTGCCTTGGTGGGATATTGGGTGGGGTAGATGTTAGCTCTAGACAGTACCCTGACCGAATGATTTGGGTCACCCATTTGTCCGATGTTATGGACTCCCATACGTGGATAAAGTTTTGTAGTCTGCCCCCGACCGGAGTGGAATGGTCTGGGGGGAGCGGAGGGGAGTCATTGTGCGGGTGGGGTGGCAGAACGGGTGTTGTTGGTTTTGCCCCTGCCCTTATTGTTGTTGCCCCTGTAACCACCTCTTTGATTGCCCTTTGAAAAGGTATTTTGAGGAGGGGATTTGTAGGAGGTAGAGGCGTTATCGGTGGAGGAGCCTCTGCCTGTGCCACGAAAGGACGAGCGTCGAAAGGAACGTTTAGAGGCTTGTGTTTGGAGTGCCCCCATAGACTTTGCTGTGTCTGTGTCTTTCTTCATCTTTTCGAGCGCTTCGTCTACCTTTGGCCCAAAGAGTGTTTGCTGGTCAAAGGGGTGATTGAGTATGGATGCCTGGACTTCAGGCTTGAACCCTGAGATCCTGAGCCAGGCGTGGCGACGAAGCAGGACACTGGTATTTATGGCCCTAGAAGCAGTGTCGGCTGCATCAAGGGCACACTTAATGGAGGTGTTTGTAATTAGTTTACCCTCCTGTATCAGGTCATGAGCCTTGTGCTTGTATTTTTCTGGAAGGTGCTGCATAAGAGCCTCTAGTTCGTCATAGTGTGCTCTATCATATCGCGCAAGCAATGCTTGTGTGTTTGCAATGCGCCACATGTTTGCAGCTTGGGAGGCGGTGCGTTTACCAGACGCGTCCAGGAGTTTAGATTCCTTGTCTGGCGGTGGGGCATCTCCTGAGGATTGGGAGTTAGCCCGCTTTCTAGCTGTGGAGACAACTAGGGAATCTAGGGGAGCAGGGCCCTTGATGTAAGCAGGGTCTGTGGGTGCCGCCTTGTATTTCTTCTCTATTCTAGGGTTCAGTACTCTGGCCCTGACAGGGTCTTTGAACACCTCTGTAGCGTGCTTGGTGACACCCTTAAGCATGGGTAAAATGGAAGTGGATTTGTCTTGTATATCAAATGTATCCAGTAGGAAGTCTTCTTCCACTGGTTCACTGTGCATGTCCACCCCATGGTAGTGTGCTGCTCTCTGCACTAAATGATGAAACCCTAAGGAGTCCTCTGGAGGAGACGGCCTTGATGGGTATAGGTCGTCCTGAGGTACATTGGGTATATCAGGGTTATTGTAATCCTCCCATGGATCTGGGGTCCCTGGTGGAGTGGGATCCATTGGGGCGTCCGCCGGGTAATTGTCCGGGTCCCCGTCATCCGGATCTGGGGATGGGGCCGGATCGTAGTGAGGTAAAGGTGGCGGAGACCTGTGAGGTGGAGGGGGTGGAGGAGGTGGAGGAGGTAGGGGAGGCGGTGTTGGGGAGGGCACTCTGAGGGGAGAAGTAGCAGAGTCCTTCCTTTTGGGTGGAGGAGGAGGAGCCGGAGCATCAAGGCGTCTTTTCTTGGTAATTAAAGTCAAAAGCCCAGTCTTTGGATCTTTGGACAAAGTCTTTTGTAAAGGGTCTGGTGTAAACCGAGCCAATGGTGCCGAGCCGTCTGTCGGCACCGGTGATGTCGGAACCGGGGGTTTCGATGGTTTGTGTGCGCCATGCTTTCTTGAGGTCTCCGGGTGTTTCGGCGTCGAATGATGTTTCGACGCCGGAGCGTCGGTGCCGACAGATTTGTGTTTGTGTTTGGTCGGCACCGAGTGTCCAGGCTTCGGCACCGGTGGTTTCGGAGTCGAGCTGGATTTTGCAGTCTTCGGTGCCGGATGCTGTTTTTCGGCACCGGGCGTCGGCTGGCTCGATCCCGAGCTGCCGTGAGACTTTGGGGGCCTCGACACCGGGCCCGAAGGTGGGGTGATCGAGGCTTTGGTTTTGGTTTTGCCCAGGCCGGCAGGCGAGGGAGTAACCTGAGTCTCTTTGGTTTTCGGCGCGGGGGTGGGAGGGGGCATAGTACTCACGGCCCGCTGCGCTGGTGTAACGTCCTCCACGTCGGAGTCGTCGGCCTCGGAAGCGCTGACGACGTCTTCCTCCTGCTCGGTGTGTGTTTGCCCCGAAGCTTCGGCGTCGTCTCCGAAAATGTCCGGTGGAGCTGCAGAGGATGAGTGCGCCATGGTGCGTCGAGCTCTTCGATCTCGGATGGTCTTCTTCGATCGAAAAGACTTGCAGGCGGGGCAGTCTCTAGCCTCGTGTTCCGGAGAGAGGCAAAGGTTACACACCTGATGGAGGTCGGTGTGGGGAAATTTAGACCCACATTTTGGGCACTTTTTGAACGGAGTCCTTTCCATCGGCCGGGACCGGAGTCGCGGAGGGCCCGAAGGCCGGTGTCGATGTACGGGATGGAGAAAGTGCCGCTTCGAGAGATGAAGATGATGAAGGAACTCGAAGAATCGAGGATTTTCCGTCGAGGCTGGAACCGTAGAAGTTCGAAGCCGGAGCACGAAGTATCACATCCGAGCCCGATGGCGGAAAAAAACAATCTGAGGATGGAGCCGAAGCCCATGCGCAGTACGGACCGAAGGAGGAGTCACCAAACTCGTGACTTCCAAAGACTGTCCAAGAAGAAAAACAAACTGCAAACATCCGGGCCCAACACCAGATGGCGATCTATGCTAAGTGTACAATCTGCAGCTCATATGCCTCGAACATTATTTTCTTATGTCTGTCCTTCACATCCTTTTGATGGTAAGCCAAACTCTGTTTTTGTATTCCTCAGTAACCGTGTCACACACCTGCTGGGCCCCAGGGAAGTGCCACACAATATATAGGGCCTGATTATGCATTTGGTGGTGTGGGAGTGGGGTGGCACGCCAGCGCCCCGCTCCCACATCGCCAAACTCCGCTGTCGACCTCCCGCAGGATTACAAGTTGTAATTCACAATCACCCTTTTCATCAGTCTATCCTCTGCATCACATTGCTGCACTCCATAGCTGACCTCCCATGTGAGGGTGAGTTCCATTGGTGGATCGTCATATTATGCAGGATCCAGCGAGGCAAAAGAGCACACCTCAAGTCAAGAGACATGCTGCTGTTTGTCCCAGGGGCCTACCTGGAATCAACAGGCTCTGCTCCTGACATCCGAGATCTCGTTTTCTCTAAAGGGCAGGACTATTTATTGGATGACTTCACACACTGGTGAACTTATCCTCCGATTTATCCCTAAATTTTCCTTTTGTCTATATGTCTGCATTCTAATTAGCTAGGGTTTTTTCCCTGCTATGAAAGGCTTTGGAGACTATGTTGACAGTAGTGTTTTTGTGGTTTTCTTTGTTTAGGCGGTGGAAGAAATGGACTTGAATAAAAGGGCATATGCAGGTAAGAGTGAATAATAATAAGTCATCTGTTGCTGTTGTCTGAAGAGTTGACTTCCGTCGTTGCGCTGTTATGTGTAGTCACAGTAACGGAGCCGTTTTCTGAAACATGCATGCAATGCTTGTGTTAACTTAACCTCAGCCTATTAATGTTAAAAGTGCCTATTGTTCCTGGTGCGGCAGCACTTTTCTTTGTGAGATGAGCTGGGGGTGCTTCTCCTCTGCTGCACGTGATTAAGCAATGACCACGAAATGCTTGCCCAGAGGCACGCGGGGCCTAAAGAGCTCTTCCATGATCGTTAATCTGGGCAAGGATGCTTCATTACCGTAACTGCAAACATGAGACAGGCACCCCGACCCATGACAGTAACTTAAATACACGATGTAACAGGAGAGAATGCACATAATAATAGGGGCATATGGCGACGTGATAAAACTGGTACCACGGAAACTTGGGGCATCTAATGGTGGGAACACATGCCCATCAATGTAACTTGCACAATGTGGAGATGGGTTCACAGTCCCATTGCGATTACTTGGCTTGAGTTGGTAGGTGAGCTCTCCCAATACAGTAACTCTGACATGGGCTGGTGGGGAGGGGCCTCAACGGCGGCTCCACCACTAAGGCGCAGGAGCGCCACCCCACTGCATTTTGAGCAGTGGAAAAAGGAAAAATAAAATGATAATAACACTGTGCTATTATCATTTTATTTTTCCGTTGTCAGGCAGGTTTAGGCTGCTTCCCATGGATTGGTCTGGGGTGCTTCCCGCAGATGGGAATAGGCTGCTTCCAGTGGAAAGGGTTAGGCTGCTTCCCATGGATGGGCCTAGGGTGCTTCCTGCAGATGGGAATAGGCTGCTTCCAGTGTATAGGTTTCAGCTGATTTTTAGGGATGGGCCTATGGTGCTTCCTGCTGATGGAAATAGGCTGCTTCCAGTGGATAGGTGTAGGATGCTTCCCATGGATGGTCCTAGGATGCTTTCTGCGGATGGGAATAGGCTGCTTCCAGTGCGTAGGGTTAGGCTGGTCCACATGGATCGGCCTAGGGTGCTTCCCGCAGATGAGAATAGGCTGCTTCCAGTAGATAGGTTTAGGCTGATTCCCATGGATGGGTCTAGGGTGCTTCCCGCAGATGAGAATAGGCCGTTTCCAGTGGATAGGTTTAGGCTGCTTCCCATGGATTGGTCTGGGGTGCTTCCCGCAGATGGGAATTGGCTGCCTTCAGTGGATAGGTTTAGCTTGCTTCCCATGGATGGGCCTAGGGTGCTCCTGCAGATGGGAATATGCTGCTTCCAGTGGATAGGTTTAGGCTGCTTCCCGCAGATGGGAATAGGCTACTTCCAGTGT
The DNA here is from genome assembly GCF_964204655.1 of Triturus cristatus. Taxonomy (NCBI): domain Eukaryota; kingdom Metazoa; phylum Chordata; class Amphibia; order Caudata; family Salamandridae; genus Triturus; species Triturus cristatus. The sequence continues at coordinate 845,775,903 of NC_140586.1, read as the reverse complement.
ATAGGGTTAGGCTGTTTCCAATGGATGGGTCGAGGGGGCTTCCTGCAGATGGGAATAGGCTGCTTCCAGTGTATAGGTTTCAGCTGCTTCCCGTGGATGGGCCTATGGTGCTTTCCGCAGATGAGAATAGGCTTCTTCTAGTAGATAGGATTAGGCGGCTTCCCATAGATGGGCCAAGGGTGCTTTCTTCAGATGGGTATAGGTTGCTTCCACTGGATAGGTTTAGGCTGCTTCCCATGGATGGGTCTAAGGTGCTTTCCGCAGATGGGAATAGGCTGCTTCCATTGGATAGGTTTCGGCTGCTTCCCAAGGATGGGCCTAGGGTGCTTCCCGCGGATGGGAGTAGGCTGCTTCCAGTGGTTTGTTTTTGGCTGCTTCGCACACACAGGCTTAAGATTCTCCCAGTTAGGCTGTTTGAGTGGACAATGGTAGACCGCTTCATACGGATTCACTTTGTGCTTTGTCTGGACTAGGCTGCTTCCACTGGAAGGGCGCAGACAGCTACTGTTCCTACTTTCTGTAGCTCAGCTTAGTCTGCTTTCGGTGGATGGGGTTATACTAGCCTAGGCTTCTCCATCGAGTAGCTCGCGAGTTGCTGGTAGCTCTCAATCTATCTGTGAGTGGCTCTCTTGTGTGCAGCTCTGCCTGCTAAATTAAAAGCTTTTGCTTGGTTGAAGTATTCTATGTAGAACAAAATGGAAAAGTGTTTAGTCAAGACAAAAACGTGTGTATCTTCAGAACCCATAATTTCTCAAATATTTTTAAAAGTGATATTTGAATTATAAATTATGTAGCATTGGGAGACTTATGACTAATATTAGTACCTTGGTAATATTACCTTGGTGCCAGGGGCATTGCAGCTGTGGCTGTTACGTGTTATGCTCTTATTATTAAAAAGCTTGGATACTCCTGTCTAACCAGTAGTGTGTGTGGAGATGCTATGATGCTTCTGTTGTGGATGAATATATTAGGCTATCTCCCTTAGACGAAAGGTGCAAGATTGCTGAGGATGGGTTGGGCTGCATCCTCTTTATGTCGAAAAGCACCATTCTATATAGAACGTGGACTGTTAAGTTGTTTTCTATGGAGGGATTTCCCCAAGTTGTTTTCTATGGGAGGCTGCTTTCTTTGAGAGTTTATAGGTAACGTTCCCTAGATGATCTGTACCCAGATGCTTTAATATCTGATTTGTTCTCTTGTGTAGATGCGTGCCTGCTACGGTCTGCAGTGCCGAGATGACCCTGGGCGATTTGAGCGCTATATTAAATTTAATTAATATTATATAACAACAATACATTTGAGTTTCTTCGCTGAGTTCAAGGGTGCAGGTGTTCTTCACTCTGAACCCTTGCTAAAATAGAGAAAGTTGTCCTACGCTTTCTTGTTTTCTAAAAACACTCTTATTTTTTTAAGTACGAGTCATAATTTACCACAAATTTTATTTAACAAGCCAGTAAAGCAAATTTGTGGAACTACAAATGGAGCATGTAAAAATAATGTAACTTGCCAGAGTTTATCAAACTACAGAGACTTTGGGGGTAACTCACCTATTTTCCTTTCTTCTGCCCACAGTCTGGGTGTCGGAGATCATGCTGCAGCAGACACAGGTGTCTACAGTAATTGCGTATTACAACGCCTGGATGAAGGTACGTGGTGCCCCACTACTAATGTGACTCCACAGAAAAAGGCACTGACCCCCGTACATCTCATAGTTATAAAATGAACAATTCTTTTACTTTAGTTTGTCAGCAGGAGTTGTTTTCAGTATGTTTTGGGAGGGTAAGTACAGAATTCTACCAACATAAAAGGGAAGCACCAATGGTCCTGTGACTAGGAGAGCAGCAGGGAGGCCAAGCTGTGCTGGCAGCATCGCTGGAGGAACGAAGAGGGCTAATCTCTGGAGCAAGTGTGTCTTGGTGGGACCAGCCTGGGCTGCGCCTGCGACAAAGCAGCAGGACATGCTCTGAGGCTATTTGCAGGAAGGAGCCACTGCCCCCACCTGTAGGGGGTGGTGCTAATAATGAGGAAGCTCTCGTCTGGAGGGTGACAATCTTCCTGTAATGATTGCGGAGATTAGATGGGAGAAACAAGCTCCACCAGCTCTACATTTATCCAGTGGTGTCCAGCAGGTCGGTGATCAGTCCGCAATCCGCTGACTGTTGATTGGGCAGTGTCTGTGTCGAGCTGGATGGGTGCGTGCTTTAATGATGACAGTTTGAACACCTTTACGATGAGTGTGACCAAGAGACTAGTAACCACACAGAAAGTAGCCTGTTTGAGTCCTCATGCACAGAATGTTTTAAGGGATTATATGAAATATCAGTGTAGGTTGATAAGTGAACCTGACTATCATGCCACACCGAGCCATCCGCCTCACAGCAAATCTGTCACTTACAGGGAACAACAGACCCTCTGTTACCCTTCCTATGGTTATCTGGGCAGAGGAATTCCTGAAGCTTGCATAACACATATACATGTATGCCCCATAAGTGAAGCCATTTCCTTTGCCAGGTTAGATTCTGGCACTTCTACTCTGTTGGGGACCGGTCCCTTGTTCCTTGCTGTGCAGTGTTGTATCATCAGTTTTAAGTTTACAGTTTTGTAAAGTTCAACAATACTGTAGTGAGGTACAAAAGCATAAAGCTATACAAAATACCCGAATAGAGTTAATACTGAAGAAAGCCATAAAAGCCTAAATGGTAGAAATGAATTAATAAAAAATGTATAAAAAAAATACAATAAACTTATAAACACAATTTTCTATAATAGTTGTGAAACAGTAAACAGTGTATTATACCAGCCATTGGCTAGCCACAAAAATCATTTAGCTAAAATACAACCCCTAAACAATGTTTTAAACATTTGTGAAAAGGGCATAGTCTCTGGCATTCTGAGTCACACTGGCAGACCATTCTCATCTTAGGAAAATATAGGAATAATAATAGAGGGAAATATATTTACCAAGAAAAAAGGGCAAAGCTCTCACACATAAACATATACAAAGCTCAATTTATTTTCTTACATATTCTGCAATTATTCTGTAGTAACGAGGTCCAGGATGTAGTTCAGGATGTTTTATTGTAGTAGGTTGCAGGTTCTGAAGAGCAGCCCCTCCAGGAGCAGCCTGCCTGCTGCTCAGCCCTTTCTCAACTGTCACTTCACCTCACAGGATCCCAGCATTCCAAAGGCATCATCACCCCAACATTCCATGCAGCACACAGCACAAACACACTGGCTGAGCATAACATTAACATGGGCAGGATACGACATATTCAATCATCTTATGTAAGACAATTCGGTTATATTGTATTGCAATGAGGTAGTATGTTCTTCCTGTAAGCTGTGTTCTCGGAAAAAAGCTATGTCAGTCATTCACGTTAAAATGCAAAAACAACAATTGATAGACAGAAAGCAGAACAATGTCATACATTCACCCTATTACAGAGATCTGGGCCTAAATCCATCGTTTATTTGCTCACCATGAAATTCCAGTTTGAACTCAGCCATATGCAAATCAGTCTTGACCCTGTGCCCAATGGGAACTGTCCATCATCTCCTTGTTTTTGCTTTGTTCGCATTAAGTTGGCAGGGTATGCCCTGACGTGGGTCCCTTGCTCACTTTGCCACTGGATTCAAGCTAGCCTGGCTGATGAGGGCTGTTAGCCCGAAACCGGTCCCAGGATGCTTGTTTCCGGTCCAGGGAAGACATGGCTTGTCAATTTTGGCTGGACTCTTCCCATGAGGCACAGGGTCAAGACTGATTTGCATACAGCTTTGTCTGAACTGGAGTGGCGAAGTGAGCTAAAGAACGATGATGGATTCAACCCAGATCTGTGACTGGGGGTGAGTGTCTGAAAGGTTTCAGCGCTCCGTCCATCATCTGCCTTGTGTTTGCTGAGTCATTCTCATCATCCAGTCTTAATGTGCAAATTTAGGTTCAAATAGAGGAAGTCCACATGAATTCGTTTGGATGGCCAGAACAGGAGTGTGATCTTTATGTCCAAGCTCCTCCAACCACAACCTGATTGGCACCTGATGTTAGATCATTGGTACCAGATGTGTTATGGTCCGAGCCTGAGGTCAGACAAGAGAAAGGGAGTGAGGCAGTCAAAAGGAGTGAGCGCTTTGGTCCTGGGCTGGGACACGAGCATGAAGGGAGGAGGTGAGCTGCGAGGGGCTTGTACCGGCAGCTCCTGTAGTGATAGGGAAGATAGCTCAGTGGGTTGGGACGGTGCGGTTGAAAACTGGAAATGGATACATAGTACATACATATATTTTTCCTATCACCTTGATGTGTATCATGAAAGGGCTTTGCCTATATCAACTCAAATACCTGTGCCCTTACCAGGAAATGTCTGATAGAGGAAAAAAACAACCTCAAACTTGAGAAAAAAAAATTGGAGCATTTTGCAGCAGCACCTTAGTGGTCAGCAACCCATCTCTTCAGGAAGTCATTGTCTGCAGAGCTGTGATGAACCAAGGACACACCTCAGTTTTAAAGAAGACTAGACACCCCTCTACTCTGGGGGTTGTCCTCCACCCCCTAGTCACATGGTTCAGATTTCTAAACCCCTGGCTTATGGACTCAGTCAGTGTGCCAGTACAAATTAGAAATCAAATTGGTGTAATCCAGACAGAACCCACTAAGCAAACTTGCGTAGAAAGTGGGTTGGTTACTATTAGTCCCGTAAGAGAACTTCAGGGACGGCAGTGAAACACCTAACTCTCTTTTGTTACGGAATGACACACTGAAGGATCACTGGAAACAGAATATGCATTCTAGAATATTTATTTTAAAATTCCTAATCTTGTGCAGACAATATGCATTGAAACGTCACAGAATATAATAATTAAAGCAGGAAAGCAATTCGTGAACAGTGAAAACAGGAACAAATTGTAACATGGTCATTGGATTTTGTAGCTCTAACGCCCTTGCTGTGCTATCTCTAGACGCTGTGCTACTTCTAGGAGAATCAATAACTAATATGCTTGTTCTTTGAGTTTCAGAGGTGGTGCGCATACCCTATTTGGGATAAGGCCTGTTCTGTCTGGAATAAAATGCCTGCTATTCTAGGCGCAAGGGCACTTGTGTCTGTCTGAGAACAAAAGACAGCCGTGGCACCAGCCAGTGAAGGCTAAGAGGTTAGCCGGAGCATTGCAGGAGTCTCACCGGAGCCTTCTTCGGTTAAGACGGAAGCTCGTGCCATGCACACCTTGATCTTCGCGTGTGTGAAATTCCTCTTTGGACCTATGGTCTGATATTTTGGGTTTTATAGTATCTGATTGCCAAAGTTCTGTAATATATTGAAAACAGTGATAGTGCTTGCAAACATTAAAGCATCACGGTGGGAAATGTGTCCACCATTGATTATATGTATCCAGACCTATAAACATTGAAAACATGTCTTTCCAGACAGTAAGTGGACATGATGCAAATATCGACACATCTTATCTGTTCACACTCTCTTTGAAAGAATAAGATGAATCAGAAATAAAAATAGAAGAGTCTGAAGCCATGGTATAAAGGAAACAGAAGAGTCTGAAACAACAAGTGATGAAAATATTCAGGAGAGACAAATGAAGGGAATATTTGAATCTGAAATGGGACGGTCATAGTGTTTCGACAGCCCTGGAATTACTCCTAACCTAAGTAATAAACATATGGTGTCCGAATGTTCTTGCGACTACTTGTTGAACATTTCTAAACTAAACAATCATGCAGATATTGACCTATTATGAATGTGTTTTGGACAAGCCTTTTTATCACACCTTCATGGCACATTTGCAGAGCAGAAGAATATGCTAGAAATAGTGTTTGAAATGAAATCAGCTATTGACTTATTGTATGTTCTACAACACACGTTTTGACACCGAAATAAAAGGTCTCTGCTTTGAAAAAATATGGTAATCACAACACTTGTACTGTATTCAGAGAAGTAACTCGTCTCTTACTTACTTCAGGTTCCTGTACCATCCTCTGTCCTTTCTATTTCTCCCCAACCCCCATGATGTTTTGCACTTATCCAACCTGATTTCCCATCCATCCTCTTCAACATTCCCCTCATCTTTTCAACCATTTACTTTGTCTCCTATCTTCTTGCCTATAACTACCCTCTCATTTTGTAACAACTGTCCCCATCTCTTACTACACTGCCCCCTCTATCCTACCCCCTCCTCTCCGTCCTTACATCAGGTTTTATATGGTTCATATATAGGTAAACAAATCACCCCTCACACAAGTTGTACTCTGTACTACGTACTAAGACCTTGATTTTAGAATTGAATTTTATAAAACTGAAATAAACCTCGCATTATGTGTAATTTATTAGGAAAAATGCAATCTTCATTGAATTCAAGCTTTAAGCAATTTTGCATAATACCCCCTCCTCCCCCCAGTCTAGATGGAATCAAGCCTTGCATCTGGTCATTCAAGCCTTCCCCTCTTTCCAAACGCCAACATTATTTCAGCAGGACAAATCTAATTTTCATTTTTTTCTGCTAAATTTACTGCAATTTTCACGCCTGTATTTTAGGAGAGTAGGATCTGCTTCACATGGGTACCCCCACTTTTTGTTGGTGTTTCACAGTTTTTCGACCTTAGTCTGGCTGTGGCCCTGCTAATCATGACCCCAGCCTAGCTGCTTCCTCTCTAAAATGGTTTCCATGTACATTAGGTACATTTCTAATTGGATTCTGAAGTGCCTTATAAGCCCCTAGTATATGGTATAGTATGTACCTAGGGCATAGGTATCTCAGAGGCCTACCAGGGGCTGAAGCATGTATTATGCCACCCCTGGGAAGCACTCCAAAATGGCACCACAGGTCTGCTACTGCAGCCTGGGTAAAGTGGTGCATGCACCCCTTACTGTGGTATAGGCTACCTATATCACTACCATTGCACACACATATAAAACATATAAGTCACTCCTATGGCAGGCCTTAACAATCCTGAAGGCAGAGTGCTTGGTTTTTATGTGAGAGACTGCCCCTGCATGAGCAGAGCCCTCTGCAGCGTTCGGGGTACCTCCTCTGATGCTGTTTGTGGCGCAGCCTGACCATATACTCTTAAGTGCATTATAACCTCGCGGTAAATGCTACCTTTGGGATGGCTGCACGGAAACATGTCGTGTGTGTTTGGTGTCAAAACGCTTTGGAATACTACCCCCCCCCCCCCGCCAGTTCTGGCGGCGGGGGTAGCATTCCACCCTTCTAGAGGGAGAGACATGTTCATACTGGTCTAACCCGGTAGGACTTTCTACAGCCCTGGCATCACACAATGGATGCCTCTGCCACAGACACGGGTCTGGCCTCTTGCTGCTGACTGAAACTCCGGCAGGGGAGGCCTGGACAATAGGTTTCCTGTCCCAGGGAGGTGTAACCACCTCCCCAGACGGGCAGATGTGTATTGGGGCTGAGCGGGAGCACTCTCTGGTGCTTTGAAGTCCTGCACTGGGGGTACACTTGGTGTCCCTGTGCATAGTCCAGTTCAAACCGGTTGCAGGGGCTACCTGCCCCTGCTCTGGCGCAAAACTGGACAAAGGAAATGGGTGTAACCACCCCTCTTTCCAAACCCTCCCATAGAGTATGTCCAACCCCCAAACTTTGTATAAGTATGGGAACCCAGTCCTTGCGACTTTAGATTACTCTGGACGAAACTCTGCAATATATATCCTGGACCTTCGACGTTCTACTTTGCTTAGAAGACTGAAGAAATCTCCCTTGGGGTCAAGGAGTGACTCCCCTGCTTGGCAAGCACCAAAGAAGCAACTGACCGGTCTGCATTGCTGAACCTCCCGCCGAAGCCTTTGCATCACCAGAGGTGGATTTCCAGACTTCCCCTAGGCTACCCTGAGTCCACAGCAAAGCTGAGGCCTGTGGCTATAGTGGGTGATGTGGAACCGTGACCCCTGGACACCGTGAACTTTTGCAGCTCCATCATCTTCCTGGTCTTCCTCGAAGTTGTGCTTTGGGCTCCGAATAGCCCCAGCCTTGAGCACCTCCTTTACCGAAGATTGCTGGCCTCCACTCCACGAGTTTCAAGTGCGACCGCTCGAGGCTCCTTCGCGATCGCTAGCCCGTTGGCTAGTGGGTCCCCACGAAGGCAACTCCTCTTCTGATTGGACTTTCCTGGTTGCTCCAGACGTACCCCGACTTACCCTCACTGAGTGAGTCCCCCAGACCTTGCTGGTCTGAACCGACGTCCTTTCTCTGATTCCAAGTGACTTGCCGTTGCCAATGCCTTGTTGGGTCCCATCTGGTCGCAGACACCGCAGCACTCGACAGACTTTGTGGGACAGCTCGAATCCAGCTCCTGGTCGTCATCGGCGCCTCCTGGACCTCGTGGCTGAAGAGTCAATACACCCGTCAACTCACCTGAAGCACCCGACATCTGTGGGCATTGGTCTATCGTGCCCTTGGTCACTGGTAAGTGACCCAGACTCTGTCCCCTCTGCTTTCAGGTTCCTTCCATCCTAGATCCAGGCTTGGATCTCTCCGGACACTTCTCCTCTTCACGGCAGCAGCACTTCCTGAGCAGCTTCCATTGAAAACAGCGACGCGACCCGACACCATTTGACACCTAAGCACCCGGCTTCCCTGGGTGATGTAACTCGAGTACTCTGCTGCTCCCGTGGGTGTTGGCCCTAGACACCTCTAAGTCCAAAAGGTTTCGCTCGTAGATATCTTCTAAGTGTCCTTAAACTCTAAATTTCCAACCGCGACATTCCCCGTAGAAGTAAACGGCGATTCGCGGCTGTGTTCACACACTGCACGCGTCTCCCGTGGGTCCCCTGTGTCACTACCTTGGGTGGTTCCTTGTGGTCCAAGCACTTCTACAGGCTCTAGGCCATGTGTCTAGCTCGGTCGTGGTTCTTATACCACTTTATTGGTATATGGTTTGGTACGCCCCTAGGGTCCAAACATGTATTTGTGGTTTTACTGATGCTTGCTCACTTGTAAACTAAGTACTTCGAAACTCCAGTCTCATAAAGAGACTAGAGGGGTGTGTTTTATCTTAAATACATATATTTTGAATATATACCTGGTGTGGTTGTCTTTTCATTTGATCATTCAAGAGATTATAGACTGGTAAAACAAGCTGCTTTACATTCCTTCTAGACGTAGCCTGTAGGCTGCTCTCCATAGCTACCACTAGGATAGCTTTCAATAAAGGTTGTCTTTAACCTATCACCATAAGGGGTTTGTTTGGACTGGTACAAGGTGCCCACTTTAATTAGTGGACGGCATATACCAGGCCAACTTCTCACATGTATGATATCAGCTAATGTTTTGTTTAAAACACTGTCTATTCAATTTTTGTTTTGCTTTCATTGCTTACTGTAGCAGTCAGCAGCAGCCTGCTTGAAGCATGCGCCATGAGCTGCGCACCGCTCAGCACTCAGAGTTTACAGTAGATTTAAATGTTTGCTTTGCCTGAAAGGGAGTATTGTACATGGCCCTAAAGACAAAGCACTGCCATTGGCTAACCATGGAAAGCAGGTCTCATTAGTTCTAGATCGTATGTATGGCACCATGTTAGGAAGAGATGTTTTGAAGGGGTTCTCAATTTAGAACCACTGGCCACTCTTGAGGTGAGTCTGCAAGAAGTGCCCGGGCCCAGGACCAGTGGCCCAATAATGGTATGGAAGAGAAAGGGTTTGTTCATCTCTCTGTATGACCTCTGCCTCTCAGTTCTTCCTTAAAAAGCAGGGGTCCACTCCAGCACTGGTGGGCTTGCAATCATCTTAGGTCCAGATAATAATCTCCTGCTTTTAGCAAGCTTGTTTTAGTGGATGCCTTACACATGCACGTCACATCCACACATGAAATGTTGCTCGAAAACGACTTTGCCCTATGAATTTTTTTTTTTTTTGTAAAACTTTTTATTGATAAACATCAGCATTTCAATCACATTGCGGAGGAAGTAGTACATCAGACTTCACAGGAACAATAGGCAATATACATAGTACAGAACATACTTTGGAAGGTCTAGGGTGAGGGGGAATCTTTGTTGCCAAAGACGAGGGGTGGTTGACATATATCCCCCAGATAGGAATTCCACAAGCCCCAAACACGGGTCCATTTCTTGGGACATCCACGGGCTACATACACGTTTTTTCACGATACATTGCCCAATCCAAGTCCTTCTCCTAATCTCCCACAGTAGGAGTGAGCGGCGCTCCCCATCGCTGGGCGATGTTTCTCTTGGCGAGCATGAGCCCCAAAGTGACCCACTGTGTCAAGCAGACATTCAAATCTGTTGGCTCCCAGATATTTAATAAGCACCTGCGGGCTTCCATACGAAGACGTACGGATAAGACAGTGTTATTAATGTCGTGAATGTTATGCCAATAGGGTTGGATCAGGTCGCATTCCCAAATTATGTGTATAAAAGTACTCCTCCACAAACTACCCAGCTGTTCAGAGTCCCATAATGGTGTTGCGAGTGTAAGCCTGTGCCCCCAACCAAGGCATTTAGTGGCAGTGTGCCAGACATGTACAGCATGTTTGGTGGGGCCCGTAACTGTAAAACGCCGGGGTTTGGAGTAGAGGGCTCTGTTGAAGTTCCCCCCAGAGAGGAGCCATCTATCCATTCTGTAACCCGGATCCCCAGATTGGGCATAGGTGCAGTGGTTGATGGAGGATAAGTGGGCCGCCCAATAGATCATTTTAATGTTAGGAAGGCTGATGCCCCCATCGTACCAATTCAGGGAAAGCTTACTGAGAGCAATGCGCGGCTTGCCATTCCATACCAGGTCTCGCTGGAATAGGACGCAGGTATCGGCTCTAAAGAATTCTGCAGGACATACAAAAACCGGGGTAGAGGCGTCATTTTAAAAAGGGCCGCCTTTCCCAGCAGGGAAAGGGGGGGAGCGATTTCCATCTATCAATGTCTTTACGCAGGCGAAGCAGGGGGGCGTGCTGGTTATGGGTATAGCGAAGGGAGGGGTCTAGGGAAAGAAAAATTCCCAGATACTTAAAGCATTCTGTGCATATCTGTATGGGACACCCCTGCGGTGGGGTCGGCGGCTCTCCTGCCACTACAAACAACAGGGATTTACTCCAGTTGATAGAATATCTGGAATATCTGCCGAAGATCGTAAGGATATCTAAGACCACAATCAAGGACCGCCTCAGATAAGTCAAATAAAGCAGGATATCATCCGTGTATAGGGAGATAAGGAGACCAGCACATGCCCCAAATCATCGGGTCTCTGCTTATCCAGGCTGCCAATGGCTCCAATGCCAAGGCAAACAGAAGGGGGGATAGTAGACATCCCTGCTGGGTCCCCCGACCCAACTCAAAGGCGGCCGTTTTTTTATTGTTAACCACTACTTGGGCTAAAGGCTTAGAATATAATAGTTGCACTCATTGTATATATTTCAGACCAAATCCCATTTTCTCCAACACTGCCCACAAATATGGCCATTCAATGGTGTCAAATGCCATAGCGGCATCTAGGATGACTATGACAGCCGGTTCCAGGATAGAGTCCGCTCTGCCCAACACACCATGTACCCTGCGCAAGTTGAGCGCAGTGTTACGATGCGGAATAAAACCAGACTGGTCCGGATGAACTAGGGTCTCGACCACCGTGAGAAGTCGGTTGGCCAAGAGTTTAGCCAGAATCTTGGGCTATGCGTTCAATAAGGAAATCGGCCTCTATGACCTGCAATCAGTTTTAGGTTTCCCCTCCTTATGAATTGTGACAATGGTGGCCGTCCTCTGGTCTAGGGGCAGAAGCCCCACATCCCTAGAGTCTTTGTAGATAGCCTTTAAGTATGGGGCCAATCTATCTGGTTTGAGTTTGTAAAGTTCTATGGGCAACCCATTAGGGCCAGAGGCCTTGCCCGATGTAAGGGATCTGATTGCTGTTGCAATTTCGTCGTTGGATATGTTACTATCCAAGAAATAATGGTCGTCCACCGACAGCCTGGGCAGTGCTAGGTCAGCTAACATTTAGTGGGAGTCTTCTTTAGAATAGAGAGCAACTGAAGAGTAGACGGTGTCAAAGTGGGCCGCAAACCGGTCCACGATGTCTTGGGACCTACCCTCTTGCCCATGGAGCTCTGGCACTAGTCGGCTTGCCCAATCCTTCTTATCCAGCCATGCTAGTAGTTTCCCGGCTTTGTCACCCACCTCATACAACTGTCTTGAAGGCCTCCCATAGTGTCTTCGGGGATTCTACTGAGCCCTCATTATCAATAAAGTAGTTGTCTATGGCCACAAGGAGTGCCGTACGGATATGGGGATCCCGAAGGTACCACGGGTTAATGGGGGCCACTCGTCCCACTTGTTTGTAATTAAGAGCCACGTGAAACCAAACCGGCAAATGATCAGAAATGCCTCTAGTGAGGTGTTTAACCTCCCGAACCCGGGCAATTTGAGATGCGGGAATCAAAAAGTAATCAATCCGGGATAGGCTCCCGAGTGCCCCAGAATGGAAGGTGTACTGCAGTGTGTTTGAGTGAAAGGCCCGCCAACCGTCCACCAACCCCATAGTCTCGAGGAAGTCGGGTAGCCAGCCAGCTGAGTGAACAAACTCACGAGGGAGATGACGGTCTAGTGTACCCAAAACAACTGAATTTAAGTCTCCTCCCAATAATAACAGACCCTCTGGGATATCCAATAGTAGTGTTCTTAAGTCCCTAAAGGTGACGGCTTGGAGTCCCGGGGGCACATTAACCGACAAAAGTGTAATTGGGTGTCCCTCCCAAGTGCCCGAGATCCCAATATACCGCCCCCTGTCGTCCGTCCAGGTCTCCTGCACTACAAGGGGGAAGGACTTCTTCATCATAATACCTACCCCGCGGGAGCCCGTGATGAACCCTGCATGAGCCAACATTACATAACCCCCTCATGAATTCTGTTTTTGATGGTAGAAGTGCAGCTTGTGAACAAGGATCCTTCATTAATAAAGATACTTTTATGTTTTTCAATTTAGAAATGGCCAACGCTTCAGGATCTTTCAAGAGCATCATTGGAGGTAAGAACTGCCACGGCTGCTGCTGCTTCATGAATCCGAGGAGAGCATGTGGCGGAAGAGGGAGTAAGTGATGCAAGAGTCTTGTCTTTTGTGGTAAAAGTGGAATTTCTTTTCATTCCAAAAAGCGATATTGTGAATTAACAAGATAGAAAATGTGTTGCTGATGTTTACACCTTCGTACAAGATGTGGGACATGTCTCAAAGTGCTCAAAAACAACCAAACATGTAGCCTGAAATCAAAGACAGCAAAACCACACAAAAACAAACGGCTTTGCAGTGACAATTTAAAATGTTCTTTGAGCATAGGTCGAGACTTGGTGAACAGGCAAAACAAGAGTATATATCTAGTGCAGTCAGACCGTAACTATTGACTGTCCTGCATTATACAGGACAGTATCAAGTTTGAGACTCGGCTCCTCATTTCGAGTCGCTCCGAACTGTCAGGCGGTAAAGCCACCGTAGGAACCACTGTTACCACATGGTCACAGTATGACCCAGACAGTTTTTCCAGTAGATTAACTTTTAGTTGGGTATTGTCTGTGTATATGTAAGAAGAAGCCTTAAATACTGTTCCTTTTTGCCACGGGGAGCATTTCAATAGGGCGGGGAGAGTGCAGAGTCCTGTGGAACTCTCCACAGTAAGGGGACAGTGGTGATGAAAAATGTTCTATTTGTACAGTTTGAGATCTGTTGCTGAGGAAGTAGGCACACCAGTCCCAAGCTTGATCACAAATATATAGCTGCTGAAGATGATGGAGCAAAATGGCGTGGTCTATAGTACTGAATGCTGCTAGGAGGTTGTCTCCGGAGCATTCTTTATCCAGCAGCATTCTGAGAGCATCAATAGCTGACGTAATGACCTACTCAGTGGACTGAGCTCGACTGAAGCCTGCCTGTTTGGGTGCTAAAAGATTAAGTGCCTCAGTAGACATTTGAAGTTCTATAGCCACCACTTTCTCTTATAGTTTAGTGACATGGATGAGTAGAGATGTAGATCTGATATTAGCAGGGCCGTCCGGGTTGAGGGCAGGTTTTTTTAAAAAAGTGGTCTGATGGTGACTCTTTTCAAGTCCACGGGAATTTGACCCTGTTGTAAGATAGGGATTAATAGTAGATACATTGGTAGAACTCCTGCTATGCCAAAGTGGCGAGTCTTCAGCTCCAGGCAAGGAAAATCAAAACTGGCCCTGAAGTATAGGGAGAAAACTTCCTGGGCGTCAACGACATTTGTTTTTTTTCTTTCTCCGAAACAAAGCCCTATTTGTGTGGTTGTTTTTTGAGATTGAAATAAGAATGCCACGCTGGCGGCAAGAACATGGGGCATGCCGGCGTTTCATTTTGGTGAAGATCCATCCACTGTGCTTTTCGGCAAAATGCTTTCCCCCAACAATGCCGTCCTCAGTTGGGGGTCGCATTCTGCAGTGTTGGCCTGGCAGTCAGTCCACTCGCTCTCGGTCATGCATCACTAAGATAGAAGAGGTTGTTTCTATTTGTTTCAGAAACCCTTCTCTTGTGAGTCCTCCTGTTTCTTTCCAATAGCAGGGTTGTGTGCAGGTTCTGGGCCTGTAATGAGGGGCTGGGCTGCTTGCAACGATTTGCACCTGTAATATATTTATATAACCATATCCTGGAGATTTTGTGTTACTTGATGATCAGTACATACCTGCCAACATTTGCTACTGAAATATATTAAAAGGAATTGCTGAAGGGTGAAGTGTAAAAGCCAAAATGTCATAACAGTTTGGAATAAAGGGAACTGAAATTTTTTTTTGCTGCCACCAAAAAGTGAAGAGTTTTCGGACTAACAATCAAGATATTTAGCTGTTAGTGGTCGACTAGGACCAGGCTCATCAAGATTTGCTATATCCCTGCTTGTTGCATTAATGTGGTCTGTACCCAGCAGGTTTAGTTAGAACTTGACATAGCTCTCACCCTGCCGAACATGCAGTTCTCCCACCTCATTTAGAGATTTAGAGTTGGAAAAACCAAGAAGCTTCTGATGGCAGAGCCTCTGCTTGCTCCAGTAAGCCTTCACCCAACAGCCCATTGATCCAAGGGTGCTGGTTCACAGTGACAACCCCCTCCCTAAGACAGCCATACCAGCTATGGTGATCCCAGACAGGAAAATGCCCCTGAGGGACACAAGAAAGCTTCCTGCATGCCAGGAATACTTTAATTTGTGGGGGTTTAGTCTGCAGAATAAAAGCAAATGGCAAGTAGACCTTGGTGCCTACCTCTACATACAGCCGTACTAAAAGTATATACTGAGCACAGAGGTCCCTGCCAGTCGGGCTGGGATCTCACAATAGGGTGGCCGGAGTCAGGGTCGCCTCTGACTCATCTGCTGGCCTGCTCAGCTTAAAATGACCAGGATAGTCTCTTGCATTTACATTAAAATCACTATAGTGTCTTTGTCATAGGACCCATTTTGAATCCAGTCACCGACTTCACCCCGCTCCTCTAATCCTTAGATGGCCAGACCAGAGGTAGCAGGCACAGTGCACTATGAGTCTCAGATTTGTGTCATCGGGCTTACTGGAATCTGGGCATAATTATGAAATAAGGATATAGGCTGTGATCCACAGCAGGCAAGTGTTAAAGTGCATAAAATATTTGAAAGCAGTATGCTATATCTTTATGGTTTAACAGAACTAACTTAAGGTGTAGATTAAAACTTGTGCGTTCTGCAAAACAATGCTATGTTAAAGGTGATAAATTCTTTTAATCAGGGTCTTGTGGGTAGAAGAGCTATGAGAGAATGTGAGAAGAGTAGCTATGTCTAGGAAGCACCTTCTTGCTCCACCCTCTCTTCGCGTGAATGCAGCGTGCCCCATCCGATGTCCCGCCTTTTTGATTTCATTGGTGCTCCCGCATAAAATAAGTAGAGGCCACTTTTAGCATTCCAGCTGCTCAGTCTTTGAATTTGTACCTCAGATTATGTTTCTCTCTCTAAACTATTAAGGTTTAGCGCACTCTCCATTTTATGAATTATTTTTTTTACCTCTTTTCTTTATTTGAGGCCTCCATAAGGATATCTTTGTTTCCATTTTAGTAATATTTATTATATAATGTTATGAAATGTGGAGTCTTTTATGATAAATGCTCAGATTTCCTGCATTGTCTTTCAGTTGTGATTACCTGCCAAGCCTTTATCATTGAGTGTGCTGAACAACTGGAGAGTTAACAAATGATTGATTTTGAGGGTGACATTGATTTGTGTATTCTCTGTTACAGGAAGTGAATCAGTTGTGGGCCGGCCTTGGCTACTATTCCAGAGGAAAACGGTTGCACGAAGGGGCGCAGAAGGTTTTCTTATATTTTCTCTCTTCGTGCTACACATTAGTTGGTTTTTGTGTGTGGGTTGTCCAGCTGTAGAACCTCAACAGCAGACCATTACTGCACACAAAGCTAAGCTGCATTCGCAAGAGTGTCTACAGGAAGAGTGTGACATTTTATGTTTTTAAAACTCATACTCTGAAGAGCTGTATCTTACATTTGCAACACTGTGCCTCCAGTTAATCCATCGTTGTGGATTAATTACATTGTTTAATCCTGTATGGTGGGTGCATTATTTGTTTAGTTATCTAATTTATTTATAGTTCTTAAACATCCGGTTGTAAATGTGAGGTAACAATGCACTTTATATATAGCTAGGTAACACATACAATTTGTACTTAATATAACCCTCCTTTCATCCACATGGCGAAGCATATCAGTTACTTTGATGATAGCACAGTGTTTGACTCAGATTCCTAGACATTACTTCAGAAACTGACAGATTAGGTGGTTTCTGAAAATGAATAGGGAGGTTTACCTCCTTGCACCGGAGTTAGGGAGTTACAGAGCATGGTAGCTAAGTGGGCCAGAGTACAATTTCCATTTGACCAGAGGTCAGGATCTTTAAATGGCAGCTCCCATTTTCTCATCTCTTTAGTAAGGACCCATAATCATGTATAAAGGTATAGGTGGGTAACACTGCATCACTACACCAACAACACACAACTACTTATTAGATTTGCAATTTAGTTTCTCTGAGTAAGGAATCACATTCCAGTTCTTCCACTACTTTGGTTTCAAGTCTTCTTGAATCAAAAATGTATCATTTTCAGGCCCCATTATCTGCAACTTTATTGAGACGGTCACTGAGAAAAAATCATTATAACTTGTTTTTAGGGGACTGAGTTCTTCCTGTGTCCCTTAAAGAGGTATGTTTCCTTGCTAGTAGGATGCATGCTCGCAGGGAAGATGGGTCCTGACGACTTTCGTAACTTTTTCAAAGGAACGTTTAAAAGAAACTCCATTCATGGTTGAAAGGGTACCAGCTACTGGAGAAAGGCAGTGATTGTAAATTGCCCCAAAAGTCTATTATCTTTGTGCGACCAGATTTTCTCGCTCATGTATGAGGTAAGACGATCAGTAAACAAATTTTTTTTTTAAAGACAAGGGCATTTAGACATAATTCTGTTTTCTGCCTTGGTCCCTAAGACCAGTAAATGGCCTTGCTCCAACATTTTGAATAGCTAAAGTTAAAACAAGCTTCTTTGGCTGCTCAAAGGTAAAATTAATTAGGTTTTTGTGATCCCAGTTTTCAACCAACTAGGTAAAGGTAACGGTATGGAATTTTTAACAAAGACTCCAACATAGGACTATAAGTCTGTGCTTTAATGCCATTTTCTATACATAGCTTTGAAATCCTTAGGTTTCAATGCATTTGTGTTGAATTTTGCAATGTGTATAACAACACGATGGACATTACTGGCACATAAGTATATCTAAATCTCTCTACTCCAAGGGATGATATGTTTGTAAATGATATTTAGGACATGACGTTTTGGCCAGATGATATGTCTGCTAAAGATATTCTGATAAAGAGACAGACTTGGCGCTGGTGCTCTAGTGAAGTGGTTATTAACCTTATGACTTCTGCCGATCCCTCTGAATCATTACTAGAATTGGGGGACGCCCACTGAGTCATTAATGGAAGCCGGAACCCCCAGTCTAAGC
The DNA here is from genome assembly GCF_964204655.1 of Triturus cristatus. Lineage (NCBI taxonomy): Eukaryota > Metazoa > Chordata > Amphibia > Caudata > Salamandridae > Triturus > Triturus cristatus. The sequence goes on along the minus strand of NC_140586.1, from coordinate 845,757,913 downwards.
AATTCCTACCATTTGAACATCAAAACAATACATAGAAATACAGAGACAAGAACACATCCCATAATTACACAAATAGTGAAATATTTTATTTATTTCACAATTAAATGTACAAAACTTTTAATGGGAAGAAGGTTGGAGCCAATCTCAAATCTGTTTTTTTAATTCTTAAAGGTGAAATGATATGCTAAACTCTAGCATATCCTTCTAGCTTTTCCCCCCTAATGCATGCTGTCTTTTTTGCAGGGGCTTCAATTGAGGACACTCATCGTCTATACTATGTTCTGGTTGTTTTACCTGTGGTCTCCAATGAATGAAGCTAAAGATACCAATTTAATTTTTAGTCTCATTTCTAATTCCTTCACATTTACAGAACTTTTGAAATACATTTTAAATTTAGCTTCTTTATTTTCATAGACTTTTTAAATCTTAATATTATTTTCCTATACAGTAGGGGACCCTCCTGAGTAGGCGTCGCAGACTATACGTTAAGAATTCCTCCTGTAGTAGATTTTGGAATATACTAGTGTCTGGAATTCTGTTGGTGTTTGTTCTTTTGTTGTTTTGGCTCATTTATCTTGCTTACCTTGTCTTAGGTTATCACATTCATATCTTGTGTCTCCCTTTCTTCTGACTTCCAGTGCAGGTTGCACGCTACTCATGCTCATTAAACGTGTCTAGATGTGGTCTGCATTTTGTTGAGCCACTGTCTGTTTTAGACAAGTTATTGAGTTGTTTGAATGGTTTGTGTAGAGCTCGTTGATAAGTAATGGTGGGTGTGAGTGTTGTGGTATGGTAGGGATGACGTGATCATATGACCTAAGCTAGGCAAGCGATGTTAAATGTTATGAGACACTCTTAACTTTCACTCTCAAGTTCCACATTCCACAAGAGATGGGTGAGACCCGTAGAGAGACATGGGGCTCATGTAGAAGCTTCCCTTACCGCACCATCATAATCTTCTTCTGTGTCACAGGTGGTCTCAGAATTCAAAGGCCACATGCCACGGACGGCAGTGGATCTTCAGAAATTGCTTCCAGGGGTTGGACGTTACACGGCTGGAGCCATTGCTTCGATTGCGTATGGGCAGGTTAGTTTGTGTGTGCCCTCCTCTCTCACATTCCTTCTCTTAAGAATGCCTTCCCATCCCCTCTCTTTAAAATCCTTACCCTTTTTCCTCCTGATATTTTCAAATTTCGCTTTTGCCTAACTGCCTCTCTGCTTCTTCCTGTGCCCATTGTCTCTGATTCCTTAGCATTTCTCTCCTCTTCAGATGGCCTTCTCACAGGCCTTACTGACCTCTTCAATTCATCCTTATGTCATGCAACGGTTCCCACAAACTGGAAAGCGGCTATGGTCAAGCCTATTTCGAAAAAGCCCACCTCGGACCCCAGGGAACCAATCAACTATCGGTCCATCTCCCTTCTCCCTTTTTTGGGGAAGTTCTGGAGTCCCTAATCAACAGGCAACCCTCAACTTTCCTAGATAGCAGCAAACTGTTGAACTCTTCCAATCTGGGTTTCAGGCGGCTCACAGCACGTAAACTTCGCTAATAGAGACTCCATGCTGGTCCTGCTCGATCTATCAGCCGCCTTTGACACCATCTCCCACAGGACTCTAGTGAATCGTCTGTGGGACTTGGGAGTCAGGGGTACTGCCTTGAACTGGCTCAGGGGCTACCTAACTGACCGTTCTTTAAAGGTACACATTGATACCCTTGTTTCTCGCAGCCAAGTGATAGACAAAGGAGTTCCCCAGGGTTCCATTCTAAGTCTCATGCTTTTCAACCTATACGTGGCACCCCTAGCTAGAGTGACCAGATCGCATGTTTTCGACACCATGTCATACGCAGGTGACACGCAACTACTGATCACTCTCGGCCCAGATCTAACGGACACCAAACTCTGATTCATGAAGTGCATGACTGACATCAACGTTTGGATGCAAACTAATCATCTGCAACTCAATGCCAGTAAGACGGAGATCATTCTTTTTGAGAAAGCCCAAGCTCTGTGGTCCAGCGATTAGTGGCCTCCCAATCTCAGCCCCTGTCCATCTCCCAAACTGGTGGTCCGTTACCTAGGGGTGATGATCGATAACAACTTGTCCATGAAAGACCATGTTAATCATGTGACAGGCATCTGCTATGGACTAATGTGAAGTCTTCGCAAGATCTTCCAATGGATCCCAGTTGTATCCAGGATGCCGCTGGTCCAAGGCCTAATCATCAGTCTGCTTAATTACGGAAACGCCCTGATGGCTTCCATCAAAGAAGAGCTTCTTACCAAACACCAGGTGCTATAAAACACAGCTGCCAGATTTGTATTAAATCTACCTTCACGGTCCCCGTCGGCACCTAGTCTGAGAGCTTGCTACTGGCTTTCCATCCGGAAACGCATCCATTTTAAGATCAATTGCCTGGTCCACAGAACCATCTATGGGAACGAGCCATGCTATCTTGCCAAAAAACTCACCTGGTATCAACCTACCAGAATCCTCAGGTCCTCAACCAAATATCTTCTCACCCCCTTTAAAATTTGCACCGCCAGGAACGGCAGGAGAACCTTCTCATTCCTCGCCCCTACTCTGTGGAATCCGCTCCCATTGCAGCTACGTTTGGAAACCGACCACAAACAGTTTCGGAGAAATCTAAAAACGTGGCTCTTCTGATCTTTTTTTTCTTCCTGTCGGTTTCCTCTTTCATTCCCGCCCCAGGATTTTGGCCAGCGCCTTGAGACCCACGGGTGATATGTGCGCTCAATAAAACCCTATGACTATGGGCATGGCAATGATGGACTGAAAAGAAAAAGAGAATGCACTCGTTCTTCCGGATAAGAACAACTTAATCAGCCTTAATTAATCCGGTTCCTATCCGCCACACAATTGAGAATTTAGCAAAAAACAAGGGGACCCTACTCATACAGAGCCTGGGTATTGATTATTGGACAAAAAACAATGGCTCGTATGGCTTAATAACCAAGTATGTAATACATAAAGCCCAAAGGCAATAACAACAAAGGGTTAGAGGGACGTCAGAAAGGAAAAATCACCACACACATTAGAACCTTGGTAAAAAACATAGTTCTTAATGTTTACAATGAAAAAGTCTTAACTAAAAACAATTTCACGATATACATTCCAAATACAATGACAGTTTCTTTAGACAATTCTAAGAAGTGTCCCAATGAAAAAAACAGTGAAAACCTAAACAACAAAATATAAACAACACAGTGCAACATGAAAAGGTTTCAATTATTCATTATAAGGGCGACCAAAAAGTAAATTAATGAGATGCAATTCAACAACACTTATTAATCATAAATGTTGAATAGTGGTTCGCCTCATAAATCTCGTCAACGACGTTTCGACCCTATTTGCAATAGAGGGTCTCTTCAGGACAATTTAGTGTAGGGACACCTAGGAATTAAATGAAAATACCGTCAAAATGCGATATTATTTAGAGGAGAAGATGTTATATCAAATAGGTATGGTTGGGCCTTTCTACCTGAATGATAACGATAATAACCGACATGTCAAAAGAGTGTCACCGTGCTAAGAGTGAAACAAAATAACTCACAAAGTACCCGGCCGGGTGCTGTAGATGTAAAAAATAGACGGATTAATGTTCGCAGAACAACGGATATTACATTGCACACGTGTACTGGTGCATAACGTTGTCACTTACCCATGTGAGGGTTAAAGCAGGAGGAAACAATTCCACAATCGGTATTTCTCTCTCATATGCCCAATTGATGTGTTTAAGCGCAAACGAAGAGGTGTAGTAACGGTGGGGCTGAAAAATATAGCCGTAATGTTTTCACCGCGAATTCAATGTCGCTGGTGTCGGGAGTTACTAAAAACAGAGTAGAAGAAAAATAGAAATATAGAAACCTTAAAATAAGGTTTATCTATTCACCACCTCATTCAATACGTAAGTGTAGAGACATTTCTCTTACCTCTAACGAAAACGTTCTTTCGTATGGCGCTACTACGGGCAAACAGCAAACAGTCCGCTTGGTACAATCACCCAGAGTGGTGAACTCTGATCGACCTTTAAACGTGGTTGGTTGTGTGCAAACCAATCATATACTTACTTTCACGCGGAGGCGGTTGCTAGGTAACTCGTTACACACACAGTGTTGTTCCAACAACCAATAGCCAATAATTATATATAACAAAGAGTTTCGCAAAGATGATGTATTGCAATGCTTATACTGTTATTTTCACAAGCTGAAAGTCCACTATTATAGAGTGAAAAATTATGATGCTGGCATGCATGAACCTATGGAAACCACTCACGGCACTTCTAACACGTTGCAGCGGTTGTTAAGCAACTGCGCGCGGCTCATTTGGAAGCCACCTCAATGATATGTCAGTCAATAGTGTACAATAAAGTTGTACGATGGAATTGACGTGATTTAGACTTTCTGTGTAGTAGCGATATTATAATAGCAGGCATATTGTAATACGTAGCCTAATACTGCAACAGAGATAAACTCTTGATTCCGTGTAGTATATTCACATTGAGTGATAAATGAGAGAATGCATGAACCTATGGAAACCAATCACGGCACTTCTAACACATTACAAAGGAGCTACGTGAATAAGCGCATCTCATTTCTCAGCTACCACGGTAATATGTCAGTCGAAGGTGTACAATAAAGTTGTACGGTGGAATTAACGTAATTGAAACTTTCTTTGCAACAGCGATATTCTGATAGCATACATGTTGCAATGCGAAGCCTAATACTACAGCAAAGATAAGCTCTTGATTCCGGCGAGGTGCAATTACATCGAGTATTAAATACCGTGGTAGCTGAGAAATGAGATGCGCTTATTCACGTAGCTCCTTTGTAATGTGTTAGAAGTGCCGTGATTAATGAAGAGTTTATCTCTGTTGCAGTATTAGGCTACGCATTACAATATGCCTGCTATTATAATATTGCTACTACACAGAAAGTCTAAATCGCGTCAATTCCATCGTACAACTTTATTGTACACTATTGACTGACATATCATTGAGGTGGCTTCCAAATGAGCCGCGCGCAGTTGCTTAACAACCGCTGCAACGTGTTAGAAGTGCCGTGAGTGGTTTCCATAGGTTCATGCATGCCAGCATCATAATTTTTCACTCTATAATAGTGGACTTTCAGCTTGTGAAAATAACAGTATAAGCATTGCAATACATCATCTTTGCGAAACTCTTTGTTATATATAATTATTGGCTATTGGTTGTTGGAACAACACTGTGTGTGTAACGAGTTACCTAGCAACCGCCTCCGCGTGAAAGGAAGTATATGATTGGTTTGCACACAACCAACCACGTTTAAAGGTCGATCAGAGTTCACCACTCTGGGTGATTGTACCAAGCGGACTGTTTGCTGTTTGCCCGTAGTAGCGCCATACGAAAGATCGTTTTCGTTAGAGGTAAGAGAAATGTCTCTAAACTTACGTATTGAATGAGGTGGTGAATAGATAAACCTTATTTTAAGGTTTCTATATTTCTATTTTTCTTCTACTCTGTTTTTAGTAACTCCCGACACCAGCGACATTGAATTCGCGGTGAAAACATTACGGCTATATTTTTCAGCCCCACCGTTACTACACCTCTTCGTTTGCGCTTAAACACATCAATTGGGCATATGAGAGAGAAATACCGATTGTGGAATTGTTTCCTGCTGCTTTAACCCTCACATCGGTAAGTGACAACGTTATGCACCAGTACACGTGTGCAATGTGCAAATATCCGTTGTTCTGCGAACATTAATCCGTCTATTTTTTACATCTACAGCACCCGGCCGGGTACTTTGTGAGTTATTTTGTTTCACTCTTAGCACGGTGACACTCTTTTGACGTGTTGGTTATTATCGTTATCATTCAGGTAGAAAGGCCCAACCATACCTATTTGATATAACATCTTCTCCTCTAAATAATATCGCATTTTGACGGTATTTTCATTTAATTCCTAGGTGTCCCTACACTAAATTGTCCTGAAGAGACCCTCTATTGCAAATAGGGTCGAAACGTCGTTGACGAGATTTATGAGGCGAACCACTATTCAACATTTATGATTAATAAGTGTTGTTGAATTGCATCTCATTAATTTACTTTTTGGTCGCCCTTATAATGAATAATTGAAACCTTTTCATGTCGCACTGTGTTGTTTATATTTTGTTGTTTAGGTTTTCACTGTTTTTTTCATTGGGACACTTCTTAGAATTGTCTAAAGAAACTGTCATTGTATTTGGAATGTATATCGTGAAATTGTTTTTAGTTAAGACTTTTTCATTGTAAACATAAAGAACTATGTTTTTTACCAAGGTTCTAATGTGTGTGGTGATTTTTCCTTTCTGACGTCCCTCTAACCCTTTGTTGTTATTGCCATTGGGCTTTATGTATTACATACTTGGTTATTAAGCCATACGAGCCATTGGTTTTTGTCCAATACACAATTGAGAATGTCTGTGTTCCATTGCAGTGGGGATCAATTCAAGTTTGAGTAATTATTTGAGTAGATGGTTAAGGTTGTGTGCATATGGTTCTCCTTCTGTGGTGACACAACTAGAGCAAAATAAGGGGATGGAATGCTATGTGGGGCGATTTCAGCATTAATGAAGCACCGGCTCACATGTCTGCATCCATCAATATGTATTGCCTTACAATGTGGTTCAATAATTATACCATTCATTTTATGAACAAATTATTCTCTATCATCCTTCACAGACGCCACACATAACAAATTTGTTGACTACTTGTTTACTCCATGTGTGAACCTTTGCACCTCTAGGAGCATTATTGAAGTAAACTGTGACCACCTGGCCCAAAAAAAGATGTCAGTGAAAGATTCATGCCCTTACCTATTCAAACGCAGTCTTTGATGGCCCCGGAGATGTGGCAGAGAATTCAGTAACTTATTTTTTTTATTGATCAGTAAGATCTCTCTTTTCCCATGTAATTACACGTCCTGCGCTGGTGCCCCAGTGTCCTTATAGGTTCTTGTAGTCCACAGGATAGCAGCTAAATTAGATGAATTAAAACATTCTATTGTATTTCGTTATTTGCTTTTATGTTGTCAGCCCTTAGTTCCATATTATATACTCTGGATTCAGTAATGAAGGGAACTCCACCATTTCCTTGCTGGTGCCCCATACTTCTTTTCAGTAAATCTGAATCTTTCAACATGACGCATGTTTTCTTTAATCTGCACCAAGTAATCGATTTGCATTTTTTTTCTACAGAGTATTTTGCATTTATCCTCCTCAAACATTCTGGCCCTTCCAGTTTTCTATGCATTTGGGTATCGTGCCTATTTTTATTGTTTTTTTCCATAGGCCACCAGAGACTACATTTGTGTGAGCCAGCAGAACTAATGGGCAGTTTTCGAAACCTGGTGGCATTCGACCAATGCTGGTGCATTTGCCACTGGGAGAATGCAGGGTGCTAGCTTGTACTTGAATGCTCTTGCCTAAAGGCGTGTGTGCGTGAGCGTCCTGCTGACTTTGTGTGTGGTAGAGAGTGTCCAGGCGTGCGATGAAAAGACCTGGCTTAGAGTGATCATTATTACAATAGATTGACAAGTATCAGATAAGAATGCTTGCTGTGGGACAAAAATGAAGCAGCAGGACCTGTATAGTGGAGTGTGTCTGCCTCAGGATGATAATTCAAGACAGGGGACGGGTATACCTGGCGTATGGACACAATGACTAACTCACAATGGATACTTGAATTAGAATGGCAAAGACAGCTTAGCATTGGGTCACTACCTGAACATATGATGCCAATACCTGGTCACTTGATGGCAATACCTGGCCACTTGATACCAATATCTGGTCACTTGATGGCAATACCTGGCCTCTTGATGGCAATACCTGGCCTCTTGATGGCAATACCTGGCCTCTTGATGGCAATACCTGGCCTCTTGATGGCAATACCTGGCCTCTTGATGGCAATACCTGGCCTCTTGATGGCAATACCTGGCCTCTTGATGGCAATACCTGGCCTCTTGATGCCAATACCTGGCCACTTGATACTAATACCTGGTCACTTGATGGCAATACCTGGCCTCTTGATGGCAATACCTGGCCTCTTGATGGCAATACCTGGCCTCTTGATGGCAATACCTGGCCTCTTGATGGCAATTCCTGGTCACTTGATGGCAATGCCTGGTCACTTGATGGCAATGCCTGGTCGCTTGATGGCAATACCTGGCCGCTTGATGCCAATGCCTGGTTGCTTGATGCCAATGCCTGGTCGCTTGATGCCAATGCCTGGTCACTTGATGCCAATGCCTGGTCACTTGATGCCAATGCCTGGTCACTTGATGGCAATACCAGGCTACTTGATGGTAATAGCTTGCTTAGGATGATATGGCATTGTTCATATTGTTAAAATTGGTTTCATTGTTGTTTGCGCTTAAATAAATAAATTACATCAGGATATTAAGTTACTATTGTTTTCAATACACGTCAAAGACCTCCGTATACATCCATAGCTTACATTCAGATTTAGATAAAATATAGTGAAACCATGGCCTTGTACATAGCTGCCAAGTTTCCCAGGTCCATGTGTGATGCGTTGCTCCAATCCAGCTTTTTATTTAGACTTGTCCTGTTTATTTGTATATCGGTTACAAATCCAATATTGTGTCAGTCTCTCTTTGACCAAAGTTCTATCAATGTGCTGGGCCATGCTGGGTTCCTTTTGCAGTGTATTGCTGTGAATAGTTCAGGTCATAAAGTGAGCCATTTCTTAATTGCACTATAGTTCCATAATCGTAGCCGTGTGCTTGTGATTGCACTTTTATGCCGAACAAGGAGCCATTCTCTCTTGGTGATGCATTACATTTCCCACATTGTCATCCATGTTACCTGTCAGTGCACCCATTGTTTATCTGAAGCCTTCTAAGCTCCTTCATGGATTGTCCTCATTTGTAAAACTCAGTGTGCAAAGTAATGCCAAACTGCCTTTTCTTTTGGGGAAACATTTTGCACTCTTAAAAATATATTTATACCATTGCTTCTATTTTACCAAAACACAACACGTTTATTTTTACATTTTACGGTCTTTATTTATATCTTCTAAAAGTCCAACAATTGATTAACATACCTCACTTAATTATTTTCTTAAGATGATTATTAAGTATTTGATTTCTTTGTCTGCGGATTTAAATGTCCTCTCTTTTCCAATTCATGCAGTTGCAGTTATTCTGGAAAAAGTCTGGCCATTTCTAATTTGCATCAAACCCGAGGCAGCCACATATCTTTCAAATGTCTATTTTAATTCCATGTTTGAGGTCGGTCATTGGTTGTTATAACGGGACAACGATGAAATCTGCAAAGATTGATAGTTTATGCTCCTGGTCCCCAAAAGGTAATTCCCTTGATCGCCTCATTATTAGAAATTTCCATCTCCGATGGTTCAGCACTCAATCCTTGAAGACATTTGGAAACTCTTGCTTTCTTTGTGCGATTGTATTTTTTAAGTTCTGCCTTTTTAGGCGTATTACTTCTGTGGGTGCATTGTAATTGGTAGTTACCATCCCGTCTAAATTATCTATGGGACCCATTAAAGCAGCGCTTGTTTCCCAAAAGACCAGCTGACAGGCAGATGCTTTTTCTGCATCAAGGTTTTTACTCACCTTTGGTTTCTTGCATGTGCCTAAGTTTTCAATGAGATGAGCTACTCTTGTGTAGTCATAGGTCGTCCTTCCTTCCCGAAACCCAATTATTTGGGTCTACCCAGAATGTACTTTCAATCTGCGTGGCAGGAAGTCTAGTAAATAGTTTTGCATCCAGATTAACTAGGCCAATAGTCAACTGCGACCGCCAGTGTGTCTGCCCTTTACATGGTTTCAGAATTACTAGTTGATAAGCTTCAGCCGTAGCCTTTGTTTTATCCCACCTCTGTTCAGAAATGAGGTTTTATATCAGTGGAGGTGAAAAACACTATAAAACTACTGGCTAGGCCTCCTGCGAACTTTTATACCTCTAAGGCTTAAATAACATATTTTCTCTTTATGGACATTCATTTAAAGTGCTTATGTTTCCTTCCTATCATGTTAGGTGACCGGGGTCGTGGATGGGAATGTGGTCCGTGTCCTGTGCCGAGCCCGTGCCATTGGTGCTGACTCTGGGAGCCCTGCAGTCACAGATGGACTCTGGTAAGATGTTATGTTCACTTCAAGGAAGAGTTAGTAGCCAAATTCCAGTTTATTAGCAAGCAACCTCCCAGAGCAGCGGGTCAAATACTTCTCACCACCCAGCTCCCTCAAGGCTCAAAGAGTAGCATTCCAACCTCTGTCATTCAATGCATCCTCCATGGAATGGCTGTACGAAACATTACTCGCAATTGACGGTTTGCTTGGGACTGTTATTGCTTCTGCTTCTCCAGTGGGACTTCTATACACGACCTTTCCTCCTGGGATACAGGATTTATGGTGTCTCCCCAGATGCAACAGGCTGGACAGCCTTGCTGGCCCCAACATCTTTGTGTGAAGTTCAGCAAAGATGGTAGAACTACACCACACGCTCATTGTTCGTGCACGAGGAGATTGGGGTTAAAGAAGGTGGGAGGACTGTAGATGGAGTTGTCTCGGTAGTCAAAATACCTGGTTGTTCATGTTACGTTTAAAACAAAGCTCATGTCCCATGGTCTCAGCTGCTAAGTTAAATATTACCATCCAGAGCCAGGGTAACTGGTGAGTTCTGAACTAGCTTGAAGATGTAATTAATGGTGACCTTTCAGTATCCAGGCCAAAAAACATGACTGTCCATACTGGCCTCAAGTCCCGCCTCCTTTCCCTTAGAAATGAAAGAAGTAGCTTGGTGGAGTTTTTGTAAGCCTTGCTCATCAGCACTTTTATTTCAGCCCCCTTGTAATACAGACAGAAACTCACCACTTGCAGAGAACTAAATGCACCTACTGAGACAGCCCGACCGAGGAGGCCCTGAGCATAAAATCTAATTGTTTGTGAAATATGCATGCAGTTCATATTTTCAAGTCCACGCACTATTGAAAGGATAAACATAAAAATGTCTTGCTTTTTATATTTTGGCATAACTAATGCACCAAATACAATCTTTTTCAGGGGTATATCTTAAGAATTAACATCCATGTCAGTGGGTTGCTGGATCCTTTCCGTCAGTGTGATTGTGGCACATTGATAGCGTTAATGCAAATAGATCTTTGACTTCCTTAAGCTAAAACCGAGATGTGTCTGATGTTCCAATTCTAGTCTTTCTCTTTAGTTTGTACATGGACTACTTGGAATATGGCCCACAGATAACCAATATTACATGCCACATTTTTAAGGCACTGGGAGATTAAGTGATTTCACCAGAATGATGCAAAGTTGAGCAATGCTCCATAACAGGATTTAAACCAGAGTCCCCATGTTCCAAGGTAGCCAGCTCTAGCTGATAGGCCACATCTCCTCCTAATGTAGCTTGAAAGGAATATGTTGCCAACACATCATATGTTTGATCACAGCTTCTTTGCCTGCAGCACATCTGGATGAAGATTGCATCCTCAAGAATGTCCTCCCACTCCTTACCTGCCCGTTGTCAGGCTGCTTGGCTACTCTTCGCAAGTGCATCCTTAAGACATTTATAAATCTCCCAGATTGGCTTTTTATCACCTTCCTTCATCCAAAGCCATTTCTTGAATTTGGTCAGCAATCGGCTAGCACATGATGGCACTGAATGATGTAATACTCAGTGCTGCACCTGATAATAGTGAAATATGTGTTTCCCTTAAGCCAAACTTTCTTATGATTTTTCCAAAGTATTTATGGCTGCCTCCTCAAACGTGTCACCTTCTGTAAAACAGCTTCCAGTCTTCCTTGGACTGTAATAATTTGCACCCAGTGCTGCTGTTAAGGGTGTGGGATAACCCATTTGTGAGAATAACCACACCCAAGCCACCAGTGTAGCCTTGGTGATAACTGAAGAGTGTTATCATTAAAAGTGATGCTTTCCGAACGTGGGTCCCAGTCATAACTTGGTCTATGAAGCACCATTGTTGTTCTGATTTTGGTCTTTTCCACTCGGGCATGTTGTGGATTTAGGCAACTTGACAGTACTTCGCAATATTCCCCCTTTTCTTATCAGCAACCTCACCCGATGCCCAGCGATCCTTGGCTTTTTCCATACACAAGTGAAATTGTTGACCACTGTATGTACCAAGTCAGTCAGCATTCTTTTGTTTTATATGCCCCTAACTAGACTTCTTCTATTCCCTAGGCACCTTGCCAACTCTCTAGTGGATCCCTCCAGACCCGGGGACTTCAATCAAGCTCTTATGGAGCTGGGTGCAATGGTGTGCACCCCAAAAGCCGCTCTTTGTCGCGAGTGCCCAATAAAGAGCCTCTGCCGGGCTTATGGACGGGTACAGTATGAACTTCCTTTGGGGCGTAGGTAGCAATCAATAGATTGTCACCATTGTACACGCACTGTTAATAAATATATATTAAGTTTAATCGGAACACCAAACCTAAGAGGATAGGTTTCATGTTTAAATCCTATGTAGTGTAGGTCTTTCTTTTACTTCATTCAGTGCCTCCAAGTAGATGGTCTTCCCTACATTCGATACACTTTTGCTGGAAAAAAAATTCTCTTGTTTCTAGAATGCGTGATGCAGGTATCTCGATCAGTGAAATCGGGTTAGGCCCAAAAGTTAATGTGTGAGGTCTCATTAAAGTCTATGGACTACTGAAAACTCTCACCCAATAAGCAAAACTAGATATGTCTGTCATTTCACATTTATCTCTTTATTTTTATTTAAGATTTTTATGTAGCTCACCTGTACTTGGAGGCATTTATGCAGTTTACATATAAATTGATGGTATTCAAAGTAATATAGAGAGAGCAAGAGTAAACAATTATGAAAAAACCTCACAATAGATATCCACTAGTAAGAAGTAAAAAAGAGATGAGTGCTCACCAAATAACTGGCATTAGATTGTCTCAAGAAATATTAGTACATATGCTCTGCTGGAGGGAAGCAAGCAAGCAAGCATGCCTAAAGTCAAGCGGGGTACTTTAGGTCTGTCTTACCACAAAAAGATTTTTTTTGTCTGGCTTAACACAAAACAATTTTTTTGATATGCAACCATATTTAAGTTCGTAAGAGCCAGGTGATCTTAAGATGCTTCCTGGAGGCATGGCGGGTTCAGAAATTGAGTGAAAGTGAGTTCCAAGACTTGGGCAGCAAATGTTATGAATCTACAGTGCCTTATGAGATTTTTAGCTATGGGAGGTCTTTACCTGGAAACAGACCTGAAAAGTAGGGAGCATTGTTTTGATGTATTGCTTTGTAAGTAAAACAACAACGCTTTAAAGTGATCCCTGCATTTAAAGTTAGCCAATAGTGCTTGCAGAGGGCGTGTTCAATTGTGTTCTAGAAATAATCAATCTGGCTTCTGAGTGCAGGGCTGCTTTGCTAAGTTATTGTGAACCACCTGTTATTACTGCATTTTCGAAATCAATAATGCAAAGAAGGTTAATTTTAGATGGCCTGCAGAAATGTGTTTATTTTACTAAATGTAGCCACATTGTTGATTCGAGATATGTGTTTCAGTGTTTGTGTGCAGATTTAGATTCCGTATATAGGTTTCCCGATTTATGCCCTTATATAGGTACAATTCACATTGCCCTTATTTGGACATAGAAATTCGGCCCTTATTTAGACATTGTCCGTACAAACCAAATACAGGCATGGCCACCTACATCCTTCCATCCACGTCACAACGAATTCTTGGAAAACCAGACCCTTACGCCTTTAGGAATTTCCCTCCGCTTGAATATATCTCCAAGAACTGACGTTGCTCTGCCCGACTTTTACGTCAATACTGGCATTCCTAGACACCTTCAAAGTATAAATATACCAGCACTTGCCCTGGCAAATTGCGGTTCCCGGAGGATTCGATCCAACCCAGACTACGCGGTTTGCCACGGCAAGTTTGGAAGGAGATCGAGTTCCAGCCTGATGCACTGACCTGACGCTGTCATCCTCCTCGCAGAGAATCCAGCTCCAGTGCTCTCTGACTTCCCTTGCGGGGGGTTAGACTATCGAGTCCAGAAAAGAGATTCCAACCTCTCTCATTCTCAGGTATGGAGCTGACTAGAACTTGGAGAAACCTTTGGCAACTCTTGGCTAAACTAAAATATAGCTAGCTATACTTTAGAAACAGCACCTACTTCAAACCTCGTACTGCACTTAAATTAGGTACACTGGGGTAGAACAATTTAGAAACATCAGATGAGTATCACATTTTAGCATTATGTTATTTATGTATGTATTTTGATTAATATATGTCATAGCTACAAACCATGCTATTGCAGTATTATTTTATCTTACTGCTAACCTCGTACATATTGTACTTCGCAGTCTGTCTTACGATTGTAGCAATTCATATCTCTTGCATGAGAAATAAGACTGTTCAATAAACCCTTTTATTGAAACGCCCGCCTCTCTATTTCTGTACCACTCTGTAGAAACGAAGCATGCACGATTGACTGAGTGAAACTGTTATCTATTGTTTCCATGATTCTGAGACTCTTCCGATTCTAAAGGGAAACAAAGTTGTCCTGTTTATGCGGTTGTCAGAGACTAATCCCTTCTTGTATATTCAAGAAGTTTATAGTGACCTCTGAGTTAGCTGGCACACACAAGTAATTAAGTTTAATATACTCGATAGAGACATACTGACCTTAGTCCTATTTCAAATCTATAGTGTATGTTATTCCAATGTGCAGAGCCTTTCAGGGGTATAGGAACTACACTACATCAGAGTGGATGAGAGTGAGGCAGAGAAGCCACCTCGTTTTAGAGGATCAAATATTTGCAGGTCAAACGTGGACATGAGCAAGAGGAAAAACCCTATTTTCAATGGTCGTGATGCAGGAGAATTGTCAGAAATCCAGTTTTGAAGGGTAATTGAGTAGGTGCTGTGATGAAATCAGTAGCTTGTTCTGACATTTATTTTCATGTCACCAGCATATTGATGGAATGGCATACCTCCACTTCCAAGGATCAGACTTGATTCTTTGCTTTGCCTTCTTTACCTATACCAGGACGTCCCACCCCAAATCATTAAACTCCTCTTTTTTTTTTCACAACATAATTTTATTGTTGACAGAAGAGACAAAGAGAATGCCTCACAGGGCAACCACAATACGCATAGAAGGTGACATATATAGATATCAACATTTTCAACAATAGCATTATATCGGTCATAGAAAGAATAAATAGCGAGGAAAAAGTTAACAAAAAGACAAACAACTGTGACACATTACATCTGTTTGAAGAGTAGAAACTTCTCATATATAGGGAGAGTTTTAGCCACATCCAGCATGTGCACTATGCATATTCCAGTCCAATACATTCATATCAATGATTCTTCAGTAGCAGATAGGGGGGAAGGAGGCTCCAGATATAGTTCCCTATAATCTGCCCACCTTTTCCAAATTTTGAAGTGTTACTGAGGGCACCCCCTCTCTTCGAAGACCGGGATTTCCAGGCCCATACAAAAGTCCAAACCCCTCTTCCATACCCCAATCCGCGGTGGGGATTCATCCTTCTAGGCCCGGGCAATGTCTCTTATTAAACTCCTCTCTACCCTCGGACTCGGACGCCTATCCTACCGATTCCACTGGCCTCAATGCAGGCATCTGTGCCTCTTGTTTTAAATTAGCAGTAATAACCTCATTAATAAAAAATTTAAACTTTAAACTGACCCTTCTACTTCATCTACCAACTTATACCCCCTCCCACTCTCTTCCACGCCCTAGAATAACTGGTAATGAATAAGATCAGCAAGTACTGCATAACCAACCAGCTCTGTACTTCTGTTTCGATCGGGGTTCTGCATAAAGCACTCCTGTGTGGACACCTTACATGAGTCCCAAATTGTAGTTCCCCAACGCTCATCGACCTCTGCTTCATTCCCTCTCCTCTCAACTCCTGCCATCTTCTGCTCCCCATCCCTTCTGCCATTTAAATACCAAAGTTCGTTGACTCACAACGTGCTATTGTTCTGCCTCGAGGATAGTGTTATGTGGAAGACACCTTTATCTATAAGTCTCCTTCCTTATCCACTCTACTTGACCTTTCCTTTCCTCATTTCCTGACCCTCAGTTCCATTAATCCGGACTCCTATCAGTGTTTTGAGCCAACCTTGTGATCAGGGTCGGTCTGCAGCAGAAAATAGGCTTGAGCCCTAAAATAAAAGTGCCCCATATTAATGGAGTAGATACCTAAAAAAAAGTGGCCCATGTTTGAAAATTAGGTCATTTGTGAACTCGTAAAGAAATGCTATGTAAGTGTTCTGCAAGGTATGAAAGCCTGCATGGATTTGAGCTTGCGGCAGACAATGTTTGTTTCAATTCCAGCGCATCAGACCATAAAACTGTCCCTCAAACTGCCAAAAAACACTGGTCTGTGAGACCAACCCTTAGAGCACTGTCTGATTGCCCTATAGGTCAGTCCGATACTGCTTATGATAGTGTAAAACAGACGTTTGGCTGCCTACAGCAATCAGTTGTCCTCCATCCTCATTCCTTTAGACCGATATGTGCCATTAACACGTTGTCCAGGTCACCCTACTACCTAACATGTCCTACTTAGGAATCATGGACTGCTGACCTTGCGGAACGGTTATTCAATATGTCGGGGTCAATCAACCAATCAGTCCGCCTTTGTAAATCGCAACACTGTCACCCTTAGGGGTTTCTGGGTGCTGGGTCACCTTCGAACAGCCAGGCCCTCCCTTTCTTTCTGAAGTCTGCCAGTGAGGGGGCCGTATGTAGCTGGAGGGGAAGGTCATTCCAGGTCTCTGTAGCGATGTGGGAGGAGGAGGAGCCACCGCTGCGATGGATGCGGGCGATGTGTGCGAGGGCAAATGAAGAGGAGCGCAGGTGTCTGGAGGGTTGGTGGAAGTTCAGTTGGTGGTTGATGTATGCAGGGCCTAGTCATAGAGGGCTTTGTAGGCGTGCATGAGGATCTTGAACTGGCATCTCTTCTGGATGGAGAGACAATGGAGGTCTTTCAGGTGGGGGGCGATGTGGGTACGTTTGGGGAGGTCCAGGATGAGTCTGGCTGCAGTTTTCTGTATAGTCTGGATTCTTCTGGGGAGCTGGGTGGAGATGCCAGCGTAGAGGGCGTTACAGTAGTCAAGGCGGCTGGTGACAGTCTTTCTGGTGTTGGTTCGGATCTATCTGAAGATTATGCGGAGTGTGTGGAAGCAGGAAGAGAGGACTGCGTTGAATTGTCATTTCATGATCAGTTGAGTGTCAAGAGTGATGCTGAGGTTGCGTGCATGGACGGTCGGTGTGGGTGTAGGTCCGAGTTCTGCAGGCCACCAGCTGTGGTCCCAAGTGGATGTGTTTTTTCAGAAGATCAGAACTTCAGTCTTGTCGAAGTTGAGTTGAGTTGGAGGCAGTTGTCTCTCATTCATTTGGCTATGTTGCTCATGGCATTGCGAAAGTTAGTTTTGGCATTGGAGGGGTCCTCGGTGTGCAAGAGGATCAGTTGAGTGTCTTTGTAGGAGATTATTTTGAGTTTGTGGGATCTGACTTCTGCGAGGAGGGATCATGTAGATGTTGAACAGGGTGGGGCTGAGGGATGATCCTTGTGGTACCCCGCATATGATGTCTTTGGGTGCGAATGTAAAGGGAGGCAGTCTGATGCTCTGTGTGCGTCCTGTAAGGAAGGAGGCAATCCACTTGAGGGAATATTGCTGTATGCCTATGCTGTAGAGTCTGCTGATGAAGGTGTTGTTGAAGATGGTGTTGAACGCCGCGGAGCCTTATTTCCTTAATCAGTGGTACGTAATACAGAAATCTTAATCAGTGTTACCTAATACTACTCCAAAGAGCCCTTCAAGTGCCTCTCATTACTTTGGCCTATTCCAAAGAAAGCATCCAAGTTTGCTAGGCTTACTCTATTCCACTGTTTCACTTCCCTGTACCCTGCACTCCTATGTACTTTGACAGACACGAAGCTCATGATTTTCCTAGGGCAAAACAGACCCCTCTACAATTGCTGAACTCATTCAAATTTACTTATGGCTTTGCCACATTACAGACATAGTCCTTGCTCTCTTCACTGTCTGCCATACTCTCTCCGCTGAGTAATGTAACATCATCTCACTTCTTCAAGTCCCTTGGTGCTCTGGCCATCCCAAATAATTTTTTGTCCTCCACTGCCCCAAACGTAGTACCACCCTCAACATTAAAAGTAAATCCTGAGAAATCATTGTGTTCTTTTCAAGAGCTTTTTAGCATCATCATACCAGGCATAAGTAACCCTTTACTCCTCCAGCCATGACTCGCCCTAGGCACTCGATGTACAATAGTAATATTAGCTACCATGCATCCGACCATCACTCTCTCTACTATGCCCAGTTATTGTAACTCTTTTTAAAAATGTTCCTACATACAGTGTGTAGATGGTAGTCAGTAACTTATTTTTTGAAACACAGATGTATACATCAACCCATCCTCCTTTTTTGCAAGTGATGCAGTTTAACGATATAGGTACAAGTGAGGGTAAGAATAGAGCATCCCCGTGGGTATATATTGCATGCTAGTTTGCCCAGAGGGCGCTCTGTGATGTGATGGAGAGGAGGCCTAGCATGGCATCCGCTGCAGATATCAGGAAAGGACACTGTAGACTAAGGAGAAAGTATGGGTTTACAGAAAGAATCAGCTATAAGCTAACCTCAGGGGGTTGGCGGGTAGATGAGCTACATTGCCCATGTTTCATTCTGAAAATCCTCACACCTCAGTAAGACCAAACATGGGACACCATGAGTGGAATGGCAGGGGGGGCGTGGCTTAGCACGCGATGGAAGCAGACGTGCCCGGGTAGAGCTCCCGCTTGAGCCCTCCTGCCCCGGGTCGTTTATCCGCCACAACGCTCCTGTGCACTGCTCGATATTGCTGGCGGGCCTGCTACGGAACCTTCTCCACCTCCTGGCCGACTTTGGCGAGAATCGGCGGTGGAGAACCGCGCCGACCCGACAGGTGGGATTGCGGCCGCTCTGCTGGGCGCGCGGCCGCGGCCCGCGACTACGCGAACCCGCGGCCCGCGACTACGCGAACCCGCGGCGTTGCCTGATCCCCTGGGCCTAACTTTGCGGCCTACGGGGGAGTTACTGCGGCGCCGAGCGGCGGCCCGCGACCGCGGCGGGGGTGGCCTGGAGAGGCGGACGCCACAGCTGGGAACGTCTGGGGAACCCCCTTCCCTCCTGCGGAACCAACGGAAGGTGGCGACGAGCTGGGGACACCGCCGAGGACACGCGACCACGCTGCTGGCGACGCCCGGACTCGGGGTGAGTCGTGTGCCTGGGGCCCTGGAGGCAACCGGGCGGACCCGGGGGGGTGCGATACCTGATTGCTGCTGCGCGTCGGAGCCAGCCACGTGGACTGAAAAAGACCTGGACGGGCAGCGGTGGAGGCCCCCGGGCCTATGAGGGCGCGCACGGCCCTTGCTTTTCCCCTCCCCGCACTCTGACCGGGCTGCTGATGCACTGGGACGCCATCTCCTCTCCGAGACTCCTGTAGGCCTTTAACCGCAAGGGGCGGCTTTTGCTCTGGATGACAGTTGCGCTGCAGAACGGCGCGCCGGCACACGTGGCCGCCACCCGTGGACTCTGAGGCCACTATAGGAGCGCTGGACTGGACCTTCTGGTCACGCACGTGACACGATCCCTACGCCTCGGGCTGATGCGGAGGGCGACCGCGACGTGGGAACAGAGGCACGGGAGTGCCACGCAAGTTGGAGGGAGCCGCTGAGCGCCGCACCGGCTGCGACCGGACCCATCGCTGGTCGGGACCCCTGGACACATGGCGAAAGCGCCACGGCCTGGCTGACTGAAGCGGCGAAGCCTGGCGCTGCGCGGCGGTGGGGAAGTGCGACACTCCTCTCCCTTGGAGTGGGGCAGGATCCACGACAGGGGCATTAGCGGCGCGGAGCCGCTTCGCTGCGCGGACACGGACCCCTGCCCCTCGGCGACGGGGGAGACACCTTGCGCACACCGCCGGCTCCATGCCTAGAGGGGCGCGAACTCGCTCCGGACCGGGAGCTGCAGCGGAGAGGGGAAGGCACGAGAAAGCAACACCCACGATGGACGCCGATCACGTAGCGACGAAACTGGATAGCGTTTTGGCGGCCATGGAGAGGATGGAGGAGTCGCTACAGCAGACGCGCACCTCCCTGGAGACCCGAATTGACAGTGTGGCAATCGACTTAACACACCTCCGAGCCGACCATAAAAAGTTGCAAGCGCGCACCACGACGCTGGAAGGCGCTATGGCGGATATCGAACCAGCGACGAAACGGACAGAAACAAAGATGCAAGACCTTCTGAACCGGGTGGAACTGCTAGAGGGACGGGCTGAAGATGCGGAGGGCCGGGCAAGAAGAAACAACATTCGCCTGGTGGGCATCCCGGAGAGATGGGAGGGGGCGAATCCTGTCCGCAAGGTTGAGGACTGGCTGCGAGACCTGCTACCGGACAACACACTTTCCCCGCACTTTGTGGTGGAGAGAGCCCACCGCGTGCCCGCGAGACCGCCCCCCCTGGGCTCTAACCCTAGACCGTTTCTCCTCCGGGTACTCAACTATAGAGACCGCAATGCCATACTGCGAGGAGCCAGAACCTTGGGGGAAATCACCATTGACAACGCAACAGTGATGTTCTTCCCAGACTACACGGCGCGAGTACAGAAGCAGAGGCACTCTTTCCTGGCGATAAAACGAAGATTGCGCGAAGCGGCCCTCCAGTACTCGTTACTCTTCCCGGCCAAACTGCGGGTGGTGGCGCACGACAAAACACACTTCTTTGCGAGTCCCGAGGAAGCGGAGGCCTGGCTTGATGGCGGGATGCCAGACGCGCCGCGGCGGACGATGGGAGCTGCTGCGGCGGAGAGGGCGAGAGGATCAAGACGACGGCACCGCCGCAGGACGCCCACGCCGCCGCCGGCCAGAGGGACGGCGAGCCGCTCCCCGCCGGTGGATCTCGTCCAGCAGGAACAGCGGGATGCCTTGCGCAGGGTGGCGGAAATCAGCAATTCCCCGGCGTCGTCGGCTCGACCGGACGCCAGTCCGACAGTGCACTCAACGGATGACGAGGCGATCTATGGTATCCCGGACACACAGGACTCTGGGGCCCCCCAGAGGTCACACCACAAACAGCGGACCTTTTCGGCTGAGGAGCCCCGGTGGTGAACTGCCACTTGGCATGAGACATCGACCTACCGGAGTTCCTGTTGGACTGCCCCTTGCACGGCTGGACCTGCCTGAGGCCCCCTGCGCCTGTACCGTTGACACTATGAGGGATCCGCCCCCGGAGCTGGACACTGTGAGTACATTTTCTGCTTATGAACACACGGCTCGCACACCCACTTTACAGACATGTAGAGATGCCTCTTGGTGCTGCGTCACCGGCTTGTTACCACTGACGCCATTCGGAGGGGGACATGCCCATGCCCCCCCTCGGGCACTCCTGCCCACACTGGCCTGACGACCGGGCGTACAGCTGCTACGGCCTTGAACAATAGACATTAGACGCCTGCCGGCCAGCAGCGGCATGCACGCATCACCTGGGAAGCATGCAGGGCGCTTCCAAGACTGCACTGGTTTAATTACTGTTAAGAGATAAACCACCCACCCCCTGAGACTGTATAGTTCATAAGCTCACTTGAGTGTTTGGACGGCGACCCGTTGTGAAGCCGACCTTTTGGTATTCTAACATTTTCTAGTTGCCATGTTCAGGCTTTCTATGTACCCTTTCTTCCCTCTCCCCCTACCCTGCTGGAGATCACGACACTGCACACACATCACCCGCTTTAGCTGCACGGTGGGAGCTGGCTGCTGAACCTGGGGGACCCTTGAGGTGGGGGATGCGCCCTTGGGGAATGGGGGAGACGCACACACGCATGGCCGCTATGGCTAGCATACAAATATGCACCTGGAATGTCAGGGGGATGCACACACCGGCTAGGCGTTATCATATCTATTCGTACCTAAAGCGGCACAAAGTCAACATAGCGCTGCTCCAAGAAACCCATCTGAGCGGGACCGAGGTGCGGGCGCTCCATCGTAGATGGCGGGGGCAACTGTATGCTACGGAATACTCCTCATTCGCTCGCGGAACACTGATATGGGTTCGCCCAGGGACCCCGTGGGAGGCCACTGACACTGTGATAGATAGTGAGGGCAGATATACGGCTGCGCAGGGCAGGCTAGATGGCCAATTTATTACACTGATGTCCCTCTACTCCCCAAATGTTGATCAGAGCGGCTTCCTGGCGCGGCTATCAGCGACTATGGCGATTTGGCATGCAACTTCATGGATCATAGGGGGTGACTATAACTGCACCTTAGACATCGCACTGGATCGTTCCTCCCCGCCCCCAGCTAATGCCCCTACCAGGGGAGCCACGAAAGCGCTGTTGGAATGGGCCACGCAATGGGACTTGCAAGATGTCTGGCGGCAGCGCAACCCAGGGACGCGGACATACTCCTATTACTCTGGCGCCCACGATTTGCATGTCCGCCTCGACCGCTTCATGGCATCTACAGACCTACTGCCTCATGTGACGGACACGCAATACATGGGCCGCACGCACTCGGACCACAACCCACACTTCATGTCCATAGCCTGGGCCCGCCCACACCCCCCTGTCCCTACATGGCGCCTACAGCCAGCACTGTTACTAGATGCGACTTTCCGCGCTGCCCTCCTCGAGCGCACTGCGCAATATTTCGAGGACAACACCAACACGGCAACTGACTCAAGGGTGGAGTGGGACGCCTTCAAGGCAGTGATACGAGGCCACTGTCTACACACCCAGGGGCAGATACGACACCAGCTGGAGAGAGACCTGACCAGGCTGGAGTCGGGCTTGCTTGCGCGGGAGGGGGAGGCTGTGGATGGGGACGGGGGCCCACTACATGAAGCCCACATGGAGCATACGCGCCTTTTGGAGCGACTTCGCAATGTCAACTACGCTGCGCACTCGGCGAGAACTCATCATCTCGGTGACAGACCGGGCAAGCTTTTAGCGTGGCTGATCTCGCGGGACGCCCGCTCTGCCCCGGTGACAGCTATACATGGAGAGGGGGGGGAACTAACGTACACCCAAACTGGCATCCATGACACTTTCACTGCCCACTATAACGCATTGTATCGCTCCCGTCTCACAGTCCCTTACTCTGACATCATCGACTATCTCTCCCCCCTGCCGATGCCACAGTTGACTATTGCGCAGCAAGACGAACTCGGCGCCCCGCTGGAGGCAGACGAGCTCAGAGAGGCCATCTTTCAGCTCTCCAATGGGAAAACCCCAGGCCCGGACGGGCTGCCGGCTGAATTTTACAAGGCTGGCTCGGACATCCTAGTCCCGGAGCTACTGCGAATGTATGCAGCGGCAGCAGAGGGAGCTGCTTTGCCCCCAACGTTGAATGAGGCCACATTGGTCTCTATCCTTAAGCCGGGCAAGGACGGCACGCGAGTAGGCTCTTACCGCCCATTGGCTCTGCTAAACACAGACTATAAAATCCTTGCTTCTGCGTTGGCTAGGAGGCTGGCCCCTCATGTACCTGCTCTGGTGCACCGGGACCAAAATGGGTTCGTCCCCACACGCCACACTTCCTACAACATCCGCCGCCTCTTTCGGGTGCAGGAATACGCCACGCAACAGTGGCCAAGAGCGGGATGCCTGATACTGGACTTGGAGAAAGCCTTCGACTCCGTTGAGTGGCCGTACCTGAGGGCGGTTGCAGAGAAATACCGGCTGGGGGGGGGGCTATAACGCCATGATTGACCTGCTTTATAGCAGACCGACTGTCCGAGTCCGCACGGGCCGCATCCTCTCTGACGCCATCCGGGTCCGCAGAGGCACCCGCCAGGGCTGCCCGCTGTCGCCGCTACTGTTCTCGCTGGCAATGGAACCCCTGGCTGCGACGCTTAGGGCGCATGGACTGGAATGGGGAATCCCATTGGCGGATGGCCTGCACGCGGTATCTCTATATGCAGACGACCTGCTGCTGTACGTCAGAGACATAACTGCCATCCCTGCCTCCCTGGCTGACGTATTCCGCACCTTCGAGGTGATGTCGGGCCTGAGGGTTAACTGGGCCAAGTCGGGAGCCTATCCCTTTGGCCCAGCGACGCCTGAATGCGACGTCCGACTGGGAGGGGACAGACTGCAGTGGCATCCCACCACCTTCCGCTACCTGGGGATTAGAATCTATAGAACCCCGGCAGACGTCTTGGACGGGAATCTCCTCAGAGCGATCGCATCTGTTCGTGCGCAGGTTGGCTACTGGAACACCCTGCCCCTCAATGTGCCTAGCCGGGTGGCACTGACCAAGATGATAGTGCTGCCCCGCCTATTGTACTATTTTGCAAACCTGCCCTTGTATGTACCCGCCAAGCTGTTCCGCGACCTGGAGGCACTGCTGCGCGGCCTCATCTGGAACAAGGGGAGACCGCGTGTAGCGTTGACCAAATTATACATGCCCACGGACTCCGGGGGCTTAGCGGTCCCCAATACGGAGCTGTACTACCTAGCGGCGCAGATGCAATGGGTGGCGGGGTGGCTGAGCGGCAGGCAGCTAGAGGACACTGCCTCGCATGCGACTGCCTGGACGCGGACACAAATCAACACGCTGTTCCACCCGCTGACCCGCGCGCCCTGCCCCTCCCAGGTCTACCTGGCAGTGGCGCGCAGATGTTTCCAGCGGTGCCTTCGCCTCACACGCGCGACCACACCGTACGCCCCGGAGTTACCGTTATTGGGCATGCCTGGCCCGACGGGACCGCTCACGGAGGCCCACTTGACAGGATGGGAGCAGGCAGGAGTAGACACGCTAAGTGACCTATATGAAGATGGCGACTTGCTTACGTTCGCCGCCCTGGCTGAAGACACGGCGCTCCCGGCGGGGCAGTTCCTCCTGCATGCCTCCCTCGTGCAGACACTCACGGCTTCCTGGGGTGACATGGCGGTGGAGCCGCCGACGCATACCTTCATCCAATATCTGCACGTTATGGGAAATGGCGCGCATGTCATACATTGGCTAGCGCAGGCACTATTGGCGCATTCGCAACCATCCACTTTGGTGCTGAGGGAGCGCTGGGCGGCGGACAGGGGCAGAGCCTGGACAGACAAAGAATGGGCGATGATACTGGCCAGTCCGACTAACGTTCCACGCAACCCCCGCTTTAAACTTATCCAATATTACATACTGCAGCGTGCGTATCTCACACCTGACAAGATAAACAGATATTTCTTGCGGACGGACGCTGTCTGCCAACGGTGCTCGCTACCGGGAGCGGACCTCTTACATATGCTATGGCATTGCACTGGTGTGCAGACATACTGGAACGACGTGCTGTCGCTGATTGAGCGCGGTGCAGATGGACAGCTACCACGCACGTGGGAGGCATGCATCTTAGGCTTATACAAGCGCACAAAAGCGAATAAAGTGCAGGCGCGCTTTTGGGACATGGGGCTTGTGACGGCTAAACGCCTGCTCACCAAGCATTGGAAGGCAACGGCCCCCCCGCACATCAGACACTGGAGGGCCTCCTTTGTAAACTGGGCGCAGGCTGAGAGTGCAGTGCTCCTACGTGAGGAAACTGCAGGGCTCCGGAAGTTCCCCATCGCCCAAATTTGGGATGACCTCCTTACAGCCTTTCAGGTGGCCTGCCGGAACCGAGGGATAACCTGAGCCTGCTGGCTGGATGGCGACATCCCTGAGACCGTGACGGGGATAGCTCCCGGCCCCCTCTGCTTGATTGCCCCCCTAGCGCCTCTCGCTTTTTGCTCTGCAGGGGGCTGCTGCCAGATATCACCTACAGTGCGTCTATGGCGCGCGCGCGGGGCTTGCTGCCGCCGCAGTTTGAGAGGGCGCGCGCGATACTGAGATACGGGCACACCCAGGAAGATAAGACCACTCCGCCCCATACAGAAGCCCCTTCCTTGGCATGGAGGAGCACCTCCCTCGTACGAGAGGATAATCTAGGACTGCGGACGCAGACACAGCGGACTCTTGGCCCCTTTCGGCGGCCTCCTGCCCCCCCCTCCCGCCCCCCCTTTTTCCCCCCCCCCCCGCGACCTGCTGCTCGGCGCGCCTCCCATAAGGTCCAGCTATGCCCCGCTTGACAGCTACTGTCTCCTCCTACTCTGATGCAGAACGATCTCCACCTCCCCCCCTCCCCTCTTCCTCTGGACCTCACCCGAGTTTTTGACCCTAGCCCTGGCCCCTCCATTCATATTACACACACGGGGAGCAGTTCGGCTGTTGGTTACGCTCCCTGACCGAACCCGTGTCCAACCACAGAAACAGTTGCTGGAAGTGTTACCCGACGCCCCCGAGGCGCTGCCCCACCTAGCGCGCTCTGTACAGCACTGATGAGGCAGCAATGGCGCGCACTACGCGCAGACGGCGGCTATGCCAGGCAAGCGCGGAATGATCCACTCGAAACGCGCAGCGTTCCATGCCAGGCTTGCACAGGTGCTCGGCGGCCTGGGGAGCACACCGCTGAAGGGATGATAGAGCGCCATGCGCCGCGCGCATAGAGCTGAGCTGCGAAACGGCACACTGGGCTCGTCGGATACACACGCTGACATGTGTGTCTTTGTGAGCTGTACTGCCACCTCCTCGTCGCGCTCCAGCTTACGCCACGAGTAGGACACCAGGGCTCCGTTGCCCGGAGACCTGGGCATTTGGTGGGGAACCTGGTGCCTTGCGCGATTCCCCCTACGGGCCTAGGGGCTAATCGACGGCGCCGCAATAAGGGCTGGAACACAGCGCCCTCCTCTCTTGCAGGCAATGCGCTTCAGATGCGACACGACGAAACACAGAAAAGCACCATAGACCCATTTACACACAATGTACATACCTGATTCCTATGCATATGTTCAACTGTTTACCGCCGCCGGACCTCCGGGTTGTCGGCTAAACGGCTGTGTCTCACCATCTGAACAGGTGTATTTTTATACTGCGGAATTGACGCTTTGGCAAATGGAAGTACATTGTAAATTGATGCAACTGCGGTTAATAAAGGTTTTTAAAAAAAAATGAGTGGAATGGCAGTGTGAAAACGCAGCGCACAGACCAAAACAAAGAAGTATATAGAGGATTGTCAGCCAGGGCACCTGATCCGTCTTAAAGTATGCATAAGTCCCGGGTCACCTCTGCTCTGTATATCCTAATGCTACCGTAGGAAGCAGATCTATCCCATCCTATTGGAATAATGTGTTAAAACTAATTACAGTGCTGCACCCTCTGGTTTCCCAAATGCAAGAGTCTGATACCTGCGGTAAAATATAATAAAATACCATTGAACAATACACAAATAACATATAAGAATAGTCTCGATATAATACAATTTTGTAGGTATGTTTAAAGTTAAATATATGCCAAGCCCGTGTCGTATCCAGTATTTCATTAATTTATTCCTGAAATCTTATTTGCATAGAAAGAAAGAAGCAACTACCTGTAGTTTAAAGGTTTCTATACCGGGTGAAGGATGTCCTGTGGAGCCACTGGCTGATCCTGTTGTAGACTTCGGCAGCTGGGTGTATCTCTTCCGGCAGTTTGGTGTCTTTCACTGGTTCATCCTCATGTATCTCTTCTGGCAGCTGGGTGGCTTCTGGTTGATCCTCTTGTATCTCTTTCAGCAGTTGAATGTCTTCCACTGATTGATTCTCTTGAAGCTCTTCCAGCAGCTGGATGTCTTCCACTTGTTAATCTTCGTGTATGTCTTCCTGCAGCTGAGTGTCTTTCACCATTTGATCCTTTTGTAGCTCTTCCTGCAACTGGATGTCTTCCACTTATTGATGCTTTTGTAGCTCTTTCAGCAGCTGGTGTCTTCTACTGGTTGATTCTCTTGTAGCTCTTCCAGCAGCTGGGTGTCTTCAATGGTTGATCCTCTTGTATCTCTTCTGGCAGCTAGGTTTCTTCCACTTGTTGATCTTCTTGTAGCTCTTCCAGCAGCTGGGTGTCTTCTATTGGTTGATGCTCTTCCAGCAGCTGGATGTCCTCCACTTGTTGATTGTCTTGTTCCTCTTCCAGCAGCTGGGTTTTTTTCACTTGTTGATCCTCTTGTATCTCTTCCGGCAGCTGCATGTCTTCCACTTGTTGATCTTCTTGTATCTCTTCTGGCAGCTGGAGGTCTTCCTCTTGTATCTCTTTCAGCAGCCAGATATCTTCCACCTATTAATCCTCTTGTTTCTCTTCTGGCAGATGGGTGATTTCCACTTGTTGTTCCTCTTGTATCTTTTCCAGTAGTTGAGACTCTTCCTCTTGTTCATCCTCTTGTTTCTCTTCCGGCAGTTGAGTCTCTTCCACTTATTCATCCTCTTGTTTCTCTTTCGGCAGTTGCGTCTCTCCCGCTTGCTAATCCTCTTGTATCTGTTCTGGCAGTTGGGTGTCTTCCACTGGTTGATAATCTTGTATCTCTTCTGGCATTTGGATGATTTTCACTAATTGATCCTGTTTTACGCCTTCCAGCAATTGAGCATCCTATCCTCTCAGGCAATCCAGGACATTGTGCAATTCTTTCTGCTGTGTAGTAGGATTTACATCTTTTGGTCGTCACTTTGTTTTTAAAAACCTCTGATTTTCATTGTGAAATCTCTGAAGTAGCCCTTCCTTGTTTCTTCATCATTGGTACATTGGATGAGAAGGCACTTTTCTTTGCATCCACATCCTGTTTTCTTCTGGATTTGAAGCTTGGCATTCAGCAGTCACATGCCCTGTACTTTGTCACTAATTTCCCATGCTTAGTGTTTTAATGATCAGTAACACTTCATTGTGCTCTGTAGTTAAGTTTCCCCAGTGGTTATGTAATGTTCATTAGCATTTTCAGACAAGAGGTAGACCGTTTTGGAGAAGCATCCTAACAGCATTGAACAATTTACGAGTCTCTAAAAGAAAACAAGCATTTGCAATACAATAGGTCTTGCATTTACATTATACGTTTTTAGCCACGCAACAGTTGGTGTTGTTGCACCAAGGATATTGTGCTGCATAACTAAATACTTAAAAGGTCCCAAAAGCGAGACCTATTGGCTATGCCAATGCTAGTTCTTTCATGTTGGCTACTATTCTGTCTATGTAATGCTTTCTTTAGGTTAGTATGTGCTTTGGTACAACCTGTATCACACCATCCCTGTTCCTTTGTCTTTCTTTCCCTAATCCCCCCTGTCAATAGCTCCTTAATCTCTTTTGTAATAATACCAAATGAGTTTAAGACCTCAAGGTCAACGGCCAACTCGTCAAGGCAAACAGCCATATCCTTCTTACAATTATTTATTATTTGACTGAATAACTGGGTTGGGTCAATTTTTGTCCAACTCAGGGTATACCCATTTAACCTTTTAAGCGTGAGTTCAAAAGGGAATAATTCTTCCTGGGGCTCCCTATAGGACGTAGACAAATAGAAAGACTTATTGGAAAATGGTCGCTCATTGCATTTGTAGGAGTTTCAAAATCCCTCGCCCTACTAGTATGAATCTTAGTGATCAGAATGAAATCCGTTATAGAGCCTCGTCCTCTGCCATTAAAAGTGTTCTTAAATGGAACTATGGGGGTACAGAGTTCATTAGCGAACCCTAGGTCAAATTGATACACAATGGTATTAAGCAGATCGCCAGATGTAATATGAGAGAAATGTGCAGACTCCACACCTTTTTCCATGCAAAGGCCACAGGTTCCCTTCACAGCATACTGGCAAATATTAACATTAAAATCCCCACCCCAGATAATGCATAGGTCTTCCATTGAGCTTTCTTGTATATTACAGATATCTTTCCGTAATTCACCCAGTACATGACCTAGCTGCTCTTTGAGAATATTATTGTAGAAATTTACAAGAGCCACAGAACGCTTTTCAGCCATATTTAATAGCAAGACTTGATAAAATCTTTTTTGAGATTTTAAAATCAATCTTGTTAACAGCTATACTACTGGAAATGTAGGTGCATAACCCCCCCTTATTTCTACCACACACTGAGTTCACCGCTGGAGTGTGGTAAGTTTTGTATCCATTTATGTGCGCCTCGTTCATCATCCAAGTCTCTTGAAAACACAATATTAAAAAGTCTCCAATAAAAGTAACCCATTGTGGATCTCCAACCTTCTGGCGCAGCCCAGCCACATTCCAGAATAATATATTGATTGTAGGCAATTCAATGTCTGCATAGACCCTCTGGTTAATTACATTAGTGTTATGGGTAATTTCATTCTTGTTTAGGGGCATGCTCCTATCCCCACACGGAGCTAAGATGGGCCCCATTATTTGAGGAGGACCTTCTTCCCTGATTGAACTAGGTATTTCAGCAAGATTTAAAGCAGCCGGTAGACCACTGATTACTAATTCAGTCCTACTTCCCACTTTTGAGCATGATGAATCTTGAGCTCTTGGTCAATCGATGTCCTCTAGTGTTGGTAGGATATCGAAGCGATTGGCAACTGGTACATTATAAGTGAAAGTTAAACTGCCCTGGGGTAGCATATTCTGGTTTCTTTGTTGGAGAGCCACATGAGGTTGGCAGAAGAATCCTAGTGGCAAAATGTTAATACCCGTATGTGATATATTTATACTTCCGTTTCTGGTTAAAATAGCCTGTATTAAATACGGGTCACTGAATGTACGAACTATGCAGTCCCCTGCAAGCTTTTTGTTATCCTGGCCAACCCAAGACACCCTTCTGGCCATTTTAAATTTAGCAAACAAAGCTTTGGTTAATCCGGTTTTTGAGCCCAGCCAAAAGAGTGACTTATTCCTCTGGGCCTCCCATGTTTCGTTCTTCTGCGATTCTAAAACTGGGACATTGGCCAAAATAATTGTATAGGGGGTCACAGCAGGTGGTAAGTCAAGAGTGGTAGATATATTTTTTAATGATTTCTGCGAATTCATAAATATCCGTTTAGAAGTTGTATTATCAATCGCAGCAATGTCCCCTTTCTGGGGCCTATCCAGCTGCGCTACTACAGGCGGTTTAGGCACAGATGGAGTCATGAACCTAGTTTGAGAATCACAAGGCCTAGTTATATGTACCAGCCCATCAGTATTACCCACACCATTGGGGCGTATAGTAGCCCGGGAGACCGGGTCCTCTTTCTGAGCAATAGCTTTATCATTTACTACAATGTGCAGATGTCCATTTTGTCTTTTATAATATCCTCAAGGGACTTCACTCTATCGTTAGTCTTGATATAGCATCAATTAAGCTATTATGCTAGTTATTAATTTTACTGATGATCATACTAAGCTCAACCATCTGTCCTCCCAGACTCAGGCTTACCCTGTTTGCCCCCCTTCGTCCTCTTCATCCTATTTACTTTCTTTGATGTTGATGGTAATATGGACGGAACAATAATTGGCTCCCTGCCCACAGATTCTGGGATTCTAGATCTCTTAGGCGGAGGTTGCGGCTCAGAATCAGGATCACTTATATGAATATTGCCAGATGTGTTTTGAACACACTAGTTCTGGGGCAGCTTTTCGGTGGCTTTCTCCTGGGTGATAGCTTGCAGAGAACAACCAGTTATTTGACCCACTGGACCTTTAGATGCCATCCCCTGTATCTTTTCTTGCGTTAAAGTTTCCTCCACTGAGTTAATTTGTTCTTCTATCGCCCCCATAGCACCTGTCAATTGTTCAAGCGTGATTGCTGCCCCCCCACGGTTGTTTTGTGGGCAGTACCCATTTTTCTTTTACCCATCCTCAGAGCAAATAAAACAAATTCGAAAGTACAGTATACAAATAAATGTGCGAAGTTTTACACAATCATACAATGCACTAAGAACACATAAAGAACATAACCATTAAAAACACAGCCCCTGATATATTTAGTCCACACACAAAGGCCAGGCCAGTGTCAGTCGTCAGTCCACCGTTCTCCAGGAGGTAAATTACAGTATTGACCACGGGCAGAGATGTAGCTTTCGGGCTTTGTCAGGAAGTAAAACAGCAGACCCCACGTCAGTTACTTGAGGACGCCTGGTAGATACTTTACAATACTCGCAAAGACTCACCCTCGCTACACCCCAACATCCAGCGTCCTCCTGTAGTACTTCTCAGATGGGTGGCCCGACCTATTTCAGGCTATGATGGGCGAAGACGGGCCCGGTCTTCGCCCCGCACAGCGGGACCTCCGGTGTTCTTTACAGGCGTCCACAGCCCCTCCTCCTCTCCAGCTAGGGGTCTGGTCGAATTGCAGTGTGCTTTCAGGAGCGGGCAGGCAGCTAAAGTGACGAGTGCTTCACCCGCGCAGCGGGACCTCCGGTGTCCTTTTACGGGCGTCCACAGCCCCTCCTCCTCTCCAGCTAGGGGTCTGGTCGAATTGCAGTGTGCTTTCAGGAGCGGGCAGGCAGCTAAAGTGACTGCTTCCATTACGATTAAATGGTGCTTCCAAAATATACAGGCTACTTCCAAAATATAGGGGCTTATTTATAAGCTCCGTGTGCTGCAGGCCACGTAAAGTCACTTTGCCTGGCTTTTCATGGCCTCCTAGATATGGTGTAAGACAACACAGCGCAAGTCGGTGTATTGCTTTACACTACGTCAGGGGGGCGTTCGAGGGGCGTTGCAGTGGGTTACAAGGATCTGTAAACCTGAGAATGCATCAAAACTGTATGCTGCCCCAGGGGATGCGTAACAAGGAGAAATATCTTATTTCTCCTCAATTGTTTCCTCTCTCTATGTGTAGGGTTGTTTTTGCGCCGGAAGGCGTGCCTTCTTGCACAAAAACAATATTGCCAACAATGCTGACACCCTTGCACCATGGTACAAGGGTGCCTGCATTGGCGCTAGGCACCAAATTGTGCGCAGGCAGAAAGGACAGGAGTGCACCGTATCTTATAAATACAGTCCATTCCTGCCATTTTTAATTAGCATAGGGCAGCGCAGCAAAAATACCTGTGGAGCTGCACTACACCGTTTCATTGTAAATGAGACCCATAGATTTTAATAATATCCAGACCCTATGCAATGTAACTGTCCCTTCAACACATTCTCAGGGATAGTAAGCGCTATGTAAATACAATGACAATTAAAAGCAAGCACTTCACTGCTCCGTAAACTCTGGCACTACCACTCAAAAAGCTTCAAGTGATTTGATCAATTAACTGCAACAGCACCCTTCTGTCCTGAGAAATCGAAGCCAGGCAGACAGCTAAACACACCTTTCTGCCAGTGTGCTGCTGGCCTGAAAGAAATGCAAATGTGCACAACAAGTTAAACTGGAAATCCTTTACAAACTGGTAGAAAAACGTGTTTAACTGTCTGCCTGGCCTCGATTTCCCAGCACAAGAGAGAGTTTCTCCAGGGAAAGCATATTAACTACCAGTGACCGTCTAGGACGTTTTCTTTCAGCAAATGAAGAGCGTGACCCCCTTCTCATGCCTTCACATCCCCCTGGGGCTCGCGCCCCACAGATTGAAGACCTCTGCACAGGGACCTCTAGCTGCAGCTAGTGGTACTGTAGAATTTAATATCAAACGCTGTTGCAGGTCGCATCTAGTAACAGCCCCCTGTTGTAGCTACAGCTCTTTACACAATGCCAGATTCATCCAGTGCTGCCTCGTCTGTACAGGGACCTCTAGGCACAGCCTGTGGTACTTCACACATTCTCTTCCAGCGACCCTACACGGACCTCTAGTAACAGCCTGTGGTACTGCACCCTTTCTCATCCACCGACTCTACAGGGACCTCTAGTCGCACCCTGTGGTAGTGCATCCTTTCTTATCCACCGGCTCTACAGGGCCCTTTAGTCGCAGCCTGTGGTACTGCACCCTTTCTTATCCACCGGCTCTACGGGGACCTCTACTCACTGCCAGCGGTACTGCACCCTTTCGTATCCTGAGCTGCGTTTTTCAACAATTCCTTCTCATTGTGTTAAACACTATTGCTGCTGCATCTTTACTCCCAAAATCCAGTGGGGCAAGGCCTATTAAGTATTGGTTATAGTAAGAAATCAAACATAACCGTTTTACCCTGTGCTTTTTCGGCCTGCCGTGTGTGAAAAGCTGCTGTTTTGTGCTATATCTATTTTGAAACTTCGTGGGTGCTTGCTATGTTTCTTCCTCTTTAACCTGTCTGGTTTTCTCACAGCATTGATGTGCCTCACAGAATATTTGGAGCCAAAGAGTGGATACTCTTCAGTGCATGGCCTACAGTGCAATACGTTTCCATATCTACCTCTTTGGGTCTGTGGTATCGCACTGTGTATACTGCGTTGTTACGGTCTTCGCAGCGCCCTCTAGTGGACAGCCACCGGTAGTGCACCTTGATATCCACTTCTTGCGCATGTCTTCAGACGGACCACCAATAATAGCCTGATGAATTGCAGCCTGGGACTTCGAGGTCCATGATATCCTCAAACCCGAAGGTGCTCCCACTGTTCAAGCTACCCCATCTGTGTATGCCTCTTGGAAGTGTCTGGATTTTTATACCACCCATGGAGCTAGAGGGGTGGGTGCACAGACAATAAAAAACACATATTCGAGGAGAGGAAGACTTACTATTCTAACTCCAGTCTTTGGATATGTCAGGTAAGCGTGAGCATCTTTGACAATTGGTTACAGTAAAATACATGCAAGTCAGTGCGCATGCGTGAAATACTCTCACACGCGCACCATAGACTGAGCGGCATAGACAGGTAGAGTAAACAGGCAGAACTTTTGGTATTACAAAAGGCTGCGAGGCAAACCCAATGAAGGGTGCCCCGAGGAGCAGGCGGGGACAGTGAACTGAAAGAAATAAAGAAACGTATAGGTTTGTCATTGATGCTTTATTTAGAAATGTCATTGATCCCCACATACAGAATACAGTATTAATAAAAACACAGGTATCGTAACGCAGTATCAAGTGTTTGTTAAAATACTGCCTATTATCCAATACTAATAGCTCCTAATTGTATAAATAGTATCGCATCTTATGCAACCATGAAGTAAACCAGTGAATAAAACGTTATAAAAGGAAATTAAAAAATAGCAAGGAAAGTTAACCATGAAAAAAAAAAAAATGTTTAAAAGTTCTCTCTGTCCTGTGAGTTTGCCAGTGTGATTCAGATTGTAGTTTGCCATTATTAAAATCAACAGTCCTCAGGCTCTCATTTATCTGACCCCAGCGAGTTCAATTTTTTTTACGACCTGACAGTTTAATTTTGTTTTGCTGGGATTGAAACAAAGTTTGACTGCCTGTCTGCATGTCCTGATACCGTGAGTTTTAAAGGAATCTCGCAGGAATTTGCATCTCAGATCTTTGAATTTGGGGCAGATGCACACCGCGTGGACAATGTCTTCCTTTCCGACTTTACACAGGCGGCATTGTGGTTGAAGATTTTTCCTTATCCAGGGCGGTAAGTGAGGATATACAGGGATTACGCCCAGGCGCAGTTTTAAAATTTTTTCTTTCTCCAGTGGTTTTAAGTTATCATAAATCTCCATTCATGGTGGCAGTCCAGCATTTTTTATGGATTTTCCATAAATGGGCCAAGAATTGAGAAACTTTATGGACCACGAGCTATTTGGAGAAGGCAAGTTTCTAACTTTAGACAAATTCTAATCCCCACTCGTCCAAGGATAGACAGAAACCGTTCTTCAGATGGCGGCATAGGAATGGCGAACAAAAAACAGCTGTAATGCGGTTTGAACTTTGTCCAACCAGAAATAACATTCCTCTGATGCAACCAATTTTCCTCCCTATTTTTGGTAAATGAGGGAGTTCTTAGAATACAATAAAGAAAGTTAATTTTGAGTGGTGTCTCTTGTGGGGACTCTTACAGTTCATCTGTCTTTAAATGCCCTCACCTCCTTCTTTGGCTAGAATTGATGCAAGAGTGGTCTATTGTTTCTGCGCCAGTGGCACTCTTCTTTATTCTGTGGCAGTGCCCTTTAGTGATAGATGTCAGATTCAGCCAGATCTGCACAGTCTATAAATTGCAGCACAGATTGAACCCGAACACGTGAGGGAAGGTATTTAGTTTGATTACCTTTCAAAAGCCCTGTGATTGCTAGCCTACATGCTTCATGCGCTTGTTTCGTCTCATATTTGACCCGTGCTTGTTTTCTGTTTCAATTTGTTTTGAATTCTGGTGGGATTTTTTTCAGTATTTTCAAAATTCAGAAACCTCAGCGATTATCAGTTTACATTTTATTTGCACAAAAACAATCACCCCAACACGCTGACACCCTTGCGCCATGGCGCCTAGGGTGCCTGTGTTGACGCATGGCAACCCATTGTGCACCAGCGCAGGGGAAAGGGGCAGGAATGGGCCGTATCTTTTAGATATGGCGCATTCCTACCCTTGTATATCGACGCATGGTAGCGCAGCAGGAAGGCTTGCTGCGCTTTTGTGCATCAAGCAATTGTAAATGAGGCCCTTAGTGTTTAAAATGTATGACCTACAATATATGTATATCTGTGTATCTATATCTATAAACTGTAAAGAACATGCTCATTTTTTTTAATATATAATCAAGTAACTATCAAATAAAGGTTCACTTTACCTGTACGCTTCTCCAATGAAAAAGCTGCCTCGTCTGCATTTAGCAAAAACAATAAATCATATAAGTAGGTAAAAAAGTTAGGAACTCCAGTAAACCTGGCCCACACCTGAAAGGCATAATGCTCCTCCTTCCTTTGCACCCATTGGTAGGGACTCCACCTATCCCTCAGTTACCCCAATAACAGGATCTCACCAAAGGATGCAGCCACACAACTAATTTGTTACCACCTCACAGGATCTAACCATCCTAGTAAATAGGCTTGAAATGTTCAGAGCCCAAAACTAATGCACTGTTCAGTACCCGCCACACCTGTCTCATGCTTCACTCGCCCTATTTTGCTCTCTCTCTCTCCATGCTTCTTTCGCTGCATCTGCTGCCTTAGCACAAGCACCTAGACAGTGCTGTCAGGTGGAATACAAAACTTTCCTAAGTAGCCAGAGAGCAAAAGGACTTTCTTTAGATCTCCCTAGAACTTGATGCTGCAATATTTAGATCTGTTTACAAGTCTGCGATCAGTTTTGAATGAAACGCCATCTTCTTGCGATTCATCAGATACTAGATTTGTCACCAAGTTTCATCTGGCCCAAAAAAACAGACACCACTCTCCCCTCAGTTAACAGCTTCAGGTCAGTACACCACAGGACAGTTTACACATATTTACTCAGCATCCACAACGATTCTTCGGCTGTGGTCTGTTATTCCTGTGGTATATGGTCTCTAAATACATCTTCCAGATTTGTTACATCACCCCCTCTAGCTCTCCACTCAAGACCCTCAAGGTGTGGGGGGAGGATTCCTATGGCCATTGCTGATCCACATCACCTCCCCTTCCATTAAACCCTTGAGATCTTCCTGCCAACTCACTACCACTGTAGGAAGCTGGCTCTTTAGAGTGGACCACAAAGAGGTAAAAAGTCCAGGCCAACTCCAACTGGTATTCAAATGACAACCCAAATGCTCTCTTTTGTGGTAGTGTGGGCGAGCAGTTAGAAATA
The DNA here is from genome assembly GCF_964204655.1 of Triturus cristatus. Lineage (NCBI taxonomy): Eukaryota > Metazoa > Chordata > Amphibia > Caudata > Salamandridae > Triturus > Triturus cristatus. The sequence continues at coordinate 845,720,390 of NC_140586.1, read as the reverse complement.
TCAGAAGGTAGTGTTTAGCATTTATTGCACACTCAAAGGTAGTAAGTGAGACACACACTCAATGAAGAAATCCGACACCAATTTACAAAAATAACACTTATTTTTATATGAATTTAGATACCAAAACCATCGGAATCAGGTAAGTACTTTTCAAGAGATGAATTTACACAGGTTTCAAAAGTTGACACTTTCTGGAGCTATAATTTTATCCTATGGGGCAAAAACACTGCATTCGGACCCCAGTTAGCAACGTTCGGGACTGTTCTCTTGGACTTATGGTGAGTATGGGACAAGGTCCAAGGCCACACCAACAGGTTGCCTTGGGCAGCTCTAGGGCGGCCGGGTGCAAAGGTGTGTTGCGGTGTTGGTGCCCCTTCACTTCAATGGGGAACAGTCTGGTCGAAAATAGGCTGCAAGCTCAGACTGGAGGCTGGTCAAGGGGGAACCCACAGGTGGGCTCAGTCTTTGAGATGCTCGGGCACTTAGGGACACCATTGGTCCACTTCTCCTCTGGCTGTGGGGCTCGGGTGCAGAGGTGTCTTTTGGTGTCCGGTCATGTGCTAGAGACACTTGCGGTTGGAGGGAGCCTGCAGAAAGAGGCTGCAGGCGGCGACTGGAAGTCCAGTCTGTCCAAAACCAAGAGTGGGTTCAGCTGTTGTGGGTCTCAGGACCCCGTGGGCACCGCAATCTCCCTCAGACTTGGGCTGTGGGGGAGGCAGAGGTGATTTGAGGTGTCAGGTGGCAGCGGTCAGGGACACACTCTGCTTTAGTTTTGCATAAAAGGGACAAACAGGACAGCTGGACCAATCACTGTGTGGGTCTCACAGTCTCTTAAGTCCCTTGACGTGCAAGTCAGTCTTCCTCAGCGTTGGTGTCTGGGCTGGACACAACAAGCCTTGGTTGCTGCAAGTGGTCCAGTGCCCCAGGTATTGGTGTTTCGGGGCTCTCGTCAGTCCTGGCATCCCCACACTTGGAGGGAAGACGGATCTGACCTGTAGGAGCATGGTGACCTCTTCCTGGGTGGCTGCAGTGTTGGTAGTCCCAGTAAATGGAAGGCCGGTGTACCAGACTTTGCTTCTTTTTGTGCCTGCGGCTGCAGGCGAGTAGCTCTTCTATTCCAAAGGAGTTCTCTGGCGATTTACGAAGCACTGGCAGCCTTCTGGGTTTCTTGGAGTCTGCACAGTGGCAGAACAAGTCTGGTTCTCCACGAGGGTCGGGTGCAGCAGCGAGGCTGGCAGGGTTGGCGCCAAATCAGTAGTTGCTACTTGGTTATAGGGTCAGCCCTACTTCTTGGTTAACTTATTTTTGTCTGTCAAATCTCAGGTCCTGACATCAGGGGTGCCACCTAAATACTGTATTTAGGAGTGCTAAGGTAAGTGATGGGCTATCTACCTTTAGGGTGACAACACTCTCTATATGACCACTTCCTGTGGGAAGCAGGTCTAACCCTGACCCAGAGGACCTTATTCCACCAAAAACTAAGATGGTGGAATTTTCCTAGTCATGTGCACATCAGATAGCCCACCTTAGGGGTGGTACTAGCCTGAGGGTGGGCGCTCCTCCTGAGTAGCTAATTTTCCCGCCTGTTGTGTTGCAAAATGGGCCCGGGGCAGGGGTTTGGCATTTGCCCTGTCTGGTGAAGTCTGGGGTCGCATTTCAAAGGAGGAAGAGGCCTTTGAAGCCTGTTGCCGTAATATGCTGATTTACTAGCCTTTCCGGAGGAGGAGGTGTAAACACCTCCTGCCAGAGTGGGCATTGTTTCAGACCTCTGAGAGTGTTGCGCCCAACTCCTAGGAGGTCAGAAACATGTCTGTGGTGGCAGGCTGGACCGGACCAATCAGCCAGCACACTAGAGGGCTAGTAGGGTTCAGGGTACCAGAGGGTACCTTTAAGGTACCCTCTGGGTGCGTGTATTAATAAATCTATCACTGGAATCAGTGTGGGTCTATTAATACGAGGTGTTTGGTACCAAACACAATAGGTTTCAGTGAAGCCAGTATGTAGCTGGGAAACTCGTTTTGACTAGTGCCCAGTACATACCGTGAGATGGCTTTCCTGCTCACTTGTTCTGTCAGCTGTCAGTACTTGAACTGGCCAGCACGGGGGCATATCTGCTCATACAGATGTCTTCACATTTAATATAATGCACCCTGCCTTTGGGCTTTAAAGCCTGCCGAAGGGGTGACTTACAAAAATGACATGCAGTCTTAGGGAACTTGGTACACAGGTGTGTGACTTGTCATGTTTTTACTTTTTAGAGCTCCTTATCACGCTGACTGCAGTGGCAGTCTGCATGAGTTAGGTGCTGGGTCCCTTACAGTGGCACAAGATATTGTGGCACAGCTCTTTGGGACCTTCTTTAGTAACTATGCCCTAGGTATCAGAAGTACCACTTGTTAGGGACTGACAGAGCTGCTAAAGGCCTGGCCAGTTTGGGATCAATTGACCAGTTGTTTTGTTTTGGGGCCAGAACACTGGTCCTGGGGACCTGGTTAGCAGGAACCCAGTGCACTTCAGTCAAAGTTGCATCCAATACCAGGCAAAAATATGAGGGGGGTGAGGGGTGGGGGCGGACTACTGCAACAAAAACCCAGTTTCCTGCAACCACCACCTATAATTTAATCTCTTCTGCATCACAGTTTTGGCAGCAAAAGAGAACCAATGAAAAGTATAGTCTTAAGTGCCATGATAAGTGCCCAGAGTGGCATCAACCCTCTTGGAGACACATTAGAGTGACAAAATGTACAATAGGTTTCTCCCCTCTCTTTTGCCTTCACTCGTCCTCCTTGTGTGGACTGTTTCAGAATCTTCTGCATGGAGGTCACTGAGCAAGCTGCAACACAAGGACTCATCCAGAGGTAACAATAAGACTTCATGTAAACTGGGAATGATCCAGAAGAAAGATAACCCCTCCCTGCAATGCCCTGGAGAGGGTAACAATGTAGAGGATGCCATTGACCCCAATAAATTATTGCGTGACCTGAGACCGATGACTGTGGCCCAACCAATTCCCTGAACTACTTTCTAAAATAATGAATGCTGTTTAGAGCTTCCATCCGCTACTGAATTCACTACAGATTGTATTTCAGACTATTGTTTTGTGGCTATACTATTAATGGGTAAGGTCAGACTGTGTGCTTCCTTTTGGTCACGGTCATCAGTCTTTGTTCCCAAATTGTAGCTTGTGCCAGCACCTATTTTCAGGAATAAAGCTTTAGTAGTGTGGTCAGTGGTAAGTTTATGTCACACTAATGCCCTGTCCATTGATCCAACTTTTTAAGGTTGGTCAAAACACGTAGCCATGGGTCTTGCACATCTGGATAACACCTCAGTGGAACGCAGGCCAAAACATTGGCTTACATTTAAGGATTAAATTATCTTCTAAATGGTTCATCTTCTCAGCTTAGGACAGTTCTCAGCACTGGGTCTATTGGTCATTTATCTAGCACGCACAGCGATCTGAACTTTCTCTTGGTAATCAGTGGTCCTCATCGTATTGTCTACAGAGAGCTTGAAGCTGAATCGGCCTCAGTGTGCGGGGAGTTGCGGCATGCAGAGAGTTCATTACTCTAGCTGTGGCTTGGTACGTGCACCTCTGTCAAGAAGTCACATGTAGAAAAGTGTGTGCTTTCCTATTAGTGGTCATGTGATGTTCACAAGAACATGGGAGCATGTGTGTGTCTGCCATCAGTCAGAGCTGTTTACAGGAACGCTTGCGTTAATACAGCATGCAGTTTTAAAACCAAGCACACCTCCCGTTGCCACAGCTATAAGCATACACATTGGCTAGGAAATCTGCACAAGGTGCCTAGAAGCATCAGTAAGTGTTCTTATGCAGTGATATTAGTGATCTCAAGAGTAGTCAGTTTGTGCTGCTTAGTGACCAGTGTGAGTAGAAGATTGACTGAGGGAAGGCAGACGAAGCATAGACACTTTTCAGTAGCAACACCTATTGGTCCATCAGGGCATAGTGTTAGGTGTAGTTGCAGAAAGAACAAGAATACTGAGGTGGGTGCCGCAGTGTTTTGAGGGCATGACAGCCTAAGCAAGCCTGCTTAGCCGCACAGGTGTTGGAATGGGCTTCTTTGTCACTGCTAAGTGGGTGATAGTGAATGAATTAGCAAGGAGTGGACACTAAGTTCATTGAACAGCTGTTAATATAGCTCCTGTCCTAGTAAGTTCATCAAAATATAGCTGCCACTATTTTCAGATAACATCATATGGCTCTAAAGTGGTCCAATGGTGTTAGGAAGTGCAGTGATTGGCCCATGGTTTGTGATGACCTTTAGGCCATGGTTTGTGATGACCTTTAGTCCATGGTTTGTGATGACCTTTAGGCCATGGTTTGTGATGACCTTTAGCCCATGGTTTGTGATGACCTTTAGCCCATGGTTTGTGATGACCTTTAGGCCATGGTTTGTGATGACCTTTAGCCCATGGTTTTTGATGACCTTTAGGCCATGGTTTGTGATGACCTTTAGGCCATGGTTTGTGATGACCTTTAGCCCATGGTTTCTTATGACCTTTAGGCCATGGTTTGTGATGACCTTAAGGCTACTGCTGAAAAAGGTGGGTTTGAGGCAGGGATGTCCAAGCTCTGAAAATCAGAGTAGCAATGCAGAGAATAGCGAAAGTTAGAAAGAAAATCATTTTCAATATCTGAAGGAGGGAAGTTGCCCAATGTACTCTTTTTGTTTGTCACTGTCATTCTTCCAGAGGGCTGGGGACTGATGTAGTGCCAACCTTTGTGTTTCAGGTGGAGAAAGAGCTTGGCTCATCAGTCCAGAGGCTGATTGGAAAAGGTTCAACAAAGTCCAACCGGGTCACTGACATAGAGGAGTGTGGTAAGTGATTTTGTCTCTTTAAGTCAGAGGCATATATTTCCATCCTGCACTCTAAGGGCTCTGGGGTTACTGGACCCTTCAGAAAAAGCATTTTGGAAATAGTGTGGCACATTCCTGGTCCAGATGATATTGTGAAACTGAATGACAACACTTAAGAGCAGGAGGATCTCCAACCGCTCCAGATGTGGCTTCCCTGTTTACTCCTGATCAACAACTCTATTTATCCTTTTCTTCAAAGGAGGTTGCTGAAGCTATAGAGCAGAGCCCTATTGAGAAAGCACCAGGGCTGGATGGGGTCCCTCGAGACCTGGTAAAATGTAACCCCGATTTATGGGCACCACTGCTGATTAGTATCTATATCTGCCTTACATATTCCCACCTAACCAGGTCCTGGTCTTCCTCGATTATTGTTTCTATTTTTAAAAAAGGTGATCAATCAGACCCAAAATGCTATAGGCCGATTTCTCTCATCGATACCTCAATTCAAATCTTGGGAAGGGTCACTGTTGGACCTATGTCCCAGGGGTAGCTTGGCTCAGGTCAACAGGCTTATACCTCCCTCTGGCTTCTCATGCTTGCATCCTACCCAGCTCGCAATCTGGCGCCGCCTCACCCAAAAAGGACGCTACACGGATTAACTGTGAAGTTTTATTAAAAAGACTTTGACCCCTCTCCTCCTTGTTAGGCTTAATTAATCAATTTTCCATTAAACTGGTAACATTTCAGTACATTTCCAGTACATTTCTAGTACATTTCTAGTACCATTCTAGTACATTTCTAGTACAATTCTAGTACAATTCTAGTACATTTCTAGTACATTTCTAGTACCATTCTAGTACATTTCTAGTACAATTCCAGGTTAACATTTCCAGGTTAACATTCCTCGCTGTCTTGAGGCACACCAAGTAGAGCAGTACGATAAACCTTTCAACCAGTGTTTTCACAACAAAAAGCTTAACCCCCTGACACATTTCAGTTGGGCATTTTAAGTATGACTTGACCACTCCACAGGGAATGTTAATTCCCAAGGGGCCCCCCACAACTACTTCCCTGGGGCCTATGTACAGCACCTGAACTCTATAGGTTGTTTCACAGCAGCTTGGTTAATTTTCCTTTACTATTTCTTTTCCCTTGTAGCCCTAGTATCAGTCCTGGCAGCTGGAGATGAATAACCCTTCCCACAGTCACCTCGTAACAATATCACATAGGCCTTAATTCCCCCTAGTTCTGTGCTGGTCTCCTAGGGATCTCGGCTTCCGAGAAAATTATAAATAACTCGTATGGTTACCACGGACCCTGAGAACAGCTATGGGCCTCACAGAATTCTCTCACTCCCCTCCCTCCTCCACCAGGCCCAGCTTACGGTTAGTCTCGGTGTCCTCTTTTTCAGGGGTCCCGTCAGAACTGGAACCAACTCCCCCTCACTTCGTGAGAGACAGACTTCTTCGTCGGCGAGGCGTTCCCCTTCTCAGGGAGGACGAGGACCCGGGAACTTCCACCGATCCCCACCCCCGAGGAATAACTTATGGGAGATCCCCTGACAGAAGGATAATCCACCTTCGGGCTCTTTCCCGCCCCCTGTCCGATTCCGTGCCTTACTCCGTTACGGTCTTCTGGACGGGCAGCTGCCGAGGACTCGAATCGGGGACCGGGACGTTGCGCGATCCGCGCCTCTAGAGACAGGACGGGACGCAGTCTCCCACTTCTTCCGGCAACGAAGGGCGGCGCTTTAGCCCCTTCCCATGTGATCGGAGGACGGCAGCCTCCGGGCCAGACACGCCTCCCCCTCCTTCTTCCTGAAGCGACTTCTCCTCAGAGGAGTGGCAACGTTGCTGGCTCCCCAGCCCCTCACCTCTCCAGTTCCTGGGGCACCGCGGATCCACTTCAGAGGGCCCCCGGCCACGCTACTGTTCACGGAGTGGCGGCAGGGTCCATTTCAGGTAGGACCTCGTCGAGGGATTATTACGGGCAAAAAGGGGGGGGGGGCCTCGGGGCGGTACCAAACGCTGCAAGGAATTCCCTGGTCCAGGTGGCACAGAAAGACACAGTCCTCTTAGCCTCTTAGCTACGGACCGCGGTCAGCTTCTCCTCGTTTAGGGATAAGGGGGGGTTAATCACCAGGGCCAGTCCAATTCTTCCTCTCCTGACAGGACGGCCCGCGGGATGAGTCGGTCTCAGACAGCAAACCTGGACCCCCTTCAGGGGTTCTGGCCACTTTCGTAACTCCTAGAATTACGCTGCTCTACCAGTTCACTGCCAGCATTCAGGGACCGGTCACAAGGGTAGGGGTGGCGTTACTAGGATAAAGACTCAGTGCAGACCCGTGGACCTGTCCGTTCCTCTCTGAGTACAACCACCTCCTCACACAGGCGCCTTACTCCTGAATGACTCCACAGCCCACTTGATTCTAAAATGGCCGCCCTCCTGCCACCTCTATTTATCACCTTGGCCGGACTTGCCAGAGGGGTCCAGAAGGTTCTGGAACCTCCCATGGCAGTCATGGCCCGGGTGCTGAGGTGACAGTTGGAGCCACCATTTTGCGAATCCTACCTTCCTCATCTATCTACCTCAGGGGAGCACCTTGCGCCTTTCCCTCATGTGAAGTGGAAAAGACACCCAGAACCTCTCCATCAGCACCAAAAAGTTAGGTAGACAGAAAAAATGAGAAGGGGGAAAGGGACAAAAATAATAAAATGAGGAGGGAACTGCCAAAGGGCTGACAGGTCTAACAGTCACCTATAATAGGATCAATGGTCAGGCTTCAAAAAACAGTAGACCTATTCGCTGCCAGTATAGCTTTAGGGGATGACTGGGGACAGTGGAGCAGTGCCTTAATCTCAATTTAATTATAGGCAAATATACCATTGCAAAGCAATGTCCACTCTCCCCAATATTCATGGATTTGTCCACAGCTTTTGGCTGCGTTAACCACTCAAGGCTGTGGCCAATTCTATTGAAACTTTGTCTGGAAGAAGACACTGTGCACTTTCTAGCAGTCTTGCATGAGAGCATGAGCACATGAATCAGATTTAGCACCAATGGAGAACTTGCAGACAAATTTGAAATTTCCCAAAGGGTTGGGCAGGGATGCGTTCTTTCATTTATACTCTACATTATTAAATTAACTCTGTTCCTTAGCATCATTAGCCCGGATATCACTAGGGTTGGCGGCTTCCTTTTTCTAGCTTCCCTCTATGCCGACGATACAGTGTTAATGGCCTGCACTCCAAGAGCCCTGCGCCTGGTAGTAACCTAATTTTTCCAGTTTATTGCAGACTTCGATCTACTTACAAATTTTCATGAATCGTATATTATGGCTGGCAAGCCCAAATGAATACATGCCCCTACTCTAGGTGTTGTTCAAGAACGTTTAGAAAGAACTAATAGCTTTTCCATTCTGGGGCTCATAAACAATTTGTCTGGATCCTAAGCCCCTAAAATCTTGCATTGTTGCCTAAAGCTTTCTTCAGTGGTAGGGACTTTATTTAATATACCCAGACCACCTAGTGGTGACCCCATTATTGCAAATTTATAAGACGCAACGTGTGCCTGCTGCAACATACGGAGCCGATATTTGGGGTTTTGCTGGTTGCACAGCCATTCAGATGGAGGAATACTGCTTTTGCAGACGGCCTCTCCCTGCCCGACTACTTCTTATTGGGAAACGGCCACTACAACGCGGCCGTTTCCACGCATAACCATAACAACGCATGCGTGGTTACCACGAATAGCCTTTACCACGCATACCTTTACAACGAGATAGGTAGTAAAGGCATGTGTGATAAAGGTAAAAAAAAAAAGGGTGGGTTTGGGGGGTCTCCCCCCTTAAAAAGCATGGGTTTAAAAAAGGGGGAGTTTACAGTTAAAGAAGAAAAAAGATGTGTAGGCAATCGGCGTCGTTAGAGGAAATGGAAAGACACTTCCACTTCACGACGTAAAACGCAAATCAGAAGTGCTTGGAGTGGAGAGGTAAGGGGGAAGGAGGGGGTGGTGTCGCGCAGGGGTACATTTTAAGGGTACATTTTTAGGGTTAATTTGTAGGGATAGGAGATATCCTTTAACAAGAAAATGCCATTAACATGCATAGTTTAACAACGAAAAATGTTGTAAAAGTATGCGTGTTAAAGGCATTTTGGTGGTAAAGGATATTCGTGGTGATGGCATTCGCGTTGTAAAACATGCGTTGCAACGGAATGCGTTGTAACGTCATACAACCCTTCTTATTATATCTGCCATGAAGAATTATGGCTCTGCTGCAAGGAGGACCACATAAAATGTTGTCCAATGATTCTCTGGATCTCCACATGGCAGAACCTAGGAAGCCAGCGTGAACCCAATGTTGATCAAAGACTGCTTATCATGTGATCAGGGCCTCAGTATTCCTTGGCTCGCCCATCTTTCCAATACCTTCCAGGAGCTAGGCCAGTAATCTTTTTGATGATCCTTTGTGAGGCCGCAATTCTGACAACATTTTTTTTTTTTAATTAAATACAGATTTCTGGAACGTGCTCGCTCTAAACAGAATTCTTTAGAACTTAAGAAACGAATTTATAGCTTATATGAACCTGGAGCCCTTTAGCGGACCACAAAAATGTTTACTTATCACAGCAGGACGTTGGGAGAGATCTTTGCTAACCTACTTTAGGGCAGGTACGGTCTTGTATTACTTTGTTTTCCGTGAGGGTATCATAAATATGGTTTAGCTTCCCCGTGCAATAATACTACCCCACAGTCTCTGCTGCATTTTTTCTTTTTTTGTACATTTTATGCACAGTATACAAATCAATTTTTATTCTCGTTGCACAAAACTTCCAATGTAGAGTAGCATTCAGATATGTGCAGTTGTTGGCGGACATTAAATGCTGCTTTCATGTGGGGCCTTCATTGAAGATCGCGGTTTGGTCAAGAAGTACCATGTACCTCCATTGATCACCTTTGTGACCTAGTGATGGTAAATCAAGGATTGATTATCTTGTTACTTAGCACTTAAGTTGTTAAAGTTTAATTTAAAGTTATTGTATTAGGTTTATGGCAAATGAATTGGCGGTATTTTATTGTTGATTATTTTATTCTTACTGTAAGAAATGTATGATAAATATATTTGTTTCTTGTACTTTTATGGGTGTTTCTGTACCCGAATAAAGTTGCTATGATTGATCGAACAGGAGGGCATTCTTATCATGCCTGAGCAGCGGTACACGCCTCAACCTTGGCCTGCTGTACTTTGGGCACCTGCCACGAGTTAGGTGACCTCATCATTGTGCAAAGGGAAGAGGCAATCCACCACTGAGGTTTTGTTGTCTGGAAGATGTATCCAGCTTTTTCATTGTTCAGATATAAAATCTCCATCTTACTAGGCGTGCACTGCTAGGGCGAAGAATACATTGACCCTTGGCTCAGTAAAAGAACACCAGAGCAAGGCACAAGCACTATGAAGGAAAAGAAGGCGGATGCACGAGAACTCTGCAGTCAGAACATTTCAGATATGTTTCGAGAGGCTAGTAAGGCTGTCACTTGGTCTGCGCTTTGTGAGTATTTCCCTTGTCGACACTGGAAGGTTAGACAACACCTTCTGCTATTTTAATTCTTTGACTGGACGAATGTCCACCTTGTAGGTTATCTGCCTCAGGCGTGTCTTCCGGAGGGTTGCCTGTGTGAAAGATTGTCTGCTCAGGGTGTGAGTGTGGAGGAAGGGATTGCTTTGTATGTCTTCTTCCTGCAAGGTTGTCCATCTGTAGGATGATCTCCTTTGGTGCTTGGCTGCTTGGAGAGTTGGATATCTGAAGGAAGACCATTGTTGTAATTGAAAAGATTCAATCTCCATACACAGTTAATATGCCAAGTAGTAGATGTTTTATTAAGAGCATAGGAATAGCGTTGGTATCCCCTTAACAGCCAGCATACATCTGCCAGACTAGGAACACCACTATGATGCTCCCCATAGCAACGCTAGAACACACAATAGAATCCCCCATTTAAAGTGCCATACATAAATTGTAACATGTAGTGATAACCAAACATAACATATCCTCTTCCCTTAATCTATTCATATTCATAACAATAAAGTGCATCAGCACTTCAACAAAAACTCATGTCTATTTATCCCCACATACATAATCTTGCAAATACCTAGGTGGACATCTGGATCTCTGTAAAGCAGCTCTATTGTTGATATTATCACCATGATCTCCTGTGACAACAGAAGATTGTCTATTACACATCTCACCATCACTGATCAGAAGATATGGGTTAAGATCACTAGCTTGTCTACATTCTACCTCTCTGTCTAAACCTGAGTTTCTTTTGTACAAAGCAACCCTTCTCAAATTCCAATTCTCCCCATTGTATAATGTGACATGCCTACTATGCACATTTCTCACCTTATACGGGCCACGAAATTTTGTAAAACCAGCCCCTATACGTCCTGGTTTAACTTTAACCCAATCATTGGGTTTAATAGATGTTCCAAGTGGGAGTGACTTATCATCCTCCAATTTATCATAGTTCAAATTGGCCAAACCCATACACTCTTTCATCCACGCTGGAATTAATTTGGTACTAGCAGTACGTCCTCTCATAACAACAAACGGAACTTTCCCAGACACAGTGTTTGCTGTTGTACGATACGCCCACACCAAATCGTTTACCATAGCCTTCACATCCCTCCTATTTATTATAGCCATTTGGATGACACCCTTCACCATGCGATTGGCCCTTTCCACTACCCCATTCCCCTGTGGGTTATAGAAAGATTTCCTTGTGTGTACTATCCCACACAATTTCAAATATGATGTCATTTCTGCAGAAGTTAGCTGTGTACCATTGTCAGTGATTAATTTAACTGGGTATCCTTCCTCCCTAAAAATATTGGATAATATCTTGATAGTACTGCTTGTGGTAATTTCTTTTACAAATTCAACACTCAACCACTTAGACATCACATCAATTACAACCACTCTAAATCTCAATTCTGGACCTAACCCAACAAATGGGCCAATAAAGTCTAAGCATATAGTATGCCAAGGTAGATCAGGAACCCCAATTTTGCCAAAATCACATTGGTTACCTACTCTCAATCTTTTCTCACTCTCCACACATTCACCACACCTCTCAACCCAATCAGACACCTGTTGGTCCATTGCAGGCCACCAAAAATGCTCCCTTAACCTTTTCTTTGTGAGTGTCTGACCCATATGACCCTCATGAGCCAATTTAAACAAAGCAAACCTCAACTCTTGTGGAGGAATAAATTTATCATCTTTCATGATAATGTTCCCCTCCTTATCAAATATAGATAATCCCTCCAAAACCTTCAAAAAAGGTCTCACGCCCATCGGAAGGGTACTCTCCCTTCTACTCCCTTTAACAATTAGCTCTTTAACCACCTGAAGAATTTCATCCTTTAACATACTCGCATTCCATCGGTCCTTATCAATCGCTCTGCCACACATTTCTACCAACTCATCCACCGTCGCAACCGCACCTTCACATTGAAATGCCTCCACCTTTGCTTTATCTATCTCATCCCACGGTAGTGGTAGTCTAGATAACCCATCAGCTTGACTATTCCTCCAACCCGCAATATATTCAACTTTGTACACATACTCTTGTAAACGTGCTGCCTTCTGGCCAACCTTGCCGATCCTTTCCCTGCCCCACCAGGGGATAAGATCTTCACTAATGGTTTGTGATCAGTCTGTAAGGTAAAATGAAATCCCCACAAGTACATGCGAAAATATTCAGCTCCCCATGCCGCCGCCAGAGCTTCTCTTTCAATTACTGAGTAATTCCTCTCAGAATCAGTAAGTGTCCTTGAAGCAAATGCTACAGTCTTGAAACCAGATGTGTGAACCTGTGCCAACACAGCACCTATACCTACTGCACTAGCATCTACAGTAAGGATCGACCTCAACTTGGTGTCAAATGGGGTCAAAATCCCTGCCTCGCAAATTTCCTTTTTAATCTTCTCAAAAGTCTCTTGTTGCTCCAAGTCCCACACAAATTTTACCCCCTTCCTGAGGAGTATTTTAATTTTTTCTGTTTTTTCAGCAAAATTGTGTACAAATTTTGCATAGTACTCTATGAGTCCTAAAAATGATCTAAGTTTATCTTTGTCTGTGGGTGATGGAGCCTTCCTTATCGCCTCCAATAAGTCTCGTTTTGGTTTCACCCCTTCACTGGATAAAGTATACCCTAGATACTCTACCTCTTCTACCGCAAACTTACATTTCTCTTTTTTAAGTGTTAGACCTGCACAACCTAAAACAAGCAATTTTTTTTTTGTGTGATAAGAACAACCTAAAACAAGCAACAGCACACTATCTTATTAGATAGCCCTGATGGTTAATTAGTTGTTCTTTCTATGCGTTACTGCAACAAGCATCCAGTCAATATCCTAGAAATGTGAAGCCATTCATCTATTTCATTACAGAAATAATACCGCTCGACACAGTAGTCCGCCTTGGTCCACAGCGTTGAATGTTACTGTCTGTTCCGTTCGTAACCGCAACGAATGTGAAACGATCTGTCTATTTCCTTGCGTACCAGTTGGTTCCCATGGCAACTTTACACCTTAACCAACATGGCCACCGTTTACGTCACCACGCCTCCGTCAATTACGTGTTGACGTCAACACGCCACCGTCGATTTCGTTATGCCGCTTCCAGTGTCCATACACTCGATTTTCGATGGTTGGTCCGCTTCGTCCGTGAAGAGGCAGGCGTCAAGGAGGAACCACGCGATGTAGATTTAATAATAGCAGACGTCACGAAGTGGTCACGCGAAGTTGTTGTTGTACAAAAAGGTAACAGTTAGCCGTACTGTTCGTCAATGTCACCAACTTCGCACCGATTTACTACATCGCCCCTTTTTGGTTATTTTCCCAGTTCAAATGTCGATGACGACTCCAAGCACTTAGTACTCACGATTTTTCCACAAAACGCAGTCTTTTTCTCCGAGTACAGACAATCCCGAATTATTATTTCTTCAATAACCACAGGTTCCTTCCTCCAAAGACAATCCTCACTGTCCTTTCGCTCCTTCTTCTTCTTTTTTATGACTCTTCCTTCTTTCTTTTTTTCTTTTTCTTCTTGTGTTAGGTCGATTCCTAAACACCTTTGTGGGTCCTTTTCACCAACATGCTACTTCCTCTCTGCTCCTGCATCTGCTTCTTACTTCTTACTTGCTGGCTTCTTCATTTATCGTCGCCATTTGTTGTAATTGAAAAGATTCAATCTCCATACACAGTTAATATGCCAAGTAGTAGATGTTTTATTAAGAGCATAGGAATAGCGTTGGTATCCCCTTAACAGCCAGCATACATCTGCCAGACTAGGAACACCACTATGATGCTCCCCATAGCAACGCTAGAACACACAATAGAATCCCCCATTTAAAGTGCCATACATAAATTGTAACATGTAGTGATAACCAAACATAACAACCATCAGGTAGGAAGCTGTCGTTTTTGAGAGTGCAGTCATTGTATACAGATAATTTGTGTCAGAGAGTAAAACTAAACACACCTTTCTTGTATTACTAACCCTTGTAACCTAGTTTGCTCTCTTCTTCACAGTGACTGATGGACAGCAATGCTCCTTATGTCTTCCCCCAAATGAAATGTGGGACAGCACCCTGGGCGTGGCCAACTTCCCCAGGAAATCTGCAAAGAAGCAATCCAGGGTGGAGCAGACGCTTACGTGCGTATCAAAGAGACAAAGAAAGTCTGGCGAGCCTGAGTTCCTGATAGTGCAAAGGCCTAGCTCAGGTAAAGCCACGAATGAACAAGCACCAACCATTTGAACGCTGATGCCAGTCCTTAGAGCCTCTACCTGATGATGATCTGTGCCTTCTCAACAAATATTTTTGTGTAGTGTGATCCTAGCTAGAAAGCAATGGAGTACTATAGTGCATCATAGACATAGCGACAGTTAACATGATATTGGAGGGGTGGTTGGTTTTTAAGAGTTAAAATGGATTAATGATGCAGTGCTATTTAAAGAGACGTGTAATTAGCTGTTTCCTCAAATGGAACAGGTTTGGGGCATTCCCGATAGATACAAGGATGTTGCTACATGTCCTGGGTGCATTTTACACTTCTATATGTCCAGTATGGTGGTGTCCTGGCTGTGAGTGTGCCAAGAACCACTGGAGATGGAGAGCTTGTCAGTCAGATAGGTTGGGGTGCTGGTCGTGATGGCTTTGTAGATGATGATGCTGGTTTTGAAGATGATGTGGACCAGCAAAGATAGCCAATGGAGTTCCATCATGGGAGTGGTAATGTTTCTTCAAGCTGTTGATGAGTTGTGCTGTGACATGTAGAATGGCCACGGGGGAGAGCAGTGTGAAATCTGAGAAACTGTGGAGCAGGGCATTGTTATGATCCAGGTGCCCTATGAGGGCTTATACAGGTTTCACTTTCTATAGTATAAGAAGCTGATACCAGTCCATTTTGTTTTTGTTGATGTGTGAGGTCTGTATGTAGGGTGACTCCAAGTGACTTGCCACTTGGCGAGGGTTTGGGGTTCAAATCCATCCAGGTTCATGCTGTTGAGCCAGATTAGGACAAGTAGCTGCTTTGTTGTCCCTGCCCCCAACCATTTGCTTGCTTCACTTGTTCCACCTTTACCTAATCCATCCCCAAAGCCAGCAGCTGACTGGTACTGTCCCTGAGACATGTTGGAGACACAGTTTTCTCAGGCCCACTGGGGCCAGTTGCAGGAACTCCATTGACAGCAGTCGGACGAGCCACACTCAGACTCCACTGTCGGTGGTCTCAAGAGGCCGAACTGGCATTAGCCCATGAACACCTCTCATGTTGGCCATCTGAGGGCAGCCTTGTTTGAAACCTGAACCCAGCTTCTGGGATCATATATCTACCAGCCCCATAAGTCCACCTAGTGAACGGCACTCAAGTTTGTGCAGCATTGAATACTCTGGTGTCTATCCTGGACCAGCCCTGACCCATGTCAGTGTTCCCTGGGCGTGTTGTTGGCTGGAAGCCATTGGCACCCTCTTAACCCATGCTATATCCTAATGATGCCCCTCTTTCACTTTTGGACTATATCCCCCTTTACTCCTCAGGATTGCTGGCAGGGATGTGGGAGTTTCCCAGCTTGCTTTTGGAGACGGACCTCTCATTGAAGAAGCAGGAACAGGCTCTGTGTGAGCACCTCTCCTCCCTGACCAGAGGCGTGACATCTACCACTGATCTACAGTATGTGGGAGAGGTAAATGAGACAAGATCCTCATAATGAAAGTTTTTATACCTAAAATGCACGTGTCATGCAGCAGTGAAATAGGCCTGACGTTGAGGTATGAGTTGGGGACACCCCCCACCCCCCCCCACCCCATCCCCTCTCAGCACCTTGAGACCCATTCCGGGTGAGTAGCTTGCGCTTTACAAACCTATGATTGATTGATTGATTGAATTGCATACAATATTGCCCCCCCTCATTTCTGCTGTTTCCCTGTCTTTCATCATTCCTGTGTTTTGAGTTATTTTTTCTTCAAAGTCTTCCCTCTGTCTTCTTTCTTTTGTTAATCTTTTTCAACTGCCCTTTTTTCTTCTTCCGTTTAAATTCCATGCTCAGTTTGTTTTCTTTTCACAGCAGTTTCCTTTTTTTCCTTCCTTCACTCTCTTTTACTTCCTTTTTCATTTCCTTTCTGTTTTTACGTTTTTCTTTTTATTTCCCCTCCTTCCTTATTTTTTTCTATTTGCAATGTCTTCTTCGCATTTGGTCTTCTTTTCTCCTGCAGCCACACACACTCCCTCATCTATTTATTTATTTATAAAGTTTTATATAGCGCGAACAAGGTCCAAAGGGATATCAGAGCGCTTTACAATCAAACTAGAACTGGAAGGATAATAATGTAAAAACAACAAGTTAAAAACACAAATGATCATAAGGTGCACGAAAATTCAAGTGGAAGTTATGTTAAACAAGGTACAGTGTAACGACAGAGGGACACAGTATGTCACAAAAAAAGTGTAGTAGTAACTGTTGAAACAATGAAAGAAGGAACAATGACAACGGGCCAAGGGGCTAGCCCAATTACTGAAGGTGTTTATTCATCAGGAATCTTTTGACTTCCAGTTTGAACACCGTTGTTCTGGAGATTCTGCGTATTTCTGGAGGAAGAGAGTTCCATATCTTTGGAGCCGTGCCAGAAAAGGCTCTGTGACAGGTTCTCTTTTTGTTAAGGATAGGTGGTTTCAAGAGTAAGGTAGTGGCGCTTCTGGACTCTGGAGGCTCTTGCACCACAAGATAGTTCACGTTTTTGTGCCAGGTACCTGGGCGTCTTGAAGTGGATAGCTTTGTGCGTCATAGTGGCAATTTTAGCTGGATTCGTGCTTCATAGGGGAGCCAATTTAGAATTTTTAGGTCTGGGATATGTGTTAATTGCGTTTGGAGCCTGTAACCAGTCTAGCAGCAGCATTCAGTGAAGCCCTTAGCGGAGCCAGGGTGTATTTAAGCAGGCCACAGAGGGTAGCACTACCGTAATCTAGCCTCGGTAGGCCAAGCGCTTGAACCACCTGCTTGAAATCCTTAAGAGGGAGGAAAGGTTTGATTTTTTCCGAGTGTTCTTATCAAGTGGTTTGATCCTTTACATGTATTGCTGATATGATGTTTCATATTCAGGTTCTTGTCCATAGTGACTCCTAGAGATTTGGCTGAGTTTACGATGAGCGGAGTGCAGTTGAAAGCAGTGAGGTGGCTCAGCCAGAGGTCAAGATGGGGGTGTATTTCTGAGGGGAGACTAGCAAGAATTCTGTTTTTGAGGTGTTGAGCAGGAGATGGTTCTCAGTTAACCAGTTTTGAGTATACGTTAGGGTGGTGTTGAGTGATATGAGGTTTTCCGGGGATGAGATTTTCAAGTAGAGTTGCGTGTCGTCGGCATACATGTGGAAATGAATATCCATGGAGTTAAGTGAGTTAGCTAATGGTTCCAAGAAAAGGTTGAAGAGGATAGGAGATAAAGCAGATCCTTGGGGGACCCCCATGAGAACAGGCGAGGGCTGGGAGAGAGAGCGATTTGCCTTGACTCTTTGCGATCTGTGATGGAGGAAGGACGAGAACCACTGTAGCACCTGATCACCAAAACCCATCCTGTTTTGCAGAATGGCTAAGAGGTTGTCATGATTGACCGTGTCAAAAGCAGAGGAAAGGTCAAGGAGGATCAGGAGGCAAGATTCGTTTTGATCGAGAATCTTTAGAATGTCATCCATAACATGAATGAGGGCCGATTCAGTGCTGTGCCCCGTCCGAAAGCCGGATTGATGTTGGTCTAAGAGCTGGTAGTTCTCAATGTGAGCGCAGAGTTGGGACTGAACGCATTTTTCAAGGAGTTTCGCAAGGGTGGGTATGTTGGAGATAGGTCGGAAATTATTGAGGTCTGTCCTATCAGCGTTACGTTTTTTTAGTATAGGAGATACTTGAGCTGCTTTTAGGCAATCCGGGATTGTGCCTTGTGAAAGAGACGCATTTACAATCCTTGTCCAGGTAGGGATGAGTGCATTCTTGATTTCCTTGAAAATGGATGGGGGTAATGGGTCTCACTGAAGTGGTTGGAAGGGTTGATATTCAGGAGAATCTTTTTGATGTCTTGTTCGCTGAGTGGGGTAAAGGTGTCCCAGGCCGCATTGTTCTTAGGGATCAGGGGGGTAGAGTTGAGCTTTTCAGAGAGGTCAGGTTTTTCTCTCTCCCCTTCTGTAAGTTGGCGCATAGCTAACATTCATGTTGTGCCATCTCTCTCCATGCAGGTTGTGCACATTTTCTCCCACATTCACCAGACCTACCTGGTGTACTCCCTGTGCGTTGATGAAGCTGACAATATTCCACTGAAACAGGAGGAATCTGAGCTGCAGCCATTGCAGTGGGTGACGTGGGATGAGTTCCACAAGTCTGCTGTCTCCACTGCCATGAAAAAGGTAAAGAACCCCTCATTCCAGCCTCTGTGCCCCAGTTCCTTGCGGATTCATGGTGGCTGGGGAGCTTTCGTGAGTGAATCAGGCGAGTTCAAACATCTCCAAGGGAAGAATATGAAAATGGGGCCTTATGGTGGATTTTACTCCAGACTCTTCAAATAAATTAGCCCCACAGTCACATATTTTATATACAGTTCTGAGGGTCACTTGTGAAATTCTCCAGGAATTTTATATTTTGCTAAGCAAGCCCATTGCCCTTTCAAGAAGAATGAAAATGTAGGCAAAGTCCTCGCCGATTAGCTAAAGTGCCATGGGTTTTACGGGCAGTTCATGTGATGTCAGTGCAGCATTTTCTTTCACTCCTACTGAAAACTAAACGTCATTTTTTAACCCTCCATCCTCAATATAGATTCATGCAGTGTGCGTGAAAAATAGCGGTGGTGAATTACACGAAGGGTAAAAAACTGCTATATTTTGTGGTGCACTGATCATGCCACTGGCTGCATTCCCATAAAATACATATATTACTTGTTGGAGCATCATGAGATATCCCGCTTGTCCCTCCACAACACTGGGTTTCATTTAGGGTTGGGATTGCAGGCAAAGCCAGGTTATGTTCTTTTAGTAACTATGGTTTTGTATGAAAAATCTATGTGTTTTTGCAATTTTGCAGCTCATCATGCCCTCTTTCTATATATAATACACGGTTGGCATTCGCTGCCCAAAATGATTTAGGCAGTGCTCTCGTGTCACCTGTTGACACAAAAGGATTTTTGCGCACCAAAGTTGGTGTGAGCTGCAGTTTGCGACGCAAAGTATCACCTGGCATTGCACGCGCAGCTGAAGTTTGCTATGGGCCAGAATCTCTTGGAAAGCGCAGGATGGGAAAATTAAATGTTACAAAAATCTTACACTATCTGGCAGGCTCTGATAGAAACTGAACTATTTGGGTTACAAAACGTACAAGTTCTGACCTCCAGTATCCAATGGATTATGCCAGTCTTGCGGGTTCACACCTCACCCAGGGTCATGCAATAAAGTGAAAGCAGTAGTGCCCTCTGGTGCCAAGGAAATAACATCAGCATTAAGTGCCTCCAATTCAACACGAATTGTCACTCATATGGCAGCCTTGCAGTTTGGAAATGTGTCTGCTTCATTGCCAGCATGCCATTTTCTATAAATACACCAGTTTTGCTGGTGAATTCCAAGTGTTCATTTTTTTGATAAAGATATTTGCCCACAAACACCAACTCGTGGCTTTAAAAAAAAAAAATACAGACATCTTTCCATACTATCTTTTCATGTCTGGTAAATAAACGTTTTTTCTCAAACATTTGTTTGCCCCTTTTTTAATGAAAATAAAGTAGTTTATTCTCAGATACCTCCTTTTACTTTTCATAATTAACCCTATTATTACCCAAACATGTTATGTTATATCCATTTATAACGCGCTCGGATACTCGTGAGTGTCCCGGCGCAATGCCAGAGGGGTGCAAGAAGAAGCTATCAGGCAAAGAAATGAGTCTTAAGTTTCCTTTTGAGCACAGCTGGGTCCTGGATGGACCACAAGGCAAGGTGGAGGGCATTCCAGGCCACACTTGCCTTCACCACAAAAGAGCTGCCCCCTAGCCTTTAGAACTTGAAGCGCGGGACCCGAGCAAAACGAAGGGACATGGAACGGAGGGCTCGCGAAGGAACATAAAAAGAGAAGCGCCTCTGAAGATAAAGGGGGCCATAACCGTGGAGAGCACGATGGACCAGAACCAAAGATTTAAACTTGACCCTGTCCACCACAGGCAGCCAATGGAGAGAGCACAATTGGAGAACCTTGCCGAAATGCCCAATAACAATCTGGCCGCCGTATTCTGAACCACCTGTTGCTTTTTAAGCAGGTAGCCAGGGGCGCCAGCATAGAGGGCATTGGCATAATCTAATCGTGACCAAATCAAAGCACACGTGACAGTTTCTCTTGCCGCCTGCGGGAGGAGTGGAAAGGAGTTCCTAAGAGTCTTAAGAAGGTTGAAGCAGCAGCCGGCTAGTTTCTTAATGTGTGTTGAGAAAGAAAGACTCTCATCGAACCACACTCCCAGATTTTTAGCGGGTTGTCCCGGGGAAAGGGGCAGTAAAGAGTCGGGCGGCCACAGCTGCTCTCGGAAGTCAGCGGGGAACTTACCAAAGAGCAGAATCTCAGATTTTTGTTCATTGCACTTAAGCTGTGCATCCGCCAACCATTTAAAAATGGAAACTAGGCACTGTTGCGCCGCTGAGACGGAATCAGATGTTTTGTCCCAGGTAAACAACAACTGGGTATCGTCCGTGTTAGAAATGGGATTTCTGGTTGGCTGAGGCTTGCGCCAAAGCCAGGCAGAAACCACCACTCTAGTCAGGGCAAGGAAGTTACACGCCAAAGATAACCCCTGCTCACCCCCTTGGTAGCTTGGCACGAGCAGACAGGCTTATCCCTGAGGCGATGTGTAAAGCGTTTGCGCGCGCACCCAGCAACAACACCCAAGGCCCACCACAAAGGAAACTCCACACAAGGTATTCTATAAAAATAGCCTTTGTATTATACACAACACATTAGATAAAAACACACACTCTACAATGTGCCAACAGGCACGGGCAGAATTTACAAGGGATTATATGTACAGGGGACAGGGCCACATGGACCACTGTCAGGAATTAGCACTTTTTAGAAATAGGAATAATACTTTAGACCATAGCACTTACAATCACTGTAGCACTAAAATAGAACATGTAGCACCCAACCAGTAACTACTGCCGCAATAATGACCTCAGCGTCATCACACTAGCATCAGGTAAGTATACCTGTAGGGGTCTAAGCACCTAAACACATGATGCATAACATTCAGAGGTGTAAAAAAAGGAAAACACATGATGCATAAAATAACACATTCAGAGGTGTAAAGCAAAGCACATGACGCATAAACACATTCAGAGGTGCAGGACAACACAGTTGCGCCAGAACTCACATAAGCCACTACCTGTGGCCATCCTGGGCCAACTGGCCCTGAAGGGGCAAGGACGCCCTGCGTCCCAGTAAAGCTGCGCCAGCCAAAATGTAAATTATCCCCAACCTAAACGTGGCAGTTGCCCACTAAGTGCTGGGCAACTGGAGAAATGCTGGGGCCAACGTTGGAGCCTCCCAGGGCTCTGAAACAAATGAAATGCCCCCTAGAGCCTCCGTGGCTCTGTATGTCGCTGTGGGGCAAGGTGGGAGTGGCCCGCTGCCATCTGGGGCCACTCAGTCACCAGAGAAATGCCCCCGAGTACGTGGGAACCTCACTGGGCTCAACAAAACACAATCCCCACGTTGGAGCGCTCTGAGCGCTCTGAACACTCAGCTGTGTTCACGTTGGAGCGCCTCGCGCTCTCACAGAAGCATGCCCCCAAACGCTGCCGCTGCCCACTGTCAGGCGGGGCAGCGGAAAAATGAGCCTTGGTTCCGGGAGCGGCCCGCTGTTATCTGGGGCCGCTCTCGCGCAAAGAATGCCCCCAGAACGTTGGGAGCCTTACGGGCTCAACAAAACAATGGGCCCCTTCGTTGGAGCCTCTCAGGGGCTCTAGGATCAATTATGGCCCGCGTTGGAGTGCCACTCGCACTCGAGCACACTCCGAGCAATGCAACGAAAGAACTGCCCCCTCAGTGCAGCAGCCCGCACCTGCGGCGCTGCTGGGGGGGGGGAAGAGGGGCCGAACGGGCAGAATCTTCCACCGCGTGGAGCCCCACTCACCTGGGACTCCCGCGTTGCTTCTGGTTCTCTCGGCTGCTCCCGGGTCTCAGCAGGCGGCGGACACGGAGCATACCACGCTCCGACCTCTCCGGGACACCGGGGCTCTCTCAGCTCACGAGGGCCCCGGGCAGACTTGCTAGCTTCTTTCCTTGGCGGGCCTCGGGGTGTCTGCGGGGCTCCCTACACACCGGGAGCACCGCTGGAGATAGACGCAGCCCTCGGGGTCCCTCAGCTTCCCGGCCGGAACTTCCTCGCGCTGGGCCAAGCCCCGCCCACGTCTCTTCACCTGGCTTGCCTGACTTCCGGTTTCGCGGGGGCCGCGGCGGTGATTACGATGGCTGTGATGCGGGGTGGGCACCCGCGAGGATATCACCTCACATAAGCGGGGTAGGCACCCGCGAGGATGACCACAAGAAAACGGCCAGGTCCCTGGCGGGGTGGGCACCCGCTATGGTGGTAACAATGCCGGGTGGGCACCGGCTCCCAGAAATACAGCGCTCCTAGCGCTAGGGAGAAAATGTGAAAGCGCTCGCAGCGCTAAAGGCCAACAAAAAGCTCCCAGGCGCCTTAAGGATACAAATAAAGCGCTCCCAGCGCTTAGGGGAAAATAAGTCCAGCAAAGTCCTCCCCTGCACACAGCCAGGCAGGGGTGGGGGGCAAGGCTGGACCCAGAGCCAGCTCACTGGGCCTCCAGGCAGGGAGGTAGTCCAAGTGGCGGTCCTCTGGTCCAGCGGCAGCAGCAGCAGCAGCCCCCCTCAGGTAAGATCCTGGCAGAGAACAGTTTCTGTGGGGACACAGCCCCATTTTTATACAGCAAACCCCTTTGTTCTGGGTTCAGGGTGAGGGGGAAAACCAGTCGCAGCTGGTTGGGGAGCACCCTTGATGTGCTCAGCCCCTCACTCTATTCATTGGCAGGGCTAGGGTCGTCAGTCGCACCGCAGGGGGCGGGGCCAGCATTGTGTGTGGAAAACCCTGTCCTATTCAGGACCCAGGTGTACTCCTCCCACCCATCTAGCTGCTGATCTCCCCATTCACCACTGGGTGACTCATCCTGACTCTGGGGAATCCCTAGCCCATCACATGACATGACCAGCCAATCACGCGACAGACACACTGCACACAGAAGTGCCCACTTCTAGAAGTGGCACTTCCACACTAGGTACATGCACGCCGCACACATCATCGCGCAGCATTCACTCCCACGAGTCCGCACATACCAAACTCGGGCCTGCACACCCCACGCATCAGGAACTACTAGGGACACATACATTCCCCATGCATTCCTATGGGAGGGCAGGCCTATCTCACCACATGCACTCAGAGTGTGCACGCACTTTACCCTGGGACACAGGGAAAGTGCGCAGGAACCAAACAAATCACCACACCAAGTCACCAATAAAAAGCAAAAAGTTCAGGGGTGAACCTGCCAGAAGGGCCAAGTCCAACAGTCCGCATAGGCCATCACCTTAGCCCCAAGCTCCTCTGCCAGATATATCAGTGGCGTAACATAAATGTTACAGAGGAGAGGGCTAAGGGAGGAACCCTGCGGGACTCCAGTAGAAACCAGCTGAGGGGAGGAGGAGAAAGGAGGGAGCCAAATCTGCTCAACCCGCTCCTCCAAGAAAGACCTAAGCCAACCCCAAACATCTCCCGACACACCAATCTCCGCTAATGGGGCCAAGAGAAGAGGGTGTGGGACCGTATCGAACGCCGCCGAGAGGTCCAGCAAGATTAATGCCGGCGTCGAGGCACTCCCGGATGGTCTCCGCCACCTCTACTAAGACAGTCTCAGTGCTGTGAGAGGCTCGAAAGCCTGATTGTGCTGGATGCAGAAGTGCCTCAGTCTCCACATATTCTGCGAGTTGTTTATTGACCAACTTCTCACAGACCTTGGCGATAGCCGGAAGGAGATAGATGGGCCGATAGTTTCCTGGGTTAAGGGGATACAGAGAAGGTTTTTAAAGTAGCAGCAAGATCTTCGCCTGCTTCCACCCCTGAGGAACAGCCGCTGTCTGAAGAGACAGATTGATGATAAGGTTCACCTCTATATGTACACTCTCTGCCACCGCTGCCAAAAGCCTGGCCGGGCAGGAGTCCGAAGGAGAACCAGACTTGAGCCCCCTGAGGATTTTAAGAGATTCCAGGGGGTCGACTGCTCTGAATGCTGACAGAGAGCAGGTGGAGGCAGAGAGCTGCACCGCCAAAGGCGCCTCGCGGCAACCATTACCAGAAGGAAATGTAGCCTGGATGGCCTGAATTTTATCTCTGAAGGAGCATGAGAGCGTGTTACACCAGGCGAGAGAAGATGGAATCAAACTCGCTTGAGCCAGCGGAGACGTAAAACTCTGCACTATGGCAAAGATTTCTTTAGCGTTGTTCCTGGCAGAATCAATGCGAGCTGCAAAGAATTGCCCTTTAGCCGCAGCAATGGCATCGTAGTAGAGTTTTTGCATTGTTCTAAGCAATAAACTTATCATTTTATAAAAAGTGATTCCTTTTTGATACAAATACCAGAGTTCCAAATTTAGTAAAATATGCTAGCATGGTCCCCAATAATCAATTTCATTAAGTTCACACCCCAACTGCTTTACCGTAAGGATGGGTGCAACCTGACACGCCCGTGTGACACCCTCATGTGGAAGGAAAGCCCATTGATGCACTGCGACCAGTTAGCAGTGCAGCCCACGAGATACCAATGAGGCCCATTAGATGCCCGAGTTGGCCGCCCTATGCGGATGGCTGCCTCCTTGCACCAGGGTTGCCCACCATAGCTTCGATCATCAGAAGCTGTGTTTAGCAACCATCTGTTTAGGGTACCCACTTAATACCTACCAGATAACGATGGTACTTACCACATTTCAGGGACGCCCATCATCTTGCCAGGGATAGTGACTATGTACCAAGGATGCCCATATTGTACCAGGCTCATGACTGCCAACGAACATGCCAGGAAAGATCAGAATTGTACCATGGACCATGATCCTTCCGGGGTATGACGACAACATGGTAGTAACAGTGATCACAAACGCACAAATCTCCTGGTCAAGATCATTCTTTTATTTTTCTTTGCTCGTCTCTCAGTTGTCTGTTCTGGTCCTGATGGGATCAGGATATGTGGATGCCATGCAGTGGCATCTACCAGAACTAAAAGCAGGCAGGGCAACTGGCAGTGCTGGATGCACTGCCTGTAAAGGAGGATCCAGCCTACGTATGGTGTTTCTTACAGACTCCTTGGCTCCGACCCTACTTTTTATGTTGGTGTTAGCTAATGGTAGGGCTAGTGCTGATGAGTGAGCGGAACGAGGGTCCATAGGCCGCCTCCTGTCTTAGATTCTGCATTGATACTGTATACAGTGCATGCAGTCCCACGCTACAAACTGTGCACGAGTGGCAAATCGGCACCGAATTCTACCTTGCACCATTGTGTACAACTGCTGATTGATCTCCAAGACTCTCTTGTTTTCTCCACTGACTACGAGTCTGTAAAGCTCTCCTTAAAGGAGACCCACAGGTGGCATCGCAGGGCTCTTTTCATTGGGCTGGCTCGACTGGTGGAGCAGAGTCAAACTCTGTCAAGGAGTCCCCGCCACCAAGGCGGATCACTGCCTCAGGACAGGAAACTTAGATGTGTCTGTAACATCAGACTTGGTGGGTGAGTGACAGTAAATCTAATACTCCTACTGCCCTACTGGTCTCTGGTCTACAAAACTGCTGAGCTAAACAGTGGGGTCTCTATCGCTTTCCTGAAGCTTAGGAGGGTGGGTGAGAGCCCCCCTCGTGGGCGAAGGTTGTATTTGGGACCCAGAAGGCTCCCCTGTCTTTTACCGCCCAGATTGCGGATGGTATCTGGAGGAGATTCTGAAGGCCAGGGAACCAGCTGGTGTGGGTGCCGTATGTCCTGCTGTGTCTGGCATAACGTGAGATCAAGCATCAGTTAGGGGAGGTATAGGTGGTTGTCCTTGTATGATATCATAGCAGACTGTCTGCCGACTGTGTCCAGGTGTCCACTTGTGCGATCCGACATCACAAAGAGAATCAACTGGGTCACCGTCAATGATGTGATATTTGACTCTGGGCAGGAGGGTCCCAGTGGTGGCTGTGTATGGGGTCTGATACAAGATTCAGTGCTGCAGAGTAGATCGTTCGAGAGAACATATTGTAAATTACAGGGTGGGCTCATTTCAGATCTCTCCCCTCCGCCATTGGCTGTTGGACCCCAAGGTAGCGTGCAGCCTGATCTATTCTCATTTATTTCATCTTTTACAAAATAAAACATAAATAAAGTGATAAAGGGAACATATAGACTTGGGAAAGGATGCAAATGCATTATGAAAACTGCATGCAAGTCCTTCCCCCTACCCGTGAAAATGCATATCTTTGTACTTCAGGTCATTTTTCAAGCACTGATCACCTAGTTTTATTCTCTCCTTAGGTATTGAAGGTCTGTGAGAGCAAGAAGGATGCTACCAAGGTAAGCCGTCGGCCCCTAACCCTGCCCCCACCCCCGTGGTAGCCATCCATTGGAAAAATGTAGGGCAGGACTCCAGACTGGCTTAAGTGCTCTGGGTTTAAGCACCCATTGTGCCATGCTGTCCTCTGCCAAATGTATGCCCTTCACGTAGCTAGTGTGTTTTCTGACAAACATATTCCCCTTTACTGAGATATACTGTTGAATATTTCCTTGAGCGAGTCAAGGGAGCGTCTGAAAACACCTCTTGCATCAAAGGGTCTTCTCCAATTGATTTTTGTTTTTAAAGCCATCAAGTGTACAAATACTTTTGCCTTTGGCAGCCATCTTGATTCACAATCACATACAGAAGGATGTTACTGTCTCTCGACACACAGCCATGCTCTTGAAGTTTACATATAATTTTAATTAAATGTCATTTTTAGGTTTCGAATGTCTTCAGCTTTCTCATCATTTTTGCCTTTGGTGCTATGTGACTGCAGCTTTCTTTCTAAACATAAACCTGTTAAATCAGGACTTAAGTTAGTGTTTTTCTTATTTTCTTGATAGAATGAGTGCAGTGTTTCCTAATGTAATTGGTGGCTACAAATTAGCAGTGCAGCTGTGGCCCTCCAACTCCACCAGATTTTGAAGTAAAGAAGTCTGGTGTGTGGGTGTCTGGTGCTCAAAAAACAGAATCATTACAGAAAGAAACATTTGACAATTACAGTGCAACGTGATCCCGCTGCCTAGAACCAAGCAGTCAGTCCTAGGTTTCTTGAAATGTTTATCAGCATGATTACACACATGCATGATGAATACAAATCCCTCATTATTGTTCTCAACTCTCAAACAAGTATGTAGTTTACATTGAATTAGACATCCAAAATCTCACACAGTTACATGTGACTACTCCCATCTCTTAATTGGGCTGCTTTTAGCTACATTTGAAGGATGAAGAGCGGAGTAAGTTTTGTCAGGATTCGAAAAAGTGGCCAGCAGCTCACACCAAGGTCAGTAATGGGCTCTTAACTTACTAACTTAGCTACCCATGGACATCAAATAGTCAAAATAGAAGCTGTGCGAATGGGCGTCAATTATTTTTTGGGGATATTTTCTCTTCAGTGACAAATAGCAGGAAGGTTCTAAAAGCGACTCTGCTATCAGGTTCTTGTGCAAACTCTACAGCTTAAATCCAGGGTGTGTAGCACATTGGCAGTCGGGTCAAAACGCATGTTGACTCCCAAGGTTTGGAGTATTGCTCGTTATTCTGTTCATTCCAAGTGAAGTAACCGCTTACTCGACAACCCGGAAGCACTTTCAGTCCTCCCTCAGGTGTGTGAAGTACAATAGGGATTTAACTCTGTGGCGGATCCCGTGCTGGAGAAGAAAGGTTCTGTAGTGTAGATCTGCTGTATGGAGTCACACGCATCTCTCCTCTCCATGGAAAATTCTTTCTCCGGCGCTATAATTGCGACATATGGACATCCTTAGAAAAGGCTACATCAAAAGTCCCAAGATGATCAGCAGGACCTTGATACCGACCAGGCTCATCGACCCTCCACGTGATGCTGAGTGATTCCGAGGAAGGATGCTCCCACTGGAGAGCTCCAAGGACAGGCGCCATCGCGTGCCACGACTTGCTGAAAGCGATAGATTTTATTTTTATATAAAAAATGAATTTGTTGGTATGGTTCCAACTTTTTGATGGATTTTCAAACATGCACAAATATTAGATTTCTTAAATGTCTTAGGTGGGGCTACCTTAAAAGTGATTCCCTTATTTCAGAGATTCGCACGTTAAGATGTATTAAGTGAGTTTGATTTAACACGTTTTTATCAGACTGTCCTACCCTCCGCTATTATGATTGGCGGGGAGTCTATTATACAGACAACTTCAATCAAAAAAAGACATTTTTAGGCCATATACTATAATTATTACATTTTATTATGCCAACAATGGAATACAAAAACAATACCCAATGTCAAATATTTCTCCTTTTAATCACGAAAATGTTTTTGCTGCAACAAATCAACAGGCAAGTCAAATATTCTTCCATTCGACTAACAGCATAGTGCTCATGTTGCAAAATAGCCAACACGTGTTTCGTGGAGTTGGTCTTACCACTTCTTCTGGGTAATTCTTCCCAAGTCCTGATTAAATTAATTATCTATATGATAGACGGTCATGTGGTGCAAATAGCCTTCCCCATAGGATCTGATCCATGCGCAATAAAGCGCTAAAGATAGATAAAGAAAGAGTCCTATATAAAGCACTCTTTGATTTCTCAGCTTAACACATCGAATATGAGACGTTATTTTGCATGCCATTACTTCGCATGCTATTACTACGCGGTTATTACTAAAAAAAACACCATGTATTAGCGGCAGCCTATTGACTTAACAAGGAGTAGATGCTGCAGGAATTCAATGCGCAGTCATGGCCATAAGAACATATCTAATGGTAATATTTTCCTACTCTATTGTGTAATTATTGATTCAGCATGTTGTTTAATATTATTTGTATTTTTATTATTTTTCTACAGAGTACCAAGAGAAAACGTGGCCATAAGACTGATGAGAAGTCCTCCCCCAGCTCTCAGCACAAGCCTGAAGTGGACAGGCAGCTAACGCTTAACAAATTTTTCAAACCTGTGATCCGAAAGTGACTGAGGTGAAGGCACACTAGAATGGTGGGCACGCTGTAGGGTAGGATGGCACAATGTCAAAGTGGCCAGTTTGTGGCATGTGTAGGTCTCCGGCTGATATACCCTGTACCTGCTAGAAGTCTGTGGGGAAACTCAAAAGTGGTCCGAGGTTCTGGTGTTCACAGTCGAACTGAGCAGATGCGAATTGAGGCCGTTCATACAAGTACAAACACATAAATGCAGTCCGTCCTTGGTTGTCTTAAAGGGGGTGCGTTGTGACGGAATCATCGATTCTGACAGTGCGGGAAGCCATTTAATCTACAGTCTTCCATCGTTTCTGAACACACATGAGCCATAGAGGATTCAAGCCACAATTAGGAAGAAGCCAATTGGGGTCACATTATGAACTGCTCAAGCTTGGCCACCAGCCGGACTCGTCACACAGCCTTATATACAGTGTGCCGTATCTGACCACAGTCGTACTCGTCCATTAGGCATCACTGGAACACTCTTGATTAGGGCTACATTCATCATAGTCTCAATTCTGCTAATGTCCAGGACATGTCAGTTCTGGCTCATCTCAGGATTTGCTAGCCTCCTGCTGCACTGGGCCTTGCTCAGATTCGGCCAAACACAAGACTCATTCAGTGCTGTCCACACGTAGGATGCACTAAATGTAGGTCACTACAAGTGCACATTCCAAAATGACCACACTCGGGACATGCTTGATTTGTGCCACCATCAAGAAATTGCTGAATTCTGCTAACACCGGGCACAGATGGCTCTGGCATTCCTGGCTGTGCTGGACCCATGCTTACAAATGTTTTATTGCTTATGCAGCATTTTGTGTCTCTTGTAGCATTAGTGATGTACAGGGCACTCTGATATGCAAGGATTGTAATTAGCTAACCTGTCCACATGTTTAGTTTGAGGGGTAAATGGGCAGCTGGTGGGATCAAAAAATCCTTTCCAGCCAGTTGAAAGAACTCTACATGCGTGAAGCCCCTGCCATGGCCAGCTGAAGCCAGTGCTCCTTCCTTGTCAGGTTATGAGTAATATAAATTACTTTAAATGCATTTACATTAAAAAAAAGTGATTTCCTGCCAGCATAGTTTTTGCTCAACACATGCAATCGCTGCATTTCACAATCCAGTCAGACCCTATGATCTGTCTCTCCAAGCAACCATTTCTGTAGTTTGGCATCAATGCTATGCCGCGAGGAGCCAAACTGCCAGGACCTGAAGGCCCATTTTATGAGCCAGCTGATAGACCTAGACCAAAGCCAAGTACTTTTATTGTGTTTTAGTTTTGGGTGTTTTATACTGTGCCTTTGTGTGCATCAAAATGGACTGCTGTCTGTTACCAGCAGAGAACATTTTAGAAATGCAACATTTTAAACTTAAGAACAGGTGCATCCAGGTTGTGTCACCCAAGTATTCTGGGTTTTCTTTGTGGCCTCTTTTATGCCTGCTCGTGTTTGTCAGTGCGCCGGCTCTCACATGCATGCACCAGGGATAGCAATGCAATGCTTTTCCATGCACTGAGTAACTGATGGTTAACACACTAGTTCAGTGCTGCGCCCATGTTCACCTGTGTCCGTGCTACATGATAGAACCCAGAACTATGGCGATAAGGCCTCCAAACCTCTCCGGGTATGCCAAAGAGAATGAACCACCATAAAATATAGAACCAATCAAGAGCAAGCTCTCCCCACATACAAGGACAAGAACTTGTGCATACTGTGGAGAGCAAGTGAAGTCCCAAGTAAGCTCATGTGCTGTCAGATAAAGGGCATTAGCACATTGGAATTCATCATGAACTTGAGGTTTACAAATGTTCAACTACTTACTACTTGTGTCAGTAGTTGCTGCATCTTTGATAGAAGCCCCCTGCCACCTCCATCTTGTGTCACACTTTCAGTACTTGTGTGATTTTAGCTCTCGGTTTGTAATGTTGTACAGATTTTTAGCACTATGATGCCTATCGGTTGTTGGAAATGTTTAGAAAATTCTGCTTTTTTATGTTTTTTAAAACATTTTTATACTTCAGTTGATTTATACAAATAAAGTTTACATTACTTAGACATTCTAGTATTACTCATTGGGAGTTGTCCTGTCTGCGGGAGAAGGTACTGTTGACAGTAAAGTTATTTTCAGCAGAAAGTGGGATTTCTGTGGATGCAACTGCAGTTGTATCAGAGGGGATGTTCTTAAAACAAATGCAGGATGACCACAAACCCACTTTAGTCTCTAATCTCCTGGGAAGCCCAGCACATGCTTTTTAACGGGTAAAGCCAATAGTACTCTACGCATAGGTATTCAAGACGACCATCTCTATTGCCCTCAGAAATGGAAACATTTTGCCACTTTGTGAAGAGACTGGAAACAGCACCGGGACAGGGCATGGTCCAGACTCTCTATCAAGGACTGGGCCAATGCTCTAGAATCAACGACCCCCGCCCCCTCCGGGGACCCTGTTACAGCTGATAGTAACTTCAGGAAGTGGATCTCCGACTCACTTGACTCCATCATACCCATAAAAACCCGCGAAGATAAGAGTGGAAAGACAGGCTCAGCCCCCTGGTTCAACTCTGAACTCAGAACCCTCCGCAAGGAATGTAAAAAAGCTGAGCGACTTTGGAGGAAGGATTGGCTTCACTCTAATAAAGACGTATACCGGAGGACTGTGAGAGCATACAAATCTGCTCTGCAAATTTCTAAAGCCTCCTACTATGACGATAGGATAAAAAATGCCACTAACTCCGCAAGAGAATCCTATCTCATCGTCAAAGAACTCCTAAAGGTTCCTGAACCCCCACCACTGATTGTGGCCCTTCCAAGCAGGAGCAAAGAATTAGCTAAATTCTTCGACTCTAAAGTCTCCCACATCCTAGACTCACTCCCGCAGCCTAGTCAGCTACCTTGCTGGGACAATGTGACGTCCGACACCTGTCCAGTAGGCGCACCTCGCCCGCTGCTTAATGCCTTTAGGGCGGTTACATCGGACGAAGTTGAAAAGACTCTGGCCAAAATGAAAAGTGGCTCCCCCCTTGACCCTGCCCCCATGAGGTTTCTTAAAACAGTCGCTCCTGCGATTGTTCCTTCAGTTATGGAGTTGATTAATGCTTCTTTATCCCAAGGCACCGTTCCTCCTAGCTGGAAGGGAGCGGTGGTCAAAGCCCTTCTTAAAAAACCCCAACTGGACCCCGCCGATCTGGCCAATTATAGACCGATCTCGCTCCTTCCGGGCATCAGCAAAATTGCTGAAAAACTGGTCAACACTCAGTTGTCCCAGTTCCTGGAATCGAATAATCTGCTGCGACGGTCTCAAACGGGGTTTCGCCCTGGCCAAGGCACGGACACCGCCCTCCTCGCTGTCATCGAGGAGGCAAGGTGCATTTTGGATTCAGGGGGATCAGTGGCAGTGATCCTCCTGGACCTTAGTGCAGCCTTCGACACGGTGAACCACCGTGTCCTGCTCCATCGGCTGGCCAGGGCAGGACTTGGGGGCACAGCGCTGGCCTGGTTAGAGTCATTCCTGTCGGGTCGCTCGTTTCAGGTCTGGGATGGCAGCTCCCGTTCTGACTCCCTTCCTCTGACAAGTGGGGTTCCCCAGGGTTCCTCACTGAGTCCAACCCTTTTTAATGCCTACATGGCCCCTTTGGAGGATATAGTTGCCCCCTTTGGCATTAAGATTGTGAGCTACGCGGACGACACGCAACTGGTCGTCTCGCTCTCACACCTAGACCAATGCCCAGATAATCTTCTGCACTGCCTCCAGAAAATCCACCTCTGGATGTGCGACTCTTCACTCAAACTCAACGGGTCCAAAACAGAAGTTATGCTGATGGGCAAGAAATGGTCAACAATTCCACCATCCGTTTGGCCCGATACCATGGGTGAGGTGCCCGCCCCCAGAAAAGAAATTAAGAGTCTGGGGGTCTGGCTTGAACCAGACCTATCCATGAAAACCCAAGCTACCAAAACAGCTGGAACCTGTTTCGGACTTATGAGGTCAGTCCGCAAGATCCTTCCTCTGCTTCCCCCTCCTTCTAGAAAACTCCTGGTTCAAGGACTGGTTCTTGCACGACTGGATTACAGTAATGCTGTCTACTTAGGAGCCCCTGAAGCTACTCTGGGCAAGCTGCAACGAACCCAAAATGCAGCTGCTCGGATGCTGATGGGCCTTCCCTCCAGATCCTCTGCCAGACCGGCACTTAAGGCACTTCATTGGCTGCCAGTGCGAGAGAGGATCGAGTTCAAGGCTATGTGCATCGCGCACAAGCTCCTCAATGGACAAGGCCCCTCGATCCTGGGAGACATGGTTACCCCGTACAAAGCCTTGAGATCTTTGCGCTCGGACAATGAGCGACTGGCGAATATCCCCAAGTTTAGGAGGGCCCGTACCGGAGGTCGTCGCTTCTCAGTAAAGGCAGCCACCCACTGGAATTTGCTCCCCCGTAGTTTGCGTTTGGAACCCTGCTATCTGCGCTTTCGCAAGCAGCTCAAAACTCTGCTTTTTCCCAAATAAAAAGGTTCTCTTCTCCCTTTCCCCTCTTAGCCAACCTTACAGGTTTATAGCGCGGGGATGCCTCCGGGTCACCAGGCGCTCTACAAATCTTTAAATAATAATAATAATAATAATGTTTTATGCCTGGGCGGAGTTAGAGTATGTCCGCTCCGCGGAACTTCATGAAGTGACAAAAAAACTCCACCACGCTACGCGGAGTTTCACCAGGGACAGAGTTCATTACCTCGCACCGTTTGCGCTGATTTTTAGAGCCTGGAACTTGCCCCAGGCTGTAAAATCAGCGTGAATGGCATCAAGGGCAGCGCAAACGCTGACTGCTTTTTCTCTCCAGATCGAGTAGATGTTCTGCTCAAGCAGCAGCTTCCTCAAAGTGAATGCAAGGTATCCCAACGCGAGCGGTAGCGACCATCCGCGACTGCCTGTGTTGAGAAATCTCAAGAAGTGGTCTAGTGTTGGATTGTCCTTGCTTACCAACTTAACGTTGACGAGCCTGAGCG
This sequence comes from Triturus cristatus, assembly GCF_964204655.1. Lineage (NCBI taxonomy): Eukaryota > Metazoa > Chordata > Amphibia > Caudata > Salamandridae > Triturus > Triturus cristatus. The sequence continues at coordinate 845,685,742 of NC_140586.1, read as the reverse complement.
AGGAAAAACCTCTGCTGCGCAGAGCTTAGTTTTTCGGAACTCCGCGAGCTCCGCGGAGTGCGAAAAACTCTGCAAATGGAGCGGAGTTCATCGCCCAGACCTAGTATTTTTCAATTTATAACGATGTGATGGAATCACCTCCCTGGACCCGCCCCTTTTGCCATGCCCTGGCTCGCCTTCTCTCTAATAAAATCTTCCAGCAATCTTAAAATGGCGCAGCCAGCTTGAGGGAATACTGCCCCGTCTCCATAGGCTGGCGGAACTAATTTGTTTCTTCAAACCCTTCAAGGTGCGCGGATTGGCCCTTAATCACTGCAGATAAAGCTAACAACGGAGTGCGGGGGCATCTTTTTATGCTTATCACTGCCATTCATTTATTTTTTTGCTACTCTTTAGAATCCCACCCAGAATGGCCCTGAGTGTGCCCTACTAGTCTAGTGACTTTAAGACTCTGAGAAAAAGCTCCAGCAGAAGGTGCACAGCTGGCCCTTGAGCAGGAAAACCTAAGCCAATGCATGGGTTCAGCTGTCAACCTTCAGAGCAAAGAACTGCACTGCGGCTCCAATTTATTCATTTGAAGAAAAACAAAATCGTGTTTTCTCCCAAAAAACTAACATATCTAATATACATACCTTGAAACCAGAAGTAAGGCAAACAAAATACAACTACTCGTACAATACAGTTTTGATTGTGGGTCCCAGTCACTCAATGCTACCTTATGGCTCCTACGAATTATATGTTAAAAATGTGTCCACCGATTTCTGCTCCCCCATGTTACCCTTGTAGTTATTACGTTTGCCAGGGCTGCATTATCCGCCACCGCACCCAGATTGTTAACACGTTCTTAGCTGCTTTCGCACATCACATCCTTTGTCTCCACAACCCCAAACCCTGCACTGCTGTTTTGTCTTCTTTGTTTTCAGCCTAATTCTGACCCGCTGTCATTCCTTGATGTGTGCTGGCAGTGCTCCAGGGAGCTCCCATAGTCTGCATGTTGTGGTAAAGTCATCTGCTCGGCAGACTTGCTGTCTGTGGTTAATCTTTTGGAAACAGAAACACACTAAGCTACTTGCTTGGCGCTCAACGTAGGGATGATTTTTTTTTCTTTTTTTTTTTTTACTGACTTTTTGGTTAGTCAGGAACCTACATTATTAATGATAACTGCTTCCTACTTTATTTTTATGGTGGTTTCCTTTTCAGTTTCGTGTTCTTTGATGTTTGACTTGTTTAATTTTTGCGTTATTGCTAGAGAGCTTCCGCTGCTTGTCCCAGACTGCTTTCCGTGCATACTATACTACTCAGACTGGGATGTTATCAGCACCTTGCTTGTTATGGCCTATGTTTGCTCTCTCCTCTTGATTGGATGGCTTAATTCCCTCTTTTGTTTTTCCTGCCCCTGGAGCACTCGTTCCTTAACGTCACTTTTGACTGGGCGAGTTGTCTTTGCACTGCTGATGTTATGGAACTATCTTTCTTTTTGTTGACTTTTTTTTATTAATTAGTCCTTCTCACAACTTTGCACATAGAGCACGTGTGAGCTAATTTCCTTGCTCTCCGCCATGTCTCTTCTCAAACCCTCCCTCAGAGTGTCCAACACCGAGCACTGATATAGCCCTGTGCTGTACTCATTCTCTCTCTCTGCCACACTATCTCCTTCCCTCAGCATTCCCGCCACTATTAGCTGTGCCATTTCTGGATGCCTTTAAAATTGGGAGGGCCTGGCTTGGCATTTCGGGCTGGACTGTTCCCATTGGGCGCAGGGTCAAGACTGATTTGCACATGGCTGGGTTCAAACTGGAATGGCATGGTGATCAAAAAAACGATGGATTTAGGCCAGATGTCTGTACTGGGGTGAATGTATGACATTGTTCTCCATTCTGTCCATCTGTTGTTCTTTTTGGTTTTAAAATTGTGCTAGCATTGACAGAGCCAATTGGGGCATTGAACTGTCTCGAAAGTGCACTTGCTAGGCTGTCAAGAAAGGGACCAAGACCCATGATGCATTGTTATGCGATACGTCGTGGCAGCCATCTTGAAAGTACAGAAAATAATATCTTTATACTATCAAGATACCAACCAAGTTGCATGACACAACCTAGCATAACATTATATGTCAGCCATCTTAAAAGTGCCAAAAATGCACTTGGCTGGTTGCCGCTATTAGCTTTGCCAGTCCTGGCACACTTTTAAAAATAGTTGTAAAGTCAATAACGGCAACCAAAAAGTGTGACCGATTCACTTTAACCATGCTTTTTACAGGTGGTGAGCACAATATATCACTCTGCACATTTTCTTCGCAAGGAATGGTCCTGCTGAGCTCCTCAAGATGGTAGACAACTTGGTTCAATTGACCATGCGGCTCTAGCACAGATCTGTCCTCTGTAGAGCAATACAATGACTCCAACTGATTCCTGATTGGCAAGGCTGTACACATTAAAGCTGCTATTGGCCCAGCACTTTTTAAGCAGTCTCGGTCTGAAGGACGGTATGGGTCTGGGCAGCTTAGTGCTGTAGTTTCTCCAAGACCACCCAAAACTTAGCACGGGGATGAACGGGACAACCTGCTCTTTTGGTTCCTCAGTCAGTCGTTTACGTTAGTGATCCCAGTGATTGCTTAATTTGTCATGGGTGCTTGTTTTGGAGTGTTCTCAGTACATTGTATCTGTTTCCCTTCAAACTGACGGTGATCTACTTGGCATTTCCCAATACGTACCCATAGCGGGCTCGTGTATTTATGGATGTTTGTATAGAGCAAGCTTAGCTGGGTAGCAACAGAGCGCTTGGCATTAGTTGTGGTGTTACACGTTCACAATTACATTAGACACATGCATTTTGCAAACATAGTTACAATTGTAGGCAAAGGTAAAATAAATGATTTGACCATAATCGCACAATATACTTACTGGCCATCACTTCGAGTGGCCTGGTCTTTTCCGATCCCTGTGCAAACTACTGTTCGCCCAGAAATCGGATTCACACGTTTTATGGTAGTTGCCACATGCCTTGCAATTTTCTCCACGTTATGCTCCATTTTCAAGGGTCGCCTTATAATAAGCGATAATTATCATTCCTTTAAAAAAAATATACAAAGATGGGCCTACAACCTTCCGGCCGGCCGCTAGCAAACAAAAGGAGCATACGATACACATTTATAAAGCACGTGGTGCTGCGGAGGAGCATGCACAGGAGTTAACAGCGTTGAGAGCCACACCATCCAGACCCCACTATACGGTTTCATTTTAAACTTAAAGAACAACAAGAAAAAACAAACCCACAAGGCAATCCACGATCGGAAATAGCAGCATGTGCTCCCCTGGAGGGGGGACCCTAACCATCCATAGGAGTCTCAAGAAGGGGAAGAGATCAGGACTAGGGCTGGGTAAACCCAATGCCCGGTACCGGGGGGATGAGTCGGCTAAGGGGACGGGGCCGGCGACGGATCGGGCAATAACGGCGGAGCACAGATTCCCCCGCGGTAGGCGTTCCAGGGGCCCCATACTTTCACCCATGTCCCAGGCTTACCTCTCGCCACATACACCACCTTTTCCCGAAACATGCACCAATCCATATGTTCCTTCCAGGCCGAGACAGTCGGGGGCCTCTGGGATCCCCACATTTGAGCAATATCGCGCTTGGCCACCATATATCCCAGAGTCACCCACCACGTCTGCGGCGCCGAGTAATCGGTAGGTTCCCACACATTCAACAGGCATCTCCTCGCTTCGGGCAACAGCGCCACATGCGTAACCACTCGCAGCACCTCATGCACACCACGCCAGAACCCCTCCACCTCCGGGCACTCCCACAAGATATGCAGAAAAGTCCCCGAAGCACCACACCCGCGCTTACACAACCCGTCCACAGGAGCCTTGGTCCCGTCATGTAGACCCTGTGGAGTATCTTGAGCTGGACGAAGCGAAGGCGGGCCGGTATGGCCACCTCTTTCGGGGAGGCCACCGCGGAGATCCAGTCCTCGTCGTCCAGCTCCAGCCCATCGGCAACCCAAGCCTCACGAAGGGCAGTCAGCAAGCCCGAGCGGTCGTTGATCAGTTTTTTGTAGATCAGTGAGATCGTGCTGTCCGGGACGTGTCCATCCAGCACTCTATCCTCCAGGGGGGAATACTCCGGGATGGAGGCAACGTCCGGGAAGACGGAGCCCAGTGCATGACGGACCTGCAAATACCGAAAGTACTCACTGCCCTGCAACTGAAATTCCGTCTGCAGCATCTCGAACGTTTTAAATCCTCCCCTCGTCCAGAGATCCCCCACTTTACTGATGCCTATTATGTCCCACTTCTCGAAGCCCTTCGAGGTCCACAGGGAGCCCAACCGCTCAGACGCGTATAGTGGTGACGCCCGGGTCAAACGGTCCTTCCACCCCATAGCTACATTGGCCGCGTGCCACACTCGCACCATGACACGCGTGGGGCCCGTTAGGCGAGCGTCGGGCGCGCTGGAGTAGAGCGCTCGATTATAGTCACCACCTGGGAGTAGCATCTTATCCATTTCGAATGCCGGGTTTAAGGCGGGCCCGTATAGGCCGTGATTAATCGCAGCTAGCTGGGAGGCCCAATAGTACCGTTTAATATCCGGGAGGGCAATCCCCCCGTCATACCATGGGAGCGTCAGCTTCGCCAGGGCAATACGCGGCCTCCCGTCCCAGAACAGGCGGCGTTGCAAACTCTCCACCTCACGGAAGTAGCGCGCCGGGACTAGGTCCATAGTGTTCTGCAAAGCGTACAGGAAACGCGGCAACGACATCATCTTAAACAATGCCGCCCGGCCGAGCGGCGAAAGCGGCAGGCGCCGCCAGCGCGCGACGTCCTCCTTCAGGCGCTGGAGGGGGGGAAGCAAGTTCCGATCGTAGCGGGCCTCCGGGTCCAGAGTAATGAAGACACCCAGGTACCTGAACCCCCGCGGGGCGATCTGGATCGGACAGCCCCGCGGGAGGATGGGAGCCTCCCCAGAGAGCACATACACACATGATTTAGCCCAGTTGATGACAAGGCCGGAGTTGCGACCAAATGAATGTAAAACATCAACCAGTACTATCAGTGATTTACGTGGGGAGGCTAGGTACAAGAGGATGTCATCAGCGTATAGGGATACGCGGTCCTCATACTCGGGGGTCCAGCGGAGACCACGGATAGAAGGATGCCACCGCAGCCACTCCGCCAGGGGCTCCAAGGCGAGCGCAAAAAGGAGCGGCGATAAGGGGCAGCCCTGCCGCGTGCCCCGGCCCAGCTCGAACGGAGCCGATACTCTACCGTTCACCACCACCTGCGCCAATGGGCCCGAATACAGCAATTTGACCCAACTGATGAACCCTGGGCCAAATCCAAACTTCGCAAGCATCGCCCAGATGTATGGCCATTCAAGCGTGTCAAACGCCATGGTGGCGTCTAAGGACGCCAAAATGGCCGGCTCCCGTATGAACGGGACACGTGCGAGCACCCCATGCAAACGCCGCAAGTTAAGGGCTGTGTTGCGATGGGGAATAAAGCCGGACTGGTCCTGATGAACCAAATCGCCCACCACGCCGACCAGCCGATTGGCCAGTACCTTGGCGAGAATTTTGGGCTCCGCATTCAGTAGCGAAATGGGCCGATAGGATGTAACCCGGTCCCGAGGTCTCCCCTCCTTGTGGATAACCACGATTGTAGCCAGACGCTGGTCCAACGGGAGGGAGCCCACCGAGTGGGCCGCCAGGAACATAGCCCGGAGGTGTGGTGCCAGCGTATCCGGTCGCAGCTTGTACAACTCGATAGGGAGACCATTCGGACCCATGGCCTTGCCGGAAGCGACCGAGCGTATGGCGAGGGCGATTTCGTCGGAGGTGGGAGCGGCGTCCAGCGACACCCTGTCCTCCCCGGAAAGGGACGGCAGCGCGATATCCCGGAGCAGGGCACGGGAATCCTCTTCAGAGCAGGAAGACACCGGGGAATACACCCCACGGAAATAATCCGCGTAACAGGAGACAATTTCTTCTGGCTCAGTTACACACACACCATCCGTTTTCTCAATCAGCGGGACCACACGATTCGCTCTCTCTTTTTTGTCCAACCACGCTATCAGTTTACCAGCCTTATCACCCACATCATACAGTCGCCCCTGTTGCTCTCTACTGAGGCCCCTGACCGCCTCCGTGACGAGGGCCCTATAGGCCGCTTGCTTGAGTTGGAGGACATGTAATGCGGCATCAGTCACCCCACCTTCTAGATTACCCTCCAACTCGGCTATTTCAGCTTCCACCCGGGTCACCTCCTCCCGCTCGCGCCTCCGGGCGTGGGAAATAAGGGATAGGGCCTCTCCTCGGAGTACCGTCTTGAAGGCCTCCCATAGTGATACAGCCGAAGGCACGGACCCCACATTCTCGTCAAAATATCGCTGAAGGGATTTAATCAAGTCAGCGCGAATGATGGGGTCGCGCAGGTACCAGGGATTGATCGGGACCACCCTACCCTCACCCCTCGGAAAGACATCAAAGTGTAACAAGAGCGGGGAGTGGTCCGAGATACCCCGTGCCAAATGGCGCACCTCTCCCACCCTCCCAACATAGGCCGCCGGGACAAGGACATAATCTAGTCGTGAGAGACTACCATGGGCCCCCGAGTGGAAAGTGTACTGCAGCTGCGTGGGGTGTTTTAAACGCCAGCAGTCCACCAATCCCAATGTATCCAAGAGGCCAGATAGCCACGCCTGTGCCCGGGGGAGGTCCCTAGGGGGGTGACGATCCACAGTCCCAGAAACCACCGCATTGAAATCCCCCCCCACCACTAGAAGCCCCCCCCGGAAGGCCAAGGAGAAGGCGCCCCAGGTCCGCAAAGGTGGTCGACTGCAGCCCCGGTGGGATGTATACTGACACAAAGACAACCACTTTGCCCTCCATTCTTCCCACCAAGACCGTGTAACGTCCCCTGTCATCGTGGAGCACCTCATCAATCTCCAACGGGAGCGAGTTCTTCACCATGATGCCCACACCCCTTGAGCCAGACGTGAAGCCCGAGTGGGCCACTAGGCGGTAGCCACGCCGATTCATGGCGCAGAAGGAGTTGCCAATGAGGTGTGTCTCCTGCAGAAAAACTACATCGGGCGAGATTCGCTTCAAGAACTGCAGGACCACACCTCGTTTGATCCTGTCCCCCAGTCCATTCACATTCCAAGACAACAAAGTTAATTCCCTACCCCCCATCATATACAGAAGCCATCATTCGTCCCCCCGAGAGCACTTTAGAACTAACACAAAAATACTTTTGCCTTGTGGTGAAAACGAACAACACCCCATCCCTACCCACCCACCCCAACAAAACTCCCCCCTCCCTGCACCCCTCCATGAGCCCGAACAGCCCCCCCAACGTGCAGTGTGCCTGTCGCCCCATATATAGTTAAACTAACTAGACCCCCTAGAGGAGGAGGGAGAACCCCCAATAGACCCTACACAACCTCCATAGGAGGGGAACTTACACAGACAGACGCATAATCGAAAGTGGCATCATTTTCGTCCAGAGCGAGGCCTAATATTAAACCCTCAGTCCCGATCCAGTGGGCCGTCTTCCCCCGCCGCCCCCCCCCCGCCCCCCCGATCACGATCCCCAGACAGAGTATCCAGCCAGTCCCCGGCCGCTTCGGGACGATCAAAAAAGTGCGTGCGACCTTCCACCTCCACTCGCAGCTTGGCTGGGAAGAGCATGGCGTATTTGAGGTTTAGGTCCTGAAGACGGCGTTTGACGCCTAGGAAGCTCAGTCTCTGCTTCTGGACCGCTGGGGTGAAATCAGGGTAAAAATTCACCTCCATATTGTCAAGCTTAACCGGTCCATGCAGTCTGGAGGTTTGCAGGATAGCGTCTCTGTCCCGAAAATTGAAAATCCGGGCAATGAGAGGTCTCGGAGGGGCTCCGACCTTCGGCCTTCCCCCGGGAACCCTGTGGGCCCTCTCCACAGCGAAGAATTTACTCAGCCCCCGTGGCTGGAGATGGGTAGCAATCAGGTCCTCCACAAAGAGGTCCGCCGCCGCCTCCTCGCGTCCCTCGGGCACCCCGATGATGCGGATGTTGTTCCTCCGGGCCCGACTCTCGGAGTCCTCCAGGCGTCGATCCATACGTGGTTTTTGACTCAGAACCTTATCTACTAAAAAATAATAGCGAGGGTTTTGCACCAAACAATAGTGGAGATTAGCACCCAGATCCTCAGGTAACAAAGTGGACAGCTTTATCAAGTAGACCACATCTCCCCCTGTCTTATTGACAAAGGGTGCTTCCTATTTTGGGTGGGGGGTGTTCTTCCCTGTTGAGTGTGCATGTGAGTGCCCTGGGGGATGTCATTGCAAAGCGCTGTCTGTTGTAACATCATTATACTAATATCACACAGATGATATACAGATGACACAGTGGCCCAGATTTACAGCAGCTTCAAACCCTCCTACTCTTTGTATCGTGAAAGGGAAGCCACACCAGTGCTATATGTACAAAGACAGTCCTGCTGTTGGTGTCATTCCATTCGCTGGCACACAAGCATGCTAACCTGTCCACTACACAGCCTGGAGCAGAGGTGACGGTGTGCTGCCTTGCTGAGGATTTGTACCAGAAACATACAGTTCCACTACATAGTTCCTATTTGTAAACAAACACAAAGGCCAAGATTTACAAACACTTTACACTGGGTTTGCGTTACCATGTTAATTTAAACATCACGCAAAGTGTGTGGGATTTACAATCTAACACGAATCGTGATTTGCATTGGATTGTAACCCAAAGTAACGCAATTCTGTGAAATGCTGTGCCTTGTGTTACTTTGCGCCATGGAAGCGTTCCATGGGTTGTGCATGGCGTTCCATGCAACCATCAATTGGTTTTGATGTAAATTTCTACCTCCAAAGAATTGTAGGCACAAATGTATACCAAAATCTTGCATCTACTCTAGACAGGTGTAATTAGGAGAATTGTTTACATCTCTCCTCGCTTTTCCAATTTTGCATCTGTGCTACATCAAACAGCTAAAAGTGCGCTGGCACAGGGAGAGAGCAAAAAAGCCCCACATCTTTGTACATACGGTGGTTGCTGACTTTACCTTAATCTGGGCCTAAAGGTTCAGCTTCCTACACAATGTATGTTTGCACTGCACTGCAGCACATATACAGTGCATCAATTTCTGGGAAAAATCAACACATTGGTTGCGTCTGCTTCCAGTAGGCCTCAGTTTTTGATGCTAAGGGCAGTGGGCCTATCTTTCTCGATTGGACGTTGCGTCAAAACCTAAGCCATGTTTGTGCTGATAAAATTGCACCTTTCGGACATTAAACACATTTTGCACAGGATAGAATATATAATGTGCCATTCTGTGTTATGCCGGTGCAACAGCTCAGTAAACCTGGACCACGAAATAATTTGATAGTCAGGGCTTCATATCTTAAGATGCAGTTCATGGCTCAAAATAATCTGCATTTATGCAAAAGTTAGTCACGCACTGGGGATTTGAAGGTACAAACTGCAGAAACAGAAGAAGGGACTTAATTTTTCAAACTGATTATAGGTCAAATGACTAAGGCCCAGATTTATAAACATTATGTACTGGATTTCCGTCATTAACGTGATGTAAACCTGGCCAAAATGTTTATATTGGATTTACTTTCTTTGCGCTAGAATTTTGCCTACAAGTGTAACAGTGCTTTGCATTACTCCTTATCAAGGGGGCATTCCATGGGTTGTACATTAGCATTCCTAGGCAACCACGTGGTTTTTGACTCAGAACCTTATCTACTAAAAAATAATAGCGAGGGTTTTGCACCAAACAATAATGCCACTTTTTTAACATTTTCCAGTACAAAACCTATGCTAGACATGACACAGACATCTCTACAAATCTGGGCAAAGGTGTGTGCGTGGTGCTAGGCAGCCTGATTGTGCGCCAGCACAAGGGAGAGTCCAGTATCTGCCGTATCTTAGTAGATATTGGTTGTCCTGCTCTCTACCCCCCATGCAATACAATGCAGCAACTTTGTTTGCTGCACAGTGTTATGTGACACCTTTGTAAATCAAGGTCTACATTTGTTGACTTACAAGGAGTGGCCGAACATATTAAGAATTCGCAACGCCCGAATATTCTGCATATTCTAGTAGTTAAAAGAAAGCGTGGATGGGGCAAATGTCAGATAGTTTTAGTCCAGCTGTTTCAACAAGCATTTGCAATGCAACAGGTCTCGCATTTACGCGAGTTCAAGCTATTGGCATTGGAAATGACAATGCCTTTTATTTATGTTTTGGTTTTTGAAACATAAATAAAACGCATTGTCATTTACAATGCAAATAGCTTAAACGTGCGTAAATGCAAGACTTATTGCATTGCAAATGCTTGTTATCATTGTTAGTGCTTTCGGTGATACAAAATTATAAATAACATCACATCCGTGTTTAATCTGCAGTCAGTGCCCGGTCTAATGTGTTCTGTTAGTGTGTGCTATTTCCAAGCAGAAGCTGCTGTGGTGCGTATAGCTACATTCAAATCCCTTTGCCTTTACACAGTGCCGCACTCATACTGACTCATGCCCACTGTCAGTGAATGAATGAATAAATGAATGATGGGATTTGTTGAGCATGCGGATACTGTGAGATAAGTGAAATCGGTGAGGCCCCACCAAATGGCCATAAACTCAGAAGAGGTTAACCTTGTGGCCTAACTACAGTAAATGCTGTGTTACTTTGAGGTAAGCATCAAGCTAGCCTTCCCATGAAAAGTAAAGTAACTTCAGTATGACTCTGATAGGTAGACATTGGATCTTTGACAGGTGCCCGGTGGTGTAACATGACTTCAGGGCCCCCCCTGCGAAGCATTTGGAGGGAGGCCCCTGCGATTGCTTTCATGCCTGGGTACTGTACTGAGGAGGTTCCACTGGAGCTCGCTCCTCCCCGCATCGCGGAGGCTGCGGGGCCTTTGCTCCGCACCTGCGGGTTCCCTAGCTGCATGGTTAACGGCATGAGCCCCAGAAAGTTGTTGTGATTCTTACTAAAAGTGTGGCACATAGTCCTTCTGAGGTACCTAAGAAAATCAAGTTTAGAAAAAATTAATCCAACTGTATTTTAAAACTGGGCCATATCCAGGCGTGTTTCTATAGTACCGAGTTCATATGAGAGACAAGATGGGATGACAACATTTCACAAGTTTGAAATCCCTTGTCTATTGTATGGTTGTGGAAGGCCCACTGGTGAGTGAATTGGATAATATGCATACATTTCTGTGGCAAGTACATGCTTAGTGCTGTAATTAAATGAATAACTACATGTAGAGTGAAGAATTGTTAATGTTTACCCCTCCCAATTTGATGCATACACTTTCCAAGCATTATGTGTGGAACATATGCAACATAATAACAATAACACACAATGTCGGACCAGCTGGAGCATGATGAACTACAAACTAAGGATGCGATGAAACACCGCTATAAATTCCTTGGAGAGATGAAGAATAACACAAAGGGAAAAGTCGTAGAGCAGTGTGGACAACATTTAACAGCATTAATGTGAGTGCAGAGAATTACATTAATTTACAAATAAATGTGTTTCTTTGCTGGATGGTTGAATCTGCTGTTTTAGTCAGTAAACAAACAGTTCAAAATATGAATTTAAATACCAAGGGAGGAAGAGACACACAAGTGCAGCCTGTCATAGGTTTGACATGAAATAGTCGTAATGAATGGTAGGGGGCAACTTGTTCTGAAAATTTGAGTTGGTAACAGCGTAGGGCAGTGGGCGATTGGCGGTTTCACTCTGTACAGAAATTAATACAGTCACACAGATATCATCATAAGATAAAAGCAGTGGTTAAATGTGATGTGCCTGGGCATGTACAGTGGGATGCAGCCATACCAAGGCATTACCTGAGACTTGTAATAAGTCAGACTCATTGTACTGTACAACAAAACTACAATTTGTGCCATAACTACACTTATATATTAAGGTTTGTCATTCTTTTTATTACTGAGATACGATTTTGGAACCATTCTGCATAAAAAAATTAGACCATCGACAACTCTGCAGAGCGAGGCTCCTCCTTTGGTAAGAAAGTTAAAGATTTTTTCAAATGTCAGATTTTGTTCACAAGTCGCTGTCAATAGAATTGGAAGTTTCGTGTAAACGTATTAGTGAGCAGGAAGGCCCAACAAACTTGCTAAGACTAAAGGGAACAATGGCGCATGAAGGGTTAACCGAGAGAAAGGGCTTTCCTGCAGCAGCCCCCTCCTCTGCACTGCTAGAGGGGCTCTAGAGCAGCAACTGTAAACTGATCCTAGAGCTGTGGAGAACAAGCCCGCGAGTGGTGTGCGTGCGCGCCACAGCGAGCGATCTGTTTTTAATTATCGCGCCCGTGTCTGGGCACAGTAATTCTGATGTGGCCTGTGCGGGTAACCAATAGGCCGGGGAAGGAGCAAAGGCGGTACATGCACCCGCCTTTGCCCAATTGCTGTCTTTGAAGAAAGACACACGCAAATCCCAATAGCCCTATAACGAAAGCTGACCACAGGCACGAGCGTGTGGTCAGCTTTCAGAAGCCCCTACAAGAAGTCTGGCGCTGCGCGAGAAAGCTGACCACACGCACAAGCTTGTGGTCAGCTTTCAGAAGCCCCTACAAGAAGTCTTGCACTGCGCGAGCAATTCTACGCACTGCAACGCTAGGCGTGAGACCTAAAAAGCCTTCGGGAATGAGATTTAGCTTAAATTTGTTTCACACCTTCACGAAGTATACAGGCAAACCACAGCTAAGAACAACATGTATTGTGTTGATAATTTTCTCCTTGGGCAGGTGTTTTACAATAGATCTTAACTGACTAAGGCCCTGATTTACAAAAGGGTTGACGCAACCCAGGGCAGCAAGCAAGGTTCCTGTGCTGCATTCAGTGAATGCAACAGACCAAACTGCACCCTAGCTACAAAGAAATGGCGAGACTCTGTTTTCTCCCTGCACTAGTGCTCTTTAGCACCAGTGCAGGCACCCTTGTCGCAGAGTGCTTGGGTGTCTGCGTTGTTGTCAGTATAGTTTTAGGTCCTGAAGGCAACACTTCCTGCATAAAAACCATGCTTTAAGGCAATTTCCTCTTTGAACGTGTGTTACAGAATACAGCCCACATGCAAAGAGGAAAAAACAGTTGAGATGCACATCCATGTCTACAATTCTTTGTAGATATGGATTTGTGTCAATAATTATGGATGGATGCATAGGAATGCCCAGGCGCCTCCCAAGGAATGCCCCCTTGACGCAGGGTGAAAGAAGGCAGTGCACTGTGCTGCGTTACTTTTGGAAATACGGTCTATGTTAAGTAATACAAACCCAATGCTAAATCTTTGTACATCTGGTCCCGTGCTTGCAGAGGGTGATGGGATATCATTTCTCATTGGAACTAAAATGTATCAAGCAAGCTACTGGTGTCTTCACCAGATGGTTGGTACACTTCAAGATGCTGGTGGTCAAGTTTACTTACCAGAGGCAGCCAAGCTGCAGGTTGTGAACAATGGGCATGCACCTTTGCACAATAGAGATGAAAGCATAACATGCAACACACAGACATCTCTGATGTAGAGTAAGATGCTGAATCCTAACAACCCGATTGATTCTTGTGACGTGATCTGAGGACTTGGTTACGGATGGTATTACTGCCCTACTTAGTGTTGTCTTGTTTTTAGCCACAGAAGGGGGATGTTGGTGTTGGTATTTGTTTTCATAAGAATTGGATACCGTTGTGGTCAGGCCTCTCCTGTATATAGGTGGAGGGTTAAGGAGAAGTCTCCAATTGGCTGAGTCCGTGAATATTACATTTCTGGTATTAATAAACCAACACAGAGCGTCAGAGACCTAGTAGCCTCACTAAGTGACTCCTGAAGCAGATAAGGAATATAAAAGCAAGGATTCTGTTTACCGAAAATGTGTTAACCATATGAGAATCGGACCCTACTGAAGCAGCTGGGATATGATGTTATTGCAGTCACATCTCAACAGAAATCAATACAGGTGGTCGTCATACTTGCCCATAATGAACTACAGCAAGTTCAGAGCATGGCGAATGATAATCAGGGCAGATGAATAGATGTACACGGGGCTCTAAGAGCAGGAAGCTACGCCATATGCTCAGTCTATAACACCAACACTGATGATCCTCCCCTTTTGACTGTTGGTGTTTTGCACTAATAAATTATCAAAGGGACAATTGGCAGGACCGGGGCCTCGCGAGTCCCAACGGTACGAGGGCCCAAGGCAAATAAAGGAAACCATGTGCAGGACAATATTCAAAGTCAAAACCATGAAGGTTTATTTCAATTTAAGAATCACTACAGAAAGCAAAAAGTACAAATGGTTAGTCAATCCAGATCAGCATCAATATATTTCATAAGTTAAGAAAAAGTCTAATTATCGAGTCACATGACAATGCGACAGTGTCATGTGTCTCAGTTAGGCCGGGAAGGAAACACTGCCATATTACACATACACAGGCCTTTCCTAAAGTTGCCCTCACTTTTACACATGGACTTGTGACACACATATACATGCATGACAGTTTGGATTAGTTTCTTGGAAAACTAAACTTGCTTATAGAATCAACTTCGCAAGAACACCGTCATGACACCATGTACAAACACTTCCCTGGACAGAGAATCTAAGAGGGTGGAAACATTCAGCAAATGTGTCTTCTCTTTCACTAGCCTGTCCATCCGTTCTGTTAATGCCAACTGCTTGATGGGTCATTATCCCCATGCCCTTTGGGATGCAGTGGCACAAGTGCACAAGTTCTCCTTGGTGTTGAAGACCTTCATCCTGTTCCATCTCAAGTGATTAAAGAGGTTCACAATATGTTGTGGCTTGGACATCACCTATTCCATCAGGCGGGCTACAGACACCAGTGTTGCCATTCGCTGCCATGAGTGGCTGAGATCAGCTGAGTTTTCCAGCGATGTCCAGTCCTCACTGATGGAAATGCCCTTTGATGGGACTTGCCTATTCTTGGATAAAACTGACTGTTCTTGAGTGGTTTAGGGCTACAGCTTGCTCCCTGGCTCTTTCCTCCCCACCTTGCCAACCGCAGCAGTTCCACAGCTCATTTCGGAGCATTGGCCGAGGGGATCCATTCCATGGCCGGTCCAACCACCCCAGGGGCCCCAGCAATTTTGAAGCCAAGGTGCCCCCTGCCCGGGGGGGCCAAGGTCAGTGGGGGGGGGGGCAGTCTACCCCCCCACCCCTGCAGCCCCACCCACCAATCTCTACAGCGTGTCCTTCCTAGAGCACAGTCACACAGTGGGAGACAGAATCCACTGATTCTATCCGGTTTGGTAGGCCATTACCTTGGACAGGTGGGTTCTGCAGATTGTCTGCAAGGGAAACATCCTTTCCTGCCTTTCTTCGCCACCACAGCTTTTGCCTTCCCCCAGTGACTAAAAGAGGACCAGCTCTCTGTTTTGCAAGTCCTTTTTGGCAAAAGGAGCTTTCGAGGAGGTTCCTCTGCCAGAAGTAGGTTGTGGTTGTTATTCCCGCTACCTTTTAGCACCCAAGAAAGATGGATGCCTCAGACCTATTTTAGACTATGCGCTCTCAACGTTTTTGGAAGCAGACAATTAAAATGCTCACCTTAGCCCAGGTCTTGTCTGCCCATGACCTGGGAAACTTGATGGTGGCATTGACCAGCAGGATGCATACTAACATGTATCGTCCTTTGTCAGCCCATCAGCGCTACTTGCTCTTTGTGGTGGGAGAAGAACATTTCCAGTTCATGGTGCTACCCTTTGGTCTCACCCGTGCCCCTTGAAGGTTCACAAAAGTGATGGCAGCACACCTTTGAAGGTTGGGGATTATGGTCTTCCCCTACCTCCACGACTGGCTGTTGAAGGTAGGCTTGCTCCAGACAGTCATCTGCCACCTCCTGTCATCTATGGGGTTCACTATCAAGTTTCCAAAGTCACACCTGATCACTCCTCAGACACTCCCTTTCATCTGGGCCATTCTGGACACAGTTCGGTTTTGTGCCTTTACACTGGGAATGACAGTCTAGGACATTACAGCTATGGTCCTGATCTTTCAGCCTCAGTCCTGGATTCCAGTGAGGTAGACTCAGAAGCTGCTGTGACAAATTACCCCTGCATCATGCTGGTCTAGCACGCCAGGTGGCATATGCAGGCTCATCAGTGTGATTTGAAGTCTCAGGGGACCAACATCAAGGGGACCTCTTCGACCACATTCAGATTCAGACTGAAAAGATCTGGATCACGACTGGGTCAGCGGCAAATTTCTGTCCCTTCTCCACCCAGAGCTGACAATGGTTCCCAATACATCACTTCTGGGGTGGTGCGGCCACCAGGGAATGGTGATCAGAGGACACTGGTCTCCAGTGGATTCACATCAGTCTTCTGGAGCCGAGGGCCATCTGCTTGGATTTGAAAGCCTTCCTTCTAACCACCAAGGGAAGGCTAGGACAGGTGCTTACGGACAACACCACCATGTGGCACTGCAACAAACAGAGCAGGGTGGGATCACAGGCCCTGTGTCAAGAGGCCTTGCACCTCTGGAAATGGCTGGACCACCAAGGGATTTTCCAGGCAGGATTAATGAATGTTAGGTGGTGGGGAGCGAGCTCAGTCATTGAAGCCTAGAGAAATATGAATGGTAGTTACACCCAGAGGTCGTGCAAGGTCTCTTCTGCAAATGAAGATAACTGTGACGCTATCTTTTCACCACCAGGGAAAGCGCAATGTCAGCACTTCTGTGCATTGGGGTTTCCAATGTGTCTCTTGCTCAGAGAGAGTGACACTCTACTCCTGTATGCCTTCCTGCCGATACCACTCCTTCCCCAGGTTCTCAAGAAGAGCAGGAGAGACTGGGCCCATGTCATTCTAGAGCCTCTGGATTGGGAACAGAAAGAATGGTTTCCAGAACTCCTGGGCTTCAGCATATGTTCTCCAACCAGGTTGCCCCCTCTGGGACGACCTGCCATCACAGCAACGGGACAGGGTTCTGCACCTGGGCTTCCACACTCTCCTTCTTCATGCTTAGAGATTGAACAGCGACAGCTGAACACCTCCAACCTTCTTCCGTAAATGGTTGAAATCATCTTGGCAGGAAGTTGTCCCTCGACGAAAACTCCTGTCTCTGGGACAGATGTGGCTTTGTGTGGCATATGCCAGATAGACCCCCCCATTCCTGTCGCCAGGTCAAGTTATCTGACTTTGTTATTTTTTTTTTACTGTATCCTGCCCAACAAGGTTTGGTTGTTGGCACAGTTAAAGGTTATCTTTCAAGCCTTTCATGTCTTCTTTTGATAGTCAGATCAGCCCTTGTTTGAGTCACCAGTTGTGATGCAATTTTCAACAGGGATACAATACTGGTTTCCCTTTTCCCCCTTTTTCATGCCCCACTGAGACCTTAATCTGGTCCAGACTTATTGATGTGCGTTTAATCAGGCCTTGAAAAATCATAACATTTTACTAGACCTAATCAACTCGACCTATTTGTAATGCTCGACCCATAAACTGGTTTCAAATGTTGTGTTCGTGGGCAAATATTTTAATTCATTTAGCCACCATTTTCTTTATTATCACATATGCGAGCACCTCCAAATGAGCGAGTTCAGCATGTCTGCTGTACAAAAAAACTCGTTTGATTTAATGGACTAAACCTTTTTTCCTTATATAATACAAATCTAGCACCACATAGGATACACATAGGATACACATGACCCCTCAATTACCTCTTAGTTAATTAACTGTCATCAGGGTGGGGTAAGAAATGTTTCTCAAACCATGTTTAAAAACTTGTAATAAACCCATAACTAAAACATGACGTGGGAGCACCCAGTCATTTGTAATCAGCACATTTTACATTGAAATGGCCACAAACGTTCCCACTGACATGCAGCTTTACTGATAAAACTATATAGTGAACAAACAATTATGTTTGGAAATAGAGTTTCTGTAAATATGTGTCATTTGCACATCACCACGTAAAGTGTTCTGGTTTGTTTTGCTCCTATTCAACTCTTTCTTTGTATCACACTTCTTAATTACAAAAAGAAAATTGCTTTTGTAATTCCTGATATATTTTTTAATATTTGTGATATTAATTTACAGGCTATTTATTTAAATGTTATGTGTTAGCGAAAAATAACTGGGATCTTCAGACAGCTCATTTGACAAAAACTGGTTCTGTGGACACTGGTCTCCTTTCTGCTGAAAGTTGAGACGCAGTTCCACACCTGTCAAGCCATCACCCTGCTGGCGTTCTAATCTCCCTTTCACCCATCTAAAGAGGAGGAGAGACTCTATTATTTGGATCTCAAGAGAGCACTGAGCTTCTACGTAGCTTGTACCAAAAGGTACTGGGCACACTAGCAGCTCTTTGTGGGAATCTGTGGAGAAAAAAGGCAAGGCAGTGCAGAAGAGAACCATTTCTTGCTGGATTGTGCTGAAGATCTGCTACGCATTGGCCAAAAAGCTGTCCCCATCAGTGCTTAATTTGTTTAAAAAAAAATATAATACATGCCAGGGCCCTCATCAGAAGGCCATCGCAGTTTGCACCACGCATTGCCCCTATACTTACAGAACTACTAACCATCACACTGAAGTGTGAAAATTCAGACTGTTCAAGGCCACCAAAGCTTGAAGAATGGCTTGGGTGGCAGGTATTAGTTGTTTTTAATGTATAATAAATTAACAAACATCTGTTTCTCTGCTCCTCTTTAAGCTACACAAACAGCACCACCTTGTGGCTGCTGTCATAAAAGCAGGTTCCCGCAATTAAGTGCCGGTGCCGAGCACCGGGAACCACCAGCTCAAATTAAGCTCTGGTCCCCAACAGGACTACATATCCATTCAACCAGGGCCAAAGCTGCCAACACTGCACTGGCACACAGCATCCCCGTCTAAGACATTTGGCAGGCGGCTATATGGGTGTCCTACACACGTTCACAAAGCACTATTTCCTGGACAGTCTGGTTTGTCGGGAGGTACATTTTCACCGCTTGGTCCTGCAAGATTTCCTAGTTTGAGTCTATTCACAGACACGAATCCGAATAGGTTTTGCTTTATCTGTTCAAAAAGTGAGGAATCTGCAACTTGACGTCTATTAGAGCAACAAGTTACTTACCTTCGGTAAGCTCTTTTTGGTAGAAATTCTGTCTAGCTGCAGATTCCTCATTGACCCTCCCACCCTTTCTGCTCTGTGATTGAACTTGGTCTTTATTAAGATACTATGTCTTGGACTCTGCACACTGCTATTGGTCAGTATTAGGGTACTACCAAACACCTTCTGAAAACCAGGTACTCATTTGAAAAGTATGCCTCACTCCTCTGCCTCTTGTCACGTATTTGTCATAATGTCATGGAGTAATTTCTTTTGACTGGTCCAACATATACACAGGTTTCAAATTACTGTACGTCCGGCAAGTATCAGAATGCAGAAAAAGCAAAGCCAAAGTCTTCTGTACAAGCTACTTGTGGTTTACATGGAACAGTTTGAAAACTCTGGGCATATTTACAAGCCCCTATTGTAGGAGAGTAGGGTCTGCTATCCTATGGTCACCCCAAATTTTTGCTTTTGCTTCACTGGTTTTATGACTTAGTGTGGCTGTGGGCCTGCTAATCAGACCCACAGCTATGCTGCTCTCTCCCTAAATTAATGCCAATGCACACTAGGTGCATTACCAATTGGAACTGGTTCACCTTATTGGACCCTGTAACAGTGTACCCCAGGTACCCAGGGCATAGGTGTATCCAAGGCCTACCAGGGGCTGCAGCATGTATTATGCCACCCCTGGCCTGGCCTCACTATTTGACACAACTGGCTGATCACTCAGCTGGGGTAAGTTGGTGTAATCACCTCTTACTTATATCTAACATATATGGACACGTGGTAACCTATCAGCCACTCCTATGGCAGGCCTTAACAATCCTGGAGGCAGAGTGTTTGGTTTCATGTGAGATGATGCTCTGGCATGAGCTGAGCCTGTCTGCAGCTTTCAGAACCACGTCCTTTAGCTTTTTCATGATATTGCCATACCATATACTCTTAAGTGCATTATGTACCTCGCGGTCAAATGCTAACTTTGGTTTGGCTTTATCAAAACATGTCGAGTAAGGTGTCATACGATTTGGAATACTACCCCCTCGCCAATTCTGGCGACGGGGGTAGCATTCCACCCTTCTAGAGGGACACGACATGTACCCAACCTGAAACCCGGGTAAAGTTAGACAGAGCCTCAGCATCACAAAATGGATGCTGCCACCACAGACAAAAGTCTGCCCTCCTGCTGCTGGGAGTCCTTCCAGCTTGGGAGGTGTGGACAAAGGGTTTCCTGTCAGGGGAGGTGCCTGCACCACCACAGACAGGATTTTGTGTAGTGGGTTAGGGAGGGCTGAATAGATTGAGACATGCCTGGGGCACACAAGGTGTCCCTGTGCATATGCCAGTTCAAACCGGAGCTGGGGCTCGCCAGCCCCAGTCCTGGCGCGAAACTGGACAAAGAAAAGGGGGTGTAACCGCCCCCCTTCCTGGTCCCACCCAGAGGAGGGACCTAGCAGGTAATCCGGCCCCTAGATTTGGAATAAGAGTAGGAGCTGTGTCCCAAGACTTCAGATCATCCTGAAACTCGACTTTAAGAAGAAGAACTCCTGGACTTCGACGTTCTGCTGCACAGAAGACTGAAGAGAATCTCCCTTGTGGCCAAGGAGTGACCACCCTGTGAACACAGGCACCATCCAGCAACTCAACGACTGCTTTGCCGCCGACTTTCCCACCGGAGACCGAGCCCAGAGCCCGACAAGACCCAGACTCCCAAACATCTCTGAGCCCTATCCACAGTCCCTGCAAAGAAGAGACCCGTGGAGGCACTGAGAGGCGTGGGACCGGCCATCTTGGAACGTCCACGACAAGCTGACTGCGCAGCACCTGAGGCATCCTCAACGCTGTGCTTTGGGCCCTGAGAAGCCCCAACACCGAGCAGCATTTGCACCAAAGACCAGCCCTCCAGCATCCACGAGATCTGCGTGGGGCCCTTTTTCTTTTTGCCACTCGACGCATCATCCCGGTTACTGGCCCGTTGGCTAGTGGCCATCTTGGAGACGAAATCTACAATCAACACTGCTGGTCTGGTTGCTCCAGACTGGCCCTTGCTCCTGTGAAAAGGAGCAGCCCCTCTGACCTTGCTGGTTAGAGCACCAAGCTTCCATCGATTCCTGCGTGGCTTGCATTAGCCAAGGCCGGTTTGCTCCGATCAAGAAGCCGACACCGCCATCAGCTAGAGACTTCGTGGGACAGCTCGTGAGTGACTCCTGGACATCGTCGACATCTTCACTTCCACGTGGCTGCAGAGACAAGCTTCCTTTCTTCACCTGTTGGCACCCGACATCGCCTGGTTCCTTCCTGGTTCCACGCCGGTCACTGGCTAGTGACTTTGAACATTGTCCCCTCTGCTTGCAGGTCGTCTACTCTTCAGATCCATCCTTGGATCCACCCGAACTCTTCCTGCCTGGCCGCCTGCAGCATCTTCATCCTCAGGCTCCATAGACCTGCACGACGAAACCCGACGCACTTTGACCCCTCTGCACCCGCTTCCTGTGGGTGAGGTAACGCTGGTACTCCGGTGCTCCTGGGTAGAGAAACATCTCTAGTGTCTAGGTTTCAAGTTGTTAGGTTCTGGTCCATCCGGAAGACTCCTTTTCCTTTAACTTTGTGACTTTTACGCACCCATTGAAATCAATAGGTGCACGCGTGTAACTTTTAACACTGCACACGCATCCTGTGGGCCTCCTGGTCACTAACTACAGTTAGCTCCTTGTCGTCCCAGCGATTCCCAAGGCCTTCCTTCCTTTCTTTTCGTGGTTCTTATACCACTATTTTAGTATATGGTTTAGCTGGCCACCTGGCCCATCCATAATTGTGCAACTTTTGTATATTTAAACACTGCCTTGTTTTAACGAATGTGCTTCTGTGCTCATAAAGAGTATAGGGGATACTTTTAAGTAAATAAAGACATATATATTTTGAATATATATCTGTGTGGTGTCCTTTCATTTGGTATTCAAGGTTACATATGGTAAAACAGCTGGCTTCACATTCCCTCAAGAGTTTAGCCTGCAGACTGCACTGTCCACGCTACTACTAGGATAGCTGGTCTATCAAGGTTGACTTCAACCACCACCATAAGGGTTGTTTGGCATGGTACAGGGTGATCACTAGAATTAGTGAGCAGCATCACCTATCTCCACAGGAACACCTCTTTTTATGACGTTCCTGTGGCGATAGGAGCTTTGCCTTATTTACAAGGCAGCATTAAGTCACTTAACGTAGCTCGACGCTGACTTGTAAATAAGGCCCCCTTTCATGCTATGCTTAGCGTGAAAGGGGTGGGCAATGGGTGTTGAGGTGCAGTGGGTTTTCCACCGCAACATCCATTGATTCTAACGCTGCCCCCTATTTACAAGGGAGGCGCAAATAGGAAGCAATGTCAGAATTAAGACCAGGGAAAACCTGGTCTTACTCTGGCGCAACGAGGAGAAATGTTTCATTTCTCCTCGTTTTTGCTGTTTTCATGAGTACTGCATTGTGCAACACACATGAAAACAGTAAACGGCCAATGATTGTTTATGTGCAGGAAGGGGGGCCTTCCTGTACATAAACAATCTTCCCCTGCACGCAGACAGCTTTGCACTATGGTGCAAGGGTGCCTGTGTTGGCACTAGGCTGATAAGTGTAGTGCCAGCCATGGGGGGGAACGCAGGGCTGCACCATATTCTTGTAAATATGGTGCAGCCCTGCGTTTCTGAAGTGGTGGAGTGAGGTGTTAAGCCAGGAAGTCTAACGCCTCACTCCGCCACTTCCCTCGTAAATATGCCCCTCTGTGTCATGTAATGCAATTTGCTGTGATGTCAAGAGAAGTTCTGAAGTCAAGGGATGCTATTGCCAGTAATGTCGGACTCGTAGTTTTGAACTAAAAAAAAAAAACATACCTCTTAACTCAGTGATTGACAGCAAGCATGAACGTATACATTCACTACATTGAAGGAAAATACCATGGTTTTTTTGCAAGGGATGTTCTCCTCAGTGAGGTTTTTAGATAATTTGGAGTCCATCTGCTGTGGCACTGCACTCAGCTACATCATGTCCTGTGATGATGTGACAACCTGTGGTTCAGCAAGGTAAAGGGACACAAAGTCACACAGGGAATTACATGAACTGCACTCCAAATAAACTGCCCAGGCGCTCTTTAATGTGTACTGTAACAAATAAAATTAAAAGCTTTTTAAAGTTGCGGGATTAGGGGCGGCTGGAGATGTTGAGGGGTCAAAACAGTCCACCTCGATTCTTTTTTACAAAGATGTCCTAGTCAGTACTTTTTTTAAGCATTCTCTAGTCTATATGTGTGCACAGCCACAGGGAGCGATGTTCAGCACTCCGGGGAAGTTTGAGCTGTTTCCATTTCAATCAACTTAAGAATATTAATTGTTTTATATTAAATATACAATTATTTGAATTAACCACATATAAGAAACAGTCAAAAGCACCATTAAATATCAATAAATAGAAGTAACCTCTTTTCCGATTGCATTTTGCACCACAGAATTGCAGCACGATAGTTATAAAAATAACAGTATTCGATAATCCCCCCACGGTGTGGTACACATTTTATCAGCCGCCACAGAATGCAAAGTCACTAGTATTCAAACCCGTGCCTTGCCTTAGAACTTACCCATATATCAGCATCAGATGCATTAACTCGCTCTTAGGTATACATCGAGTTAAAAAGTGTTATATACGAGCATTTTAATACACCTCTTAATAGTTTCCAAACTGCAGCCCTAAATGAGCAGGGCACCAAAAAATGCACAGCATCTAGGGTGTCAAAGTTTTGTCCTGCCTGTCCATATATGCTTGTATCGCCTTCCACAAGGCCCTGATGTTTCCTTCTCCAAACCCTGAGGCGCCATGACGCTGGATGAGTTCTAGGAAGAAGGTATCTTCTGAGAAGATAGGATGAGTGAAGATTTGCATCAGGTATCGCTTCCTAGCTTCCATCGTCAAGGGATGGGTCTCACTTCCCTTCAGCTCTCCATCTAGGAGGATGCCAAGCTGAGAGAGGAGTGCAAGGTCCAGCCCAGCCTCACGTATCTCCGTCTCCTTGGAAACCTCAGAATAATAGTCTGGTGGTGGAGTGACGAACCGCACCCCAGCATCTCGGAGAACTTTGGCAGCAACAAGAATGTCTGGTGTGTAGAGGCCAATGTGTTGGATGCCTGCTCCACCATGCTGCTCAAGAAAGGTGTCAACCTGGTTTTGCCCTTGCTCTGGCAGGGACTCTGCGATAACAAACTTGCAGTCCTTTTCCTGAGCCTCAGATGAGAATGATAGACCCACCTTGCTACACTTCCAGTATTGCATGGCAGTTAAACGCAGGCCCACGCCTGCCCCCTGGATTACGTAACCTTCCCCTGGCTTCTCGTCATGACTCAGCTGGAACCTCTTGAAGCCAAAGCATTTTTCATACCATTCAAGGACACCTGGTGTACTAAGACTGGGAGAGGCGTAGGTGACATGGTCAAAGTGTGTGACCACACCGTCCAATTGAGTGCTATTGCTTTCAATTTTCTGGAACCCTGGTAAGAATATACCTTGATATCGGGACCGATCGACCAACGTGTGACAGACATTTCCTACCACCGACTTCACCACAAAATAAGTCACAAACCCTTCGTCATCTTCCACTTTGGTAGGCGGAACCATTATCCTGCACTTATGAGAACAGAGATGTTGGAAAATGCAATCCACGTCTTCCACTTCGAAGCAGACATTAGAAGCTGTATCAACTGCAGTTGAAAAGTCTCCGTCATAGAGGAGGCCCACACCTGTGGAGCGTTCCATTTCATGCTCTTTAGGGAGATTATGAATCCATCCGATTGATTCTCCTCTCAAGATGGACCTGTTACTCTCAAGTACTCCCTGTTCTCCTGGAGACGTTTCATTGACAACAAAAATGGCTGAACCCTGTTTAAAGGCAAACTGTCGGGCTCCCTTGCTGCTCCTGACTGCAAACAGTTGAAAGCGTAATCCATTGACCAAGTAGCTAGCCAGCTGCAGGCCATTCTTCACATGGAACGCGATATGGCTTATCCGACTCAGCAATCGTGACATGGCTGTCAATTCCAACACCAAAATCTGTTAAAGGAAAAGAACGTGTCAAATGATTCTGTGATGAATTACCAAAATTACAAATTCTAAATAATGGCAGTTATAGGAAAGAAAACCAAAGTAAGGGCTAGATGCAGACATTGGGCTTGTTCTGTGGACACTGGTCTCCTTTCTGCTGAAAGTTGTGACGCAGTTCCACACCTGTCAAGCCATCACCATGCTGGCGTTCTAATCTCCCTTTCACCCATCTAAAGAGGAGGAGAGACTCCATTATTTGGATCTCAAGAGAGCACTGAGCATCTACGTAGTTTGTGCCAAAAGCTACTGGGCGCAGCTCTTTGTGGGATTCTGTGGAGAAAAAAGGCAAGGCAGTGCAGAAGAGAACCATTTCTTGCTGGATTGTGCTGAAGATCTGCTACGCATTGGCCAAAAAGCTGTACCCATCAGTGCTTAATTTGTTTTAAAAATATATAATACATGCCAGGGCCCTCATCAGAAGGCCATCGCAGTTTGCACCACGCATTGCCCCTATATTCAGAATCGGTGAGCCTATGTGCAGACATTGTGGTCAAACATCAATAGGACCTGAAGGGTACACTTCTTAAAATGTCCTGCATGTCTTGGTTTCTTTTGCATTCTTTCACATGTTCGACATCAGTTTACCTATCAGGTTGTTCATTTTGTGAAGTGAAGCAAACTGCTCGTTGCACCTTTCAAGATGCAAATCACGAAAAGAGCTGTGCAAAGATTAGAAAATAGTTGCACAACAGCCATTCAAACTATAATTCGCACACCAAATGCAGTACTAATGACCTCGCCCTAAACAGATGTAATTACAAATATAGTAAATCATCTTACACATGAAGTTACATATCACATTACCCTTACCACTTTTTGTAAGGCATACGGAGATAAAGGGATTTTCCCAGCATCACAGGATGAGGAGTAGACACCACGACTCAGTTCTGGTTTCCCAGGTCCACAGTCTGCAGCCCTGGACACTAGGCCACGGCTCCACTTTGACAAATGACAGTGAATGTAATATTATTAAATGGTTTCATTATGTGCCGCTTAATTGCACTTCATTTTTAGATGGCATTATTTGGCGGCATAAATATTGTGAGATCATAAGTGTCGCATCGGGTGTGTGAATAATGGTTCGCCTGGCTCTTGGAGGTATGGACTGTGCTCCTTACCATAAATTTGCTTATCTCGTAGATTTTTCGGTTTTCTGTTTGTTTTTTAGGTGTATTTATCAGGGTGTTTTAAACATATATTTAGGTGTTAATCAAGGCAAACCATAATCGAACTTTAACCTAGGTTTTTCAACTGCATTTTGGGAGATTTTCAAACATATACAAACTTGAAGAGGTCCTTGCACCGATCCCTCTTCTCGCGGCAATCCCTGGCTGCACAAGGCCGTGAGCCTGGCTTCCAGCCCAGCCCTTCTATCCGACTTATCATAGGCAGCCCATACCCGCAGTTCACAGCGTTCAGCAGTGCATCACCGGGCTGGTCACACGGCCTGGCCTCTTGCCAGACCCTGCGCCAAACCTTCTCTGGGCAGCCAACCTCCGCGGTGCAAGTCCTCTGGCATCCACATCATGATCTTGGCTGCAGAGCCCGGCAACTGGCCACCCCCTGGCCTATCTGCTGGCAGCGATTGCCTGCAGTACATGGCCTTCGCTCGTATGCAGCGGGGGTTGCTGTGGGTTCCGGTCACTGCACAGGCACTTTGCTCAACAGTCTATTGGTGGTCAGTCCGGCTGTGCATGGTTGTGTGCAGAGGGCTTGCTTTCGTTCTCCAGGCTGTCAGCCATCCAGGATACAGTTGGCAACAGTGCATGGCCTCTATGCTTGGTGCGGCCCCCTCAATAAGCCACTGATGTGCGCAGCCCTCACCTGTATGCAGTGAGATTGGCCGTAGGGCCTAGCTCCAGCCAGACCTTGCACCCAACACTGTCCGTGGCCAATCCCACTGCGCATGGCTGTATTGGGGTTGTTTGCAGTGCTAGATCTCCAAGTCTGTGGCTGTAGGGTTAGCCAAAGGACCTAATGTTGTGTAGGTGGCCAACCCCTGCACTGCCTTTACCCGTCAGCAGCCGGGTTAACTGTGGAGCTTTGCCTCCGCCCAGACCCTACAGCCAATTTTCCATGTGCAGTCAAACTCACTGTGCATAGCGGAGTTGGCTGAAGAACCAGGCTCTTCACCCAGCACTCTGTGGGTAGCCATCCTCTCCTATGCATTACTTTCAGCCATGCACAGAGGGACTGGTCAGAGGTCCTGGCCTCTGGCAAAGCTCTGCACCTTACACTCTGTAGGTGGCCAACCCCTGCCGAGACACAAACACGGTTCCCCAGCATCGAGGTCGACCGCTCTACCTGTAACTCCACATCCTCTCCCCCTTGGAACTGGGCATCAAAGTAGATTCACTGTGACCCACTATGCCCTTCTTTTGCAAAATAGAGAACCTTCTTGTATAATGAAGCATGCAACAGAAATATTTCTGTGAATACAGCAGATTTGCAAATCTGGAGCTGGATTTGTGAATCTACTATGCGCGAAGGAAGAAAAATCTCCCTAGTGCAATAGTGTGCCTTTACTTATTTATTTAATGGATTTGCAAATCTGTGAATTAACAGTCTAGATATCTCTAAGATGTAACCTATTCATGCCCAACCTGAGCACCTTTTTAAACACAAATGTGTTGAAAACTACAGAAGAGATTTACACTGAACCAACAAAAACGCAATCCTTCAGTAAAGTTCTACCATCCAGCAAATTTTGTGTACTTCTGTTCAGCTGTTGCTTTCTATATGGAAGAGTTAAGAATGCTTTGGTGATTAAAATTGGCGCTTTTTTGCACAAAATACAGTTGCTAGGTCACTTAAGGTAACAATATACCTCTTGCATATCGTAGTACAGCAGCAAAAACTAGGCGACGGGTCTCACTAAGAGTGCTGTGGAAACAGGCTTAATATGCAATTATTGGATTACTGCATATTTATCCATTACCACACTTTTAGTCCAGCTCATGGAGAGTAATGCGACGTCACATTGCAAAAACTGTAAATATTACTTCCCGTGCTAATGCAGTAGTAACTACTTGTACAAGGTTATTACTAGAAGGGATCTACCATTTCTGGAACAAAAGTCCTGAATGCAGTGAGAAAATAGTACCTCCGGACTGTGGTAATTATTTGCACATCATGGCATCACTACTAGATTTACATAGTACATTAAATGATGCCCTGAAAAGGGAGTGCAATGTTGCAGTAGACAAGAAACTTGGCAGAATAGGTGAGCCTATTTCCTGAGTGTATGTCTGTTGTTTAACCAAACTATTATGAATTATCTCAATTGTTCATTTGTACTCCGTAAAAGTTCATATACTTACAATCTCACTGCCCAAAGGGCACCGAGATGCAGCTCTGCATTCTTAGGAAATTCCTCCTGCTACACCAGGCAACTGAGTGTAACCGACAAGAGCCCTGACTAGGGTATATGAGGGGTCTCCAACCTTTTCTGTAGTGAGAGCTACTTCTGGTCAGTGAAATTCATCGTGAGCTACTGAAGTCCAAGAAACTCGCACATTTTTTCTGCGACGCCCCTATGCCCAGCTGTAAGGGAACTAGTGTTTGAACTACAATTGGCTGTGCAACCGCTGAGTTTAGTTTGTGTATTCATGAGGGCAGGAGGGTTATATTTGTACTGACAATAATATCAGGGCTAGCCAAGTGACTTCATATCGGTTGCAACACTTTCAGACAGTCCAGACTTTTTAGATTACATTTTGCATGGTGACATTTTGAGCCTAAAATTCCAATTGTAAAAGCACATACATAAGGCCCTTAATGCAACGTTCTACTGGGCAGAAAGCCAAGATTTGATGATAGTTGCATGTGACGTGTCCACTGGCATCTCTGGGAATCAAAGATGGACATATATTTTTGTAAAGACACATTTACACCTTGCTCTTCCAGTTAGTGTGTTACTTAAATTACATTATTTGTGATTCGAAACTTTAATTTAAAAAAAAAAAGTATCCCTCTTCAAAATTGTGCATTTTGTGCATTATCACACTTGGCCATCTACCCGCACTGCAAAGAATGGGCATATTTTTGTGAACTTGACCAGGCAAACTGTCACCATGTGTAACCCACCTTGACAGTTATCTGTTGTGACAGCCGAGAACACTGTTTATCTGTCGTATCAAGATGTTTTATTTGTAATATAATAGCGAGGCAGAGTGCCCCTTGGGGCCTCCTACCTTTGCTGCTTCCAGTAAGGGGATAGGTAATGCATATGATGTGCATCGTACACCCCGACAGTACGCACACTTGGTACATAATGGATGCGGAGCGTACACCCACCGGCATCAAGAACACTTGGTACATAATGGATCATGACGCCACTTCCCTCAGCTTGATGGACAATTTTAGACGTTCCGACAAGCATCGCCTCACCTTGAAAATGTTCTAGCATGAGACTGTATGCAAACACAGCAGCAAGCATGCCTAATGTTTTATTCAAGTGAGCCTTAGAAAATGACACTCATAAGAAACACTGTTTTATAACGTTTCACCTAAACCTGGGAATTTTAGCACGTATCCTCTTTTATGCAATTGAAGTGTTTCTCTGCAACTTAAGACTTGTATGCGTATGATTTTAATGGTTTGCATTTAACATTGTTAAGTTCTTGAAGCGGAAAACAAAATCACTTTCCAGTTCATTGTAGTGTGCAACCATCAAGCTTAACTGAAACACTAGAGAGATCATGACAGACATAGATAGAATCTATATTACAAGGCAGCATTTCACTCCGTTTCTTTTATGATTTCATGTGCCCTGGACTGCCACTGAGCCCCCTCGCCTATACAACTATCAGGCCAGGGTGGGGCTCGCTACGGGTGTGGAGCTGATCAGGCCTACGCAGGGCTCCTTAAGCTTACCTCCTGCTCCGGACGAACTGGTGGCAGGCTGAATAAGGCAGTTGGCACAGGCCCCGGTAGCAGTTTAATACTGCTTGCGCCACCTGCACACTTTAGAGCACCGGCCGCTCTGCCATGCCTGCTTCTCCGCATCAGCACTCGACGCGCAGGATGAAAAGTGCAGTGCTAGGGTGTGAAAGGCAGGTGGCGGCAGCGCAGAGACTACTGGAGGAACAATGCCATACTCTTTGGCCCGCCCCTCCCCAGCTAAGCTCAGATAAGCCCATCTGAGCAGCTGGTGTGGGTGAGGGCAGCCAACGTCTCTATAAACAAAGGCCGAAATATTATAACGATGTCAGTGGGCTACTAAATTGCGATGCTACCAGCGCACGCTACTTAGGGGTCTTGGCAAGCTACCGGTAGCTCAAAATCGACCGGTTGGAGACCCCTGGGGTATATCTATTTAGATTGGGATAAAAATAATATTACTGTTGTGCTACAAAGACTGCCCACATGGCAGCCAGACTGTCTCAATTCTCAGAAAACAATATTAGAGACAGCCAACCCTAAATTATGGTAATGGTGGTTGAAAGGCTTAACTTTAATGTCATGTGTATTATGCACACACCCTTCAAGGGCACAGCATTTAGGATATGTTAAAAAAATGACGGTCTACCATGTACAATCCAGGAACCTACTTGATCACTTACAAGTGCCTGAAATGGGGTGGCAGGACACTAGTATTTCTGGGACACTAGCTATGGAACGCAGTGAGCCTTGCAGTGAGAACACAACAGGACTATGTAAACTATTTGAACTTACCTTTTAAATATGTCATTGCAGAGTGGGGCTTACAATTGAAGAGTGTGGGTAATAGGCCTAAGTCCACATGCAACTAGACTCTGCCCTCCCCGTTCCTGCTCCATTCAACATTTCACCTTGCCTCCTACAACTCTGAAATAATTGTTAGGTAAGGCATACCGCTTCACAAAACTACTAAATATATCAACATATTTTAATATACAAATATATGTTATTAGGAAGAAGGATTGATTTTGGCAAAAACTGTGAAGGGATACACAAGGGATCTTCAACTATACCAGAGGGACCCTATGGTATATAATAAGAAAAACGGAAACGCAGAATCTTAAATAGGGTATTTCAAAACCTAGTCCAGACGTTGTGCTTACTGAGAAAGCGGAGTGAAAAAAATTCCAATGAGTAATATCAAAAGCATAGATTGGAGGAGGGAGCAAGTATAAGGGATGCAATCAGGAAAACACACACGCTCAAGGAGACCATTGACGCAAAATAA
Organism: Triturus cristatus; assembly: GCF_964204655.1. Taxonomy (NCBI): domain Eukaryota; kingdom Metazoa; phylum Chordata; class Amphibia; order Caudata; family Salamandridae; genus Triturus; species Triturus cristatus. The sequence goes on along the minus strand of NC_140586.1, from coordinate 845,654,352 downwards.
TAAAGAAATCAGTGCATATCAATAAATCGCTGGCCATGTCAGTATTTTCAAAAAGCAGTAAATAACGTGTCCCCATCACTAGACACAAGGGTGTCCCCCCAGAATATCGAGGTAGGAATCGCGATGGTACCAAATATCATAGACACGCTATCAAAAGACAAAATAGCAAAAGGTAAGGAGTTCAGATTTTCAGATATCATCCACATATCTGTTAGTGAAAATATATAATATCTTCCAAGTTCATAGATTAGGAGTTAATAATAGTACATCTATACTTTCTCTATAAGCACTTACATTTCGATATTTTCATACGTGTCAGTAGCCCCTATTCAGGTAGGCTTTATGTTAGCTGTCTCCTGCCTAAACTTTGTCTGCTTCTCCAAATGTTCCCACTCTCCTGTTCTCAAATGTTGGCATACACGTATTTTGTGCCCTCGATATTCTGTCCACAATATGAACGTATCACAAAATGTTTATCCAGGATATTTCATAGTACAACAGACTCGAGGAATGAGTTATCAACCACATTCATACAAAAGCTAGAGTTGGCCCTACTATGAAGCAAGCCCATCATCTTACTTCACCGCCCCCCCCCCCCCCCCCCCCCCAAAAAAAAAATAAACGAAGAACATACATGGGAAAACACAATGCAGAGGCAACTGGAGGACAAGAAGCAGAAAAGACCTTCATACTCCTTCCCAAAGATCTTTTAATATAGCCCATAACTTGTATATTGCCAATCAGGAGAAAATGTCCCTTTATGGAATAGATGGCACAGCTCTGTGGTGCCAACGGCACGGAATGCTTCCAGGTTATTCGTTTGAAGAAAGCAGAAACTTCCAGAGCAGCCGCCGTGACCTTCAGGCAATGCATGAAGCTCGCCCAGGCCACGTGTTGGGACTTTAGGCGGGTACGCGCTGCCCCCGGGGTCTTATAAAGCGTGAAGAGGGCGCGCCCCTCCTGCTCACCTTCTTGGAGGAGTTCTGCTGTCTGCCCTCTCTGCTCAGCGACCTTTCATGCCCCGCCCAGACCACCTCACTTGGCAAGCCCAGTAATGCTTTGCAGCCGCCCTCTCGAGAGCAGGGATCAGGAAGTGTCTGGGAACGCTACGAGCCGCGCGCGGAGCCCAGGGTGAGCGCGCGCTCCCGCCCTGCTGCCCTCCTCTGTTGCAGAGTCAGGTGTGAAGAGGCGGGTGCCGGACTCTGCCAGTGTCGGAATGTCGCACGTTATCAATGTGCACACACAAGGAGCTAATCTTGGAATATACGTTTCGTGCAAGTTTCAAGGTTTTTTAGGTCTCGCCTGACCCAGCGCATGCGCTGGTCTGGCGAGACTTATTGAGAGGGCGCCAAAAAGTGCTACCAGGCCAGCCTAGAGCTACAGTGCATGTGCGCGGGCGCGCGCGCCGCGCTTTACCGCGATTACTTTCGCAGACGCTTTGATGTTTGATCGCGATCACTTTCACGCCGCTTTGCATAGCCAATAGGTCTCGCTTTTAGGATCTTATAAGTATTTAGTTATGCAACTGTTGCATGGCTAAACACTTATAAGGTCCCAAAGGCGAGACCTATTGGCTATGCCAATGCTTGTTTAAAATTGTTATTGTGCAGTAACAGGCCCGGCCCCAGATTGTTTTCTGTAGGCCATAAAGAAGCATGGGGAAGGGGGTTGGGGGGGGTACCATTGAGATGATTGAGTACCGGTAAGTATTTCAGAGATTTTATATTTTACGTGTTGGCATCTGTCACCTTTTGACATTTTTAACACAATAACCACTAACCAAAAAACTTCCTTGGGAAAGGGGAAGGACATAGCTTGTTAGAAATTTAACGTGCAGGGGCTGCTCCTAGTCATGTGAAGCAACAGATTATTTTTTGCTCCCAACAGGGCAGCTTTACATTTCTTGGGGAAAACTTTGGCAGTTTTTTACGTTGAAAAGCATTGGAGTTTAAAAATGTAATATATGTGTGTGAGTGGGTGTGTAAAAAATGAGAACGTCATGGTGCTTTTATTGCACAACATGCAATAGTATAAAAACCCATAATTCACAGCGAACCGTAAAATATGGAAAATATGTTTTTCATCCTCATCATGGCATTCCTCCAATCACTTGGCAGAGCTTTAACACTGTCAGGGTGACAAGGAGTGAGTGGAATGGATGACCAAATCAATCACATCTAAATTATGCAGCAAAAATAGTAGTTATGCGGCACTTCGCCTAGTATTATCTTCATCCATCTCAGAAACAATATTTTTGGTGAACACTGCAAATTTTGCACATTGTGGTAAATCCAATAAATCCATAAATAGTAAACGCTGAAGCCAAAGGATTGCCTAAATTCACTGACCCTCACCACTATTGTTTCTGTTGGTTTTTATTAACCATTTATTCAAGAAATGTGAAAAAAACCCATAAACATTCTAATTCCCTTCAGCATCATTGTTAGCTGCACTTAGAAGTAAACAGCCTTTTCAAGTTAATTACACAACAATAAATAGGTAATATAAACAATAAATAACAGTACCAGATTTAATATGGTCCTGTATTGCCATCCTATGGGTCTAATGACATTTGCAACCCACTCAGTCTTCGGTTCATGGTTTATGAATATGATGTCACCAGAAAAACTCAATGGCAATATTGGACCATACTACATAGTTACCTAATATGTATCCTATGTAGATATTATATACAATCTATTTTGGGCCAGACATTTTAAATGTTTTAATAAAGTTGACCACATTTCGGCTACCTTTCAGGGATGTACAATTGGTTACATACACAAAAGTAGGTGAACCTTAATCAAGTATTTCATAGACATTGTTAAATATATATATATACAATTCAATTCAATTCAATTGTATATCATTTTTAGGTCTCGCCTAACCCAGCGCATGTGCTGGTCTGGCGAGACTTTTTGTCAGGGCTCCAAAAAGTGCTACCATAGGCAGCCTAGAGCTACAGTGCATGTGCGCGGGCGCGAGCGCCGTGCTTGATCGCGATTACTTTCACTTTAACGGCCGCTTTGATGTTTGATCACGATCACTTTCGCCGCTTTGATGTTCTCCGATAGCCAAAGGGTAGCTCAGTTTTTGCGGTTTGTTACAGCTGCTTTATAAAAGGTGCCATCTCCACCATACCAGATACCGTTTTTATCTGTCTTGCATGGATAAAAGGCTGAGCTGCCCATGACCAACATCTTAACAGTGTTATATTTCAGATGCACATTATCTACAGAAAGTGCATAAAGCATGCTAAACAACCTTACCTGCATAAAACATGCTTGGAGGAAAATCACGCACTCGTAGTGTAGTTCAAAGACACAGTGTTTCAGATTGTCCCCTCCACATTGATCGTGTGGGCGTTTCTGGTGTAGTTGTTTGCCGAGGTGAATGGACGGGATGAGGTTTACATCAATGAAGAAAGTCAGAAGCATAATGTAATTTCTAGGAAGAACAGCACGCTCTAGATTTGGCAAAGGGCTGTTCCTGTTCCGAGTTGCAAAATAAATCAAAGTTAATGATTCAGACCCTAGGCCGCATCCTGTGAGCAGGGCTTACATTCCCAAGAAAATGTAACATTAGTGGGCCAAATGGCAAGACAGTTGTCAGGTGAAGCTTGTATGTGGCCCATAATTTTGTAAAGCAAATTAGATTCTACTAAATCAAACATAGTGCATTTTTGTACAGCTGATATTCAGAAGTTACGCATCTGAAAGTGCTTTCGTAAGCTTTTATGAATAAAAAGGAGCTTTGCTGAAAAAAATGATTTGTTTCAGAACACACAATTTAAACGGAGAAGCCGCGATATATCCAGGTTTTCTGAGTTCACTTTGTACATATTAGCCGTTAAATTGTTATCTATCTGTGTCTCCTTTTGATGTTATTGCTTTGTTTTTTTACTTCTTTGTGCATTCTTCTCCAGTTTAGATGGTGTGAACTCGACCTGAAGGTATTGGAGCGCTTTACATAAGCACCAGTTACATCACCCAATGGCATTCTTTTTCTAAGGCATGGGGAGAGGATTTGCCCAAAATCTCAAGATGTTGAGCCGACACAAACTCAAAACCGGTTCGAAGGTTGACAGACTGGCCGCAACTCCACATCCTGGGTACAGCTAGGATGGCAGGCATAAACCACAAACCAGCATTGGCATAGCCAATAGGTCTTGCCTTTGGGACCTTATAAGTGTTTAGCCATGCAACAGTTGATGTTGTTGCACCAAGGATATTGTACTGCATAACTAAATACTTATAAGGTTCCAAAGGCGAGACCTATTGGCTATGCCAATGCTTGTTTATTTTTATGTGCATTTTACAATTGGTGAACTTTTCATGACATTACAAAAGAAAAATGTGGAGTCTCTGCAAGATGTCAATGTTGCAGTAAGGATCAAATACGGAAAGAATGCAGGCAAAATAGCACGATAATCCACACGTACAGGTTTAAGCAGGTTCATCTATGAAATATTACTTGCAGGATACATTTTTTAGTTCTCGCAAAGACTAAGCATTTAGCTAACAGCACTATGGTACATAACTTCCAACTTCACTTGATGTTCTCTTTTCACTTAGTCATGTCCATTATATTCCTCTCATAGCCCCCAAGATTTTTTTCAAATTTCTTAGGACATCCTCTAGCTTTGTAAACCACCCTGGCCTCTGCCATGCACCAGTCCATATTGTGAGGTACATTTCTCAATGTCTAGTGGTGGTGCGCTGCCCATCATTGTGCTAGCTCTGTCTTTGCTAGTTGAAATCCCAGCTTCTTATCAACTTACACCCAGTATTTCTCTATAAGAACAATAGTTACTTACCTGTAATCTGTGGTTCTCCAGTATTGGTGTCTTTCATAGATTCACATGCCTGAATCATTCCCCGTCGTCGGAGTGGGAGTCCCACGGTACATAAAAAAGCAATAATTATGCATATACCAAACGAAAAACCTTGGTAACCTGAACCAGAAAGTAAAGTAGCCTAAGCTACAAGGGAAAAAACTTCCACAGCTATGACTATCACTGTCATTATATACAGTCCAAACTGCAGCCAATCAGGTGACAGCACCCACCAGAATGTTCTCCTCAGAGGCTCAGGCTGTCAGATTTTCTCGCACAGGAGTGAAGTAATATACCATAGCCTAAAAAGCCTCTGAGGGGAGGTGGGCGGGTTGCATGTGAATCTATGAAAGACACCAATACTGGAGAACCACAGATTACAGGTAAGTAACTATTGTTCTTCTCCAGTATTTGGGGTGTCTTTCATAGATTCACATGCCTGAATCAGAGTAGATAGCAGTACATAACCTTTTGCTCATAAGACGCCACTTTTATATATATATATATATATATATATATATCTATATACGATATACATTATGAAACAGTATAACCATACAGAAATACACATGTGTTTCAATTTATGCAAAACAATTTCACATCACAAAAAGCGTCTTATAAAAGCATAGCGGAGGAGGGAGAACAGAGGCTCACCTTATTTGAAAACATTACGTAGAACAGCTTGTCCCACTGAACCATCCGCATCACTTGCAGCTTCCAAACAGTAGTGTCTGGTAAACGTATGGCAGCTGGACCATGTTGCCGCTTTACAGATCTGGTGAAGAGGCACACCGGCGAAAAGAGCTGTAGATGACAAGATTGCTCTCGTAGAGTGTGCTCTTGGGGTCGCTTGTAGTGGTCTTCCAGCTTGATCATGGCATAAACAAATTGCAGCTGAGATCCAACGAGCTATGGTTGGCTTTGATACTGAATGGCCTTGACGTGGTCTGCCATAAGCTACCAAGAGCTGGTCCGATTTGCGTAGCGGTGCTGTACGTTGTAAGTAAAACTTCAGGCATCTCTTGATGTCTAGGGAATGCAAGGCCCTTACTGCAGCTGTTTGCGGATTTGGAAAGAAGGTTTTCAAAACTATGGGTTCATTAAGATGGAAATCCGTCGGGACCTTTGGCATAAATTTTGGATTAGTGCGCAGCACCACAGAATCAGATGTGAATTGCAGAAAGGGTGGATGAATAGTGAACGCTTGAAGGTCACTAACCCTTCTTGTAGAAGTTAGAGCCAATAATAAAGAAACCTTCCAAGAAAGGAACTTTAGATCCGCCTTGTGGATGGGCTCGAAAGGATGCCTCATTAGTTGTGAAAGCACTATATTAAGGTGCCAAGAAGGAGGCGGACGCCGAATAGGCGGAAACATCCTAAATAGCCCCTTAAAAAATTGCTGGATGACTCTGTTGGAATAGAGAGAGTTAGTACCATCCTGTCGGAATCTTGAAATTGCAGCCAAGAACACCTTCAAAGTAGAGTGGGAAAGACCAGACCTCGCCAATTGTAGAAAGAAAGGTAGAAGTTGTTCCGGCTTTGCGTGGATCGGATGGAGATTAACGGATTGACACCACATGCAAAACCTCTTCCACTTTAGTTTGTAGGTCTTAACAGTTGCTGGTGCTCGAGCATTGGCCAAAACCTCTTGGCAGTCTGGAGGGATATCTAGGTGTGCAAATTCAAGCTGTTGAGGAGCCATGCCGCTAATTTCAGCGATGCTGGGTCCGGATGACAAATTTGACCGTTCTGAAGGGTCAGAAGATGTGGAATTGGTCGAAATTGTATGGGCTCGGCCTCCGGGAGGAGGAGAAGTTCTGTGAACCAGTACTGGCGGGGCCACCTGGGAGCAATTAAGATCATGCGGCAAGGCTGTTGTTTGATCTTGCGCAGAACTCTTGGAACCAACGGGATCGGTGGAAAGGCGTAAGCATATATTTGCGACCAATTAATCGAAAAGGCATTCCCCAGCGAGTCCTTGTGGGGAGCCCAGCTTGCGAAGAATGGGCATTTGCGGTTCTGGCTGGTCGCAAAGAGGTCTACATCGGGATGCCCCCATTCGTGAAACACTTCGTCTAGGAATGGTTGGTGTAACTCCCATTCGTGATTCGACGTTGTGGTCCTGCTGAGGGAATCCGCCAGAACATTCGTGATTCCCGGGACGTGAATGGCTTTGAGGTTGATCTTGTGGCGGATCGCCCAATCCCAAATCTCTTGCGCTTGCTGGGATAGGAGGGCTGACCTCGTCCCGCCTTGTTTGTTCACGTAATGCATACTTGTAGTGTTGTCTGTTCTTACAAGTATGCATGCTCCTCGGATGATGGTCTGGAAGGATTTTAGAGCCAGGAATATGGCTCGCAGTTCTAGCAGGTTGATATGCCACTTTCTTTGTTCTAGAGTCCACCTGCCATTGATTGTCATTCCTTGAAGGTGCGCTCCCCAACCCTCGAGGGATGCGTCTGTGGTGACTGTGAACTCCGGCATTTCGACCAGAAATGGGCAACCCTCTTTCAAGTGGTCCATCTGACTCCACCATTGAAAGGCCTCTCGCATTCGTGGGGTGATGTGAATGAGATCCTCGAATGACCCTGTGATCTGAAGCCATTGCAGATTGAGTTCCTCCTGCAACGGTCTCATTCTGTACCGACAGTTGGGAATGAGATGAATGCAAGATGAAATCATCCCTAGGAAGGATTTGTATACACGGACTGAAACGCACTCTTTTGATTTTAGAGAGCGCGCAAGATTGCATATTTTGGTTTGCCTTTCTTTTGATACGAAGGCTTTGACCAGATCCGTGTTCAACGTCGCTCCTAGGAACGTTCTTCTTTGCGAAGGAATTAGATGTGATTTCTCCAGATTTGTTGATAGACCCAGGGATTGGAAGAGTAAAAGGCATTTCTGAACATGCTCGGATGCTACCTTGGCGGAACTCGCCTTGATAAGACAGTCGTCCAGGTACGGGAATATCTGAACTCCCTGCAGACGGAGATGCGCAGTCACTGGCGCTATGACCTTTGTGAAGACTCTGGGTGCAGAACGGAGTCCAAATGGGAGGACTTTGAATTGGAAATCCCTGCCAGCCACTCTGAACCGTAGATATGTTCTGTGCCTTGGTAGGATTGGTACGTGAAAATAGGCGTCCTGCAGGTCGAGGGTGGCCATGTAATCTCCCATCGAAAGCAACTGCAGAATTTCTTGGAGCGTCAACATCCGGAACAACATTTTCTTTAGGAATTGGTTGAGGGCGCGAAGGTCGAGAATTGGACGCCACTCTCCTGATTTTTTCCGGATGAGGAAAAATCTTGAGTAAAAGCCCGTTCCCTTTTGTAAGAGAGGGACTTTTTCTATTGCTCCTTTTTGAATCATCAAATTTATTTGGGAAAAAAGCTCCTTGAGATGAGCAGGGGGTGGATCTTTGGGAGGAGAATTTGGCGGAATCTTCGTGAATTCCAGAGCATGTCCTCTGGATATTATATCTAATACCCACTTGTCTGAGGTAATCTTGGACCAATTTGAATAAAAGTGGGATATTTGACCTCCGATTCTTGTACGTGGGAACGGTAGAGATGGTGGCAGGTGGCTGAACTCATTGCTTCTTATCGGACTCTCGTCCGCGAAAGGACTGCTTCTTACGCGACTGCGAATATTGTTGATTTCGCTGTCCGTAATACTGCTGGCGATAATTCTGAGATCTTTGGTTATACTGAGAGGTTTGAAAGGAACGCTGCTGGTTATTACCTCCCCTGCTAGAGAAGGATCCACGTCCTCTGGCTCCGCGGAAGGTAGATTTTCGGAATTGCAAACTACCCAGGGACCTTGCCGTCTCCGTATCCTTCTTTATTGCCTGTAGCGCTTCATCTACATGTGCACCGAACAAGGATTCGCCATCAAATGGCATGTCTATAATTTTAGACTGCACCTCCTGGCGAAACGATGTGGACTTCAGCCAGCCCTGCCTTCTCAGCACTGCGGCTCATTGCCAGCTGCCTGAAACCAGTTGATGCCACATCCACTGCTGCGTCGATGATTTCTGCAGCCGCATACTCTCCTTCCTGCAGGATCTTTATAGCCTCGGATTTTGAAGGCTCCGGTAACATGTCGAGGAAAGGAGAGATGTCGGACCACATCTGGCGGTCGTATCGCCCTAAAATCGCCAGGGAGTTTGCAGCCCGAACTGTGGTGGCTGCCATCGTAGACACTTTCTTTCCTATTGTGTCCAACCTTCTACCATCTCTATCAGGTGGAGCTGATATGGGTGTTGAGGGATTTCTATCCGGCTCTGAGCTGCTTATGCTATAACCGAGTCTGCCTTAGGTTGACCAATCAGGCATGCTGGAGAATTACTTGGGGCTCTATATTTCTTGTCCAGCCTTGGTAACACTGCTGGAAGAGAATTAGGGGTAGCCATCAGTCTCAATCCCTCTTTCCAAATAAAGTCAATGATTGGGATCGCCCGAACCTGCTTCCTTGGTTGGTCCTTGAAGTCATATAGGAAGCAGTCATCTTCCTTTGTTTCCATGGGAATCAGGAATCTCTTGGTCGCTCTTTCCATCAGTGAATGGAAATTCCCAATGTCCACCGGGGGAGAGTCCACCGGAGCTGGAGCACTTGGAGAAGGAGTTTGTACTTGGTAATTATCCCACTCCGACATGATAGATTGATCATCTACCTCTCCTTCCTCCCTTTCATCGTCTGAAACCTGCAATTGCCGAGATGGCAACGGAGAAGGTGGTGCTGGTGACTGGAGCGACGACAACTGTACTCGTGGTCTGGGCGTAGCCGGAAGAGATTCCGCCGCTTCCGAAGGAGGAAAACGTCTATAGTAATCTTGCAACATATACTGCAGATTATCAAGCAGTTCCAACGGCATTTGACCAGACGGCACTGGTGCAGGTGGTGTTGGCTGTGGTTCCATATTAGGATGTTCGTATTGTTCATCCTCATCATCCTCATCATCCTCATCTTGATATTTGATGAGAAGCTCCGATGGACTCCTTGCAGTCCGAAATCTCTCATCTTCTTCGGAGTCGTTATCCTCCGATTGTAAAAGTTGTGCCGGTAATTTTAGAGGCGATATAGCCTCTAAAGACGATCCTCTACGCTGTAGAAGCGTAGATGCTGGTGACCTTTGATCAGACACGACAGACGACGGAGTCGTAGTCCATACCTGCATATCCATGCAGGTAGATAGTGAAGGTGGTAACACTCGTGTCGACGGAACGAATCCTGACGTTACAGCCGATGACGAGGCTGATTTCGTCGACGAGATGGCATCCGTCGACGATGGGACAATCTTCGTCGACGATGGTGCCGTCGACGAGGTCGTCTTCGTCGACGAGGTCGTCTTCGACGACGAGGGCGTCTTCGACGACGAGGGCGGTGACGCGTCCATCTTCGTCGACGGGGCTTTCTTCGTCGACGAGGTATTCTTCGTCGACGATGCAACTGTCGACGGTGCCACAATCTTCGTCGACGGAGTAGACGTCGACGAAGTAGTCGGCGGAGCCAGCTTCTTGATTCTTACCGTCGACGGAACGGAGACGAGAGATGACACTTCCCTCGTCGACGAGATGGGTTTTACACTCACCGAAACCAGCGTCGACGGCGATGCAGCCGATGACATTATCATTGTAGGTCTCGGCGACGAGAATGTAATCGTCGACGTTGAAATCGCGTCGACGACAATAACTGTCGACGCCACTGCCGTCGACGGCGCCGTCGACGACGGCAATCTCACCTGAGGTGATTTCTTGTCAGGAAAACTCTTAGCTGGCTGGGTTTTTCCTGTTTTCCCAGGGTGCGTAGAGGGCTTGGATCCTGAAGGTGGAGATGTCTTCTTAGATGAAGACGAAGACTGCCCCGAGCCCTTAACAGACTGGGCTCTCCTCGACACCTTTGCCCAGTAGAAGAAGATTCTTCCTCAGCCACCCTTTTTCTGGACGAGATAGAAGATCCAGAGGCAGTTTCTATCTCTGATAAAGGAGCATCTTTATCCTTAAGCTTCTGTAGCCACAGAAGAAGGCGTCCCTCCCTATCTCTTAAGGTCTTCTGAGAGAAGGTACGGCAAATCTTGCACTCCTTCACCTCATGATCAGGATAGAGGCAATAGATGCATTTTTTGTGAGGGTCTTCAGAAAAAAGCCTAAGCTTTCCGCAGGACTCACAAGATCTGAAGAGTGATTTCTTTGTAGTTGACATCCTAGAAGTTGTAGAAACAGCAGAAACTTGAAGAACTGAGCAGAGCTCAGGGAGACTCCCTTCACACGACGTGCGGTAGAAAATCTGACAGCCTGAGCCTCTGAGGAGAACATTCTGGTGGGTGCTGTCGCCTGATTGGCTGCAGTTTGGACTGTATATAATGACAGTGATAGTCATAGCTGTGGAAGTTTTTTCCCTTGTAGCTTAGGCTACTTTACTTCCTGGTTCAGGTTACCAAGGTTTTTCGTTTGGTATATGCATAATTATTGCTTTTTTATGTACCGTGGGACTCCCACTCCGACGACGGGGAATGATTCAGGCATGTGAATCTATGAAAGACACCCCAAATACTGGAGAATCGAGCATCTCCTCAGTGTGTGGTCAACAGTACCCACTCAGTCACAGCTTCATGGATACATTTTGTTATTAGTTCACCCAACTTTGCAAAGCTGAACCCTTTTGTAGTGCATTCTGGAAAGTGTACATTTGGACCTAGGGTAACCAGATCTGGCTGGTAACTCTCTGGGGTGTAGGTACATTCTTCCTCTTATAATGCATTTTGTATTGGGCCTCTCTTTCTCCCATCTGGCTTTGAGTCTGTATTTCTGTCTGAGATGTTGCTTCTCTTGGCTTTTACATCCTCTGGTAGCTTTACCTATAGTGGTAACACTACTAGCAATCCAATCACCAACTTAATATATAGTTGTTTGGGCGTTTGTAAGCTGTATTTGGCATGCAATTTTGTAAATGGTGCTTAGCATGTACCAAGTGAATGGACCATAAAAGGAGCTTTATTCATTCAGGAAAACAATACTGCTGTGCCTATTACTAAACAAACATAGAAAGCATATATGTTCAGACTAGACAACTCTATACTGTGCACTACATAGCTTGGCTTAGACAATAATTCAATCTAAAGTTTTCAGCATAAGTTAAAGACACAATGGGTGCACACTATGAACCTTAAACCTTATATCTCAAATGTACTGATAAACATCAGAGAGGTTCTTTGAAAAAAACATAATAGTGCTATAGAAAATGCTCAACTAATTCTGAATAATCATCAGTGTTACACAATACAAGTTACTGCATAGTATAGTAATAACATATGTATTATTAATAGTATTATAATGTTTTTTCTTTTAAAAAAACACTTCAACTATGTTTCAGTACTGGTTAGATGTTGTTCCTTAAATTTCAGTTTTTTCCTTATGTGTTATAGCCTGTAGCAGCTGTAACTTTAAACTTTGCTACAAGTGTTCCTATTAGTCGACCATGAGACACCCATTTTAACATCCTCAGAAGAATAAAATCCTGAGATGACCATGCTGAGAATCATTAAAGTGTCTTACCAGTTACACATAGGCAGGGCCACTGGAATTATGAGGCAGGGGAAGGCTAAATTATGGGTCAGGTTTGACTAAATTATGCGGCGTGATGCAGCACATTTTATGATAGTATTATTCAATTATTTTTAAACTTGTTAACATTGTCTGGGCATAGAATGCACCTCACTGGTACCAGTTTAACACCTACATAAGGCAATAAGCAACAGAAAGGTGACCAGTCAAACTTTGGAAAGGACCTTCCACTGTGCATCAACACATGTTGCCGTCTTTTTAGTAGCATTTGAGCTAGAAACTTTTTTTTTTTCAATCTGCAGATTATGCAGAAACTAATGGATTATGTGGCAAATCCAGAACTACGAGAAAGACACAGCATCTGCACAATCACATAATTCTAGTAGTCCTGTCCATAGGTCCCTGCAGAAAGAATAATTCTATCATTTGTAACTATCTGCATACAAATGAATGTTGTATGAATTAATGTAATGATGCCTAGAATGTTCTTTCACTTGGCCAATGACAAGCTAAACTTTTCTTTTTTTAACTTCTTCCATTAATTTATTGTTCATGTAATGCTGCAAGTTAATAATAGCCAAAAAGCAGGAAGAAAATAAAACATACCCCGAGTAAATCTATATCCTGATTATAGACATATTTGTACTCCCTTTTCTTGGAAAAGGATAATCCTCCTTTGCAAAGTGTTTCTGTAATATCACTGTTTTCATCTCCTAGGAGCCTTGTGATGGGAGCATGCAGCCTCTTTAGTGTGAGGGAGTGAAAGTGTTTTGGATGTCTGTGCTGGTCATTTGTACATCGTAGCAGCTAATATCCTTGCAGAATTTCACACCACCCCCCAGGTCCGAAACTAGCGTATGTTAATGGTGTTAATATTTAAATAAACAACAAGGCACAGCCCACATGGCTTCACGTCCCAGTGAAACAATAGGGTGAAAAACACCTGGCCCGCTCTCTAAAACCTGGCTTGTGCAGTAATCTAAAATTAAGCATAGAAATGAAGGAGGAAGGGCATTTGTTTCTAGTGGAATGATTAAAAAATATATTCATTAAATTGTACTACAGTGCAATGTACGCCGACCTTTCTGTATTCAGCCACGCGTAAGTAAGACACAACGCCGTGAATACGCAGAGTTCTAGTTTTTAGGTCTACCTTGCTAGAGCAGCTGTTGTATGTGAGCAACAAAAATAGCTTTCAAAGTACTAATGAGAGGGGGGCTTAGTCTTCATCCACATGTTCATTAAATTGTTATGTAATGTAAAAGTAGCTTCTAAAGCACAACTGTTACTATGTAGGGTGTCCTGGCTCTCTGCACTAACAGTGTAGGAACCGAGATGCAAAAGCCAAGGAACAGAACTAGTCATTCAGGGAGAGACATATTTTCAGTTTTTTCCAAAACAGAGTGGTGGAGGTAAGGCACCTTAAATCCAGCTGCAGGTTATTCCTTAAGGTAGGACCCAGAAAAGAAAAAGACCAATCCCCCCCCCCATTCTGGATTTGCGGATCCGAAGTATTTTGGCCAGAAAAAGATTTGCTGAGCGCAGATTTCTAGGAGGGATGTAGAATCCGATTCTCAAAATTCAGGTATTTATGACCTGTTCCGTGCAATGCTCTATGGATGAGTAGTAGAATTTTTAACGTAATCCTCTTCCTTACAGGGAGCCAGTGCAGACATGGGTTTTTAGGGGTAGGCTAAGTATTGTGCGTGCAGCCGCATTCTAGACCACCTGCAGTCTATTAATGAGATAGTCTGGCAGGTTTTGATTAGGTCAAAGTGTTATAATTCCACACAAAAAATGCTTTTGGAGAATTGTTTAGCTTGTGCCAAACCTTATACTCAATACAGCAGGACTGATTTGCCTATGGTGACAAGCCAATGATCAGGAATATAGACCACTCGATCTGTTTATTATGAAATGTTACGACAAATGCAGTAGGCCTGCTGTATTTATTGTGAAAACGTATGTTAACAACAGTCCATTTAAGTATGGATTGCTATTACAGAGTGGTTGGTGCACTTGTAACATTTATGTATAGGTCTGATCAGCTTATTCTGAAAAGTTATGACAAAGGCAGTTTGTCTACTTTATTAACTGTGAAAAGCATATGTTAAAGCCAAGTGAGTATTTAATAGTTGGTTGTTATCCATTGTGTTACACGTTATAGATAGGTGTTTTGTTATATCAGAAAAGCAGACGTTGCTCCTTCCGAGGTGCTGGGACCCAAGAAGGGTGGCATACACACCGGCGGAGCCTGCCGGTAATTCAATTGTCCCAATTCCTAATCCAGTAAAGTACGCTCTCAGGAAAAGAGGCACGGCAACCACATATACGGGTCCAAATATTTATTTACACTACGCGTTTCGGCAACAAGCCTTGATCACGTGTAAAGTGAACACTCAACACCAAACATTTAAATAAAGTTTCACGTGAGCCTTGTGTCAAAGAAATCAACAGAGGACTATACGAAATAATTTCCCCTTACATGGTTGACATCTTAGAACAGTCGAAAGGTCAGTATCTTCAAACCCACAATATATTCACATTTGACCACAATCCTTATGTATAACAATATAATGCAATACAATTTGAAAGCAAATGCTGATGATGGTAAATTACTCCTGAAATTATGTTAACCAAGTAATCTACAGCTCATAAAGCAGTTCATTAATCATGGGGGTTAGCGTAAGTTCAAAATTGTACCCTAGACCAGAAAATAATGTAACTACAAAGTTAGATTACTATGATTACTATGATCGAATGCAGTTGGTGTTAACCAATTCACATATTCCAACGCTAATTTGCAACGCTAATTTCGCTTGTACAGTACAAGGCAGTAAGATCTACAAAGTCAGGCTACATATGACCACGCGCACGTAATTCCAGGATAAATGCCTGAAAATATAAAAGACATTTGCCTTACAGTGCACGTACTCTTGGAGCCAAGAGGTGCTCCATAATGTACATTCTTCATAACATAGTGTTAACATTTCTGTTATTATATAGTATAGTACAAGACAATTGACACCATACTGCTTACATGTCAAATACCTTTTGTACTCCATATCGACTTGCCCTTGATATAATTTTGGCAAAAGAGGGTGGAGTCTGTGGAATGTTAGCACTGTTGCTAGGGGGCTGAGGGAATCAATGACGTGGTCCACAGGCAATCCCTCAACATGTCTAACAGACAATGCAAGGTCAGAAAGGGAGGCAAGGGGAGACAATGCGCGGCCACAACCAACAGAGATGTCCTCCTTATGTGCGCAGAGTACACCAGGCCTTCCAGTTTTAGACCTACCGCCAGAATCTTGTCCATATACAGTTGTTTTAACTGGTGTCCCAGGACACATATGCCAAAAGGAGGAACCCGCGACACAACTGATTAACAAGGTGGCGCATTGGATGTGTAGGAATGCGGGGTTCAATATTAGAGACTATAGACATATCTTGATGGCGAGGAGGGTGTCCTGGATCGGCAGATCCAGGAAAGCCTTCCCAGGGGACTGTGTGGTAGTGACACTTAGGCATCCCGATCTTGTGCGCAAGAACCTTTCCCAGAGTAATAGGTCTAAACAAGCTGAGATAGACTCATGTGTTAAACTGCTCCCATTGGGCTTTTTCTATAGACCCTCGCCCTTCCCGAATCAACATCATAGAGAGGTATGTCGACAAGAGGGGGCATTTGGATGGCCCAATGCACCATTGCTTTTGCACCACTTAGAGACCTCAATGACCTAAATGATATTGATTGACTAGGTCCATCGAGGGAAGGTGACAGAAACGCTGGTACTCCCGCAACTAACTCAGATCGAGGGAGAAGGGGAAAAGTGACTACCGCAGGGACAGTGGAAGGCGACACCATTTATGGTCTACAGGCTGTAAACGCCCATGCAGACAGTGGCTCAAACACAAATGTTCCCATGTCAAATAGTATCCAAGCAACTGACAGCATAGTAAGGCCAGATGGGAGAGAAATTAAAATCCTCTCATGGAACATAGTAGGCCTATCTACTAAATTTAAGGATGCAGAATGGCTACTTTATATACGGGATTTCCAGATTATCTGTCTGCAAGAAACATGGAAACCTGTCAATAATAACTTTTATCTGGAGCGATATAAAACCTTCTTTTGCCCAGCGCGAAAGGCAACGTCAGGGAGAGCCACGGGAAGGTTGGTTATTTATGCCGATTTCACATTACAGGGTAGATGGACAGATTTTGCCTGGGACTCTGAGGTTGCGCAGGGGCTCATTTTTCTCATTAAAAGTTAAAGGTTATTTTTTATAAATTTTTATAACTCAACGTCACATGGTCAGGGTCTCGCAAGCCTGCATGATTTGGATGCTAGATTCACACAGATGCAGGAGCGAGGTCAGAAGGGGCTTCAGTTAGTCTTAGCAGGTGATTTTAACTGCCATGTGTGCCCAAACTTAAGAGCATTTTGTGGGGATTGGTCATCCTCTATGTTTGAGGATGGCCCTCACTTGGAACACACAAAGGTGGGTAGGGAGTTATGCGGTTTATTAAACACGCACACGATGGACATGATCAATGTCCAACAGAACAAATTGGTTCACCCTACATTCAAAGGCAGAGGATGTGCCTCTTTTATAGATTATAGTTTTGTCTCTACCTCACTTAGAAATTGTGTGTCTAGGTTTAGTATCAGTCACAGTGCTTTTAGCGACCATAACCCCCTCGACTTATCCTTGGTGAATGTCTGCTACCGCTTTGATTCGCCTGGAACGGGAGGGGGGGAGGCTAGGGCTACGGACCAGGGCAGGAGGCTGCGTTGGACACAGGTTAACGGAGAGGCCTTTTATAAATCACTTCTAAAAGAAGGCGAACATGTCATTTTAAGGTGTTTAAACCTTGAAGTGGAAGGGGCAGACTTAGTTGAGGCTTTCAAACAGGTTGCCCAAATAGTTGATACCCTGCTGAGAGCACCTGTGCCTAGCGTCAAAAGAGATGATCCGAGATGGTTTGACCCACAATTATCCCGCACTCTTAGAGAGCTGAAAGATGCCTTAAAGACCTCTGTCCGTTTGCTGAAAAAATTATAAGTTAGCTGTCAAGGGACGTAAATGGCAATTACAAAAGCAAGCTTGGGGTGACCTGACAGAGGCAATAACACTAAAAGACTCCACCGCTTTTTGGAGAGCCATAAATAATTCTTGTTTTCAAGATTCGAACAAACCTGGGCTGAGTAATAACATCCTGCCGGAGCAATGGTATGAGCCCTTTCAAGGGCTGTATAATTACAATCCAAGTGCGGATCAACTTCAGGTGTGTAATGGGGAACAGGGTATATCTCCACTGAGATTCTCATTGAGCGAGGTCAAAACGGGAATAGAGGGTCTAACTAGGAATGAGGCGCCTGGCCCAGATGGGATCCCACCTGACCTTTTTATAAATAATGTGGATCTCTGGGCTCCAATCCTGACTAGGGTGATTGATGCAGCAGTGGATACAGTAATGCCAGAACCCTGGTCCACAGCCACGATTGTCCCCATTTTTAAAAAGGGTAATAAGGATAACCCACAATGTTACCGCCCGATTTCTGCATATTAGCTTCCTTTCTGTTGACGCTATATATAAATGGTCTTGATTGCTCACTAAGCCCAAGGATAAGTACCCGTGGAATTCCAGTTCTGCTATATGCAGACGACGCGGTACTCCTTGCACGCGCCCCAAAAAGTCTGCAGATCCTAATAGATGGGTTTGTTTCTTTTATGGAGAACCTGGATTTGTCTCCCAATTTGGCAAAATCTTACGTCATGGAAGTGGGCAAAAAGCCATGTAAATCCTATAATTACACAATTGGTTCTTATTGTTTAGGTAAGGTACAGTCCTTTTCGTATCTGGGGATTTTATTTGATTGGCGATTACATTTTAAATATTTACTAGAAGAGAAGTGTCGAACTATGGCCAAATGTAACGGATCAATAATGAACTTTGCACAGAGGCTAGGACAGTGGTCCCCAGAGCAGATCCTGAAATTGTACAGCTCCATGTGTTGTGCCAAAGTGCTGTATGGCAGCGAGGTGTGGGGATTCATTGAGGCGAATCAATTACAAATAGAGAACAAGTATTTCAGGCGCCTGCTAAAAGTCCAACAGAGCACGCTAGCCCACATTGTACATGAAGAACTGGGTGCCCGTTACATTATGGATAGGTGGGCTGTCAACCCTCTAGTTTGTTGGGTAAAGATCTGGTTAAATGAGGAGGTCGCACTAAGCAGGCAGGCTATAGAAGAATGTCTCTCCCTGGACCATGGAATTAAAATTCCCTGGCTAAAATATGTAAAGGAGTCCTTTGTGAAAATTGGATGTGCAAACTTATTTGATAACCCCTCGAAAATAAGTATGCAGGATTAGGCACTGGTTAAGGACCGGTTCTTTAAGTATGCATTGATGCACTGGGAAGACAGCGAGTTGTCCAAACCGTTGGTGAGAGAACACTTAGTAACCAGGTCCACCGAAGGCATTGAACCATATCTGTCCTGTATAAGTAGTGCCCACGATAGATTTTTAATGACTAGGTTCAGGCTAAATCTTTTGCATCACGTTTTAGCAGAGCCAGCAGGGTTTACACTGCACTCCGAGAGGAAGGGACCCTGTGGCTGCGACCACAGGTCTCCACAGGACACCCTTCACTTTGTTTTATTTTGCCCATTTTATCTTCATCCCAGAAGACTTTTTCTGATGGGTATTTTAAAAACTGTATGTAGAGGGCTCAAATATTTTGCTACAATATAAGATGGTAGTAGAGGCAGGAAAGCAAACGTCTTGGGTGGATTGGTGCTATGTAAACAATGAGAAGTATCTGAGTGTGCAGCTCCGTAGTGGTAAGAGCACACGATTCAGTTGGCAGCATCAAGAGGGGCTGATTAAGGGTTTTAAGCCTTTTAATACAGCAGATCACTCTGATAGTTTGGGACACGGAGTGCATAAACTTGTAAGGCCTAGAGTTAGCAGATGCTTAATGACAACAAGCACACCATGCTCATTTTATAAACCATTGTTTTCAGGTATGTTAGTCCATTTGGTTTAATTGAAATATAATTAGAGTGGTCTTATTAAAACATGTCAAATCACACTAGAGTAGCATGCAAGGACTCATTGTGTATTCTGGGCACGAGATGGCTGGTCAAACAGTTATGCACATTTTAGGTGTAGCAGCTCCCACTTGTCCTCCCTCTGGGTCACGGGTGTCCAGCCCCGCCCCATCATAACCTGTCTGCAACTGCAATACTAAAAATAAAATGATAATAGCGTTCTGTTATTATCATGTTATTTTTTTCTTGGCCCTGCTTTAACCCCTTGTGTGCCCCGCCCTTTCCACGCCCTGTGCCGGGCGTTTCATTAGCGGGCGGGGCTCATGACGAGATAGTCTCGTCATGGGCACAGCGCAACCGCGGCCCATGACGAGACCATCTCGTCATGGGCACTCAAGGGGTTAAAGCAGTGGGACGACGCCTTAGCAGCTGGTTACAAAGAAATCATTTAGTGGGTCAAAGTATGCAAAAAAGCTTGTATATCATATAATTATACAATCTAAATTTGTATATTATAAAGACAGAGATGCAAAATATCACGCTATAGAGCACACAGAATAAGAAATAAATTGGTTCCATAAAGGAATTTCCCTCCTCGAAATAAGGCATCAAAAGTGACAAGGGGAAGTGTGAAGAGGAAGCTGTTGTTATGAACCCCACTATACCCCAAACTAGGCCTAGGTAGCTACACAACCTTTTACCTACATTTGTCCTACCTTTCTCTGCATAGTGGTTCTAGCACTGACCTTTTACCCAGTTATTTGATGAATAAATGTCTATCAGTTTCCTGGAAACTAGACTCATTTATTATGCATGAGGATTCTTAGAAAAGTCCCTTGCACGTGACGTACATGACAGCATGAACATATTCTACGTAAAAGTCATGGTCATCTTCACCCTAGGGCGAAATAACTGCTTTGCATAGTTGCAGGTATTGTTCTAGTCTCATTTGCATAATCGTACAAAAAACATATAGATTGTGTGAGGAACCCCAAGGCTATCTTTAGCGTATAAAAGATCCATACCGAACACTACATAGTTAGAGGAGAAGCTTCCATGCTGACAGCAGACGCTGAAATTCCTGCAAGCAGAAACTCCAGCACTTCCTAGGCTAAGACCAGCCTAGGAAGAGCGAGTCCTTCCCTCCTCCCCCCAGGGGTATCCAGGATCGTAACGGAGATCTGAACCCTGCAGAGGCAATAGCAGAGCTGGGCGGACGACCGGGTCTATCACCATAATAACGGCCAACCGCCTGGAAGAGGCGCCGCAAGTGCTGAGAGGACGGTCTGGAGGTAGAGGCGCTGGGTGCACCTGATAGAAGTGAGCACCCCCGGTCGGGCGCGGTGTGGCGGCAGAAGATCGTGAGTTAGAGGCTGTGAAGGGAAGCACCCTATGGGAGAGCCACGGCCCCCCAGGGCGGGCAACGAGTACCGGTGAGGAGAGGCTGGGGTACGAGTGACTGCGAAGGGGTGGTGAGGCCGGGCAGAAACTGTGGGGTTGGGGGTTCTTGACCCCCCCATGTGCCACCTGCTCCCCTCTGCCCCATGCCTACAAGAACGCGCAGGAGCTGAGACAGATCAACAGCACCCAGACTGACTGGTGAGACGGCTGGACGGAGACTGCCTCCAGTGAGGCCTCTAGGGCCTGGAGGTGCGCGAGCCCTACACAGGGCTAGGGGCGGGAGGAGAGTCCCCGGAGGAGCAGGAACTTGGGAAGCCCATAGCAACATAGAAGCTACTGGCAGATATACACTGCTTTGTGGGGCATTGACTGTGGGTCTGCGAGTGCCAGTAGAAGAGGTGCACATACAGCAGTGGGGATCCAACGAGAGCTGCGTGGCACCCGCCAGGAGAGACTGTGAGACACAGCTGTGCACTGGCCTGGACCAGCACCGCCCGGAACGAGAACCCTTTCCATACCCAGGCCCAGCATAATCCACCATGGGCAAGGACAAGTAACCAAGGCCGCCTCAGCAAGGCAAGATGGATCAAAAGTGATTGCCCCACCTCCTGAGTACTGCCCGACCCCTCGCTCGGATACGGACACCCTCCTTCTGGCGATCAATACATCCAGAGAGGTACTACGTGGAGAGATAGGTGCAGTGGGCGCGGAGGTGTCGCTTCTGCGACAGGATCTTAGGAACTTGGCAGATAGAGTCATGGAGACCCGGCTGGGCGTAGCAGAGGACACACTGCAGACCTACGCAAAGGAGTGGCGGACCTGCATTCTTCCCACAAAGATCTATTATGGCGGGTGGACGATGCTGAAAATAGAGCACGCCGCAATAACCTGCGTTTTGTGGGCTTTAGAGAAGGAATCGAAGGAATGAACATGCCTGAGTTCCTACATACGTGGCTTTTACGCACCTAACGAATGACAAATTCTACAAGAGTTCTACAGCTGTTTTTTTTAACGTTTGTTGTGTACAGGCAGTCATATGGTCACTCGGAGACTCGCGCTAACCTGCTCTTCCCACCCGGGTTATACTTTGACCACCTACTACTATGGCCCCCGTGACTGAGTGCAGCCGCCCTGCTGATGGGATGGAGTCTGATGGAGTCCTGATTTAGGGTTTTGACGTACTCATTACTCCCCATTGTACCCACAAGCTAACTCTTTGATTGACCATCTGCCCCCGGTGGTCCATCTAATGGACCAGGGAGGTACTCTGGACCCGGAAACATCCTCCCAGTATATCCCGGTATTTGATCTAACTAAAGTACTGTCCAAACCTTCTAGAAATCAACTGGATCCACCAATATATTGTACTCCTGTTACCATGGAACCACTTAAAGTTATTAGTTGGAATTTGGCAGGCATAAATAGGAAATTGGGCTTGCCAGAATGGAATTCTCTGGTAGAAGAGCGTAAGATCTGTATGTTCCAGGAGACCTGGAGCCTGAAGCCTCTCCATAGAGTTGGGTATGTTACCTTTTTCTTGCCTGCAACATCCCCAAGTACAGGGAAGGGCCGCCCCTCGGGGGTCCTTCTTATATGGGTGAGTACCTCTCTTGGATGTCATATCACCCAAA
Organism: Triturus cristatus; assembly: GCF_964204655.1. Classification (NCBI taxonomy): domain Eukaryota; kingdom Metazoa; phylum Chordata; class Amphibia; order Caudata; family Salamandridae; genus Triturus; species Triturus cristatus. Next base: position 845,631,864 of record NC_140586.1, on the reverse strand, counting down.
AACAGACCAATTGCCCAGACATCCTAAGAATTTTGTTGAGAGGTCCTAACAGGGGGCGAGCCCTTGAGTTATTTAATATTTACGTCGGGGGCACAAAAAATGGTTCTTCTTCCCCTACAGTAACCATTCTTGAAAATGAGCTTAGAGCCTGTAATGACGGGGCTCAAGTCTTGGTTGCGGGAGATTTTAACTGTTCATATGAGCCCCTTGCGACCGAGGACATCCTGGACTTGGCTGAAGATGATGCAAAAAGGGGCATACCAGTGCTAACTATTCAACCGATCAAAAAGTGGTCCCAAAGGGTGATACAGTTAAATGCACTGACTATGGAGTTCGGGCTAAGAGCTGCTAACGGCCGAACTATTTCGGACCCTATGGGTGCTGATACTTATAATAGGGTGAATCACACCTCAAGGATCGACAATATCCTTCTTGATTTTATACTCTGGAAATCAGTTCAGGATATGGCGGTCTTACCCACTGTTGAAAGTGACCATAACTTGTTGTCCTTAACCCTCAATAATTTGTGGCCAAGTAAAATAAATGGAACAGTCCATAAGCCCGCCCCTAAAGTCTCCCTATCTAATTGTGGGAGGCGATTGAAGTGGAGTAAAATAGCCCTTGATGAAGTCAAGCTTAATATTATAGATCAAACATTATTAACTTCACAATCAGAGTTGGACGTTATTGCCCAAACTCCTTTTGTATCTGGTAGGGCAACACTTGTCTTATAAGAAACAATTAAAACTATAGGAGAATTATTCTTAGAGCAAGCGTGTGGGGGTAAGCCAGCAATGAATTCGAAGCCGAAGGGCACACATGACTGGTTTACACCTGCATGTAGACAGGCAAAAACAGCCCTAATTAAGGCTATTAAGGGCAAGTCACAATTTTCGATACAGTATACTAGAAAGGACTATAAACGGGTGATAGCTAGTGCCAAAAAGGAATGGGAAGATGAGTACTGGCACACTCTAAAGGAGGCCAGCTCTGGTAAAGATGCTAGACGCTTTTGGGATACAATTAGAGCTAGGAACAGACCAGATAGTAATCACATCACATGTAGTATTACCAGTCAAGCATGGTTTACTCACTTCTCTAAATTGTATACCCGTCAACAAGGGCCTAGCGTTGTAGCTATATTTAACTATTCTGTCCTGGAGGGTGACACAATTGAGCCTGATTTTACAATCAAGGAAGTGGAGTGTGCTATTAGTACTATCTTGCCCCAAAAAGCAGCTGGTCGTGATGGCATCCCAGGTAACTTGCTTCGCCTTGACACCCTAAAATGGGGGAAGTTTATCCACTCCCTGCTCGTTGCTATTTATAAAGGTGCCGCGATCCCTGAGTCATGGAAGGGAGCAGAGGTCGTCCCCATTTTTAAAAAAGGTTTAAGGGACGATCCCTCTAACTATCGCCCCATAAGCTTATTAGATACAACCCAGAAGGTTGTTGGGAAGGTTCTATTGGGGAGGATATTACAATGGATTGATGAAAATGATATCCTCTCCGATTATCAAGCAGGGTTTAAAGCTGGTACAGGTACGATAGAGCAAGTATTTAGATTAATGTTAATTTACTGGAAGGTTGTGGTTATAGGCAAAGGCAGTCTTTATCTCGCTTTTATCGACCTTAAGACTGCCTTTGACCTTGTGCCTAGGGAGATTTTATGGGGAGTCCTCTTTAAAATGGGCCTCCCACATTATATTCTTTCAATGTTGGTGAAGCTCCATGAAGGAAATTTTGCCCAAATTAGATGGGGCACACAGGGCGAGAAAACAAATAGAATTCCGGTAGATAGAGGGGTCCGCCAGGGATGTGTTCTTGCTCCCACCCTTTTTTCTTTGTATGTTAATGGTGTGGTTGAGCATCTGCTAAAAGATCCTTCAGATGAACCATCCCTGGCGGGCGAGCGTGTTCCTACCCTCCTCTTTGTGGATGATACGCTCTTGTTGTCTAAGTCCCCAATGGGCCTCCAGAAGCTCCTTAATAACTTTCAGACTTTTTGTATGGAGCGGGGTTTGGTAATTAATACTGACAAAACTAAATATTTAGTGATGAATCCCCCCAAAAAACTTGCACGTCCTCCTGTGCTGAATTCTGTACCCTTGGGTAGGGAGAAGGTATTTGATTACTTGGGTATACGCATATCGCATACCATGCAGTGGACCCCGCATTTATACAAAATGCTCCTAACCCATAAGAGGGTAACCGGGGCTCTGCTAAAGGAACAGCGTCTCTGTTCAATAAGACCAATAGCCCCTGTTATCGATATTTACAAAGCAAGAGGAGTTAGTTCTGCCCTCTATGGGGCTGAACTATGGGGCACCTATAATATAGATGAGCTGTCAAGGTCGGAAAACAAATTTTGCAGGTCGCTGATGTCACTTCCTCAGGGTACGCCAGTGCTACCGTTGATGCTTGACTTAGGCTGTCGTCCGATTGGCGATCTTGCAAAACTGCGACCATTGCTCTTATGGGCCCGGCTGTGGCGAGTTCCAGAATTGGCCAAATATGCTAAAGGGTTGTCTGAAATAATGTCACTACCGGGATGGTACAAGATAAAGTGGTTAAAAGATGTAAAAGCTTTGCTTGGTGATCTTGGACTAAGTGAAGCGTGGGCTGGTAGGTCCTCTCCCCCAAAGGCAATACTAAAGACCATGTATTGGAATTGGGTCATGTCTCGAACTAACGCCAATCATTCCCTGGGTAAACTTTCGGAGGACTTCCTAAAGTTCAAGGATTTACCTATCCGGGAACTTTATTTGGATATTATTGGGAAACCGCTTGATAGGGCTCTTTATTTTAAGTTTAGGGTCGGGACTCTTCCATTATGAGCTTTCACAGCACGCTGGAAATTCCCGGCTCAGACAACCGCACTTTGTCCTTTCTGTATAACCAGCCCTGAGACAATAGCGCATTTCATGTTCCAATGTCCGGAGTACATGAAACCAAGACAAAAGTGGCTTAAAGCATTGTGTCGACTGTTAGGCACTAGGTCCCACATTGAGGCTCTGCGTATCCTAATGTCAGATTCGCGTCCACTATATGCTTGTGGCCTTTCTAAATTTTTATCATGGGCTTGGTATCTTCGAAGTAAAAGGCTTAAATGTATTGTTTAATCTGGTTTTAATTAATAATCTATATTGATCCTTTTAACTTGTACAGAATTTATGCACTCTTTGTTAAAGTCAATTAATTTAGAGATTGTTGTAAATAGCTTTTTAATCCCTTTTTATATCCAGCTTTTATGATATGTCTTTATCGAAATAAAGCCTTTTTGACTTGACTTGACTTGATAGCTACAGGATACTCACATGGAATGTGAATGGCCTAGGGGATAAAATCAAGAGGGGGCTGGTATCCACATATATAAAGCGGGCTCACCCGGATGTGGGCCTATTGCAGGAGACCCACCTTAAGGACACAAAGTGTGGGTTCCTGGCGAGGGGAGCCTACACTGTATTGGCACACATGGGTTTCACTGCTGGTTCCCGGGGCGTGGCAATATTACTTAGGAAATCTCCTCCTTTCAAGATAGTTCGAACATGGGCAGACACCCAGGGCACATATGTGGGAGTAACAGGGACATGGGGTAGACGGAAAGTTACCATAGTCTCGGTTTATGCCCCATCGAAGATACAGGACAGGATCCTACGTGGGCTGACTGATATCCTTCTTGCTACCCCGGACACACTTCATATAATAGGGGGTGTCTTCAACAACGTCATGTCCATCCCTATGGACCGTTCTGGGAACCGTACCGACCACCCCCCTACAACGCATTTGGCTGTGGCGGTGAACACGCTGGGATTGACAGACATATGGCGGTATCTACACCCAGACACTCAAAGTTACTCATACTACTCTGGCGCACACAAGACGCATTCCCGGCTGGAATATGTCTTCCTCCCACGACGGGCACTGGGCAATGACTGTGAGGCGGAGTACATGGCGCGCTGCATCTCTAACCATTCCCCACTGACGGTTAGGACGGGAGGGAGGACCAGGGCAAACAATGGTAACTAGAGGTAGACGGCTTGGGACCTTCAAAACACCGAGATATTAAAGGGCCTGTGGGCTGACACGGAAGTGTATTTCGTGGAAAATGTAGGTTCAGTGCAATCGGGCCTGATAGTGTGGGAAGCATATAAGACGGTACTCCGCGATAGGGCACAAGATCGAATACCCTGGGTTGAAGCGGAAAGCGCGAGAGGATCTAGCTTCCATGGAAGCCCAAATCCTGACGTTGGAACGACGGTATTTGACGGGGCGGGACTCGCAGGTACTTCGGCTCCTGACTGACACCCAACAACGCTATAGAGCCCAAGTGACAGAGGAGGCTAGGACGCAGGCGCAGGCGACCCTTCATAGGCTGTATGATGTCGGGGATAAATCTGGCAAACTACTTGCTTGGCTTAGTCGCAAGGAACTTGATGCCTGCTGGATTGAACACATAGTGGACTCCCAGGGATTGATGCATAGGGGAGATGCACAAATAGTGCAAGCTTTTGCCTCCTACTTTAAGAATTTCTATGCGGTCAGAGAACTAGCTACCCCGTAGGAGATACAAGCATATCTAGCCACTGTTCAGACTCCGAGCCTGGAGGCAGAGGATATAGCAGATTTAGAAGCTGACATATCGGTGATCGAACTTAAAGATGCAATTTCTAAATTGCGCCCTGGGAAATCCCCGGACCCGAATGGACTCCCAGTGGAATTTTATAAGAAAGGGGCAGACCTCCTGGCGGTCCACCTGTTAGCTCTGTTCAGGGACGTGGCCCAAGAGGGTGCCTTTCCACTGGACCTCAAACTTGCCACAATTATCCCCATCCATAAAATGGGAAAACCCCCCGAGGAGTGTGCGTCCTATCGCCCAATCTCCCTCCTCAACATAGAGGTTAAACTCCTGGTGACGATACTGGCCCTCCGATTACGCCACGTAATTTCGGGCCTGGTGCACCAAGATCCAACGGGTTTCTTGCCGGATCGGGCGACCTGACAGAACCTACGGCGGACCCACAACTGACTTATGGTGGTACACGACCGGGAGGATCCACATATGTTTCTCTCTTAAGACACGGAAAAAGCGTTTCATGCTGTCTAGATTTCTAGAGGCGGACCTGGTTAAATTCAGTATCGGCCCCAAATTCAGACACCGGGTGGGACTTCTATAATCGGACTCACTTGGGAATCTTTATCTCTCTGGATCCCGCGGTCCGCTATGAGCGAAACCTTCTCCCTCCCCTCCAGCGATTAAAGGCCGACGTCGCGAGGTGGCGACGACTTCCGCTCTCGCCGCTCGGACGGGCGGCATTGTTTAAAATGATGTCGCTACCTCGCTTCTTGTATGCTTTGCAAAATACTCTAGATGTCGTGCCGGCCCGTTATTTCCGGGAGGTGGAGGGTCTTCAGCGCCGACTGTTTTGGGACGGGCGGCCGCGGATTGCTCTCGCCAAGTTGACGCTCCCTTGGTACGATGGGGGGGGGTCGCCCTCCCCGATATTAAACGATACTATTGGGCGTCTCAGTTGGCGGCGGTGAACCACGGGATATATGGTCCTGCCTTGAATCCGGCCTTCGAGATGGATACATTTCTGCTCCCGGGTGGGGATTATAATAGGGCGCTGTACTAGGTGACAAAAAAAATAAAAATAAAATATAATCGGACTCACACGCTCGAGTGAAAGTGAATGGGCTATTGTCTGAGGACTTCTCCATTAGAAGGGAAACCAGACAGGGGTGTCCTCTGTCCCCCCTACTATTCGCCCTCACCATTGAAAATGGCGGCCTGTGAGATCAGACAGACAGGAGATACGGGGGTTCCAAATCAGGCAGACGGACCTAGAGGTAGAAAAGATTTCGCTCTACGCTGGCGATATCCTATTGTATGTTACTCAACCGGAAAGCACGATCCCCACACTATTCAGGCACCTGGGCAAATATGGCACCTTCTCGGTGTATACGATTAATTGGCATAAGTCAGCTCTGTATGGCCCACGACCTGAGGTAATGTGGCCCCCTCTCCGAGGGGCTCTCCTGGTTACGTAGACGGGGTTCACGTACCTGGGGATCTATATAACCACAGACAGAAATCTCTCCTACCAAAAAAACATTCAGTGAGTCACAACGAATTTTACAACGGACACTCTACGTTGGAAAACGCTCCCCCTTATGATACTTGGCCGAGCCGCCATGTTTAAAAAGATAACGCTGCCTCGCTTCCTGTACGCCCTCCAAAATGAATACTTCCCTCTCCCTCGCCAGATGTTTCAGACGATAGCAGCAGAACTTTGTTCGCTGCTATGGCTAGGGAAACAACCGAGGATTGCGTTAAGTACACTGCAGCAAAACCAGTAAAATGGGGGGATATCCCTATCGGACATCGAGGCCTACTATAGGGCAGAACATCTAGCGCCGGTGAATGATTGACTCCATGCCCCGGCGGATCACCCCACCTACTGATTGGAAAGGGACACCATGGCACGTCGATCCTGCCTGTATTATTTATATGGGGGCCCGGGTAGGAGACGCCTCATGCCGGCCACGCAAATAACCATTGAGATTTGGGGAAGGGCGACTAAGGCCATAGGATGGACGTGTAAACCGACTAAACAAACACCGATATGGAATTGCACCTGGTTGAGGGAACTTCACAAACTTAATGGCTTTAGGGGCTGGGACGACATTGGAATCTCCACCCTGGGTGATGTGGTGGCAAAGGGGAAACTTAAAGCCTTCAGGGCTTTGGCGCGGGAGTTCGGGCTACACCCCACCCAAATTTTCAAGTACGCCCAACTATGACATGCTTGGAGGGCGGAGACCGTGCTCTCTGGCCCCCTGACGGAATATGCTCCGCTAGAAGGTCGCTTACTACAAGAATGGATAGTCAACAAGACAGTATCTCTGACATATAGAACCCTGAACAATAATATGCCGGACAAACTAAGAAAATTACGAGAAACATGGGAGCATAACATGGGCGCGATGGACACAGTGGATTGGGAGGCTGCCCTGATGCATCATAGGGAGGTTGCGATCAAATCACGCCTTTGTCTCATCCAATACAAAATATTGCACAGGGTATACTTCAACAGGGCTCGACTTCACCGAATGGGCTGGGCAAGTGACCCCAATTGTCTGCGATGTGGCCTTCCGCAGGGGGACTTCTACCATACCATGTGGGACTGCCCCGTCATCCACACATACTGGTCACAAATAGTGGGAGAGTTGAGTAAGGTGCTTGAGAGTACACTTCCCCTAGACCCTAAATTCGTACTGTTGGGAATATCCCACGATGTAGACTTGAGTCGCCCACAACTTATCTTGGCATTATTGGCGGCGAAAAGGGAGGTGGCTCGCGCATGGGGTGCAGCGCTTCCCCCACAGCTGGATGAATGGAGACGGGGAATGGACCTCTACATGGTGGCAGAAAGGATTACATATACAGCGAGAGGGTGCCCCCGGAAGTTCCGTAAGGTATGGGGGAAATGGAGGAAGTATCATAGTCTGGTTGGGGTTTGGACCCTGAATAGCGAAGGGTGGGCCTCTTCGAACCTTACTGCGGTCAGGGACGGAGTGCTATGGGACATGTGTATTAGACTATGAGGGAGGACAGGCGGAGAGGGGAGTAGACTCCCAAAAATGTCACCGGTTCCAGCGCTGATTCTTTGGTGGGTATATGTCATGGAAGAGATGCTATGGGAGGCGGGTGGGGGAGAGGGAGGGTATTTGTGTGCGAGAGTGACCATCTGTAACACGTTGGTTATTTGGTTGAAAATGCAAATAATATATATATATTTTTTTTTAAATAGTTGCCAGAAACTATTCACTTCTTGGTAAGGTTGGGGAGCTTATGGTGGCACTGTGAGCTAGCCGGTCTAAAGGCTAACATATGCTTTGGGGGTGTGGAATCAGTCTAGACACCAATCCCATTAGTTTATGTTATTTAAACGTGCAGATCCTATATAGATTTGTAGGAACTACACAAAACTTTCAGCATCAAAAGAAGTAAATCAAAGTTTAGGGGAGAGCCACAGGTGCCAAAACATGAAGCTCAACACCCAGGGAAGGAGAATCAGTAGAGTTTTAGAAAGGTCGTCTCTCAGCGAAGTCAGTACAGGATCTACTAAACTGTTCTATGAAACACACAATCAATATACAGTAGAAGGTTCTGGAAGCTTCATTCCATCTACTACCTCTGTATGGTCCAAAAAGTTGACAATGTTTGCTAAGAGCAAGTAGACTCCCCAGGTTCCCAGCGTCAAACAAAGAAATGTGCAGCTGTACGACCTTGAGTTAAGCAACCGTCCAGATTTTCTAGTATAAAAGGCTCGCTCCCATCCCCATTCACTGCATGTTCACAGCCAAGTTTCAATTAGACTGTCTAACCTTACCGTTCCCACCAGTAAACACAGATCTATTCCAACTAATTAGCACTCCTTGATAATGCACCTGCATAGGAGAGAAAAAATAATTCAAATGGCTCGGGCCAATTTATGTCAACATTAAAAAGAGAAAAAGATGGCAGTCAATCAATTACAGTTAGCATGAGAAGATACGTTAAATATAATTGTGAATGTATGTGACTCTCACTTGCGCCACCTACTATCAATTTGATTTATTCAATTGACAGAAGTTAAAATCGTCATTGCACAATGAGAATGATTAATGTATAAATGTATGGAGTGCTAAATTACGCTGCTCCAATCCCCTCTCTGATTACTAGAATAGCCATCACACAAAACAATCAACAATTCTGAGACAAGCTTTAAAAAGATGTTGTCTTTGGCTGCTTTCATTTAGAGTTCTCCAACTCCATCCCATTATAAATTCTACACTGTTTAGCCTCCAATTCATCTTCTTCTCTCTTCCTCTTTGTACCCTTTCCTCCAGCTGTCATTTTCTTGGTCCTCATACATCCCAATCCCTTCACACTAGCAAACACACACTAACAATTAACATAGACCATAATATATACCCTAAAAGTCAACTACCAATGCTTTTAGGCCAATTGTGTCCTGCAGAAAACCCTTTGCCAATTGCTTTCCAGGCACTTGTTTCTTTTAGTTCCTTCAGTTCTGTTGACACTCCAGTAATATGCATCGTATATTTTCTAATATCCTTACTCTTGGCCGGGATGTAGGTGCAACAGTGCTGAACCTTTCCAACGGACTCACCCTCTTTGCAACTAAAATATTTAAAGCAAGTCTGTTTTGCAAGACCATGGATCTAATAGCTCATTATAAATAGCTAGCAAAGGCCCAACTGTGCTAGCTGCAAGCTTATCCGCTAATGACGAGAGCCTCTAATCTTTATGCCATTTAAAAAAACACCCACAGAGGGAATCCTAACACCAAAAATAACTCCCACTATTTGGAAGCACTACTACTATGTGTAGACCTAGCTGAAAATCCATCCACTTGACTATCAAACTTGTCTATGTGATAGATCTTAGGAAACACTAATGCTAGGTAACAGCTGCCCACCCAATTGGCAGGAAGTTTAAAATAAGCATTTGGTCCACATACATAATAAAGTCTTGGAATAATAGAATAATTCCCTGCAAATATCTGATCTGTGTGGCAGAGAACTTTAAATCGATAATGACAATCATGCCATCCCACCCTTTGGAAGTTTGAAACGTTCTCCTCTCTCTTCATGCAACATAATTTCCCTTTCTGTTTCCAGTCTAAGTTCAATTTGGGTTGTGTATCAAATCTCTGTGTCTCTCCTCTTCCTTCCCCATATATCTTTCCAATGTATCTCTATCCATCTCTGCCCTTTCCTAAATACATGCTCTCCTGTCTTCCAAATCTTCAATACATTTCTTTTCAATTACGCTCAATAAAAAGTCAGGTTCTGTCTATGGGCACGAGCAGAATCAAGTATGTCTCGGGACCTAAAGAAATGCCACACAGTATCCATCTCTTTCCCATTAGCATGGGAATTCAAATATCTGCATATAGGCACTTCTGACAGAACTTAATCATAATTAGTAAATTAATATTCGAAATGCTCTTAATGATACTGATCCAGCGCGAGACCGGGAAAAAAGGGCAAATTTATACAACTATCCTCCCTGCGTCGCAGACCCGTCGTCACACTAGCTCATTCACACATGCAGTCATTGGTAGGGGCCATAACACCAACACTCACACGTCTCCATTCACGAGTCTGCACACAGAAGGGATGAATAACTAAGCGCTGGACATGTGGGGGGGGGGGTCCCTTATTACCTATAGGTAAGAAAAGTTATTTTACAGAAATATACATTAGCATTCACCACCTATAGATTACTAATCCTAAACATCAAGGCACTCCACCACTTGGTCGACGGACCAATTAGTTGGATTGGTTGATGGTGATTTTAGAACCAGCTAAAACACATTTAAGACTCAGAATCCTTTTACCCTCTTCATTGAAAAACCACAAACTCGTAATTTCTGTTAATCAAATATTTGTTTATCTAAATATTGTTTGCAATTAATATTAGCATTTTTGCTTAATCAAGAGTTTAGAATTTTGGTTCAATTAATATAAATCGCATGACATTATATTTAACTATTCTTGCTATCTGGATTTTTCTCTAATTCATTTGGCTCTGCATAACCGAATTTAGCCGTTGATTGTCCAAAATAAAGCAGGCCAAAGCTCAAAGTCCGAAAGTTCTTTGCTCAGCACGTTACAGTCCCAAAGATCTCCAAAGGACCAGAAATCATGCAAGCATCTGTCATTGCCTATGGGGTCAATAAGGGTGTGCAGTTATCCAAACCGCCGAATGCCTTCTCTATCCCCTCCCTATTCTACTACCCTTTTTATAATAAAATTCGGGATAACATGAAACATTTTTAGGCAAAGAATGAACATGAAATCATCCGCCTTCAACGTGTCCAAAACGCCGCAGCCAGAGCCATAGTTGGCTTGCCCAGGTCCTGCTCTGTTTCTAGTACCCTTCGATCTTTGCTTTGGCTGCCGGTTAAAACAAGAATTCATTTTAAAGTTTTATGTCTGGCTTTTAAGATCTTGAATGGTTCAGCCCCCCGGATCCTCTCGAATCTCTTGTCCTCTTATGTTCCAACCCGCTCTTTGAGATCATGGGCCAAGCGCTCGCTGTGGCCCCGAGGTTTAAGCTCAGCCGAGTTGGTGGCCGGTCCTTCCGGGTAAAAGCAGCAGTGCTTTGGAACTCTCTTCCGATTGAGATTCGCTTGATGGAAGACCTTCTTTTGTTCCGTAAAGCTATAAAAACCTTCCTGTTTTAATTTTTCCCCTCTTCTTGCTGCGCCCTTTTTCTTTCTCTGTTTCTATGCTCAGTGTTAGCTATGTTTACCTTGTCATGCGCCAGGACGCCCCTTAGCTGGGGCAGCTGTGCGCACTACAAATGTTCCTAACATAACATAACATGATTGGCTGATTGGAAACGTCTGATTTTACATCAGTGGGTGTTCTCATGGATTTTGCTGGTTAATTTCCTCTGTCTATATGCCCTTATACAACAATGTTGAAGGTTTGCTTGTATGTCCCAATTGTTCATTTATTTATTTTTTATTTATTTATTTATTTTTTGAAAAACCTTTATTGACATATCAATCAAGAACAAGTATGGGCCTACAACCCCCCGGGGCCGGCCGCTAAGCAATCAGAGCAACAAAGATCAAATGTAAACACCCAATTGTTCATTTAGACCAGTTTTTACTGACTGAAGTTTGGCAGTCCACCAAGTTCTTATCCTTGACCAGGAACACTGTGCCTTGGAGTTACTTGCAGGTCTACGGAGCCATCTGAGTCTGCGCAGTAGGCATCGCGCTCACGAGACGGTGGCCACTTCTGAACTCCATTTCGGACGCCATTTTTAGGTAGGCCCAAATGCCAACTTAAGCAAAACAAACACAAAAGAATAATTAATACAAAGAAATGTGATTCTAATGTTAAACCCTCACTAATCCCTTTATGTATTAGTATTTTCGTAGCTTATAGTGACATTTAAAGCAATAATACTCACCTTTACGGTCCAAAACCGGAACGCAAACATCACAATAGCACCATAAATCATGCGATATCCTATTACCACATGTTCTACTATTAATATGCGTACGTATTTTAGTTATTAGAGTTATTTTGCCATGCAAATAGCAATAACTCCCACGTGTAATTGGAGTTTACGAAATTTGCAAAAGGTTGGTAAGTATACCACAGCACACCATTAGTCAAATTATAATATAAGTAGGTTATATAATTAGTATTTTCATGCAAAATAGAGGAGGTATACAACATTTTGCTTTACCTGCTCCATCAATACAATAAGAATTATGCTGCTTCAAATTTCATTCGTAAGGAGAGTGTGGTGGTATGTCTTGCCTTCTTCTACAGATGTGGATAAGTGCGTGCAGCTATTACAATCTTCAGTTCAACTATTCGTGTAAAAATATTAAATAAATGTTTGAAGAGAAAGCTCCCTCTAATGCATCCCTATGCAAAACTCTAATATCAATTTCATGTTGTTCTACAGGATGTGAATTAGTAGGAGTGACTCAACTACCGGGGAACTCAAACCTATCAATAAAGCAATCATGAAAATGATAATCAGCATTACACCCAAAATCACCCTGCATTCATTCTTTGAAAGAATGCTCATTGTTTCTCTACAGTCAGACCCTAAAGAGAAACAAACAGTTGCAAGCAAGTTGATGATTACTGCTAATTACTTCCATGTGTACAAGATAGCAAAATTGCTTGTGTTGTCACACAACTGAGTTATATAAAATTATCTTTGTGAGTCATGTCCTAAAAAAAGAAGTGGGGTGACTAACCAAATTAGTCAGTATGCAAGTGACAAGAGAGATCACAGATTGAGACATCACTGCACGTGGCATCACCGGAAGTGACATCCTAACCCATGACTTTACAGGAAGGGACATCACTGGAGTGACATCAGATCTTAAGACCTCGCACATATGTTTAGCAGGTCAGCATGGCTACATTTGAGTGCATTGCGAATATACATACAAACACTTCTGATTTAGGCAAAAGACTCACTGTCAGGACTGGAACTTATGAGTCAAAATCTGTTCTGAACTGTCTCCCTAAAAGGTTCAGATATTGGAGGCAGCCTATTTACCCCTATGGAAAACGCTTTCGATCAGCTTCTCTGAAGCTTTTACGTTTGCTTCTTAAATTGATTAGTTTTAGCCCAAACTTGATACTCAAAATGGCGGCCGCACAGAGACAGTCAGGCAGTACCCAGTCTAGTGTTCAACTCGCGGAGACAGTGTTCCCGCAATAGTGCTTGTGCACTAGGCGCTGAGCGCACTTCAACCGTTTATTCCCTGAGGAAGCAGCGTTTCCATACTGTGCACGCTGTTCTAGTCAGGTTTCAGCCAGAGGATTAGTGTTTCTTTCTGTTTAGAGCTCCGTTTGAAGGGTTCATCGTACTGCAGTTCTAGTATCATGTTTGCCTGCAGTAATACCTATTTTCAGAAGGGTTTTGGGTTCTAGTTTGTCATTTTGGGTTCCTTCTGAGTGAAGCTCATATTCCAGTAAACAAGCCTCTTTCTGCAGCAATCTCAGCAATTGAATCTTACCTCAAGTAAGTTCTATTAATATTTCAGCACTGAAAAATTTGTATTGTCTTACTTCAGTTTCATATCCATTCAGTGCGATAAATTCCTGGTGTGAATTATCATCTTCAGTTAATTGACTTTGAGCACTCCTTTAGTTTAACTTGTAATACGGGGCAGAACTATCTTTCCTTATTTATTCATCGCAAGTTGAGCTGCTTGAAATACCAAGTTGTATTGTGCATCACAGTATAAGAGCAGCAGCATTTCTTTTGAACTGTGCAACTCAGAAAAGAGAAACAATATTCCATTAAATGGTATCTTGAGACATTATCTGCAGTAAACTTAAAATAACATAATCAACAGAATAGAGCAGCAGATATTACATTTGATCTTCCAGTACATATAAAATATATATATAGATATAAATAATTTGTACTTACCATCAAATTTCTGTCTGCCATTTCTCTGCAAAAAAAGAAGACAAAACAATTGTTAATATTGAAATGTTTGATCAAGAAATATATAAAAACTAAACAAAAGAGAGCAGCTAATCCACAGAGCATTACAGGTAAAAGGGTTTACTATAGAGAGGTTTGAGAGTATTAGGGAGGCTTTGTGTGTATGTTACAGGTGCCAAGAAGATATATCTAAACACCTGAGATGAAGAGGCACAGCTGTGGCAGTCTCTCTTGTCTTCCAAATCCACTTCCCCCTCTTTACTCTGAGTGAATTGTCTCATTGACTCATAGTGGAGTTTGGGAATTGTGGAATAGCACATCGCTACGGTGGAAATTGAGTTTACAGGTGCGTGGTACTGACAGATTGAAGTGCCCAGACTATAAACTTCCCCTTGAGCGATATGGCTGAAGGATTAGATTTAAAGGCTTTGGCAACGGTTTTGGAGGGTTGCAAAAACAGTGAAACTATGGAGGAAAATAACATTCTCAGTGTGAGGTTAGAAAGTCAAGTCAGGAAGTCAATTATCTTATACTGAGATTCAATGAATTTGTAGCTGGTTCTAGTCCCATATCCAGAGAACAAAAACCTCATCAATTTTCCCTGTCTCCTTCAGCTGCTGAATTGACCACACAGGTAGTACATGCCATTTCCCCAACAATTCCGTTGGCAGCCCCTGAAAGATTTAATGGTGACCCACATAAGGCTCAAATTTTTCTTACTCTGTGTTCCTTGCACTTTTTATGTAGGCCCATAATCTTTAAGGAGGACCGATCCAAGGTGTCTTACATATTGTCCTATCTGAGTGGAGATGCAGCAGCCTGATCGATTCCACTGGTGAACAGTAATGATATATTATAGTCATATTTGATATGACTTTGAGGAATTTAAGACCGAGTTCCAGCGTATTTCTGATCGGCGAACTATTTCGCAAACTACCGACAAAGAGTTGCTAGATCTTAAGCAAGGAAATCGTGAACTGATTGCTTACTTGGCACAATTTAACAAATTAATTGTGGAAACCAATTGGCCGGAAGCCAAGAGAGCGGCCAATTTCTATCGAGGCCTTAAAGATGAATTGAAAGATGGTCTAGCCCAGATACCGAAAAGACCCACTGATGTTTCTGAACTAATCGATTTGGTACTTCAAATAGATCAGCGGCAAAACGAGAGGAAGAGTGAGCGCCGTAGAGATGTACGTCATTTTCCACCTAGATTTGACAGAATTAGGCCAGAGACTCCGAAGATTAGTGAGTCCGCGTCTGGAGAAGAGCTTATGCAAATCGGCACTGTACGTGGCCCTTTGACCAAGGAAGAAAGAGAAAAGTGGAGTTGGTAAGCTACGTATGTATTGTGGAAACTCCGGTCACTTTGTCAAAGAATGCCCAAAGAAACCAAAAAATTATTCATGGATAAAAGACAAGCCCCAACAGTAAGAGGAGTTTCTCTGGTGGGTGCTTCTGATAAGACAACTCCAGATCCATATTTGATCGCTAACACATTGCAATCCGTTGCTCCTCATCTTATTATTTCTTGTTTAATCAAATTTGGAGATACAGAAATTGATGAAGTCTCGATCATGATCGATTCAGGAGCCACTGGGAATTTTTGCGATATTAAATTTACTCAGTCTTTAGGAATTCGTTTTCTCCAAAAAGAAAAGCCAGAACCAGTCTGGGCAGGAGATGGTACCAACCTGTCTTCTGGACCCATTACGTACTGTACTGAGAAAATATCTGTGTTTGGAACCAGCATTTAAGTTTGTTGAGCTTTAGTCTCATTGATGCTCCTCAATTTAAACTTATTTTAGGACTATTTTGGCTTTTAGAGCATAATCCGAAAATAGATTGGGCAAAAAGATCTGTGAAGTTAAATTCGGAATATTGTATGAGCAGTGTTATCATCAGCCAAAGGTCTGTCATCAGCCTTCATCACCGTCATTTTTAGCACAACAGTCTACTATGATTTGTACAATTGAAGTTCCAGAAATTCCAAGAGAGTATCAAGATTGAGCATCAGTCTTCAATGAACAAAAGGCCATGAGATTACCCCCGCATCGGGAATTTGATTGTAAGATTGAACTGGAACCAGGAGCATAGCTGCCTTGCAGCAGAATATATGCCTTCACTGAAGCTGAGAATCTTTATTTAAAAGAATATTTGGATAAATATTTGGCGAATGGGTTTATTTAACCCACCCAATCTCCTATATCTTCTCCGTTATTTTTCATCCCCAAGAAGGATGGAAACCTTGTATTGATTATCGCGCCTTGAACCAAGTCACCATGAAGAACCGATACCCTTTGCCTCTCATTTCTGAACTATTGGATCAGGTGAAAGAATCTCGAATATACACTAAATTGGACTTAAGAGGGGCATATCATTTGGTACGTATGGCTGAGGGTGACGAGTGGAAGACAGGGTTTTGGACTCTTTTTTGATTATTTGAGTACCAGGTCATGCCATTCGGCCTGTCCAATTCTCCTGCAGCCTTTCAATATTTTGTCAGTGATATTCTCAGTGAATGTTTGGATCGTTTTGCAGTAGTATACATTGATGATATAATCATTTTCTGTGCAAACTTGGAAGAGCATGTTCTACATGTGCGCACCATATTGAAAAGATTACTAGACAATCAACTCTTTGTAAAGCCTGAAAAATGTGTCTTTCACACTGAGCGAGTGGAATTTTTGGGATACATTTTGTCTCCGGAAGGAGTATCTATGAATGAAGGAAAAGTGAGAGCGATTAAGGATTGGCCTTCACCTCGTAATGTAAAAGAAATACAGATTTAATGGATTAGCAAATTTCTATCGGCGCTTTATCCCCAATATCTCTAAAAAGGTCAGTCCTCTCACTCGCTTGCTGAGGAAGAATGTGAGTTTGTTTGGAACACAGAAACTGAAGAAGCCTTCAAATTACTGAAAGATATTTTTTATTTCTGCTCCATTTCTTCTGCACTTGAACCCAGAAGAACCTTTCTTTGTGGAAGCAGATGCATCCAACTTGGCGATTGGTGGAATTCTTTTGCAAAGACGCAAGAACAGAGGCCAATTACATCCAGTGGCCTATCACTCTCGTAAGTTGACAGCTGCAGAATAAAATTATTCAATTGCAGATAAGGAATTGTTAGCAGTGAAGGACACTTTTCGTGAATGGAGACACTATCTGTTGGGAGCAAAACATGAGGTAACAGTTTTTAACGACCACCAAAATGTGCAGTTTTTGTAATCTGCTCGAACACTCACTCCCAGACAGTTGAGATGGTCACTATTCTTTGCAGATTTCAACTTTGTTCTTACGTACAAGCCTGGATCTGCTAATGGAAAGGAAGATGCCTTGTCCCGTCTGAATACGGATGAAAGAGAATTGGTCACAGAAAAAGGATTGATTATCCCTGAGGAAAAAATTGTGGGAGCCATATCTTATGCATATTTGGAAGATAAGATCAAAGATGCCCTTTCAAATGAAGAATTGAGTGAATGGGTCAAAGCAGATTCCAGAAGAGAAATAAAGGATGGAAAACCTTATCATCAAGGAAACCTTTATGCACCCAAAGAAAATCTTCAAAGAGAGGTCATTCATCAATGTCATGACAATCCATTGGCAGGACATAACGGAGTAAAGAAGACACTGGAACATTTGAGACGAGAATTTTGGTGGCCGGAAATGGAAACTCAGGTTGGACAATAGGTAGCTCCAGGTCTGTGGCATATTGTATCAATGGATTTTATTGTAGATCTGCCCTCCAATCAGTGATTTACCACCATTTGGGTAGTGGTCGATCATTTTTCCAAAATGAGTCATTTCATCCCTCTTAAGTCCATTCCAAACGCTTCTCAACTGGCTACATTATTCACTCAACATATAGTCAAGACACATGGAATCCCCAAGGTAGTAATCTCAGATCGGGTTCCTCAGTTTGTTTCACACTTTTGGAGGGCTTTTCTAAAAAGATCGAGGGTAGATTCTCATTTGTCCACTGGATTCCATCCGGAGACAGATGGACAGACTTAGTGGGTAAGTCAAGATTTGGAGCAATATTTGCGTCTATACTTGATGGACCAAGAAGGTGAATGGCCAAGTTTAATCTGGGCAGCAGAATTGGCTTACAACAATGCTGTTCACTCTTCCACTGGTTTCTCTCATTTCTCAGATAGACATCCCAACATGTTGGTAGGGAAACATGAAAGTGAGGCACCTGCAGTTGAAGTAGTGGTGAAGGATCTACAAAGGGCCTATCAGGTAGCCACTAATAATCTACAGAAAGCTAAAAGTTCTTACAAGAAGCAGGCAGATAAAAAACAAAGAGAGAATCCAATTTACGAGCAAGGAGATAAAGTGTGGATCTCCACTCGTAATATGCGATTAAAAGGTAATAGGAAAATCCAACCTCGATTCATTGGCCCAGTGAGTGTAAAGAGCAGACTCCCACCCAGGTTAAGAATACATTCAGTGTTTCTTGTGTCCCTGATTAAGAGAAGTCCATCTAATCTGTAATAACTATTTTCAGAAGGTATTTGGGGGTTCTAGTTTGTCATTTTGGGTTCCTTCTGAGTGAAGCTCATATTCCAGTAAACTAGCTTCTTTCAGCAGCAATCTCAGCAGTTGAATCTTACCTCAAGTAAGTTCTATTAATATTTCAGTACTGAGAAGTTCGTATTGTATTACTTCAGTTTCGTATCCAGTCAGTGCGATAAATTCCTGGTGTGAATTATCATCTTCAGTTAATTGACTTTGAACACTCCTTTAGTTTAACTTGTAATATGGAGCAGAACTATGTTTCCTTGTTTATTCATCGCAAGTTGAGGTGCTTGGAATACCAAGTTGTATTGTGCATCACAGTATAAGAGCAGCAGCATTTCTTTTGAACTGTGCAACTCAGAAAAGAGAAACAATATTCCATTAAATGGTATCTTGAGACATTATCTGCAGTGAATTAAAAAAACCAGAATCTACAGAATAGAGCAGCAGATATTACATTTGGTGTACCAGTAGATATAAATATATATATATATATATTTGTACTTACCATCAAATATCCGTCTGCCATTTCTCTGCAAAAAAAGAAGACAAACAATTGTTAATATTGAAATGTTTAATCAACAAATATATAAAAACGAAACAAAAGAGAGCAGCTAATTCACAGAGCATTACAGGTAAAAGGGGTTACTATAGAGAGGTTTGAGAGTATTAGGGCGGCTGTGTACAAATGTATTAAAATTGTGTTTATGTTACAGGTGCCCAGAAGATCTAAACACCCAAGAGGAAGAGGCACAGCTGTGTCCATCTCTCTTGTCTTGCCAATCCCCTTTCCCCCTCTTTACTCTGAGTGAATTGTCTCATTGACTCACAGTGGAGTCTGGGAATTGCGGAATAGCACATCGCTCCCGTGGAAATCGAGTTTACAGGTCCGTGGTACTGTCACTCACACTTTTATAAGCAAAACAATGTTGCCTTTTGTCAGCGTAAAGCTTTCTTTACCTAAGTATTAAACAAACTAACTCCGCAGGCAGCCTATTCCACAAGATGTAATATTCCATATACAGCACATTTCCATGTAGATATGATTGGTTTAGCTGCCTGTGCTCTCTAAAGGGGAGACTGCTCTTCTATGCGAAGTATGCTTACTCATCCCTTCCCACCACGTATTGGGTCTGTGGTGGGCACCACCTCTCATTTTAGGAGTGGGGCTCATTTTTCACCGACAGACCATGACCTAGAACAAGATAGAAAGACAGAAAGGGAGGAAAGAAAAGAGAGCGATAACAAAAGTAATAATGAAGGCAGAAAAGGGGATAAAAAAACAAGTGTAGAATAGTGAACGAAGAAGGTTAAGGCACACTTGGTATTCAGCAATAGGACCCTAAGAGAAAGATTTGGGGCTCTGCATTTATGTTTTTACGAATTACACACTGATCCCCCTAAAAGTCACCTCTGCATTTTGCAGCAGGCATCGCTCATGTTTTCATTGTTGGCATAACATTGGAGAGGAGTTGGCCTAATGGCTAGGGCGGTCGACCTCGAATCTGGGGAACTGGGTTCGAGTCTTGGCAATGACGCTGAACATCCTGTGATTCTGGGCAAATCACTTAATCTCCCCGTGCCTAACAAAATAAATAACTAAATAAATGAATGTGTCCTCATCAAGTTCGCGCTATATAAAACTCTGTAAAATAAATTTTAAAAAAATAACTATATCTAAACCACCCTCACATTCACCAGCTCACCCTGAAATCTGTACAACCAGAATACCCACACCAAGAATGGACCATAAATCTCACAGTAAGAGGTATCAGCACCACACCAAAATATGTGCAAGCCACCCAGTATCCAAGGATGATAAGGGGATTGTGATAACGGTAACTCACAAGAGAAAGGCACAAGGAGTTCCAGTTCTAGAGAAACCAGAAATCCTAAGGGGGGGGGGAATCACTTACCACAGTAATAACTTGACCACAGTAAGACTGTCAATTCTTCTAGTGTGGTAGGTTTACATCCAGCAGGAGCAGATACTGGCATTTCGATAACATCCAATTACATCCTGTTAATAGGATCTCATGATCTTCCTATTTGACTCATGGTCACTGAGGTTCTCCTCCTTGCATTAATTTGCTGGCAGGTTAGCAATGGTGGCAAAGGCTATCGGCTATCACTCTAAAATTGGGATTAAACCATTTCTGCTTGAACAATCTCAACATGGCATCTCTTCCTATGTGTCCGGGTTCATGGAAATGTCTAACCATCGAAGACAACAAACTGTCTGGCAACACAGGTCTTCCTTCTGCTGAAACCCAGATCTCATCTCCATTTTTCACACCACCCACTCCGACCCAGTCCTGCTGTTCAATATCTGGTGCTTCTTCCTGCAATCTCTTGATTTCTTCCCACGTAGCAGCCACTGTCAACAATAATTTGAAATTGGTCTCGTTCTCCGGTTCATTTGTATATCACCTGTTAACTGCACTGGACCCAGGAGCGCAATACTGGGCAACCTCATCGCCGTAACGATTTCCATCTGTTATATAATTGTGACTGCTCATTTGTACGGCACATTTAACTACCGCAATTTCCAGAGGCATCTGCAGCACCTCCAATATTTACATCACATATTTGCCATTTCAGATAAGGGAAGCAGAAGATGCCTTAAACCCACTTTGCAACCACAACTGTCCGAAGTCATGAACAACACCAAAGCTATACTATCAGTAAAAATGGTAACCTTCAATTGGTCTGAGCACAGCACGCTCTAGCAAGAGCGACCAATTCAGCCACTTGGGCAGAAGTTACAGCACAGAGACAGAAAGCTTTCCCTACGCCTTCTAAGGTGAAAACAGCATAAGCAGCTCTCAAACTTCAGCCTTCATCTGTCGGGTGCGAGTCATCCACAGCCAATACAAAATCATTCACTGAAAGGGTTACATTTTCAATGTCAGGTCTTAGCTTGGTACGCAGTTCAGTCACATCGAAACAGTCATGCCCAACATGCCCCCTCGACCTCACAATCAGGCAATGGCAAGAGGGTAGCAGGGTTTAAACTGGAGCACCCTCTCAGCATGTTTTTGTCAGCTGGCAGTAAGACCTGCTCATCTTTTGTAAATCTGTTACTGGTCAGCTGTTGGTTCTTTGAGCAAATCAGAAGCATCTCTACAGAATGAGGGAACATTACTATAATAGGATAGCCCATTACTATATACTCACTCTACTCGGTGCTGACACCAACTGCAACAACAGCTTTAAGGCATACAAGCAGTCCACAGACACAGGGTGAAGTGTAGCTGAAAAGTAGGCTGGAGGTTTGCGATAATTCCCGTGTGTTTGAGTAAGCACTAAGAGAGCGAAGCCCTCCCTATAACGCTTTACTGTATTCCGGCATTCCTAGGGTCGGGCCATGGCAGAGCCTTTCTCTCAACTCTAGGATGGCATTCATACTTTTGTTGTCCCATAGTATCGGATCAGACACATCCTTGTGCGTCAACCTCTGTAGAGGTTTTGCCACTAGGGAACAGTTGGGTATCCACTGATAACAGTAGCCCACTGTTCCCAGAAATATACTGACTTCTCTCTATGTAGCTGGAGGGCTCATTTTTGAAATGGCAGAAATCTTCTCTTGTCACGCCTTCCTTGCTCATTTCTAAGTGTGATGTACCAGATACAGGACTTCTTTCTGATAGTATTGCTGTTCATTCAGAGACACTGTTTGGCCATTTTCGGCCAAATGGTATAACAGGGCAATGGAGTCTTGCTTGTTTGCCTCTTTGAGATTGACACGACCAGTTTTTGAGTCTAGGGCTAATGGCCTTCCCAATACCTGCTCAATTATTCTGTTGACCTCCTGCCAGTCGACTTGCACAATAGGGAATTTCCAGATTACATGATAGAAGGTGCCCAGGGAGTGGTGGCACCAGAGACACTCAGGTCCTCCCGCACGCCCCATACACCGTAGTCAAGTCAGGGAGTAGTAGATTCAATGGAACTACTTAATTTGTATGAGTCAAAAGCACATGCAGATAGCTAGCCATTTAGGATCCATTTTTGCCTCAATCCACTCCATATCGTCAAGGGCACTCACATTCGACTCCCACCTCGCTTGCATTGTCATCAGGGGTCTGGTGTGTGAGTGAAGGCCCCTGCATCCCTTGTCGACGGCATTCTCGTCAACGAGGCCGCCTGGGGTCTCTGAATAAAATACAATATATCATCTGCATACAAAGACACACAATCTTCATCTCCCCACTTCCCCCCAAAGCTGCTAAGTCTAGAGTCAGCCAGTATGTGCTTCGCTAGAGTCTCCATCACAAGAGCAAGCAGAAAGGGGTAAAGCGGGCAACTCTGCCAGGTGCCCCATTCTATAGGAAATTCCTGCAAGACGGCTCCTTTCAATGGAACCCGGGCCCAGAGTTCTGTGTACAATATGAACACTCACCTCCTAAACCTGGGTCCAAATCACATTTTGTGGAGGACTACCAGCAGATAAGGCCAATGCACAGTATCAAAGGCCCATTCTATGTCCAGCAGAAGAAGTGCAGCGTCTCCCGATACTTTGTCAGTGCGGGCCAATGCTAAGTGCAGGTGGCGAAGACAATGCCTAGGGCTCCTACATACCATAAAACCATTTTTGTCAGAATGCACTACTGAACATATGATCTTGCTAAGGAACATAGCCAACACCTTGGTCAGGAATTTCACTACGAGGTTGATAAGGGGAAAAATGTAATACAACGTAACTAAGATGCACTTCCCTATCATCACAATAAACATTACAGTTGTATTTCGCTTGTTTTGCGTATTAAAGCCTCTTTGATCTGCTAAGCCAGCCTTCAGCCCAGTGCAACTTATCAACATCAGGGCACTACCGGGTACAGCAGCACTCGCGGCAGGAGCCACTTGCGTCACCCACAAGTGCCAGGAGGTGCTTTAAAAATCCAGTGCGGGCTCCCGCAGCGCGGGTCCCGCTTCCAGCCAGCCTTCAGCTCCGTGCAACTTATTAACATCAGGGCACTACCGGGTTCAGCAGCACTCACGGCAGGCACCACTTGCGTCACCCACAAGCGCCAGGAGGCGGTTTAAAAATCCAGCGCGGGCTCCCGCAGCACATAGATACTCTCATTAGCGAATGCGAAAACATCTTTGAGGCAAATCCATCTATGCATAATAGCCCCGATAAAGCCCCCCATCTGCCCACCCTTCCATCCAAGGCAAAAACCAGCAGCTTTCGTACAATTCCTGCAATATTTAAAAAACCACTTAGAAAAGGGGCCCCTGTATCAAAGAGCAGAGACAAACCTAGAAGAAGAGGGTGTCTGCCCCCCTTGTAGCGTGGCAGGTCCTGGACCGAGCTGTGAATCCCAGGAAATACTCCATCTAATAAACACTCAGACTAGAAATAGGGGCAATTAAATCGATGATTGAAAGCCTTACTTCCCTGGTTAACCATTTAGTCCAAAATGTACCGGGTCCCACTCCCCCATTAAGTCATATCCAACAGACCTGACAAGCTAACCATACTGGTCATGACAAAGATGTACAGGGTCTAACTACCCGCTCCAATGGCCCTAATCCACTCCTTACCATAGGACCTTCTTACAAAGTAGTTCCCCTGCCCTTATTGGTTAAGTGTCCAAATAATTCCAGCACCAGCCAACTAAATACCCGCAATAATATGCCCCAAACACAAATCTTAATTGCCGGGGACTTCAACTCGACTTTTGAGCCCCTTGCGACAGAGGAGTATGATCTCACATCCGAGGAAGATTCCCAGTGGGGCATCCCAAAATTGGAACTTACCCCAATAACCAAGTGGATGGATGTAGCAATCCAGATACATTCTATGTGCCTGGAGAAAGGCCTTCGAGCAGCAAATTGAAGATCTCCTTCTGACAGACAGGGGATAAATACATTTAATAATGGACGCAGCTCTAGCCGCATCGATTATCTTTTAATTAATCTGCGGCTATGGTATGCTTTTGGTGACATGTCTGTGTTGGGGCGGGTAGAGAGTGATCATAACCCTTCATGTGCGATCTTTGACTTGATACCAGAGTGGGTATTCTCCCAGCCGAACAGCAAGCTGACCATGTGATGTGGTCCCCACAATCAACATGAGACGCTTGAAGTGGGTACAGGTAATGGAGAAGCCCGACACCTTAGCTATTAATAATATTGGTATTGCAATAGCTGAGCTAGAAGCTTGTTTAACTAGGCTAGAGGCCCCTGGTAATATAACTGCTGTTCATAATACATTCTTTGCCCAGCTACGCTCCCCTTTTGTGAGGCATCATAAGGCTAAGAGCTCACACCAAATGAAAAGAACCCACTGGTTTAATGAGGAGTGCAGAAAGGCCAGCGGGATCTTATGGGATGCCTTTAAGGCAGGGGACCCAGATCAGGTACGAGCAACTAGACTAACATATTAGAAGGCCCAGGAAAAAGCAAAGAAAATCTGGTATGAAAACAGATGGCAGGACCTTAGACTTACCTGTGAAAGTAATAGTTTTAAGCAGTTCTGGCATATAGTAAAATGGTGTAGGGGAGGACAGCCATCACCACCACAAAATTACGTAGCCCAGGACCAATGGGTTGACCATTTCAAACCCCAATATGCCAGCAGTACATCCGAGGGTAGTCAGGCCGAGTTCCATCATTCTTTTTATCTTGACCCACCTTTTGGAGATAACCATGTTATTATCGCCCTGGGAGCTGTAACAGGCGGAAGAGCTCCTGGCTTAGATGGTATTCCGCCCAATATATTCCTCCATGATAAAGTACGATGATCCCGGTATATTACTTTGTTAGCAAATGCTATTGCGCGAGGCACACCTGTGCCCGACTCCTGGAAATGGGTGGAGATTATCCCCATTTTTAAAAAAGGGGACAAATCCTACCCAGGTAATTATAGCCTCATTAGCCTTATAGATTCAGTTAAAAAAATAATGGGATGATTAGTTTTAAATAAGGTCCAAGATTGGATAGATGAGCTGTGTATTCTAACCCCGCTGCAGGCTGGATTCAGATCACACATCAGCACTATTGACCAAGTGTTCAAGTTCATATTAGTGTATTGGAGGACGGTGGTTCTAGGCAAGGGCAGCTTGTACGCTGCTTTGTCGACCTTAAATCAATGTGTTTTTACGTAAGGTTACAAGCCTCCCACAAAGTACCCTGACACGCCCACTGCTCTATGATTTGGGCAGGAAAGCACTGGTAGACATAGCGAGACTGCGCCCTATATTATACTGGTGTAGAATTTGGTGTACCCCAGAACTGACAACCTACGCAGCAGGTTTAAAAGGCCTAATCAGTGCTGACAGCTCCCACAAAATTAAATGGTTACGGGAGGTCAGAGCATCTTTAACAAACATGGACATGGCAACACTCTGGGAAACCCACCAGGTGCTTCCTTCCCCTTTAAGGAGATCCTAAAAGAGAAATATTGGGAATTTGTGACCCATAATATCTACAGGAATGGTGATACGTCCTCACTCATGGGCATATTTATAGAATTTAAACCATCCCCATGCATGGAGCAGTATTGGGACATATTAACCAAACAATTCGATTGAAAATTATATTTCCAGCTCAGGGTAGGTTCTCTACCAGTAAAATCTTATACAGCAAGATGAGTCACTGAGGGGGATAGCGCATATCCAGCTTGTAAGGCGCAGTTGGATTCACTGGCCCACTTGTTGTTTGTTTGCCCCGCATATGACATTCCACATTGATTGTGGCTGACGCCAATCTGCAGGATATTGGGCACCAGAAAGAGCGAAGACGCACAAAGAATATTGCGCACAAACAACTCAGCACCCATTGCTATTGCAGTAGCAAAATTTCTGGGTTGTGCTTGGGCAATCAGGACGTAGGCATCTAATGCGTCCTGAAGACTATATTAGCCCTTTTCAAACTGAATTGGCGTATATGCAACATAAACTTGTTATTGCTGTCACTGATTGTATTGTGCTTTTTGTATAAAATTTTATATAAAGAACCTTAATGTTTTATGTAGTTGGCATTTTGTAGCCGTTTTAATCTGTTTCATCTTTTTTACCAATCCGGCCTAAGAACTGAAGTATTTAATCATGGTCTTAAAATTTTGTATTTGTATTGTGTCTCATGGAGTATGTATTGTATGTACTGTGCTTTTATGACTTACTGTCGAATAAAGCTTGTTGGATTGGATTGGTAATACGACTCACATTATGTCAGGGGTTTGTCAAATTTAAGGATTACTGTGATGGTCGCTCCCCGAAGGTCTCGGGCGATCTCCTGTGGTCAAAGGCATATTCGTACAGAGGCAGTAGGTGTAGAATTATTAAAGAAGAGTCTTGAAGAGTTGTAAAGGAAACCCATTCAGGTCTGGGGTCTTCCAGGAGGGCATAGAAGAGCTTGCCTGCTGGATCTCCTCAGCTTCAAGTGGAAGGTCGCGGTAGCTGCTTTCCTTGACCAAGAGTGTTTGAAAGGGCAGATCGTGAATAATGGGTTTGTCCTGTTCCGCAGAAGGAGGTTCCTGACGGGCATACAGGGTTTGGAAATGTGAACCAAATTCCTGTGCCACAAAGTCTGCCACCCTTATTGTTGTGCCCTCTTCATTCCTCAGCTCGGTCACTAGACTACAAAGGGGATTGGCAGTCGCGAGCTATCATATCAGTGCATCTGCTTTGTCCCCCATCTCATACACCCTCCCCTGGGCGTGAATCAAGCTCAGTCTTGCCAAGTCCAGAAGGTTTTGCCGAAAACTTAGGCAGGCCTGATTGAGCTAATGATCTTAATAATCTTTGTACAGTCCTGCACTATGTGGTACTTGCCACTTGGCTTCTTCAGGCCCATAATAGGGAAATTACATGGACTTCACAAAATCTGTTTTGGGATCCCTTGCTGTATCATGAACTAAATCACGGGGGCAATTCCAACCACCGTCTCTGATGAAAGATTGTATTGGTACATTTGGGATATTCAGCATTTGGTGTGACCGTAATCCGCACAGGTTCCGCAACTTTTAGGAGTCTAATATCTTGGCCTGCAAAAACCCAGAACTCAGGGTTTCTTTTCGAGGTCTCTGTGCCACCAGAGCATCTTTTTTTATGCTCCGGTGTCGCACAATGCTGTACCATATTTACAAGGCCTCGCAAAGCCACCCTGCGTGACTTTTCAAGGCCTTGTAAATATGGCCCCATTTCACACATTACTCTGAGTCAAAAAGGCGTTCCATGGGTGTTGCTGTGTCTGTTCTTACGCAGTGACATGGATTCTGATGCATTCCCAGGTTTACACGGTTTTGTAAACCTGGGAATGTGTCAGATTCTAATGTCTCCCCAGGGGAGGCGTAAGGGAGGCGCAACAAGGAGAAATACCTTTAGTTCTCCTCATTTTATCTTCTTTTTTAGTGTGCTGCATTCTGCAGCACACATTGAAGGAGGAAAATACCATCAATGATTGTTTTTGTGCAGGAAGGGGTTCCTTCCTGCATAAAAGCAATCCTCCCTGCAACAAAGGCACTCTTGGTGCAAGGGAAACTGCATTGGCGCTAGGCAGCCAATTGTGTGCCAGCTCTGAGGAAAGCACAGAGATGTGTTGTATTGCAGTAAATACTACTCATTTCTGCACTTTCATAATGATGCAGCACAGTCCAGCAAGATAGTTTACAGCACTGCGCTGTATCATCTTCTTGTAAAAATGCCCCTCAGGTCTGTCAGATTTGGAGACAAATCATCAGTGGTGGCCGGCATGGATCGTGGGTGGTGAAGCGTGTATGGAGTGTCTGGGGGGGTCCGCGCTGGGGGGCTGAGGGATTGGAATAAAAAACAATTTTACATTGAGGCCGGGTCTCGGGTCTCTGCTCCTGCTCTCCTGCCTCTGACTCTGACAGGAACAGGAAGCAGGCAGCCAGGCTCTCTCCCCTGAGCCAATCACAACACAGCGTTGTGATTGGTCTGGCTCAGCCAGGGGCAGGAGGGGTGGGCATGTTTTCCATGCAGGCTGTAATGCAGCCTGCATGCAGAACGGGGAAAGTGCGCATGACTGGCTTGGGCCGAGAGGGCCGACCAAACGGTCATTGCCACTTAGGAGTGGGCACACAACTCCTCCCCTGCTCCGAGAACAGAGCAGCCTGCTTACCCGCCCACCGCAAAGCAGCAGGACAGGAAGCATAAAATTATAATAACTCTAAGTCAATATCATTTTATGTTTCTCACTGTCTAAAAGCAGTGGGGCGACGATCCTTCGCCATAGTGAAAGATCCGCCCATTCAAATCATCTACGATCATCAGGGGAAAAAGCCCAACAAATATCACTTGTTTGGCTAATTTAAAATTCACATCTTCATCATGGGTTTGGAACTTAACACCCTCCGGTGTACAGTAAAATATGCAACTTGCATAATAAACCCCGGTCTAGCAAGTTGACCAGATGAGAATCACAAACTGGTGGACTTTGTCAAAGGAACGTATCTTGACAGGGACTTTTTCGAACACAGGGTTCACAATCTGCTTGTTTGGAACTTGGATCTGTTTTTCTGAGAGCGCTAGGTTTGGAACTCCCCCTGTTTTGACCATGGGACTGGTAGCGACAGTGTCAACCAAAAAGAACACTTGGTGGCAATTCACGTCTCCTTCTACGAATGGACCACTTTGGTCTAAGTCCAAGACTGAGCCAAGTGCGCAATCTTCCTCCTCTCACCATAATAATAATTGATAATACCCTTAGTCTCCAGAGGTTTCCGAGGCTGGAAACTGTTGGAAACTGCCTTTATTCTTAAAGGGATTCGGTTTAGCTCTTGGATCCTTGGGTTTCTTATATCCTGTGTCAGCATTGGGGCTAGGGGAACTTCTATCATCAGGATTTGAGACATGTTGTGACTCTGAGGTCTCTAGATCTGTACATTTTGCATCTGCATAGTGTCTACACATTGCATTTGACCTTCACAAAACTTTCAGTTAGGGCTGAGCTTACACTCCCTCTTCCAATGTCCCAGTTTGTTACGGTAGTGACAGGGATTTGATCGCTTCAGCTTCACCACATCTATTCAAATGTTCGGGTCTATTGGAACACCACAACTTCTACCTTGTGGAACACCATTTCCATCCTGCATCATGTATCCTCCGCCTTGAAATCAAAGTCCCTACATTCCACTTCCAGCAATATTTCCCACAAAGGGCAATTCTGAAATTCCTTCTGTGCAAGCTTACTTTGTGCCAGCCTAACCGTCGCCTTTAGCTTCTTTTGTTTCATCTCATGCTCATCACTGCAATACTCAGAATTTCAAAGTATTGTATCCAAAGTCTAACTTAGCCAACAAATGCCATTCTTCTGAATTTGCAAGCTAATCTCTCGACGTAACCCAAGAACGAAATGCGATACAATATAGCTCATATTTACCCTTTTCAGGTTTTCAACCCAACTTTGGTGCCGATTCCGATCCGTTAAAAATATTCCCCGTACGAATCGTATCCGGATTTTTTTACGTACGAATCGTACAAGTCCCGTACAAACTGGCAAGTACGATTCGTATGTGAAAAAGTACGTACGAATCGCATTGGGAAAATTCCCCGACACGTCCTCGGGTCGGGAAAAGTGTCCGACACGTCCCCGGACATTTTTACGTACGAATCGGAAAACTGAAGTCCGAGCGCGCAAGTACGATCCGTCCCGTCCGTCCGAATGTACATCCTTATGGAAAAAAGACCGTACGGAGCGAACAGCAATAGCAACCATGGAGACGTCCAAACATGTGCCCGGTACGCGCCGAACACCCCCCCTGGCCCCCCCGTATGTACGCGCCGTACCCCCAGCCCCCCCCGTATGTACGCACCGTACCCCCAGCCCCCCGCGGATGGACACGCCGTACCCCCAGCCCCCGTGGATGGCCGCGCCGTACCCCCAGCCCCCCGCGGATGGACGCGCCGTACCCCCAGCCCCCCGTATGTTCGCGCCATACCCCCAAGCCACCCGTGTATGTACGGAGCGGACCCCCACCCGTGTATGTACGGTGCGGACCCCCACCCCACCCGTGTATGTACGGAGCGGACCCCCACCGTGTATGTACGGAGCGTACCCCCACCCCCGTATGTACGGTGCGGACCCCCACCCCACCCGTGTATGTACAGAGCGGACCCCCACCCACCCGTGTATGTACGGAGCGTACCCCCACCCCCGTATGTATGGTGCGGACCCCCACCCCACCCGTGTATGTACGGAGCGGACCCCCACCCCACCTGTGTATGTACGGAGCGTACCCCCACCCCCGTATGTACGGAGTGGACCCCCACCCCACCCGTGTATGTACGGAGCGTACCCCCACCCCCGTATGTACGGTGCGGACCGTACATACGGGGGTGGGGGTCCGCTCCGTACATACACGGATGGGGTGGGGGTCCGTCCGTACATACACGGGTGGGGTGGGGGTCCGCTCCGTACATACACGGGTGGGGTGAGGGTCTTCACCGTACATACACGGGTGGGGGTACGCTCCGTACATACACGGGTGAGGTGGGGGTCCGCTCCGTACATACGGGGGTGGGGGTACGCTCCGTACATACACGGGTGGGGTGGGGGTCCGCTCTGTACATACACGGGTGGGGTGGGGGTCTGCTCCGTACATACACGGGTGGGGTGAGGGTCTGCACCATACATACACGGGTGGGGGTATGCTCCGTACATACACGGGTGAGGTGGGGGTCCGCACCATACATACACGGGTGGGGGTATGCTCCGTTCATACACGGGTGGGGTGGGGGTCCGCTCCGTACATACGGGGTGGGGGTACGCTCCGTACATACTCGGGTGGTGTGGGGGTCCGCACCGTACATACACTGGTGGGGTGGGGGTCCGCTCCGTACATACACGGGTGGGGTGGGGGTACGGCGCGAACATACGGGGGGCTGGGGGTATGGTGCGTCCATCCACGGGGGCTGGGGGTACGGCGCGTACATACGGGGGGCTGGGGGTACGGCACATCCATCCGCGGGGGGCTGGGGGTATGGCGCATCCATCCACGGGGGGCTGGGGGTACGGCGCGTACATACGGGGGGGGCTGGGGGTACGGCGCGTCCATCCGCCGGGGGCTGGGAGTACGGCGCGTACATACGGGGGGGGCTGGGGGTACGGCGCGTACATACGGGGGGGCTGGGGAGGTGTTCGGCACGTACCGGGCCCACTTTTCCTCACGCTTCGCGGCGTACTTAGCTTTTCCGGCACTGTTTGGGTGCCGTAAAAATATTGCCGTCTGGAGTGCTGTCGGTACGAATCGTACTTGCTGGTCCGTAAAAAGCTGCCTAACTCCGTGCGAATGTCGCATATGCGCTGTGCCGGATCACATTCGTATGTATTTTGTAGTCGGTCGGTGTTTTTTCCGATTCGTACGGAAATGGTGTTTCCGTACGAATCGTACTTGCCTGTTTGTACGGTCTTTTTCCCGGGTACGAGTCGGACGGAGAAAACGCTCCGTCCGACGATTCGTACACAGTTTTTCCAGGATCGGAATCGGCACCTATGTTGTCTGAACACCTGCATGAGGCGTTCATTATAAGCATGCACTGACTCCTTTGTTTCTAGTGTGGTTGATTTATCTTCAACCAGTCAACCTCCTTCTGTGGAACTTTACCCCTCAAAAAATTTATCACTTGCTCATACTTCTGGCAACTTTGTCTGAGCTACTCTCTGAGGTTATGCATTCAGCCACTGTACAGCCACCTTGCACTCAGCCCACAAATTGCTGGAACCACAATGTCGAAAAAGATATTCGAATACTCCCACAAAAATTAAAGATTTTCACAAACCACTCAACCTGGGTATACCACAAGTCGGGATTCTCTCGTTATTTAGGAAACTGATTCGTAAATGTGGCAAGATCACCTCGACTCCAAGGCACATACACGTATCCCCACTTTCTTCAAAGAGAAGGAGCCTGCATTCATGTCCTCTTGCAGGATCACTTTCATTGTCCCCCCAGTATTGTCCTTTATCTTTCTTTTCTGTTTCTGTGTAACCCACCTGCCTCTTATCCTATTCAAATCGATCTGCTGATGTATGCTTACCACCAACTCTCTAATGCTGATCTTCATTTCTGAAGTCCTCATGGTAGTAATTATCTCGTCATCGACATGTACTTTGAAACTCCTTTGCATAGCAGGAATCATGATATATCAATATTATACTTATTTGCCAATTCTTTCAATTTCTCATGTGCCTTTACAGCATGCTGAGTTATTGAGACCTATTCAAATATGTTGTATCCAAATTTCCTCTAATGAGTTAGTCCAATTCCACAACCAATCTAGGAACGTCTAAAGGTTGTAAAGCCATTCAAGCCAGTTGACTGTCTTCCATCTCTTCTCTTTCCCCACTTCCTGCAGATACTCCCTTGCTTCGGGGTCGTACTCCTAGAAGGAAGAATCCAGTAGAAACCTGAGGAATCGGTGTCATGAACGCTAGAGTCAGTTCTGAGGTTATAACTCCTGTTAGAGGGTTGGATTCCATACACTACTTGGGAATTTTGAGTTGTGCGAACAAAAGGGATAATGGGGGTTTCAGCAGTTGCACTTAAATGACAAGAATCTGAGCTCTTGTGGTCAGAGCAGAGACAGCGGAATAGGTACAATACGGGCCGTTAAATTAGGGGTAGTCACTATCAGAACAGGTATAACCAGGGTGGTAGTTATAGGAATTGTCACATTGGGGGTGTCATCTGGATCAGGGCAGTCACCTTTGGGGCCTTCGAAGCAGGTCCTCCTAGCTGTGTTGAAGCAGGATGACGGGTCGTGTGGCGCCACCACTATTTCCTTCAGCAGTCTAGACTATGTCACTAGAGTCACTAACGGTACTAGATCTGTTCTGACCCTCTGTATCCTTTCACCCTGTTCTTTCCTTTTCTTGGGCTCGTTAGTCATCAATACTAGGTACAGCTTAACTCCCTCCAGCATATACCTCCACTCTACCTGCTGGTTAGTGTCCCATTTAGCATCTACCCAACTAAGAATTGTCCTTTTAGCTATGTTCTGGTACTTTTCTTTGCCTTGAGCATGTGCAACCCATCCCAACCATTTTAACTTCATACTGTGCTGTTCTAGGTGGTGTTTTTGTGTCATTTAATACTCTTCTCAGATTTTCGAATATATTCAAATTAAAGGTACCATATTGGGAAAATTTGCAATGATCTTACCTTCTTAGCGCACTTGTTCTATTGGTCAAGCCAAATGCATGTGTGGAGCTCGCATTGATGGCCATGTCATGACCTTACATTCCGTCCGGAGGAGCTTCCTCGCCTTCATAGACACGAACACTCACATCACAACTCACTAAGGGCCATATGTAGGTGGCCAAATACAGAGCGGTAACACAGAAATTCACAGAATTTCTACGTTACCGACTGGCATTTGGCTGAGTGCACTGTAGGTGAGTTGAAACCTACTTGCAAAATAAAGAATCGCAAAATAGCGATTCCTTATTTTGCTCTTGCATATAAGGAATCGGAAATACCGATTCCTTAAATGCAATGTACGTAGCACTAAAAATAGTGCACTTCAGCCTTAAGTAATCGCTAATTACCGCCAAGTTGGTGGTAAGTAGCGATTTCCTTTAAAAAAGCACTTTTATGCTTTTCTAAATGTGTCATGTGGCACACATCCATGCCCTTAGGGCATGCATGTGCGCCACATGTGCACACATGCACATTTCAGGGGTGCAACAGGGTGTCCTTTGGACACCCTGGCACCCTTGAAATAGCTCCCGCTATTTGCGCTTCGGTAATACCGAATCGCTAATAGTGAATCTCTTCCCATTTATTCCTATGGGCCTCCTAGCCTATTCCTTATTAACGAATCTCAATTACTGATTCGTTATTAAGGAATGTTAAGGAATCGCTAATATTTTAGCGATTCCTACCTACATTCCATTTAGCGAGTCCTTAATAGCGATTCGGTAAAAATCGCTATTAAGGACTCGCTAAATGGAAGTTACCTACATCTGGCCCATAATCTCTGAAGGCTCTAAACATTTAGGTCCATTTAGGTCCATAAATATGAATCCTCTACTTTGTTCTTGCGTTACAGAAGATGATGGAAGAACAATGTAAAAGCTTTAGTAATATTTAAAAAGTCACACAAGGCCTGATTGCGTGGCCTTGCATGGCTTTGTAAAGAAATGTAACACAAAGCAGCTGCCTCCCCTGCATTATGTTACATTTCAACGTGGGAGGCTCTCCAGTGATGGCATGCGTCCACCCGTGGGTTTGAGGCATTCTCAGATTTATAGGCCCTCAATTATGGGGATTTGGGGCAGGGCACCACAGCAAGTCAGCAGGTTTGCTGTACGTCAAAGTGAAAGGGCAGGAAGGCACCGTGTTTATTATCCAATACGGTGCATTCATGTCCTTTACCCCTAGTGTCAAAGCAGGCACCCTTGCACCATGGTATAAGGGTGCCTGTGTGGTTGGCAGGATTGTTTAAGTGCAAGAAGGGGCACCTTCCTTTACAGAAACAATTCATAGAGATGTTTCCTTTTTTTATGTGTGCTGCAGAATGCTGCACACATAGAAAGAGGAAGAAAAACAGGAAAAATAAAGATATTTCTCCTTGTTACGCCTGCGACACAACGATTTGAGCTGCGTAGTCTTACTCGAGATTTAAGAGGCCACTTAAATTTATGGCTTCATAACTCTGACTCAGAGCCTTGCGTCACACTTGGTGTGGTGCAAACTTGACACAAGGTTCTCATAAATAGGCCCCAAATGACTTTTAAACCTGAAAATGATCCAAAATGCTACTCCTTCCCCAGTGAGGTATAATAAGGAGATATTTCTTTATTTCTCCATGTTATTTCCTCTTTTCACATGTACTGCAGCACATATAGAAAGAAGAAAATGCCTCTAAGGATTGTTGTTTTTGAAGGATGGTAAGAATT
Source organism: Triturus cristatus (assembly GCF_964204655.1). Taxonomy (NCBI): domain Eukaryota; kingdom Metazoa; phylum Chordata; class Amphibia; order Caudata; family Salamandridae; genus Triturus; species Triturus cristatus. The sequence continues at coordinate 845,596,457 of NC_140586.1, read as the reverse complement.
GATTTTGTGCAGGAAGGTCTTCCATTCTGCACAGAAACATTCCTGCCTGTAACGCAGGCACCCTTGCACTTTGGTGCTAGACAGCACACAGTGACACCTTCCTGCACATAAACAATCATTGGCATTTTGCTGTTTCTATGTGTGCTGCACAATGCAGCACACATGAAAACAGCAAAAACGAGGAGAAATTAAACATTTCTCCTTGTTTCGCCAGGGTAAGACCAGGTTTTCCCTGGTCTTAATTTTGGCGCTACCCCATATTTACGCCAGCCTTGTAAATATGGGGCACCGCCAAAATCGATGGGTGTTGCTGTGGAACGCCCACAGCAACACCCTTACCCTCCTCTTTCACGCTGAGTATAGCGTGAAAGGGTGCCTTATTCACAAAGCAGCATTAAGCCATGTTAAGTGGCTTAACATTACCTTGTAAATAAGGCGAAGCCCCTATCGCCACCACAGCGTCCTGGAAAGGGACGTTTTGGTGGCGATAGGGGCTTGTAAATATGCCCCAATGTTTGAAACAGCGGTGTGCTACTCTTAATAAGGCAGAGGAGCGGCCGGCCATCTAGTGCACAGATGGAATAGGTGTAAAATATGAAGGTGGCTCCAGGCTGGGGCAGTCGTGGAGGTGTCCAACAGCCGAGAGGTCATGCCTAGCCAGTACTGATGAAGAGAAGGGCAGTCCCACAGCATGTGTATTAGGCCACCTAGCCACCCATTGCAATTGAGAAGCCAAATAATAGTGCTCAAAGTTGGGGATCGCCAATCCCCCTTCAGTAGTCGATAATTGGAGTTTGTGGAGTTCCAAACTTTCTTTCGTGTTATGCTAGAGGAGTTTTCTAGTGAGTTTGTTGAGCATGCAAAAAAAGGATTTCGGAACATACAGGGGGAGATTGGTGAAATAGTAGAATAGACGGGGCAGTAGGACCATCTTGACGAGGGCCACCTTCCAGTGATGGAAAGGAGACGGTGTTTTTTAAATGTCAACTGTGCACATATCGTGGAGTCCGCTCGGGTGAGTTGACTTTCAAGTAGGGCAATGGTATCTCAATAAATGCAAATACCTAAATGCTATAGGTGGGCAGGTTAGGTGGCCGGATGTATGATGTAACAACGCGTACCATTACAACGCGGTATGTTACATCGCGGTTTTAACAACGCAAGTCATTACATCGACTTGCGTTGGAGGGCGCTGGACATAGGAATAGTGTGAATTACTATTCCAACTCCAGTCTACGTACAGTAGGGAAGGTGTTGGAAAGTAATTCACACTATTCCTTATCCTACAGCGCCCTCCAGTGCAAGTCGGTGTAACGACTTGCGTTGTTAAAACCACGATGTAACCATACCGCGTTGTAATGGTTGCGTGGTAAAGGATGTTTCCCTAGGTGGCCCCCCCCAAGATGGAAATTGGTGTCTGGGACAGTGGCACTGAAGGAGTAGAGGCATGACTTCCCCCAGTTAACTCTGAGTCCGGAAATCGTCGCGAACCCGTGAAATATAGGTGCTGTGTCTGGGTAATAATCTTGTGGACATTGCATAGATATAGGAGCAGTTCATCAGCATAGACTGAGACTGAACGTATCCCGTCTCCCATTGGTACTCCCCAGGCGTGTCTGTGGGTGAGGAGGGGGACTGCTAATGGTTCAATGGTTAGCGCAAAACGGAGAGGGGATAGTGGACAACCCTGTTGGCATCCCCTGCTGATTGCGACAGAATCGGAAATCAGGGTACCAGTATTTACCCTCGCCAGTGCTGGGTACACAGTAGCCTAACCGAGTTAAGAAACCTAAGGCCCAACCCATAGCAGGAAACAACGGCGAACAGGAAATCCTACTCCAGGGAATCAAATGCCTTCTCCAGGTTTAGGATTAGGCACCCAAAGTGAGGCCAATCCCGAGGGGCTTGTTCCATAATTCAGAAAAATCTCTGCTGGTTCAATGAGGTATTCCGATCAGGCACAAACCGTTTTTGATCAGATGAACAAGCGTGGGCACCAGAGGGGCCAGGTGTCGAGTAGTGCTAGGGGACATTACGAGTCCAAGCAGAGGGGCCACAATCTGGATGGGGCAGGGAAATAAGTCGTGCCTCGTGGAATTAGAGCGGCAAACAGGGGCTTTGGAGGAGCTTCATCGCAGAGCGTCTGGAGTCAGGGGCTCACAGTGGGGCATACGCTTTATAATATTCGGACGGAGACCATCCGGACCTGGGGTCTCCCCTATGGTGAGGTTGTGTATGCCTCAAGGATCTTGAATGGGGTAATGGTATTGTCTAGTTCAATTCACTGTTCCGGGGACAGGGTGGGTAGGGGCGTTGAGTTTAAAAAGGAGTTGGTGCCTAAATCAGTAGGTGTGGCCGATACATACATAGCGGTGTAGTGTCCAGTTAGCTCAGCATGAATCGCCATTTGGGTGTGGAGAAGGGTGTCACTGGGTGAGCGGAGAGCCATTATGGTGTGCCTAGAGTGGTCCTGACGAACAAGCCATGCTAAAAGTGAGCCCACTTTGTCTGCCGTGGCATGAGCCGTGGCTGTGTGAGAGGTGTAATTAAGGCAGTGAAGGCCTTCCTGTAGCACCCCGTGTTCAAGTTGCGCCTGGAGAAGCCTCTCTCTGGGGCAGATTTATATCGGACTTGCGCCACTTTTACGCCGCCGTTGCGTCACTTTTGTGACGCAGCGGCGGCGTAAACCCTGTGCCATGTTACGCCCCATTTACAACGTGACGCATCTAGGAAGATGCGTCACGTTGTAAAGCCCTGCGCCACATGTGGGTGTTCCGGCACAAGGGGGGGGGCGTTCCGGCGCAGGAACGCCTCCGAAAAGTGGCTGAGTGAAATCTACAAGATCTCACTCAGTCACTTTTCCGGCCATGCTGCGTCAAAACCCTGCGCCTGCTTGAAGCAAGCGTAAGGATTGACGCAGCATTGTAACGATAGGGCACCCCCGAGCCTTGCTGGAGCTGCGTCGCGCTTGCGACGCAACTCCAGCAATGCGCCAACCTTCCGCCATCAGATGCGTCACGCATCTGTTTATCCTTGCGCCACGATGCGCTGCATTGTAAATGCGGCGCATCTATTGTGGCGCAAGGGTAAACTTGTGTGACGCATCTTTTCTGGCGCATCCCTGCTGATTTGCAGGGATGCGCCAGGAAACATAAATCTGCCCCTCTGTGTTTAACGGTCAAAATAGCTTGTGACTCGTGGCCTAGTAGGTCTCATTCAAGGCAGGAAATGTCCCCATCCAGTAGCCATCATGCATTCCACGTGTATCCCATGCAATGGCCCCTAATAATTGTCTTAAAAGCGTGCCATTCAACCAAGCGAGGAGAGGCTGTATTGGTATTAAGTTTGAAGGGTTCATCTATGGCTGTCTCTAGCGAGGCCCGGAAGGTAGGGTCTCCCAGGTCATTCAGTTGTAGCCCCCATGGTGGGATTAGGGTTGCGCTGCGTCCCAGTTCAGGCGTAGGTGGTGGGGATTATGGTCTGAGTGAGTACGACCTAAATAATCGATGTGAGTTATGTAGGGAAGGATGTCTGCGATGCGCTCTGTGGGGCCGATTCACAGAACTAACTTAAGACAAAGTCCTAAACTTACCACTTTTGGTATTCACGGAAGTTAGGATTTTTTCTTAAATTTGTCTTAAGACAAACTTAAGACAGACTTAAGACAGTCTTAAGACAGACTTAAGACAGACTTAAGACAGACTTAAGACAGACTTAAGACAAATTTAAGACAAAATCCTAACTTAAGTCTGTCTTAAATCTGTCTTAAGTTTGTCTTAAGTCTGTCTTAAGACTGTCTTAAGTCTGTCTTAAGTCTGTCTTAAGTTTGTCTTAAGACAAACTTAAGACAAAATCCTAACTTCTGTGAATACCAAAAGTAGTAAGTTTAGGATTTTGTCTTAAGTTAGTTCTGTGAATCGGGCCCTAAGTGATCTATTCGGACGTGTAACTTGATGGGACTTGAATAGGAGGAGTAAACCCTATTGTGTGGCTTGAGATGTCTCCATATTTAGGATAATGTCCAGTGTTCCAGCCAGGCAGTCACTGTCTGGGCTTTAGAGGTGGCGATTGTGCAAGTTAGGGGAGGAAAGGAGCGATCTAAGCCTACATCTAGCACACTGTTAAAGTCGCTGCCAAGAAGCCATGGTATCTCACTCCAGCGTGAAAGTACACTCAATAATCTGCTAGGGAACCCATATTGGTTGAAACTGGGTGCGGAAATGGAGCATGATGTCAAGATGACCCTCCACCAGCACATAGCGGCCCTCAGTGTCTATGATTTAGGTGTGTGTTATAAAGGAAGTGTGAGCCTTAATCCATATCAGGGCACCACTGGTCTATGTGGAGTAATTGATGGAATAAACTTGCCCTCGCCAGCGGCATTGCAACCTGGCGGCTTCAGTTAGCGCCAGGTGGGACTCCTGTAATAGTTCTTTAGGTGTAGTGCAATGGCGCAAATATGGATAAACCACATATCTATGCGAGACAGTATGCATACCTGTTAAGTTCCACGTTAGTATTGTATAGGGAAGGGGTAGGGACATTCTCGCAAAAGAAATGGGAGATCCTCCGCAAAGTGCTGGGTAAGAGTAGACAGGGCTGTAGGAGTAATTATAACTAAAACCAATATAACAATTGAACAACAAACAAGTATAGTCATAGGGACAGCATGTATCTACCCAAATGTCTTAAACATGTGTGTCAGTGGTCTGCTCGGGTAGGTATGGCTGCAGCACCATGTTTAGCGGCACCGGACAGAACAAGTCCGGTAGTTTCAATCCACTCCCAGGCAACCTTAGGGTCTGTGAAAAACATCTCTCGTTGTCGGAGTCTCGCTTGACTTCTAGTGCTTGCAAGCGTTGTTTCACTGCGAGAAAGAAGTTCTGCTGACGCTGCACCGTTAACGTATAGTTAGGGAATATTATTCTCCGTGCTTTGTCTACAGCCACATCTGGCAGTTTGTGGGCTTCTTTCAGGATTGCGTCTCGATCATGATAGTGTAGTGTAGGCGGCTATGGGTACTCTGTCGGCATGTTCGATTGTAAAGAAGGTAGACAACACAGTTGAGGGTAGAATACCGCCCAACCAGTTCTCCATGTATGAGACTGGGTCCGGGCCTTCCGCATGTTCAGGCAGGCAAATGGTGTGGAATTTGTTTCTGCGGTAGCACCCCTCTGCATTTTCAACTGTTTCTTCCATTGTGAGCACCTGTTTCCGGCGTGGGGGCCCCTCTTAGTAGTCCACGTCTGAGGCTGTATCATTGAAAAAGCTTGTTCAGCAGTCTGGGCTTTGTCCGACAGATTTCTATGATCCATGCTTAACATGGTCAGGTCAGTGGCCACTGCATCTATCCTCTGCTCTAACAAGGTTTGAGAGTTCTCAATAGCTGCCAGCACTGCGTCTAGTTTACTGTCTATGGAAGTTGTGCCACTATCTTGGTCCGGCTGGGTAGGGCCCATGGTGGATGGCGAGGAGGCTCTTTTGGAAGATGTGGTGGCGTTGAGGGTGTCTACTTGTAGTGGGTCTTTGGCAAGTTGTGGGTGGAGTAGGCCACAGTGGGGATTCCTTTCCCACCAGTAAGAAGGCCCACTTGCGGGTGCCAGGTACGCTTGGACAAGCGATCCACTACTGTTGATAATTTTCTAATTTTTTGTGCATTCAGAGACATTCCCACTGCTGGTATCAATGCTCCAAAAATGTCTCCCACAATTTCTGACCAAGATTCTCTCTTTCTACGGGTCAGTTGTCTACCTAACTCATGTACACCATCTCTTCCTCTTCCCACATGGAATATCTTTGGGAAAACCAGGCCCACATAACATCTGCCAAACCAGTGATCCGGTAATCGATAATATGCTTTGTTCCCGCAGATAAAATATAATCCAGGAAAAACTGGATAATTTCCTCCTTTAAATCCCCATCCACCCATGATTCGATATGTATCATGGCAATCACCTGTACCTACAAAATAATTATCATATGCAGTCTGATTCCTTCTAATGCACAACTTTCCTTTCTGGGGCAAATCTAAAGCCATTGTTGGACTAGCTTCTCCTTTCATTTTTTTTTTTTTATTTTTTTATTTTTTTATTTTTTTTTAACAGAGAAAAAATACAGAGAGCGGTTCATTAGAGCACCCTTCACCCCTCCTGCCACCCCCCACCCTCTCAGTGAGAGAGCAAAAACAACGTGTAGATTAAGGGTAGGAGACACAGAAAAGAAAAAACACATATTATAAAGACATCAAAAAATAAAAAATAAACTAACGGTTATTGAGAGTCAAATGGTTAAAGTGAAAACAAAACAAAAAAGAGAGAGAGAAAAGAAGAAAAAAAAAAAAAAAAAAGGGACAGGAGAAGAAGAAACGTAGTGATTATCCTGTCTACGCCAGCCAAGAGGTGAGATTATCCCAAATCTCGACCCCCTTTTTCCGTCCTTTACTGCCCTTTCTGGCGTAGACAGTGATTTCTAGATAGTAGGTTGCAATAAATCTGGCTAGCCATTGTGAGAAAGAAGGGGGCTCTGGATCAAGCCAGGCAGATGCCACACACATCCTCCAGACTGTCATTGCAATGAATGTTAGACCATCTCTTTTCAGCCGTAAGGTTTCATTCTGTGTGCCTAGCATTATAATAGTAGGATTTAAGATTATAGGCTGAAGTGTAACTTCCCTTAGAAATTCCTGTATGCGGTTTATTGTATGGGAAAGCTTTAGGCATGTGGCAAACACATGAATTGAGTCAGCCGCATACTCAGAGCATCTAGGACAAAAGGTGCCTTGGCCAGTTCCCCACTTAGCAATCTTTCTAGGAGTGAAGTACAGGAAAAAGATAGTCTTAAAGTGTTGCGCCTGTAGTTTAGCTGAGATTAAAATGTTGTGTGATAATGCAAGTGAATTAAAAAAGATACTGCTGTGAGAAGTAAGTTTATTATGCCATTTGTCAGCTATCTTTTGTAGGTCATCAGGAGTCTCTCTGTTTATAGTATTATATAGAAGGCCAATTCGAGGGGTTAGTGGATTGCGCAATAGGTTTAACAAGTCAATTTCCTTAAATCCTGAGGAGCCCCCGGCCTTCCTAGATAGAAAATTAGAGACAGAGAGATATTTAAAAGCGTCTTCACTTTGGAGCTTAAATTTGGTCGATAGGTCAGGGAAGGGTATTACTCCATCACTGGTCATGAGATCTCCTAATTTCAAAATGCCGGCCTTATGCCAGTTTGAAAAATAGGCCTTGCAAAAAATGGCAGGTAGATTATCATTGTTTAGCGTGGGAGTATAGTGATTAAATCTGCCCAACCCAAAAACTCTGCTGATACTGCGGAAGACTTTAAAAGAGTTCAGTAGTGTCTTGAATCTTACCCGTTTATAGTATCCATAGGTGGTTTCTCGGAGTAGGCAGCCCCAAGATTGTTCACCCAACAGTAGCTGAAATGGCGAAGGAAGCCCTGATGTTTGAGAAAGTGGGGCTTCTTTTAGCAATTCTGTGCTGTATTGAAGTACCGAGGCCCAGTAATAAAAAGTAATATTAGGAAAAGACCACCCCCCTCGTTCTTTAGGTAGGCATAATTGCTGTAGAGCCCTCCTGGATTGAGAGTATGACCAGATAAACTGAGTGAATATTTGTTGGAATTTTTGCAAACTTGTTTTGTTAAATTCCAGAGGTATGGATCGAAAGAAGTATAGAAGCTTAGGAAAATATGTCATCTTTATGGCGTTACATCTGCCAACAAGGGTTAAATGTAAGTTATCAATTTGTTTCAGAGCTTTCCCGGTATGTATGGCCAATGGAGCTAAGTTGTCCTCAACAATCTCATCCAAGTTTGATGAGATAAAGACACCTAAATATTTAGCTTTAGAGACCACTCTATGATCAGTCCAGGATATTTGACTATTTGTTATTATTTGCGTTTTGTTTTGATTCAGGGCATAGCCAGAGACCTTCCCAAATTTAACCGCCTCTTTAGCAGCTTCTTTTTCTCATTCAGTTTGGCATCTCATCATCTTTCACCTTTCCTTCGTGATCTGAATACAGAATGTCCTGAACATCCGTTTCTTCTCCAATGTCGGACAAGATAACTCTCAGGATTTCCGATTCTTCGTCTTCCTCAACCACTTCTAGTACAGTCACCTCTGGATTTTCTTGGCTATCCGCCTCTTCTTTTATTTCAGGCAGCGCCACATATGACCATTCCGGTGACTTATACTTCTGGTTAGGTTTTCTTGTTCTCTTATTTTCTTCTGTTGTCGTTTTTCCCTCGTCTTTTTCTTGACTAGATACTTCATTCACTTGTTCAGCTCTGGATGAATTTAATCATGTCAGTCGGTATCTCAATCTCTTTATTTTGTTTGGCCAGATTTCATCTCTTGGTGATCTTTTCAATGTATTTCCCTTTTCGTTTTTCTCAGCTCTCCATGCTCTTTTTCTCAGGACTTGACCTTCTGGTGCTTCTTCATCACTGTCCTCTGATTTTGTTTCAACTTGACTTTTACTTTCAGCTGTTTTTCTTTCCACCACTTCTTTTATTTTCCCTACTTCTGTCCCTCCTCGTGTTTCTTGCACACAATCTTCCTGCTGACTAACCGTCCCTTCCTCTAACTGGATGTTCGAATTCCCTACAACTCCTCGGGGGTCTTCCGCAAAAATCTTTCCCTCACTTTCTGTATATTTCACCTGACCATCTGCATTTGTTACTTCAGGTGGAATTTCTCTTAACTTTCCATCAGGAATTTCTTTACCGAGAGCTTCTTTAATTGTCTCTTCACTGTTTTTCTCTTTTCCTGTATGTACCTGTGCTTGTTTCAGTCTCTGAGTCTGAGCTGGTGTCAGAAATCTGCAACTTCCTCCTCAAGGGAATTTTCTCTGGGGCAACGGTCAAATTTGGTTCTGACTCCACCCTTTCAGAATTTTGTCCTGTTCTCGTTTCTTCAGTATCAGATTCAGAGTTGGTTTCTGATTCTTCAAAACACTCTCCTTCCTTGTTATCCACTGGGTTTGGAATTCACAAGGTATGACTAGCATGGATCCAGTCCTTTATTCCTGCACACTTTACAGCTGTTGTTGTAGTTAAAATCACTTGTCGTGGTTTTCCCCAACGTGGAACCAAACAGTTCCTTCTTCTGTGCACTTTAATTTTCACCAAATCACCTGGGCTCAGGTCATGAGCTGGCTTTTTTGCAAGGGTGGTGGCATGCGATCCAACCTGATGAAACACAGAATGTACGGCGTCAGCCAGCCCCTTACAGTAATCCAACACCAAGTCATCAGAGATAGGCAATAACTTGTTGACTGGTATGAATACATGCCTCATTGCATCACAATCTTGTGGGGACTCAAACCTGTGTTCCTATCTGGAATTGATCTAATAGTCATGAGTACCAGAGGCAAGCCATCAGGCCATTTCAGTCCTGTGGCTAAACACATCTTTCCTAATCTGTTTTTAATAGTGCCATTTACCTGTTCTACGACACCAGAAGCCTCTGGACAACAGGCACAATGCAGTTTTTGTTGTACATTCAATGCTTCACAAATTAGCTTCATGATTTCATTATGGAAATGTCTTCCTCTATCTGACTCAATTGTGACTGGAAAGCCAAATCTAGGGATGAACTCCCTCAAAAGCAGTTTTGCTGCTGTTATTCCATCACTTCTTCTTGTGGGATATGCTTCTACCCATCTAGAAAACAGGCAGACCATCACTAAAACATACCTCAACCTGTTACAGGGAGGCATCTCAATGAAGTCGATTTGCATTCTGGTGAAAGGCCCTCCTTCTCGACCTATCGTTCCTAGACTTACCACTGTTTTTCTTCCAGGATTGAACTGCTGACATATAAGGCATCTTTGACAAAGACACTCAGCTACAAGTCTGAATTTTGCATTGTACCATGTCTGCGTAAATAATCTAAGCATTGCATCTCTCCCTATGTGTGCTTGTTCATGATACATCCGGGCCATGGCTGACACCATGCTATCAGGAATAACTGGTCTTCCATCCCGATAGACCCACACATGATCTGTTTCCCTTGGTGAACATCCTGCCTTGACCCATTGTCTCATTTCCTCATCTCCTGCTTCTTCCTGTAACTGCCTCACTTCTTCCCATGTATTCACAATGTTAGTAAACAACAAGGGACATGAATTCATTTCCTTCTCTTTTGCCCTGTTCACCGAATTCTGATTTTGCGCACAATATTGAGCCATATCGTTTGCATACTGGTTCCCAGCTGTGATGTAATCTCCGGTCTTTGAATGTGCAGCAAAATTCACAACAGCCAATTGCTTAGGCAGCTGTATCGCCTCAAGCAATTTCCCAACCACTTCAGCATTCTTTATAGGGGTTCCACTTGAAGTCAAAAACCCTCTCTGTGACCAAATTTGGCCAAAATCATGCACGACACCGAAGCCATATTGACTATCAGTTATCACAATCACTCTCACATTCTTTCCCAACGTACATGCTCTGGTTAGGGCAAAACGTTCAGCAACTTGGGCTGACTTTACTCCCTAAAGGTAAGGTAAGATGCTTCCATTACTGCTGCTACTGTGCACACTGCATATGCTGTGCTCATAATTCCTTCGTCTGTTCTCAAGCATGATACATCCACAAACATCACATAGTCACTTTCTGTCAAAGGTACATCTTTTATATCAGGTCGTGGTTTTGTACAGAAATCAAGCACATCCAAGCAGTCATGATCCACTTCATCTCTGACTTCCACATTCTCAGCATCCGGCAATAACGTTGAAGGATTCACATTCAGACATCTTACAAGGCTCACATTCGTTGCACCTAATATGACTTTTTCATATTTAGTCAGCCGACTATGCGTCATGAACTGAGTGCGGCTCCTTGTTAGAAGGATTGCCACATCATGAGGTACAAATACTTGCACAAAATATATCCCATCACAATTCCTTCGCTCTGTTCCAGACTCTTACAAGTGGCAGCCACTGCTTTCAGACAACCAGGCAACGCTACAGCTACTGGGTGGAGTATAGCTGAAAAATATGCAAATGGTCTTCTCAGTTTTCCATGTTTCTGTATTAATACAGAGAGTGCACATCCATTCCTTTCGCTGCAGTATAGTTCAAACTCCTTCTCATAATCAGGCATACCAAGTGCTGGTGCCTCACACAAACTGTCTCTCAATTGTTTAAAGGCTGTTAACTCTTCTTTATTCAATTCAATGGGATCTTTTACATCACTTCTCGTCAGGCGTACCAAAGGTTTTGCAATCAGGGAAAAGTTAGTTATACACTGACGACAATATCCTACCATTCCAAGAAACATTCTCACTTCTCTTTGCGTCATTGGGGCTCTCATTCCTTTTATTATCTTGATTCTCTCTGCAGTTATTTTCCTCAATCCTTTTTCAATTTTATGGCCTAAATATTGTACTTCTTTCTGGCAGAATTGCAATTTCGATGGGGATACTTTAAGTCCTTCATCTGCTAAATGATTTAGAAATGCTATGGTATCCATTACACAAGCTTCTCGTGTTTTTGACGCCACAAGCAGGTCGTCGATATATTGCACTAGTACTGAGCTCTCGGACATCTCTAAATCTTTTAAGGACTTTTTCAATATCTGGTTAAATATTGAGGGGCTCTCTGTATACCCCTGTGGGATTCGGCACCATGCCAAAATGCGTTCGCCAAACCGGAACGCAAAAATCTGCTGACTGTCTTGATGTAATGGGATGGAAAAGAATGCATGACACAGGTCAATTACTGTGTACCATTCTGCATCATGTGGAATCTGATACAACATCACAGATGGATTTGGTACAATAGGACAACATGACACAACTATTTTGTTTATTTTTCTCAAATCTTGCACTATTCTGAACGTTCCATTAGGCTTTTTCAGGCCCATAATTGGTGAATTACATCGACTACTCATTATTTCTCTCAAAATATCTTGTTTAATCATTTTCTCTATTATAGGAGTAACTCCTTCAATTATTTTGGGTGTCAATTTGTACTGAGGAATATTTGGGTAACTTATTCCTTCCTTTACACTCACTTTTACAGGATCTACATTTTTCATTAATCCCGCATCTTCTCCTGTGAAATCCCAGACTTCCGCTTTTACTGTCTTTTTCAGTTCTTTTGGTAGTTCTTCAGGGTTAAATACAGCAAATGCCTCAGTAATCTCAGGTTCAATATTAGCCATAGTCATTTTATATACTACATCTTCATCAGGGGTCTCAAAAGCTATACCATTGGGAGTGCAAAATATGGTGCAATTCATTTTGCACAATAAATCTCTTCCTAACAAATTTACAGGGCTTGAATCACACACGACAAAGCGGTGCATTTCAGAAAATGTCCCTATGTTATCTTTTACTGGTTCAGTGAGATACGTTTTAATCTGTCTGTTGGATACTCCAACTACTTGGATTGTTTCATCCGAGAGAGGAAGGTTTCTAACATCAACTGACCTGACAGTTGAACGAGTAGCACCAGTATCTACTGGGAAAGTCATATTTTCATCATTTACCTTTCCATCGACAAAAGGGCCTGTCTGGTCTACTTCTAGATTTGCGCCAAGTACGCACTCTTCTTCCTCCCCTCGGCACCGTCAATCGCTTTCTTCTGACTCACTCTCATCGCGTTGTAGCCAATACTCCGAAACAGCACTAGCGCGCGGCAGCTTAGTTACCTGTTCTTCGTTGTAGTCTCATTACTGTATTTCTGAGGATTTACGCTCTGTGGAAAAGGCGGTTTTGGCGCCTGATTCTGTTGGGCAACAACCTGCTGCTGTCGCTGTGGTTGACAACTCACCTCTTTCTGCACCTGCAAATTCAATGATGCATTATCACCATTAGTACTCGGGGGAAATTTACACTCGGATTTCCAGTGCCCTATTCTTCCGCAATTATGACATGGCCACTTCTTTTTGGCTTCTTCTATATTAAACTGTCCCTTTCCTTCTACAACATTAAATTTAGGTTTCATACCTGCACCATTTGCCTGTTCAGTCAATTGAGCTTCCTGTCTTTCTGCCACCTTTACCTGTGCCCACATAGCCTTTTCTTTCAACTTACGCTGTTTGGCTTCAATTTCATCACTAAAATATTTTGCATGTCTCAGTACTTCATCTATTTTCTTATTTGCCAGTCCACTGTATGCTGTTTAATCATTTCACTTATTTCTGGACGCAGCCCATATACAAATCGGTATACAAAGTGACTTAAATCTTTTTCACTCAAATTTTCATCACCACTGAACTGCTTAAAGGCGAGGATTAACCTCTCATAATAAGCGTGTACCGATTCCTTAGCTTCCTGATGAGTCCTGTCAATTTTTACCCAATCAGTCTCGTTGGGAGGTACTTTGTTTTTCAGAAAGGTAATTACTTGTTCATTTTTTTCATCACCTCAGGATTAGGTGCACCTGTTTTTGGGTCTCTAGGGTATTCTTGTGTAGGCCAGTTTATCATGATCTTGCACTCTGTCCATATATCTGCTGGTACTATTATGTCAAAAAGACTATTGAAATCAATCCATAAAACTTTTGATAACTTTACAAACCTATCCACTTGCCTATACCACTCGACTGTCTTTTTGCGTAGTCAAGGGAAATCATTGGTAAATGACAAAATATCTTGTCTAGTCCAAGGGACATGTACATATCCTCCTCCTGGGATTTCTCTCATGGGACATTCTGTTACTACCTTTTCTTTTTCTCTTATGGGGAAAGCTGCAAACGTTTTGTCCAAGGCATCATCTCGTTTTTGGAACCACCTACTCTTCCATTTATCTACATCTCCCCGTTTTCTTAGCAAAATGATTATGGCTTTAATCTGAGTTGTTCTTCCTGCGGTATTCAGATTTTCAATATCTTTTTCAGAAAAATCTACTCTATATGGTTTTTGTAAAGCTTTTACTTTTTCGAAGTCTATACCCATTTCATTTGCCACTTCTTCTAGTCTCTCATGTAGATTTCTTGCTCTCCAGGTTATACTTTTACATAAAAATAGTAACTTCTCCGTGGGGATAGTCCCTACTATTAATTCTTCCAAAACAATCTTCAGCTTGGCCACATCTATAGATTGGGATTCTTTATCCTTCTGCTGCAAACTCCTTAGCCATTCACTTAATTCATCTGAAGTAGGCCCTACACTATCTTTCTCAGTAGTTTGTTGTGCTAGTCTCTTTGGTGATCCTGGGACTGATTCTGTCATCATTATTATACTATCCACTAGACTTTGATTTACTGTCAAATTTTTAGGCGTACTTTGTTCTGGAATACCTGTTGTTTGTCTCCATGGGTTCTCGTCTGCAATTTTTTCTGGTCTCTCATTTTGTTTATTACTGTTATAAGGAATCGTCAGACAATGCTCACTATCCTTCTGTTTATCAAAAATAGGCATTACAGGTCCTATAGTTACAGGAACAGTTACGGGTTCCACATTTTTTGTCAATTCCCTAATTTTCTCAGTTAATTCTAAAGTGGTTTTCGCTAGTTCAGCTGAATTTTCATTACCTATTTTACCATGTTGTGTTTTCTCTATTTCTCTAAAAGGATCGTCTCTTCCGGTTTCTTGTGATACTGATTCAAATTTTATATTTCGTGGAGTCTCTCTCATTGGGGCACTTGGTGTCAATAATGTGGAATCTGATTGATAAGGGGGTGGATTTTTATAAAACATGTCATCAAGAACATCATCCTCCGATTCATGCACACCATACCCTCTTGACTCGATATTATTTCTCTTTTCCATACATTTTCTATTGCTAATTTCTTCAGCATTTCTTACAGGAAACAAACCCTCAGTCATATTTGCGCTTCGCCATCTCCTCATTCTATCATCATGATTCTCCTGTCCATATGATCTACCAAACATATATTTGTACCTTCCGCCACTCCTATGTCGTTCTCTGTCATGCATCTCATCTTCCCATTCTGTCAATGCCTCAAACTGTGTTGGTCTAGGTATCGGTTCTAGATTCATCATTCTCTCTCTTAAATTTCTCAAAACCGCTAAATTAAATGAACCATGTTCTGGAAATGCTAAAACTCCATCATCTTTTGTATACTTTGCCCAATTGTCCAACCAAATGTTATGTTATGTTATGTTAGGAGCTTTTATATTGCGCACAGCTGCCCCAGCTAAGGGGCGTCCTGGCGCATGACCGGTAAAACACAACTAACACTGAAAAAATAAAAAAGGGGAACAGAATTTAGAACAAGAGGGTTTTTATAGCTTTCCGAAACAGAAAGAGGTCATCCATCACGCGAATCTCAAGCGGAAGCGAGTTCCAAAGCACCGCTGCTTTTACCCGAAACGCTCGACCGCCAACTCGACTGAGCTTAAACCTCGGAACTACAGCCAGCGCTTGGCCCATTGATCTTAGAGAACGGGTCGGAGTGTAACTGGTTAGAAGACTCGAAAGGATCTGGGGGGCTAATCCCCTCATAATCTTAAAAGCAAGGCATAAGACTTTACAAGTACAAGTATGGTATCCGTATTTCGCAACCATAAAGGATGTGGGCGATTTTGGTGGGGGAAGCAATTGTCCCTCTCTTGTCACAATCGGTTTGTCCTTTTTAAATAAACTCTTGATCTTTCCAAACCAGGAATTTTTCTCCTTTTCTGATGGATCGTAATACATCATTTTGTCTTCTGTGTATCGCTAGATTTTCCCTACGACTATTCTGTTGTTTTTAACCAATCGTAGCGCAACTTACACTAATGCACCAATCCGGAACGTCTATGTCACTTCAGTAATTCTCCAATCCCAGCGCGACTTACACTAACGCACCAATCCGGAACGTCTACGTCACCCTGTAATTCTCCACTCTCAGCGCGGCATACACTAACGCACCAATCAGGAGCGTCTACGTTTCTTACTGACTGGCCAATCCCAGCGCGGTCTTTCTGACGTCAGCTTTTCTCGCTACTCCTGCTTCTGCTGACCCCTCCTTTACAAAATTTATCGGCAAACTTTCTTTCGTTCTTTCTGACTTACAAATCTGTTAGTAACAACATAAAAACGCCACCATTATCTGTTTCACTAACAAAAGAATAGTTAATGACCTTTCTTACAAGAATTCCGTCTTTCCCGAGAGCAGCGCTTACCTCTGCCCTACTACGGAATCGTTACTTCCGTTGATAAAGTAGCACATCCCTCTACTTTACCCTTCTAACAAGCATTAGCCAACCGTTTCTCCAGAATTAAGACACCTAGTTGTAGACGCTCTGCTCCTGAGAAATAAAACCAGAGTTTCACAATTAACCTGAATGCTATTTCATTCACGCACTTTCATACGGAAAATGTAGTTAATTCACACAGAATTCTGTCTTTCCCGAGAGCAGCGCTTACCTCTGCCCTACTACAGAATTATGACACTCGTTAATAAAGTAGCACTTCCCTCTACTTTATCCTTCTAACAAGCTTAGGGAACACCTATTACCTTTCCAGTGATAAGTGTAATCAGAGTGCCTTTTGGAATCTGGTACCTAAGACCAAAATTTCACAGGTGACCTTTGCTACCATACATTTCTCTCATACAGAAAATGTCCCTAATGGCAACACACGACGATGTTACCAAATCGAACCCAGACAATGCGTCGTGCAACTCCAATCATCACACGTTTTCCCCGTGTACCTACAGGGCAACAACAATTCCGTCTTTCCCGAAAGCAGCGCTTACTTCTGCTCTACTACGGAACCATTACAAACTTCCGACTTCCTACATCCCAGAAGCCGTCAAACAACATAGAACTCAACACAACTCAACATAGAGTGTTAATACATAAACCAATACTTTTCCACTATCAATAATCAATAAGCAATTTACAAGCAATTATCACCAAATCAAAACAATAAAAACCATAACTCTGCTACCAGAAAAACTGATCCAGCGCAAGACTGGGAAATGGGGAATAACATTTACCGATATCCTCCCTGCGTCGCAGACCCAACGTCACACTAGCTCATTCACACACACATTCATTGGTGGGGCCCATAACACCAACACTCATACATTTCTCTCATGAGTCTGCACACAGGAGGGATGAGTAATTCAAGTGCTGGACATGTGGGGGGAATACCTTGAAACCTAAGGAGAGAAAAGTTATTTTACAAAATATGCATTAACATCCTTTGCCTATAGATCCTTAATCCCAAACATCAAGGCACTCCACCCACTTGGTCAACGGACCAATTTAGTTGGATTGGTTGATGGTGATTTAGAACCAGCTAAAACACATTTTAAGACTCAGAATCCTTATTTCCCTTAATGAAACCACAAACTCATATTTCTTGTTAATCAATATTTGTTTATCTAAATTTTCATAATGGCTAATATTTGCATTTGTCTCGTCAAAGTTAATTTTTTTTTAGATCAATTCAAATAAATCGCAAAACATCATATTTACCTAATCTGGCTATTTGAAGTCCTCTAATTCATTGACTCTGCACAACCAAATGTTGTCGTAAATTGTCCTGAAAAGCAGGCCAAAGCTCAAAGTCCTCTGCTCGGCACGCTACAGTCCCAATTTACCAAAGGACCAGAAGTCGTGCAAGCATCTATCATAGCCTGTGGATTTAGAAAAAGTTTGCAGTCATCAAGCGGTCGGGCAGCATCTGGATCATCAGGAAAGGCGTCACGAACAAAGTCATGAAAAGGAAGAAGGGGAAGGGCAGCATCTTTTCTCCCTATTCTACTACCCTTTTTATAATACAATCAAGTTGAAGAAGATACAATTTTAAGCTTTAGAACAGTCGTGATTGGCTGGTTGGGATCGTCCGATCTTTATTCCCAGATTCTTAGTACAGTTCGAGGGGTGAGGTCATTGGTCAGCGAAGTGCCGGCTTGTTCCGGTTTACTCTAAGGTTGATTGTTCCCCTGTCTTGGCGAACGTTCCGTTTCATATCCTTGACCGGGTACATGATGAACAAAGGTCGCTATGAGGTTTAGGAGATTTCTCGCACATGCACAGCTCACTCCGCGATTCATGAGACAGTGGCTACTTCTTCGTGTGGTGACAGCGGCCATATTGGATTTAGGCCCAGATGCCAACTTAAGCGAAACAAACACAAAAGAATAATTAATTCATAGAAATGGTGATTCAAATGTTAACCCCTTGCTAATCCCTCTATGTGCTTGTATTTATCTAGCATATAGCGACATTTAAAGCAATTATATTCACCTTTTTTGATCCTCCTCGAGGGTGCAACATCACAAAGCAACATATATCATGCAGTATTCTATTACCACATATACTATTGTTAATATGCGTATAGATTTTAGTTATAAGAGTTATTTAGCCATGCAAATAGCAAATCCCATGTGTAGTTTAAGTTGTAATAATGTTGATTAGTGCACATGCAATACTCGTTTAATAATATTATAATTAATAGATTATATAATTAGTATTTCCATGCAATAATAGAGGAGGTATAAAAAATATTTTGGACTACCTGCTCCATCAATGTTTTATTAGTTATTGATCTGCGACTATCGACATACTGTCACTATGGTACATGGTTCACAATGACCTTTATTGTCCAACATGTCACGAGGATTTGTATCCCCAATGTCTTCATCTGATCCAATGACACAACACACCAAAGTGCCAACGCTGTCACTCCTCTCCTGGAATGTCAATGGTTTGGGAGACAAGATAAAACAAGGATTAGTGCTCCAATATCTAAAACGCATCTCCTCGGCGGTTATACTACTCCAAGAGACACACCTGATGGGCTCCATGTGTAAGGCCCTTGACCGGTGGGGGTTTCAATTAGTGGTCCATTCGGAATTCTCCACGGGGTCCCGGGGAGTGGGGATTTTAGTGCGAAAACGATTCCCCCTCCATTGTCCACCGCACTTTTAAGGATGACCAAGGCCGCTTCGCGGCTATACCGCTTCAGTGGGAAGGTTTAACGTCATATCTGTTTATGTCCCGTCTGCCCTGCACTCTCCCGCCTTTCAGGATTTGGGCAAATTCCTCCTAACGCTAATAGGAGGGGACTTTAATATGACTGTGAATGATGCACTGGACCGCAAACCTAGCCGCCCGCAACACCACGCCAGTTCTCCCCTTGGCTGATTTTTTAGAGGCACATGCCCTATTGGACATCTGGAGACTCCACAACCCGACAGAGAGACAATACACATTCCACTCGGGAGAACATTATAGCCTCTCCCGCATAGACTACATACTCACGACCATGGATGGTCTAGGAAGGATGGGAGAGATAACGCACTTGCCCAGAGGGATCTCTGATCACTCCCCGGTTAGGACAGAAATCTGAGCACACTGCGCGGTTCAGGGACGCATTTATCCCATTTATCCAGGATTCCTCATGAATTCTAAGATCAGGAAAACCTTAACCATGGCAACCACACAATACTTCCTAGAAAATGAGGCATCAGTTTACTCCCCTCTAACGTTGTGGGAAGCTTCCAAACCAGTCATAAGGGGTCAGGCTATCTGCCTTATAGAGGGGCACAAATGGGAAAAAAGAAAAGAAATAGAGACCTTAGAGCAGGAGGTACTGTACCTAGAATCCCAACATGCAGCTGCACCCACTGACGAGACTATACATGCATTACGCGTGAAAACACAAGAATACAAAAAACACTTCTGGGCAGCCGCTCAGTTCCGTCTGGAACAGGTCCAACATCGGATCTATGAGTCCGGAGAAACTTCTGGCCTGGCTTGACAAAAAAGAACGGGCGCGTAGGTGGAGAGCGCAGATTAGAACCGACAGCGATGCACTCACGACAGACCCACAACACATTGTGGACACGCTGGCACGACACTATGAGCAAGTATCCACATCCACGAATACTACCACTATACGAGAAGCACTTGCATTCCTGCACGATATCCATATGCCACGGCTCATGCCACAAGAAGCTGAAAGTCTAGAAGCCGACATCACGGTAGATGAACTCAAAATGGCCATTTCCAAAATACAACCGGGCAAAGCCACTGGTCCTAACAGAATCCCAATAGAACTGTATAAACACACAGTGGAGAAGATAGCCCCATATTTGTTAAAAATGTTCGAAACTAGTCGTGACATAGGGACACTCCCTAGAGATCAGTGGCTGGCAACTATTGTGGCCATCCATAAGCCTGGTAAACCGGCAGAGGAATGCACGTCATATCGTCCAATATCTTTAATTAATGCCAAAGGGAAAATCTTAGCAAAAACGCTGACGCTCAGACTTACTCCCCATCTCCCCACATTGATCCACCCGGATCAATCTGGTTTTATGCCTGGCAGAAACACGGCCCTGATCCTTAGATGCCTTCATGGCGTACTAGATCGAAAACACAGTATTCAGGAAGACGCTGCGATCCTCTCTTTGGACGCACGGATGGCCTTTGATTCGGTGGAATGGGCCTTTTTATTCGCGGTCCTTCAACACTTAGGGTTCGGACCGAAGTTCTGTTCATGGGTACGTTTACTTTACACTGATCCGGTGGCACACGTAGTCGCTAATGGTCACATATTAAGGGAATTCACCCTAGGCAAAGGAGCGAGACTGGGCTGCCCATTGTCGCCCTTATTGTTTGCATTGGTTCTCGAACCACTGGCGGCGTGGATAAGATGGGACCCCATGGTTCGCGGTCTAAAATGGAGGGAGGAATGGGAAGATCGTATTTCTCGATGCGCGGACGATGTATTATTACATATCGCCTCGCCTATGAGATCACTGAATGCGATACTTAATATCTGCGCGGTGTATGGCTCCCTCTCTGGATATACTATCAATTGGGATAAGTCAGAGCTATACATATTACATGGACTACCACCACGTCTTCCGAGAGGCTGCAAGGTCCAAATAGTCAGGGAAAGTTTTAAGTATCTTGGTATATACATAACCTCCGACAGCTACACATTCCTAAGTCCCTCTGCAACAACTGAAACGTGATATTTGGCATTGGAAGGCACTTCCACTCACCCTGCTAGGTAGAGTGGCTCTTTTTAAAATGATGGCCCTGCCCAGATTTTGGCATGCCCTGCATAACACTCCCTATCCAGTCTCTAACTCATATTTTAGAGCAGTTAACTCGGAGGTGGCGGCTCTCCTATGGGACAGCAAACCGGCAAGAGTGGCAGCGCCTAAATTGGTAAGGAGCTTGTATGATGGTGGGATAACCCTCCCTGACATTAAAGCGTACTACTGGGCTTCGCAACTTACGGTCATTAATCAATGCCTTCATGTGCCGGACACAGACCCAGCCTACCACCTCGACAGAATGACTCTAGGGAAAGGCGGTGTCAATAGAGCGCTTTACAACACTTGGAAAGCCCATAACCTTATAGGCCCAGCATCACACACCATCCGCATCTGGCACACTGACAAACTTACGGAACACACACCCTTATGGGACACACGCAAACTTGGAACACTAGGCAATAGTAAAGGGTTTCAAAAGTGGGATCTGATCGGCATATCCTGATTGGGGGGAACAACCTTTACAACGCAACTTTTACAACGCACTACACTTACAACGCAATTTTTACAACGCAACATCCACTACAACGCATTCCATTACATCGCATGACACTACAACGCATTTTTAAAAACTACCTTTACAACACATTCCATTACATCGCATACTACCTTTACAACGCATACCATTGCAACGCATAATATTACACTACACTATCCAACACTTACCCTACTGTTGCACCCCCTGGAGTTAGAATAGTAATCTTTACCCCTATACTATCCAACACTTACCCTACTGTTGCACCCCCTGGAGTTAGAATAGTAATTTTTACCCCTATACTATCCAACACTTACCCTACTGTTGCACCCCCTGGAGTTAGAATAGTAATCTTTACCCCTATACTATCCAACACTTACCCTACTGTTGCACCCCCTGGAGTTAGAATAGTAATTTTTACCCCTATACTATCCAACACTTACCCTACTGTTGCACCCCCTGGAGTTAGAATAGTAATTTTTACCCCTATACTATCCAACACTTACCCTACTGTTGCACCCCCTGGAGTTAGAATAGTAATTTTTACCCCTATACTATCCAACACTTACCCTACTGTTGCGCCCCCTGGAGTTAGAATAGTAATTTTTACCCTTATACTATCCAACACTTACCCTACTGTTGCACCCCCTGGAGTTAGAATAGTAATTTTTACCCCTATACTATCCAACACTTACCCTACTGTTGCACCCCCTGGAGTTAGAATGGTAATTTTTACCCCTATACTATCCAACACTTACCTTAAATGCAATGTAATATTATGCGTTGTAATGGTATGCGTTGTAAAGGTAGTATGCGATGTAATGGAATGCGTTGTAAAGGTAGTTTTTAAAAATGCGTTGTAGTGTCATGCGATGTAATGGAATGCGTTGTAGTGGATGTTGCGTTGTAAAAATTGCGTTGTAAGTGCATGCGTTGTAAAAGTATGCGTTGTAACATCATACATCCCCTGATTGGGGATCTTTGGCATAAAGGGAAATTCGTCAGCTTCACTCATCTGCAGGAACAGTACTCAATGGCTCCAGGTGAACGGTTCAGATACTTGCAAATTTAACACGCGATTGAGACAGCCCTCCCCGCAGCAGAGACGCTTCCGGAATCCTCCCCCTTAGAGGACCGATTACTTACCGACTATCTCCACAAAAAAGCGACTTCACTGACATATAAAAAAATCATTAACAACCTACCGGACCCACTCGCCCGACTCAGGGAACTTTGGTCGTCCGAAGTGGGAGATATGGACGACCCTGACTGTCGCGAGGCGCTTGCCTAGCCAAGAGAAGTGGCAATCTCCTCCAGACTGCGACTGGTGCAGTTTAAAATATTATACAGGACCTATTACACACAGATGGTATTACACAAGATGGGAAGGGCCCCGGACCCAAGCTGTCTGCGTCTGCGGGGACATAGATACCTATTATCACACCTTATGGGAATACCCCAAACTTGCGCCATACTGGGAGGAAGTGGTAAGAGCAATAGCAGATGTCACCGAGAAACAGGCTCTACTTGAGCCTCAGTGCTGTATCCTTAATGTGTGGGGTCCGACAGATCTTACCCACGCTGAACGCCTATGGGCTACGACTGGCATGATAATAGCTAAACGGACATAGCGCAAAAATGGGGAGTGGGGACAGTACTGATTCAGCGCGAGACCGGGGAAAAGGGGGGAGCAAATATATACAACTACCGTCCCTGCGTCGCAGACCCATCGTCACACTAACTCACTCACACACGCAGTCATTGGTGGGGCCCATAACACCAACACTCACACATCTCCATTCACGAGTCTGCACACAGGAGGGATGAATAATTCAAGCGCTGGACATGTGAGGGAGTGCCTTATTAGTTACCTATAGGGAAAAAAAGTTATTTTACAGAATATACATTAGCATTCGCCACCTATAAATTCCTAATCCTAAACATCAAGGCACTCCACCACTTGGTTGACGGACCAATTAGTTGGATTGGTTGATGGTGATTTAGAACCAGCTAAAACACATTTAAGACTCAGAATCCTTTATTCTTTTCATTGAAAAACCACAAACTCGTAATTTCTGTTAATCAAATATCTTTTATCTAAATATTGTTTGCAATTAATATTAGCATTTTTCGCTTAATCAAAAGTTTAGAGTTTAGCTCAATTTGCATGACATTATATTTAACTATTCTTGCTATCTGGATTTTTCTGTAATTCATTTGGCTCTGCACAACCGAATTTAGCCGTTGATTGTCCAAATAAAGGAGGCCAAAGCTCAACGTCCGAAAGTTCTTATTCAGCACGTTACAGTCCCAAAGATCTTCAAAGGACCAGAAATCGTGCAAGCATCTGTCATCGCCTGTGCAGTCATCCAAACCGCCGAATGCCAGCCCCTTCCTATTCTACTACTCTTTTTATAATACATTTCGGGATAACATGAAACATTTTTAGGCGACGAAAGACGGTGATTGGCTGATTGGAAACGTTTGATTTTACATCAGTGGATGTTCTCATGGATTTTGCTGGTTCATTTCCGTAGTTCATGTTGCCCTTATGCAACAATGTTTAAGGTTTGCTTGCATGTCCCAATTGTTCATTTATACCAGTTTTTGCTGACTAAAGTTTGGCAGTCCACCAAGTTCCTATCCTTGACCAGGAACACTGTGCCTTAGGTTATTTGGAGGTTTACGGAGCCATCCGAGTCTGCGCAGTAGGCATCGCTCTCATGAGACAGTGGACACTTCTGAACTCCATTTCGGACGCCATTTTTAGGTAGGCCCAAATGTCAACTTAAGCGAAACAAACACAAAAGAATAATTAATACAAAGAAATGAAGATTCTAATGTTAAGCCCTCACTAATCCCTTTATGTATTAGTATTTTCCTAGCTTATAGCGACATTTAAAGCAATAATATTCACCTTTTCGGTCCAAAAACGGGAACGCAAACATCACAAAAGCAACATAAATCATGCGATATCCTATTACCACATGTTCTGGTATAATATCACAGATGGATTTGGTACAATGGGACAACATGATACAATGATTTTATTTATTTTTCTCAAGTCTTGCACTATTCTAAAAGTTCTGTTAGGCTTTTTCAGACCCATAATTGGTGAATTACATGGACTGCTCATTATTTCCTTCAAAATACCTTGTTCAATCATTTTGTCTATCATAGGAGTGACTCCTGCAATTATTTTGGTTGTCAATTTGTACTGTGGAATATTTGGGTAACTTACTCCTTCTTTTACAGTAATTTTTACGGGATCTACATTTTTCATTAATCCCACATCTTCTCCTGTGAAATCCCACACCTCCGTTTTTACTGTTTTTTTCAATTCTTGAGGCAATTCCTCGGGGTCAAATACAGCAAATGCCTCGGTAATTTCAGGTTCCATATTAGCTATGGTCATTTTGTACAGTACATCCTCATCAGGAGTCTCAAAAGCTATTCCATCAGGAGTACAGAATATTGTGCAGTTCATTTTGCACAGCAAATCTCTCCCTTACAAATTTACAGGGCTTGAATCGCACACGACAAAATGGTGCATTTCAGAAAATTTCCCTATTTTAACTTTAACTGGTTCAGTGAGATATGTTTTTATCTGTCTGTTGGATACTCCAATTACTTGGATTGTATCATCCGAGAGAGGAAGATTTTTGACATCAGCTGACCTAACAGTTGAACGAGTAGCACCAGTATCTACTAGGAAAGTAATGTTTTCGTCATTTACTTTTCCATCCACAAAAGGGCCTGTCTGGTCTACTTCTAGAGTTGCGCCAAGTACGCACTCTTCTTCTTCCCCTCGGCACCGTCAATAGCTTTCTTCTGACTCACTCTCATCGTGTTGTAGCCAATACTGCGAAACAGCACTAGCGCACAGCATCTTAGTTACCTGTTCTTCGTTCCTGTCTTATTACTGTATTTCGGAGGATTTACGCTCTGTAGAAAAGGCGGTTTTGGCACCTGACACTGTTGGGCAACAACCTGCTGCTGTCGCTGCGGTTGACAACTCACCTCATTCTGCACCTGTCGATTCAATGATGCATTATCACCATTAGCACTAGGGGGAAATTTACACTCGGTTCTCCAATGCCCTATTCTTCCGCAATTATGACATGGCCGCTTCTTTTTTGCTTCTTCTATACTAATCTATCCTTTTCCTTTCCCAAGGTTGGGTTTTTGTTTCATACTCGTACCATTTGCCTGTTCAAACAATTGAGCTTCCTGTCTTTCTGCCACCTTTAATTGGGCCCACTTAGCCTTTTCTTTTAATTTACGCTGTTTTGCTTCAATTTCATCACTAAAATATTTTGCATGTCTCAGTACTTCATCTATCTTTTTATTTTGCCAATCCACTGTATGCTGTTTAATCATTTCCCTTACTTCAGGTCGCAACCCATACACAAATCGATATACAAAATGACTCAAATCCTTTTCACTCAAATTTTTATCACCACTGTATTGCTTAAAAGCAAATAACAACCTCTCATAATAAGCATGTACAGACTCTTTCACTTCTTGATGAGTTCTATCAATTTTTACCCAATCAGTTTCTTTAGGAGGCACTTTATATTTCAGAAAGGTAACTACTTGTTCATATTTTCTCATTACTTCTGGATCAGGAGCACCTGTTTTTGGATCTCTAGGGAATTCTTGAGTAGGCCAACCTATTGTAATTTTACATTCTGCACATAGGTCTGCTGGTACAATTATGTCAAATAAACTATTCAAATCAATCCATAGTACTTTTGATAGTTGTATAAACCTGTCTACCTGCCTGTACCATTCAACCGGCTTCTCACGCAAGCGAGGAAAGTCATTAGTGAATGATAAAATGTCTTGTCTGATCCAGGGGACATGCACATAGCCTCCGCATGGAATTTCTCTCATGGGACATTCAGATACCACTTTTTCTTTTTCTCTTACTGGGTAAGCTGCAAACGGTTTGTCTGTCGTATCGTTTTCGAAACCATCTACTTTTCCATTTATCTACATCGCCCCATTTTCTCAGTAAAATAATTAAATTTTTAATCTGAGTTGTTCGTCTTGCAATATTCAAATTTTCAATGTCTTTTCCAGAAAAGTCTACTCTGTATGGTTTTTGTAATGACTTTACCTTTTTAAAGTCAATACCCATTTCATTTGCTAATCTTTCATGTAAATTTCTTGCTCTCCATGTTATACTTTTGCATAGAAACATTAATTCTTCATCCTGATAGGCTTTTAACTTTTCTGTGGGAATAGTCCCTACTATTAATTCTTCTAAAACTATTTTTAATTTGGACACATCTAAAGGTCGAGGTTCAGCATCTTTTTGCTGTAAACTCCTTAACCATTCACTCAATTCATCAGAAGTAGGACCTACAGGAATCATTTCATTTTGTGTTTGTTCTAAACTTTTTGGTGACCCTGGTACTGAAATGAAGATTCTAATGTTAAACCCTCACTAATCCCTTTATGTATTAGTATTTTCCTAGCTTATAGCGACATTTGAAGCAATAATATTCACCTTTTCGGTCCAAAACAGGAACGCATACATCACAAAAGCAACATAAATCTTGTGATATCCTATTACCACATGTTCTACTATTAATATGCGTACGTATTTTAGTTATTAGAGTTATTTTGCCATGCAAATAGCAATAAGTCCCACGTGTAATTGGTGTTTACGAAATTTGCAAAAGGTTGAATAAGTATTACATAGCACACCGTTAGTCAAATTAAAATATAAGTAGGTTAAATAATTAGTATTTTCATGCAAAATAGAGGAGGTATACAAAATTTTGCTCTACCTGCTCCATTAGTACCAACAATAACGCAGTGGAGTAGAGACATGGATATGGCCATGGTAGCAGAGAAGGCCATATTTATAAATAGGAAATGCCCCCGCAAATGGGCTAGGGTGTGGGGAAAGTGGAACGTGCACAGAGGGAACATCTGTTCCCGCCCAGAAGATGATAGTGACTCGGATGATGACATGTAAAGTTGCGGAATTAAATATGTACCAAGGCAGAAATGCTTAACGAGTGACTGAATAGAAATAACTTTGCGATTGTACAAATAGCACATGAGATCTGTACTGTTGTATTATTAACTTTAATTAAAAAATTTAAAGATTTAAAAAAAAAAAAAGAAAAGGCTTGGGTGTTTCCCAAAGATGGATTAGCCCCAGGGTGGTCAGACTTGTTTAGAGATATTTTGCAGCCGATAGTGATGTTTTGTGTTGTAACTCTAACCACAGGCGCCAGTTAAGGGTTCCTGGTCCAGATTTTCGTACCTTGCCTCAAAAGATGATCCTTGTCTTGCCAGGATCTGCTTTTGAACATCAAACTCAAGCCTGATTTGTGCAGGAGAGACATATTTTGGCAGACCAAAGATTATTCTGTATGCTGTTGCAACCATCTTATCTAGTAGCTTGGAGTCACTGCCCCTCTGTGCCTCACTCCCATAAGATATTGTGGGTAAGAGTTTTGCCTGAATTACTTCAGCTACTGGGAGGAGTGATGGGACCACTCAGTTTAAAGTTGAGGGTTCTTAGTGAGACTGCCAGAGCTGTTCCCTTCCTCCTAATTGAGTCCCTTTGAGCAGTGAAGTGGCTGCCTTTATCTATGACCACTCCTAGGTACTTATATTCTTGTGCAGAATCTATGTGGGTGTGTCCCAGAACCAGGCCGATGTTGTCTTTAAGTTGTTTTGAATTGTCAAGGTCTTAGTTTTCTCCAGATTGATGTTTAGACTGTTAGCTTCGGAGTATTCAAATGTAGTAGTAAGGCGATGCTGGAAACCCACCTTAGTCTGGCTAATTAAGACTAAGTCGTCTGCGTAGAGTAGACATGGTAACGCTAGGTTCCCTAACCTTGGGGCATGTGAATTACTAGCGTTTAGTAATGGGACAGATTAAATAGGGTCGTGCCAGCACAAAGCCTTGCTTGAGACCTTTTGCTGTTGGTATCCGTCTCGAAAGGGACCCATCGCCCAGTTTTTTTTAGATTGAAGTGTGAGGTGCCAATTACGATCCGGTAAAAACCGGCTACGAACCGTCGGACGGAGCATATTCTCCGTCCGACGCGTACCCGGTCGTAAAAATATACAAACATGGAATTACGATTCGCACGGGAACACCATTTCCGTACGAATCGTAAAAAACCCCGACCGAACAAAATAAACCTACAAATGCGATCCGGGAAAGCGCCGACCTGACGTCGGGACGCTCGCAGCCTGCCATTCACGGACCAGGAATTACGATTCGCACCGACTTCATCCCGCACGGTGATTATTTTCCGGCTGCCAAAACCTGCCGGGAAATCAGGACGACGCGAACAAGGACTACCAGTACGCGACGGACAGACAGGACGACGCAAACAAGGAGGACCAGTACGCGACGGACACACAGGACGACGCGAACAAGGAGTACCAGTACGCGACGGACACACAGGACGACGCGAACAAGGAGGACCAGTACGCGACGGACAGACAGGACGACGCGAACAAGGAGGACCAGTACGCGACGGACAGACATGGACCCGAACCTACGTGTCATCCCGGCCCTCATAGCAGTCGACCTCCTGTACAGGTTCCGACGCAGACGCCGCAGAAGGTCAGAACAACTAAGGTAGGGGGGAAAGTGGGGTGGGATGGGGGTGGCAGGACCAGGGCAGGCCACAAACCCCCCACCAAAGTCACACAGCACACATGCCCTGGACATAGCTGACTCCCATGCCCTGGTCACTACGAGGGGGTGGGGGCGTGTCCAGCTAAGCCAGCGAGTGCCTTTTTATTTTGCCAATCCACTGTATGCTGTTTAATCATTTCCCTTACTTCAGGTCGCAACCCATACACAAATCGATATACAAAATGACTCAAATCCTTTTCACTCAAATTTTTATCACCACTGTATTGCTTAAAAGCAAATAACAACCTCTCATAATAAGCATGTACAGACTCTTTCACTTCTTGATGAGTTCTATCAATTTTTACCCAATCAGTTTCTTTAGGAGGCACTTTATATTTCAGAAAGGTAACTACTTGTTCATATTTTCTCATTACTTCTGGATCAGGAGCACCTGTTTTTGGATCTCTAGGGAATTCTTGAGTAGGCCAACCTATTGTAATTTTACATTCTGCACATAGGTCTGCTGGTACAATTATGTCAAATAAACTATTCAAATCAATCCATAGTACTTTTGATAGTTGTATAAACCTGTCTACCTGCCTGTACCATTCAACCGGCTTCTCACGCAAGCGAGGAAAGTCATTAGTGAATGATAAAATGTCTTGTCTGATCCAGGGGACATGCACATAGCCTCCGCATGGAATTTCTCTCATGGGACATTCAGTTACCACTTTTTCTTTTTCTCTTACTGGGTAAGCTGCAAACGGTTTGTCTGTCGTATCGTTTTCGAAACCATCTACTTTTCCATTTATCTACATCGCCCCATTTTCTCAGTAAAATAATTAAATTTTTAATCTGAGTTGTTCGTCTTGCAATATTCAAATTTTCAATGTCTTTTCCAGAAAAGTCTACTCTGTATGGTTTTTGTAATGACTTTACCTTTTTAAAGTCAATACCCATTTCATTTGCTAATCTTTCATGTAAATTTCTTGCTCTCCATGTTATACTTTTGCATAGAAACATTAATTCTTCATCCTGATAGGCTTTTAACTTTTCTGTGGGAATAGTCCCTACTATTAATTCTTCTAAAACTATTTTTAATTTGGACACATCTAAAGGTCGAGGTTCAGCATCTTTTTGCTGTAAACTCCTTAACCATTCACTCAATTCATCAGAAGTAGGACCTACAGGAATCATTTCATTTTGTGTTTGTTCTAAACTTTTTGGTGACCCTGGTACTGATTCTGTACCGCTTGTTCCCAAGGATTTTCTCTTGAACCTCTTCTTGGCGTTTCGGTTTGTTTATTACTGTCATAAGGAATCGTCAGACAATGCTCACTATCCTTTTGTTTATCAAAAATTGGCATTACAGGTCCTATTGTTACAGGAACAGTTACAGCTTCCATGTTTTTAGTCAATTCCCTAATCTTTTCAGTTAACTCTAAAGTAGTTCTTGCCAATTCAGCTGAATTTTCATTTGCTATTTTACTAGGTTGTATATTTTCTGCTTCTCTGAACTCCATTTCGGACCCCATTTTTAGGTAGGCCCAAATGTCAACTTAAGTGAAACAAACACAAAAGAATAATTAATACAAAGAAATGAAGATTCTAATGTTAAACCCTCACTAATCCCTTTATGTATTAGTATTTTCCTAGCTTATAGCGACATTTGAAGCAATAATATTCACCTTTTCGGTCCAAAACAGGAACGCATACATCACAAAAGCAACATAAATCTTGTGATATCCTATTACCACATGTTCTACTATTAATATGCGTACGTATTTTAGTTATTAGAGTTATTTTGCCATGCAAATAGCAATAAGTCCCACGTGTAATTGGTGTTTACGAAATTTGCAAAAGGTTGAATAAGTATTACATAGCACACCGTTAGTCAAATTATAATATAAGTAGGTTAAATAATTAGTATTTTCATGCAAAATAGAGGAGGTATACAAAATTTTGCTCTACCTGCTCCATTAGTACCAACAATAACGCAGTGGAGTAGAGACATGGATATGGCCATGGTAGCAGAGAAGGCCATATTTATAAATAGGAAATGCCCCCGCAAATGGGCTAGGGTGTGGGGAAAGTGGAACGTGCACAGAGGGAACATCTGTTCCCGCCCAGAAGATGATAGTGACTCGGATGATGACATGTAAAGTTGCGGAATTAAATATGTACCAAGGCAGAAATGCTTAACGAGTGACTGAATAGAAATAACTTTGCGATTGTACAAATAGCACATGAGATCTGTACTGTTGTATTATTAACTTTAATTAAAAAATTTAAAGATTTAAAAAAAAAAAAAGAAAAGGCTTGGGTGTTTCCCAAAGATGGATTAGCCCCAGGGTGGTCAGACTTGTTTAGAGATATTTTGCAGCCGATAGTGATGTTTTGTGTTGTAACTCTAACCACAGGCGCCAGTTAAGGGTTCCTGGTCCAGATTTTCGTACCTTGCCTCAAAAGATGATCCTTGTCTTGCCAGGATCTGCTTTTGAACATCAAACTCAAGCCTGATTTGTGCAGGAGAGACATATTTTGGCAGACCAAAGATTATTCTGTATGCTGTTGCAACCATCTTATCTAGTAGCTTGGAGTCACTGCCCCTCTGTGCCTCACTCCCATAAGATATTGTGGGTAAGAGTTTTGCCTGAATTACTTCAGCTACTGGGAGGAGTGATGGGACCACTCAGTTTAAAGTTGAGGGTTCTTAGTGAGACTGCCAGAGCTGTTCCCTTCCTCCTAATTGAGTCCCTTTGAGCAGTGAAGTGGCTGCCTTTATCTATGACCACTCCTAGGTACTTATATTCTTGTGCAGAATCTATGTGGGTGTGTCCCAGAACCAGGCCGATGTTGTCTTTAAGTTGTTTTGAATTGTCAAGGTCTTAGTTTTCTCCAGATTGATGTTTAGACTGTTAGCTTCGGAGTATTCAAATGTAGTAGTAAGGCGATGCTGGAAACCCACCTTAGTCTGGCTAATTAAGACTAAGTCGTCTGCGTAGAGTAGACATGGTAACGCTAGGTTCCCTAACCTTGGGGCATGTGAATTACTAGCGTTTAGTAATGGGACAGATTAAATAGGGTCGTGCCAGCACAAAGCCTTGCTTGAGACCTTTTGCTGTTGGTATCCGTCTCGAAAGGGACCCATCGCCCAGTTTTTTTTAGATTGAAGTGTGAGGTGCCAATTACGATCCGGTAAAAACCGGCTACGAACCGTCGGACGGAGCATATTCTCCGTCCGACGCGTACCCGGTCGTAAAAATATACAAACATGGAATTACGATTCGCACGGGAACACCATTTCCGTACGAATCGTAAAAAACCCCGACCGAACAAAATAAACCTACAAATGCGATCCGGGAAAGCGCCGACCTGACGTCGGGACGCTCGCAGCCTGCCATTCACGGACCAGGAATTACGATTCGCACCGACGTCATCCCGCACGGTGATTATTTTCCGGCTGCCAAAACCTGCCGGGAAATCAGGACGACGCGAACAAGGACTACCAGTACGCGACGGACAGACAGGACGACGCAAACAAGGAGGACCAGTACGCGACGGACACACAGGACGACGCGAACAAGGAGTACCAGTACGCGACGGACACACAGGACGACGCGAACAAGGAGGACCAGTACGCGACGGACAGACAGGACGACGCGAACAAGGAGGACCAGTACGCGACGGACAGACATGGACCCGAACCTACGTGTCATCCCGGCCCTCATAGCAGTCGACCTCCTGTACAGGTTCCGACGCAGACGCCGCAGAAGGTCAGAACAACTAAGGTAGGGGGGAAAGTGGGGTGGGATGGGGGTGGCAGGACCAGGGCAGGCCACAAACCCCCCACCAAAGTCACACAGCACACATGCCCTGGACATACCTGACTCCCATGCCCTGGTCACTACGAGGGGGTGGGGGCGTGTCCAGCTAAGCCAGCGACTGCCACAACGGAAGTCCGTCACGACGCGAACCGGCAACACAACAGACAGGTACGTCCCGTACCCACGCCTGAAGAGCGTGGGTACGAGTCGTACCACGCCCACACCCACGTCACCCCAACAATGGCGGGACGGCTCGTACCCACGTGGCAAAGGCCTGGGTACGGCCCGCACAAGCATTCCATAGCATGGGTACGGATATGTACGGACCGTACCCCCACCCCCGTATGCATGGAGCGTACCCCCCACCCCAACAGTGTACGTACGACCCGTACCCTCACCCGCGTACGTATGGAGCGTACCCCCACCCCAACAGTGTAAGTACGACCCCTACCCCCACCCGCGTACGCATGGAGCGTACCCCCACCCCAACAGTGTAACTACGACCCCTACCCCCACCCACGTACGCATGGAGCGTACCCCCACCCCAACAGTGTAACTACGACCCCTACCCCCACCCGCGTACGTATGGAGCGTACCCCCACCCCAACAGTGTAAGTATGACCCCTACCCCCACCCGCGTACGCGTGGAGCGTACCCCCACCCCAACAGTGTAAGTACGACCCCTACCCCCACCCGCGTACGTATGGAGCGTACCCCCACCCCAACAGTGTAAGTACGACCCCTACCCCCACCCGCGTACGTATGGAGCGTACCCCCACCCCAACAGTGTAAGTACGACCCCTACCCCCACCCGTGTACGTATGGAGCATACCCCCACCCCAACAGTGTAAGTACGACCCCTACCCCCACCCGCGTATGTATGGAGCGTACCCCCACCCCAACAGTGTAAGTACGACCCCTACCCCCACCTCGAATGCATGGAGCGTACCCCCACCCCAACAGTGTAAGTACGACACGTACCCCCACCTCGAATGCATGGAGCGTACCCACATCCGTGCATGTCATGAGCGTACATATTGTGAAATTGGAGAGGTGGGTGCAGAGTCCTCCCAGCAGTGCCCTGAGACAGGAGGGGTGGGTGCAGAGTCCTCCCAGCAGTGCCCTGAGACAGGAGGGGTGTGTGCAGAGTCCTCCCAGCAGTGCCCAGAGACAGGAGGGGTGGGTGCAGAGTCCTCCCAGCAGTGCCCTGAGACAGGAGGGGTGGGTGCAGAGTCCTCCCAGCAGTGCCCAGACACAGGAGGGGTGTGTGCAGAGTCCTCCCAGCAGTGCCCTGAGACAGGAGGGGTGTGTGCAGAGTCCTCCCAGCAGTGCCCAGAGACAGGAGGGGTGGGTGCAGAGTCCTCCCAGCAGTGCCCTGAGACAGGAGGGGTGTGTGCAGAGACCTCCCAGCAGTGCCCAGACACAGGAGGGGTGGGTGCCTGTAGGAAGGTGGATATCTGACTATGGTTACCCCCAAATTTTTGCCTAGTGTCTAGCTGGTATTTCGACTTAGTTGGCCTGAGATCCTGCTATTCAGGATCTCAGCCTGGCTGTTCTCTCTTTAAAATGGACTCCATGTACCCTAGGTACATACCCAATTGGTTGGATCACCCTGTCAGCCCCTGTACCAGTGTACACTAGGTACCCAGGGCATTGGTGTACCCAAGGCCTGCCAGGGGCTGAAGCATGTATTATGCCACCCCAGGCTTGGCCTAACAATTTGACACAACTGGCTGATCACTCAGCTGGGGTAAGTTGGTGTAATCACCTCTTACTAAGGTGTAGTATACCTATACCTAACCTTAAATGGGACACCTGGTAACCTATAAGTCACTCCTATGGCAGGCCTTAACAATCCTGAAGGCAGAGTGCTTGGTTCCATGTGAGATGGTGCTCTGGCATGAGCTGAGCCTGTCTGCAGTGGTCGGAACAACTTCCTTCTACTGTTTCCAGATATCGTCATACCAT
Organism: Triturus cristatus; assembly: GCF_964204655.1. Classification (NCBI taxonomy): domain Eukaryota; kingdom Metazoa; phylum Chordata; class Amphibia; order Caudata; family Salamandridae; genus Triturus; species Triturus cristatus. Next base: position 845,561,579 of record NC_140586.1, on the reverse strand, counting down.
ATACTCTTAAGTGCATTATGAACCTCGCGGTTAAATGCTATCTTTGGTTTGGCTTTATCAAAACATGTCGAGTAAGGTGTCATACGAATTGGAATACTAACCCCTCGCCAATTCTGGTGACGGGGTTAGCATTCCACCCTTCTAGAGGGACACGACATGTACAGTACCTGAAACCCGGGTAAAATCAGACATAGCCTCAGCTCCACAAAATGGATGCTGCCACCACAGACACAAGTCTGCCCTCCTGCTGCTGGGAGTCCTTCCAGCTTGGGAGGTGTGGACAAAGGGTTTCCTGCCAGGGGAGGTGCATGCACCACCCCAGACAGGATTTTGTGTATTGGTCAGGTAGGGCTTGAAAGAAACCAGACATGCCTGTGGCTCACAAGGGGCCTCGGTGCATATGCCAGTTCAAACCGGTCCTGGGGCACACCAGTCCCGGGCCTGGGGCGAGCTGGACAAAGGATTGGGGGTGTAACCACCCCCCTTCCTGGTCCCACCCATAGGGAGGGACCTAGCAGGTAGTCCGGCCCCTAGAATCCGCTTAAAGGTAGGAGCTGTGTCCTAAGACTTCAGACATCCTGGAATCAACTTAAAACTAAGAAGAAGACGGGAACTTCGACGCTCTGCTGCACAGAGGACTGAAGCCAATCTCCCCTGTGGTCAGGGAGTGACCACCTTGCTAACGCAAGCACCATCCAGCGAATCAACGTCTGCTTTGCCGCCGCCTCCCGCCGGAGCCCGAGCCCAGAGACTGACAAGACCTGGACCTCCAGACCTCTCACCGCCCGATCCACAGTCCCTGAAAAGAGGAGACCCGTGGAGGCACCGAGACACATGGAGCCAGCCATCTTGAAACGACCACAACAAGCTGACAAGTGCAACAACCGAGGCTCCCTCCAAGTTGTGCTTTGGGATCTGAGAAGCCCAACCCTCGAGCAGCATCTGCACCAAAGGTGAGCCCTCCAGCATCTCCACGATCTGCGTGGGGCCCTTCTGCATTTTGCCACTCAACGCGCCTAACCGGTTGCTGGCCCGCTGGCTAGTAGCCATCTTGGCGACAAACTCTACGAAATACACCGCTGGTCTGGTTGCTCCAGACTGGCCCTTGCTCCCCTCCAAAGGAGCAATCCTTCTGACCTTGCTGGTCAGAACCATCAGCTTATTTCATCTCCTACAACAATTGCTTTTGCCAAGGCTTGTTTGCTTCGATCAAGTCGCCGACACCGCCGACAGCGAGAGCCTACGTGGGACAGCTCGTGAACCGACTCCTGGACGTCGTCGACCTCCAGGGACCACGTGGCTGCAGAGACAAGCTACACCTTTCTTCCTGTTTGCACCCGACATTGCCTGGTACCCACCTGGTGCCACGCTGGTCACTGGCTAGTGACTGTGAACACTGTCCCCTCTGCTTACAGGTCTTCAACATCCCCGATCCACTCTTGGATCCACTGCATCTCTCCCGGACCGACCGCCTGCAGCATCTTTGTCTTCAGGCTCCACGGAACAGATAGAAGAAACCCGACGCACTTCGAGGCCTATGCACCCGCTTCCTGTGGGTGAGGTAAAGCTGGCACACCTGTGCCCAAGTGTAGTATTACATCTCTAGTGCCTGTGTTCCAAATCTTGAGTTCCTAGTCCATCCGGAAGATCCTCTTTGCAGTAACTTTGTACTTTTTACGCACCCATTGAAACCCATGGGAGCACGCGTGTGACTATTTGCTCTGCACACGCCACCCGTGGACCTCCTGGTCACTAACTGAAGTTAGCTCCTTGTAGGCCTAGCGATTCTAGAGGCCCTAGGCCTTTTCCCTTTCCTGTTCGTGGTACTTATACCACTATTTTAGTATATGGTTTGAGCGGCCACCAGGGCCTATCCATATAAAGTGCAACTTCTGTGTATTCTACTGTAATCTTGTTTGACGATTTGTGCTCCTGTGCTCATAAAGAGACTAGGGGTTACTTTGAGAAATAAATACATATATATTTTGAATATATATCTGTGTGGTGTCCTTTCATTGGTATAAAAGGGGGTTACATTTGGTAAAACAGCTGGCTTAATACGCTTCACGAGTTTAGCCTCAAAGACTGCTTAGCCTACGCTACCACTAGGGCAGCTAGTCCGAAAAGGTTGACTTACAACCACACCATAAGGGTTGCTTGGCATGGTACAAGGTGATCACTTTAACTAGTGAGCATCATATACCAGGCCAACTTCTCACATTGGTGAGCAGCGGTTGGATTTGAGCTTGCTGTGTTTTACCATTATAATCTCTTGGTTACCAATTGAAAGATCACATAGGTACCTGTAGGTACATATAAAACAAGATTAGATATACATAAGTTCTACTGAACTTAGTTGTTGTAGAGCAAAGGGAGTAGCACACCCTGACTACAACTACTAGATAGGTTTAGTGGGTAAACCCAAGTGTAGGTAGATTGCAACACATCCACCCACACTTAAGAGCAATGGCCGGGGCAGAGGGGTCCACTGTACCCATCTCTGTTGAGTGACCCCCAGAGGGCACCATCCAGCTTTGCTACCCTTAACCAGAATGAGCTCAGGCATTTGGCAACTCTTAGAGGCCTTAAACAGCCCAAGAACCCTACCTCTGCTGAGCTCAGAGAACTCTTGCAAAATGATGAGAATCAGAGAGAACTCAGGAAAGCTTCCCAGTTAGCCCCCTTAGGGTCAGGAACAGGAGGCCCCCCTTCTGAAGATGCTACAGAGGTACCCAGTTCCAATAGCCATCCCTTAGATGAGAATCATACTACAGGGGAGGAAAGTGGTGAGGATACAGAAAGTAGTGAGGATGAAGGGAGAACTAGCCCAGTGCCAAGTGTTATACTTGGCCCAGCTAAACTAAGGCTATTGGGGATTGACAGTGGGTTTACCCCATTGGATCTCCCCAGTGGACTTAACACAGGGCTTGGGAGGCAAAGGAATCGCTCAGGTGACTCCAATGCTTCCCATGGCTCTAGAGGCTCTCAAGGTCACTCCAGGAAAAGGATGACCACCCCTCAGAGGAGGGAACACGAGGCCAGAATGCAGGAAGCCCAGCTGAGGATCAGGAAGCAGGAGCTAGAAGTAGCCCTGATGGAAGAAAAACTGAGGAAGGCTAGGCAACCTAGAGAGAGTGGGTCTATACCCACTGGTGGCAGCATTGTCCCTAAGGACAAAGATAGGGTCTTTGATAATAGGAACCTGTCTAAGGTTGTGCCCCCCTACAAAAGTGGGGATGACATCCACAAATGGATAACTGCTCTTGAGAGAGCCTGCAAAGTATAGCAGGTTCCTGAAGACCAGTGGGCAGCAATCCTCTGGCTCTTCTTTGAAGGAAGAGGCAGAGACAGACTCCTCACTGTTAGAGAAGAGGATGTCAGAAACTACAGAGTCCTGAAGAGTGTTCTGGTTGATGGGTTAGGCTTAACCACTGAACAGTACAGGTTAATGTTCAGAGACACCCAAAAGACACAGACTCAGGACTGGTCTGAATATGTTGAATGTGCCACTAAGGCTTTGGAGGGTTGGTTGCTGGGAAGTAAGGTATCTGATTATACAGGATTGTACAATTTGATGATGAGAGAACAGATTTTAAGTAACTGTCAAAACCAGCTCCTCCATCAACACCTGGTAGACTCAGATTTGACCTCTCCCCAAGAATTGGGAAAGAGGGCAGATAAATGGGTCAGGACCAGGATCAGGCCTAAGAATCAGGGTGGTGACCAAAAGAAAGATACCACCAAACCTCAAGAGAAGGGAGGGGATAAGGCAAAAGAGAAATCTTCCTCAGGGCCCCAAAACTCCACACAGGGTGGTGGGTCCCAAGCTCCCTCCTCTACCACAGGTAAAAAGCCTTACTTTCATGAGTGTAAAACTCCTGGGCATTGGAAAACTGACAGCAGTTGCCCAAGGGCTACAAACAAAACTGTTCCTCCAATTACTCCTGTCACACCACCTATTACTGTCAGCAGTAATCCCCCAGGTGGTGGGAGTGCCCCCAAAAATTTGGGTGGGTTTACTTGGGGAACACAGGGGGACCCTGGCTTAGCCAATTCCCCTGCAGCAGATACTCTTGTCTGTGATGGTGGCATGGGGTTTGCCAACTTCACTGCCTGTCCCAACACTTTGGGTAGGTACAGACAGGAGCCCTACATCAATGGTACAAAAGCTGAGGCCTACAGAGACACTGGAGCTAGCATCACAATGGTGGCCCATTGGCTAGTTCCCTCTGAGCAGCTTTTGCCTGGTTTCTCCTACCAGGTGACCAACATTGATGGCAAACAGAACAGTCATCCCATAGCAGAGGTATGTCTCAGCTGGGGAGGTGTCACTGGCCCTAAAAGGGTGGCAGTGTCCCCAACCTTGCCTGTAGACTGCTTACTGGGGAATGACTTAGAACTCTCAGCTTGGGCTGGAGTTGAACAAGACACCCATTCTAAAATGGTAGGCCTTTCACAAAAGGGTAGTGGGGTTGTGCCATTCACAACCCCTGTCCAAATAGATTTCCTCCCTGGAAAGGTTGGAAGGGCGGTGGTAGCCACAGCCCAGGCACAGACAGACTTCCCTGTAGAGACTGGCAGAGCTGTGACAGTCACAGCTCAAACACAAACTGAGTGCCCCCCTGAAAAGGTTGGCAAGGCTGTAATGGTCTCAGCCTATACTCAGACTGACATAGGTGTAGTGAAGCCTGAAACTATGGATCACTCCACACAAACAGAGAGTAGTGGGGAGGAAGAAAAGTCTCCCTCTCCCCAGACATTAGGAAAAAGTCAGCCTCCTCAGGGAGCTGACCTCACCCCTTGTGAAGGAACTGCCCCAGAGGTAGCCAGGCCTGGCCTGGCAGAGCCTCTGATGTCAGTGGCCCCTTCCAAGGTGGGACCCAGTCTGGTGCAGGTAGCCTGCCTCTCTCTACCCTGCCTCAGTCAGCCCAGGGCTGCAGAGGTCAGGGAGGCCAGTGGACCCCAAGAGGGCCCCTGTCCACAAGAACCCCCCCATCAAAAGAATGAGGATTGCCTGGCTAGTAGCCCTAGTCAGGTGATGGGTAAAAACATTCCTGAGGGATCTCCTTTACAGGTAGTTAGGGACCTCCCCCAGAGGGATTCTGTTGGGTACAGGCAAACATGGGACCTTAGGGCCCCAGACCTGACCTGTCCCTCCAGTAAGCCCACAAAAGGGACCCAGCCTCCAGCTTTAGGTAGCCAGAGGCTGACCCTGAGAGCACAGTGCAACTCAGTTAAGGAAAGAAAGGCATCCATGGTGGAGGGGGATTGGAGGAAGGTGAGGCCTCACTTTGAGGACACTCACTTCAGTACTCCATCTCAACACCAGCCTTTTACTTTGCCAAGACACACCAAAGGTAGAGATTACCTATGGTGGAGACCCTCTGATACCCTTAGGGTGAGGGATTGCTTAGTGGACCATGAGACAGGGGGTAACCATGCCAGTGCTGGTTCCTCCTTATATGGCCACTTGGGCAATATAGGCTTACCTGGTCAAGGTCAGCCTTATCTCCCTTCGTTTGGGGGGGGTTGTGTAGGAAGGTGGATATCTGACTATGGTTACCCCCAAATTTTTGCCTAGTGTCTAGCTGGTATTTCGACTTAGTTGGCCTGAGATCCTGCTATTCAGGATCTCAGCCTGGCTGTTCTCTCTTTAAAATGGACTCCATGTACCCTAGGTACATACCCAATTGGTTGGATCACCCTGTCAGCCCCTGTACCAGTGTACACTAGGTACCCAGGGCATTGGTGTACCCAAGGCCTGCCAGGGGCTGAAGCATGTATTATGCCACCCCAGGCTTGGCCTAACAATTTGACACAACTGGCTGATCACTCAGCTGGGGTAAGTTGGTGTAATCACCTCTTACTAAGGTGTAGTATACCTATACCTAACCTTAAATGGGACACCTGGTAACCTATAAGTCACTCCTATGGCAGGCCTTAACAATCCTGAAGGCAGAGTGCTTGGTTCCATGTGAGATGGTGCTCTGGCATGAGCTGAGCCTGTCTGCAGTGGTCGGAACAACTTCCTTCTACTGTTTCCAGATATCGTCATACCATATACTCTTAAGTGCATTATGAACCTCGCGGTTAAATGCTATCTTTGGTTTGGCTTTATCAAAACATGTCGAGTAAGGTGTCATACGAATTGGAATACTAACCCCTCGCCAATTCTGGCGACGGGGTTAGCATTCCACCCTTCTAGAGGGACACGACATGTACAGTACCTGAAACCCGGGTAAAATCAGACATAGCCTCAGCTCCACAAAATGGATGCTGCCACCACAGACACAAGTCTGCCCTCCTGCTGCTGGGAGTCCTTCCAGCTTGGGAGGTGTGGACAAAGGGTTTCCTGCCAGGGGAGGTGCATGCACCACCCCAGACAGGATTTTGTGTATTGGTCAGGTAGGGCTTGAAAGAAACCAGACATGCCTGTGGCTCACAAGGGGCCTCGGTGCATATGCCAGTTCAAACCGGTCCTGGGGCACACCAGTCCCGGGCCTGGGGCGAGCTGGACAAAGGATTGGGGGTGTAACCACCCCCCTTCCTGGTCCCACCCATAGGGAGGGACCTAGCAGGTAGTCCGGCCCCTAGAATCCGCTTAAAGGTAGGAGCTGTGTCCTAAGACTTCAGACATCCTGGAATCAACTTAAAACTAAGAAGAAGACGGGAACTTCGACGCTCTGCTGCACAGAGGACTGAAGCCAATCTCCCCTGTGGTCAGGGAGTGACCACCTTGCTAACGCAAGCACCATCCAGCGAATCAACGTCTGCTTTGCCGCCGCCTCCCGCCGGAGCCCGAGCCCAGAGACTGACAAGACCTGGACCTCCAGACCTCTCACCGCCCGATTCACAGTCCCTGAAAAGAGGAGACCCGTGGAGGCACCGAGACACGTGGAGCCAGCCATCTTGAAACGACCACGACAAGCTGACAAGTGCAACAACCGAGGCTCCCTCCAAGTTGTGCTTTGGGATCTGAGAAGCCCAACCCTCGAGCAGCATCTGCACCAAAGGTGAGCCCTCCAGCATCTCCACGATCTGCGTGGGGCCCTTCTGCATTTTGCCACTCGACGCGCCTAACCGGTTGCTGGCCCGCTGGCTAGTAGCCATCTTGGCGACGAACTCTACGAAATACACCGCTGGTCTGGTTGCTCCAGACTGGCCCTTGCTCCCCTCCAAAGGAGCAATCCTTCTGACCTTGCTGGTCAGAACCATCAGCTTATTTCATCTCCTACAACAATTGCTTTTGCCAAGGCTTGTTTGCTTCGATCAAGTCGCCGACACCGCCGACAGCGAGAGCCTACGTGGGACAGCTCGTGAACCGACTCCTGGACGTCGTCGACCTCCAGGGACCACGTGGCTGCAGAGACAAGCTACACCTTTCTTCCTGTTTGCACCCGACATTGCCTGGTACCCACCTGGTGCCACGCTGGTCACTGGCTAGTGACTGTGAACACTGTCCCCTCTGCTTACAGATCTTCAACATCCCCGATCCACTCTTGGATCCACTGCATCTCTCCCGGACCGACCGCCTGCAGCATCTTTGTCTTCAGGCTCCACGGAACAGATAGAAGAAACCCGACGCACTTCGAGGCCTATGCACCCGCTTCCTGTGGGTGAGGTAAAGCTGGCACACCTGTGCCCAAGTGTAGTATTACATCTCTAGTGCCTGTGTTCCAAATCTTGAGTTCCTAGTCCATCCGGAAGATCCTCTTTGCAGTAACTTTGTACTTTTTACGCACCCATTGAAACCTATGGGAGCACGCGTGTGACTATTTGCTCTGCACACGCCACCCGTGGACCTCCTGGTCACTAACTGAAGTTAGCTCCTTGTAGGCCTAGCGATTCTAGAGGCCCTAGGCCTTTTCCCTTTCCTGTTCGTGGTACTTATACCACTATTTTAGTATATGGTTTGAGCGGCCACCAGGGCCTATCCATATAAAGTGCAACTTCTGTGTATTCTACTGTAATCTTGTTTGACGATTTGTGCTCCTGTGCTCATAAAGAGACTAGGGGTTACTTTGAGAAATAAATACATATATATTTTGAATATATATCTGTGTGGTGTCCTTTCATTGGTATAAAAGGGGGTTACATTTGGTAAAACAGCTGGCTTAACACGCTTCACGAGTTTAGCCTCAAAGACTGCTTAGCCTACGCTACCACTAGGGCAGCTAGTCCGAAAAGGTTGACTTACAACCACACCATAAGGGTTGCTTGGCATGGTACAAGGTGATCACTTTAACTAGTGAGCATCATATACCAGGCCAACTTCTCACAGTGCCCATCACTCCCAGCAGTGCCCATGGAACGCAAAGGGTGGAGTAGTCACAGATACCATGCCCACAAATGTCAGTCAGGTGCACAAAGACCCTGCAGTACATGTACCACATGTGTGCGAGGCTGTGAGTATACGCATGCATAGCGCAGAAAAGAAAACATGTACACATGAAGTCATGTCAATAGGCCACATACACAAGTCCAATGACTACCAAGGATGCCACGAATGATGCAGGTGGAGACATCGCTCAGCATGCATGTGCAAAGGTGAAGGACTAGGTCACACACCCAGCTAATGGACACACAGCTCTGTGCTAAAGTCAGGGGACACCCTGCAGGGAAGAAGTCAGGGTACACAGAGGAAGGAATACACCTTGGGACAATTGCAACATGCAGCAACTGCTTACATGAATGGAGAAAGGTAGCTAACACCGTGTGAGTCACACAGATCCCAGGGTCCCCCCTATGAGCAGCACACTACTACATTTCCCACACACCCAACACATGACCAACACCCACAACCATGTAGCAGCCCCACCAACAGCAATGCCAGCAATGCAGGAATGTTCCAAGGGTAAAAAATAAATAGCTTCATTCAGCATGAGCAAAAAACTAGAATGACGTAAGTCCAATATTAACAAAGGCCATAGGGCAGTCCAGGAGTCCCAGCTGGATGGGGGACACAGTGGGATGCGTGTCCCCTAGCTTGCCTGCACAGTTACAATCCATTGTCTTCCACAGGGGTGAGGGCATCATGTGGGGGGGAAGAAACAGGCACCGCAGGGACAGGAGGGTGAAGGGTAGGCGTCGTGGGTGCAGGGATGGAGGACTCCACCACAGGGGGTGGGGCAGGGCCAAAGGCGGAGGCCAGGATCTCGCTGCACACCTTAGCAAGGTCCTCCAGGGACTCCCCTGCACCCGAAGGAACCACAGGCCCCAAGGAGGGGGGGGGGGGGTCAGAGGGATGGGTCGCAGCGCCACTGGGGGAGGGTGTGGACAGGGGGGGGGGACTCAACCACCCTGACGAGGACTTCCTTGACCGCTTGCGTGGTGGCGTCACTGTGGGGCTCAGGGACAGAGCGGCCATGAAGGAGTGTTTGGGGGAGATGTGGCCAGGAGAGCTGAGGGGAGGGGATTTGGAGGGAGTGGATTGGGTGGAATGCGGACTCCCACTCTGGCTGCGTGTCACACGTTTGCCCCCTGACCCAGTGGGTGTGCCTACTGCACCCTGTGTGTGCGTGTCAGGAGGTGTGCGGCGGACATTCCCTGCTGGTGTGGTGCCTGTGTCTGTTGTGGTGGGTGCATGCTGACGTCTGGGTGTATGTGGGACAGGCATGGGAGTGGGAATTGTGGAAGGAGCAGGGGTAGGGGGTGGGACGTAGCGCTGCAGGAGACCCACTGCTGCAGTCAGTGTGGAGTCTATGGACCTCAGCAAGTTGCGTTGGTCAGCCTGCGATGAATGAATGCCCTCCAAGTATGCCTCCATGTTGTTGAGGACCTGGCTGTGGCCATGGAGGACATTAAGGATCGCAGTCTGACCAATCTGCAACTGCCGCTGGATGTCCACAGACTCAGCATTGGCGGCAGCAGTGGAGACAGGGGCAGGGGGTGCGGTGCCTGGCAGGAAGGAGACATGTGGTGACCGGGCACGTTGGGAAGGGACACGAGCACGTGGGAGGCGGCTGATGCCAATGAAGGGGGCGGTGCCAGATGTAGGGCTGCTGTCAGATGGTTGTGCAGCCACCGCCCACTCGGAGTGATCATCCTCGGACCCGTCAGCTTCATAGTCTGTTGTGCCAGTCGACAGGTCCCCGGGTTCACTCTCCACCGCCTCTGTCCCACTCGAAGTGCCAGCCCCGATGTCACCGCTGGCACTGGTGCTCGGTCCCTCCGCGCCGTCTGTGTCCATGTCTCCCTCCGTGTCCCCCGACGATGCTGTGGGCAGGGTGAAGGGACAGAAAGTTATCATACACCTGTATACATATGTCACATGAGTCAAATCTACGTAGGTTACAGTGCATAGCCTGAAACAAAGGAAGAGTTACATCTACATAACAAGGTACATATGTAGGGCATGCAAGACACAGTTTTTTGACCCACCATGCCATTGAAAATCCATGGAGAGCATGACACAATAGCAAATGAGATGATATGGAATTTTGACTGAGGAGCAAGGCCCTGGGGACAATCCAGCACTGCATCTGCACCACACAGCGTGGCAGGAAATTGGGATGAGCAGGGACCACATCCAGGAACTAGAGGCACATGCAGCATAGGTTATACTGAAAACATGCCCACCCTGACTGGCACAATGCACCTTGAGTGTATGTCCAGACAAACATCACACACTGGCCAGTCCTAGCAAGGAGATGACAAGTCTTGACATGTAGGCCATGCCCGCACCACCCACCCCCTACATGAGACAAATCTGTGGAGACACAGGAAGCACTTACATCTCTTAGTCAGGGTGAAATACACATGGGATGCAAAACTTCAATATTGCACACAAACTACCCAAGGTGCGGCTGTGTAAATTATCATGTACAAATGGGCAGCATCAGATGATTGCAACAAGACACAAAGGCAATGGCCACCGTGAGTATGTAATAGGAAAATCAGGTCAGGCTGTACAGTGGACACTTGTAATACATCTCACGTCAATATACATGTTGCCAGGGGACAATGGCACAGAGCACAACCTATGCTGTAGACAAAGAGATTGTCGACATTCTCGGATTACACACATGATACCTAGGAAAATATGCCCCTGGGGACAGTAGTGGCCACACAACTCCATGCTCCTGAATGGGAATGACTGCAACACACGCTAACATCCCTGCACTATGCCTAACGCACAATCATGCACATCATGTCACAGGCCACCACATGGGACATGCCTGCTGGAAGGCCTGGCACTCGAGAGATTAACTCCCATGTCTGGACTCAGCATTAGTGCCAACTGACATGGAACCCACAAGTCCAGAACTGGACAGGGCACAGGTAAGGTCACAAAACCTGTTACACACCACCCCCACACATGATGCTGCAGGCATTGTACACTTGGAGAAGGTGTCAGGCTACATAACCTTGTGATGGAGTGACTACACACAGACCAGGGAACACATTGCAAGGAGGGGAAGGGAGGCAGGAGAGCACTGCAATACTGTGGGGAACAGGATCTGCACAGCACCATAAACCCTGGAAGTGTATCCATGGAACAGTGCACTTACAAATGCTGGTGAAACACAACAAACACACACATGTACCTACCCCCTTCCGGCTGCTGCATCTCCTGTAGGCGCCTGTCCAAGTCAGGAAAGACCACCGCCAGCACACGTTTCTGGATGTGGGAGAGACGGCGGCGCCCGCGGTTCTTATGGCTCTCAGGTGAGTCCCCCAGCAGGACCCGTGCGATCCTCCGCGTCCAGCACCGGATATCCTGCCAGCGTTTCCTCACCTGGGGCAGGCGCCGCTTCCGACCATCCGCACTCCTCACGGCGCTGACGGCGTCCAGCCATATCTTCTCCTTGGCAGAGGCGTCTACCTGTGAGGATGGACAAGTGACACTACATCAATACACCTGGCACATGTCACAGGGACACAGATCAGAACACATTTGCTGTTTACAACAAGGCATAGTATGCATCCAACGCATTGCACCTTTGTCATAGGGACATGATCCTCTGGGGGAAGGCCAAAAGCAGTACGTGCCATTGAAAGGACACAGGTGGAATGAGGGCAACTACACAATCAATGAGCCAGGCTCACACTGTGCATCACACCCACCCCTCCTGTCTCTGGGCACTGCTGGGAGTACTCTGCACCCACCCCTCCTGTCTCAGGGCTCTGCTGGGAGGACTCTGCACACACCCCTCCTGTCTCAGGGCACTGCTGGGGGTACTCTGCACACACCCCTCCTGTCTCAGGGCACTGCTGGGGGTACTCTGCACACACCCTTCCTGTCTCAGGGCACTGCTGGGAGTGATAGGCCCCCACCCCTCCTGTCTCAGGGCACTGCTGGGAGGACTCTGCACACACCCCTCCTGTCTCAGGGCTCTGCTGGGAGGACTCTGCACCCACCCCTCCTGTCTCAGGGCACTGCTGGGAGGACTCTGCACCCACCCCTCCTGTCTCAGGGCACTGCTGGGAGGACTCTGCACCCACCCCTCCTGTCTCAGGGCACTGCTGGGAGTGATAGGCCCCCACCCCTCCTGTCTCAGGGCACTGCTGGGAGTGATAGGCCCCCACCCCTCCTGTCTCAGGGCACTGCTGGGAGGACTCTGCACACACCCCTCCTGTCTCAGGGCTCTGCTGGGAGGACTCTGCACCCACCCCTCCTGTCTCAGGGCACTGCTGGGAGGACTCTGCACCCACCCCTCCTGTCTCAGGGCACTGCTGGGAGGACTCTGCACACACCCCTCCTGTCTCTGGGCACTGCTGGGAGACATCAGGCATTCCCCCCCCTGGGACCCCTCCTACAGTACATAGCATGTGTGTCACACCTGGACACAATGGCAGAAGTCACAGTCACAAAAAAGGGACACAGTCTGTGGCAGTGGACACTGCACTCACCTGATAACCTGGTCGCCCATACAGCATGGGGTACCGTGGGAGGATCACATCCACCAAAGCCATGTTCTCCTCAAGGGTGAATGGCTGTGACCTCTCCACAGCCCTTGACATGGTTCCAGGGAATCAGTAGCAGCAGCTGGGTCGTGGAATACAGAGATGTGCAGGCAAGTGCTCCCTCATGGGACCTGGCTGCCTTATATCTGCCTTGCTGGCCCATCTCATGCACAGGAGTACAGAGTGATTGGTCACTCACATTAGCATCCTATGTTTCCTCCAATCCCTTCAAACCTAGCAGTCTGTGGGTTCTCTATCGGTTTCATTCTCCTGCATGATGTCAGCCCCACAAACACATTGCAACAAAGTAGAAGAATTCCAACTGACTTCTGCTGTGCACCTTCCAGAACAAAATCGAAATTTGAACTTGGTCTCCATGACAACCAGCATGCATGTAGGCCTTAATACTTGTCCCTCATGTGTCCCCTATGTAATTTGGAGCTTCACACACAGGTACGGTGCGTTCCGGGGCCCTAGGGCACCCCAAATGCATTGCAACGGCCCGTACACGCGTGCCTACGTTCACTATCACTCTGGGTGTCCTCGCGTATGCGTACTCGTAGTGGTACGGGCCGTACACACGCATGTACGCTCACTATCACTACGAGTACGCATACGCGAGGACACCCAGAGTGATAGGGAGCGTACAGGCGCGTGTACGGCCCGTACCACTACGAGTACGCATACGCGAGGACACCCAGAGTGATAGGGAGCGTACAGGCGCGTGTACGGCCCGTACCACTACGAGTACGCATACGCGAGGACACCCAGAGTGATAGGGAGCGTACAGGCACGTGTACGGCCCGTACCACTACGAGTACGCATACGCGAGGACACCCAGAGTGATAGGGAGCGTACAGGCGTGTGTACGGCCCTACCACTATGGGTGTCCTCGCGTATGCGTACTCGTAGTGGTACGGGCCGTACACACGCCTGTACGCTCCCTATCACTCTGGGTGTCCTCGCGTATGCGTACTCGTAGTGGTACGGGCCGTACACACGCCTGTACGCTCCCTATCACTCTGGGTGTCCTCGCGTATGCGTACTCGTAGTGGTACGGGCCGTACACACGCCTGTACACTCCCTATCACTCTGGGTGTCCTCGCGTATGCGTACTCGTTGTGGTACGGACCGTACAAATGCCTGTACGCTCGCCATCACGATGGGTACACATACGGCAGCACTCCCATAGTGATATGGGAACGTACACAGGCCCTCTTAGCAGCAGTACAGCGGTTTTCACACATCACAGTGGTGATAGGCGTCACACAGGTAGGAAGAGGGCGGACATACTTGTCCATGGATAGACATACTTGTCCATGAATGGACATCAAGGCATCGTCTGTGCATTACTACATGTGTGGGGCACAGGTGTGACAGGCTGTGATGTGGAACATTACTCCTGAGTGGAGAAGGCACCAGATGTATGATGAGATGTGTACAGATGTACTGTGTGACGGTGCAATGTGTGCCAGGCATGCCCTTGACTCCTTTGACATGTGTGCATGTCGTACTGCACACTTGGGGTGAGCGTCACTGCCATGGCACGGACACCAACACACGGAAGTGTCCCCTGATGCCCGGTACAGGGGTTACCACACCTGCCTTGTCACTACCCACGGTGCACAATGTGACCATGTCATGTATGTGTGGGGGTTTCCCATCAGGTTGATGTTGGAGCACCCTCTAAAGCTGCAGCTGTTGCAGCAACCAACATGTGTCTGTGTGTAGAATGACATTGCACACTGTTCCGCACACCATGCCACATGTGGTATCGGATGTGAGGTGCACATGTATGCATGGGACACGGAGTAGCGTGACAAGGACATGTCTGCATCCTCACAATGAATGTGTGGTGAGTCATGACATGTGCACCTTCATGGCAAGGTGTGTGGGCTGTCCTAGTGTAATGTCATGTGACCTGTGGCTCTACTGTCCCGCTAACAGTCTCTGCAATCGGCATCCTACTTCTGCTTATGTGTGGGCGTATGTCACTCCTGTCTTGCGTCTGGCTGTTCACTTGCACTGGGACACAGCTATTCCCATGGCATGGCATGGGGAGGTTCTCACTCTCCGTGTGTAGCTGGGTCTTGGTAGGAGTGTCACCTGGCAGCCATACGTGTCCTGGGCATGTAGCACATACCTGACTCCCTATGTGGCATATGTGTATTGACAGATTTACATGTGCTCAATACATATGAATTGTTGTCGTAGTGCACTCACTCTTCCTTGTCACTTCCTAATTACTGCAGAGCGCCGCCTCTTGCACGACCAATTCCGGACTTGGCTGCCATGCAGGAGAATGACAGCATCCGGCTCTACCGCTTCACCCAACCGTTGATTCTGGAGTTGACGGCGAGACTGGCACCACACCTGCAACCGCAGCACAGGTATCCTACGGCACTGACACCCCAGCTGAAGGTAATGGCTGCCCTACATTTTCTTGCCACGGGTACCTTTCAATATACCATAGCTCATGTTGGTGGCATGTCCCAGAGCATGTTCTGCCGTGTGCTGCATGATTTCTTAGAGGCCATGTTGATTCACCTGGATGACTTCATCAAGTTCCCAACCCCTGAACAGTTGACTGCGGTCAAGCGTGGATTCTATGCCCTGGGAGGGATGCCCCATGTCATTGGGTCCATAGATGGGACACATGTAGCTTTGGTACCACCACACGCACGGGAGGTAGCGTACCGCAATCTGAAGCACTACCACTCCATCAATGCCCTTGTGGTGTGTCAGTCCAACATGGTGATTTCACATGTCTGTGCTCGTTTTCCAGGATCAGCACACGATGCCTACATCATGAGGCGTAGCAGGATGCCTGAAATGATGATGCAGCTGCGCAACGAAAGAGCATGTGTTGTTGGTGGGTACACTCTGTCTGTCCTGTATTTTGCATAGCCTACCAGCACGACCGCTTCACCAGTACTAACCATGTCCATGTGCTTCCCATGTAGGGAACGCTGGCTATCCCAACATGCCTTGGCTGCTCACACCTCTCCGCAACCCCATCACGCCAGCCCAGCTCCGCTACAACACCGCCCATGGCCGGACAAGGCGAGTGATAGAGAGGACGTTTGGCCTGCTGAAGAGCCGATTTCGGTGCCTCCACAAGACCGGCGGCGCGCTCCCATATGCCCCTGCGAAGGTCTGCAAAATCTTCATGGTCTGCTGCATGCTGCACAACATGGCAGTTGAGAGAGCTGTGCCACTCATCCTGGATCAACATGACGAGGACCATCCACCCGTGGAGGACGAAGGGCTTGGCAATGGGGCTAGTGATGTGGAGGATGTGGAGCCGCAAGAGGACATCCGGACTCGGCTCATACGCGACTTCTTTGCTTAGTGGTGAGTACCAGTGTCTGAGTGTGCACGCAATGGTCCCCGTGTGGCATGTGTTGTGATGTGTGTCTCCACCTGCATGTATGGCACGTGAGTCAGAGGGTGTGTGTGGGTGTGTCACTGGAGTGATGGTGGCAGTGATGGTTGTATTTCCCCAGTCATAATTGTGACCTAGCATATTGTCATCCATACATGTGTCGAGTAAATGCACATGCAAGTGGCTGTGCTTTTTGTGGCTGACTTCTTGTGTGTCTCTCTTCCCCAGGTACTTGCGCATGCCGTCTGCTGGTTGCATTGTTGTGGCACTGCTATTCCTCATGGACACGTCATCGTGGGCTGACTCAGCGTTACAGGCACGGACACGTTTGGAAGTCTCCATAGGGTAAGGGATGCATCAGGGGTGTATTGGGTGTGGCAGTTGTTCACGATGTATGCACACTGCCCCTGTCGATGTTTGGTTCCTCTGCAGCCATGTAGCATCACCATGGGACACGACATGCAGCTGTGTACACCTGAATAGATGGCCTGACTGGTTGACAGTCATCAGTGATGGGATGGTGGATTGTGATGATGGCATCAATGTGTGTGACACTGCCCTCGGACACATACGGTTAGCATTGGCTTGACATGGTGTGGGACTTCCACATCAGCGGATCTATGGTGTATGGCAGGCTCGCCGTGAGCAGCTGTGGGTGTTTAGCTGTTAGCCGACAATTGTGTGCCAGTTCCATGGCTAACACGCATTTGTGCTGCAGAAGGGGGGTGCCAGTGTTGGACCCACATGTTCCTCCACAAGATGTGTTCATGTGTACTTCAAGTTGCCTCTGCAATCCCGCAAACATGACTAATAAAGGTGTCCCTATGCCTCCAAGGTGCCTCTTCTCAGTCAATGCTGGTGTGTTGCCACGGTGCATCCAGCATGTCTGGCATGGTTTTCCCGGATAGTGGCTATGTGTCGATGTGTCGAGTAGCAAGATGCAAGCTGTGTGTGTGGGCTGAGACTGTGTATTGGGCATGATGTCCATGACTGTGTGGGTATTGTGACATGTGCCATCCCCATGCATCCAACGTTGGCCAGGCCCCCATTCTCTGCATCCACAGGACTCAGGCTTGCAGGACATGGTTCTGCCACCTGTCTACACATACCTGGGTGCCCCCCAGGACACTCCACATGATCCCTGACATCTGCGCATGACTGTTGCTGTACTCAATGTGTCTGTCAGCACGGTTGTGCGGCCACCCCCTCAGCTGGTTGGGCCCATCACGGGTGTGTATGGTGCTCCATGTCTGTCTTGCCTAATACACTGTGACCCGTGTGTCCTGTGCCAGACTCAGGCCCCAGGGTGTGGATGGTTGAAGTCAAAAGGGAACTCAGGCATGTTTAGACTTTACAACACACATGTAAGGTAATAATGCAACCAGCAGGCATCTTCTCTTCATGGTGTGATTTTTTATTTGGGGGGGGGGGGATAAAGTGAGGGGCTTTCCGGGAGTTTGGAATCCAAAGTTCAGTAGGGGAGTTGGTGTCCTTGCCATTGGAAATCCTCATAGTCCATGCCACAGTCTGTCAACATTGGTCAGAGAGTGACCAGCAGGGCCATGTGGCAGAGAATGTCTCTTGATGCTGTGATGCTGTTGCTCCAGTGGGCCAGGTGCCAGGCCAGGTGTCCTGGGAGATGGTGATGTAGCGCCGACCCTCACGGTCCTTTCCGTGGACGACCCGGCCTCCTGCGGGGACCCTCAGCAGCAGGCCGTGACGATGTTTGGGATGCTCCGTCGGATGTCTCCTCCTCCTCCTGATCCCTCCCTGTGGGTGGTGATGTTCTACGCCGTCTGGCACAGGGAGGGTTGCCCATGTTGTCGGCCATCCAACGGAGTGTATCGTGAATCCCCTGGAACACCGTCACTTGCTCAGCCTGTCTGTCCTCCATCCTCCGTTGGTGTTGCAGTAGACAGGCATGTTGCTCCGCATGTTGCTGGGCCTGCTGGGTCTTTATCTCATCGAGGGTCCCCTTGATCTCATTGAGGGTGGACACCACCTGGGCCATGCCCGTGGTGTCCTGCCGGTATGTGTCCATGATGTTACGGACATGGGCAAATACCGGTTCCCCAGCCAACTGGTCAGGCTCGCGCCTCCGCCGTCCTCCACTCCCACCACCCCTGCCCACTTGCACCTGGCCTGCCCTTGTGGGTACATCGGGTCTCCGAGACCCCTGAGGGGTGGCATTGGCGTTGTCGCCTGCCTCCTCCTGGGTGCCTGGGACACCGTGTCCCTCCTGGCCAGCCTGGCTGCATGGTGGTGGTGGGGCAGGGATCCTGGGTGTCTCCTGGGATGTGGCAGGAGTGGGGGTGGTGGTTGGCACAGTTGTACCTGACGCAGGTGCTGCAGGTGGTTGGACACCAGAGGGGCCAGGTCGGTCGGGGTCGTCCACAGAGTGGTGAGAGTCGTCGCTGCCGGTGGGATCGGGCTCCCGCAGATCCGGGTCCTGTGAGTCTTCCCCCCCAGTGTTGGGGGGTGAACCACGACGTTGACCTGTGTGTGAGAGAGACAATGTTAATTTTGGACCATGCAACATCCATGTTTCATCAGTTTCAAAGTTGGCACTTTTCCTCTTGGAATTAGGATCTGTCTTGCATTCCACTCACAGTGCACTTGTGCATGGGTGTGTCCCTTGGGCACCACTTTGGCCCCTTTAACTATGTGTGGCACAGTCTTACTTGCTGCGTCAAGTGTGACTGCCTTCAGCAGTGGAGTGGGCAGGTGTGGCGAGCCATGCATTGGCGCCTTCCGTGTAGCACTGTACATGTGCACATGGAGTGGATCCACACACTTATATAATGCAGGTAGCTGTCGTTGTGCTCGTGCACAGGTTGTGACATGGCCCTGTGTTTTGCCATGGAGAAGAGGGGGGGTTCTGGCACTGGCCACCCTTGGCTACATGCACGCAGTCTACCTGCTGACGAGCAGACATTCCCACACACCACACGGCTGATTTGCTCTCCCTGTGTCTCCCTCCCTCTCTGTCCCCCTCTCCCTCCCTCTCTGTCCCCCTCTCCCTCCCTCCGTGTGTCAGCCTCCTCCCTCTGTCCGTGTCCCTGTGTCTCCCTCCCTCTCTGTCCCCCTCTCCCTCCCTCCGTGTGTCAGCCTCCTCCCTCTGTCCGTGTCCCTGTGTCTCCCTCCCTCTCTATCCCCCTCTCCCTCCCTCTCTGTCCCCCTCTCCCTCCCTCTGTGTGTCACCCTCTGTCACCTGAGCCCAGCTTCCTGGCCACACACTGTTAGCAGATCTTTGAATGGCCCTTGGCTTGTTGATGTGCGTTTGTTTCTGATCTCCAGGCACCCATTGGGTGTAGTGTGTGTCTGTGCGCTGCTGCTGTGGTGGTGTGTGCTGCCACTCTTTCACAATGTTGGCTGTTCATTAGCTGCTGTCATGTGCAAAACAGTGCCTTCACCCCCATGTGTTGATGCAAGGTGTCCGCCATTTGCTGGAATGTCTTTCCTGTGTGGGTACACACTGTTTGTCTGGCTGTGACCTAGGCCATATGGGCAGAGGGCATTGTTGTCTGCTTCTGAGTTGCACTATGTGATTTTTGGGGCCCACCCTCCCGCCATCCGGGTTACCGTGTCATGTGTTGGTGTCTTCTGTGGCCTGTGACTTGACATTGTCCAGCTGGGTGCATGGGGCATGGTGGCGGCAGTGGCATGTGCGTGTTCATGGAGTGTGGTTGAGTCATGCGATAGGTTGGGGTGGTTGCGTGCCTGTCAGTGATTTTGGTTGTGGATGACGTGCCCCCCATGTGAGGTGCGTTGTTTGTGTACTCACCCGGGTCTCGGAGTCCTCCTAATCCTTCGACTGCCTCCACCGGCTGTATGGCCATCACCCTCTCCTCCCAGGGCTGGTAGTGTACGGGTCTGCGGGAGGGCCCTCCTCCAGTGGCGTTGGCCTGGTTGTGTTCCTCCAGCATCTTGGCTCGGACCCTCCTCCGCAGGTCGTACCACCTGGATTGGCATTCCTGCCTGGTCCTTCTGGTGTCCGCAACAGCATTCACAGCATCGATGATGCTCTGCCACATGGCTGTTTTTGCTGCCATGCTGGTGTTTCTGACCAATGTTCCAAAGAGCTGTGGCTCGACTCTGAGGATTTCATCGACTAGAACCTCCAACTCTCGGTTACTGAACTTTGGATTCTTGGTAGTGGGCATGGTGAGGGGTGTGGATGGGGGGGGGGTGAGGATGGTTGTGGGGGTGTGGGTGTGGTTGTGCAGGTGTGTGTGTGTGTGAATGTGATGAGGGGGTGTTTGTGAAGGTGGTTGTGTGAAGGTGTGCAAGTGTAAGGTGTGGTGTAGCTTGTAGTATGGTGCTGTAGGTCTGTGGTGTCTGGCAGCAGTGAGTCTGTTGCAAAGGCTCATGGTTTGTGTGTGTGGGCCCTTTTTATTGGTCCATTGGTGGGTGTGGCTGTGTTTGAAGTTTGGGTGGGTGTGCTATAAGGAGTGGTGGTGTATTGGGCCTCTGTTTGTTTTTGGCAGTTGCAGGTCAGTGAATGTGTTATTTTAGTGGTTGTTGGACATGTTTAGTGGCTTTGTGCCATTCGAATGGTGTATTCTTGTGTTGTTTTGTTTTGTCCTGGTTGTATACGTGCGTTTTTAGCGTGTGTACGGTGTGTACATGGGCCATTTGGTTGTACGGTGCTTTCCTTGTGTGTGGCTTGGTACGACTCGTACATGCGGTCGTGATGTTGGGGCATGGGGTGCGCTCCGTACTTAAGAGGTTGTGGTGGGGGTTCGACTCGAACGTACTGGGGTGTCCATTCAGGGGGGTACGACACGTACAGGGGTGGGGGTTCGACTCGAAAGTACTGGGGTGTCCATTCAGGGGGGTACGACACGTACAGGGGTGGGGGTACGACTCGAATGTACTGGGGTGTACATAGAAGGTGGGACGACACGTACAGGGGTGGGGGTACGACTCGAACGTACTGGGGTGTCCATACTGGGGGGTACGACACGTACAGGGGTGGGGGTTCGACTCGAACGTACTGGGGTGTCCATTCAGGGGGTACGACACGTACAGGGGTGGGGGTTCGACTCGAACGTACTGGGGTGTCCATTCAGGGGGGTACGACACGTACAGGGGTGGGGGTACGACTCGAACGTACTGGGGTGTACATAGAAGGTGGGACGACACGTACAGGCGTGGGGGTACGACTCGAACGTACTGGGGTGTCCATACTGGGGGGTACGACACGTACAGGGGTGGGAGTTCGACTCGAACGTACTGGGGTGTCCGTTCAGGGGGGTACGACACGTACAGGGGTGGGGGTACGACTCAAACGTACTGGGGTGTACATTGACAGTGGTACGACACGTACAGGGGTGGGGGTACGACTCGAACGTACTGGGGTGTACATAGAAGGTGGGACGACACGTACAGGGGTGGGGGTACGACTCGAACGTACTGGGGTGTCCATACTGGGGGGTACGACACGTACAGGGGTGGGGGTACGACTCGAACATACTGGGGTGTACATTGACGGTGGTACGACACGTACAGGGGTGGGGGTACGACTCGAACGTACTGGGGTGTACATAGAAGGTGGGACGACACGTACAGGGGTGGGGGTACGACTCGAACGTACTGGGGTGTCCATACTGGGGGGTACGACACGTACAGGGGTGGGAGTTCGACTCGAACGTACTGGGGTGTCCATTCAGGGGGGTATGACACGTACAGGGGTAGGGGTACGACTCGAACGTACTGGGGTGTACATAGAAGGTGGGACGACACGTACAGGGGTGGGGGTACGACTCGAACGTACTGGGGTGTCCATACTGGGGGGTACGACACGTACAGGGGTGTGAGTTCGACTCGAACGTACTGGGGTGTCCGTTCAGGGGGGTACGACACGTACAGGGGTGGGGGTACGACTCGAACGTACTGGGGTGTACATTGACGGTGGTACGACACGTACAGGGGTGGGGGTACGACTCGAACGTACTGGGGTGTACATAGAAGGTGGGACGACACGTACAGGGGTGGGGGTACGACTCGAACGTACTGGGGTGTCCATACTGGGGGGTACGACACGTACAGGGGTGGGGGTACGACGCGAACGTACTGGGGTGTACATTGACGGTGGTACGACACGTACAGGGGTGGGGGTACGACTCGAACGTACTGGGGTGTACATAGAAGGTGGGACGACACGTACAGGGGTGGGGGTACGACTCGAACGTACTGGGGTGTCCAAACTGGGGGGTATGACACGTACAGGGGTGGGAGTTCGACTCGAACGTACTGGGGTGTCCATTCAGGGGGGTACGACACGTACAGGGGTAGGGGTACGACTCGAACGTACTGGGGTGTACATAGAAGGTGGGACGACACGTACAGGGGTGGGGGTACGACTCGAACGTACTGGGGTGTCCATACTGGGGGGTACGACACGTACAGGGGTGGGAGTTCGACTCAAACGTACTGGGGTGTCCGTTCAGGGGGGTACGACACGTACAGGGGTGGGGGTACGACTCGAACGTACTGGGGTGTACATTGACGGTGGTACGACACGTACAGGGGTGGGGGTACGACTCGAACGTACTGGGGTGTACATAGAAGGTGGGACGACACGTACAAGGGTGGGGGTACGACTCGAACGTACTGGGGTGTCCATACTGGGGGGTACGACACGTACAGGGGTGGGAGTTCGACTCGAACGTACTGGGGTGTCCGTTCAGGGGGGTAGGACACGTACAGGGGTGGGGGTACGACTCGAACGTACTGGGGTGTACATTGACGGTGGTACGATACGTACAGGGGTGGGGGTACGACTCGAACGTACTGGGGTGTACATTGACGGTGGTACGACACGTACAGGGGTGGGGGTACGACTCGAACGTACTGGGGTGTACATACACGGGTGGGGGTGTACATACACGGGGGTACGTCTCGGACGTACGGGGGGGAGTGTTGGGCGCGTATGCGGGCACATGTCTCCATGGTTGCGATGGGAGTTCGGTGCGGACGGAGTTTTTTCCATACGGTTGTGACATTGGACGCACGGGATGGATCGTGATTCCTCGGTCGGACTTCACCTTTCACATTTGTACGGTACATCGTCCGAGGACGTGTCGGACACAATTTCTGACCCGAGGACGTGTGGGAATTCATTCCCGATGCGGTTCGTATGGTCTTTTTACCATGCGAATCGTGATTGCCAGTTCGTACGGCACTTGTACGATTCGTACGGTAAAAAGACCGGATACGAGTCGCACGGGGAATTTTTTTACCGGATCGTAATTGGCACCTGAGTGTGCAAGTTAATTAGCAGGTTAAGCAATGGCTGTGGAGTGCCCCAATTGGCCAGTTTTCCCCATAATTTGTTGCGGTTTCCATGGTCAAAGGCAGCCCTGTAATCAATGTAACATAAATGTAATGGCATTTTTGTATACTCTGCCTTATCAATAAGCAGAGCCATGGTCGTGATATTTGTTACTGTTCCGACAGTCTTAGGGAAGCCGGTCTGATTAAGAGGAATAATCAAATTGTCTTCGGCCCATTCCTGGAGTTCATCCAGGAGAGCCCCTGCAAAAATGTTTGCATCATTATCCAAAAGAGCAATTGTTTGGCAGAGCTTTGTCTCCTGATTTGAAGATTGACAAAATTATCGAGGTCCTTCAGAACTGGGGTAATAAGCCTGTCTGCTTAATTCCAGTGACGAGAGGGCTGAGTGCTTTTGCCCAGTAGTCTGCATCGTGTTTGTATAGCACCAGCGGGATTCCATTGGGGCCGGTGGCCCTTCTCTTCTTACCTTCCCTATTTGTCATTTGATTGCTTGAAGATGGTAACTTGGGGGTGTAGCTCCCAGCATTATGCCTTCTTCCCATTCTGGTACTGTTATGCTTCTGTCATTGGATTGGTGCACAAGTGTGGTTTTTCTCATAGTTGCGGCCGACCTAGTTCCTGTAGACAGTGAGGTCTCGTCTTGATGGAAGTGATTCCCAAGGTAGGTTGCCCAGTCCTCTTTTGATATGTTGGATGATAATCCCTCATGTGCAGGGCGGATGAATCGGTGTATTGCCCCCCAGAATCTTGCGCTATCGCTCTGTTTAATGTCTGCATGTAGTTTTGGCCATACCGCGTCCTCGGAGGCTCTCTTAGCTGCCCATATTGCTTGCTTTGGCTGGGTTTTCTACACCAATAATGCAGCTAGGTTCGCGATGTCAGTTGGGGTTCGCCAGAGGTGCCGCAGCATGCAATTGATTGCTTTTTTTATAGATCCTATCTTGATTTTTTGCAGTTTTGTAAAGTTAATTGTGCTGTTATAGCTCGGCTGTGCTCTTGGTTTAATTGGGGCGGCAAAAGACTCCGCCATTGAGGTTGCAAAGTTCACCCATTTCTCTTTTTCAATGCCCCCTCTCCGTGATTTAAATAAAAGTGTCACAGTTTGCAAGAAGCTCCCCTGCGATGCTTGGACAAATTTATTTTCCTATGATTAATTGTGAAGTTTGTTCCTAGTGGGCCATTTGATTTTGAAAACTTAGGCATCTATCTTTATGAAGTGTGAGTTCCTGGGGCCGATGGGCGCGTTCCGCTTTGTTGCCCGTACTAAACGTAGCAATTTCGTTGAACAGGGTTAGGGATACAAAAGATTAACCTAGTGTCGAGTTTTTAGTTGATGAGAAGTGGGTGATTACCTCATCTCTACTCCTACCATTAACTGCTCTAAGATTGAGGTGTTCGAGGTCCTCTATAAGGCGCTGGCCAGTTTTTGTTGGCAGATCTGATAGACTCTTCCCCTGTGGTGGGATATTCCATAGCAGTTTTTCTATAGCCACTTTCTCAGCTGTCGATGAGCCAATTAGGTGTAAGTTGAAGTTGAAGTCCCCTGTGCGTATCATGTCTGGTGTATTGACCTCACTTATATGTAGCTCTAGGAAGTCGATCACTTGTTTCGCAGCCTTGATTTTCCTGTTCGGGTGTATTTAAGAGTTTATTATTACGATATCCTTGCACCCATTCCCTGGTAGCCAAGACATGTCGTCTATTAGTGAAATTTGATGTTAGCAAAGCGTGAACCAATTAACATGTTCTTGTGAAAACTAAACTGATTCAATGTGAATCTTGACAAGTGTTGCCTAGAAATGAAGTGACCACTGTAAAATGATGTGGTACACTTATATAGGGTCATGAGTGATGTGACGCATTGACACATTAAACGCATTTTGAATGTTTATAGGCCAATTACGAAAATTGAAATAGACGTATTAATATAATTTAGTGGACGTGCCTACTGAAAATGCTAATGAATGATGAAATCATTTGCTGCACATAACACAGTGCATGTGTTACTTTAGCCTAACTCGTAGGTCTGAAACCATAGCACATCTGAATGTTCTTGTTTCTGAAATGAATGCTTAGATTCTCATGCGAATTGTAGAAGGCTGTTTCTTTCTCACGTTTTGCATTACAGGTGGACGGCGTTCTGTAAGTAAAAAGTAGAGTCATTGTTTCTTTAGCTAGTTGAGGAACGAAGAAGCTACAGTTAGCATGGGCTGGAAAAGATAAGGTGGAATGAGGTGCGTTCACATGGGAGGAGAAAGGACCATGGACAAATTGTTGCGAGGGGTGTACATGGAGAAGACCGTGGAAGAGTTTCGGTGTCATGGATAACTTTGTGACTGTACCTACTGTGGAGTACGTGAAAGAAAAGCATTATGGTACAATTACTTAACAGGAGTTTGAATATATGATGCCTTGAATAGAGGGACAGACTCCCATTCCTACTTGGCCTCTTGGACAGAGAGAGCCTGAGTGCTAGCTTGCTCTTTCCTTGATAGTGGCTTCATGCTGCTCGACCCATCTAAATGGTGGAGAGACTTATTAGGAAGACTTCATCACTGCCACCTTTTCCCTTTGAATTAATTGCTCAAACACTAAATTAGGAAGGTCGCTTCTAGAGTTTGAGTAGGGATAGAGATAGCTAATGCTTTTTTCCGATGAAGTGCTGATGCAGGAGAACTTTAATTCCTGCTTTTTGATTACTTGCGTATTGATCGTCAAACTTATTGTTCTTTGTTTGCTGCATCAAGTACATTTGTTTAGATGCTTTGGATTATTGTTGTTTCCTTTTTAGTTTTTTTTGTTTTAAATCTTTATTTAGACATCATACAAAGGAGACATAAACATAACATACATTATACAATACAAATACGCACAATGCCATATTTTAGCATTTTATCCTCTCCTGCTCACTAAATATCCCACCCCCCCCACTCTCCCCTCCCTCTAATCCAAAAGAAGTTAAGCTATACATTACTTTAATGCCCACTTGGCCCTTATATTGCATACCTAACAAAGAGAAAAGGAAAGAAAAAAATTGCCACACGGCTTCCCAAACTCATTATAACATTTTCAGAGTAGCTTAACTGGTCTCTTATGCCATTAGATCAACATCCTCGTTAATCCATCTAGTTACTGGCTCCCAGATTTCAAGCCCTATTTTTTTTGTTCTATGTCCCCTTCGTTTGTATACTGCAATCTCCCACCGATATATTGCTAGCAGCTTCCCCAGCCAGCTATGTATTGAAGGAGGATCTTGATCTAACCAAGCAATAGCCAAACATAGCCTAAACACCGCCATAGCTGTGTATAACATAATACGATTTGGTTCAACCATTTCCTGATTGCTTACCCCCAAAACTATCACTTGGGTTTTAAGATCCACCACAAATCCCAACATATTTCTAAGGTAATCACCAATCTCTGTTACCAGAGGAGCAAGTTTAGGGCATGTGGCAAACATATGCACGCTGTCAGCGGCTAGAATCCCACAACGAGAGCAGTGTATACCTTTAGTCCCCCCTCCAATCTAAAAATCCGTGCTGGTGTGATATATAAATTGAGCCAAATTTCAAAACGCTGTACTTGGAGATTTGCCAAAATAAATGCTGTCTGACTTAACAGAAGGGAATCCTCACATTCCCCTATCCCTGCTTGTAACAGATCCTGCCAGCGGTTTGTATGTTTAATTAAATTGTCCCCTATTTCTTTATTAAGTAATTTCCATATTGTAGATAATGTTGGGCAGGCCCCCAACACCGTGTCCAGTAAAGGGATTATACTACAGCTAGCTACCTTCTTAGTCAGGAAATCCCTTAATTGTAAATATGTAAAGAAGTGATTGTTGCCTATCCCACATTTTTCCTTAATTCAATCAATCAATCAGGGGTTTGTTAAGCGCGACTACTCATCCGTAAGGGTCTCAAGGTGCTGGGGGGGGGGGGTCGCAGGTTCCGGTCCATCAAGGAGGGGATCTGTCGAAGAGCCAGGTTTTGAGGTTTCTTGCGAAGATGGGGAGCGATGTTGTCTGTCTGAGGTGGAGCGGAAGGTTGTTCCAGGCTTTGGCCATGAGGAAGGAGAAGGAGCAGCCTCCCGATCTGGACTTTCTGGCGCGGGGGACCACGGCGTAGGAGAGCTGAGCTGATCGTAGGGTCCTTCGGGGTGCGTGAAATTTGAGTCGGCTGTTCAGGTATGCTGGTCCGTTGTCGTGGAGGGCCTTGTGAGCGTGGCTTAGCATCTTGAATGTGATTCTAGTTTCGATGGAGAGCCAGTGGAGTGTGCGCAGGTGCTGGGAGATGTGGCAGTGTCTTGGGAGGTTGGGGGCCAGTCTAGCGGCGGCGTTTTGGATGTTCTGTAGCTTGTGGGTGAGGTTTTTGTTTATTCCATCAATTGTGTCAAACAAAAAATATCCTTGTCTTCCATTAAATCTCCGATATGCCTCACACTGCTTGCAAAAACAACAGTTGATGGACAGAATGCTGAACAATGTCATACATTTCAGCCCAAATTTTCATATATCCATCATGGAATATGGCTGGAAGTAAATCATTATTAACCAAAGGGGAATATCTGTGAATTCTTCCAATGTTCAGCTTATTTCGGACTGCAGTACAGACCCTGAATGATCCCAATAATATCTTAAATTTAACTCTCTTAAAATAGGCTAAATCAATATGTCGCATGAGACAGCCTTTAGCCTCTGCGCCAAATATTAGCTTGTATATGGAAACATTAGCTAATTCCCTTGTTGCACCGCTGTCTCTTCCCAATAAATCTGCCATCTGTTGTAACTCTGCTGCCCAATAGTATATTTGAAAATTCAGGACTGAACAACCCCCGCGATCTCTAGGCAGAGTCATATATTTGAAAGCTCTTCGAGGCGTTGCCCAGCCCACAGGAATCTAGAGATCAGTTGGTTCAGCGCTAAGAGCCATTATTTATTTATTTCCACTGGAATAGCTCTTAAGAAATATAAGACTTTTGGTAGAAATAGCATTTTAATAGCGTTGCTTCTACCTAACAGTGTGAGATGTAGATTATTCATCCTATTAAAATCTGCCTTAGATTTCTGTATCAGAGGCTCCAAATTAATATTAACAATTTCATCTGTATTAGCGCTGATCTCGACCCCTAAATATATAGCATTCTTCACTACTTGAGCATCATCCAGGTCTGTTTTCCCATTCTTAATGATTAGAGTTTTACTTTCATTAAGGTGGTACCCCGAAACCTTGCCAAAGTGACTTGCTTCCCTTTCTATCTCGATAAGGGCCACCCGCGTGTTAGGTGTAACTATTGCCAAGTCATCTGCGTAGGCTAAAATCTTGGTGTCTCCTCCTATGGTATGTATTGGCTGAATCTTTTGGTTCTCCGCTATTTTCCTAATTAAAGGATTGATGTAAACCGCAAACAATAGAGGAGAACAGGGGCACCCTTGTCGCGTGCCTCGTGTAATTTTAATTAAATCGGATGTGGAGCCCATCATGACTTCTGGCAGTAGGTTCCCGATACATACAGCTAATAGTGCCAATAAATCCTTTCCCCAGGCCCTTTCTCTCCATAATTGCCCACAAGAAGGGCCAGGAGACCCTATCAAAGGCTTTTTCTGCATCTAAAAGTACTAAAGCCATAGGGTCTCCTGTAACCTTGGTGGAATCAAATAGGGCAATTGTCTGACGGATATGTTCTATCGTTCCCCTGCCTGGGACAAATCCATGTTGAAAGGGAGAGACTAATTTCTTGATAACTGAGGCTAGCCTATTGGCCAGAATTTTTTCATAGATCTTTGTATCACTGTTTACCAGCGTAATTGGTTTGCATGACCCCAATTCATTTATAGGTATGCCTTTTTTACGAAATACTGCAATATTAGCTGATTTCCAAGATTCGGGGGCCACCTCGCCTGATTGTGCTCTACTGAATATCTCTAACATAATTACCATGACCTGTGCCCTGAATTTTTTGTAAAATTCCCCTGGTATCAAATCCGTTGCAACAGCTTTACCGAGTGGCAGAGAATCAATCGCCTTTTTTATCTCCTCAATTTTTATTGGTGCTTCTAAAATTTCTTTCTCCTCAGGGGAAAGCTGTTCAAGAATTTGCCCACCTAAATATTCTTCGATCTCTCGATCCCTTATCTGGATGTCCTCTGTATATAATTTCTGATAACATTTTTGGAATGCAGAGAGAATAGCTTCTGGCTCTGTAACCATGCCAGCACTGGGATCTCTGATTGCAATGATCTGGGTTTGTACCAGTTTTTCTCTAGTGCAGATTGCAAGCATATGACCCACCCTTTGATTGCAATCATACACCCTACTTCGCCAAGCCATATACCTGCCGGACGATTTTTTAATCGATATCTCTGTGACTGCTGGCCTGGCGAGTATGATCTTTGATTGGGCTATCTCGGGATCTCCCCATCAGAAAGCACATCTATCAAATCAGCTTCAACCCTTCCCAGGTCATCATACAATGTTTGTAACAAATTCTTCTCTTTCCTTTGTGACTCCCACCCATACTTAGATGTTTCCCCTCTGACACCAGCCTTTAAAGTATCCCAAACTACACATGTGCTAATACTGCCTACATTTTCTTTAATGAACCTGGGGATCCACCTCTCAATGTGCTGTACTTAGCCTTCCTCGCTAAGTAAAGCCCTATTAAATGTCCAATGTGCTGGTGGGGATTTCATCTGAATATTTATTTCTAACACCAAAGAGTTATGGTCAGACATGACTCTGGGGTATTTAGTTATTTTACATCCTTGTAACAGCTCCTGTGACACAAAAAAATAGTCTAACCTAGCATGCATTTGATGTGGTACAGAGAAATACGTAAAACATGGATCATTAGCTTCTTGTTTTGCCCAGACATCCGATAGCCCGTGCAAAAATCTTAGCTGTAACAGAGATTTATAAACTTTAGGTTTACGACCTTGATACACGGCCCTCAGTTGATTGGAGGTCTGACAGCTCATATTGATATTAAAAACCCACAAAAATTAAGTGGGAGGGGCCAACCTACTAATTCAACATTCAGCCACTCGTACAATACTGGTCATCAAGCACCAATCTATAGACCGAACATAGTGTGAACACATTATTATCTAAACAGCACTGCTTAATTACCCACCTTCCCATTTTATCAGCAGAAGATCATGGGAATCTAGCTAAACCTTTCCGTGCCATTACTGCCACCCCTCTTGTCCTTGTATCCTGCATAGCGCTAGAGATCAATTGTTAGCCTGCCAACTCCAAAACCCTCCTCCTGCATGCTTCAATGTGCGTTTCTTGAATTGGATGTCCAGGCTGACTCTGCATCTCTCTTGGGGATTATTCAGTCCACAAATGTTAATTGAAGCTATTCTAAGTTTCCCATCAGTGATTAAGTAGTATTCATACACCTTGTGGCAAAACATCATGTTAGATAACCATCCCGAGTTGCGTGTGCCTATCAGAATATAAATAAGAACCCTCCCTTTCCCCCTTTGGAGCCTGCCCTCTCCCCCGCCCTACCCCCCTCAAAAAGGCAAAA
Source organism: Triturus cristatus (assembly GCF_964204655.1). Taxonomy (NCBI): domain Eukaryota; kingdom Metazoa; phylum Chordata; class Amphibia; order Caudata; family Salamandridae; genus Triturus; species Triturus cristatus. The sequence goes on along the minus strand of NC_140586.1, from coordinate 845,530,456 downwards.
AAGTTCCATGGACCCTTGTGTTGTGTTGTGTCTCGCTGTGCCCCTAGCCACTCCCTGCCACCATAAAGGTGAAAAGTACAAAAAGAGAGAACCCCCCCCACCGAAAGAAGAAAAAAAGATTAAACTGCAAAAACCTAATTCGTTCTTATAAACATTTCCTATTTCCGAGAGAGTTCCTGCAGACACTCCTGGGCTTGTATCTCTGACATGAATACCCTGGTTGTGCCTTTAAAGATGACCTTAAGTCTGGCGGGATTCATTAAAAAGACCTTGCAGCCCAGTTTCTGGAAAGGGGTAATTATCTGCCAGAGTCTCCATCTCCTTTCCACCGTAGTATTGCCAAAGTCAGGTGGTACAAAGAAAGAGTGGCCCTCAGCTGCCCTTCTTGCGTCAGGTCTGGCTTTCTCGAATATAGACTGGCGCAAAAGAAAATTTCCCAAAAATATAGGAATGGCTCTGGGTTTCTTGTCTTGCCCTGCTCTCTTTTTCAGCATCAGAGGTAATCGGTGCACCCTCTGCACCTCCGATTCCCAGTTCCAGTGAGCCAGTTCAGGGAAGGCGCCCTTAAGTATTCTCAGGACAAAGCCACGGATGTGTTCCCCTTCTGCCTTCTCTGCGATTCCGAGTAGCCGGAGGTTATTTCGCCACTGTCGGTTTTCAAAATCTTCCAATTTCCAGAGTACGTCAGACATCTTACTTTCATTTGAAACAATTTGCTGTCCTGCATTATCAACCCCAGCCTCAAGTTGGACAATGCGCTCCTCTAACACTGTAGTGCGTTCGGAGATTTCTGAGCACGCTTTATTAACTTTACGTATAGCTCCCTGAAGTTTCTTTGTTGCCAAATGGGCCCTCTTGTGTTCGTGGCAAGCTTCTGTCTGCATTTGTTTCAGTGTTGAATAGATTAATTCCATAGATAGAGGGGACTCCGAGTTGCTTTTGGACTCCGTGGATAGTTTAGGAAAGTCAAGTTGGATTCCATTTTCGTCATCAGTTTCCATCCCAAAATGGGTGGTAGAGTAATCCCACTTACATTGACTTGTCTGGCTGTTATCCGAGTTTAAGCCCTTATCTTTGTCTATGCCTCTAGTGCTTCTCCTTTTAGTGCGAACAGGTATGCGCTTTTGAGTATCGAGTCTCAGGGGAGGACTGCCACTATCCTCTCCTGTGAACTCAGCATCTGTACCTTCGTTCTCGCTATTGTTGTTGAGTTCAGACTCATCTATCAGGGGAAAAAAATGATCCCCCTCTGGAGTCCCTATACTCTTACCATCCATCTGGATGAGAACACTTATTTAAATGCTGAGGGTTTCAGGTTTTATGCACTGTTTGCATAGGGGTGTCTCCTTGTGCTCCATTTCTTTCATCCTTTCTCGACTCTGTTTCCATGCCTGGTTTAGTGATCTCAATATTCATATCAGACATATTTAGAGCTTTCACGTCTGAGTTTACCAGTGTTTCTGTCTCTGAGGGGAGCTTTCCTGTATTGAAAGGTTTGCCCATTGTAAATTCTTCCACAGTCTTTAGATCCCTAGAATTATTAGCAATTTTTATATTAGGATGGTTGGTTTTGCCTTTGCTTGTTGGTTTTTTGAGGGTGCCTGCAGACCCACGCCCGGCAAACATCCCGGGCACCGTTTGCTGTTTTGGCCTGGTTGCCGTGTCAACGAGACGTTGCTCCCCTGTAGGCGTCCTGTCGTCAAGCCCCTCCTCGCCCAAGCCGGCAGAGAGAGTAGCGTTTAGATTCTTCCAATAGACAATTACACGCCGAGTCGACGGCATTTCCTTGGTTCCTCCAACTGCTCTGCCTTCTTTAAGCGGAGGTTTCACCTTATCGCTGAGCCTTGGAGCAGCCAAGTTGACCAGTATGGATGCCAGATATTGCAGAGTCCACCAGGTCCACCAGAACATCTTCAGTTTTTTTCCGGTGACAACGAGGAAACTTTCCTTCGCCGCTTGGACCGATAAAGCACCAGCCTCCTGTTCTGGCCTCATCCGACGATATGTCTTCTCCCAGGATGTTTTCGGCGGTGAGTTTGTACTTTTTGCGCGTGTTACAGGTTTAATTCATTTTGTTGTCCCGGTGGCAGGGAGAGCGGCTCCTACAGCATTCACATAGCCGCCATCTTGCCTGGATTATTGTTGTTTCCTCTGTATTTCTATACCCTCATGCTGAAATTTGTATATTTACAGCTATTTTTGGCTTTGTCATACAATTTGACTAACCTTCATTTGGTTGCCATCCTGAGTTATTGTGTAGCTGTAATGAGTTACACTGTAGCTTGAAATTCACTAACAAGAATTTTACTCCTCTTTACACTTCATGCTGCTTAAAAGAATCTTCGGAGAAATGATATCTGAGGATTCCTCAACAAATGGGCCCAGGCCCTTTTAGTTGGTAGCAGAGACGGATGGTTCGCACATGAAGTAATGGGAGAATCTAGAGCCCAGCCTAGAACAGAAATGGAGAGGACGGAGTTTGGCGATGTGCGGCGAGAACATCGGTGAACGAAGGAGTGAGTACGTGAGTATTAATAGGGTATGTGTGCAGTGGGTTAGATTGCGGTGATGGTCTGATTGTGGAATGTCTTGCAGAGTTGTCGGGAGAGCCGAGTGAATGTGGGTCCGACGTGGCCCAAGGATTGATATTTGAGTATCGGGCTCAGAAGTGGCCCAAGATCCGGGGCTATGTAAAGGTGTAGAAGATACTGAGATTGTGATTGTCTGCTGAAGAGTTGAGGAGTTTGTCATGAGACATCGTCAACAGCTCCACCTAAGACAGGGAACTTTGTATGAATGGGATAAGTGTGAATCATGTAATAGACCTTATGCCCAAAAGGTAAACTGTACTGATTCAGGTGATTTCCCACTGGTCGACGTTTCATTGTGGATGAATGTTCTTTTGAATGACTGAATTCTATCAATCTTTTAGAAAGGCAGACATTACGGATTATGAAATGATTGTGTGAGAGCATGTAGATGGAGAAATTGTGAAGGAGGGTGAACTGCTGTTAGGAGTGAGAGGGACATCAGATTGTACCATGCTGGGACGGGGTGGTTGGTATAACACCGCACGGGATTGGTTGACGATCATCTGTAACATTCTTTGGGTGCTCGAGATTATATTGTGGTATTATTTGAAATTTGAATTCTATTTGGATAGTTGAAATTTGAATATATAAGGCCAAAATCATGAGATGCTTTAAAGTTCTTCAAGATATGCTAAGAGGGGATTAGGGTATTACCACTAGAGTGGTCAAAGAGGCACCACCAGAGAATACACCGGCTCATTATATGCCAGCGAATGTAGGACTCCATACCATAATTTGCCTTCAAAATTGGCACAAGATCACTGAGAAAGAGAGTGCATTGTTATTTCCACGCTATGGCACTTTCAGATTAGAAGTACTTAAACAGTTCAGGGGAGTGATGTTTGCGATGAGACCTTTACCTAGACCTACACAGTTTGAGGCGCTAAATGCATGGATGGGTGCAGCTCATGCTAAGCAGAGAGATTGCTATCAGAGAAAGATTAAGAAAACAATGGGAGCTTATCAAGAGGCACAATGAGATGCTAAGGCAAAGAGGTGGAGAGTAGACATGATTGAGAGAGAGAGATTATATCCTGCACTGATGAGAGATGAAGATGCGAAAGACAGAGACAAGAAAAAGGAGGTAAATTGAAACGATGATAGTCACACTGATGATAGCTTGTTGGATGGGTTGTTGGCTGATCATCCACCCCCTTATAGCAGACTACAGTCAGAAGTGGGAAAAGTCCCGATGACACTGTTAGCACTGAGACCAGTAGTCCCAGATCCTGGTGTTGTGGGAGTGACATCAACAGGAGCAAAGTTAATGAAAAGGAAAAAACAGGTTGGAACATACACGATTAGTTGGTCTGATCAGTGTAACACTAATGCTGCCTCGAGATTACCGGAAACTCTTACAGTAACGGTTACGACTGGGCCTATAGTTCCCATATATGACCCGAGCTTGACAGGAAATTATAATCAGCGACAGCACAAGGGTACAGAAGGAACTTTGCAGGGCAGATCAGTGAGTGTGGATGAAGGTTTTGTTCCGCTGACTCCTATGAATTTAAGTACTCCGTATGGAGCGATAGCAGACCCTTCCGTAGTGCAGAATAACTGTCACTTTGCGAGACTCCTACCTATGACGAGTGCTGGTTAGGATCGTGGAAAACACTTCCAAGGATACAGTGTGGCACACCACAAGGGACAGGAACAATACGAAGAACACCCAAAAATCCACACATTTTTGAAGTCTCAGATTTAGAATCATGGCTTAGGGATCACAGCAATACCAATGAGAATCAGAACACACAATCGAGTCAGAGTATCATAAAATCTGCAGTGAAGGTGAAATTGGTGGATGTGGTAAGAATGAGAACTGAGTTGGATGAGATAATCAGTGGGAACCCAGCTATTGATCGGATAGAGGCATATGAATCTGACGATATTACTGTTCATGGCGAAAGATGTTACCAGGAGAGCAAGACAGGCACATGAAAAGTTGACAGAACTGGCTCAGAGTTATGATGTGGATCTATCTTGAACAAAGGTGTTACAAGGGAATCACAGGCTTGTTTACAGTGACCAGGAAATAGAGGAAAAGAGAGTACCTGGATTAAAAACACACATTCGCAGAATTGGTGACAGGATTGAGAACATGGAGTATGTTGGATAAATGGGTAGAAAGATGGTCAAAGAAGAAGTGTGTAAAGAGGGTGACAGGTGAGCCGCCTCGTCCAGGGGCAGGCACAGAGGCATACCCATTAAGGGAAGTGCCAAGTGGGGGTTATGTGCATGTACCTTTGAGTCGAGGTGATCTTGCTGCATTTACAAAAGAATTTCCCAAAATTGAGAGAAAGCCCTGCTGAATGGTGCAAACAGGGCGATCGATTTGTCAAGATTTCAAAGGTTTTGTGGATTGATTTGAATATGTTGTTTGAAATTGTGGTTCCTAGTGACTTGTGGTCAGCATGTAAGATAGCCACAGATTGCCCTGATCGGGAACTAGAGAGGGACTCAGTGACTCATGGTCCGTCGCCGATGGTAATGAAGAAATACGATCAGGTGATTACATGGCGTCAATCTAAAATAGCCCCACAAGATATTGATTGGGTGAAAATTGATCGGACGACCCATGAGCCCAAAGAGATAATTCATGCCTAGTACGAAAGGCTACTACAGGCTTTCAAACCGTACAGTGGGTTAGACACCCTTGGCCCCAAAGACATGGGACAGTTTGTGTCCAAATTTGTAACAGGATTACGACCTAAGATTATGATACAACAGCATTTGATTTGTTGGCAGAATAAGCCTGTCGATGAAATCCGGCATTATGAAAGGTACTGTAGTGACGTGGTTGACTCAAAACATAAGAGAATGAAAGAGTAATTGATGTTAGTTCAAATAAGGAATGCTCAGAAGGGTGGACAGGTACAGGTACCGGTTGGAAATGCGGCTCGCATACAAGGCACTAATTCAACAGGAGTTCAGACGCAGCAAAATTGAGGGTTGCCAGGACAGGCAGGGAAGAGGTAGAGGTGTCCCCATAGATCCAAAGACAGGGATAGAAGTTGCCTCATTGAAGAAGTCCACAATCTGTCATTTTTGTAATAAGGTGGGGCATTGGAAGCGCAAATGTATTCCCAACCGTGCAAATAAAAAGCAAGGTGGAGAGCCCAGTCAAGTCAAGTCAAAGATAGCTTTATTCGATTTTAAAATTAAAATCATAAAAGCACGATCAAAAAAAAAAAGCATAGTTAAAAACAAAATCAAATTGCATACAAGTTATATACATCGTGAAAAAAGGAGATGGCAGACATAAAAACAAACATTAAAAGTTAATCCAGGGTTGATCTACATCGAATTACGAATTTTAAAAACTTGGATACAGCACTAATTGTTAGTTCATCATCTAATAGGAGTAACTTTAAATACGCAGGTCTGCAGCGTCTTAGGCCCCAGAACTTAAGAAGGGGAATCAGATATTTCTTTCTTCCCCAAGCGTAATACTTACAAAAGAGAACACAATGTATTGAAGCCCAGTCAGATTCAGAATGATGTGGCACAGATACAAACTTTGACTAGGCCGAGGTCACTAAACATGGGAGGCCCTCAAGGTCAGGTGATAAAAGTACCGCAACCTCTGAGAATATCACAGAGAAATTGAACTTACCACCAGATGCCTCTAGTGTATTCTTTTGATGAGTTCGACATGAACCCATCCTAGTGACGGTGCCTGAGAGGGGAGGAAGACTGTACACTTGGTGCCGTCTTAGAAGTAGACCAGAGTGGACCCTACGTTTATGCAGATGTGGATGGTCACCCCATTACATTCTTGATTGCTACTGTTGCCACTTGTTCTATTGTGAGAACAGCAGAAACCTCCAACCAACCCCTCTAGGGAAAATCGATTCAAGTTATAGGAGTTACGAACAAGAGAATGTCAAATCCTCTAACTGAGGAATTACCTGCGAAGATCTGGTCCTTTGAGGACCATCATCTGTTTGTGGTATGCGACTCAAGTCCTGTATGTCTGTTTGAATGTGACTTGTTGTGTAAATTGAATTGCACCATATACTGCACACCGAAGGGAATTGAACTACAGACCATTGATGAGGACATTGCTTTCAAATTGGCAAATCAAAATCTGTGTGTCACAACGTTTCCCATGCTGATGGTGGAAAATATGCCTTTAGACCTTAGAGACCCAGGGGTATATTTACAAGCCCCTATCGCCACGGGAACGTCCCTTTTTACGACGTTCCTGTGGCACTTAACATGGCTTAATGCTGCCTTGTAAATAAGGCCCTCTTTCACGCTATGCTTAGTGTGAAAGGGGAGGACAATGGATGTTGCTGTGTGTGTTCCACCACAACACCCACTGATTCTAACACTGCTCCCTATTTACAAGGGAGACATAAATAGGAGGCAGTTCCAGAATGAAGACCAGGGAAAACCTGGTTCTACCCTGGCGCAACGAGGATAATTTTCACTGCACTCTAGAATCTCGTCCCATAATGCTTTGCGGGGCCTTTGGTTGGGATTGTATTTTTGCCCATAACTGTGCTTGGGGTGATCCTAGGAGGATGGGACCACCATCGAATCGTTCAGCATGATGTGCTCTTTGTGTTTAAGGCATCTGTTAGCTTCTCTCCCTAGGTTAGGGAGGACCCCAAAATCATCACCTCTCTCACTGCTTGCTATATTTTCATTTTCACTTTTGTGAGATGACTATATGCATTTTAGCATGTAAAGATAGAATGACTTTTTGTTTTTCCAAAGGTACGTGAGGTCTCTGTTTTATTAATTGGGGTGAGACAGAAAGCAGCTACCGAGCGGCATGTACCAACTTCGCCCACCCTTAGTGTGGAGCAAAGACTACATTGTAGTTACAGGCCAGAGATTTTGGGAGTAGTTGAGCACCAACTTCACCCACCCTTAGTGTGAAGCAGAGACTACATTGCAGTTACAGGCCAGAGGCCTTGGGAGTAGTTGAGCAGATCAACAGGAGGGACCTGCGAGAGATGAGATTGCCTACTGCGCCTGCCAACAATATTTTATGGCTTGTTTCGTGACTACTGTGCTTCGTTTTGCATCTCATCAGGTTGAAGCAGAGACTGCACCAATGTCAAGAGACCTCTGCCACGATCTCAACCCTGGAGACTGGGTGCTCATAAAGGCATGTGAGGAAGAGCTGTCTTTGGCGTGGACCATACCAAGTGATATTGGTAACTACGACTGCTATGAAATATGGCTGAGTACTGGACTCGTTTCATGTCTCTCACAAGCGTAGAGTTCCTTGGGTAAACAACCTTTACAACGCAACTTTTACAACGCACTACCTTTACAACGCAATTTTTACAACGCATTTTCTTTTACAACGCTGCCTTTACAATGCCTGTATTTACAACGTAGGTACCTTTATTTCGCAAAGACTTTTACAACGCAAGTATTATATTTTTAATTATTATTTATTTAATTATAAATTAATATTATTAATTTAAAAAAAAAATGAAATGAATAATTAATTTAATTTTTAAATAAGGAGAAGTTTATAAATTATTTTCATTAATATATTGCTACTTAAGACATTTGTATTAATAATTAAATTATTTTGCTTAATCAAAATCCTAAAAAGAAGAACATTAATACTCTAGTAATAATCTAGTATATATAATTAAAAATATACTGTGAATAATTAATTTAATTATTTAGAAAATTATTTACTAAAATACTCAATCAAATTTCCAAATAATACTCTTTAAAAATTAAATAAATATTAATATTAACAGTTATATTTTTAATTATTATTTATTCAATTAAAAATTAATATTATTTAATATAAAATATTAGTGAAATGATTAATTAATTTACTTTTTAAATAAGGAAAAGTTTTTTAATTATTTTCAAAAATATATTGCTAAAGAATACATTTTTATTAACAATTAAATTAATATGCTTAATCAAAAAAACACAAAAAAAGAAAACTAATACTCTAGTAATAATCTAGTGTATATAATTAAAAACATACTGTGAATAATTAATTTAATCAATAATAACATTATTACCTAAAATACTCAATCAAACATACTGTGAATAATTAATTTAATTAATAATAAAATTATTACCTAAAATACTCAATCAAATTGCAAATTAATAGTCTTGAAAAATTAAATAAAGATTAATATTAACAGTTACAAAAAAAAGATATAGAGCTAAGATATTTTTTAAATAATTTGCTTTTTAAAAAATATAAAATTAAAAATTAAACATGAAAAAATATTACACCAATTTTCTTTAAAATGTAAAACAAATAAATTTATTTTAAAAATAATTTAGTAGTAGGAAATTTAATTAAAAAGATAAATAGAAAAAAATTTCCCACGGTTTAGTATTGATTTGTATGGGTAAAATTGTCCTTCATTTATTTCAATAGCTCAAGCTGGATGTCCCGCGGAACTGGAAAGCAAGATGAGAAAAAAGAAGAAAGGGGAACTTTGGAAAGAAAATGAAATAAGTGTAGAGGTAAGGATGAAATTAGGTTATTTTAGAAGTAAAAAGATAGAATAAATAAGTATATGTAAAAAAAATACATTAATACAAATAAAGAAAACATTGTTTCTGGTTTCGAAAGTTTATTGAAAAAAAAATAAAAAATAATTTATGATTTAATATATTTTTTCAAAATATTAACATATATTATAAAAGTAACATTTAATTTATTTACATTTAATACATATTTGTTTAAATAATAGGAAAAAATAGTCCGTTATTCATCTTTGAAGCTTTCAATGACGTAAGGACGTAAACTTAAACGTAATCCGCCATTTTGAAGAGCATCGATGGAGGAAGCAGCTGGAAGCTGATCTACGTCCAGGTAGGAAACAATTTTAACTTTATTTATACATCTTAGATTAAAAAAGGATACATATATTGTCAAGAAAGGATAAGGAGATGTTGCGGTGTTTGAACATTTTCTCAACTACTACACCTACTTGGAGTTATAATAGTCATTGTTACCCCTACACCATCCTATACTTTCTCTACTGCTCCACCTTCCTGGAGTTAGAATAGTAATTGTTATCCATACACTATCCAACACTTTCCCTACTGCTGCACCTACCTGGAGTTAGAATAGTAATTGTTACCCCTACACCATCCTACACTTTCCGTACTGCTGCACCTTCCTGGAGTTAGAATAGTAATTGTTACCCCTACACTATCCAACACTTTCCCTACTGCTGCACCTACCTGGAGTTAGATTAGTAATTGTTACCCCTATACCATCCTACACTTTCCCTACTGCTGCACCTTCCTGGAGTTAGAATACTAATTGTTACCCCTACACTATCCAACACTTTCTCTACTACTGCACCTTCCTGGAGTTAGAATAGTAATTCTTACACATACATTATGCAACACTTTCCCTACTACTGCACCTACCTGGAGATAGAATAGTAATTGTTACCCCTACACTATCATATAATTTCCCTACTGCTGCACCTTCCTGGAGTTAGAATAGTAATTGTTACCCCTACACTATCCAACAATTTCCCTACTCATACAACTACCTGGAGTTAGAATAGTAATTGTTACTTCTACACTATCCTACACTTTGCCTACTGCTGCACCATCCTGGATTTAGAATACTAATTGTTACCCCTACACTATCCAACACTTTCCCTACTACTGCACCTTGCTGGAGTTAGAATAGTAATTTTTACCCCTACATCATCCTACAGTTTCTGTTTTGTTGAATATTACATGAATATTTTCGAAGAAGTTTTGCTTATTAATTTCTTTTTCAGTAAGGATTGTTGATTTAAAATACCTTTTGCTTTTGGTGCTTTTTTGCCCTTGCTTCTGGTCTGCTTTCTAGTTTTGTCTGTTCTTGTTGGTTTCGAGTTCTTCTGAGATGTTGTTCTGATTTATGTCAGTATCTGAAAAAAGAATTTGCGAATGAAAATATTTTATACTGTTTTATTAAATAGACAAATCTAAACAATAATGTGTATAAGTGACATTTTAAGTTTGACTATTTATATACTCTACTACACTTTCACTGCCACTGTACCTATCATCAGTTATAATAGTAACTGTTACCCATACACCATCCCACACTTTCCCTACTGCTGCACCTTCCTGGAGTTAGAATAGTAATAGTTACCCATACACCATCCAACACTTTCCCCAATACTGCACCTTCCTAGAGTTAGAATAGTAATTGTTACCCATACACCATCCAACACTTTATCCAATACTGCACCTTCCTGGAGCTAGAATAGTAATTGTTACCCCTACACTTTCCAACACTTTGGTGCCGATCACAATCCGGTAAAAAATTCCCCCGTGCGACTCGTATCGGGTCTTTTTACCGTACGAATCGTACAAGTGCCGTACGAACTGGCAATCACGATTCGCATGGTAAAAAGTCCATACGAACCGCACTGGGAATCATTCCCCACACGTCCTCGGGTCGGAAAATGTGTCCGACACGTCCTCGGACGATTTACCTTACAAACGTGAAAAGCCAAGTCCGACCGAGGAATCACGATCCATCCCGTGCGTCCGAGCGTACAACCGTATGGAAAAAACACCGTCCGCACCGAACACCCATAGCAACCATGGAGACATGTGCCCGCATACGCGCCCAACACTCCCCCCAGCCCCCGTACGTCCGACACGTACCCCCCGTGTATGTATACCCCCACCCGTCTAGGTACACCCCAGTACGTTCCAGTCGAACCCCCACCCCAGTACGTGTCATACCCCCGTCAATGTACACCCCCCCACCCCTGTACGTGTCGTACCCCCGTGTACCCCCACCCCAGTACGTTCCAGTCGTACCCCCACCCCTGGACGTGTCGTACCCCCCGTGTACCTACACCCAAGTACGTTCCAGTCGTACCCCCACCCCAGGACGTGTCGTACCACCGTCAATGTACACCCCCCACCCCAGTACGTGTCGTACCCCCCGTGTACCTACACCCAAGTACGTTCGAGTCGTACCCCCACCCCAGGACGTGTCGTACCCCCCCGTGTACCTACACCCAAGTACGTTCCAGTCGTACCCCCACCCCTGGACGTGTCGTACCCCCCGTGTACCTACACCCAAGTACGTTCGAGTCGTACCCCCACCCCAGGACGTGTCGTACCCCCCGTGTACCTACACCCCAGTACGTTCCAGTCGTACCCCCACCCCAGTACGTGTCGTACCCCCCGTGTACCTACACCCCAGTACGTTCCAGTCGTACCCCCACCCCAGTACGTGTCATACCCCCCGTGTACCTACACCCCAGTACGTTCCAGTCGTACCCCCACCCCAGTACGTGTCGTACCCCCCGTGTACCTACACCCCAGTACGTTCCAGTCATACCCCCACCCCAGTACGTGTCGTACCACCGTCAATGTACACCCCCCACCCCAGTACGTGTCGTACCCCCCGTGTACCTACACCCAAGTACGTTCGAGTCGTACCCCCACCCCAGGACGTGTCGTACCCCCCCGTGTACCTACACCCAAGTACGTTCCAGTCGTACCCCCACCCCAGGACGTGTCATACCCCCCGTGTACCTACACCCCAGTACGTTCCAGTCGTACCCCCACCCCAGTACGTGTCGTACCCCCCGTGTACCTACACCCCAGTACGTTCCAGTCGTACCCCCACCCCAGTACGTGTCGTACCACCGTCAATGTACACCCCCCCACCCCAGTACGTGTCGTACCCCCCGTGTACCTACACCCGAGTACGTTCGAGTCGTACCCTCACCCCTGGACGTGTCGTACCCCCCGTGTACCTACACCCAAGTACGTTCGAGTCGTACCCCCACCCCAGGACGTGTCATACCCCCCGTGTACCTACACCCCAGTACGTTCCAGTCGTACCCCCACCCCAGTACGTGTCGTACCCCCCGTGTACCTACACCCCAGTACGTTCCAGTCGTACCCCCACCCCAGTACGTGTCGTACCACCGTCAATGTACACCCCCCCACCCCAGTACGTGTCGTACCCCCCGTGTACCTACACCCGAGTACGTTCGAGTCGTACCCCCACCCCAGGACGTGTCGTACCCCCCCGTGTACCTACACCCAAGTACGTTCCAGTCGTACCCCCACCCCTGGACCTGTCGTACCCCCCATGTACCTACACCCAAGTACGTTCGAGTCGTACCCCCACCCCAGGACGTGTCGTACCCCCCGTGTACCTACACCCCAGTACGTTCCAGTCGTACCCCCACCCCAGTACGTGTCGTACCACCGTCAATGTACACCCCCCACCCCTGCACGTGTCGTACCCCCCGTGTACCTACACCCCAGTACGTTCCAGTCGTACCCCCACCCCAGTACGTGTCGTACCACCGTCAATGTACACCCCCCACCCCTGTACGTGTCGTACCCCCCGTGTACCTACACCCAAGTACGTTCCAGTCGTACCCCCACCCCAGTACGTTCCTGGCGCACCCCCAACACAACCTCCTAAGTACGGAGCGCACCCCATGCCCCAACATCACAACCGCATGTACGAGTCTTACAAAGCCACACACAAGGACAAAATCGTACAACCAAATGGCCCATGTACACACCGTACACACGCTCAAAACGCACGTACACAACCAGGACAAAATAAAACAACACAAGAATACACCAGTCGAAAGGCACACAGCCACTAAACATGGCCAACAACCACTTAAATAACACAATCACTGACCTGCAACTGCCAAAAACAAACAGAGGCCCAATACACCACCACTCCTTATAACACACCCACCCAAAATTCAAAAACTGCCACACCCACCCATGGACCAATAAAAAGGGCCCACACACACAAACCATGAGCCTTTCCAACAGACTCACTGCTGCCAGACACCACAGAACCAGACTACAAGCTACACCACACCTTACACTTGCACACCTTCAAACGACCACCCTCACAAACACCCTCTCATCACATTCACACACACACACAACCATCCACACCCCCCCCCAACATCCACACCCCCCCCCCCACCCACACCATCCCCACCCACACCCCTCACCATGCCCACTACCAAGAATCCAAAGTTCAGTCACCGAGAGTTGGAGGTCCTTGTTGATCAAATCCTCAGAGTCGAGCCACAGATCTTTGGAACATTGGTCAGAAGCACCAGCCAGGCAGCCAAAACAGCCATGTGGCAGACCATCGTCGATGCTGTGAATGCTGTTGCGGACACCAGGAGGACCAAGCAGGATTGCCAGAACAGGTGGTACGATCTGCGGAGGAGGGTCAGAGCCAAGAGGCAGGAGGAACACGACCAGGCCAACGCCACCGGAGGAGGGCCCTCCCGCAGAGCCGTACAGTACCATCCCTGGGAGGAGAGGGTGATGGCCATACTGCCGGTGGAGGCAGTTGAAGGAGTAGAAGGACTCCGAGACCCGGGTGAGTACACAAACAACGCACCTCACATGGGGGGAACTGCAACCACAACCAAAATCAATAACAGGCACGCAACCACCACAAGCCATCGCATTACTCAACCACACTCCATGAGCAGGCACATGCCACTGCTGCCACCATGCCCCATGCACCCAGCTGGACAATGTCAAGTCACAGGCCACAGAAGACAACAACACATGACACGGTAACCCGGATGGCGGGAGGCTGGGCACCAAGAATCACATAGTGCGACTCCAAAGCAGACAACAATGCCCTCTGCCCATATGGCCTAGGTCACAGCCAGACAAACACTGTGTCCCAACACAGGAATGACTTGCCAGCAAATGGCGGACGCCTTGCATCAACACATGGGGGTGAAGGCACTGTTTTGCACATGCCAGCAGCTAATGAACAGCCAACAGTGTGAAAGAGTGGCAGCACACACCACCACAGCAGCAGCGCACAGACACACAGCAGACAAAATGGGTGCCTGGAGATCAGAAACAAACTCACATCAACAGGCCAAGGGCCACTCAAAGATCTGCTAACAGTGTGTGCCCAGGAAGCTGGGCCAAGGTGACAGAGGGTGACACACGGAGGGAGGGAGAGGGGGACACAGAGGGAGGGAGAGGGGGACAGAGAGGGAGGGAGAGGGGGACTGAGAGGGAGGGAGACGGACAGAGGGAGGAGGCTGACACACGGAGGGAGGGAGAGGGGGACACAGAGGGTGGGAGAGGGGGACTGAGAGGGAGGGAGAGGGGGACAGAGGGAGGAGGCTGACACACGGAGGGAGGGAGAGGGGGACACAGAGGGAGGGAGAGGGGGACAGAGAGGGAGGGAGAGGGGGACTGAGAGGGAGGGAGACGGACAGAGGGAGGAGGCTGACACACGGAGGGAGGGAGAGGGGGACACAGAGGGAGGGAGAGGGGGACAGAGAGGGAGGGAGAGGGGGACAGAGAAGGAGGGAGACACAGGGAGAGCAAATCAGTCCTTTGGTGTGTGGGAATGTCTGCTCGTCAGCAGGTGGACTGCGTGCATGTAGACAAGGGTGCCCAGTGCCAGAACCCCCCCTCTTCATCATGGCAAAACGCAGGGCCATGTTACAACCTGTACACGAGCACAAGGACAGCCACCTGCATCATATGAGTGTGTGGATCCACTCCATGTGCACATGTACAGTGCTACAAGGAAGGCGCAAACGCATAGCTCGGCACACATGCACACTCCACTGCTGACTGCAGTCACACTTGACGCAGCAAGTAAGACTGTGCCACACATAGTTAAAGGGGCCAAATTGGTGCCCAAGGGACACACACATGCACAAGTGCACTGTGAGTGGAATGCAAGACAGATCCTAATTCCAAGAGGAAATGTGCCAACTTTGTAACGGATGAAACATGGATGTTGCATGGATCAAAATTAACATTGTCTCTCTCACACACAGGTCAACGTCGTGCTGCACCCCCCAACACTGGGGGGGAACACTCACAGGACCCGGATCTGCAGGAGACCGATCCCACCGGCAGCGACCACTCTCACCACTCTGCGGACGACCCCGACCGACCTGGCCCCTCTGGTGTCCAACCACCTGCAGCACCTGCGTCAGGTACAACCGTGCCAACCACCACCCCCACTCCTGCCACATCCCAGGAGACACCCAGGATCCCTGCCCCAACACCACAATGCAGCCAGGCTCGCCAGGAGGGACACGGTGTCCCGGGCACCCAGGAGGAGGCAGGCGACAACGCCAATGCCACCCCTCAGGGGTCCCGGAGACCCCATGTGCCCACAAGTGCAGGCCAGACGCAAGTGGGCAGGGGTGGTGGGAGTGGAGAGCGGCGGAGGCGCGAGCCTGACCAGTTGGCTGGGGATCCGGTATTTTCCCATGTCCGTAACATCCTGGACTCATACCGGCAGGACACCACGGGCATGGCCCAGGTTGTGTCCGTCCTCGAGGGGATCAAGGTCCAGCAGGCCCAGCAACATGCGGAGCTAATAGCCTGTCTACAGCTACACCAACGGAGGATGGAGGACAGACAGGCTCAGCAAGTGACGGCGTCCCAGGGGATTCACGCTGAACTCCGTCGGATGGCCGACACCATGGCCGACCCTCCCTGTGCCAGAAGGCGGAGAACATCACCACCCACAGGGAGGGATCATGAGGAGGAGGAGGAAACATCCGACGGAGCATCCCAGACGTCGTCACGGCCTGCTGCTGAGGTTCCCCGCAGGAAGCCGGGTCGTCCACGGAAAGGACCGTGAGGGTGGCTGCTACATCACCATCTCCCAGGACACCTGGCCTGGCACCTGGCCCACTGGAGCAACAGCATCACAGCATCAAGAGACATTCTCTGCCACATGGCCCTGCTGGTCACTGGCTGACCAATGTTGACAAAGACTGTGGCATGGACTCTGAGGATTTCCAATGGCAAGGACACCAACTCCCCTACTGAACTTTGGATTCCCTAATCCCGGAAAGGCCCTCACTTGCCCCCCCCCCCCAATAATAAATCACACTATTAAGAGTAGATGCCTGCTGGTAGCATTATTACCTAACATGTGTCTTGTACAGTCTAAACATGCCTGAGTCATCTGTTCACTTCAACCATCCACACCCTGGGGCCTGAGTCTGGCACAGGACACATGGGTCACAGTTTTCTAGGCAAGACAGACATGGAGCACCATACACACCAGTGATGGTCAGAACCAGCTGAGGGGGTGGCCGAACAACCGTGCTGACAGACACATTGAGTACAGCAACACTCATGCGCAGAGGTCAGGGATCCTGGCCCGTGTCCTGGGGGGCACCCAGGTACGTGTAGACAGGTGGCAGAACCATGTCCTGCAAGCTTGAGTCCGGTGGATGCAGAGAATGGGGTCATGGACAACGTTGGATGCATGGGGATGGCACATGTCACAATACCCACACAGTCATGGACATCATGCCCATTACACAGTCTCAGCACACACACACAGCTTGCATCTTGCCACTCGACACATTGACACATAGCCACAATCAGGGAATACCATGCCAGACATGCAGGATGCACCGTGCCAACACACCAGCATTGACTGAGAAGAGGCACCTTGGAGGCATAGGGACACCTTTAATAGTCATGTGTTTGGGATTGCAGAGGCAACTTGAAGTACACATGAACACATCATGTGGAGTAACATGTGGCTCCAACACTGGCACCCCCCTTCTGCAGCACAAATGCGTGATAGCCATGGAACTGGCACACAAGTGTCGGATAATAGCTAAATACCCACAGCTGCTCACGGAGAGCCTGCCATACACCATACATCCGCTGATGTGGAAGTCCCACGCCATGTCAAGACAATGTTAACCGTATGTGTCCGAGGGCAGTGTCACACACATTGATGCCTTCATCACAATCCACCATCCCATCACTGATGACTGACAACCAGGCAGCCCATCTATTCAGGTGTACCCAGCTGCATGTCGTGTCCCATGGGGATGCCACATGTCTGCAGAGGACCCAAACCCCGACCGGGGCAGTGTGCACACATCGTGAACAACTGCCACACCCAATACACCCCAGATGCATCCCTTACCCCATGGAGACTTCCAAACGTGTCCGTGCCTGTAACGCTGAGTCAGCCCACGATGCCATGTCCATGAGGAATAGCAGTGCCACAACAATGCAACCAGCAAACGGCATGCGCAGGTACCTGGGGAAGAGAGACACACAAGAAGTCAGCCACAAGAAGCACAGCCACTTGCATGTGCATTTACTCGACACATGTATGTATGACAACATGCTAGGTCACAATTATGCCTGGGGAAATACTACCATCACTGCCACCATCACTCCAGTGACACACCCACACACACCTCTGACCCACGTGCCATACATGCAGGTGGAGACACACATCACAACGCATGCCACACGGGGACCAATGCGTGCACACTCAGACCCTGGTACTCACCACTAAGCAAAGAAGTCGCGTATGAGCCGAGTCCGGATGTCCTCTTGCGGCTCCACATCCTCCACATCACTAGCCCCATTGCCAAGCCCTTCGTCCTCCACGGGTGGATGGTCCTCGTCATCTTGATCCAGGATGAGGGGCACAGCTCTTTCAACTGCCATGTTGTGCAGCATGCAGCAGACCATGAAGATCTTGCAGACCTTCGCCGGGGCATATGGGAGTGCGCCGCCGGTCTTGTGGAGGCACCGGAATCGGCTCTTCAGCATGCCAAACGTCCTCTCTATCACTCGCCTTGTCCGGCCATGGGCGGTGTTGTAGCGGAGCTGGGCCGGCGTGATGGGGTTGCGGAGAGGTGTCAGCAGCCAAGGCATGTTGGGATAGCCAGCGTCCCCTAAATGGAAAGCACATGGATATCGTTAGAACTGGCGAAGCGGTAGTGCTGCTCGGCCAAACAGAATACAGGACAGACAGACTGTACCCACCAACAACACATGCACGTTCGTTGCGCAGCTGCATCATCATATCAGGCATCCCGCTACGCCTCATGATGTAGGCATCGTGTGCTGATCCTGGAAAACGAGCACAGACATGTGAAATCACCATGTTGGACAGACACACCACAAGGGCATTGATGGAGTGGTAGTGCTTCCGATTGCGGTACGCCACCTCCCGTGCGTGTGGTGGTACCAAACCTACATGTGTCCCATCTATGGACCCAATGACATGGGGCATCCCTCCCAGGGCATAGAAACCACGCTTGACCTCAGTCATCTGTTCAGGGGTTGGGAACTTGATGAAGTCATCCAGGTGAATCAACATGGCCTCCAAGAAATCATGCAGCACACCGCTGAACATGCTCTGGGACATGCCACCAACATGAGCTATGGTATATTGGAAGGTACCCGTGGCAAGGAAATGTAGGGCAGCCATTACCTTCAGCTGGGGTGTCAGTGCCGTAGGATACCTGTGCTGCGGTTGCAGGTGTGGTGCCAGTCTCGCCGTCAGCTCCAGAATCAACGGTTGGGTGAAGCGGTAGAGCCGGATCCTGTCATTCTCCTGCATGGTGGCCAAGTCTGGAATTCTTCGGGCAACAGGAGGCGCTCTGCAGTAATTTGGAAGTGACAAGGAAGAGTGAGTGCACTACGAGAACAACTCATGTCTACTGAGCACATGTAAATCTGCCAATACACACATGCCACATAGGGAGTCAGGCATGTGCTACATGCCCAGGACACGTATGGATGCAAGGTGACACTCCTTCCAAGACCCAGCTACACACGGTGATTGAGAACCTCCCCATGCCACGCCATGGGAATAGCTGTGTCCCAGTGCAAGTGCACTGCCCGACGCAAGACAGGAGTGACATACACCCACACATCAGCAGAAGTGTGATGCTGATTGCAGAGACTGGCAGCGGAACACTTGAGCCACAGGTCACATGACATTACACTAGTCCAGCCCACACACCTTGCCATGAAGGTGCACATGTCATGACTCCCCACACATTCCTTGTGAGTTTGCTGACATGGCCTTGTCACGCTACTCCGTGTCCCTTGCATACATGTGCACCTCACATCCGGTAACACATGTGGCATGGTGTTGGGAACAGTGTGCAATGACAATCTACACACAGCCACATGTTGGTTGCTGCAACGGCTGCAGCTTTTGAGGGTGCAACAACATCAACCCGATGTAAATCCCGGACACATATATGGCATAGTCACATTGTGCACTGTGGGTAGTGATGAGTCATGTGTCATGACCCCTGTACCGGGCATCATGGGACACTTCCGTGTGTTGGTGTCCGTGCCATGCCAGTGACGCTCACCCCAAGTGCGCAGTCCCACATGCACACATGTCAAAGGAGTCAAGGGCATGCCTGGCACACATTGCACCCTCACACAGTACACATGTACACATCTCATCATACATCTGGTGCCTTCCCCACTCAGGAGGCATGTTCCACATCACAGCCTGTGACACCTGTGCCCAACACATGTGGTAATGCACAGACGATGCCTTGGTGTCCATTCCTGGACAAGTATGTCCATCCATGGACAAGTATGTCCGCCCTATTCCGACATGTGTGTCGCCTATCACCACAGTGATGTGTAAAATCCGCCGTACTGCTGCTGAGAGGGCCTGTGCATGTTCCCAAATCACTGTGGGAGTGCTGCCGTATGTGTACCCATCGTGATGGCGAGCGTAGATGCGAGTGTACGGTCCGTACCACTACGGGTACGCATACGCGTGCAGACCCATAGTGATAGTGAGCGTAGATGCGAGTGTACGGTCCGTACCACTACGGGTACGCATACGCGTGCAGACCCATAGTGATAGTGAGCGTAGATGCGAGTGTACGGTCCGTACCACTACGGGTACGCATACGCGTGCAGACCCATAGTGATAGTGAGCGTAGATGCGAGTGTACGGTCCGTACCACTATGGGTCTGCACGCGTATGCGTACCCGTAGTGGTACGGACCGTACACTCGCATCTACGCTCACTATCACTATGGGTCTGCACGCGTATGCGTACCCGTAGTGGTACGGACCGTACACTCGCATCTACGCTCACTATCACTATGGGTCTGCACGCGTATGCGTACCCGTAGTGGTACGGACCGTACACTCGCATCTACGCTCACTATCACTATGGGTCTGCACGCGTATGCGTACCCGTAGTGGTACGGACCGTACACTCGCATCTACGCTCACTATCACTATGGGTCTGCACGCGTATGCGTACCCGTAGTGATAGTGAGCGTAGATGCGAGTGTTCGGTCCGTACCACTTCGAGTACGCATACGCGTGCAGACCAAAAGTGATGGAGAGCGTAGGCATGCATGTACGGGCCGTTGCCATGCATTTGGGGTGCCCTAGGGCCCCCACACGCACCGTACCTGTGTGTGATGCTCCAAATTACATGGGGGACAAGTATTAAGGCCTACATGCATGCTGGTTGTCATGGAGACCAAGTTCAAAATTGGAAATTGTTCTGGAAGGTGCACAGCAGAAGTCAGTTGGGATTTGTCTACTTTGTTGCAATGTGTTTGTGGGGCTGACATCATGCAGGAGAATGAAACCGATAGAGAACCCACAGACTGCTAGGTTTGAAGGGATTGGTGGAAACATAGGATGCAAATGTGAGTGACCAATCTCTCTGTACTCCTGTGCATGAGACTGGGCAGAAGGGCACATATAAGGCAGCCAGGTCCCATGAGGGAGCACTTGCCTGCACATCTTTGCATTCGTCGACCCAGCTGCTGCTACTGATTCCCTGGAACCATGTCAAGGGCTGTGGAGAGGACACAGCCATTCACCCTGGAGGAGAACATGGCTCTGCTGGATGTGATCCTCCCACAGTACTCCATGCTGTATGGGCGACCAGGTTATCAGGTGAGTGCATAGGCCACTGCCACAGACTGTCCCTATGTGGTGACTGTGACTTCTGCCATTGCGTCCAGGTGTAACACACATGCCATGTACTGTCGGGGGGGTCCCAGGGGGGGGGGTGCCTGATGTCTCCCAGCAGTGCCCTGAGACAGGAGGGGTGGGGGCCTATCACTCACAGCAGTGCCCTGAGACAGGAGGGGTGTGTGCAGAGTCCTCCCAGCAGTGCCCTGAGACAGGAGGGGTGGGTGCAGAGTCCTCCCAGCAGTGCCCTGAGACAGGAGGGGTGGGTGTGGAGTCCTCACAGCAGTGCCCTGAGACAGGAGGGGTGGGTGTGGAGTCCTCACAGCAGTGCCCTGAGACAGGAGGGGTGGGGGCCTATCACTCACAGCAGTGCCCTGAGACAGGAGGGGTGTGTGCAGAGTCCTCCCAGCAGTGCCCTGAGACAGGAGGGGTGGGTGCAGAGTCCTCCCAGCAGTGCCCTGAGACAGGAGGGGTGGGTGTGGAGTCCTCACAGCAGTGCCCTGAGCCAGGAGGGGTGGGTGTGATGCACAGTGTGAGCCTAGATCATTGATTGTGACATTGCCATCATTCCACCTGTGTACCCACTGTGGCACGTACTGCTTTTTCCCTCACCAGGGGATGATGTCCCTATGACAAAGGTGCAATGCGTTGGCTGCATGACATGCCTTGTTGTTACCAGCTAATTTGTACCCATATGTCTCTCTGTGACATGTGGCTGGTGTATTGATGTGGTGTCACTTGTTCCTCCTCACAGGTAGGCGCCACTGCCAAGGAGCAGATCTGGCTGACCGCCGTCAGTGCCGTGAGGGGTGTGGATGGTCGGAGGCGGCGCCTGGCCCAGGTGAGGAAACGCTGGCAGGATATCCGGTGCTGGACGCGGAGGATTGCACGGCTCCTGCTGGGGGACTCACCTGAGAGCCACAAGAACCGCGGCCGCCGCCGTCTGAGCCACCTCCACAGGCGTGTGCTGCCGGTGGTCTTTCCAGACCTGGAGAGGCGCTTACAGGCGATGCAGCAGCCGGAAGGGGGTAGGTACATGTGTGTTTGTTGTGTGTCACCGGCATTTGTAAGGGCACAGTAGCATGAATCCACTGGCAGGGTTTAAAGGTGCTGTGCAGATCCTGTTTGGCCCAGTATAGCGCTGTGCCCCTGCCACCCTTCCCCTCCTTGCAATGTGTTCCCTGGTCTGTGTGTAGTCACTCCTTCCCAGGGTAATGTAGGCTGGCGCTTTGTCCACGGGAACAATGTCTGTAGCATCATGTGTGGGGGTGGTGTGTAACAGGTTGTGGGACCTTGCCTGTGCACTGTCAAGTTCACTGCATGTGGGTTCCATGTCAGTTGGCACTGATGCTGACTCCAGACATGGGAGTTGGTCTCTCATGTGTCATGCCTTACAGCGCGCATGTCCTATGTAGTGGCCTGTGACATGATGTGCATGACTTTGCGATACACATAGTGCAGGGATGGTGACGTGTGTTGCTGTCATTACCATTCAGTAGCATGTAGTTGCGTGCCCACTACTGTCCCCTGGGGCACCTTTTCCTCAGTGGTGTATGTGTCATCATGAACGTGGCCACTGTCAGTGTCTACAGCGTAAGTTGTGCTCTGTGCCATTGTCCCCTGTCACCATGTATATAGACGTGCTAATTTGTACAGGTGTCCACTGTGCAGCCTGACCTGATTGTCCTTCTTCATACTCACAGTTGCCAGTGCCTGTGTGTCTTGTTATACTCATCTGAGGATGGGCACTGGTACCTCATTATTTGTACAGGCGCACCTTGGCTGTTTGGCGTCCAATCTTGCTTTTTGCCTGCCCCTGTGTGTATCACCCAGACCATGAGATGTTGGTGCCACCTGTGTCTCCACAATTTGCCTCGTGTAGGGTCTTGTTGGGGCGGGCAATGCCTATGTGTTAAATCCTGATTACCACTTGCTGGGTCTGGGCAGTGTGTGATGTGCCTGGACACACACGCAATGTGCAGTGACCGAGTCATGTTGTGCATGTTTTCAGCATTACCTATGCAGCATGTGTCTCAAGTTCATGGATATGGTCCCTGGTCATCGGTATTTTCGCAAACGCTGTGTGGTGCAGATGCAGTGCTGGATTGTCCCCAGGACCTGGGTGCTATGTCAGACTCCTTTTCCTGTGTTTCGCTATTGTCTCATGCTCTCCATGGTATTTCAGTGGCATGGTGGCTCAACCAACTGTGTGTTGCATGCCCTACATCGGTACCCTGTTCAGTAGATGTTAGGGATCTTCCTTTTCAGGCCATGCAATGTTACCTATGTAGATTGGACTCATGTGACAGATGTGTACAGGTGTCTGAATAATTTCTGTCTCTCCACCCTGCCCACAGCATCGTCGGGGGACACAGAGGGAGACATGGACACAGACCAGGCGGAGGGACCGAGCACCAGTGCCAGCCGTGACATCGGGGCTGGCACATCGAGTGGGACAGAGGCGGAGGAGAGTGTGGCCGAGGACCTGTCGACTGGCACATCAGACTACGAAGCTGACAGGTCCGGGGACGATGTCTCCGAGTGGGCGGAGGCTGCACCAGCAGCTGACAGCGGAACAACACCTCGCACCGCCCCCTCAGTTTCCACCAGCCGCCTCCCACTTGCTCGTGTCCCTTCCCAGCGTGCCCGGTCACAGCATGTCTCCTTCCTGCCAGGCACCGCGCCCCCTGCCCCTGTCTCCACTGCTGCCGCCAATGCAGAGTCTGTGGACATCCAGCGGCAACTGCAGGTTGGTCAGGCTGCGATCCTTAATGTCCTCCATGCCCACGGCAAAACCCTCACCAACATCGAGGCTTTCTTGGAGGGCATTCATTCATCGCAGGCTGACCAACGCAACTTGCTGAGGTCCATCGACTCCACACTGACTGCAGCAGTGGGTCTCCTGCAGCGCGACCTCCCCCCACCTACCCCTGCCCCATCCACACTTCCCACTCCCATGCCTGTCACACGTACACCCAGACGTCGGCATGCACCCACATCAACGGACACGGGCACCACACCAGCAGGGAAGGTCCACCGCACTCCTCCTGACACGCACACACAGGGTGAGGTAGGCACACCCACTGGGTCGGGGGGCAAACGTGTGACACGCAGCCATAGTGGGAGTCCGCATTCCACCCAGTCCACTCCCTCCAAATCCCCTCCCCTCAGCTCTCCTGGCCACATCTCCCCCAAGGACTCCTTCATGGCCGCTCTGTCCCTGAGCCCCACAGTTACACCACCACGCAAGCGGTCACGGAGGTCCCCGGTCAGGGTGGTTGAGTCTCCCCCCCTGTCTCCACCCTCCCCCGGTGGCGCTGCGACCCATCCCTCTGACCCCCCCCCCTCCTTGGGGCCTGAGGTCCCTTCGGGTGCAGGGGACTCCCTGGATGACCTTGCAAAGGTGTGTAGTGCCATCCTGGCCTCCGCCTTTGGCACTGACCCACCCCCTGTGGTGGACTCCTCCATCCCTGCACCCACAACGCCGCCCCTTTGCCCTGATGTCCCTGCGGTGCCTGTTGCTCCCCCCCCCCTGATGCCCTCACCAGTGTGGAAGACGATGCCATTTGACTGTGCAGGCAAGGTAGGGGACACGCATCCCACTGTGTCCCCCATCCAGCTGAGAATCATTGACTGCCCTCTGGGCTTTGTGAAGATTGAACTGCCTGCGATCCACGGACATTGTGCTCCTGCAGAATAAAGCTTAATTTTGTTTTCATTATCACACTACTGCTATGCTGGTATTGGTGTTGGTGGGGCTGCTACATGGTTTTGGGTGGTGTGTAAGGGTTTGGGTGTGTGGGATATGTAGTAGTGTACTGCTCATTGGTGGGACCCTGTGATCTGTGTGCCATCACAAGGTGTTGGCTAACTTTCTTTGTTCATGTAGGCAGTTACTGCATGGTGCACTTGTCCAAGGGTGTATTCCTTCCTCTGTGTACCCAGCTTTCTTCCCTGCAGGGTGTTCCCAATGTTTAGCGCAGAGCTGTGTCTACATGAGCTGTGTGTGTGACGGAGCCCTTCTACTTTGGCCATGCATGCAGGGCCATGTCTCCACCTGCGACAATCGTGGCATCCTTGGTAATCACTGTACTTGTGTGTGGAGTCTGTTGACATGAGTTCATGGGGACATGTTCCCTTGTAGCCAGTATGCATGTGGATAATTCTGGCCTCACACACATGTGTTACACCCCTCCAGTCTCAGGGCACTGCTGGGAGGACTCTGCACCCACCCCTCCTGTCTCAGGGCACTGCTGGGAGGACTCCACACCCACCCCTCCTGTGTCAGGGCACTGCTGGGAGGACTCTGCACCCACCCCTCCTGTGTCAGGGCACTGCTGGGAGGACTCTGCACCCACCCCTCCTGTGTCAGGGCACTGCTGGGAGGACTCTGCACCCACCCCTCCTGTGTCAGGGCACTGCTGGGAGGACTCCGCACCCACCCCTCCTGTGTCAGGGCACTGCTGGGAGGACTCCACACCCACCCCTCCTGTCTCAGGGCACTGCTGGGAGGACTCCACACCCACCCCTCCTGTGTCAGGGCACTGCTGGGAGGACTCTGCACCCACCCCTCCTGTGTCAGGGCACTGCTGGGAGGACTCTGCACCCACCCCTCCTGTGTCAGGGCACTGCTGGGAGGACTCCACACCCACCCCTCCTGTCTCAGGGCACTGCTGGGAGGACTCCACACCCACCCCTCCTGTGTCTGGGCACTGCTGGGAGGACTCTGCACCCACCCCTCCTGTGTCAGGGCACTGCTGGGAGGACTCTGCACCCACCCCTCCTGTGTCAGGGCACTGCTGGGAGGACTCTGCACCCACCCCTCCTGTGTCAGGGCACTGCTGGGAGGACTCTGCACCCACCCCTCCTGTGTCAGGGCACTGCTGGGAGGACTCTGCACCCACCCCTCCTGTGTCAGGGCACTGCTGGGAGGACTCCACACCCACCCCTCCTGTCTCAGGGCACTGCTGGGAGGACTCCACACCCACCCCTCCTGTGTCAGGGCACTGCTGGGAGGACTCTGCACACACCCCTCCTGTCTCTGGGCACTGCTGGGAGGACTCTGCACACACCCCTCCTGTCTCTGGGCACTGCTGGGAGTGATGGGCACCCACCCCTCCTGTCTCAGGGCACTGCTGGGAGGACTCTGCACCCACCCCTCCTGTCTCAGGGCACTGCTGGGAGGACTCTGCACACACCCCTCCTGTCTCTGGGCACTGCTGGGAGTGATGGGCACCCACCCCTCCTGTCTCAGGGCACTGCTGGGAGGACTCCACACCCACCACTCCTGTCTCAGGGCACTGCTGGGTGGACTCTGCACACACACCTCCGATTTCTGGATATGTGCGCTTGGCACATACACGGTGGGGTTACGCACACTGCATTAGAGGTGAGGGTACGAGTCTACTGACACTGGTGTGGTGGGGGTACGCTCCGTACGTCCGCGGGTGTGGGTACGGGTCGTACTTACACTGTTGGGCAGGGGGGTACGCTCCTTGCATTCGCCGGTGGGGGTACGGGTCGTACTTACACTGTTGGGCAGGGGGGTACGCTCCTTGCATTCGCGGGTGGGGGTACGGGTCGTACTTACACTGTTGGGCTGGGGGTACGCTCCGTACGTCCGCGGGTGGGGGTACGGGTCATACTTACACTGTTGGGCTGGGGGTACGCTCCGTACGTCCACGGGTGGGGGTACGGGTCGTACTTACACTGTTGGGCTGGGGGTACGCTCCGTACGTCCGCGGGTGTGGGTACGGGTCGTACTTACACTGTTGGGCAGGGGGGTACGCTCCTTGCATTCGCGGGTGGGGGTACGGGTCGTACTTACACTGTTGGGGTGGGGGGTACGCTCCTTGCATTCGTCGGTGGGGGTACGGGTCGTACTTACACTGTTGGGCAGGGGGGTACGCTCCTTGCATTCGCGGGTGGGGGTACGGGTCGTACTTACACTGTTGGGCTGGGGGTACGCTCCGTACGTCCGCGGGTGGGGGTACGGGTCGTACTTACACTGTTGGGCTGGGGGTACGCTCCGTACGTCCGCGGGTGGGGGTACGGGTCGTACTTACACTGTTGGGCTGGGGGTACGCTCCGTACGTCCGCGGGTGTGGGTACGGGTCGTACTTACACTGTTGGGCAGGGGGGTACGCTCCTTGCATTCGCGGGTGGGGGTACGGGTCGTACTTACACTGTTGGGGTGGGGGGTACGCTCCTTGCATTCGTGGGTGGGGGTACGGGTCGTACTTACACTGTTGGGCTGGGGGGTACGCTCCTTGCATTCGTGGGTGGGGGTTCGAGTCGTACTTACACTGTTGGCATGGGGGGTACGCTCCATGCATTCGTGGGTGGGGGTACGGGTCGTACTTACACTGTTGGGCAGGGGGGTACGCTCCTTGCATACGCGGGTGGGGGTACGGGTCGTACTTTCACTGTTGGGGTGGGGGGTACGCTCCTTGCATACGGGGTGGGGGTAGGGTCCGTACATATCCGTCCCCACGCTATGTGATGTTTGTGCGGCCCGTACCCAGGCCTTTGCCACGTGGGTGCGATCCGTCCCGCCATTGTTGGGGTGACGTGTGTGGGCGTGGTCCGACTCGTACCCACGCTCTTCAGGCGTGGGTACGGGACGTACCTGTCTGGTTGTGTTGCCGGTTCGCGTGGTGACGGACTTCCGTTGTGGCGGTCGCTGGATTATCAGGACACGCCCCCACCCCCTCGTGGTGACCAGGGCATGGGAGTCAGGTATGTCCAGGCCATGTGTAGTGTGTCACTCATGTGGTTGTTTTGTGGCCTGCCCTGGTAGTGCCACCCCCACCCCACCCCACTTTCCCCCCTCCCTTAGTTATTCTGACCTTCTGCGGCGTCTGCGTCGTAACCTGTAGAGGAGGTGGACTGCTATGAGGGCAGGGATGACTCGTAGGTTCGGGTCCATGTCTGTCCGTCACGTACTGGTCCTCCTTGTTCGCGTCGTCGTCTGTCCGTCGCGTACTGGTGGTCCTTGTTCGCGTCGGCCTGATTTCCCGGCAGTTTTTGGCTGCCGCAAAATATTCACCGTGCGGGGTGACGTCGGTGCGAATCGTGATTCCTGGGTCGTGAATGGCTGGCTGCGTGCGTCCCGACGTCAGGTCGGCGCTTTCCCGGATCGCATTGGTAGGTGTTTTTTGTTCGGTCGGTCTTTTTTACGATTCGTACGGTAATGGTGTACCCGTGTGAATCGTAATTCCATGTTTGTATATTTTGACGACCGGGTACGCGTCGGACGGAGAATATGCTCCGTCCGACGGTTCGTACCCGGTTTTTACCGGATTGTGATCGGCACCTTTCTCTACTACTGCACCTTCATGGAGTTAGGATAGTAATTGTTACCCCTACACTATCCAACACTTTCCATACTGCTACACCTACTTGGAGTTGGAATACTATTGGTAACCCCTACACCATCCTACACTTTCCCTACTGCTGCACCTTCCTGGAGTTAGAATAGTAATTGATACCCCTACACCATCCCACACTTTCCCTACTGCTGCACCTTGCTGGAGTTAGAATAGTAATTGTTATCCCTACACCATCCTACACTTTCTGTATTGTTGCATATTACATGATTATTTTCTAATAACTTTTGCATATTAATTTCTTTTTAAGTAAGGATTGTTGAATTAAAATACCTTTTGCTTTTGGTGCTTTTTTCTTGGTCTTGTTTCTGGTCTGGTTTCTAGTTGGATAGCTTGATTGGTTTGATTTATTGATTGGTCTTGTTGGTTTCGAGTTTTAATCAGATGTTGATCTGATTTATGTCAGTATCTGAAAAAAAAATACATTTTTGCAAATGAAAAAAATTAATACTTTTTTAATAAATAGAGAAATGTAAACAATACTGTGTATAAGTGACATTTTAAGTTTTACTATCTATATACTCTACTACACTTTCACTGCCACTGTACCTATCATGAGTAATAATAGTAATTGTTACCCACACACCATCCCACACTTGCCCTACTGCTGCACCATGCAGGAGTTAGAATAGTAATTCTTACCCATACACCATCCCACACTTTCCCTACTGCTGCACCTTCATTGAGTTACAATAGTAATTGTTATCCATACACTTTCCCTACTACAGCATCTTCCAGGATTTAGAATAGTAATTGTTACCCATACAATATCAAAAACTTTCCCTACTAATGCACCTAACTGGAGTTAGAATAGTCATTGTTAACCCTACACCATCCTACACTTTCTCTACTGGTGGATCTTCCTGGAGTTAGAATAGTAATTGTTACCCCTACACCATCCCACACTTTCCCTAGTGTTACACCTACCTGGAGTTAGAATAGTAATTGATACCCGTACAGCATCCTACAATTTCTGTATTGTTGCATATTATATGAATATTAT
The DNA here is from genome assembly GCF_964204655.1 of Triturus cristatus. NCBI lineage: Eukaryota > Metazoa > Chordata > Amphibia > Caudata > Salamandridae > Triturus > Triturus cristatus. Next base: position 845,500,751 of record NC_140586.1, on the reverse strand, counting down.
TCTAAAAGTTTAGCTTATTAATTTCGTTTAAAGTAAGGATTGTTAATTTAAAATACCTTTTGCTTTTTGTCTTTTGTTCTTGCCCTTCTGTCTGGTCTGCTTTCTAGTTTGATAGCTTGATTTTATGGTTGTCTGGTCCTGTTGGTTTCCAGTTTTTCTGAAATGTTGATCTGATTTATGTCAGTATCTGGCAAAAAAAGCATTTTTGCAAATGTGAAATTTTAATACCATTTTAGAAAATATAACAAAGTACAAAATACTGTGTATAATTGAGATATTATTTTTTACTATATACATACTAAACTACACTTTCACTGCCACTGCACCTACCATGAGTTAAAATATTATTTGTTACCCCTACACTATCTCAAACGTTCCGTACTGTTGCACCTAGAAGGAGTTAGAATTGAAATTTCTTACTCTACATTATCCAACAATTTCTCTACTACTGCACCTACCTGGAGTTACACTAGTAATTTTTACCCCTACACTATCACACACTTTTTCTACTGCTGTAGGTTTCTGGATTTAAAATAGTAAATGTTATCTGTACACCATCCCATACTTTAACCACAGCTGACCCATTGTGGAGTTACAAATTTAATTATTACGTTTAAATTTACCAATTATTTTCCTAGTGGTAAACCTTTATGGAGGTACTTTAGTAATTTTTATCCCTACAGTATCCAACAGTTTCACTAGTGCTGCACCTACTTTTATTTAGATTATTAATTGTTACCCCTACACAATTCCACAGTTTCGAAATGCTGTACCATTCTGGATTAAAAAAATATATTTTTTCTAAAATACGATCCTACATTTTCGACAATGGTACACTTTCAAGCAATGACCTCATTTTGCTTAAGAACTACACTATCTTACAGTTTCACAAAGTCTTTAGAATTAATGAAGAAAGAAAATAATGGTATTCTTTTACGAACCAAATATTTACCTTATTTACAACTCGACGTTTCAATTTTCAAAGATGGTATTATTTTTATTTCACGTTATTGAATTTCTGTGTGGAAAAAAAAATATATATGTGTTGACACAAGTTTTTTCTACTTGCTAATGTAAAATGGTGTATAAGTTTTTAAATTAAAATACCTCTAAATTATTGTCGATGATGAGTGTAGGTTATTTTGGAAAAAGATTTTTTTTTATTAATTAATCTTTTTCGTCACATGTGACAAAAGTTCTGTTTAAGAAAAAAAAATCATTTTAGGAATTTGGGTAAATAATAAAATACATTATTTATTTATTCATTATTTTCTTCAAGAAACAATTATTAATAGATATTGGTCAGTAGAAACATATTGACTGTATATGTTTATTGAGATATGATTCGAATACTATAGTAATAGATTGTTATTAGCTTTGTCAAACAAAAATGCAAACAGAAAAATATTTGGTGCAGCCTATGCAATGTTTAACATGATAAATGTAAAAAAGAAATAGTAAGGTTATTTGTTTTAGAAACTTACTTGTATGTCGACAAATAATGGTTCTGAAAAGGATTCCGGTCTTCTCTGGGTGAAGAGGTCAGAGGGTCAGCTTCAGGCGTCTGCTCTCTCTGGGAGTTGATAATCAACTGATTTTAAAATGGTGTCTTGCTCGTATTTATAACAGCGTTGGTTATATTTTTTTAAATTGTATTTATCGGTGTGGAAACTTATAATTTAAAAAAGCATCTGAAGATGTGTATTTTTCGCTTTTTAGTCCCGTTTTGGCATCCATTTTGAAAGTAGTGTTGTGGTATTATTTTAATGGAAAGTGTTGTAGGACAATTGTTTGATCTGCAATGTTTAAAATGGCGCCTATGTGTATGTAAAATGTTTGGATATCCAAATAGTTATTTGGTGAATTAGTTATATATTGATTTTAAATTATGTTTCTTAAAGTATTGTTTTCGAAAAAAAATGCAAATGTAACAATATTTGACCATTTTTAAAATACTCGAGTATTAATTTTATTACCCGAGTATTATTTTTAATACTTGAGTATTGATTTTGGAGAATTAAATGTATTTCAATGCATTTACGTACAGATTTTCTCTACTTTTTAAAACACTTCCCCACCCAAAAAACCCTAATTTCCCTGCATCCCGTGCCAGGTTTTATTTTACAAAAAAAATATATATATATATATTTTTAAGCATTGTAATGGTATGCGTTATAAATGTGTTCGTTGTAAAAGTACTTCTCATTAATTAACTGTATTTGGCGTTGTAACAGTATTCGTTGTAACAACATGCGTTGTAAATGTATTTGCGTTGCAAAAAATGCGTTGTAAAGGCACGTGTTGTAATGGTATGCGTTGTAACGTCATACATCCGCACCCCACTGTGCTGGGTAAAAACTACTCTTTCGAACGTTAAAAGCAAGCAGGCAGTGCGCCTTCTTTGTTAAGTCACCTGCGGGAGACGCCTTTGAAGCACTAAGGGTTTTTGGCGATGTGCATGAGGACACTATTCTTCAATGAAATTCAGATAGAAAGTGCAGTGATATCCTGTCACTGAGAGAGAGTGCATTTAGGGTTTGTTGTGGGAATGGTGGAATGCATAAAAATGCAAAACAGGGTTTTTGCACGTCAGGTAAAAAGGGTCAGCTTGAGTCCATAAACAGCCTTTTTTTAATGCCCTCCGCTCTTCTCCCTCATTTTCGCTAAGGGGACTTGTTCTATAATTTTTTCCGACTTTGCTCTATCCACTTTCTTTTGCTCCATTCATACCCTCCATGTTCTTATTCTCTGGTAAGACTTTCTCTTGTGCCCCTCTCTTCAGTCCTCCTACAACCATTGCCATCACATGCTTCACCATCCATTTCATTCTCTCAGGACCTATCGCTTTGTCATGTCTCTTCTGTTCCAAAGCCTGTGCACTTGCAGAGACTGTGGCTGAGGTGTATTATGTTTCACACAAACCCTGATTATGATTTCTTGCTTTACAACTACCATAGGTGGCAAATGTTTCATCATTACATCACTGGACATTGCTCACGCCGAGCTTTGAGTCACCGAGCCCTTTTTAGGTCGAGTCTAGGCAGCGCATGCGCTGTCTGGAAGACCTTTATTGTTTTGTAGTGCATGTCACACGGTGATGTGCACACCCTCAACGTGCATTATCCCAGCATATGTATTGGCACATTCACAGAATATAATTATATCCTTGATAGTTTTTTAATTTGTTTATTAACATACTTACCATCTACTATTATATTCATCTCTCTGTGTATACTATTCTCATAGCCATTAGCCATGTCACAACAGATTGCAGTCACTCTTCCTCCTCAATTCTTAAACGAACTTGGTACCCCCTCCATACCATGGGAGGACTGGATTGTAATATTTGATAATTATCTCGATGCTTTAGATGGTGAAGAATTCTCAGAAATGCGGAAAAAAAGCATTGTTACTTAGCGCATTTGGAAAGGAAGGTCAACACATTTTTAAATTTCTTACCCAAGCGCTACAGGCAAATGGACAACCCATGCCTGATGAATACAAGGAAGCTATATGTAGGTTAGAGGTAAGATTTGTCAAGGAGGAGTGAAGAATCTATTGATGAATTTGTTGCTCGACTGCGAGAACTATCCATAAAGTGCAAGTTTGGAGCTATGACTGATGAACTTATTAGAGACCAGTTGATAGTACAATGCAACAATTGTAAAATTCAAGAAAGATTATGGGCGGCAAAAAATCCCACCTTGAAAGTTGCTATTGTATGAAAAGAACTACAAAAAACTAACACTCACCAAGAGGTGTCTGAAGTATCTGAAAAGAATGTGGGAGAGGGAAGTGATTTTGGTGACGATGAATCGGTTGCCTTAGTTAGAAACAGAAACAGAAACAGACCTGGTAACAAAAAGAATATGTTTGTAAAGTCCTCCACCAAGTTTTGTTCGAGATGTGGCAGCAATGGTCACACATCCGAATCTAGATTTTGTTTTGCGTCGAACAAAGAAAGGTTTAAAATGCGGTCAGCTTGGCCATTTTTCTAAAATGTGCAAAACCAAAAGTAGTCCAAAAGTAGTTGACATTCAAGATTTCTCCACAGAAACGAAAAGAGAGAGAGAGAGAGAGAGAGAGAGAGAGAGAGAGAGAGAGAGAGAGGTTTTTAGTAGTTGAAGATACAGATTTGATTATTGATAATGAGAAGAGAGAGCGTAGACCTAAAGCTTTATTCCGTATTGATGGCCGTGAAGTGTCTCTCATGGTAGATATGGGTTCTAGATATTCCAAAATCCATGCTGGAGAGTGAATGGGGAAGTACATTTTTACATCACAGTGACTTATCTCCTGCAGGGTACCAAGGTCACACCATGGATATTTTAGGCTATTTTAAATCTGACATTTCTTTTGCCAACAGGTCTACCAATGGTAACATTTATGTCGCTGTTGATGGACCTCCAATATTAGGATGGGTTCATCAATATGATCGTCATATCATTATCAATCCCAGGGCACCCTCTCAGGTAATGTTGGTGGATGACTATGCCTTCGATGACATACTTCTACAAGCTAGTGCTGTATTCAGGAATGAACTGGGTGAATTGAAAGGTTACTCCCACTTGATTCAATTTAGAAAAGATGCTTTACCCGTTCAGCATAAATTAAGAAGAGTTCCCTTAATTGTCAGGGATGAAGTCAAATCCTTAATAAATGAAATGTTGCAAAGTGATGTTATTGAGCCAGTGGAGGCATCCACATGGGTGTCTCCAGTTGTAATCACTAAGAAGGCAGATGGCAAATTGATGTTCTGCATGGACTTGAGGTCACTGAACAAATGTGTAGTTGCAGACACCTTTCCTCTACCTAACATTGGAGAATTGGTGTTGAAGGGAGCAAAGTTCTTCTCGAAATTAGATCTCAAGAGCGCGCATCATCAGATAAGGCTACATGATGATTTCAAACATCTTACTGCGTTCATAACAACAGAGGGGACATTTCAGTTCACGCGACTTCCTTTTGGTCAAAATTCAGCGGCCAGTGTGTTTTAGCGCATGGTTGCAGAGATTTTCAAAGGAATTCAGAAAGCTGTATTCTTCCAAGATGACATTCTTGTGTTTCGAGACTCCATTGCTGATCACAACCTTGCACTAAAAGACGCTTTGCACAGAATTGCTGAAGCTGGTCTTAACTTTCGTAATGAAAAATGTTCCTTTCTTGTGCAACAGATAGAGTATGTAGTGTATGAAATTTCAGCTCTGGGAGTAAAACCAAAGAAGAATCTCTTGGAAGCGATTCAGTTGGCTCCATGTCCCTCTGACAAGGATCAGCTGAGGTCCTTCATGGGGCTAATAGAATATTATTCTAAATTTGTGAAGAACTTCTACGACAAGACCTTGTCTTTAAGACTCCTTTTCAAGAAAGGAGTAAAATTTGTTTGGGGCAATGATCAAAATACTTGTTTCAATCTTATCAAAAAGGAGATATGTGAGGCCATTGTTTTAGCTCCATTTGACATAAAGCGTACTTCTGTTGTCATGGTTGATGCGAGTGCCTCCAGCTTAGGCGTCGTTTTACTTCAGAAACATCCTGAAGGTGAGAGAACCATTGCCTTTGCCTCTTGCACCCTCACCCCTACGGAACAGAACTATTCTGTAATTGAAAAAGAGGCACTTGCCGCTGCCTGGGGTGTTCAGTACTTTCGTACTTACTTGTCGGGTACTAAATTCATACTCAAGACCGACCCTTGGTTCGCATTTTGTCTCCTGGTGGCACAGGCAAGGGTGCTACTAGGTTGGCTAGGCTAGCTGCAAAACTTCAGGAATACCAATATGACACATTCAGGGTTGGCGCAATTCCCAAGCAGATTGTTGTTTGTCTAGCCTGTCTATTAAATGGGAGGATCTTGATGATGTGTCGCTAAATGTTGCGAATGAGGAAGGAGCCGTTGCCTCTGTTCAAGATGTTCTTGCTGCTGGTGAGGGCACTTTTACTCATGATAAATGGTGTAAAGCCATGGCTAGTGACCTTGTTCTTAAAGAAGTCATGGGTTTGGTTAAATTGGGTTCCAGACAAGAGAATTGTGTGCATGTCTCTGCCCGTCCTTTTCTTAAAGTATTGGATGAGTTATCAATGTGTGGTGATAATATTATCGTGCGAGTTGATAAATTCATCCATCCTTCCAACTTAAGGCCCAGAGTGCTCAATCTAGCCCATGAAGGACATTTGGGACAAACTTTGACTAAGCGTAGACTCAAAGCCAATTTTTGGTGGCCAGGCATAGATTTGCAAGTGTCCTCCTGGATTGAGAAGTGTTCTGCATGCAGAGAGGGGTAGAAAAGACATAAAGTTGCAGTTGGTTCAACTATGAGTGATTTGACAGTTCCCATTGGTCCGTGGCACAGTATATGTCTTGATTTCATAGGACCCATGGACGAGCTACCTATTAGCCAACATTTTGCTATTGTTGCCATTGATGTCTTTTCTAAGTGGCTTACAGATAATTTTGTTAAAGACATCACCAATGAGAGCACCATTGCTTTCTTAAAAAATCTCTTTCAAGAAGAAGGTTATCCCGCCTTTCTCATCACAGACAATGATACCAGCTTGTCTCTCACAACATGTATTCTTTCTTGTCCAGATGTGGAGTTACACACCATCGGACATCTTTGTATAACCCGCAGGGTAATGGTTTGTGTGAAAGAATTAACCGGATGGTCAAAGGTATAATTCAGATGGCTTGGTCCAGTGGTAGTTTTGCTCACGAAATGGTTCAAGAAATGTTTTGGGCATATTGCACAACTGCACACAGTCTTACTGTTAAGTCACCTTTTGAACTCATGCAAGGCAGACTTCCTGGTACCAAGCTCACTCCTTCCAGGATTAAAGAATGGGTTGCTAAAGGTGGTCACTTCGAACCCATACCCATGGTTGGTTCCAAAAGTATGGTACTTCTTCTCACATTTCCAAAGGTGATTTAGTCAAGGTAAAACCTAGAAGGTTATCTAAGGGTCTTTCCAAGTTTAAAGGTCCTTTTAGAGTCAAAGATGTGTTTCCCCATTATGTTGTCTTGACTAATGGTGAAAAATGGAACCTCCGCCGAGTGACTTTGTATCAAAACAATTCTTCACCGGTTTGTAATGACGTGGTTGATCAGGATTTTCATGTCTCTCCAGGTAATAGTTGGTACATGTTGTCTGCTATTGAAGACACTGCTTCGTTTTCTATTCCTGTTAGTAGAAGGGGTGTAGGTGGTGGTGATGCTTGTGATTCAGGTAATGTTCCTCATCACACCCTTGACCTTCAAAACACTCCCTTGCCAGTGAGCATCAGAAATTCAAGATGTCGTAGACCACATGCTTATTTAAATGATTATTGTTGTTAACTTTTGTTGCATGTTGTAGTAATTTACGTTTCTCTATAAAGGAGGAAGGTGTGTTGTACATTACTACTTCTCACAACATGGCTACCTGTTGTTGTTATCCCTTTCTTTGTGTTTCCAATTCCCCACCCTTCCAGAATACCTGTGTGTATATTCTATGTTCCAGAGTAATGTTCTTGAAGAGTCAGTTGGTGGTTCGGTCAGCTGGCGTTGTCTGCTAAGCTGTGCTCTTGAATAAATCTACCCTACTTACCTTATGGATGTGTCCGGCTGTTTCCTGACGATCTTACAACACCCTGCCACCTCTGAACGGACCAGAGAACAGCGAACTGCAGACTTCACCCCGATCCCTCTCACCTCGGCACTGTGAGGCGTTGGTCGTCTTGGAGAAGTGTTGCGGCCCGAGGAAACTCCTCCCGCCATGCGACCCTGCTCCCTGCGAGGCTGTGTCAGTCTCCTGCAGCGCCTCCGGGGTTGTGAATAGTGGGCCCACCAGGTGGAAGTGCTGGAGTGGGGTTTTCTTTAAAAATTGTATACCCTCTCCATTTTGCATGTTTACATTAATAAGAATAATTAATTAATAGTAATTGTACTAATTGTTTGCTGTGTGAATTGACCAACATTACTAATATAAGAAATACACGTGGGAATTGCATTTACATGGCCTAATTAATACGTAAACTAATTTTCGTATGCATATTAATAATAGACAATTAGAAATTGCATGATTATATGTTGCTTTCGTGATGTATTCGTGATTTGTGCTTTATTAATGTGAATATAACCCGCATTAAGTGTTGCTTCTGCTAGATAAATACACACACATATGGGTATTAGTAAGGGGATAACATTTTATTAGTCATTTCCATGTATTAATTACGTTTTTGTGTTTCTTTGCTTAAGTTGACCATTTGGTGGCCACAAAATGGCCGACATCCCTATTTGACGAACACCACTCCATTATGAAGGTCTCTGGGTGAAGTGCGCATGCGTCACCATCAGCAGCAGTGGCCTCTGGACGACCCTAACTCAACTGTGCCACTCAAGGACACACCGGGCTACCAGCCAGCTGCTCTGAAAGAAACAATAAAAGATACTTTTCCGAAGAAAATATGAACTATATCTAAAGACACATTTTCCGCATGGGAAAGCTGTTGAACCATTTTAAACGGACCAATCAGAAGCATTTTAAAATAGTACTTGTTACTCTTTGGAATGTAATATTACTATAAAAATGGTAGAATAGAGATGTTGAAAAGCGAGACCCTTCAGAAGATTTTCGATTTCCTGATGTTATGCTGACGGAGAGGACGGTGACACTGCAGGACAGCTGTTTCCTAAGACTCTGACAGTATGAACTGATGACCAAGATTTTGACTTAGAGGACGACTTTTAGCCAGAATAGGTAAATATGATGGTCTACTGCTTGATTAAACCAAAGACTCGATTTTCAATTATTTAGATAAAAATTTAAGATTTATTACAAGAACTGTGTTGGGTCGTTATTATGAAAAATGTATTTATGTAAATAAGTTAAAGATTTCGTTATCACTCCAACCTGCAGCTAGCTGATCCATGGCCTATTCATGGGAGAAGTGCTAAAAGGTGAAGTTTAGGCCTTTATAAATAGGGATATATGAGTACTACCTTCCATTACAGCGAGTGGAACAATCGCCTCCTTGTAAACAGGTTATTAGAAGGATGAATGTTGGTCTTATGGGCCCCACCAGCGAATGTAGTGATTGAATGTGATCTATGATCTGTGTCGAAGGGAGGGATTTTGCATTCCGCGCTGCATCAGTTTTCCTGGTAGCAGAGATATGGTTAGCTACTGTTTTGGTTTAGTGATCATTGCTTGTAAATAGCTTATTGATTATTGATTGGTATTGATTTATGTACTAACACTATATGTTGAGTTACGTTGAGTTATATGTTGTTAGCACGGCTTCTGGGATGTAGGAAGTCGGAAGTTTGTAACAGTTCCGTAGCAGAGCAGAGGTAAGCGCTGCTCTGGGAAAAGACGGAATTGTTGTTGCCCTGTAGGTACACAGGGGAAACGTGTGACAAGTGAAGTTGCACGGCGCATTGTCTGGGTTCGATTTCGACAGCATCGTCGTGTGTTGCCATTAGAAATATTCTCTGTGTAAGAGAAGTGTGTATGATAGAAAAGGTTACCTGTGAAATTTTGGTCTTTATGTACCAGGAAACAAATTGGCATACCGATAACGCTTATCACTGAAAAGGTAGCAGGTGTTCTCTGAGCTTGCTACAAGGACAAAGTAGAGGGAAGCGCTGCTTTGTTAACGTGTGTCATAATTCTGTAGTAGGACAGACTGTTCGCTGTTCTCGGGAAAGACAGGATTCTGTGCGTATGTACTACATTTTCTTGTGTGAAAGAGTGTGAATGTAAAGGCATTCGAGTTGATTGCGAAACTCTAGGTTTATTCTTAAATGCTAGAGAAACAATTAGCTAATGCTTGTTAGAAGGGTGAGGTAGAGGGATGTGCTACTTTATCAACTGAAGTAACGATTCCGTAGTAGGGCAGAGGTAAGCGCTGCTCTCGGGAAAGACGGAATTCTCGTGAGAAAGGTCTATTGCTATTCATTGGTTAGCGAAGCGGACAATGGAGATGTTTTAGTGTTGTTACTAATAGAATTGTAAAAGTTGCAATAAGAGTTCACGGAACGGACTTGTAAAGGAGGGGTAGACAGGAGAAGAGCTGCTGCAGCGGCTGCTGACGTCAGAACGACTGCGCTGGGATTGGACAGTGGGTCAGAAGTGTAAAACGCTCCGGATTGGTGCGTTAGTGTAAAGCCGCGCTAGGATTGGAGAAGTACAGGGTGACGTAAACGCTCCCCATTGGTGTGTTAGTGTAAGTCGCGCTGGGATTAGAGGACTGTGACAGTGACGTAGACGCTCTTGATTGGTGCGTTAGCGTAAAGTCGCGCTGTGAGTGGACAGAATAGCGGTACAGTTGTAAGAGACTAGCGATACACAGAAACCAAGAAAATGTATTACCAGCCACCAGATAGGGAAAAGAAATCCTGGTTTGGTAAAGTTAAAAAGTGGTTCAAGAAAGATAAACAGGTCAAAAAATAGTTAATTCCTCCACCAAAAACTCCTGCATCATTAATGATTGCGAAATATGGATATCATACTTGTATTTGGTTAGATAATTGGGTAAAATATACTAAGGACGATGGAGTCCTGGCATTTCCAGAACATGGTTCCTTTAATTTGGCCGTTTTAAGGAATCTAAGGGAGAAGATGATGTACTTAGAACCAAGACCTAGACCGACGCAGTTTGAGGCATTGACAGAGTGGGAAGACGAAGTGCATGAGCGAGAAAAGCAAAGAAATGGTAGAAGTTACAGATATCTGTTTGGCAGGTCATATGGACATGAAACGCATGATGATCGAATGAAAAGATGGAGGAATGCAAGTATGACTGAGGGTATGTTTCCTGTAAGAGTGGTAGGAGAGAATGAAGGAAGAAAATGTGTGGAAAAAAGGAATAATGTGGAATCAAGAGGTTACGGAGCAAATGAATCAGATGATGATGTGTTGGATGATGTGTTTTATAAAAATCCACCACCGTACCGACCAGAACCAGAAATGTTGACACCAAATGACCCAATGAGAGAAACATTACGAATTATCAAGACTGAGACTATGTCACCAGATTTAGAAAAGAGAAACTGCACTAGAGAAGTAGAAAAGAGGTCGGAGAATAGAATAAATAGTGAAAATTCAGCAGATTTGGCCAAAACAACTCTAGAATTAACAGAGAAAATAAGAGAATTAACTAAGAATCTAGAAGCTGTAACAGTTCCAGTGACTATAGGTCCAGTAATGCCTATTTTTGAGAAGCAAAAAGATAGTGAACATTGCTTGACGGTACCATACCGGAACAATAATTTGGTTGAGAGTCCAGAACGGAGTCAAATTGAGAATCCATGGGGACCGACAATAAATATGTTTGAACCAAATGTTTCAAATAATCCCTTTATAAATCAGAATTATGCTGAAAGGAGTAGAACAACAGTAGAAACTTTGTTGGAACCCCAGAGAAATCCAGAACAGAGTAGCATAGGAAACCCGGTAGGACCTTCTGTGGAAGAACTAAGTGAATGGTTAAGAGGGTTACAGAGACAAGATAAAGAATCCCAGTCAATAGATGTGGTTAAATTACGGATGGTATTGGAAGAATTAATTGTAGGGACTATTCCTGTAGAAAAATTGAAAATTTATCAGGATGAGGAGCTGTTATTCCTATGCAAAAGTGTGACATGGAGAGCGAAGAATCTGCATGTAAGACTAGGAGAAGTTGCGAATGAAATGGGTATAGATATTGATAAGGTAAAAGCTTTACAGAGACCCTATCGAGTTGATTTTACTGAAAAAGACATTGAAAATCTGAACACCACAGGAGAGATAGGTCAGATTAAGGACATAATCATTGTATTGAGAAAATAGGGAGACGTGGATAAATGGAGAAGTAAATGGTATAGAAAACGTAGTGATGCCTCAGAAAGGACAGTTTCGGCATTCCCTGTTAGAGAGAAAGAAAAGGTAGTGACTGAATACCCCCTGAGGGAGATCTCAGGAGGAGGATATGTACACGTCCCATGGACAAGACAGGACATTTTGTCATTTACGAATGATTTTCCTTGACTACGCAAAAAGCCCGTCGAGTGGTACCGGCAGGTAGACAGATTTGTAAAATTGTCCAAAGTACTGTGGATAGATTTGAATAGTCTGTTCGATATAATAGTACCAGCAGATTTGTGGACAGAGTGCAAGCTGATGATCAACTGGCCGACTCAGGAGTACCCTAGGGATCCTAAGACAGGAGCTCCGGACCCTGAGGTAATGAAGAAGTATGAACAGGTTATGGTATTTTTGAAAAATAAAGTGCCCCCTAAAGAGACAGATTGGGTAAAAATTGATCGAACACATCAGGAAGGAAAAGAATCAGTACATGCATACTATGAGAGACTAATACAAGCCTTTAAGCAGTTTAGTGGAGATGAGAACCTGAGTGATAAGGATTTGAGGCATTTTGTGTACAGATTTGTATATGGTTTACACCCAGAAATTGGTGACATGATAAAACAGCATACGGTTGATTGGCAGAATAAGAAAATAGATGAAGTATTGAGACATGCTAAATATTTCAGTGACGAAATTGAGGCCAAACAGCGAAAATTAAAAGAAAAGGCAATGTGGGCACAAGTAAAGGTAGCTGAAAGGCAGGAAGCTCAATTGGTCGAACAAACAAATAACCCAGGAACTAGACCGAGATTTGGCACAGGAAAAGGGAAAGGTAATATAGAAGAAGCTAAAAAGAAGTTCCCATGCCATAATTGCGGTAGGTTAGGGCATTGGAAATCCGAGTGTAAATCTCCTCCAAGTACTAATAATGAAAATGCATCATTGAATCCGCAGGTGCAGAATGAGGTGAGTGGTCAACTGCAGCAACAGCAGCAGGTGGTTACCTCACAGAATCAGGTGCCAAAACCACCTTTCCCGCAGAGCAGAAACACTCAGAAGTATAGTAATGAATCGGGATTCTACAATGAAGAACAGGTAAATAAACCGCCACGCGCTCGCGCTGTTTCACAGTATTGGCTGCAACGCGATGAGAGTGACTCAGAGGAAAGCTATTGACGGTGCCGAAAGGAGGAAGAAGAGTGCGTACTTAGCGCAACTCTAGAAGTAGACCAGCTAGGACCATTTGTAGATGGAAAGGTTAATGATGAAAATATTACTTTCCTAGTGGACACTGGAGCTACTCGATCAACTGTTAGATCAGCTGATGTTAAGAATCTTCCTCTTTCGGATGAAACAATCCAAGTGGTTGGTGTGTCCAACAGACAGATAAAAACGTTTTTGACAGAACCAGTGAAAGTTAGTATAGGGAAATTTTCAGAGATGCACCGCTTTGTTGTGTGCGATACCAGTCCAGTGAATTGATTAGGTAGGGACCTGTTGTGCAAAATGAATTGCACTATATTCTGTACTCCAGATGGAATAGCATTTGAAACACCAGATGAGGATGTGCTGTATAAAATGACTATAGCTAACAGAGAAAATGAGGTAACTGAGACTTATGCAATATTCAACCCTGATGAACTACCTAAAGAACTAAAGCAGTCAGTAAAAGCGGAAGTATGGGATTTTACCGGAGAAGATGTCCATGATTTTGGCCAGCTTTGGCTACAAAGAGGTTTCCTGACCTCAAGTGGAACCCCTATTAAGAATGCTGAAGTGGTTGGAAAATTGATTGAGGCGATACAGCTGCCTAAACAATTGGCTGTGGTGAAATGTGCTGCCCATAGTCAAGGTAGTGATTACATCACTACTGGAAACAAGTATGCGAACGATATGGCACAGTATTGTGCACGGAATCAGAATTTGGTCAATCGGGCCAAGGAAAGATAAATGTCTTCTTGCTCAATAATGTTTACTAACACTGTGGGAACTTGGGAAGAAGTGAGACAATTACAGGAAGAGTCAGGAGATGAGGAAATTAAACAGTGGATAAAAGCAGGGTGTGCACCAAGAGAAAAGGACCGTGTGTGGGTCTATCGAGATGGAAGACCAGTGATGCCTGATAGCATGATGTCTACCATGGCACGGATGTATCATGGCCAGGGACACATAGGGAGAGACGCCATGATAAGGTCTTTTAAGCAGACATGGTACAATCCAAAATTCAGACTTGTAGCAGAAAGCCTATGTCAGAGATGCCTAATATGTCAGCAATACAATCCTGGGAGAAAGACAGTGGTGAGTCCAGGAACCATAGGCCGAGAGGGTGGGCCTTTTACCAGAATGCAGGTTGACTTCATTGAAATGCCTCCATGTAACAGACTGAGGTATGTTCTAGTTATAGTCTGCCTATTTTCTAGATGGGTGGAAGCATTCCCAACAAGAAGAAATGACGGGATGACAGTGGCTAAGCTACTTTTGAGTGAATTCATCCCCATGTTTGGGTTCCCAGTGACTCTTGAATTAGACAGAGGAGGACATTTTCATAACGAGATTTGATTTGTGAAGCATTGAATGTACAACAGAAACTAAATTGTGCCTACCGACCAGAGGCTTCTGGTGTGGTTGAACAGATGAATGGTACAATCAAAAACAGAATTGGGAAAATGTGTTTAGCCACTGGTATGAAATGGCCTGATGTCTTGCCTCTAGTTTTAATGACAATTCGAGCAATACCAGACAGAACCACAGGGTTAAGTCCTCATGAAATAGTCATGGGACGAGCGATGAGGCATGTGTACATTCCAGTCAACAAGCTGATGACAATAACTGATGACATGGTGTTGGAATACTGTAAAGGCCTGGCTGACGCAGTTCATTCTGTGTTTCATCAGGTTGGAGCGGATGCCACCACTCTTGAAAGGAAGCCAGCCCATGATCTGAGCCCAGGAGACTGGGTAAGGATAAAAGTCCAGAGAAGAAGAAATTGTTTGGTTCCAAGGTGGGGAAAACCAAGACAAGTCATTCTGACCACAACAACAGCTGTGAAGTGTGCTGGAATTAAAAACTGGATCCATGCCAGCCATACTTTGAGGATACCAAATCCAGTTGACAGCAAAGGAAAAGAGTACTATGACGAATCAGAGTCAAGTACTGAATCAGATAACGAAGAGCCAAAAACACAAGAAAATCCTGAAAGGGGGGAAAAAGAACCTGATCAAATATTAGTCCCCAGAAGTATCTCTCTGAGAAGACGATTGCAGATTTCTGATACCAGTTCAGATTCTGAAGACGAACAAGGGAGACAAGGTCCCAGAAAAGAACACAGAAAGAAAAAAGGTAAAGACAACGAAGAAGCAGTAAAAGAAATTTGAGAGAAGGAAGTTTCAGATGAAAGACCAAGAGAAATTCCACCTGAAATAATAGATCAAAGTGAAAAAGGGACAGGTACAGAGAGAGAGGGACAGATTGCGGAAGATCCCCGAGGAGGGACAGAAGTAGGGAAAACAAAACAAGTGGTGGAAAAAGAAGTTGTTGAAAAGAAAAAGCAAGTTGAAACAGAATCTGAGGAGAGTGAAAATGAAATACCAGAAGGTCGAGTTCTAAGAAAAAGGGCTTGGAGAGAAGAAAAGAATAATAAAGAAGGTAAACAGAAAAGAGGTAAAAAGGATGAAGTATGGCCAAACAAAACAAAGAGATTGAGATATCGGCTGACACGAGTGAAATCACCAAGGGCAGATCAGGTGAATGAAGTGACAAGCTAAGAAAAATCGAAAGAAGAAGAGACTAATCAAAATAAGAAAGAGTGAAAAAGAACAAGGAAACCTAACCAGAAGTATAAGTCACCGGAATGGACGTACGTGGCTCTGCCTGAAAAAGAAGAAGAGGCAGATAGTCAAGGAAATCCAGAGGAGGCTGTACTGAAAGTGGTTGAAGAAGAGGAAGAAGCAGGAATCCTGAGAGTTATCTTATCCGACATCAGAGAAGAAGAAACGGAAGATCAGGAAATTCTGTATTTGGATGAACAGAAAGAAGTGAAAAACTATGAAATGCCAAACTGAGAAAATCTAGAAAACTACTGATGAAGGAATAACAATTGAGTCAAACAATAGATACTGGTAGAACCAAGTAGGGCCTTAGAGCCTAAGGTTAGAAAAACTAATTGTGAAGTAAAAGAGACTAAGTCAAAAGACACGGTCCAAATTAACAAAGATGGCTAACATAGATAATAGCAAAAGTAGATGTACATTCATGAAGAGATGGTGTAAAATGTGTTGTTGTTGTACAGGATTATTAATGCTTCTATGGAGCATACTTGCTCTTTTAATTTCTTTTAAGGTCACTATAGATACATTAGAAGGACACAGTGAGAACATTACTAACATTAAGAAGATTGAAAAGGTAGTCCCGACTAGAATAGATAATAATTATTTACATAAAGATAGGTCTATTAATGATTTTTCAAATAATGTGTTTTCAAAGTTATTATATGAATATGTAAAGACTATGGACGTATGGGACTGCTACGTATGCATGCAGTTACCTGCATCTGTGTCAGAGGGAGTGACTTATCATCACCTTCCAGCAACGTATGGAATAGCATGTAGTGTGATAGCTAGCTTATTTTACGAGACAGGTAAATTAGAATATTCTTTTTCAGATGTAGATAACATTTTTGTGCAAGTACTTGCTAATAACAAACTAAACAAAGTAAGACCTGCTAAGGTATTAGGTGAATTTTTCTTAGAAACTAAGGAGCTAACATTAGAGTATATATTTAAAAATAATTTGACATGCAGTTTGAAGAATTAAGAAAGGACATTCCTAGACATGGTCGAGGAAAGGAGATTGATAATGCGAAGAAAGGCATCTGAAGGAAAAGGGGAGAAAACAGTCTGGGATGTAGAAATGGAAAAACATATGAAGGGAGAGTCTAATCCAACTTTGGATTTAGATTGGCCCCAGAAAGGGAAACTGTGTATAAGAAGAAATCAAACGGCGTATGACAATTATTTTGTAGGGAATAGTGAGTGCCATGATACATACCGAATCATGGGTGGATGGGGATTTAAAGGTGGAAGAGATCCAGTTTTCCCTGGACTTAATTTTATCTGTGGGAACAGGGCATATTATCGTTTGCCAGACCATTGGTATGGCACATGTTACGTAGGCCTGGTTTTTCCAAAAATCTTTCACATGGACAGAGGTAAAGATGGTGTAAATAGTTTAGGTAATCATTTAGTACGTAGTAAAAGAGAATCTTGGGCAGAAATTGTAGGTGACATTTTTGGAGCATTGACACCAGCAGTGGGAATATCTCTGAATGCGAACAATATTAGATTATCAACAGTAGTGGATCGCTTGTCAACAAGCACCGCTGGAGGATTCTTATAGGTTAATACTGAAATGGTTGCCATGCGTGCTATGGTAATGCAAAATCGACTTGCCCTTGATATCTTATCAGTAAAAGAGGGTGGAGTCTGTGGAATGCTGAAAGTTCAACATTGTTGCACTTACATTCCAGACGAGAGCAAAGATCTGAAAGTTTACTTTAAAAATTGCATGATGAAATTGTACCACTGGAGGTTGAAGGTGTTTGGGAAAAGATTGGGAAGAAAATTGCTGCTATTAAAAATTTCTTAGTGAAAATAGGTAATACATTTATAGGTAAAATAATATTTCCATTAACGTGTGATTTTCGTGTTATTAATATTAAGATTAGGATGTATGTGTTGTAAAAACAAGAAAAAAAAGAATAAAATAAAAAGAGAAACACTAAAAAGAAAAAAGGATCCAGATAGAGATTTAGAAGAGATAACTTTAGAAGAATGGAAAGAAAGTATGTATAAAAAGGCAAAAAGAGATGAAGAAGAAACTGAATTATAATTAAGAGCAAGAATACATTTCAATTTTCCGTAAAAGGGTGAATTAAATTAGTGTTGTTGTGGTGATAAAATCACCAAAGGGGGGATTGCTGGAGTGGGGTTTTCTTTAAAAATTGTATACCCTCTCCATTTTGCATGTTTACATTAATAAGAATAATTAATTAATAGTAATTGTACTTATTGTTTGCTGTGTGAATTGACCAACATTACTAATATAAGAAATACATGTGGGAATTGCATTTGCATGGCCTAATTAATACCTAAACTAATTTTCGTATGCATATTAATAATAGACAATTAGAAATTGCATGATTATATGTTGCTTTTGTGATGTATTCATGATTTGTGCTTTATTAATGTGAATATAACCCGCATTAAGTGTTGCTTCTGCTAGATAAATACACACACATATGGGTATTAGTAAGGGGATAACATTTTATTAGTCATTTCCATGTATTAATTACGTTTTTGTGTTTCTTTGCTTAAGTTGACCATTTGGTGGCCACAAAATGGCCAACATCCCTATTTGACGAACACCACTCCATTATGAAGGTCTCTGGGTGAAGTGCGCATGCGTCACCATCAGCAGCAGTGGCCTCTGGACGACCCTAACTCAACTGTGCCACTCAAGGACACACCGGGCTACCAGCCAGCTGCTCTGAAAGAAACAATAAAAGATACTTTTCCGAAGAAAATATGAACTATATCTAAAGACACATTTTCCGCATGGGAAAGCTGTTGAACCATTTTAAATGGACCAATCAGAAGCATTTTAAAATATTACTCGTTACTCTTTGGAATGTAATTTTACTATAAAAATGGTAGAATAGAGAGGTTGAAAAGCGGGACCCTTCAGAAGATTTTCGATTTCCTGATGTTATGCTGACGGAGAGGACGGTGACACTGCAGGACAGCTGTTTCCTAAGACTCTGGCAGTATGAACTGACGACCAAGATTTTGACTTAGAGGACGACTTTTAGCCAGAATAGGTAAATATGATGGTCTACTGCTGATTAAACCAAAGACTCGATTTTCAATTATTTAGATAAAAATTTAAGATTTATTACAAGAACTGTGTTGGGTCGTTATTATGAAAAATGTATTTATGTAAATAAGTTATAGATTTCGTTATCACTCCAACCAGCAGCTAGCTGATCCATGGCCTATTCATGGGAGAAGTGCTAAAAGTTTAGGCCTTTATAAATAGGGATATATGAGTACTTCCTTCCATTACAGCGAGTGGAACAATCGCCTCCTTGGAAACAGGTTATTAGAAGGATGAATGTTGGTGTTATGGACCCCACCAGCGAATGTAGTGATTGAATGTGATCTATGATCTGTGACGAAGGGAGGGATTTTGCATTCCACGCTGCATCAGAAGCCCTGGAGACTGCAGATAAGAAGAGCGTGGGCCTGCAGTGACGGCCAAACACGGAGAAAGCTGGCTGGCCCTAGTACAGCTGGAGTAGATCGTGCCCCCCCACAGGCCTCCAGGCTGACACGGCTAACAAGGAGGAGGGAGACTTGTCCGTGAAGCAGTGGAAACCCCGACGTGGGTCAACACTGGAAAATTAGCCGCAGCTTCAGAGCGTGCACCAGCCTGCATTTTGAACCCCTGAACGGCCGGCGGTTTCAGAGAGACTACTGCTGCGGGAAATTGTATGGGAAGGGCCAGCAGCGCCACCTAGCTGCCACTTCACCACATCCGGCAATAAGGAAAAGATTCACGCCGCCCAACATAATAAGTGAGCAATGGGTAAAGAAAACAGAATCGGACCAAGCATAAGAGCACCACACTGAGGGCATTGCCCAGCAATGAGTTTTGACCCATCTGAGTGCACACAGGTGGAGACTGCTCTCTGCTTCCCCCGCAGCACCTTCACAGGGTGTCTCTCCCCACACCGCCACATCCAGCGCCCACGAGGCCTACAGTCATCTGAAGCAGCTGTAGCGGCCTCTCTCTAATCATCCACAGCACCACCCAGTGGCCATCAGAAGGTACAGCAAACAAAAAAAAGTGAACAATCTTGCAAGGAAACAGCCAGCACTGGCAACGTGAGACCCCCTGCCAGGTGCTCAAACCGTTGCATGCCAAACCAGAGTGGTAGCTATGGGTACCCTGTGCCCCCTGGTGGCCACCTGCTGCCACTACAGCACTGAAGTAGCGATTTTGCTTTGTGAGACACTGGCTGTCCTCTGCCCTCAAGGAGCGAAGGGGAGACAACTCTGCAGGACAGCCTGCAGTGGAAGCTGCCACGGCCGGAATGAAAAGGCAGCTACAGCACCACCTAGTGGCCATTGTGCCACACTGCAGCCCAAAAGAAAAGACGGCCCAGAGACTTTAAAGAGAAAATGCTTCCCTTCTGACCGGCATCATCAAAGAGTCGGTAGAGTTGTACCCATGAACAATCAATCAATCAGGGTTTCTGAAGCATGCTACTCACCTGTGAGGGTCTCAAGACGCTGGAGGAGGAGGGGTTCGAGCATCTCCATGGTCATCTGAAGAGCCAGGTCTTGAGAGCCTTTCTGAATAGGTGCAGTGTCGGGCTTCGTCTGATGAGGAGGGGGAGTTTGTTACAGGTCTTGGCCGCAATGTAGGAGAAGGATCTGCCACCTGCTCTGGCTCTGTGGATGTGGGGGACCGTGGCCAGGCCTAGGTCAGCAGAGCGGAGGTTTTTCTTGGGGGCATGGAAGGAGATTCTTTCATTGAGGTATTTGGATCCGGAATTGTGGAGGGCTTTGTAGGTGTGTGTGAGCTGTTTGAAGGTTATTCTTTTTTCTAGGGGGAGCCAGTGGAGGTCGCGGGGTGATGGGTGATGTGGTCATGTAGTGGGATGTCGAAGACGAGTCTTGCTGCGGCGTTCTGGACGGTCTGGAGTTTGCGGAGGAGAGATTTGTTGATTCTGGCATAGAGTGCGGTTCCGTAGTCCAGTCTAGGGGTGATGAGTGCGTGGGTGATGAATGATCTTACTGGTGTCGGGGAATCCATTTGAAGGTATTGCGGAGTATGCGGAGGATGTTGCATCAAGTGGAAGAGACGGTGTTCATGGTGAGTGCAGAGTCAAGTATGATGCTGAGGTTGCAAAAGTGGTCCGTAGGGGTGGGTGGGGGGCATTAACTAGCCCTAAGCGAGAAACACACTGTTCCCAAGGAAGCTGAGACTTGCATAGGCGGTATCTGCCACATAGCACCATCCCGCAGTTTCAACAATGCTGCTGAGGCCCAGTGTGAGTTATGGTGACACCACATGGCGGTTTGCCTACTGCTCCACACTCAGAGAGATAAGGCAGCACTA
The DNA here is from genome assembly GCF_964204655.1 of Triturus cristatus. Taxonomy (NCBI): domain Eukaryota; kingdom Metazoa; phylum Chordata; class Amphibia; order Caudata; family Salamandridae; genus Triturus; species Triturus cristatus. Next base: position 845,479,749 of record NC_140586.1, on the reverse strand, counting down.
AGAAACGCAACGCACCGAGGCCCGTGCAGATGCCACCAGCACTGTGTGAAAGAGCCCAGCTAAACTCAAGCAGAAAAGCTAAGGACACAAAGTACTGCTACGCAGCTAGTACGTCATAAGGGCCACTGTGAAGAGCACGCACAACCTCCTTGTGGCCATCCAATGCCATAGCAACTGAGGAAATTGCGCCATCCAGCCTTGGTGGTGAACAGCTACCACCGCAAGAAAGAAGAGCGGGCACACCAAGTGCTAGAAGAATGCACCCACGAAGAGAACAGATCGCGCTGAGCCAGAGGTGTGCAGAAGGCCGCACCTGCGGACCAGGTAGCAAGGGCAGGTGCCCGGGAGGGAGAGAGACCCCTCCACAGAGAAGAAGCAATGCTGAAGGCAGCAAGGAGAGCCTCCACATCTCCACTGCCCCAGCACAAGCCCACAGTGGGCTAAAGACAGCACAGAGTGTCATCCCTCACACTGCCTCAAGACTGAGTCGCCAGTGGCCCAAGACAGGCAAGAGGAGAGTCGCACACTCCACGTGGCAAGTTGCCACCACAACATGTGCTCCAAAGACATGCAACACGTGTCCGGATGCCACATCTCACTGCAAGCAAGGAGCACGTTACACAAAGTGACCGACCCTGACAAGCATGCCTGAATGGAGGCAGGAGCAGGTGCCACGATGGAGCAGGCTTGAGGCACAAGCACAACACCCTTCGAGCGAAGAAGATGACTGTCATCCTGGTAGAGGAGCAACGCAAAAATCCCTAAAGAAGGAACACAGAAGACAAGTGGCTGGACGCCACCCAGCACCCAGAAGGAAGGAGAGAGAAGAGCGACTGGAAGGCTCACCCGCATGGTCCAGAGACCATTGAAGTTGATAGATCCTGTTAGCCTGTTTGGAAGAAGGTGCATGCTACTACACCTGGAAAATGAACCGCCAAGAAGTGTGACAATCCTGTCACCATGAAGAACCGGATGACCACAGGTGCACTGGAGAGACGAGGGGAGAAGAATGAGGACTTGCACTGCCACTCGACAAGAGCGTACCCAGAGACACCAGACAGCCACTAAGGCGGGCATACATCCCTGGAGACAGCTCAATGGGAGAACTAAATGAAAGCTGCAGCCAGCGTGAACCGCGTCCCTCTCCGACCCTTCCCAGTGCGACCGTCCATACCTGAGCACCGGCTGACTAAGTCGGACGGTATCCCTGCTCCTAACCGCAGATACCACGGGTGAAGAACAGCCTCAGGAAGACGAAGATACCTGGCTGCAAAGTCCCTCCAGACATCCTCTCTCCCAGCAAGTCACCACCACATGTCATCCAGGTTCAATGGCAACGACATCATCATTGCCATGTGTATGCCACCGTACCCAGCAGGAAATATGGAAGTGTGACCGGATGGCCTACATCAGAGGTCTTCAAACTTTTGGATGCCGAGACCCCCCTGTCAACATTTTGAGGCGTAAGGACCCCCTCCTGACAAAAATGTCTAAACCTGTTGACTAAATTGCGTGGGATGAAAATGTAAATGAGGTTATGTGATGCCGCGTATTTTGGGATAGCATTGCTTCATTATTTTGACATTTGTTACACACAGTAACACTGAGGAAAGATTTCACCCAATCAGTACCCATTTATAACCAAAATACAGCAATTATCATCAGAAAGATTTCAAGTCAACCTTTGTTAAGGGCCTTCCACTCTGCAGCAAAACGTGCTGCCACATTAGAAGCTTACCTGGCCCTGATTGGGAGAAGCAGGGGTCCCTTAAAACCGTGGCGGTTTTGTGCATAGTTAAGCCGTTTACCCATGCAGCTTTCCTCTCACCCCCTCCCTTCCATCCCTCTCTCCTCTCCTAACCCCGGATCCCTCTCTCACTTTGCAGGCCATTTTCTTTCACCCCTTTTTACAACTTCTGAATTCTCCCCATTCAACCTCTCACTTCACCTTTAATCACCTCTTGCCATTCTGTCTTTTCACTGCCCTCATCTCTAACAGTCTCTCACATTTATCTCATGGCCTCTCTGGCCCTGTCACCTCCCGTGCCCCTCAGCACTTCTCATTCACCTCATCTCTCCATTTAAATTTTTGTTTATTTGTATCTTACACCTCTCCAGTCCGCTCATTCCTCTTTCACATCTCCCCTTTGTTCTAACAGAAGCCCTCACCTTTGGATCACACTCACTTCTTGCGTGTCCACACTTCTCTTCGGCAATTCACATTTCTACTCATCCCTGACCTCTTCAATCAAATTCTCTCACTCTCTTGCTGTCCTCTCTCATCCTCTCATCACCAAGCATACGGATCGGACCCGTATGCTCCTCTCGGCAGGTGCCACTCTTCTTATTGTTCCCTAATTCAAGAAGGCATGAGTTGTCTGTCTCGCTGTTTTGATGCAGGTCATGCAGTTATGGAACTTGCATCCTCCTTTGCTTCGTTCCACCAAGAATATATTATCCTTTAGGAAGATATAAAAACCTTTCTCTATGCTCTGTAGGTTACCCCATTTGGCTGGTTCTCCTTCTCCTTCTGTGTGTTTCTCATTTGCCTTGAGGCAGTAGATAGTTATTAGCGCCAGGACATCTTTTGGTAACAGTAGCACACTACAAATGTAAATAATAGGCAGAAGCAGGCGAGCCACTAGACCAGAACTTCAGAGGGGGGGGCTAACACTCCCAGTCAGGGCTGGTCCTAACGCTGGTCGTGCTGCAGATTGGAGCATATAAATTCTCCCTACTTCCACGGACAGAGTAAATCCACAGTCACACGCACATACACTCATCATACGCTAGGGCCCATCACACTGACATTCATTCTATTACTCTATCCACACTGAATATATGAGAGAAACCTAAACCAATCTGCATCTAGAGCGAGGTCAATGCGACCATAAAGAAATTGTCCTGAGTCATGATTTTAAACATAGGAAATACATTTGTAACTCAATAAATGACAAGGAAATAACCACCCGACACTGGAATTCAAACAAATGTCAACTTTTATCTAAATTAGTTCAAATGAAAGTCAATCAATAGCAAAATCATTATTCTCATAGTTACCTATTCTAGCTAAATGGGTCAGGACAGGTCTCAAAGTAAAGTCTCCCGAGTCGCCGTCCTTTCGATCAGCATCGATCCTCACGAGCATAGGTTCAGGAAAAAGTGGCCTTAGACCCTCCCTAGTCTAACATTATTTATAATAAAACTTGCAAAATAAAAGTAACAAACAAACTCCCAACGTCCGTTGAGCCGCTGAGCAGAGCGAGCAGGAAAGGATGTTGTCTGGCAACATTTAGAAAACCTCCGCTCAGAAAAATCACAAAAATAAAAACACGGAAGAAGGAAACTCAAACAAGGCAATCGATACATTCATGAATGCTCTTCCTTGGTACCATAGTGAAGCCACCGCAAGTTATCTCAGTTCATTGTGGCTTTATTCTTTTCCAAGGGCAATTGGAAGCAAGCCCGGAGCTGCTGTCCTCACGGAAACTTTTAATTCAAACAGAGGCTGTGGTCAGGTGACTTCCAACCATGTTCAGCAAGGCCTCTTGTCAAATCTCAGTCACTCGAGTGCAGGCTGTAAATAGCGGCCATCTTGGTTTAGGCCAAAACGGACCATCTTAATTAAAAGAAACACAAAACAACGTTACCACATCGTAATGATTATACAGTGTTAATCCCCACTAATACCCTTATGTGTATGTAATTACCTAGCCATCTGCAACACAAAGAAGCATTAGAGCACGTTATTTAAAAGCGCAAACACAAAACAAATAGCACTTTTGCGACACTCATTTAATTAATTTGCTCACCAATTTAGTTCACGTATTAATAAAGCAACATATATGCATTCCCGCGTGTAATTTTCTCTTCATTAGTAATGTTGGTTAATCAAGACTTCTAACAAAATTAATAATTAATGATTATAAATTAGTAATTTTAATCATTACATATAACATAAACTGGAGTTTAAATCTTAATACATTTTCAATAGAAAACCCTGCTCCAGCAATCCCCCCTTTGGTGATATATATCACCACAAAAACCAACCCCCCCAAAAAAAAAATGTAGTCCCAATTTTTAGGAGAAATTGAAAATGTCTTTTGTGACACAACATTAAACTCCAGATTCTCTTTCATCATCCCTCTTCGACTCCAAGTAAACACTCTCCCTTAATTCTTCTAATTCTATTTCTTGTGGGTCTCTCTTTGACCTCTTTTGTTTCTTTGCAGTATTTCCTCTAATTATTCTCTTTTTCCCTCCCCTGTTTTTACAACACAAACACCCTAATCTAAGTATCAATAAAGCAACAATTACACATGTCAATGGAAATAATATTTTACCAATAATGGTACTACCTATCTTAGCAATAAAACTCTTAACAGCTAGTAGCTTATTAGCTATTTTAGTCCAGATACTTTCAGTTTCCAGTGGTACTAATTCTTCATGCAAATCAGTAATATTTTTGATATAGATCTTCAGATCTCTGCTTTCGTCAGGAATGTAAGTGCAACAATGTTGAACTTTCAGCATTCCACAAACTCCACCCTACTTGGCCAATAAAATATCAAGGGCAAGTCGATTTTGCATAGACATGGCACGTACGGCAATCATTTCCGTATTTACCAAAAGAAACCCTCCAGCGGTACTTGTCGATAAGCGATCCACCACTGTTTACAGTTTCCGAATTCCATATGCATTTAAAGAAATTCCCACTGCTGGAATTAAAGCTCCAAAGATATCACCTACAATTTCTGACCAAGTTTCTCTCTTAAAACGTGTTAGTAAATTAATGTGTTCTACATCTTCTATCCTATCTATATGAAAAATCTTTGGAAAGACCAGGCCAACATAACACGTGCCATACCAATGGTCAGGCAACCTGTAATAAGCCCTATTCCCACAAATATAATACACTCCCGGGAAAACTGGATCTTCACCACCTTTAAAACCCCATCCTGTTGCAATAAAGTATGTATCATGACACTCACTAGTCCCAACAAAATGATTATCATATTGGGATTTCCTTCTGGTAATGCATAGTTTACCCCTCTGTGGTGCATCTAAAGCCAAAGTTGGACTGGCCCCATCCTTCAACTCTTTTCCCATCTCAATATCCCATATTGTCTCACTCACTTCATATTTCCCTGCCTTATCCTGCATGCTCACTCTCCTTTTCTGTACCAAGTCTAGGAAAGCCTTTTCCTCTTCCTTCAAACTGCAGGTTAAATTGTTTCTAAAAATGTAATCTAATGTTAATTCTTCTGCCTCAATAAAAATCTCACCAAAAATGTTAGCTTCTTTAGCTGGATTCAGCATCTTATCCATAGGCAACTGCCCAAAAATGTTATCTTTGTTAGACATCTCATAATCTATTTTCCCTAGCAAATAAAAAACACTACTTAGCACACTACATGAAATCCCATACGTAGCTGGTAAATGGTGATAAGTAACACCCTCTGAAACGGACGCAGGTAATTGCATACAAACGTAGCAATCCCTAACTTCCATTGTCTTTACGTATTCGTACAACAACTTTGAAAAAACATTGCTAGAAAAATCATTAATTGACCTATCTTTATGTATGTAAATGTTACTACTTCTAGTTGGAACTACTTTCTGTGAATTCTTCTCTATGTTAGTTATATTCTCAGTATGTATCCCAAAAGTGTCTATTGTAACCCTAAAGGTAACTAGTAAAGCTAGTACACCCCACAATAGCATTAATAATCCAGTACAGCAGCAGCACATTCTACACCATCTTTTCAAGAAGGCACATCTACTTTGATTATTTTCCGTGTTAGCCATTTTACTATTTTGGAAGTGTCTTTTGACTTAGCCTCTTCTACTCCACTACTGAAACACTAGATTATTTCAATCAGCTAATTTCAGACTTTTTCTTTTCACTTTTCTCCAAGTGACTCCTTTAGTTCACTCAATTTGGATTTTCATCACTTTTAACTTCTTCTTCAGCAACATCAAATTGTATCAGATCTTCAACAACATCCTGTGCATCCGACTCTTCTCCAATGTCAGTCAGGATAACTTTCAGGATTCCAACAGTTTTCTCCTCAACCACTTCTCGTACGGTCCCCTCTGGATTTCCTCGACTCTCTGCCTCTTCGCCTTCAGACAGTGCCACGTACGTCCATTCCGGTGACCTATACTTCTGGTTAGGTTTCCTGATTCTCTTGATCTCCTCTGGTTCTTTTGAGACCTTTTGTTTTTCACCTTTTGCTTGATTCTGACTGGACACCTCGTTCACCTGTTCAGCTTTCGATGAACTTGAACTTGCACTTGCTCGTGTCAGTCTGTACCTTAGCCTCTTTATTCTATTAGGCCAAAGATCTCCTCTTACACTCCTTTTTGGTCTCACTTCTTTATTATTTCTTTCTCCGATCCAAGTTCTTTTTCTCAGAACTCGACCCTCTGATTTCTCATTCTCACTCTCATCTGATTCTGTCTCATTTGCCTCTCGCCCATGAACAATTCTCTTTTGCTCCACAGTATTTTCCACCACCGATTGAGATTTCCCTAATTCTGTCCCTCCTCGGGTCTCCGACACGCAATCTTCTTGCTGTCTACTTGTCCCTTCACCTAGCTTATCAGGAATGTCCCCTACACCTCCTCGGGGGTCTTCCGCAATCTGTCCCTCTCTATCTTCTTCTGACCCTGCTTCTTCAGGTGTAATCTCAAGTGGATTTTCAACATCTGATTCAGGCGTAGTCTCTGTGGAATTGCTCACTTCTCCTCTTTCTTCTCCACTGTTCGTTGGAACTTCAGGCACTCTTACAGAATCTGATCTCTCCCCTGAGACTCTCAATGTTTCTCTTGAAGCCTCTCTTGGAAAGAAAAAAGAATCACCTGACTCTCTTTCTCCTTCCCCTCTTACAGGATTCTTTTTTCTTCTCACTGGTTCAGTTTCTGCATCATCACTGGAATCTGACTCCAAAATACTCCTTACCAGTCCCATCCTTTGGATTTGGAACTCACAGAGTATGACTTGCATGAACCCAGTTTTTCACACCAGCACACTTTACTGCAGTTCCAAACTAACAAAGGTGACGGACTCAAAATGGTAGCACCTCACTCCCAATATGCTGCTGCCTTATCTGGCTGTTAGTGCACAAAATCTCCAGCACCATTCACCTAGTGATGCCTCAGAGGGGAAATTCTGACAAACAATTTACATTAAATGGAGGTGCACTGAACATAGAAAAGAAGTCCAAAAGTATTTTCTACTTTTCTTTGTTTAATTTTTATTTCAAATAGATAGATACATAACCACAGCCAACGCGTTTCGTTCCTTTAAAGATACAATTTCTTAACGGAACTTCTTCAGGGCTGCAAATAAGAAATAGAAAAAATATATATATATAATACAATCATTAAAACTGACGGACGTACACATATATTTACAAACATTAAAAACAAATTTCGTGTCATTTTAGATCATTCCGGTTGTACAGAAATGGAATTGATATTTACAAAAATTGTACACATTTTTCTTCATTCTTATACACGTCCACCTATATTATATAAACACAAAATTTCCAAAAGTTTGTAGTGAAATAATGAAAGAAGAAGGAACTCTAATCCACCAATAAAGTATTTCAAGACTCCCTAATTTACGGTTTGTATAAATTCTAGACAATCTTTCGCTTTGAGTCTTTTTAACCAAAGCTAAAACTCATAATGTGCAGGTCATCATCTTACCTCAAAGTGACAGCAAATTAAATGCAGGCTTTGGATTTCAAAAATTGAAAAATGACGAATAGGTAGTGTATCCCACTTGATAATGGAACTATCCAGAGATCAGAAGATATTCTAAAAGAAAATATGTGACAAGGAGACCAAATTAGAACAATCTGAATTCATTATTATGATGTTTTAAGAAGTGGAAGGGGAAAGAAGGGATGGATATAATATAATTCAGATTGTTCTAATTTGGTCTCCTTGTCACATATTTTCTTTTAGAATATCTTCTGATCTCTGGATAGTTCCATTATCAAGTGGGATACACTACCTATTCGTCATTTTTCAATTTTTGAAATCCAAAGCCTGCATTTAATTTGCTGTCACTTTGAGGTAAGATGATGACCTGCACATTATGAGTTTTAGCTTTGGTTAAAAAGACTCAAAGCGAAAGATTGTCTAGAATTTATACAAACCGTAAATTAGGGAGTCTTGAAATACTTTATTGGTGGATTAGAGTTCCTTCTTCTTTCATTATTTCACTACAAACTTTTGGAAATTTTGTGTTTATATAATATAGGTGGACGTGTATAAGAATGAAGAAAAATGTGTACAATTTTTGTAAATATCAATTCCATTTCTGTACAACCGGAATGATCTAAAATGACACGAAATTTGTTTTTAATGTTTGTAAATATATGTGTACGTCCGTCAGTTTTAATGATTGTATTATATATATATATTTTTTCTATTTCTTATTTGCAGCCCTGAAGAAGTTCCGTTAAGAAATTGTATCTTTAAAGGAACGAAACGCGTTGGCTGTGGTTATGTATCTATCTATTTGAAATAAAAATTAAACAAAGAAAAGTAGAAAATACTTTTGGACTTCTTTTCTATGTTCAGTGCACCTCCATTTAATGTAAACACACTTTACTGCAGTTGTCGTAGTCAGAATGACTTGTCTTGGCCTTCCCCACCTTGGAACCAAGCAATTTCTTCTCCTGTGCACCTTAATCCTCACCCAGTCCCCTGGACTCAGATCATGGGCTTGCTTCTTCTCAAATGTGGTAGCGTCTTCTCCAACCTGGTGAAACACAGAATGAACTGCGTCAGCCAGGCCTTTACAGTAATCCAAAATCATGTCATCAGTTATTGTCATCAACTTATTGACAGGCACAAATGCATGTCTCATCGCACGTCCCATCAATATTTCATGTGGACTCAACCCTGTGGTTCTATCTGGAGTAGACCTAATAGTCATAAGCACTAGAGGCAAGACATCAGGCCATTTCATTCCAGTGGCTAAACACATCTTACCAATTTGGTTTTTGATTGTGCCATTCATCTGTTCAACAACACCAGAAGCCTCTGGTCTGTATGCACAATGTAGCTTCTGCTGTATGCTCAATGCTTCACAAATTAAACCCATGAGCTCATTGTAGAAGTGTCCACCTCTGTCTGACTCAATTGTCACTGGGAACCCGTACCTAGGAATCAACTCTCTGAACAGTAACTTTGCAACTGTTATTCCATCATTCCTCCTAGTCGGATAGGCCTCCACCCATCTTGAGAACAAACAGACTACCACTAGAACATACCTCAATCTGTTCACTTGGGGCATTTCAATGAAATCTATTTGCATTCTGGTAAAAGGACCTCCTTCTCTGCCTATTGTTCCTAGACTCACCACTGTCTTTTTCCCAGTATTGAACTGCTGACAAATCAAACATCTTTGACAGATGCTCTCTGCAATTAGCCTGAACTTTGCATTGTACCAGGTTTGTTTAAAGGACCTAATCATTGCGTCCCTCCCCAGATGTCCCTGACCATGATACATCCTTGCCATTGTTGACAGCATGCTATTTGGCATGACTGGTCTTCCATCTCTATAGATCCAAACATGATCTGTCTCTCTTGGGGCACAACCTGCCTTTATCCAATCTCTCATTTCCTCATCTCCTGCTTCATCCTGCAACTGTTTCACTTCATCCCACGTTTCTAGGACATTAGTAAACATCACAGAACAAAAAGACATTTCCCTTTCTCGTCCCCTGTTAATCAAATTATTGTTCTTTGCACAATACTGTGCTATGTCATTGGCAAAACGATTATCAAGAGTAACAAAATCATCTCCTTGTCCATGAGCAGCACACTTCACAACTGCTAATTCTTTAGGCAGCTGTATCGCCTCAAGCAATTTCCCAATCACTTCAGCATTCTTTATTGGAGTCCCACTCGACGTCAAGAAACCTCTCTGAAGCCAAAGCTGGCCAAAATCATGAACAACTCCAAATCCATTCTGACTATCAGTCATCACAGTCACTCTCAGATTCTTCCCAATCTTGCAAGCTTTCGTCAATGCCACCAATTCAGCCACTTGAGCAGATCTTACTCCTTTCAAAGACGAAGCTTCCATAACTTCTGAAACCTTGCACACCGCATATGCTGCACTTAGCACACCATCATCAGTTCTCAGACATGATCCATCCACAAACAACACATGATCACTCTCAGGCAATGGCAAGTCTCTTATGTCGGGTATTGGTTTCGTGCAGTAGTCAAGCACATCTAAACAATCATGATCAACATCATCTCCCACATTCACATTGTCAGCATCTGGCAACAGAGTTGCTGGATTCACATTCACACATCTCTCAAGAGTCACATTTGATGCTCCCAGAATGATTTTCTCATATTTAGTCAGTCGACTGTGTGACATATATTGAGTCCTGCTTCTTGTCAAAAGAATTGCCACATCATGAGGTACGAATACCCGTACTGGATATCCCATTATTATACCCTCACTCTGTTCCAAGCTTCTGCATGTAGCAGCTACTGCTTTCAGGCAACCTGGCAAACCCACAGCTACAGGGTCAAGTGTTGATGAGAAGTACGCAATTGGCCTTCTCAGTTGTCCATGTTTCTGAATTAACACTGAAAGTGCACATCCATTTCTCTCACTACAGTACAACTCAAACTCTTTCTCATAGTCTGGCATTCCCAAAGCAGGAGCTTCACACATTCTGCTTTTTAACTCTTCAAATGCTGCCATTTGTTCTGCATCCAATTCCAATGGGTCTTTCACTTCACTTTTGGTCAATTTAATCAGTGGCTTTGCTATCAGGGAGAAATTACTTATCCACTGACGACAATAACCCACCATCCCCAGAAACATCCTCACTTCTCTCTGGGTCATTGGGGCTCTCATTCCTCTAATAATTTTGATCCTGTCATCGGTCACCTTTCTCAGATCTTTTTCAATATTGTGTCCAAGATAATGCACCTCTTTCTTGCAAAATTGCAATTTGGCTGGAGATACCTTTAACCCTCCGTCTGCCAGATGATTCAGTAAAGCTATGGTATCTACTTCACAAGCTTCACGTGTCTTCGATGCCACAAGTAGGTCATCGATGTACTGTACTAGTACTGAGCTTTCAGGCATGATCAAACTCTCCAATGATTTTTTCAACAACTGATTGAATATCGAAGGACTCAGCATCATGGACATCAGGACATACCATTCAGCATCATGAGGAATCTGGTACAAAATCACTGAAGGATTTGGCACAATGGGACAACATGCCACCACAATTTTGTTAACCTTTCTCAAATCTTGTACAATCCTGAACTTTCCATTAGGTTTCTTTAGCCCCATTATCGGTGAATTACACGGGCTACTCAGTAACTCTCTCAAAACACCCTGTTGAATCATTTTATCAATTATAGGGGTTATTCCCTCAATTATCTCTGGTGTCAATCTGTACTGTGGGATATTAGGATAAACAATCCCCTCTTTCACTGAAATCTTCACTGGATCTACATTATTCATCAATCCCACATCTTCTCCAGTAAAATCCCAAACCGCTGTTTTTACTGTGTGTCTCAACTCCTGAGGCAAATCATCTGGATTAAACACAGCATACGCACCAACAACCTCACTCTCTCTATTATCTAGAGTCATCCTGTACAAGACATCCTCATCTGGTGTCTCAAAAGCTATTCCATCCGGAGTACAGAAAATTGTACAATTCATCTTGCACAATAGGTCCCTACCTAACAAGTTCACTGGACTAGTGTCACAGACTACAAACCTGTGCATGTCTGAAAATTTCCCTATTCTTACCCTTACTGGTTCGGTAAGACGAGTCTTAATCTGTGTATTTGCTACACCAACCACTTGGATTGCTTCGTCCGAGAGAGGAAGATTTCTAATATCTGCTGACCTGACAGTTGATCTCGTCGCTCCTGTGTCTCCCAAAAAAGTAACACTCTATCCATTTATTTTCCCATCTACAAATGGTCCTGCCTGGTCTATTTCTAGAGTTGCACCAAGTATGCACTCTTCCTCCTCTCTTCGGCACCGTCAATAGTCCCCTTCAGACTCACTCCCCTCATTCTTTAACCAGTACTGCTGTACCAGGTTAGAACGTCTCGGTTTGTTTACCTGCTCATCATTGTAGAATCCTGAGTCCTGGTTATACTTTTGGGACCCTCTATTCTGCAGCAAGGGCGGTTTTGGCTCTTGGCTCTGCTGTCTGACAACCTTCTGCTGTTGTTGCTGTTGATTACACCCCTCGTTCTGCACTTGTTGATTCAAGGGTTTATTCTCATTACTCACTAATGGTGGATTGGTACACTCGGATCTCCAATGCCCCAATTGTCCACAGTTGTGACAAGGGAACTTTTTCTTTGCTTCTTCTAGATTCCCCTTCCCTTTTCCTGCATATCTGGGTCTATTTCCTGGATTATTCGCTTGTTCCACCATCTGTGCTTCTTGTCTTTCAGCAACTTTCACCTGTGCCCACATTGCTTTCTCTTTCAGCTTTCTTTGTTTTGCCTCAATCTCATCACTGAAGTACTTTGCATGTCTCAAGATTTCATCAATCTTTTTACTCTGCCAATCAACTGTATGCTCACGTATTCTTTCACTGATTTCAGGTCTCAAGCCATATACAAATCTGTATACAAAATGACTCAAATCCTTGTCACCCAGGTGTTCATCTCCACTAAACTGTTTAAAAGCCAGTATCAGCCTTTCGTAAAAAGCATGAACTGATTCTTTCGCTTCCTGATGTGTTCGATCTATCTTAACCCAGTCTGTCTCTTTTGGGGGTACCTTATTTTTCAGGAACACAATTACCTGCTCGTATTTCTTCATAACCTCTGGGTCTGGTGCTCCTGTTTTCGGATCTCTTGGGTACTCCTTAGCAGGCCAATCTACAACTATTTTACACTCTGCCCACAAGTCTGCTGGAACAATTATATCAAACAGACTATTCAGGTCAATCCACAGCACTTTTGACAATTTCACAAACCTATCTACCTGCCTATACCACTCGACGGGCTTTTCTCTCAATCGAGGGAAATAATTCGTAAATGACAAAATATCCTGTCTAGTCCATGGGACATGTACATATCCTCCTCCAGGAATCTCTCTCATAGGATAAGCATCCACTGTTTTCTCTTTTTCTCTCATGGGAAAAGCTGAGTAAGTCCTGTCCACTGAATCTTCCCTTTTCTTGTACCATCTATCCTTCCACTTTTCCACATCACCCCATTTTCGCAATAAGGCAATCATTTCCTTAATCTGCCCTGTTCTGCCAACACCATTTAGATTCTCAATGTCCTTGTTGGTGAAATCCACCCTGTAAGGCTTCTGCAAAGCTTTTATCTTATCCATGTCAACTCCTTGTTCACTCGCTATTGCTTTAACCTGTCATGTGTACTTTTAGCCCTCCAGGTGATACTCTTGCACATAAATAACAACTCTCCATCATGATGGTTTTTTAATATTTCTGTAGGAATTGTTCCTGCAATAAGCTCCTCCAATTCTATGTGCAACCTGGCTACATCAATTACCTGTGAATCTTTATCCTTCTTCTGAAGAACTTTCAACCAATCATTCAAATCTTCAGCTGTTATTTCAGTAGACTTTTTCACTGCACCCACTTGTTCTGCCATCCTCTGTGGTTCCAAAATCATTCCTCCCAAACAACCAGTATTCAATCCTGAATTCGGCTGCACATCTGATCCTCCACTACATGTGTCATGTCTCGACTGCCTCAAATTATTTTCACCCGTCCTCATTCTTGATTCCTCCAAAGTGCAAGAACCAACCAAACCATTACCTACATAGGGAACTGTCAAACCATTTTCACCCATTCTTTGTTTATCAAAAATAGGCACAACCGGACCAATTGTTACAGGCACTGTAACAGCTTCAAGATTTTTCGTCAGCTCTCTAATTTTCTCAGTCAGCTCAGATGTGGTTCTGGCTAATTCTCTTGTTTTCTCATCACTGATTCGATTCTCTCTCTCTCGCTCTCTCTCTCTCTCCCTTTCCGTGAAAGAGCTACCACTTTTCAGATCAGGTGTCACAACCTCAGTTTTAACAATTCGTAAAGTATCTTTTATCGGAGTAGCAACTGGCGTGCTCTCTTCTGGTTCTGGTCTATATGGAGGTGGTCTCTTGTAAATCATGTCATCCAAGACCTCATCCTCATAATCATTAGCCCCATACCTTCTCACTTCTGTATCAGACACCTTTTCTGCACCTTTCCTCCCTTCCGCTTCTTCAACAGTTCTCATAGGATATAATCCCTCTGACATACTAGCATCTCGCCATCTCCTCATTCGATCATGATGAGTCTCACGATCATATTTCCTCCCGAACATATACCTATAATTGCCTCCACTCCTCTGCTTTTCTCGCTCATGCACCTCATCTTCCCATTCCACCAACGCCTCGAACTGTGTCGGCCTTGGTCTAGGCTCTAGACACATAATTTTTTCCCGTAAATTTCTCAACACGGCCAGATTAAATGAACCATGTTCCGGGAACGCTAAGACACCATCTTCTTTAGTATACTTAGTCCAGTTGTCTAACCATATACAGGTATGATACCCATATTTCGCAACCATGAAGGATGCAGGAGTTCTTGTCGGAGGAAGCAATTCACCTTCTCTAGTTATTATGTTCTTATCCTTGTCTACCCCTCCTTTACAAAGCCTTCTCAGTAGACTTCGTTTCAGATTCTACAAAATCTATTAGTTACAACATATAAACATCTCCATTGTCTGCTTCGCTAACCACAGAATAGTAAAGAAATTCTTTCTTACAAGAATCCCGCTTCTTTCTAGAACAGCACTTGCCTCTGGTCTACCACGGAATAATTTCTTTCGTTGACACAGTAGCACATCCCTCTACTCTGTCCTTCTAACATGCATCCATTAACTGTTTCCTCTAGGACTGCTCCAAAGAGTCTCACAATCAACTAAATGCTCATACATTCACGCACTTTCACACCAGAAAATGTAGCACATGCACACAGAATCCTGCCTTTTCCGAGAACAGCGAACAGTCTGTCCCACTACAAAATTATAACACGCGTTAACCAAGCAGCGCTTACCTCTGCCCAGTCCTTCAGACAAGCTCAGAGAATACCTATTACTACTCCAGCAGTAAGCTTTAACGGCAAACCTTACGGATCCCTGGGACTTAAGACCAGAGTTTCACAGATAACCTTCGCTACCATACACACACCTTTTATACTGAAAATATGTCTCTAATAGTAACACACGACGATGTCACTGATTCCGAACCCAGACAATGTGACGCGCAACTTCAATTGTCACACGTTTTTCCGCGCATACCTACAGGGCCAACAATCCCGTCTTTCCCGAGAGCAGCACTCACTTCCCTCTGCCCTACTACGGAACCGTCACCAGCTCCCCACGTTCCAGAAGCCGTACACACTACATAGAACTCAATACGACGATCTCAACATATAGTATTAGTACATATACCAACATCAATCAATAAATCAATGAATCAAAAGCCTATGTACAAGCAATCTATCAGATCAAGACAATAATCTAAAACCATCATACTGCTACCAGGAAACTGCTGCAGATTGGAGCATATAAATTCTCCCTACTTCCACGGACAGAGTAAATCCACAGTCACACGCACATACACTCATCATACGCTAGGGCCCATCACACTGACATTCATTCTATTACTCTAGCCACACTGAATATATGAGAGAAACCTAAACCAATCTGCATCTAGAGCGAGGTCAATGCGACCGTAAAGAAATTGTCCTGAGTCATGATTTTAAACATAGGAAATACATTTGTAACTCAATAAATGACAAGGAAATAACCACCCGACACTGGAATTCAAACAAATGTCAACTTTTATCTAAATTAGTTCAAATGAAAGTCAATCAATAGCAAAATCATTATTCTCATAGTTACCTATTCTAGCTAAATGGGTCAGGACAGGTCTCAAAGTAAAGTCTCCCGAGTCGCCGTCCTTTCAATCAGCATCGATCCTCACGAGCATAGGTTCAGGAAAAAGTGGCCTTAGACCCTCCCTAGTCTAACATTATTTATAATAAAACTTGCAAAATAAAAGTAACAAACAAACTCCGAACGTCCGTTGAGCCGCTGAGCAGAGCGAGCAGGAAAGGATGTTGTCTGGCAACATTTAGAAAACCTCCGCTCAGAAAAATCACAAAAATAAAAACACGGAAGAAGGAAACTCAAACTAGGCAATCGATACATTCATGAATGCTCTTCCTTGGTACCATAGTGAAGCCACCGCAAGTTATCTCAGTTCATTGTGGCTTTATTCTTTTCCAAGGGCAATTGGAAGCAAGCCCGGAGCTGCTGTCCTCACGGAAACTTTTAATTCAGACAGAGGCTGTGGTCAGGTGACTTCCAACCATGTTCAGCAAGGCCTCTTGTCAAATCTCAGTCACTCGAGTGCAGGCTGTAAATAGCGGCCATCTTGGTTTAGGCCAAAACGTACCATCTTAATTAAAAGAAACACAAAACAACGTTACCACATCGTAATGATTATACAGTGTTAATCCCCACTAATACCCTTATGTGTATGTAATTACCTAGCCATCTGCAACACAAAGAAGCATTAGAGCACGTTATTTAAAAGCGCAAACACAAAACAAATAGAACTTTTGATACACTCATTTAATTAATTTGCTCACCAATTTAGTTCACGTATTAATAAAGCAACATATATGCATTCCCGCGTGTAATTTTCTCTTCATTAGTAATGTTGGTTAATCAAGACTTCTAACAAAATTAATAATTAATGATTATAAATTAGTAATTTTAATCATGACATATAACATACACTGGAGTTTAAATCTTAATAAATTTTCAATAGAAAACCCTGCTCCAGCAGTCGCACCCGGTGCATCAGTCTTTTTTGATGCCCCACCCCCGTTTCCTCCTTCTCCATGAATTCCTTCACTGCCACTCACCAACAATGCACCGCATCTCTCTATAGCACCTTTCTGACAAACATTTCATTTTTTATAGCACTACTCATAGTTTACTCACACTCATTTCTGGGATCTGCATGGCACATATTCTTTGTAGCAGGCACATTAACCCTCTGCACTGTGTGGGTGACAAGAGTGCCCATGTGAGTGCACGATGAGCGATGCAACATTGTGAGAGTAGGACAAGAGGAGTGACTGCAGGGTGAGTGAGGTGGCGTATGAATTTGGGTGCGGATGCAAGTTCAGAATGGGATGAATGAATGTATGATTACTGATGGGCTTGTTTGAGTGAGTTGCATATTGAGTAGTGAGGGGGACAGGTGAGTGAAGTGTCACATGAGTGCAGGATGAGTAGTGTACTCGTGTGACTGCAGGTTGAGGAATAGGGTGAGCAGCACAAGTGCATTCTGAGTGCAAAGTGATCACTGTGAGTGCAAGGTGAGCGGGTGAATGGTGTGAGTGCATGGTGATCAGTGTGAGTGCAGGGTAAGCGGGTGAATGGTGTGAGTGCATGGTTATCAGTGTGAGTGCATTGTGATCGCTGTGAGTGCAGGGTGAGCGTGAAAATGAAGGGCGAGAATGAGGAATGAGTTGTCTGAATGCAGGGTGCATTCCCAGACCCATGAAGTAACTCAGCATGTTATTGACGGTGGCGTAGAGTTTAAGATGTAAGTTAAACTATTGCGGCATTAATCGGAGATCGAGGGTGAAGGAAATAAATAATGTGCTGATCCTGCAACAAACTTCCAGTCCTATGGTTAGGGTTGTCAGCAGATTATTTTGATGGCCCAGTCGGTACAAAAAAAAGCAGTCACCTAAAGCGGTATTTTCAGCGCTTATCTGTGCATACTTCCAACAGCAAATATAAATAGAAAGCACTTTGAATTGTGTTCTAGGGCTGCCTCAATGATCCATAACTGATAATTAAAGAGAACAAAGACAGAAAAGTCACATAACGAATGCATACATACTTTTTTATTTCTAAGTCTATTTAGCACCAAGAGGAGATCTTTGCAGGCTCTTTAAACAAAACACGGCAGGCATTTTTCTTTTGGCAAGCCTACTTTGTAATCCTTTCTATGAAATGCATTCTCACTCTACAGCAGTAAATGTAAAATACAAATGTAAGGAATAGGCTGAGTGGGGACGCAGGGGGTACTGGAACCAGCAAAAAAACCTTAGCCTCTGTAACCAGTTTGCAAAGGCATGTAAAAATGCAAATGGTCTTTAAAGACCTGTGAAAAACACAGGGGTGCCGGAGATAAGACTCCAGACACTGCCCTGACAAGACCCCAGCAGCTCAAGTTTCACTGCAGCAGCCCGGGCTGAGACACAGGACGGGGAAGTGGGGGGGGGGCTGAAGCCCTTGGGCCTGGGCAGAAGTGTGACTGGGAAAGCGCGACCCCCTTTGCATCACTCCACGGCCCCCCTGGGGGTCGCGCCCCACAGTTTGAAGACCCCTGGCCTACATTAAGAATCGGACAACCGACCAAGTTCAGGAGGGGAAGTTGTGAGTGGCCGGGCCCGACGTTGAAGAAAACTCGAGCTGCTGAAGGAGCACATACCGACACACCAACAGTAAGTGAAGTGGGTAATAACCTGAGAATCTCCTGGCGACCGCCCAAGGGGAGACTGAGAGTAAGCCACAAGCATGCTCAAACAGAGTCTCTGCCTCACGTTTCTCAGCGTGTCCCTCACACCACTGTCACCGATGGCTCAGCAGCCCACAACATCCAAGCGCATGGATGCACATGCCTCCCCAATGAAAATGGAAGCACCTGGCCACCCCCAGTCCAGGTGATCGACTCGAGAAACGAAGGCCTGTACCCAGTCATTACCAAATGTCATCCAGATTCACCACACAGCTGGCCATGCCAACACGCCAGTCGGTTTCAAGTGCATCAAACACTACCCTAGGGTACTGGACACGTGGATCGGAGTCCCACACCATTGCAGTGCCAACTGACAAAAGACTACCTGATACCCTGACATGCATCCGAATTGTGGCAGAGATAGCATGTCTTTAACCAAGATCCATCCACCCCTGAGGTTGTGCAAGCGACTAGGCACTGGCTCCTCAGTGGTCTTGCAGCTGCCCCCACGTAGGTACACACAGCCCCAGTGCAGCCAACACACAGTCCTGTAGCAACGCAGACAAGGGGCCTCCCCATGGCGGGAGAGTTGGACTTGACATTGCCCCACTGACGGACTCCAGAATGCAGCAATGTCGTCTAACTGAGGCTTCAGTTGATCAGGCAATGCATTTTTGGGGGGGGGGGGGCAGATTTCTATAGCGCAAGCTCAACCCGAAGGTATTGGAGCGCTTTACGTGAGCACAGTTACGTTACACAAGGACACATTCATTTTTTGTAGGCACGGGGAGATCAAGTGATTTGCCCTTAATCACAGGATGTTGAGCCGATGCTGAGGCTCGAACCTGGTTCATCAGCTCCAAGGTCGGTAGCTCTATCCGTAAGGACACACCCTCTCCCCATTTGTGAACTTTTACCATGGACTCCACCCACACTCATGATGCACCCTGTTTATGAACTGTTATGACCTTCCACAGATCATCTATCATCAACATCAGCGGAGTGGAACGTCTTCAAACCAGCGGACACGTTTCCACTGGTAGGCTGCCAGACAGCGGTTTTATGTCTCCAAGCTTGCATTCGTCCTGAGCCACTCAGGTTAAATTATGAGTGCAAGCGAAGATGTCCAGCTGCAGTCCGAGTCACCAGCCCCATGTCTGCTGTCTTCCTGCTGCACGATTCCAGAGGCTGATGGACCCTGTGGTATTTATTTGATTGTTGTTTATCCTCACAGGTTAGACTGGGGTTTGTTTTGTTTTTCAATAAAGCTTGGGAGGAATGTAATGTCCTGCTGGACACGTTCTAGTTTCTCAGCAGGCACTGAGTTTACCAGCCACTCCCCAGAGGGATGAACACACATGTACCCGACACTCAGGGCTTTAAGTGGAATGAAAAAACTGGGGGGTCTCTTAAAGGGGCGTGGCCAATGTAATTAAGGGCGTGGCTTAAAAACACATAAGCTAAAAATCTGTGCTGAGCATAGTGGGCTGCCCGACTAGTATTTTGCTGTTTTTGTCATTGCATCTAAATATATGATACAGGGGGCGTGGCCAAGATGGCGGAGCGGTAGGACGCGTTTTCTCAGGCTCCTGCCCGCCACCCACCCGGAGCAGATCTACGCGGCCAGTGTGGCGCGCGACCCGCTCACAGCGATCTGGGCTCCTAGCCTGGAGTGTCCAAGTCCGGTGGGGAGCCTCCGGCGCTGAAGACAGAAGGAAGGCGAGAGATTCGGTGGCGCTGAGCGGAGCGGGCACCGGCCTTCCCAGTGTTGGAAGGCCTTAGCACAGCGGTGGGCCCTGCCTGGCTGCATCGGGGCCGGCTTTGGAGCCGTAGGCGGCCTCAGCTCTACACCCCAGCGGTGATCGCCCTTGGGAGTCTCAGCGGCACGGGCGCCTGGAGTAATCTGCCCGGCCAGCGACATCGCCGGAACGGGCGGTGATGCACAGTTGAGCCTGCGGGGACAGCGTGATCTCCGAACAGAGGAGCGTGGCCCTGAGGGGCTCCGACAGCAAGGGAGAGTGCGCCGAGCGGGGCAGACCTTCGGCCCCCGGGAGGGGGCTGCCCCGACACTGCAGTGACGGCGGCCCCGGGATCGTTGGAGGAGCTGGGAGTCGCAATATCTCAGCGCGACCTGCGAGGCCTTAAGAGACGACACCGGGGCCTGAATAGAGGTGAGAGCGGCCCTGCAGCGTGGTGAGGGCGACTGAGGAGTGCAAGTCGGAGCCTTGGCGAGCAGTGGCGGCAATACAACGGCCGCGGCAGGTGCAGGAAAGCGGCTAGCATCCGGCGGGGGGGCAGAGTCTGAGGGGCCCCGCCGGCAGCGTCGGACGATCCTGGTGGTGCTGCGCCCCCCCCCATCGATCGCTTGGTTCCCCTCGAGGGGGCCCGGGGACTGGAGCGGACCGTGACAGACGCAGTGTCTCCCCGAGCAGTCGCAGTGCGGAGCGGCTGATGCGGGGGTCTCCCGGGAGGACCAGGGCCCGCGAGTGACTGGGACTTCGCGGTGGCCCTGTAGAGCAACGAGTGCACTCGGAGGAGGGACCCTACTAGGGCCTGGCTCGATCAGAAGAGGTGATTAGCGGTGAGTGACGGGGGTGTGCTCCCGTGGAGCTTCCTGCCCGGAGGATCGGCCGCTGGAGTCGCGCGGTGGGGCGGTGCGGCCCCTATGGTGACGGGGGCCCTTTCTCTGGTGTGACTGGGGGTGCTGGCCCGGATCTGTGGTTGCTGCTGCGGATTGCTCCCGGCTGGCTGCGTCCCGGCCCGCGCGCTGGACCTCGCCGGGTTGGGCCCTGCTGCTGGAGATCGGGTCGGGACTTTGCGTGAGCTTGGGCGGCCCCTGGATGTGCCCTAGCAGACCTGTGGATTTCTCCCAATGGCGGCGCTGGTTCCCGAAGCCTTCAAAACCAAGGAGTCGGTCCTGGCCAGGGCCCGAGCCCTCCATCCTATTTCCTTTCAGGGCCATACCCCTGTTCTTTACCAGGACCTGGCCTTAATCACCCTCCAGAGGCGGCGGCAGTTCCCCCCGTCACGGAGCACCTTCGACAACGGGGGATAACATATTCATGGGGGCATCCATTTCGCCTCATATTTCGCCACGAAGGGAGACTCCACCAATTGCGCTCCCTGATGGATGCGTGCCAGCTGCTGGGCCTGGCGGTGCCAGAAGTTGTAGGCGACGGCGTAGGAGAGGCGTCAGGCTCAGAGATTCCCTCATCTGGATGGCAGAGGCAGGCTAGACGGCGGCGTTCTCGTAGGCCAGCTCAGTCGGAGATCGTCCAGAGTCAGCAGGCCGCTCTGACCGCGGCGACGGAGGTGCTAGCGGGGAGCGACGACACGGCCGCGAGCAGCTAGAGTCCGCCTTGGGTGAATGCACTCGCTCAGCAACTGTGCTGGCTGTGGGTGGGCGGCGGGGGAGAGGATGCTCTCCTAGTGGCCACGATATGGACCCCTGTTTATTGACTGACCAGTTGTTCTGGGACAACGGACTATATTTCTTGTTGTGTGCGATTGGTAGGTTGAACAGGTTCGGGGGGGGGACCCTCCCTATTATTTTTGTTGGGGTCTTTGTGTTGAGTTGGGAATTGTTCTTCGCGTCCACCCCTCCTTCCCCCACAGATGGGTGTCTTTCCGGTAACACGCGGTACCCCAATTGTCTCTGTGTTGTATCCCAGCATTGGCGCGATGCGCTACACCTTGGCATGTCTCTCCTCCATACATTGAATGCCCCAGAAACCACTTAACATCCTGACCCTCAATGTGCGGGGACTTAACAATCCGGTTAAGCGTAGGGCGGTCCTTTACTTCTTGGAACATTCCACCGCAGACATATGCCTATTGCAAGAAACACATCTCACCAACAAAGATCACCATAGGATGAAGTCGCGCGCCTTCCCCACACAATTCTTTTCCTCTAACTCCACCAAAACGGCTGGGGTTGCTATTCTGGTTTCCCATTCCTTTCAGGGTAGGGTCCTGCAGAAGGAGGCTGAGATAAGGGGCCGACTACTCACTTATCAGTTCTTGGTGGCGGGGATCTCCCTCATAGTGGGCTCTGTCTACGCCCCAAATGTACGTCAGGAGGAATTCTTCCACACCGTCCTCACTGAAGCCACGGCCAACACAGAACGGCACCTGTTACTGGGAGGGGACCTGAACTTAGTCTTCGACAATACATGCGACCACTCGGCCCAGCGGACGTCCCAGGTGGGAGCTCTCTCTCAAGAGGGCGTGGCTCGCCTCGTAGAGCTTGGACTGGTTGATCTGTGGCGCCACTTTCACCCCCGCAGCCGCGCTTATACACACTTTTCTGGGGCACATAAAACATATGCCAGACTCGACTATTTCATTGGCTCCCTCCTATTACAGGCGCTCGTGACAGGCTCCGAGATCCTCACTGCATCACTCTCAGATCACTCCCCGGTTATGGCCACTTTCCAACTCCCCCGAGTCCAGCAGCCACTGCGGCACTGGAGACTACGTGACACACTGCTCTATTCTGCAACCATTGTCGGACAAATCAAGACAGCCATTGCCAACTATCTCACCCTTAACGCGAACTCAGACACGTCTCTAGCGACACAATGGACGGCGCTTAAAGCCGTCCTAAGAGGGGATTTTATAGCCATCTCGACGGCTAGTAATATGGAACGTATCCGCAAACGGGCAGACCTCACCCAGAGGGTGGCGGAGCTGGAGCAGATGCACCAGCGCACGGGCGCCGCCAGAGCATGGCGGCGGTTGTGTGTGGAGCGGACGCAGCTAGCGGCCCTAGACCAAGATAGAGCCGAATATGCGGCCCTACGGCTGCGCCAATCTTTTTACGTTGGCGGCGATAAATGCGGCCGTCTACTGGCCCACAAGCTGCGAGCGGCTCGGCAGTGCATGGGAGTGCGGTCCATTCGGCGGGGCCTGGGAGGCGACCTCACGTCAGATGATAGGGAGATTGCGGAGGCATTTCGGGATTACTACACAACTCTATACACAGGCGACCCCCTGGACTCATCCCACTGCTTTGCCTACCTAGACTCTGCGCACATACCGGCTCTTACCCCGGAACAAGCTGGCCACCTTGATAGAGATATAGGGACAGAGGAGGTCATTGCGGCAATCCCGCGTCTAAAACTAGGCAAATCGCCTGGTCCGGATGGTTACTCGGCAGCCTTTTACAAAACCTTCTGCGCGCAGCTGGCTCCCCTGTTGAGAGACCTGTTTAACTCCTTCTCCCAGGATGGCGCCATCCCAGCGGAGATGCTAGGCATCAGTTGTGGTCATTCCCAAGCCCGGGAAGGATGCGACAATATGTGGTGCGTACAGGCCGATCTCCCTACTCAACATTGATCTCAAAATATACACGAGTATCCTCGCAACCCGACTGGGTCCATACATCCCCCAACTCGTAGAGCCGGATCAGGCAGGGTTCATATCACAAAGGCAGACGAGTGACAATACCAAGAGAGTCCTCCACCTCATTGAAAAAGCGTCGCGCACGGACGGAGAATACATGCTCTTAGCCATAGACGCCGAGAAGGCTTTTGATAGGGTGGACTGGCCATATCTCGAACAGGTCCTCCAGAAGTTTGGACTAGGGGAGAAACTGCGCACACGGATCCTGAATTGTTACCGGCTGCCCATGGCCACGGTCCGGGTGAACGGACAGACTTCCTCCCGGTTTCCCATTAGCAGAGGCACTAGACAGGGATGTCCCCTCTCCCCCCTCCTCTTTGCGCTATATATGGAACCGTTAGCTCTCCGGATCAGGCACCATCCCCTTGTAAAGGGCATTAAGTTTGGCAAAGATATCCATACCATCAGCCTATACGCGGACGATATCCTACTGTCTCTCACCGACCCGGTCCAGTCGCTTAGAGCGCTCTTCATCGAACTTCATTGTTTTGGGCAGGCTTCCGGGTTTAAAATCAACATGGGGAAGTCGACAGCACTTAATATCTCCCTTACCCAACACACGTTGGCTAGGCTGCAAGAGGAGCACTCGATACAGTGGGCGGACTCCACGGTCCCCTACCTGGGAGTGCAGCTAGGCCCCACCATCCGAGACACAGTCACCGCTAATTATGATCGGCTCCGTGCTCACATCCGCAGGGAACTGGGCCAATGGAAGCATCACACCCTCTCTTGGTTAAGTAGAATCGCGGCCACCAAAATGACCATTCGTCCCCAGATCCTATATCTTTTTCAGACGCTTCCTCTCCGCCCTCCGACTGACTGGATCCAGCAAACTCAGGCAGACCTGGAGCAGTTTATCTGGCAGGGCCGCAAGCCTAGATTTAAACATGCTATAGCAATACTACCGCCCGAGCGGGGATGAGTGGGGTCCCAGATCTGCAGATTTACTTTTACACCACACAGCTCCGTTACCTTGTGGAGTGGAGTCGTTTGGAGTCTGAGAAGCATTGGTTGTTCCAAGACCAAGCGGTCGCGGCAACGACCCTGCAGGGGGTCCCCTTCTTACGTAGGGCGCACAGACCACCGAACCTTTATGCCTCTTATATTACGGGTACGATCTTGGAGGCGTGGGACCACACCGCAATCACACATGCTTTGACGACCTTTCCCTCCCCCTTAACACCACTCTTTAACAATCCAGACTTCCAACCGGGCATGGCAACTAAGGCCTTTGCACAATGGCGGCCCTCTCCGTGTAGATGCCTCGGACACCTGTTTGACACAGAAGGCATTCTTCCCTTCCCACAGATTCGTATGGACTATGGCCTCCCGGAGTCCGAGAGGCTTCCTTACCTCCAGCTCAGACATTGGGTCCTGCAACCCCAAGTGAAACCCGGTGCCCAGCGCTCACTCACTGCTTTCGAGAAATGGCTTATCACTAGATCGTCAGCTAAAAAGCTTATCTCTGATCTCTATAAGCACCTCTTGACTACTACCACGCACACATATAACGCGGGCCGGACACGCTGGGAACGCGAGATTGGCAGATCTCTTACCCACAAGGAGTGGGATGACATATATTACAGGGCCCAACACTCAGCGCACCACGCAGGCCTTACCAAGACAATGACCAAGGTAGTCACCTACTGGTACTACACACCAGAGCGCCTCCACCGTTTTGACCCCCGCCAGAGTACTTTCTGTTGGAGAGGTTGTGGAGAGGTGGGCACGTTAGAGCACTTATTGTGGAGTTGTAAACATATTCGGCCGTACAGGGCCCAAATTCTGGACGATATAAATGCCCATTTTGACACGCAGCTCCCACGCTTCCCTGCCTACATATTATTGGGCTTACCAAACCCATTGATGTATCCTCTTAAGTCCAGACGGGGGCACTTGATCGCTATAGCCTTGGGAGCGGCCACGCAGAACATACTAGCGCACTGGCGCTCTCACTCGCCTCCACCCTGCTCGGGTTGGTTGCATAGATTGTGGATGGTACTGGGGATGGAGAAGCTTACTCTCACTCTGGCAGGCAGAGGCTCCGAATTCCCAGAACTTTGGCGTCCCTTCCTCACTCTCCTCAGAATTGAATTCAGGGAACTAACATGCCCCCGCTACCTTAGATTGCTGCGTCTGGAAGAAACACAGATCCCGCAGTAGGTCCTCCCACGCAGATCTACCAGATTGAGATGATCCACTGTGGTTCCGGGCTCTCCTTTTCTTTTTGTGGTTTATAAGGGATGGACGAGAGGGGGGGGGGTGGAGGGTGGACACGTTTGGGGAACCTTTTGGACAATGTCTTGAAAGATTATTCTTATTATTTCAATGTTCTATTCTTATTATGTTTCTTTAGTAACGTCACTCCATGCATTTACCTTGGTAATGTGTTTAGTAGCAGCATTTGTGTTTTATATTGTACTCAGGAGTCGAGATCTGATTTCTTCCCTTTTAGGGCTGATGTGAGAAATTAATAAAAAGAGTTAAACCATAAATATATGATACAACAAGTAATATCATACCTACAACATGTCAGGCCTATTGGCTTTGTCAATGGTTGTTAGTAGCATAAGATAAATAGGCAGCAACTATGGCTTGTATATAATATTGAAAAAGCTTCCACTTATAGCCCTGGTGACACCACGACAATGTTGCTGCTCCTGAGATTCAAAAAGAGAAGGGAAATCAAGAGAGAAAATGACTCTCTTTAAAGGATTTCTCTTCCCCTACAGCGCTCACCTGGCATGGCGTCATGCCGTAACTTCTCCACTAGTGAGAAGTGAGTAGTGTGAGCTCGCGCACATCGATGTGCCTGCTATCACTGCAGTCCAGATAAAAACACACCGCCTGTGCCATGGCACAAAACAGTAAAAGGGAGGCACAAGGAGACGCTGGAAGTCAGACGGGACCAAGGGTAGACATCTGTTAGGAGAAACAAAGTTCCCATACAAGTAGGATCGGTACAATATTCACAATTTTTTTGGTGTTTAAGCGTGTATTCACAAAATAGAAAAATGTATTAAGCAATGAATTAAGGCACAATTTATACAAGATGTGAGTGTGCAAACCTTGACAAGGTAAAAGGAAATCAGCCCATTTCCTTACCACAGGCAAGTGACTTATTTAGTTTGTGGAATTGTAAATGAAAAAGTCACAATCAGTTAGCATCTCATACTCAACTATATGATACAAATTATAGTATAGTGTTAGAGACGTGTGTTGACGAAGTTTTGATCTCTGAGAGATAGTGGGATCTCATCAGGACAAGGCGATGGAACGAGTGCCTGGGAAGTTTGCAAGGATCCAGGTGGAAACGAGAGCGAAGATGTGAGGGCTGCCGGCGGCCGGCAACCAGCTGACCCTCGAAGCGCTGATTGCTGCGTTAAAGAAGCGTCCACAGTTAAGGAGATGCAGATATCTCATCCGGGATATCAACCTGGTGCCGCGATCGAGCAGGGGAATACCTGCGTGATGGTGGCGGGAGCGGCAAGACGGGGCTAGACAATTCCGATCCTCGATATGCTTGATGTGGAGCACTGTCCACGTTGGGTAGCAAGTGGCGCCTCAATGGGCGCTGATTATCGCGTGACCAGGGCGATAGACCTGGCGGCGATGTAACTGAGCTGGGCAGTGCGGGTCAGTAGGGAGGTGCGTGGCCAATAGTGCGGGTCTATTGCTCCACATCAAGCATATCGAGGGTCGGAATTGTCTAGCCCCGTCTTGCCGCTCCCGCCACCATCACGCAGGTATTCCCCTGCTCGATCGCGGCACCAGGTTGATATCCCGGATGGGATATCTGCATCTCCTTAACTGTGGACGCTTCTTTAACGCAGCAATTAGCGCTTCGAGGGTCAGCTAGTTGCCGGCCGCCGGCAGCCCTCACATCTTCGCTCTCGTTTCCACCTGGATCCTTGCAAACTTCCCAGGCACTCGTTCC
Source organism: Triturus cristatus (assembly GCF_964204655.1). Taxonomy (NCBI): domain Eukaryota; kingdom Metazoa; phylum Chordata; class Amphibia; order Caudata; family Salamandridae; genus Triturus; species Triturus cristatus. Next base: position 845,451,811 of record NC_140586.1, on the reverse strand, counting down.
ATCGCCTTTTCCTGATGAGATCCCATTATCTATCAGGGATCAAAACGTCGTCGACACACATCTCTAACTCTATACTATAATTTGTATCATATTGTTGAGTATGAGATGCTAACTGACTGTGACTTTTTCATTTACAATTCCACAAACTAAAAAGTCACTTTTTAAGTCACTTGCCTGTGGTAAGGAAATCGGCTGATTTCCTTCTACCTCGTCACGGTTTACTCACTCACCTCTTGTATAAATTGTGCCTTAATTCATTGCTTAATAAAAAAAATTATTTTGTGAATACACGCTTAAAAACCAATTTTTGATTGAAAAATTGTGAATATTGTACCGATCCTCCTTGTATGGGACCTTTGTTTCTCCTAACAGATGGCACAAAACAGAGCCCGATAGAGACCCGTTTCGAAGCCCCCTTTAAAAAACTGCCGGTGCTCAGCACCGGTGAGACCCAGCCCACTGCTGACACTCATCCATGAGGAGAGGATATGGCCTTAAGGCTTGTGCTGCCGACTTTGGAGCTGGCAAACTAGATTCCAGCCTCAGCGTCGTCTCAACATCCTGTAATTCTGGGCAAATCACTTAGGGGTAGATTTACAAGACCCTTGCGTGAAGTTTGTGCCGCTGTTGCGTCACTTTTGTGACACAGCCGCGGTGTAAATGTTGCGCCCCATTTACAAAGTGAAGCATCTAAGGAGATGTGTCACGTTGTAAAGCCCTACGTCACATTATACCTGCATCAGGTATAATGTATGCAGCGTGGGCGTTTGTAGTAATGTAGTAAGTATACCTTTAATTGTAGCGTGTTAGTTACGTTAATGTTAGAACTTGCACTGTATATTCTATGTTCTGAATTCTATGTAACCGGGTGGAATCTGAACGGCAGATTCAACCTGGGGCTTGAAGTGATAAGACCTATCTTGGCAGTATTTACGTGCTTCTGGAATTGAACAAAAATTTGCTGCACTATATAATCCTACCGGAAATAGTGTGGTGGAGAGGATTAACAGAGTAATTAAAGGTATTATTCAGTTGTCTAACAAATCTAACTTATCTTGGGAAAGTGAGTTAAAGAAAATGTTATGGTCCTATAGAGTTACTAGTCATCCTTCAATTGGGTGTAGTCCTTTTTCCATTATGAGGAGTAGAATTCCATTTTCTAAGGAAAATCCAAGTTGGATGAATAGAAATTCATGTATTCATTTAGATTGGGATGATATCAAACAACATATTGAAGTGTCTCAACGTAAAAATAAGTCTTATTTTGATTCAAAGCATGGGTGTAAACCGTGTAATCTTTGTGTTGGCCAGTGGGTACGTGTTAAACTTGCTAAAAAAACTCCTAAGGGAAGTAGTAAGTTTAGCCGACCACATCAAATTGTTAAAATTAACAATAATACAGTTGTTCTTGACAACAATGAAATTTGGCATATGAATCGTTTAGCTGTGAGTAAAAATTCAACTAATGAGATTGAGGTCATACCAGATCAGAGGTTATTTTGGTGGATGTTGGATTGTGATTCTTGTTCAACCTCTTGTCCTCAAACTGTCATGGTGGATGATTCTTTGCAAAATTTTAATGATTCAGTTGTTGATAATTTCACTCCGAATGTATTTCAACCTTCTTCGTTTGGGGAGGTTTCTTCTAATGGTCATGTTGATTCTAATAATTTGACTCAACATGAGTGCATTGGAACCTCTTTAACAACAGAGGGGTGTGTTACATCTGATACTGTGAGAACTGCGCGTGGTAGAGTTGTTAAGAAACCTGCGCATTTGAGTGATTTTGTTTGTGATTAATTTCTTTGTTTTCTGTTTTTTTAATTTTTTGAAGGGGAAGGATGTGTAGTAATGTAGTAAGTATACCTTTAATTGTAGCGTGTTAGTTACGTTAATGTTAGAACTTGCACTGTATATTCTATGTTCTGAATTCTATGTAACCGGGTGGAATCTGAACGGCAGATTCAACCTGGGGCTTGAAGTGATAAGACCTATCTTGTAAGAAGGAATAAACATTGCATTTACCAACGAAGCTGTCTGCGGCCTTATTAAGATACTACAGCGTTCCCACGCAAAAAGCCATGTAGACTGACTTAGTGAAATCTACAAGATTTCACTGCATCACTCTATGCCTTCACTGCGTCAAAATCCCTACTCCTGCTCAGACCAGGCATGAGGAATGACGCAGGGCTTTTTGAATGGGACTCACCCATCTATTGTGGCGCATTGATGGAGTTGCATCACTTTCATGAGCAAATCCAGCAGTGCGTCACGTTTGCGCCAACAGATGCGTCAGAATTTCTGACGCATCTGTTAATCCTTGCGCCATGGAGCACTGTATTGTAAATACAGCGCATCATAGTGGCGCAAGGACATTCTGGGCTGATGCAAGGAAACTGACGCATCTATGCAGAAGCGTCAGTTTAAATCTGCCCCTGAATCTTCAGGTGCCTAGCAAAAATGAATGTGAAAATGAATGTGTCCTTGTGTAACGTAACTGGTGCTCATGTAAAGCGTTCCAAATACTTTCGGGTCGAGTTCGAGCTTTATAAATGCAACAACAACAAAAATCACATTCGAAGCGATTCACGTGACCCTGTTAATAAAAGGGTCCGTGGGGATAATAAAAACATTAAGGTAGGCCCGAACTTCACGTTCATTTTCCGTCTCTCAGGACCTCTCACTACATGGCAGTACCCTTAGCGGTGTCTAGAGGACAGTGTTCCCACCGCAAGCAAATATATGCATACCCAGCAGCCACTGCAGTAAACACTTTCGTTTCATTGTCACTGGTAAAACAGACTTACGTTTAAAACTGAACGAACAAACAGTTAATTTATTACAAGTGCATTCATAGAATTGATTTGAAAAATTATATCATAAAGATGCCTTAATATTAATGAGTTCTATATAACTTTTATCTTCATTGGGCGGCCGTCTTGTCCCAGACAAATTTGGAATCCATTGTCGGCAAATTCCGTTGTTCATATGCACTTCGTGTGGCAATGATTAGCGGATCCGACCAAATTTTTGAAGAGTTTCTAGATAGCGAAGAAACTCAGAAAGAAGTTAAAGAAAATTAGATATTGGAGACTTAATTCTAGTAGCGGGTCAGGCTCCTCGCGAGAGGTTTTTCAGCGCGTCACCGGTAAACTGCAACTGCATATCCACCGTTCTGTGCGCAAGCGCGTCACCGGTAAACTGCATATCCACAGATCTTGGATCTTAGTTGAGCCCCTCACTCCCCAGGGGGAGTGGAATAGTGGCTGGACCGGAGGCCTCAGTGGAGGCCACCCCCAGCGAGCAGAGCCGGAACGCCAAGGTACAGGATTGGGTAGAGATAAGGGAAGGGAGACAGGGAAGGATCCGGACCAGCAGATAATAGGGCAGGTCCAGCTCAGCCGTAAATCTAGGGTAGGAATTTGGTAGGGAGGCAGGGGGAATTTAAAGGTGGGCACCGGGCACAATGCCCTCTTTCTCCTGGGAATCTCGTCAAGTGAAGACCCAGAGAAGAGACGCGCTGTTGCGACATGGTGTGAGGTGAGGGTGGGGGGCTGGGGGAGCGGTGGGTTGTGGGAGGGGCCGTTGAAGAGGGGGGGGGGGGGGAGATGTGCGGGCAGCTGCAGGGTTCGCTGCTGGTTCTGGAGTGGTGTGGGTGCACGGGGAGGGCGCACCTCGGGTCGCGGTGCTGTCGAAGGGGCAGGGGGTCTCGTCGCCGCACACAGGCACAGACCGTGGACCAGGGGTAAGCGCTGTCTGGGGAGGGATGAGGGGCGCTGTATGGGGAGTAATGCTGGGTAAGGTGGAGGTGTGTAGTAATGTAGTATAGTGCATAGCGTTGTATAGAATGTCATTGTAGAACGTAGAGTGTTCTTATATTCCATATTCTATTAGAGGTAGAGAATGTTTGAGATCAGATGAGGTGTAACAGAGGACGTGTTCACAGCTTTACCTGACTGCTGGCAGAGGTTACCAATAAACAACTATTTCATCTCAAGAGTACTACAGAGTGTTCATTACAGAATATGGCGACGAGTGGGAGGTAACCTCGAACAAATCCACGTTAATTTCTACAACCTGGAAAATCGGAGGTTATATTACGAAACGTCCAGCGTCTGAAAAAAAGCAAGAACATTCAAACAGCAACAAACTACTTGTCCGGTAAGCAAAAAGAAGATTTTCTCAAAAGAAAAAGAAATTTCTCAAGTATTTGCTTGCCTGTTGCTGCAACGGTTAACCGTCTTAGCTGGGAGTTGTATTGATTTAAAGACGAGCGTTCTGGAGGCTCGAGCGGCATTGTCCGTGAGCTCCTCCTGATGACGTTCTCTCCGCTATGACGTAGGCTGAGACAAGTTTGCGCGCCGATGTCATCACAAAGGTCATAACCTTACGCGGCGCTATCTTGAATTTTCAGTTACCAGGGTGCCACAGCAATTTGGGTCCTCGTAGCTCACCCGTGAATTTCCTCTTCGGATCTTCACTTAATTAACTTACCGGATCATTCTTTTCAGGAGAATAAAGAAAAAGTAAGTACATTTTTCTGAATTTGGGATTTTTGTCAATTTCACTGCAACGATGTCTACAGAAGCCAATACTCTAAGCGAAGCACCCCCACGTGGTGACTCTGTTTTGCACCTCAACACTCCAAAAGAATTCTTGCCATCGCCTGGAGAGCCTATCATTCAATGGAATGAATGGAAAGAGTCTTTTTTAAATTACATAGCTAATCCTGAGGACTGCAGTGGAAAAAGAGATTTTTTTTAATTACATAGCTAATCCTGAGAGGAAAAAGAGAATTTTAATGTACTGTCTTGGTCGTGAAGGACTTCGCATTTATGGTCAATTACAAAAACAGGACAGGTCTGGTGATATCGATGTATTTAAACAGCATTATTAGACTTAGATGAACATTTCTCTCCTGCAGTTTGCGTTGGCGTAATGCGTCATGCTTTCTTTCAGAGGAAGCAAGAGAAATAAGAGTCCATCGAAGACTACGTTTCAGCTTTAAGGAAGTTATCCATAACTTGCAAATTCGGTACTTTACATGAGGAGCTAATCAGAGACCAAATAGTTATGTATGCTAACAACAAAGCCATCCAGGATAGATGATGGGTGGAAGGGGAGTCAAGCCTAAAGGACATTATTGCAATTGTAAAAAAGCTGAGTTGTCAGAGCGCTGTGCTAAAGCTACTTTGTCTACAAAGAAAAAAGATAGCTGTGAGTCAGTCAACAAGATTTCAGATACAAAAAGCAAAACTTCTCATACGGCTGAGTCTAAGTGTGAAAAGAAAGATGTAAAGAAAGGAGATCGTTTTGTAAAAAACAGGCAACCTAAGTATATTTGCTATCGTTGCGGTAGTAGTTCTCATGCTGCCTGGTATGATAAATGTCCTGCTAGATCTGCAAAGTGTTTAGAATGCGGACTAATTGGGCATTTTGCACGAGCGTGTAGGTGCAAGAATTATAAAAGAAAGGGTAATGTAGCTTGCGTAAAAGAAAGTGATATTGATGAGTATTCATCTGATGATAGTGAGTACGAGAATAACAGTAAGTATGATTCTAAAAAAAAGGTTCTTTTAAAAATTTCTGGTGATAGAGATAACAAACCTTTATGTTGGATTTCCTTTGGTGGCGTTACATTATAGGTTCGCCTTACACGATTGTTGCAGAAAATGTTTGGTTTCAACATTTCAATTCCATCATTGGATGTCACTTAGAAGAATCTGACATCAATCCTGAGAGCTATGCTGGCGAAAAGATTGACATCATTGGATTTAGAGAGTTGTTTTTTAGGTTTAAAGGTAGACATGCCTTATGTAAATTATATGTTGCCAAGGAAGGACCATCCATACTTGGGTGTAAAGACTAACTTAAATTAAATATAATTTTGAACCCTAATAGTCCAGAACAGGTTTTAGTAGCTTGTGACGCTGAAGACACCAAGAAATGGGTATTAGACGAATTTCCCAATGTTTTTAGTGGGAAAATTGGTAAATTGAAAGTTTTTTTGCATTCCATCAGGTTGAAAAGTAATGCTGTTCCTTAAATTCATAAAGCGCGGAATATTCCATTCATTGTCAGAGATGAAGTAAAACTCGAATTAGACAAATTAATTAAAGCTCATGTAGTAGAACCTGTTGAATCCTCAGAATGGATCTCTCCGTTGGTCGTCGCCAGGCGCTCCAACGGCAAGGTCCGTTTATGTGTTGATTTAAGAGGATTGAATAACATTATAGTGGATCAATTTCCGTTGCCTCGCATTGATGAAATGCTGTCTTTGACAAGAGATGCTAAGTGGTTTTTCCCGCTTGATTTATCGTCAGCATATCATCAAATAATGCTTGATCCTGAGTGCACACAGTTAACTGCTTTCTGTACACCATTCGGATGCTATCAATTCCGTCGCATGCCATTTGGATTGGCATCGGCGGCAGCTGTTTTTCAAAGACTCACGACACAGTTGTTTGGAGATATCCGTGATGTAATATTTTTCCAAGATGATATCCTTATCATGGGAAAAACAAAAAAAATCACGATGACACTTTACGAATAGTTCTGCAGGTACTTGATAAGTAGGGTTTAACTGGTGAAATCAGCAAGTGTAAATTTGCTGAGTCCAAAGTTACTTATTTAGGTCATGAAATTGGTCATAATGGTATTAAACCTAAAGAAAAATTGATTGAGGCTATTCTCAAAGCTCCACCGCCTCAGAATAAAGATTAACTTTGTTCTTTTTTAGGCCTTGCGGAGTATTACTCCAAATTTGTAGACCTGTTTTCTGAAAAAACACATGAAATACGTTCTTTACTTAAGAACAAGAATAAGTTTGTTTGGTCTAACCTATGTCAAATGTTTTTTCTTGCAATCAAATCTGCCATTGCAAAATCACCTACCTTAAAGGGATTTGATCCTTCCGCCAAAACTTTCATTACCACCGATGCAAGTGGAAAAGGTTTAGGTACGGTCCTTACGGTCCTTACTCAAGCTAACGTTAATGGTGGGGAAAATGTTATTGCTTTTGCCTCCAGATCACTATCCCCCACTGAAGAAAAACATTCAGTTATAGAAAGGGAAACACTAGCGTGTGTATGGGCTCTTGAGCACTTTAGAAAGTTTGTTTGGGGAAGAGAGTTTGTGGTAAGAACAGACCACAAACCTTTGACAAAGGTACTTACCACTTAAGGTTTGTCAAGGGCATCTGCTAGGATCGCCAGATTATCTATGAGGCTACAAGATTTCTTATATAAAGTGCAGTATGTACCAGGGAAAATGAACACTACTGCAGATTTTTTTTAGCAGAATGTCTTTGCCTTTAACCGAAAGTGACACAAATCCCTGGAATGATGTATGTGTTGCTGGAATTTTTGTCAATGAGAACTGTAAAGGGTTGCAAGAAAAAGAATGGACAGATGCACAATCGAATGACAACATTTTACAAATGGTAAAACATAAGATTGAGAATGGTTGGATAGATTGTGTAAAAAATGAACTTCTAGGTGAGCTAAAAGCGTTTTGGGAAGTATGAAATGAATTGGGTATTGAAGGGATGTTTTTAGTTAGAGGAGAAAAAATTATTCCACCCACTGATTTGAGGAATAAAATCATCGCTTTATGCAATGAAGGACATCCAGGTATTTCCCGAACCAAACGCAATATTAAATCTTTATATTGGTGGCCCAAAATTGACATTGAAACGGAACGTTTTGTCAGATCTTGTGTTGACTGTGAAACAGCAGATAAATCACAAAAAACTTTAAACCCTCCTTTAAGTTCTCTTGCGTGTCCTAACTTACCATGGGAGGATGTTGCATTGGATATTATGGGCCCTGTTTCTTGGAATGATGGTTCTCAAAAATTCATTATTGTTTTAATGGATATATTTTCTAAGTGGCTGGAATTGAAGGTAGTGGCAAAAGTTGACACAAGCTCTGTAATCAAATTTCTTGAAAGCATTTTTATTACAGAAGGTTTTCCTAAATCTTTACTCACCGATAATGGTGTTCAGTTTAAATCCTTAGAAATGAAAACATTTTTAAGTTATGCCAGCATCGAACATAAATTCACAGCACTTTATCATCCCTGGGGAAATGCTGTTGTAGAAAGAGTCAACAGAGTTATTAAAGGTACTTTACAACAAGCTTTGCATAACAAAAATAATTTGGATATTGAATTAATGAAAATGGTGTGGAGTTACAGAGTCACTGCCCATGATTCAACTGGCTTTAGTCCTTTTGGTGTCATGAGAGGCAGAGTTCCCCTTTCGAAAGTTAACCCAAGATGGATGAATAAAGGAAGCAAAGTAATGTGGCAAGCTGCTGATATCAAATAAGGTATTATGAAATCTCAGCAAAAAAACATTGCTTATTTTAATAAAAATACATGGTGTCAAAGATGTTACCGTACAAGAAGGTCAATGGGTACGAGTTAAATCCAGTAGAAACATTTCCAAAGGAAAAAGCAGGTTTAGTTGACCTAAGAAAATTGTTAAAGTAAATAAAAATACAGTCCAATTAGCAGATGGTTCTGTTTATCATATGAGCAAACTGGCGTTAACAAAAAATGTGGATGTTTGTGAAACTGTACCTGATAACGATTTTGAAACTAATTTAGATACGTATTTGTGGATCACTTCCGATACTACTTGTTACCAGGTTTCCTTTCCCAGTGTTTCTACTCAAAATCTTGAACATGATAATGTTGATGATACCAATGCTGTCAATCATCCTGATGTTCAATTCAATGCTAATGAAGGTAAAGTTAGTAGTTTTGGGAGGAACATTGTTAAACCTAAGAAACATAATGATTATGTCTGTTCCACTTGATTTTGTTTTATCTATTTATTGTGTTTTTTTCCTTTTTGGTTTTTCCTTTTCTAGTTCTTCTATAAGGGGGATATGGGTATGTTTTTATTGAAGAAAAGGGATGTGTAGTAATGTAGTATAGTGCATAGCGTTGTATAGAATGTAATTGTAGAACATAGAGTGTTCTTATATTCCGTATTCTATTAGAGGTAGAGAATGTTTGAGATCAGATGAGGTGTAGCAGAGGACGTGTTCACAGCTTTACCTTACTGCTGGCAGAGGTTACCAATAAACAACTATTTCACCTCAAGAGTACTACAGAGTGTTCATTACAAGGTGGTTTGTGGGGGTGGGACAGATGGTCATCGCGGAGCGGCAGAATGGTGCTCCACCCCCGGCTTCGCCCGGATGCCACCGGGTGAGCCTCGCATTTGATTGCGACAAATGCGTTTGTAAACAGTGACTGGAGCAGGCGGCGTCTTGCTGGACAGTGGCAGCGCGTCAGGAAGCAGCAGGGTTGCCATGGGGCTTAGCGCAACACAAATAGTGACAGAGGGGATGAGGAGGACCACAGTGAAGTTGGGTGCGAAGTTTTAGATGGGTGGGTAACGGGGTGCACACGGGAAAGCTTGGGTGCAGGGAAAGGTGCTTGTGAAGGGGGGCGGGTTTCGGGCTGTTGGAGGCTCAGTTGAGGGTTGCTGATGCGTAGATGGGGCTCGGGAGCACAGGTGTGGCGTAACAAGACAGTGAGGATGGCGAAGTTTCCGGGGCGGGTGGGGGCTTATGTTCGGAGCTGCCGACCTTGGAGGAGGGGGGTTGGTCGGGTTTGGGTGTCGGCGTGGTTCAATGTCCTGGGATCCTGGGTAGGATGATTGGTCTCCTCGGGGGACTCAGGTGGAAGGGGGCAGGGAGGGGACACCGTGGTTCGGCAGCCTGGGGAGGAGGCAGCGAGGGGTTTCATGGCTAAGTTAGGGGGAGAGCTGGGAAGGCCGCATCTATGCTGGGGGGGCTGGACGTGGTTGGGAAGCGGCAGTGCGCAGGGGCAACTGGGGGGGTCTTGCAGGAGGGGACGTATGCATGAGTTGGGTAGTCGTCATGCCAAAGCCTTTCATCCTTCTGAGGCCGGTTGGGTTGGCTACAGTTTCTGCGGGCTCTCGGGAGACATGGCAGGGTCGGGCGCTGGCTTGGAGGGGTGAAAGGGTTATTGCAATGGGGGATTCGGGGAGGGCTGAGGGTGATGGGTGCAGCAGACTGTCACCCTTAGAGGTGGCATGGATGGAGCGTGGCCAGGGGGACCTGGGGGCAGCGGGGTAGAGGGTGTGCGGTTTCACGGGGCAGATGTGTGCGGCAGCACCCGAGGCCTGGCCCAGGGCCAGCTGATGGACCTTGCAGCAGCGCGCATGGAGGGTGGGGTATGGTTTGGTCCCCATTCAGTGAGGAGGGAGGTTTTGCTGGGCTCGATCTTCTAGCGGGGGCTTGTTGTGGAGAATTGGGAGGGAAGCGGAGGTTTCAGTGAGCGGGGAAGGGGGTGTTGCGGCGCAAATTTGGATCAGTGAGGGATGTGGGGAAGGTTCGTATGGCTTGGGAGGCGGCGAAAGGGGGATGGGTGCAGGCAGGGGGGTGCCTGTAAGGGGTATTGTGTCCCGAACTGCGGGAGGTGAAGGAATGCTGGGAGGCGGGGTGTCGGGAGCACGTAGTGGTGGAAGCAGTTAACGGTGGGTGGGGTCTCAGGGGAGGGGACGAGCCTTGTGGGCAAGGCTGGGTAATTCTAAAACAAACACATACACGCTGACTAGGGTTAGAAGGCAACAAAAGCGCGCCAGGGCACCAATTTAAGTAGCTAAGGAAGAGGCAGCAACGGGTCTGATTACAGGGTAAAGGTGGGAGGTGACTGGGTTGGGGGGGATGAGGCCGTCCAAGAGAAGGAATGTCTCAGATAAAGATATCAGGGCGGGGGGATGACCAGTTGGGCGGTCCGGCAAAGCTGGGCTGTGTGGGGGCAGCTCCACCAGGCACTACAGGGGGCGCCACCCAGAACGAAGGTTTGGCGCCATTCGGACATTAGGCTGACTCCTTGAATGTTAAACGATAGAACAGGAGTGTAATAAAATTCCCCACTGCGCCATCAGAACTTGACGGGTGCTCCGCACACCTCAGGGGAACTTGGGAAGGTTGTCCTCTACGGTAACTAACCAGATGCTTTCCCTCCATGGGGGATGCTGACAGCATTTTACAACTGTGGCGGATCGTGGCGGCTTTTAAAACCCATCATTTTCGATTTATTTTCAATGCTTTTCTTTTATTTTTCATACTACTGTACGGCTACATTAGAAATCCATGCAGTTACGTTTTGGGAAGGCACAGTTGTGGGCCTCGAGCAATGCACGTGGGAAGGCCACGTCGGGGTGTTAGGAAGCTGCACCCCTCCGCGTCTAGAATGGTTGGATGCAGCGCGTGAAGGGGTACAATTATTGAGCTTGTCCTCTTAGGCGGGGCCAGGCTTTGTCAGGACAGTGCTGCCGAGTATTAATACTGCCGTGTTCTGCAGCCCCTCTAGTAATGCCTCCTATGAAAAGAATAAGGGATGTTGCGCATGTGTAGCGAAGGGGTCATGTTAAGACCTCTGTAAAGCTCAGCATTGCAATGCGGTGGCACGCGATTGTTCATAACACACATTTATTCGTCCAGGTGAAGGAATTTTGTTTTTCCCAGATAAGGAGAACTGGGTGGGTGCCTGCATAGTCCAGTGGGCGGTCCTGCACGGTGGGTCTTTGCGTAGGGTGACCAACTGGCATCGGTGCAAATTCAGGACGGTGAGTGTAAAAATTCAGGACAAAGGGTCAAAATTCAGGACACAAATTCAGGACAGGAGGTCAAAATTCAGGACAAATCTTCAGGACAATAGATAAGTTTTACAGACACATCAGAGGAGGTCGCACAATAGTATATAAGTAAGCCCACATATTCATCCATTTGCAAACCTATCCATCATGTATCCTTCCATCTATCATTTCACTCATCCATCCCTTCATCCATCCTTTCACTCATCCATCCATCATCCATCCACCCTATCCATCTGTACACTCATCCATCCACTCTTCTACCCATCCATCCATTCACTCATCCATCCAGCCATTTACCCTTTTACCCATCCAGCCATCCTTTCACTTACTCTTCCAGTCACCCAGTCACTCATCCTTCCACCCACCCATCCACCCTTTCTCTCTCCATCGACCCTTTCACTTAGCCATCCTTTCTTCCTTCCTTCCATCCATCCACCCACCCATCCATCTACTCATCCACTCATGAATCCATCCATTGACCCTATCACTCATCCATCCTTTCTCTCATCCATCTATCCTTTCACTCCTTCACTCATCTATTCATCCTTTTGTCCATCTACCCTCCCTTTCACTCACTCATCCATCCTTACATCCACCCTTTCACTCATCCGTCCATCCATTCACCCTTGCACTTATCAATTCATCAATCCATCCATCATTTCACTCACTCATCATCCACCTTTTCACTCATCCATCCTTTCACTCATCCATCCTTTCACTCATCCATCCTTTCACTCATCCATCCACCCTTTTACCCATCCAGCTACCCTTCCACCCATACATCCAGCTATTTACCTTTTCTCTCATCCATCCATCCACTCACTCATCATCCACCTTTTCACTCATCCATACTTTCACTCATCCATCCTTTCACTCATCCATCCTTTCACTCATCCATCCACCCTTTTACCCATCCAGCTACCCTTCCACCCATACATCCAGCTATTTACCTTTTCTCTCATCCATCCTTCCACTCACTCATCAATCCATCCATCCATCCTCTCTCATTCTCCATCTATTCAATCTTTAATTCACCCATTCACCCTTTCACTAATTCATCCAGCCATCCACCCATCCCTTCACTTACTCACGTGCCCACCTTTCCATATTAAATTTGAGCTGACGCTTTTTGAGAAGAGGCCCATCAAGAACTTCATCCCCGCTGCAGGAGCCATTCCAGGACTGGGGCAGAAGCCACCCAGGACGGAGACCGGATCCACCACAGGGGGGACAGGAGCCATCACAGACGGGGGAGGGGAGAGGGGGCGGAGGGACAGGAGCCATCACTGGGGGGAGGGGGGGGCAGGAGCCATCACAAGAGGGGGAACAGGATCCACCAGGGTGGGCACAGGGGTGGGCATGCAGTATTCAGGTATCATCTTGGCCCTTCCAGGGTGGGGGTAGGGCTCCCTCCTGGACAAGACAAGGAGAAGACGGGCTCTCTTTCTAAAATGTTAGTTTTGCCACCCCACACTGATGTACAGTACTTAAAGGAAAGGAGATCCTCCAAGAGAACTGATTTAACTGTTTGTCCTCCATACTTTGTTAATCAGTGTGGGTGCGATTGTGCCATTTCTTTATTTTATTACATTATAGACTGCATGTTTGAAGAACCGAGGTTTGCTTACAATTTAGTGACAGTAATTAAGCTCTGTGAAGAGAACCACGGTGCAATCAGGGCCGGTTCTAGGATGTTTAAAGGCCTGGGCAGAAAGGGAATGTGTGAGGCCCCTCTAAATTGCAGAGACATGACGCATTCAGGGCTGTTTGCATCTGAATAGATGCCCCTGAAGCTGGAGCCCCTCCCTCTCAGTCACCTTCAAACACCTCTTAACAGCTCATCAAGGGCTGAAGGTGTGAGGGTTGCCAACCCGCTGTGCCTCTCAAATGCTGCTGGGTATCTGAGCTTTGGTACAGTCAAGCAGGGAGGTGGGTGGAAGCTGTGCCGGTTTTAGGGTGGTGCGATCGATGGCCGGTTAAAATTACGGACAAATACAATCCGTTAAAGAATCCTTCACGGACAGCGGACAGACGGCCGAAATTACGGACTGTCCGTGAAATTTACGGACGGTTGGTCACCCTATCTGTGCGTGCAGAGTTGGCGCCTGTGATGTTTAAACGATTTCCTTGCATTATAATTGGGGAAGGCAGCAGCATACTTCAGAGTTCGAATTAGCTGGGTAGTAAGCCCTTAAGTTAATGGACACACTGTAGGCTTGCCTCTGAATAATCAGCATTTGCTTATTTGAAATGCAGGGAACAGGGTGCAACAACATGACAAAATACACCTCTTCTTGGAACCCCATGTCGTGTCATGGTATTTCCAATGACGACAGACACCGTGATCGTAATTAACGGAGCTTTATTATCCCTAACCTCTTACATTACCGTCCCTATTCTAACTGCCCGCCTCAGCCGTCGCTCCTCCTTTTCCTTTCCCCTCGATGCCCCGCCCCTTCAACCACTAGCCTGCGCACGACTGCACACCCCACTGTCAATACGAGGGCTTATCACACTCATGGCGGGGTTACTCTATGTTTCAGTCCATCATTACAGAAGTGAGGGCAGTATGTTTCTTCAACAGAAGGTGTTCCTCCCGTTGACGTCGCACTACCTATGTTCAAACAGAACTGTGGTCACTGCATCGTGGCGTGTCAGGGAGCACCACCTTTCCAGTTCTGACATTGTATTGTATTTAAAAAAATGATTGTTCCAGGTATTTGAAATTACTTGGTTCATCAGAAACAAATAATGCAGTTTCCAGAAACGTTAGCTAGGTTGTAGGAAACGACAGAGCTACATATTAGGGTGGTTTCCTGGCATGGAATACAATTGTGGGTGTGCTGTGGTTTAGGGAGGACCTGTGTCCAGACTGAGGTAACTTGATGTGTAAAATAAGGATACTTTGGGATGCGGTCCAACTAATTAATTAATTCAAGCATTCCATCCATCGCTTTGTATACTTAGTAATAGAAATGCCGCTGCCCGCGTCCCACGCAGTGGGACATCAGCAGGGCAGCTTTCTAGTGGCCGCCCGTCGCAGCCTTCCCCCTCCCCCTTTGTTCAGCCTCGTGAGCGAGGCCGCGCCCAGGGAGGGGAGCGCCCAATGAGTGTGCCGGTGGGAGGCGGGCCGACAGGGGGGCGAGGCTAGCCCCCCCCCTACTTAGGCGTCCCTCCCTCTCAGTTCCTCCTCTGCTTCCTGCGCGCCGCTCCTGCCTGGACACGCGTATTGCGTATTGCCTGCCGGCTGCACCACGCTACTACGATCGGCCCCCCCCCCTTCACCGTCGTCGCGCTCTTCGGGATACCATCTACTTTCGGTGAGTCTTGCCAACCTCTCCCACCCCGGCCCTGTCCCTGGGCATGACCAGGTGGATGGGGCCCTGTGGCCTGGATGGCCATGGGTGTGGGGGGCGCAAGCTGTACCCGCGTCCCTGCGGGGCGATGCGGGTGTTGCTGGGGGGTCATCTTCGTGGTGCGACTGCGGGGTGGCAGGCTAGCGGGGAGGTCCATTATTTCGGGTTGGGCGACTGGGAGAGGAGTTGGCCTAAGGGCTAGGCCGGCCGTCCTCGAACGTGGGGAAACTGAGTACGAGTCTAGCCAACGACGCTAAACATCGTGTGATTCCGGGCAAATCACCATCCCCCCATGCCTAACAAACAGCCTGTCGTAGCGGCCACGTGCGTTTCCCGTGCCGTTGTACGGGGGTTGAGCCCCCCCCCCCATCCTGCGCGGCCATCTTGCCTGGGGGTTTCCACGGTATCAAGGCCCTCGTGGTAAAGGTTTTCGCCGGCGCGCAATATTGAGCGCTGGTGACTCGGGCGGGTTAGAACGCTGCACCCGGGCCTGGAAGGAGATGGGTGTCACGGCGCGAGGCGGGCCACTGCCGGGCCGCGGGAGGACTCTAGGGGAGAGTGGGGGCTCCTCCGCCAGAGGGCGGGCTGCGGGGGGTGGTGTATCTGTTTGGACGTTCGGTCCACATCGTGTGATTCTGGGCAATAACCCCCCCCCCCCCCTTACCTGAATTTATTGTAAATATGGTGACCGTGCAAAGTAAAGCGCTCCGATACTGGCGGGAGGAGTGCGAGCTAAATTTACGAACGCAGCATAAATAAGAATGCTCTCTGTCCCGCTCAATCCATACGGGCCATCGAACGGCGTGGCGCGTTGACCGACCTCGGGGGGTTGTGTATCTGTGGGACGTCGCGTCCACATCCTGCGATCCTCCCATACCTGACTGTGGTGGGGAAATACAGCGATCGCGTAACGCGCTCCAATACCTGCAGTCGAGCCATATATAACTACACAGGGGCCAAGGGCACGCGCCAACGCGGGAGATTCGCAGATCTGCTTGCGCATCACAAAACACGAACGCTCGGGGGGAGGAGTTGGCCTAATGGCTAGGGCGCTCCGTCGCGGACCCGGGACACTGGGTCGAGTCTCAGTAAGGACGCTAAACATCCTGTGATCCGGGGGAAAGGACACCTAATCTCCCCGCGCCTAACAAGAAAGAATGTGTGCCCGATGCCATGACGGCGCCCTGATACCTGATGGGATGCAGGTCCAGCTCCCGCTATGTAAAACTTCGTGCGGAAAGAGAAACCACACAATCACGATCAGGTTACTGAGGCATACCGCGAGCAGCTCAGAGGTCCCACGTAGCAGCACGGAAGCTGGCAAGAGCAGCCACATCATTCACAGCCCGCTATAGTGCATTGGGGACAGTCTTTCCTGCTAAATCTACACGCACCATCACGCGATGTGGCGCGCAACCGTACCCCCCCCCCCGCCCCCCACCCACACCCCCCACCCCCACGCGGCAAACTTCGCGCGCGTGCTGGCAGCCCACGCGGTAGAAGGGCAGCGGGTGGCGGGCTTTTTATGCGGTAGAACGCGCGCGATCCGGACACGGTGCCCCAGCAGGCAGGCTTAGTAAAAGAATGCTTGAGTCTGCCAGCGCGCCAGGGCAAGTTTTTAGTTCTGCTGGGCGGATTATTGGCACCGCCCGGTGAGCAATGACCATGGGTTGCAAGGTGCTGTGTTGGCATGCGCTGGTTCGGCATCCTCTGGGCAGCTCGCGCGAAAGGGTTTTCCGGGCTATGCCCAGGCTGAGGACTTTGTGTGGTTCGTTCCCTGTGATTTTAAATGTATTTTAACCCTGCATTTCACACTGCTCGCTGATTTTAATTGGTGTCTATACCCTGGCTCTTAGTTGTTTACTATGTCCCTTACCTCCTAATCTTTGTTTACGGGGGGATTTATCAAGGGTGTCACTTGCTCCTTTTAGGGCCCGCTCTGGGGCGGTTCAGCAGAAACGCGTTTTATGTATGACGATCGGACCCGTGGATGAGTCGGGGAGGGGATGTGGCGCGGCGGCTAGCCGGCCGACTTTGGGGCTGAGTACCGGAGTCCGAGTCTCGGGGTCGCTTCCGCTTCCCGGGTTTCTGGGGCGGGTCGCTTGGTCTCTCCTTGCCTGCTGGTGTAATGTAAATATGGTGCACGTGTGAAGCGCTCCGCTGCCTTCGGGTCGAGTTCGCGCTATATGAATCGAGTCTCGGGAATGACGCTGAGCATCCTGTGATTCTGGAAATCATCTTATCTACCCCTGCCTAACAGGGGCTGGCATTTGCAATGCAATCGGTCTCGCTTTTCTCCGGAGCCGCCGGCAAATTGGCGCCTGGAGGCCCTGACGCGTGATTGTTCGGGCTTTACAGGTTGGTTTCTTGTTTGTGCGTGTCGCCGCTACACGGGGGCAGTTTGTCTCGGTTGTTGTGCCCAGTTGTCTGCACACCGTCTCCGGCAGCCCCGTGGCCATAAGCCATTGAGGGGGGGCTCACAGTCGGTGCTTGGGTGCTGGCCGGGCGTGCTTGAGGCCCCGGGTGCCCCCCCCCTGCCTCTGGATTTGCAT
The DNA here is from genome assembly GCF_964204655.1 of Triturus cristatus. Taxonomy (NCBI): domain Eukaryota; kingdom Metazoa; phylum Chordata; class Amphibia; order Caudata; family Salamandridae; genus Triturus; species Triturus cristatus. The sequence goes on along the minus strand of NC_140586.1, from coordinate 845,434,259 downwards.
GCGGGGCTTTGACCCGCTTCGCGCAGGCGCCAGCCTCGCGGCGTGGGGGACATTGGTGCCGCCGCAGCTTCGGGCGGCCGCCGCTGGCGTGCACGGGTGTCGGGGCATCTGGAACTGGTGATGGGTTCCGCCGGCCGTGGGGCGCTGCTTCGTGCTGGTGCAACCGGCGGAGCTCGGGCCAGCCCCCGCCATTGAGCGAATGCTGCCATTAGGGAACACAATTCCAAGCCAGGAAGGCACCTAATTTGGCCAATTGAAAAATCTTAATAGGATTGCAGGTCCTTAAGCGCCTATTTCAGCTATGCCTTGTTACCCATGCCATATTTTCCAGCCTGAGAAACAGATTTAGGTGTTGCTCTTCTCGCTCAGCCTTTCCTTGGAGCCAGGGAGGTGGGAAACGTTCACAAAATTGGGGTCCTCGAGCTGAGAGATGTATTCTTCGGCAGCTCAGTCAGTCATATTGGCTTTATCCGGAGTCATGATCAAAGTCGTCCATTTAGCAGTTACGTTAAAATGTTTTGTCCTGCTGAGAAATCATGCAATCCCCGCAGCAGCAGCAGCAATTCAGGAACCATGACGCTATCTACACATCACCTTTGTAGACAAAGTGGAAATTAAAACCTTCTTTGTGCTAGGATATGAAGGGAATCGATGGATTGACGAATCCAGCTATGGTTCAGTTCTGGCTCCATATGTAGGTGCTAGATCTTCCCATAATTACGTTAGGAAGATCTGCAGTGGCATCGCTACGAAAGTTAGGAACACCAGTGACTTCTAAGCTGAACGGCAGTGGGGCCAAAAGACATCCTTTGTTAGTCTGCCCTGGGCTTCTGAGTAATGTTGCAAATTAATGCCGTCATTTACGGGTTACAGAACAGGACCCATGATTTAGCCCACTAAAAGCTGGCTAGTAGGGGCAGGGCACCTATAACAGCGAAGGGAGGAAGGGGGGCTCTGGCAGCGACGGTAGCCTCCCCGGAGCTGTGGCGGAGTTACAGGGCGATCTGGAGGCAGAAGGGTACAGTAAGGGTACCTCTGCGACAGGCGGTACAGTAAGGGTACCCCTGTCCGGCACAGTGAGGGTGCCCGAGCCAAGGTCCAGGAGCCGAAGGGGGTTCTGGGAAGACCGCGACGGCGCCCCGTTAGTCCTTCGGGCGGTTGGGGGGCCTGACCAACCGGGGGTGTGCCACAACACGCTCCGCCCCTGTCAAAAGGGGCGGGAGTAGGAGACAGATCACGTGAGCCAGTGGATGATCTGAAAATAAATATGTGCCGCACTGCCGGGCATCGACCCACCGTGCGTGCTGGCTCACCAGGCGGGCGGAGCAGCGAGGGGCTGCTTGCCCTGGATCGCCCGTAAGATAACCCATTTATCGTCATACTTATGTTGTATGAAATAAACCTGCAGCAGTTCTTCACCCACAATGAAAGTGTCAGTGTAATCCTTGGGTGATGTCTGTGCATGCGTGTTGTGTGGAGCGGATGACGGTGTGGTCACTATGCCGCTGCACGCGTCCCACGCAGTGGGACATCAGCAGGGCAGCTTTCTAGTGGCCGCCCGTCGCAGCCTTCCCCCTCCCCCTTTGTTCAGCCTCGTGAGCGAGGCCGCGCCCAGGGAGAGGAGCGCCCAATGAGTGTGCCGGTGGGAGGCGGGCCGACAGGGGGGCGAGGCTAGCCCCCCCCTACTTAGGCGTCCCTCCCTCTCAGTTCCTCCTCTGCTTCCTGCGCGCCGCTCCTGCCTGGACACGCGTATTCCCACCCTTTCCGCTTACCCTGCGTGGCGGAGACAGCGCGTTATTGGAATGTTTTAATGTTTCTCTTTTGCGTTGCAGGCGGAGTTACAGGGCGATCTGGAGGCAGAAGGGTACAGTAAGGGTACCTCTGCGACAGGCTGTACAGTAAGGGTACCCCTGTCCGGCACAGTAAGGGTGCCTGAGCCAAGGTCCAGGAGCCGAAGGGGGTTCTGGGAAGACCGCGACGGCGCCCCGTTAGTCCTTCGGGCGGTTGGGGGGCCTGATCAACCGGGGGTGTGCCACAACACGCTCCGCCCCTGTCAAAAGGGGCGGGAGTAGGAGACAGATCACGTGACCCAGTGGATGATCTGAAAATAAATATGTGCCGCACTGCCGGGCATCGACCCACCGTGCGTGCTGGCTCACCAGGCGGGCGGAGCAGCGAGGGGCTGCTTGCCCTGGATCGCCCGTAAGATAACCCATTTATCGTCATACTTATGTTGTATGAAATAAACCTGCAGCAGTTCTTCACCCACAATGAAAGTGTCAGTGTAATCCTTGGGTGACGTCTGTGCATGCGTGTTGTGTGGAGCGGATGATGGTGTGGTCACTATGGTAGGATTCAAAAATATAAAAAGAGTCAATGATATAAGAAACGGAATTCAGTCGGAATTTACCACCACTGCATAGCTATGTTTTGTAGTTTGTTTTCATAGCATCAAGGGGAAGTTACTTGAACCTTAGGTGCGTTGATGGGGTGTTTATGGGCAAATTATGCGGAAAAGCACAAAAACAGAGTGCCACGGTTACTAGTGCTGTGAGGCATAAGTCCGCCTCCCGCTACAGTGATTACAATGGTTTACCAAGCACTACCAAGAGCCTGCATTGAGGATGAACGATTTGTGCGAAACGTGAAAGGTTAGGTTTCAGGAATAAAGGAAAAGTTTCATGACAAGTGGCGGTGCTGCATTACTAGGTGTAGCGGAATGGGAGGGGGTCGATTCTGAACCCCCCCAGCCTTGGGGAGAGTGGGCAAGTCTCATGCTGGGGGTTTGGGGTGGGGGGGTTGGGAGAATGGTGAGCTCCGAACACCCTCTGCCCCTTTCCCCAGCACGCCTCCATCAATGCCGGATGGGTGGGGGGGAGGTACAAGGTTGGCGAGGATTTGGTAAAGGGTCAGTGAGGGTGATAGAGCGTTTTTGTGGGTCACACACTGAGAAGCAGTGCCACATGGGTTTGGGGTAACAACATAAGGAATGTACGGCACACAAAGGTTGTGTAACAGACATTAGGTACAGGTGGTGCCAAAAAAAAAAAAACAATCTAACATGGGGTTTCTATTTTATATTTGAAGCTGGGAGCAGTCCATTCGGACGGGAAGGGGCTGAGTGAACTGAGCAAAGTGGTGTCAGTAGAGGCGGAGGTCACTGACTGGGCAAAGGGAGCAGGAACAAGCATAAGGGGTTGGGGACGGGAGCAGAAGGTAAGTTTACGAAAGTCATGATGGATGGCACGCGGCAAAAAGATAAGGAACACCGCAAGACAGCACAGGGGGAGGGGGGTACCGTTAATTTTGTTTTTTTTTAAAGTGCAGGCACCACTTAGGCCAGGTGCAGTGGCATATGTTTGGGTTTAATAGCTACCCCACGCAGTAAAGGTACGCACAGCCACCGCCTGCAAGGTTAACGCCATTTTCATTTTAGGTCAGCCACGAAAAGGGGAGTGCTCCAGATCGCGCCCGGGCATAATGGAAGACGAGGGATTGTCTCATAGCGGTACGCTGGAGCTAGCAGCAAATGAAAAGGCTGGACCTAGTGGGGTGGCCCCAGGATTGGAGTACGTCGGCGGCCAGAATGCGCAGCAGCTTTGGGCCAGCTTGGCAGCAACAGCAAAGGCAAAGGATTGGGAAGGGTGGGAGCTGGCAATGGCTCAAATGCAAGCACCCCCCCGAAGGTGGTGGACAATGCAAGGACATGGAAGAGTAGCAGGGGGAAGTTTTTACAACTAATGGCCATATTTACGCATCGACACGGGGGAAAAGCAGTATATGGAAAAGAAGGCGAGGGGGAGGAGCGGGTCTGTCGCAGGAACGAAAAAGGCAAGGATGCCACCAGAGGACATAACAAAGGCAATGACGGGGGAGGTCTCACAGGCAGCAGCAGCAGTGTTGCAGGCGTCTGGGCCAAGTAGGCAAATCGGAGTGGACAAAGACCAGTTAAACAAAGAAGGGGCATTAAAAACGGACATTGGTTCCTTGGGTGAGTTGTCAGAAGTCGTTAAAAAAACTTGTCAATGATTGGCACACGCACATGGGCAAAAGTGATGGGGAGGCAATAGCGGGAGGCAAAGGGATCACGTCAGGTGGAACACAGGATGGGTCCCCAATACAGGTCTGGGAGGGGAGTATTAGGGAGCACGGGGCACAGAGGGGGCAAGAAAGAAAGTATTGGATCAGTCGGGGAAAGGTGGCACCATTACACTGGAAAAGGCTCCCTTTCCAAATGCATCTTAAGCTAGTGATACCAACACCACACCATCCAGTAAGGTAGGGGCGGGGGGGCCAACCGGGACACGCTCACAAGCATGGCGTATCCCACTGGAAGTTAAAGAGAGAGTTTGGAAGAAGGAATTCATTGATATTTTCACTCTACTGAACATGTGCGCAGGGGGGTAGACACATTACGGGTATGCGGGCTCAGCAAAGAGCGCAAGGATAGGAAGAGGATCAGGCCAGAGGAGAATATTACCAACTGGTTGGATGCATTTGCATTACTGGCAGCCATAATGTTAGAGAGATTTCCGGAGCAAGGTCCATTGTTGAATAGGTACAACCAAGCTATCCTGGACAGGTTCAGGCGCTATGGAGGCATGGGGTGGCTGTAATATGATTTAGACTTCCTCCAACGCATGGAGGAGTCACCCTCGATGTCTTGGGATCAAAGAGAGGCGAATGAATGGATGGAACAGATGGGATCCAAAGCAAGTTACGGTTTAGGGTTAGCTGGGGCAGGGGGTGACGTACAGCAGTGGAGCACACCACTATCAGGGCAGGGTTGGCAGGCAAACAACACACAGGCACATTTGTTGGCAAATGCTCAATCCGGAGTGGGTCATCAACTATTGGCAAGCTTCCCACAACAGCAGGTGGGACAGGTGCCGATTAATCCTGGGATCACCTATGCAGGGAATGGAATGGTGGGGGGGTACCAGCATCAAGGAGCAGGAATTGGGCCGGGTCAGCAGTCCCCCTTGGGCGGCGGAGGGCAGCAGCTTACTTGGATAGGTCCAATGCAGCAACAGGGAAGTGGAGGACAGACACTACAACAGCAATTTGGAACCGCAGGACCACAGGTCACACAGGTGGTGCCTAGCCAGCAGTCAGGCGGCACTGTGTTTCCAATTTCCACCATGCAGGTTGGGGGGCAGCTACCACAGGGCAGCAATGGGCTATCAAGTTCACAATTCAACGGGGGCGGGGGTCATCAGCCCTGACGGCAGTGGGGTTCCCAGCGGGCTTGGGGCAGATCACATCAGGCCACCAAGGGGAGCAAGGTCAGGGTGGCATGGTGCCAACTCGAACTACCCCAGGATCAGTTCCAGGCCATGGACAGATCATGGGGAGTCCTCAGCAGCCGCTCCAGGAGCAGCTGCAGGCATTTCGAGCACCAAAAGTGGCAGACGGATTCAAGCAGCTGCTGCAGCGTAAACCGAGGGATGATGCCTGTCGCCAGTTCAATGCAGGTAACTGCACCTGGTGGGTGCAATGCAAATTTCCGCATGCATGCTCACAGTGCAGTGGAGACCATCCAGTTTTTTCATGCAAAGCCCACGCTAGAATTACACCAGGCGCCACTTTCATGGGTCAGCCATAGTCGGGGCCTGGTAACAAAAGGCCCATCCCCAATAAACTTTGAATTGCTAGCAACACTTTTGAATCATTACCCAAAGGAAGAGGAGAGGGAACTACTTTTTTGGGGTTTCAAAGAAGGCTTTAAAATACCTTACTGTGGCCCTTTAGCAGGCAGGTCATCTAGGAACCTTCGCTCAGCGGAGGAACTTCCAGAAACAGTTGCAGAAAAGATACAAAAAAGAGCTGCAGCTAGGAAGAATAGCAGGCCCATGTGATTTCCCCCCCCCCCCCCCCACCCCTTAAGCAATTTTTTTTCTTTTTTTTTTTTTAAAACAATTTTTATTAAGAACAAAAAGCATCGGTTCAGGCATTATACAGAAATCATTGGCATGGCAGGACAAAAGCAATGCAATGCCTCGCAGTTTATGCAGAGTCAAGGAATACATAGTACGTCTCTCTCCGGATACCATAACAACCATTACAGTGATTACCTCATCGCATAGTCAACAAACATTGGAAAACAGGTACATGGCACATGTACTGAAGCATACTAGTGATGACTGCCCAGTGAAAGGGTCCCCACATTCCCATCCAGTGTATCCATCAATATTCGCCTTTCCCTCCTCAGTTCCACCGTGGGAGAAATGCAAATATCACCCCTATATTTGTTCCACTTTCCCCATTTGTGCTCCAACGTTTTTGGGGCAACCTCGCCCTTTAAACACCGTTTTTTCGGCCACCATAGCATAGTCCATGTCGGCCGCCCAGTTCCTTATTCGTGGCAGCACGGCAGCCCCCCACTTCTGGGCAATGTTGCGTTTGGCTATGGTCCACCCCATGGTCGCCCATGATTGTTCCTCCTGTGTGAGATCTGTTGCCTCCCATATAGTAAGGAGGCATAGTTTGGGGGAAGGTTGTATGGGCTTGCCGCAAGCTCTGGCTAGTTGTAGACCAATCGCAATGGACCGCACTCCGCTAGCCCCTCCTCCGGGTCGCCCCTGGGGAAGCTGGTACATGGAGTTCTGGAGTGGTTCACCCCAATGGGTGCAAGTAAGTACTTGTAGAACTGATGATCTCTTACATGGAGTTCTTGAGTGGTTCACCCCAGTGGGTGCAAGTAAGTACTTGTTGAATTGATGATCTCTAGACCCGATACATGTCCCGGGTTTTAGAATATCACCCGAGACATGGCTCGGGTTTCGGGATAACTTCCCTCCTCAGTAGAGAAAATAGTTAGGGGTGGAAAAGAGGGCTGCCAAACAACCGTCAAAGGCCTCGTTGCCCGCACAGGCACGCAGGTGCGTCGTCCAGGTGCTCGTCAGCACAAAGCTCGAGGGAGCCATATTTGTAGACCAATCGCAATGGACCGCACTCCGCTAGCCCCTCCTCCGGGTCGCCCCTGGGGAAGCTGGTACATGGAGTTCTGGAGTGGTTCACCCCAATGGGTGCAAGTAAGTACTTGTAGAACTGATGATCTCTGACATGGAGTTCTTGAGTGGTTCACCCCAGTGGGTGCAAGTAAGTACTTGTTGAATTGATGATCTCTAGACCCGATACATGTCCCGGGTTTTAGAATATCACCCGAGACATGGCTCGGGTTTCGGGATAACTTCCCTCCTCAGTAGAGAAAATAGTTAGGGGTGGAAAAGAGGGCCGCCAAACAACCGTCAAAGGCCTCGTTGCCCGCACAGGCACGCAGGTGCGTCGTCCAGGAGCTCGTCAGCTCAAAGCTCGAGGGAGCCATATTTGTAGACCAATCGCAATGGACCGCACTCCGCTAGCCCCTCCTCCGGGTCGCCCCTGGGGAAGCTGGTACATGGAGTTCTGGAGTGGTTCACCCCAATGGGTGCAAGTAAGTACTTGTAGAACTGATGATCTCTGACATGGAGTTCTTGAGTGGTTCACCCCAGTGGGTGCAAGTAAGTACTTGTTGAATTGATGATCTCTAGACCCGATACATGTCCCGGGTTTTAGAATATCACCCGAGACATGGCTCGGGTTTCGGGATAACTTCCCTCCTCAGTAGAGAAAATAGTTAGGGGTGGAAAAGAGGGCCGCCAAACAACCGTCAAAGGCCTCGTTGCCCGCACAGGCACGCAGGTGCGTCGCCCAGGAGCTCGTCAGCTCAAAGCTCGAGGGAGCCATATTTGTAGACCAATCGCAATGGACCGCACTCCGCTAGCCGCTCCTCCGGGTCGCCCCTGGGGAAGCTGGTACATGGAGTTCCGGAGTGGTTCACCCCAATGGGTGCAAGTAAGTACTTGTAGAACTGATGATCTCTGACATGGAGTTCTTGAGTGGTTCACCCCAGTGGGTGCAAGTAAGTACTTGTTGAATTGATGATCTCTAGACCCGATACATGTCCCGGTTTTAGCTCTGGCTAGTTGCTCTGGTTAGTTGCCGGGTAATATCTGTACCATATTTTTGGATGTGGGGGCAGTCCCAGATTATGTGCGTGAATGTACCAGTCTGGTTGCATTGTCGTAGACAGAGCGGATCCGGTCTCCTACCCAACCTAAACAAAAACCGTGCGAGCCGTGGGGCCGGTCAACCGTAATTTGCGATGGTTCGTGTAGAGTGCCCTGTTGTATCCCCCCTTTCCCATCAGCCAATGATCTGTCCGGAAGTTGGGGTCGTCGTGTGGTCCAAATAGCCATCTGTTGATGGCTGCCAACTGCGACGCCTGATAGTAAAGATGCAAATCCGGCAGCCCTATACCCCGTCATACCATCCCATGGTGAGTTTGTTTATGGCAATACGTGGAGGATGACCCTCCCAAAGCAACCCCCGCACCACCCCCTCAATTTGTAAAAAGTAGAAGTCTGGAACCGGGTTAGGAGCATTTTCCAGGGCATAGAGAAAGCGCGGGAGAGCGAGCATTTTAAACAGGGAGGCGCGTCCTAGGAGAGTTAGGGGCAAAGACTTCCAATGCGTCACATCCGACTTCAGGCGCTGCAGGGGCCTCTTAAGATTCCGTTCATAAAAGAGATTAACGTCGGGTGTGATAAAAATACCCAAATAACTAAAGCCCTGTTCTACCACCGGGATGTCATAACCTCTAGGGCTGCATGGGGGTTTACCCCAGAGTGCATACATTGGGACTTGGACCAGTTAATCCGATACCCCGAGTGTGCCCCAAAGATATGAAAAATATGCAGGACCCGACGTAAAGATCGAGCTGGTGAGGCCAAATATAATAGGATATCGTCCACGTAGAGCGATATGCGGTCCTCATGTTCGCGAGTCCATTTAAGGCCTCTGATTTCGGGGTCGCCCCTCACCCAGACTGCCAACGGTTCCAACACCATGGCAAAAAGCAGTGGCGACAGTGGGCAACCCTGTTTCGTGCCCCGTGGGTTGCTCATGTAACAACCTGATCCAACCAATCAATTTGGGACCAAACCCCATACGGTCAAGGACAGCAAAGAGATAGTCCCACTCGACAGTGTCAAACGCCATCGTGGCATCCAACGACAATAAAACCGCTTCCTCCTCAGTCGTATGTATCCTCCCCAGCACCCCGTGAACACGACGGAGATTCCTAGCCGTATTCCTACCTGGCATAAACCCTGACTGATCTGGATGGATCAAGTCAGTCAGATATGGGAGCAGACGATTGGCCACGAGCTTGGCAAGGATTTTCGCTTCCACCATTAGCAGCGAGATAGGGCGGTACGATTTGCACTCCTCCGCCGGTTTGCCGGGTTTATGAATCACCACAATGGCAGCATTACGGATATCGACTGCCAACAGCCCCGAGTCAGAGCATTCATTGTATAAGTTTACCGGTGAGGCTCTAGCTTCGCAGCCATAGGTTTAAGAAGCTCAATGGGTATGCCATTTGGACCCATCGCTTTACCCGACCAAACGTCCGATATCGCTTTTTGGACCTCTTCCACCGAGAGATCCACGTCAAGGGCATCTCTATCTTGAGTCGAGAGACTCACCACATCGATAGTGGCTAGGAGGGCCGCCCCCCACGTGGGCTGCGAGTTCTGCGGGACCTGATAAACCATTTCAAAATAAGACACAAATGTGTCAGCGATCCCCTGGGGGTCTGTGATGAACGTTCTGCTCGGGTCCGCCACCGTTCTTACCCATTTCGCAGCCTGTTCCTTACGCTCCAGCGACGCCAGGAGCTTACCCGTACGCTCGCCCTGTTCATAAACCCGGTGACGCGTGGCCAGGGATCGCAGGGTAGCGTCCTCAAGCAGAAGCTGTTTATAATCTTGCCTCTTTATTCCGATCCAATGTTGTATATTAGGATTTGGGTGCTCGGCAAGGGCCCCCTCTAGGTGTAAAATGTCCCTTTCTAGTTCAACCACTCTCCTGTTGTGCTCGGTCCTGTGGCCCACCATCAACGACAATGCCCTCCCCTTGATCACCGTGCCATATGCCCCCCAAAGCGTGACCGCCGATCGACCGAACCCACATTTTCATCAAAGTAGTAGTCGGTGTCTTGCCGGAGACCTTTCCTGACGTGGGGTATCTTTAATGCCCACGGCTGGATCCTAATTGTTTCAGGACGCCTGAAATGTCGAACGCCAAAGACCGTCACCACTGGGGAGTGATCAGATATTTCCCGCGCCAGAGTCATGGGCTCAACGAAATCTCGAATGTTGTGCGCATGTGTGAACAGGTACTCTATCCGGGATTGACTGCCATGAACTCCCGACTGGTGCGTATAGTGCGTGTGTTGAGGGTTCGACCACCTCCACACATCTCCCACCCCCAGAGCGTCGGCAAACCCCTGAAGTTGGGAGCCCCGCGATGGGCCAGGTCTGGGCGGAAGTCTGTCTCGAAGGCTGGCCATTGTCAGATTAAAGTCCCCCCCCTTAGTATCAGGGATCCCATTGGCAGGGCTAACACCAAAGCCCCTATATCTTGCAGGGTTGGGCGCTGCAGACCGGGAGGGGCATACACAGATACCACATTGACTACCCTAGCCTCCCACAAACCCGTGGCCGCTGCATACCTGCCCAGCACGTCAGTCCAGGTGTTTTGTACCACGTATGGACAACCCTTGCGCAGGAGTATCTCCACCCCTCTGGAGCCCGAAGTAAAGCCAGAGTGCACTATCATACGGTAGCCCTTCCTATTCAGCGCCATACATGTATTTCCTATCAAGTGAGTCTCCTGTAGCAGCACTAAATCAAGTGCATGACGGTGAATATATTGCAGGACTATACCTCTTTTGATTTTGTCCCCCAGGCCATTCACATTCCAGATGGACACTCTAAGTCCCTGCCCAGGCGCCATCAAAACACAACAAACGAACCATCAACAAAATATATCGATAGACCGCACCTGTATCCCCACAATTATCATCCAAAGTCAATCGGAGGCCATCAGCAGCCCTGCACTTGTCGCGATTCAGAACACCACCATCCTCCACTCCAATGCCACATAGGATATTAACAAACAAAGGATTATCGCTGCCCGATGCAAAAAACCCAAAATACCCAAACCAAGCCACAACCCCCCCCCAACCAGCCCACCCCAACCCCCCCAACTCCCATTGAACTCCCAACCCCCTCCCTGCCTCCCTGCTCAGCGGGCTAAAAACCGCCTGCCACCCCCAACATGCAGAGTGGCTGTTGCCCACCCTTAAACTACGTCAGGGAACTTGAGCAACTTCATCCCCATACCATTTGTAAATATAACACAAAGTCCTCCCCGGCCCCACCGCCCCCATTTAGGAACCGGGACCCGTGAACCATCATGTCCTACACTTATTAACATGTGGCCCGACCAGAACAGTCGCCCGGACCTCGCGCCCCACCCCCTGCAAGATAACATTATTTAGGGTGCAAGTATATAGCTCAGCATACGGCCCACCATAAGAACACCCGCATGTGTCCCCTTCACCCAGGAGTCGGCAAATCAATCGAACTCAATACACTGTTTCAGTGCCCTCCCGCCTGAGACTGAGCATTCGAGTCAGAGTGTGGAGGGGAATGCCTTTGTTTTTACCAGTCTCCTGCCCCATCAGCTGTAGAAGGGACCTTACGTGTCTTCTGCCCAACCGTGTGCCATCCCTCAAGCCAGTCCCAGGCCTCCTCGGGCCTCGTGAAAAAGCAGGATTTCCCGTTAGATTCAACTCTTAGTTTGGCGGGAAATAACATTGCATACTTGATCTCCTGGTCCCTGAGAGCGCATTTCACCTCCAGGAAACTGCGATGCTGTTTCTGCAGTCTCAGAGTAAAGTCGGGGAACAACGTTATCGTGCTGTTCTCGAAGGTCAGCGGGGGACCGCTCTCGCCGTCTGTAATATACCATCACGGCCCCCTGGGACACAATGTGCTCGTTCAATGGAAAAACACTTGGAAAGGCATTGTGGTTGCAGCTGCTTGAGAACGAGGTCCTCGACGAACAAATCTGTGGCCTGTCCCTCCGCCCGCTCCGGCACGCCAAGAATGCAAACGTTTTTGCACCGCATTCTACCTTCCCAATCGTCGAGTTGTAGCGCCATCGCCTCATGTGATGTGCGCAACTCTGTCATCTGTTGTTTAAGGAGCGTAGTATCTGTAGTCAGTTCTTTGGTAGTGTTCTCAACCGTGCCCATCCGCTCCGCCATTTTTTTCATATCCTCCCGGATCAGCGTAACCTCCATAGCCTCTGTATCTATTCGGGTCTCGAGGGAGATCCTGGCCATCGTGATGGCCTCCAGTATGTCCTTGTTTGTGGGTTCCGCTACAGCACTAGAGGCTGCCGCCTCAAAACGCTCCTCACCCTGTTGCTTCTGCCAGGTGAACTTGTCTAACTTGGCCTGTAGAGCCGTGCGGTTACTGCACCCAGTCGCCATCTTGTGACTGTCGTGGTGGCCACCACTCGCTATGGGGGCGCTCCCGTTACTCCCCGCCGCATGCAGTGGCCAATACCACTCGGCTTGTTGGCTTTGACGAAGAGCCCCCCGTTGCCCCTCCGGTCGACCACCTCACCTCAACCTTCACCTCACTGTTGCCACCACGTCATCCTGGGTTGAGCAATCTTCGTGTTTTGCCACCAAAAACAGGTAGATCCTGTCTGGGGAGGAAATCCCCACTCCTCCCGCTGCACAGAGCAGTCTGCAAGCTGACCACTGTTCAACAATAGCACCGGGCCTCCACAACACCATCCGGCCATTAGTGATGCTCTCCTCTCTGCTCTCCCCAGTCTCCGCACTTCCAGGCGGGCCACCGGGTCCGGCAGACCCCACAAGGAGGTGGCGCTGGGTCCCTAATCTGCCACAGACGCACAGCCCACAGTAATACAGTCCAGAATCAGGCCCCTCCGCGCTAAAAGGCCCTCCGGTGTCCAGATCTCACACTTGCCCCAACCTGGGCCCACAAACCTGTTCTGATGCTGGCCTTTCTTGAGGACCACCAGGCGCTGGGTCTCACAAGAGGGGTTCACGCCTGGATACGCGATCCCCGGCAGCGTCTACACCCGCCGTGGCAGAGCGCCGCCTCCACACTCCACCACCGCAGCTACGCTCTCGCTCGAGCGTTGGCCCCGGACCCCCAGGCTGGTGAATCCGAGAGCAGCACCTCCGCAGCGAGCCGCACCGTCAAACACTGCAGCGGTCCTCGTCCCAGCTAGGCCTCCGCACTGGCCTTGATTAGTCTTCCTCAGGCCGCTCTGAGTAACCTCCGGTCGCAGGGGCTTTCGTGGCAGAGCCAGCGCGCCGGAGCTCTCCACCAGCAGCGACCTCAATCTCCCCGAAAAGGTGGCGCCCAGATCACAGCCACTTCATAATTGTCCAGGTATCCCTCGGAGCGGTAGTTTGGGCGGGAGGATCACTGGTAACACGGATATTTAAGGGATGGCGCTCCGGAGCAAAGCTACCAAGCGGCCATTCCCGATGGCAGTTTCCCTTAAGCAATTTTATTATCTCTCCACTCGTTATTGTTCCTAAAAGGAAGAAGGCAAATACCGAATGATCCACAACCTCTCTTATCCCGAAGGCAACTCAGTAAATGACTGGCTAAGCCAGGATATTTGTACATTCTCCTATGCTACATTTTGATGGCGAAAACGGATGTTAAATCAGCTTTCAGGCTGTTACAAGTGCATCCCGACAGCTTTCATTTACTGGGGTTCCAGTTCAGAGGAAAGCTGTATTATGGCAGGTGCATGCCCATGGGATGTTCAGTTTCATGTGCTTATTTTGAGGCATTTGGGGGCAGATCTATGTTGTAGTTGCGCCACTTTTACGCTGCCGTTACGTCACTTTTGTGACGCAGCGGCGGTGTAAACCCTGCGCCACATTGCGCCCTATTTACATCGTGACACATCTATGGAGATGCGTCACGGTGTAAAGCCCTGCACCACATGAAACCTGAGTCAGGGGGGGCGTTCCGTCGCAGGAACGCCCCTGAAAAGTGACTCAGTGAAATCTATAAGATTTCACTGAGTCACTTTCCCAACGCTGATGCGTCAAAACCCTGCGCCTGCTTGAAGCAGGCGTGAGGCTTGACGCACCATGTTAGGTATGGGGTAGGTTGGAACAGTGCTGAAGTTGCGTCGCGCTTGCGACACAACTTCAGCACTGTGCCAACCTTACGTCAGCAGATGCGTCACGCATCTGCTTGTCCTTGCGCCACGATGCGCTGCATTGTAAATGCGGCGCATCTGCGGTGGCGCAAGGGCAAACTTGCGTGACGCATCTTCCCTGGCGCATCCATGCTGATTTGCAGGGATGCGCCAGGGAACATAAATCTGCCCCGTAGTTTTTTGGAGTGGGCCACAAACAAGATACAGCCAATAGGTGGCAAGCTCCATTATCTGGATGACTTCTTGTTTGAAGAAAAGGCAAACTCCCCCGAGTGTGCCCAGGCATTGGCAGCCTTCACGGTCGTGTCGCAGAGATTGGAAGTACCATTGGCGGCAGAAAAAACGGAAGGCCCCACAACTAAGCTAACTTTTTGGGGAATAGAACTATATTCCTTAGAAGGGGTGTAACGCCTCCCTGTGGAAAAGGTACAGGACTAAGGACATGTGCCTAGGCACACACAATGTATCCTTACGGTTGAGACACTCTAAGACAGATCAAATGGGAAGGGGACAGTACATTACACTGAATAGGATGGAGGGGCACAGCCCATATTGCCCAGTTAAGCTATTGGCGGGGTACATCCAGGAATGGGGAGGGGTCAACGGTGACAACTACCTTCTCATCCACAAAGATTGGACCCCGCTAACCCTTTATCAGTTTAAAAGTTGCAACGTACAAGGGTGCAATGGTTTGGAAAGCCAGGGTTGCACTGGAGAGAATTGGGGAGCGTCATTGAAGAATTCCGCACCCGCTCAAAGGACCCGGATGTTTTAGTAATTAATCTAGGGGGAAATGACCTTCCAGGGATGGGGAGGGGTAAACTACTTCACATGTGAAAGAAGGATCTCACCAATATAGCCAGGAGCATGGATACCACAAAAGTTGTATGGTCCGATATCATTCCCAGAAGGGTATGGGCTGGTGTGCAGCCTCATGGAAAAATTTCTATGGGGGACCGGTTTGGGCAGCATTAGACACACCCTGATTAACTTGCGGCAGCCACACTATTGCAGTGCAGATGGGGTGTACCTATCTGACACTGGAACAGATGTCCTGCTACGGAATATGCTAGCAGCATTGAATGCAAGGGGCTGTTGGTAGTTCTAAAGAATTGGGCTACAGGTATGGGATGGGGGGGCCTCACTGGCAGCGATAGCTCCCAGCGAGGTATGGCGGTACTTACTAAGCGATCCAAGAGGAATACAAAAGCAGGTTGTGAGCGGCGCACCGACCGCAAACGGGACAGTCAGGACCCAGGGGGTACTGGCAAGCTCCCCAAGGCCCTTGGTTCACTTGAACTGGAAGCAAACAATTAATCACACAACGAAGGGCAGAGCCTGTGGTGTGGCATGGCAAGTGTTGGGTACCAGTTACAGGGTCACCTTCGCAGAGATTGGTGGGGGAACAGTCAACCCGGGGCTGGCGGGCGGGAAGCACATATGCTTGCCCAGGTAACTAAGAGGGTACGCACCGGAAGTAAAGAGTCACCTGGTTGTGTGGGAACAAACGCTTACCCGGAAGGAAATGTGCGGGCACCGGAAGTGAAAGGTCACCCGGCCGGGGGAACCGGCTGGTTACCCGGAAGTGTGTGGACACCGAATGTGAAAGGGTCAACCGGCTGGGTTGGAAGCAGACGCTTACCCAAGGGAGTGTGTTACAACCGGAAGTTGAAGGTTACCCGGTCGGGCTGGAAGCAGAAGCTTGCCCGGAGTGAAAGGGAAGGGTTGCGTCCCCAGGGGATAGGTCACCAGGTCAAAGGAGAGGAGTTGGCCTAACGGCTAGGGTGCTCGACCTTGGACCTGGGGAACTGGGTTCGAGTCTCGGTAATGACGCTGAACATCCTGTGATTCTGGGCAAATCTCTTAATCTCCCCGTGCCTAACAAAAAATTATTGTGTGTCCTCATGTAACGTAACTGGTGCTATGTAAAGCGCTCTGATACCTGATTGGATTTGGGTCAAGTTCGCGCTATATAAAACTCTGCAAAAAAAAAAAAAAAAAAGGAAGCTGCACTGAATGTAAGGCACCATGGTGCAAGGATGCCTGTGTCGTGGGAAGATTGTTTTTGTTTTTATGCAGGAAGGGGCACCTTCCTTCGCAAAAACAATCACTTGAGGTGATTTCCTCTTCCAATGCGTGCTGTAGAATGCAGCACGCATTGAAAGTGCAAAAAACAAGGATGAATTGAAACATTTCTCCTCGTTACACTTTGCTACGCCACCTCTAGGGGTGGCGTAGTATTCTGATGCATTTTTAGGTTCTCGATTGCTCGTAAATCTGAAAATGCATCAGTGGACATGGGTGGTGGTGCGAACACTCACAGCAACACCCATGTCATGCCCCTAACACGCAACGTGTTGCGTGAAAAGGGGCAATATTTACAAGCACACGTAAAGCCACGAAGGGTGGCTTTGAGTGTGCTTGTAAAATTCACGCAGCTGGTTTCGCTGCCGGTGCGTCTTGCAACGTGGCGCACAGACAGCGCAAGGGGCTCATAAATAAGCCCCTAGTTGTTGATGTGTTCCTTTGTTGACTTCTTGTTTTGTTTGCCTTGGCTCGTGTTTATTGTAAACAGCTTCTCACAGATGGGAGTTGGGCTGTCTACAGTATGCTTGTGAGAGCAGTCACCGAGAGCCGGGGAGTATTGGGGTTGTGGGGGTGGCACGGGAGTGAAGCAAGAGGCATGCCCTCTCACTCCCATGACACTTCCATCATTGATTTGCTAGTGCAGTTGCCACGACGACCACTGATTGATGTTAGTTGTTCCTGCCTCACATTCAGTGACACGCAAAGTCAAATGCCTTCCAAGAAAAACAAAACAAACACCAGTGCCCTCCTCAGAGCACATGGAAAATCAATGTCCACTCACAGGGCACAGGCGGCAACTCGACTCCTGTGCAACTGTGTAGCATGTTCCGATGTAACAGGAGTGCTTTGCACAAGGAGCTGCTCTTTACATTAACACTTCAAGCCCAAAAGTATTTGCTCAAAAATGCAGCAACAACAAAGGCACCCCACTATGCTGGGTAAAAATACTCTTTCGAAAGTTAAAAGCAAGCAGGCAGTGCGCCTTCTTTGTTAAGGCACTTCCGGGATGCGCCTTTAAAGCACTAAGGGTTATTGGCGACGTGTGCAATGAGGACACTATTCTTTAATGAAATTCAGATAGGCAGTGCAGTGATATCCTGTCACTGAGAGAGAGTGCATTTAGGGCTCGCTGTGGGAATGGTGGAATGCATAAAAACGCAAAATAGGGTTTTTGCATGTCATGTAAAAAGGGTCAGCTTGAGTCCATAAACAACCCCGGGCACTCCAAAAATCCGTAAACCATTTTTTGATCAGTACCAGGGGCTTATTTATGGCCAAATACGTGATAAATCAAAAGATTTTTCACCTGTCCATCTTTTATCCTTTCATCTTACCTCCTTTCTTACCTACACCGTGGCCATGCTCTTTCATTTATCCATCTCCACCCCGCCTTTAGTCATACCTCCTTTTAACCGTCTCATCTCTTGATCCTGTAATCTTCACACACCTGGTTTGCCACTCTTTCCTCCTGTACAGCTTGTGTTCCTCTCCTCTGCCGCTTTCTTCCTTTTGCTGTTTTTCTTGAATTTTCTCCTTTTCCTTTTCCACTTCTCACTTCTTTTCATCTACTAAAGTACTTCTTTTTCACTCCAGTACACGCTCCTTGATTCTCTCTCCAATTGTTCACCTTTACACCATTCACCTCCATTTCCTCAGAGCCAGTCTTTGTGCTTCTTTTTATTCCCCTCTGCCCTTTCACTCTTATTTTTAGTTAGAGCCTAGCGTTGCAGCGCATGCGCTGCTCGCTTTGAGAGGCATGCAGTATTCAGTAAAGTGTGGAAGCTTTGTGGAAGCTCCGCCCACTCTCCGCCCATCTGTTTCATTGGCTTAGGTACTAAATGCCGCCTTCCGATTGGTTTTATGCTTGTTAATCCCTCCTCATGACAGCCATGGCCTCATTTGTACCCTTCCATGGCTACTGGCCCCATTACTCCGAACACTATTTTCTTCCCTGTCTCCTCCCGCAGTCCTTCTCTAGTATCCAATATCAAAACATTTCTCAAGGGACAGGCTCTCTGGTCTCAGCTGAGCACTAATACTATAATATTCACTGCACTCTAGAATCTCGCTCCATAATGCTTTGCTGGGCCTTCTGTTGGAATTGTATTTTTGCCCATTACTTTGCTTGGGGTGGTCCTAGGAGGATGGGACCACCACAATCGTTGAGCATGTTATTCTCTTTGTGTTCAAGACATCTGCTTAGTCCTCCCCCATATTTTTCAAAGATCACTTTTGTGAATACGTTATATGCTTTTTAGCATGTAAAGGTAACGTCGTTTTATCAAAGGATTGTGGGATCAGTAGCTTACTCGGAGTTGTTGCAAGAATTCCTATACAGAATCTTTTTTGCAACATAATTTTATTGTCTTTTTGTGAAAACATACATTGCGGTTCTATACCATATACATCTACAGACATCTTGTGAATATCACATATCATTGTTCATTCTGTCTCTGTATTTCGCTCTTCTTTCCCTTTACAGTGGACATCGAGAAGAAACATTGATATCTTATGTTAGAAAACCCCGGGCAACCGGGGTTTAGCAGTCACCCGGGGGTTTCCCAACACACAAGGGGTAGCTTGGCTCGAGCGGTCGGGGGTCAGGCACCGTGTTAAGCGTACGTCACACCCTCACAATAACCATGTGTGCATCCGTTCCAAAAACGACTCTACACCGTAAAAATTTATGAAAATATCTGTGTTTATCTTGTTTTCTCTTAGTTGCAGGTTAAATAAATAATAACACACTTACAGTACACAAAGCTTCTTCTGTAAAAAGGGTAGGTCAAATAAATAAGCTCAGATCATAAATAATCAATGAATAAATAGATGTGCATAAAATACATATGCAAATAAATACTGTGAGGGAATAAATACTGTGAGACAATAAATACTGTGAGACAATAAATACTGTGAGTCAATAAATACTGTGAGACAATAAATACTGTGAGACAATACTCTCAATAAATATAAGCCATCCGTACACTTTCAAATCAGGTCACATTTGTGAGATACTATGGGCTGATTTTACTATGCCCAATTACAGCTTGTGGTTATGTGGATGGCCTGAGGGTGTCTCACCTAACTTGGATAAGGCTGAGGATAAGGCTGAGGTAGATCAAGGGTAATCTAGGAATCTGGCTCTCCCAAACTACACAACCCCTCACACAGGTCACTGTATCAGTCTCAGTCCACCCCTGGCACTCCCAGGCTGGTCCTAACACCTCTCTAGCCCCTAGGATGGTCTCTTAGGGCTCCACAGGGCCTTAGGCGCCCTCTATTCCACTTACTGCCCTATTTGTGAACTTCCGACTCCGCCGGAGTCGTGTCGACGCCGTGAGGCGGTTCCGGTTCGATGTCGCTAGCCGGCCTCGGCTCGATGTCAGTTCTTGTCGACGCCGTGAGGCGGTTCCGGATCGATGTCGGCGGACGGCCTCGGCTCGATGTCAGTTCCTGTCGACGCCGTGAGGTGGTTCCGGATCGATGTCGGCGGGCGGCCTCGGCTCGATGTCGCTGGGCAGCCTCGATTCGATGTCGGTCTCCGGCGTCACAGGGACACGATCTCCCTACTTACGGGTGTCTCCGGAGTGCGACCTCCACTCCCGACCTCCGGTGCTCCTTTCCTTCAGGTTTCGGCGACTCCGGAGTGCGATCTCCACTCCCGACCTCCGGTGCTCCTTTCCTCAGGTTCTGGCGACTCCGGAGTGCGATCTCCACTCCCGACCTCCGGCACGATTCACCTCGGTCTCCGGCGACTCCGGAGGGCGGACTTCACTCCCCCGTCGACGCCGCACACTCGTCCTCAGGTGACTTCCTCCTCGACCTCTGGTGTCTCCACGACCTCCGTCGGCGCCCTCTCTCGACCTCTGGCGGCTCCGGGTACGACGTCTGCTTTCCAGTCAGCGCCGCTTCTTCACCTCCGGCCCCAGGTCTCTAGGCTTCTCGGCGTCGGACTCCAGGAAGATACCAATAGACAGGTCAGGAACTTGCTGTTCTTTACTTCCAAGGCCTGTTACGGCTGTTCAGGTCCTTGAGTTGGTTCTTCTTGACTTTATCCCACACAGGGCTCCAGGCTGGGCTCAGTCAGTAGGGACTAGTATCAAGGGTGGGTTTCTGGATCCCACTCCAGGCACAAGTTTCCACCCCTACTGCCTCACTCCTTCCTCCTTCAGTGTTGTGCTGCTCTCTCTTCACCAGTCAGGTGCCAACTGCCAACTCCAACTGCCAACTCTGAGCTGGCTTCCCAACATTCTAAACCTGCCTCACACTGTCACAGGGTTCTAGAATGTTCTGGAAAGTACTAGTAGGTTCCAGTGATGTCACAGGTGACAATGGGTGGCCACCATTTTGTGTTTCAGGCCCTCAGACAGAAGTTCCAGGGGTAGGGAAAATGGCTCCCTGACCCCGCATCAACACTAAAAAGTCTGGTGGTTCCCAAAAAGGAAAAATACTAACAGGGTTTGAGGCAAAAGTGGGACAAAATAAATAATGATGAGGAGGGACCACCCAAAGGGCTGACAGGTCTAACACGCGTCCCCCCCAGCTGAAAGTGGGGAGAGCTACCCAACCCCTTGGGAGTTGTCATCACTAAGGCGGAAATACCTTGAGAGACCGTCTGCATTGGCGTGGTCCACTCCAGGCCGATGTTCCACCTGAAAGTCCATTCCCTGTAGGGAGATAGACCACCTCAACAACTTGGGATTCTCCCCCTTCATCTGCATCAGCCAACGAAGGGGTCTGTGGTCGGTCTGAACTAGGAAGTGCGAGCCAAACAGGTATGGCCGCAGCTTCTTCAGAGCCCATACCACTGCAAAGGCTTCACGCTCTATTGCACTCCACTTCTGTTCCCTGGGAAGTAGTCTCCGGGATAGGAAGACCACGGTTTGATCCAGACCCTCTTCATTGAGTTGCGATAACACTGCCCCATTGCCATGTTCCGATGCATCCGTCTGGACAATGAACTCCTTGGAAAAGTCTGGGGCCCGTAGGACCGGGGCCTCGCACATGGCTTGCTTCAGTTTTACAAAGGCCTGCTGACAAGCCTCCGTCCAGACTACCCGTCGAGGTTGTTTCTTGGACGTAAGCTCCGTGAGGGGGGCCACAATTGTACCGTATCCCTTCACGAAGCGGCGGTAATACCCGGTGAGGCCCAGAAAAGCTCGGACCTCAGTCTGAGTCTTGGGGAGTTCCCAGGCCATGATGGCCTCGATCTTTGCCTGGAGGGGTTGCACCGCTCCCCTACCCACCAAGTGTCCAAGGTACACTACCGACCCCTGCCCGATCTGGCACTTGCTGGCCTTGATCGTTAAACCAGCGTGTCTCAGGGCCTGGAGAACAGCTTGCAGGTGACGCAAGTGATCCTCCCAGCTGTTACTGAAGACGGCTATGTCATCCAGATAAGCAGCAGAGAAACTCTCCATTCCAGTGAGGATCTGGTTCACCAGACGCTGAAACGTGGCAGGTGCGTTCTTGAGCCCAAAGGGCATCACACAGAACTGGTAGTGGCCCTTGGGCGTGGAGAAGGCTGACCTTTCCTTAGCTCCATCAGTCAGAGAGATCTGCCAGTACCCAGAAGTAAGGTCAAAGGTACTTAGATATTGGGCAGCTCCCAGCCGGTCAATCAATTCATCCGCCCTTGGGATCGGATGAGCATCAGTCTTGGTTACTGAGTTCAGTCCCCGGTAGTCCACACAGAACCTCAGTTCCGGTTGGGCACCCGGTGGTGCGGCTTTTGGTACTAGCACCACCGGACTGGACCAGGGGCTGCTGGAAGGTTCGATCACTCCTTGCTCCAGCATCTTAGTGACTTCACTGTGAATGCTGGCCTTCACCTTGTCTGACATCCGGTAGATCTTGGACTTCACAGGTGGGCTGTCTCCTGTGTCCACATCATGGACGCACAGGTGAGTCCTACCCAGAACAAGGGAGAACAACGAAGAGTACTGTCCCAGGACCTGGCGGCAGTCCTCCTGCTGTTCAGGAGTTAGAGATGGGGAGAGAATCACTCCCTCCACCGACCCATCCTTCTCTTGAGACGCAAACAAATCGGGGAGAGGCTCGCTTTCCACGTCCTCTGCTCCATCAGTCACCATCATCAAAATGACTTCGGGCCTCTCGTGGTGGGGTTTGAGGCGGTTGGCATGCAGCACCCGTAGGGGCTGACGAGGGGTCTTAAGATCCACCAAGTAGGTAGCCTTACCCTTCTTCTCCAATACCTCAAAGGGTCCTGACCAGTGATCCTGGAGGGCGCTAAGCTCTCCTGGTTCGATCACCCACACCTTCTGGCCAGGCTCCAATTCCACCGGGTGAGCGTTGTGGTCATACCACGCCTTCATTACTGCTTGGCTGGCCTCCAAGTTGTTGGAAGCTTGCTTCCACAACTTAGCCATTTGGCTTCGGAAGGCCAGCATGTAGCTCACCACGTCCTGGGGAAGCTTTCTGGGAGTTCTTTCCCATCCGTCTCTCACCAGGCTGAGAGGTCCACGCACAGGGTGCCCATACAAAAGCTCGAAGGGGCTGAAGCCCACTCCCTTCTGTGGCACTTCCCTGTAGGAAAACAATAGACAGGGTAGGAGGACGTCCCATTTCCTCCGCAGGCTTTCAGGCAGACTTCTAATCATGCCTTTCAAGGTTTTGTTAAACCTCTCCACCAGACCATTGGTCTGGGGGTGGTAAGGAGTTGTGAACCGGTAGGTCACTCCACACTCCTTCCACATGGCCCGCATGTATGCTGACATGAAGTTGGTCCCCCTGTCGGACACAACTTCCTTGGGAAAACCCACTCGGGTAAAGATTCCCATCAGGGCCCTAGCCACAACAGGTGCTGTAATGGTCCTTAGAGGTATAGCCTCTGGGTACCGTGTGGCATGATCCACCAGAACCAGGATAAACCTGTGACCAGCTGTAGTAGGCGGATCTAATGGACCCACAATGTCGATGCCCACCCTTTCAAAGGGGGTGCTAATGACAGGAAGTGGTTCCAGGGGAGCTTTCAGCTTCACCCCTGTTTTCCCACTGGCTTGGCAAGACACACATGTCCGGCAGTAGGTGTCGGACGACACTTTCATTTGAGGCCAATAAAAGTGTGGGACAAGACGGGCGAAGGTCTTGTCTTGCCCCAGGTGTCCTGCCAAGGGGATCTCGTGAGCCAATTCCAGTAGGAAGGCTCGGTAACGTTGAGGGACTACTAAGGCTCGTGACGATCCATGTAGGGGTGCCTTGGGTTCACTGTAGAGGAGGCCATCCTCCCAGTAAACGTTGTAGTTCCCCTCAACGTTCCCTGCTGCCTGGGCTTCGGCCTGTCGCCTCAGTCCCTCAAGGGTAGGGCACTCCCTCTGGCCCTTGCAGAATTCCTCCCTGGTCGGCCCTCCCTCCACGTGCCACTCGGCCGGGATGGGTAGGTCCTCCAGTTTGGTAACATCCCCCACCGCGGACTCCTGGTCCACCACCTCCGGTGGCCTATCCGTCACACGGGGCGCGGATGCCGAGGCAGGCTCCTCCTGTCCTCGGTTCTTCCCTTGGTCGGCAGCCGGCTGTGCCTTTGTTCCAGGCTCCAGTCGAAACAAACTCCCTCTCCGGGTAGTCGCGGACCCTGTGCTAACACAGGCCCAGTCAGGTGTACCCAGCATCTCAGCATGAGTCCGGTATTCCACCTCCTTCCAAGCATTGTGCTCCATGTCATTCCCCAGTAGACAATCGACCGGCACGGCAGGACTTACGGCAACTCGAAGTGAACCTGCAACACCCTCCCATTCAAAGGGAACCTCGGCCACCGGATAGTGGCCGGTTCTGCCGTCAGCCATCGCGGCTGGGTGGAGTACATTGGGAATTACCTGCTCTGCAGACACCAGTTGGCTACGTACCATAGTCATACTGGCTCCTGTGTCTCTCAGAGCCTCCCCTCTTTGGCCGTTGATGGTGACCCACTGCCCATACTTTGTGGTATTTGCGGGCACCTGGATCTTAGGAACCATCTCCCGTTCTCCCAGGGACACTAAAGTGACACCCGCCCACTCCCTTCCCTTAGTTAAGGGCATCTCCTCCCTGAGCACTACACTAGCTACTCCGGGGGCCTTTCCTCCAATGGGAGGGGGTGGTCTTTTCGGGCACTTCGCATCTCCCTTATAGTGTCCGACGCCACCGCACTCGAAGCAATGGACAACCCTTGGCTGCTGACTCTGGCCAGGATTAGGGTTTCTGGGTGGGTTAGCCCTAGGGGTGAATCCTGTTCCCTTTCCTTGGAAGTTATTTTGGGGGCCTTTAGAGAACTCCTTTTTCTTTTCCCCTCCCTCTTTCTTCTGGGGGGCGCCCTGTCCGGCCTTTTGAGTATCCCCTCCAGTCCCCCTTGTGGACACCCGGGTACTAGCCCAAATGTCCGCCTCCTCAGCAAGCTTCCGGGGATTGGTCAGCTTGCTATCCACCAGGTGTTGACGCAGTTCAGGGAAACATTTTTCGAGCAGGTGTTCCTTCAACATTAAATCAAACAACCCCTCGTAGTCCCTCACCTCACTGCCCTGAATCCAACCCTCTAAAGCCTTCTTTGCATAGTCCAGGAAATCCACCCAATTCTGTGTGCCCAGTTTGTGGCTACCCCGGAACTTCTGTCTGTACTTCTCGGGTGTTAGTCCAAACTTTCTTACGAGCGCCACTTTCATGGTGGGGTAGTGGGTCTGCTCCTCCTGCTCTAGGGCCAATAATGCATCCCTACCAGCTGGAGGCATGTATTTGTACAATCCCCCTCCCCAGTACTTCTCTGGCACCCCATGGGCCCTTAAAGAGACCTCATAGGCCGCTAGCCACTTGGCAATATCATCCCCTGCACTATAGCTAGCTACTATGTCTTTTGGCAGATAGGGTTTGGGTTCCCTGGTGATTTCTTTGTCTTTGCTGCCACCATTAGGAACAGTTTGTGCCCCGACTTGTAGGATCTGGAGATCTATTTCCCTCAGCCTCAACTCGTGAGCCATCCTCTGTCCCTCCTTCTCTTTCTCCAGCTCCGCCAACTTCCATGTGAGCTGTCTTTTCTCCCTCCGGTCAGTTAATTCTACTTCTGATAAGCCACCGCTAGAGACAGTGCTGCCCTTCCTGGAAAGTGTTCTGGGCCCCGCTAACAGGTTCCCCACCTCAGGTTGGTACAACCCAGCCCCCTCGCTAACAGGCTCTCCATCCCTGTCCTCCTGCTCAGCCTTACTTTCCCGTCGTACCTCCCCCCAAGCCCTCAAGCTGGTCTGGAGTTCACCCTTCTTGGCACCTTGGGGACAATATACCCCCTCTCTCTGACAAAACTCTCTGAGTTGGGCCACAGTATAAGTTTCCAGGTCTTCCAACACAAACTCCATTTTGCCCACTCAGAATAGAAGACAGGTGTTTACAGAAGCTATGCAGGGGGGTACCTTTTGTAATACCTCCTCCCACCACCAGAGTAAATTTGGAAAAACAAAACTCAGAATTAGGAAGTCCGCTTTGAGAAAACTCCCGGTGTAGGCCTATGGACTACCCACAGTTATTGTCGAGTGGACGCAAGTACAGCTCTAGCCCACCGCTGAACACCAATTATGTTAGAAAACCCCGGGCAACCGGGGTTTAGCAGTCACCCGGGGGTTTCCCAACACACAAGGGGTAGCTTGGCTCGAGCGGTCGGGGGTCAGGCACCGTGTTAAGCGTACGTCACACCCTCACAATAACCATGCGTGCATCCGTTCCAAAAACGACTCTACACCGTAAAAATTTATGAAAATATCTGTGTTTATCTTGTTTTCTCTTAGTTGCAGGTTAAATAAATAATAACACACTTACAGTACACAAAGCTTCTTCTGTAAAAAGGGTAGGTCAAATAAATAAGCTCAGATCATAAATAATCAATGAATAAATAGATGTGCATAAAATACATAGGCAAATAAATACTGTGAGGGAATAAATACTGTGAGACAATAAATACTGTGAGACAATAAATACTGTCAGTCAATAAATACTGTGAGACAATAAATACTGTGAGACAATACTCTCAATAAATATAAGCCATCAGTACACTTTCAAATCAGGTCACATTTGTGAGATACGATGGGCTGATTTTACTATGCCCAATCACAGCTTGTGGTTATGTGGATGGCCTGAGGGTGTCTCACCTAACTTGGATAAGGCTGAGGCTAAAACTGAGGTAGATCAAGGGTAATCTAGGAATCTGGCTCTCCCAAACTACACAACCCCTCACACAGGTCACTGTATCAGTCTCAGTCCACCCCTGGCACTCCCAGGCTGGTCCTAACACCTCTCTAGCCCCTAGGATGGTCTCTTAGGGCTCCACAGGGCCTTAGGCGCCCTCTATTCCACTTACTGCCCTCTTTGTGAACTTCCGACTCCGCCGGAGTCGTGTCGACACCATGAGGCGGTTCCGGTTCGATGTCGCTAGCCGGCCTCGGCTCGATGTCAGTTCTTGTCGACGCCGTGAGGCGGTTCCGGATCGATGTCGGCGGACGGCCTCGGCTCGATGTCAGTTCCTGTCGACGTCGTGAGGTGGTTCCGGATCGATGTCGGCGGGCGGCCTCGGCTCGATGTCGCTGGGCAGCCTCGATTCGATGTCGGTCTCCGGCGTCACAGGGACACGATCTCCCTACTTCCGGGTGTCTCCGGAGTGCGACCTCCACTCCCGACCTCCGGTGCTCCTTTCCTTCAGGTTCCGGCGACTCCGGAGTGCGATCTCCACTCCCGACCTCCGGTGCTCCTTTCCTCAGGTTCCGGCGACTCCGGAGTGCGATCTCCACTCCCGACCTCCGGCACGATTCACCTCTGTCTCCGGCGACTCCGGAGGGCGGACTTCACTCCCCCGTCGATGCCGCACACTCGACCTCAGGTGACTTCCTCCTCGACCTCTGGTGTCTCCACGACCTCCGTCGGCGCCCTCTCTCGACCTCTGGCGGCTCCGGGTACGACGTCTGCTTTCCAGTCAGCGCCGCTTCTTCACCTCCGGCCCCAGGTCTCTAGGCTTCTCGGCGTCGGACTCCAGGAAGATACCAATAGACAGGTCAGGAACTTGCTGTTCTTTACTTCCAAGGCCTGTTCCGGCTGTTCAGGTCCTTGAGTTGGTTCTTCTTGACTTTATCCCACACAGGGCTCCAGGCTGGGCTCAGTCAGTAGGGACTAGTATCAAGGGTGGGTTTCTGGACCCCACTCCAGGCACAAGTTTCCACCCCTACTGCCTCACTCCTTCCTCCTTCAGTGTTGTGCTGCTCTCTCTTCACCAGTCAGGTGCCAACTGCCAACTCCAACTGCCAACTCTGAGCTGGCTTCCCAACATTCTAAACCTGCCTCACACTGTCACAGGGTTCTAGAATGTTCTGGAAAGTACTAGTAGGTTCCAGTGATGTCACAGGTGACAATGGGTGGCCACCATTTTGTGTTTCAGGCCCTCAGACAGAAGTTCCAGGGGTAGGAAAAATGGCTCCCTGACCCTGCATCAACACTAAAAAGTCTGGTGGTTCCCAAAAAGGAAAAATACTAACAGGGTTTGAGGCAAAAGTGGGATAAAATAAATAATGATGAGGAGGGACCACCCAAAGGGCTGACAGGTCTAACATCTTATAAATACTGCGACAACCGTGCACACAACGATGTAGCCTGTAAATTGAATATCCCTTGCCATATCCTGTTACAAAGGCAGTGACCATTTCTATGGCTGTAATCATGGACTATAAACTAAACCGGAACCCCAACTCCTACCACCCCCAACCCACCGGTCCCATGTATATACAGAAAAACATAACTACACCGTATCTAACATTGTAGGCTCTTATAAGAGATAATCATTGTAAACAAAACCACTTTATGTTGCGTGTTGCTCGGGGAATATTCGTCATATTTGTGTGGACTATTGTGTATGTTCAGGGCTGTACAAATTGATATCTACTGATTTGACGGCCTCTATCATAACATCACATGCCAATGTTATTGGGGTTTTGCGAAAGCCTCTAAGCTCCTCTCTGCGTAAGGCCGCACTCTCTGCGCTACCCCAGCGCAACAGTTCGCTATGCCAAATAAATACAGTGGGGGGTTTCCGCGATTTCCATCGTATAGTAATGGCACGTATCGCC
Source organism: Triturus cristatus (assembly GCF_964204655.1). Classification (NCBI taxonomy): domain Eukaryota; kingdom Metazoa; phylum Chordata; class Amphibia; order Caudata; family Salamandridae; genus Triturus; species Triturus cristatus. The sequence continues at coordinate 845,405,967 of NC_140586.1, read as the reverse complement.
AGAATAAGCGCCAAGTCTATAAAACGATATTGTACTTTATGTTTGGACACATGTTTGTGTAATCCTAGTATACATTCCTCGGCGGTGTTTTGAGGGTCTCGGTGTGCAGACCCGCCGATTATGTGCCTGACATTGTCCCAAAATCCCCGCACCTTCGGACATGTCCATATCATGCAGTAGGTCTGCCCCCTCCAATAAAAATCTCGGACGGCAATGCTACGTTTGTGGGAACATTTTGTCTAGTTTATGAGGGCTGAGGTAAGCCCGGTGGAGAACCATAGCCTGGATAAATTTGAACCTCGCATTCCTGGAGACCCTCTTGGGGTGTTCCAGGACGCTCGCCCATTCCTTATCCCCCAAGTCTCTACCTACGTCCCTGGTCCATGCCGCCCGCAGCGAATCCAGAGCGAATCCAGAGCAACCATTGTATGAGAGCGTAACCCTGTGTAGAGCCACTTAATAAGGTGTCTGCCTCTGCCCATATACTCCTATACAGAAATAATGCGTATTAATAAAACAGAAATCTAACATACCTTTAGTGAAACAACCAAAAACTATTTTTATATGCTAAAATACATATAGTCACCTCAGAAAAGTGAAAGTGGAAATATAACAAGCTATTCCTTTAGTAAAATAATAAATAATCCCTCCTTTTAACCGTCTCATCTCTTGATCATGTTATCTTCACACACCTGGTTTACCACTATTTCCTCCTGTACAGCTTGTGTTCCCCTCTTCTGCTGCTTTCTTCTTTTTGCTGTTTTTCTTGAATTTTCTCCTTTTCCTTTTCCACTTCTCACTTCTTTTCATCTACTAAAGTTCTTCTTTTTCACTCCAGTCCACGTTCCTTGATTCCCTCTGCTCATGTGTTCTCCAATTGTTCACCTTTACACCACTCACCTTCGTTTCCTCAGAGCCAGTCTTTGTGCTTCTTTTTATTCCCCTCTGCCCTTTCACTCTCATTTTTAGGTCGAGCCTAGCGTTGCAGCGCATGCGCTGCTCGCTTTGAGAGGCATGCAGTATTCAGTAAAGTGTGGAAGCTTTGTGGAAGCTCTGCCCACTCTCCGCCCATCTTTTTCATTGGCTTAGGTCCTAAATGCTGCCTTCCGATTTGTTTTATGCTTGTTAGTCCCTCCTCATGACAGCCATGTCCTCATTTGTATCCTTCCATGGCTACTGGCCCCATTACTCCGAACACCATTTTCTTCCCTGTCTCCTCCCCCGCCCCCTCCCGCAGTTCTTCTCTAGTGTCCAATATCAAAACATTCCTTAAGGGACAGGCTCTCTGGTCTCAGCTGAGCACTAATACTATAATATTCACTGCACTCTAGAATCTCGCACCATAATGCTTTGCTGGGCCTTCTGTTGGAATTGTATTTTTGCCCATTACTTTGCTTGGGGTGGTCCTAGGAGGATAGGACCACCACAATCGTTGAGCATGATATGCTCTTTGTGTTCAAGGCATCTGCTTAGTCCTTCCCCTAGGTTAGGGGTGACCCCAAAATCATCACCTCTTTCGTTGCCTAATATTTTTCAAAGATCACTTTTGTGAATACGTTATATGCTTTTTAGCATGTAAAGGTAACGTCGTTTTATCAAAGGATTGTGGGATCAGTAGCTTACTCGGAGTTGTTGCATGAATTCCTATACAGAATCTTTTTTGCAACATCATTTTATTGTCTTTTTGTGAAAACATACATTGCGGTTCTATACCATATACATCTACAGACATCTTGTGAATATCACATATCATTGTTCATTCTGTCTCTGTATTTCGCTTTTCTTTCCCTTTACAGTGGACATCTAGAGAAGAAACATTGATATCTTATAAATACTGTGACAACAGTGCACACAACGATGCAGCCTGTAAATTGAATATCCCTTGCCATATCCTGTTACGAAGGCAGTGACCATTTCTATGGCTGTAATCATGGACTATAAACTAAACCGTAACCCCAACTCCTACCACCCCCAACCCACCGGTCCCATGTATATACAGAAAGACATAACTACACCGTATCTAACATTGGGGCATATCAACAAGGGCTTTATCTCTGCTTTTTTGGCGTTAAAAGCCAAAAAAGCAGAGATAAAACTAGCACCCTATCAACAACAGGGTGCTAACATGCAAATTTGCATGTTAGCACCCTTTTACTCTACGCTTCCCCTTGCATCTCTAATGAGATGCAAAGGGGGCGTTTCAGAGTAAAATAATAGGAGAAGCGACATTTCTCCTATTATCAAGAATATCGCTAACCGTGTTAGAGACAAAAAAGCAGCGCTAACCGCGGTTAACGCTGCTTTTTTACGTCTGGTATTTTTCTGACTTAGCCATGATATCCTATGGAAGGAGGATATCATGGCTAAGTTTGTCTGTCCCTATCAACAAGCTAACGTGAGATTATCGCTGGGTTTCCAGCGATAATCTCACATTAGCCACTTAGCGTGAGGACTTTTATCGCTATTGAGATAAGCGTTGCTAATAGCACGCTATCTCAGCGATAAAAATCAACGCTAGCCGGCGATAATTATCCTAGCGCTAAGTGCGCTTAGCGATAATTATCGCCGGTTGTTGTTGATATGCCCCATTGTAGGCTCTTGTTGGAAAAACCCCACTCCCACACCGGAAAGGGTGGTGGTAACGGGGTCTCTCCAGACATACACAGTGGTAGCTTGGCTCGAGTGGTCAGGGGTCAGGCACCGTGTTAAGCATACGCAATACCCATACAATAACCATGCGTGCATCCGTTCCAAAAACGACACTACACCTTAAAAATTATGAAAATATCTCTGTGTTTATCTTAATTTTCTCTTAGTTGCAGGGTTATGTCACAAATACAATACAAGAGGATTTTCTTCAGGAATAGCAGGTCAATTAAATAATAACGCTTTACAGGTGCAATAAATAGGATTAGGTCATAAATACACAAGGAATAAATATAGGTGTGATAAATACGTAGGGCAAATAAATACTGTCAGACAATAAATACCAGGCAGGAATAAATACAATCAGACAATAAATAACACTCCTTCAATAAATAATATAAGCAATCAATAACAATTGCAAATCAGATCACATTTATGAGGTAGATTGATTTTACCATGCCCAAGTACAGCCTGTGGTCACTGGGGTGGCCTGGGAATGTCCCACCTAGTATGGTCAAGGCTGGGGCCTAAGCTGAGGTAGACTGAGGGAAACCTAAGGTTCTGGCTCACCAACTACACAGTCCCTCACACAGGTTCCTGCACCAGTCTCAGTTTACCCCCCCTAGCACTCTCAGGTTGGTCCTAGCACCCCTCTAGCCCCTAGAATGGTCTTTTAGGGCTCCACAGGGCCTCAGATGCCCTTTCTACCACTTACTGCCCTTTTCTCGGTGTTCGGCTCCACTCGGCGCCGGGTCGACGTCGATGGGCGGCTCCGGTCCGATGACGAGTCGATCGGTTCCACTTGACGCCGTGTCGATGCCGTCGGCCGGTTCCGGTTCGATGTCGCTGGGCGGCCTCGGTTCGATGTCGCGTCGATCCGCTTTACCTGACGCCGGGACGATGCCGTGAGGCGGCTCCGGATCGATGACGCTGGGCGGCCTCGGCTTGATGTCGGGTTCCGGCGTCACAGGGTCACGGCCTCCCCGCTTCCGGGCGACTCCGGTGTGCGACCTCCACACCCGACCTCCGTCGGCTCCACTTCGGGTTCCGGCGACTCCGGAGTGCGATCTCCACTCCCGACCTCCTGCGCGCTTCGCCTCGACTTCAGGCGACTCCGGAGTGCGATCTCCACTCCCGACCTCCTACGCGCTTTACTTCAGCTTCCGGCGACTCCGGAGGGCGGACTTCACTCCCCCGTCGACGCCTCACCTCGACCTCAGGTGACTTCTACTTGACCTCCGGTGTCCCCACACGACCTCCGTCGGCGCCCTCACTCGACCTCTAGCGGCTCCGGGTACGACGTCTGCCTTCTGTCAGCGCCGCTTCTCCACCTCGGGCTCCAGGTCTCCAGGCTACTTGACGTCGGGTCTCCAGGAGGATTCCACCAAACAGGTTAGGAACTTGCTGTTCTTCTCCTTTAAGGCCTGTTCCGGCTGTTCAGGTCCTTAAGATGATTTTCTGGTCTTTATCCCACACAGGGCCCTAGGCTGGGCTTGGTCAGTAGGGACTAGCATCAAGGGTGGGTTTCTGGACCCCACTCCAAGCACTGGTTTCCACCCCTGCTGCCTCACTCCTTCCTCCTTCTGTTTCTCTGTCCTCTCTCTTCACTAGTCAGGTGCCAACTGCCGGCTCCAACTGTCAACTCTGGCTTTAGCTTCTCAACATTCCAAACCGCCTCCAACTGTCACAGGGTTCTGGAATGTTCTGGAAGGTGCTGGTAGGTTCCAGTGGGTTCTGATGATGTCACAGGTGGCCACCATTTTGTGCTCCAGGCCCTCAGACAGAAGTTCCAGGGGTAGATAAAATGGCTCCCTGAATCTGCATCAATACGAAAAAGTCTGGTGGTTCCCAAAAAGGAAAAATACTAACAGGGTTTGAGGCAAAAGTGGGACAAAATAAATAATGATGAGGAGGGACCACCCATAGGGCTGACAGGTCTAACACGCGTCCCCCCCAGCTGAAAGTGGGGAGAGCTACCCAACCCCTTGGGAGTTCTCATCACTAAGGCGGAAATACCTTGAGAGACCGTCTGCATTGGCGTGGTCCACTCCAGGCCGATGTTCCACCTGAAAGTCCATTCCCTGTAGGGAAATAGACCACCTCAACAACTTGGGATTCTCCCCCTTCATTTGCATCAGCCAACGAAGGGGTCTGTGGTCGGTCTGAACTAGGAAGTGCGAGCCAAACAGGTATGGCCGCAACTTCTTCAGAGCCCATACCACTGCAAAGGCTTCACGCTCTATTGCACTCCACTTCTGTTCCCTGGGAAGTAGTCTCCGGGATAGGAAGACCACGGGTTGATCCAGACCCTCTTCATTGAGTTGCGATAACACTCCCCCAATGCCATGTTCTGATGCATCTGTCTGGACAATGAACTCCTTGGAAAAATCTGGGGCCCTTAAGACCGGGGCCTCGCACATGGCTTGCTTCAGCTTCACAAAGGCCTGCTGACAAGCCTCCGTCCAGACTACCCGTCGAGGTTGTTTCTTGGACGTAAGCTCCGTGAGGGGGGCTACGATGGTACCGTACCCCTTCACGAAGCGGCGGTAGTATCCCGTGAGGCCCAGAAAAGCTCGGACCTCAGTCTGTGTCTTGGGGGGTTCCCAGGCCATGATGGCCTCGATCTTCGCCTGGAGGGGTTGCACCGCTCCCCTACCCACCAAGTGTCCAAGGTACACTACCGACCCCTGCCCGATCTGGCACTTGCTGGCCTTGATCGTCAATCCAGCTTGTCTCAGGGCCTGGAGAACAGCTTGCAGGTGACGCAAGTGATCCTCCCAGCTGTTACTGAAGACGGCTATGTCATCCAGATAAGCAGCAGAGAAACTCTCCATTCCGGTGAGGATCTGGTTTACCAGGCGCTGAAACGTGGCAGGTGCGTTCTTGAGCCCAAAGGGCATCACACAGAACTGGTAGTGGCCATTGGGCGTGGAGAAGGCTGACCTTTCCCTTGCTCCATCAGTCAAAGAGATCTGCCAGTACCCAGAGGTAAGGTCAAAGGTACTTAGATATTGGGCAGCTCCCAGCCGGTCAATTAATTAATCCGCCCTAGGGATCGGATGAGCATCAGTTTTGGTTACTGAATTCAGTCCCCGGTAGTCCACACAGAACCTCAGTTCCGGTTGGGCACCCGGTGGTGCAGCTTTTGGTACTAGTACCACCGGACTGGACCAGGGGCTGCTAGAAGGTTCGATCACTCCTAGCCCCAGCATCTTAGTGACTTCACCGTTAATGCTGGCCTTCACCTTGTCTGACATCCGGTAGATCTTGGACTTCACAGGTGGGCTGTCTCCTGTGTCCACGTCATGGACGCACAGGTGAGTCCTACCCGGGACAAGGGAGAACAACGAAGAGTACTGCCTCAGGACCTGGCGGCAGTCCTCCTGCTGTTCAGGAGTTACAGATGGGGAGAGAATCACTCCCTCCACCGACCCATCCTTTTCTTGAGACGCAAACAAATCGGGGAGAGGCTCGCTTTCCGCGTCCTCTGCTCCGTCAGTCACCATCATCAAGATGACTTCGGGCCTCTCGTGGTGGGGTTTGAGGCGGTTGGCGTGCAGCACCCGTAGGGGCTGACGAGGGGTCTTCAGGTCCACCGAGTAGGTAGCCTTACCCTTCTTCTCCAACACCTCAAAGGGTCCTGACCAGCGATCCTGGAGGGCACTAAGCTCTCCTGGTTCGATCACCCACACCTTCTGGCCAGGCTCCAACTCCACGGGTGAGCGTTGTGGTCATACCACGCCTTCATTACTGCTTGGCTGGCTTCCAAGTTGTCAGAAGCTTGCTTCCACAACTTAGCCATTTGGCTCCGGAAGGCCAGCATGTAGCTCACCACATCCTGGGGAAGCTTTCTGGGAGTTCTTTCCCATCCGTCTCTCACCAGGTTGAGAGGTCCACGTACAGGGTGCCCATACAGAAGCTCGAAGGGGCTGAAGCCCACTCCCTTCTGTGGCACTTCCCTGTAAGAAAAGAGTAAACAGGGTAGGAGGACGTCCCATTTCCTCCGCAGGCTTTCAGGCAGACTTCTGATCATGCCCTTCAAGGTTTTGTTAAACCTCTCCACCAGACCATTGGTCTGGGGGTGGTAAGGAGTTGTGAACCGGTAGGTCACTCCACACTCTCTCCACATGGCCCGCATGTACGCTGACATGAAGTTGGTCCCCCTGTCGGACACAACTTCCTTGGGAAAACCCACTCAGGTGAAGATTCCCATCAGGGCCCTAGCCACAACAGGTGCTGTTATGGTCCTCAGAGGTATTGCCTCTGGGTACCGTGTGGCATGATCCACCAGAACCAGGATAAACCTGTGACCAGCTGACGTTGGCGGATCTAACGGACCCACAATGTCGATGCCCACCCTTTCAAAGGGGGTGCTAACGACAGGAAGTGGTTCCAGGGGAGCTTTCAGCTTCACCCCTGTTTTCCCACTGGCTTGGCAAGACACACATGTCCGGCAGTAGGTATCGGACGACACTTTCATTTGAGGCCAATAAAAGTGTGGGACAAGACGGGCGAAGGTCTTGTCTTGCCCCAGGTGTCCTGCCAAGGGAATCTCGTGAGCCAACTCCAGAAGGAAGGCTCGATAACGTTGAGGGACTACCAAGGCTCGTGACGATCCATGTAGGGGTGCCTTGGGTTCACTGTAGAGGAGGCCATCCTCCCAGTAAACACTGTAGTTCCCTTCAACGTTCCCTGCTGCCTGGGCTTCGGCCTGTCGCCTCAGCCCCTCAAGGGTAGGGCACTCCCTCTGGCCCTTGCAGAATTCCTCCCTGGTCGGCCCTCCCTCCACGTGCCACTCGGCCGGGATGGGTAGGTCCTCCAGTTCGGTGACATCCCCCACCGCAGACTCCTGGTCCACCACCTCCGGTGGCCTATCTGTCCTACGGGGTGTGGACGCCGAGGCAGGCTCCTCCTGTCCTCGGTTCTTCCCTTGACTGGCAGCTGGCTGGGCCTTTGTTCCAGGCTCCAGCCGAAACGAACTCCCTCTCCGGGTAGTCGCGGACCTTGTGCTCACACAGGCCCAGTCAGGTGTACCCAGCATCTCAGTATGAGTCCGGTATTCCACCTCCTTCCAAGCATTGTGCTCCATGTCATTCCCTAGCAGACAATCGACTGGCACGGCAGGGCTTACGGCAACTCGAAGTGAACCTGCAACCCCCCCCCCATTCAAAGGGAACCTCGGCCACCGGATAGTGGCCTGTTCTGCCGTCAGCCATCGCGGCTGGGTGGAGTACATCGGGAATTACCTGCTCTGGAGACACCAGTTGGCTACGCACCATAGTCATACTGGCTCCTGTGTCTCTCAGAGCCTCCCCTCTTTGGCCGTTGATGGTGACCCACTGCCCATACTTTGCGGTATTTGCGGGCACCTGGATCTTAGGAACCATCTCCCGTTCTCCCAGGGACACTAAAGTGACACCCGCCCACTCCCTTCCCTTAATTAAAGGCATCTCCTCCCCGAGCACTACACTGGCTACTCCGGGGGCCTTTCCTCCAATGGGAGGGGGTGGTCGTTTCGGGCACTTCGCGTCTCCCTTGTAGTGTCCAACGCCACCGCACTCGTAGCAATGGACAACCCTTGGCTGCTGACTCTGGCCAGGATTAGGGTTTCTGGGTGGGTTAGCCCTAGGGGTGAATCCTGTTCCCTTCCCTTGGAAGTTATTTTGGGGGCCTTTGGAGAACTCCTTTTTCTTTTCCCCTCCCTCTTTCTTCTGGAGGGCGCCCTGTCCGACCTTTTGAGTATCCCCTCCAGTCCCCCTTGTGGACACCCGGGTACTAGCCCAAATGTCCGCCTCCTCAGCAAGCTTCCGGGGATTGGTCAGCTTGCTATCCACCAGGTGTTGACGCAGTTCAGGGAAACATTTTTCGAGCAGATGTTCCTTCAGTACTAAATCAAACAACCCCTCGTAGTTCCTCACTTCACTGCCCTGGATCCAACCCTCTAGTGCCTTCTTTGCATAGTCCAGGAAGTCCACCCAATTCTGTGTGCCCAGTTTGTGACTACCCCTGAACTTCTGTCTGTACTTTTCGGGTGTTAGTCCAAACTTTCTTATGAGCGCCACCTTCATGGTGGGGTAGTGGGTCTGCTCATCCTCCTCTAGGGCCAATAATGCATCCCTACCAGCTGGAGGCATGTACTTGTACAATCCCGCTCCCCAGTACTTCTCTGGAACCCCATGGGCCCTTAACGAGACCTCATAGGCCGCTAGCCACTTGGCAATATCGTCGCCCACTCCATAGCTAGCTACTATGTCCTTTAGCAGGTAGGGTTTGGGTTCCCTAGTGAACTCTCTTTCTTGGTCTTTGCTGCCACCATTAGGAACAGTGTGTGCCCCGACTCTCAGGATCTGAAGATCTATCTCTTTCAGCCTTAACTCATGAGCCATCCTCTGTTCCTCCTTCTCTTTCTCCAGCCTTGCTAAGTCCCAGGTGAGCTGTCTTTTCTCCCTCCGGTCTGTTAACTCCACTTCAGACAAGCCACCGCTAGAGGCACTGCTGCCCTTCCTGGAAATGGTTCTGGGCCCCGCTACTAGGTTCCCCACCTCAGGTTGGTACAGACCAGCTCCCTCACTGTCAGGCTCTCCATCCCTGTCTTCCTGCTCAGCCTTGCTTTCCCGTCGTGCCTCCCCCCAAGCCCTTAAGCTGGTTTGGAGTGCACCCTTCTTTGCTCCTGGGGGACAGTACACCCCCTCCCGCTGACAAAACTCCCTGAGTTGGGCCACAGTGTACGTTTCTAGGTCTTCTAGCACAAACTTCATTTTGCCCACTCAGAACAGAAGACAGGTTTTTACAGAAGCAATGCAGGGGGTACCTTTAATAATACCTCCTCCCACCACCAGAGTAAATTTGGAAAAAAACAAAAACTCACAATTAGGAAGGCCGCTTTGAGAAAACTCCAGGTGTAGGCCTATGGACTACCCACAGTTATTGTCGAGTATGCGTAGGCACAGCTCTATCCCACCGCTGAACACCAATTATGTTGGAAAAACCCCACTCCCACACCGGAAAGGGTGGTGGTAACGGGGTCTCTCCAGACATACACAGTGGTAGCTTGGCTCGAGTGGTCAGGGGTCAGGCACCGTGTTAAGCATACGCAATACCCATACAATAACCATGCGTGCATCCGTTCCAAAAACGACACTACACCTTAAAAATTATAAAAATATCTCTGTGTTTATCTTAATTTTCTCTTAGTTGCAGGGTTATGTCACAAATACAATACAAGAGGATTTTCTTCAGGAATAGCAGGTCAATTAAATAATAACGCTTTACAGGTGCAATAAATAGGATTAGGTCATAAATACACAAGGAATAAATATAGGTGTGATAAATACGTAGGGCAAATAAATACTGTCAGACAATAAATACCAGGCAGGAATAAATACAATCAGACAATAAATAACACTCCTTCAATAAATAATATAAGCAATCAATAACAATTGCAAATCAGATCACATTTATGAGGTAGATTGATTTTACCATGCCCAAGTACAGCCTGTGGTCACTGGGGTGGCCTGGGAATGTCCCACCTAGTATGGTCAAGGCTGGGGCCTAAGCTGAGGTAGACTGAGGGAAACCTAAGGTTCTGGCTCACCAACTACACAGTCCCTCACACAGGTTCCTGCACCAGTCTCAGTTTACCCCCCCTAGCACTCTCAGGTTGGTCCTAGCACCCCTCTAGCCCCTAGAATGGTCTTTTAGGGCTCCACAGGGCCTCAGATGCCCTTTCTACCACTTACTGCCCTTTTCTCGGTGTTCGGCTCCACTCGGCGCCGGGTCGACGTCGATGGGCGGCTCCGGTCCGATGACGAGTCGATCGGTTCCACTTGACGCCGTGTCGATGCCGTCGGCCGGTTCCGGTTCGATGTCGCTGGGCGGCCTCGGTTCGATGTCGCGTCGATCCGCTTTACCTGACGCCGGGACGATGCCGTGAGGCGGCTCCGGATCGATGACGCTGGGCGGCCTCGGCTCGATGTCGGGTTCCGGCGTCACAGGGTCACGGCCTCCCCGCTTCCGGGCGACTCCGGTGTGCGACCTCCACACCCGACCTCCGTCGGCTCCACTTCGGGTTCCGGCGACTCCGGAGTGCGATCTCCACTCCCGACCTCCTGCGCGCTTCGCCTCGACTTCAAGCGACTCCGGAGTGCGATCTCCACTCCCGACCTCCTGTGCGCTTTACTTCAGCTTCCGGCGACTCCGGAGGGCGGACTTCACTCCCCCGTCGACGCCTCACCTCGACCTCAGGTGACTTCTACTTGACCTCCGGTGTCCCCACACGACCTCCGTCGGTGCCCTCACTCGACCTCTAGCGGCTCCGGGTACGATGTCTGCCTTCTGTCAGCGCCGCTTCTCCACCTCGGGCTCCAGGTCTCCAGGCTACTCGACGTCGGGTCTCCAGGAGGATTCCACCAAACAGGTTAGGAACTTGCTGTTCTTCTCCTTTAAGGCCTGTTCCGGCTGTTCAGGTCCTTAAGATGATTTTCTGGTCTTTATCCCACACAGGGCCCTAGGCTGGGCTTGGTCAGTAGGGACTAGCATCAAGGGTGGGTTTCTGGACCCCACTCCAAGCACTGGTTTCCACCCCTGCTGCCTCACTCCTTCCTCCTTCTGTTTCTCTGTCCTCTCTCTTCACTAGTCAGGTGCCAACTGCCAGCTCCAACTGTCAACTCTGGCTTTAGCTTCTCAACATTCCAAACCGCCTCCAACTGTCACAGGGTTCTGGAATGTTCTGGAAGGTGCTGGTAGGTTCCAGTGGGTTCTGATGATGTCACAGGTGGCCACCATTTTGTGCTCCAGGCCCTCAGACAGAAGTTCCAGGGGTAGATAAAATGGCTCCCTGAATCTGCATCAATACGAAAAAGTCTGGTGGTTCCCAAAAAGGAAAAATACTAACAGGGTTTGAGGCAAAAGTGGGACAAAATAAATAATGATGAGGAGGGACCACCCAAAGGGCTGACAGGTCTAACAGCTCTTATAAGAGATAATCATTGTAAACAAAACCACTTTATGTTGCGTGTTGCTCGGGGAATATTCGTCATATTTGTGTGGACTATTGTGTATGTTCAGGGCTGTACAAATTGATATCTACTGATTTGACGGCCTCTATCATAAGATCACATGCCAATGATATTGGGGTTTTGCGTAAGCCTCTAAGCTCCTCTCTGCGTAAGGCCGCACTCTCTGCGCTACCCCAGCGCAACAGTTCGCTATGCCATATTAATACAGTGGGGGGTTTCCGCGATTTCCATCGCATAGTAATGGCACGTATCGCCAGAATAAGCGCCAAGTCTATAAAACGATATTGTACTATGTTTGGACACATGTTTGTGTAATCCTAGTATACATTCCTCCGTGGTGTTTTGAGGGTCTCGGTGTGCAGCCCCGCCGATTATGTGCCTGACATTGCCCCAAAATCCCCGCACTTTCGGACATGTCCATATCATATGCAGTAGGTCTGCCCCCTCCAATAAATATCTCGGACGGCAATGCTGCGTTTGTGGGAACATTTTGTCTAGTTTATGAGGGCTGAGGTAAGCCCGGTGGAGAACCATAGCCTGGATAAATTTGAACTTCGCATTCCTGGAGACCCTCTTGGGGTGTTCCAGGACGCTCGCCCATCCTTATCCCCCAAGTCTCTACCTACGTCCCTGGTCCATGCCGCCCGCAGCGAATCCAGAGCAACCATTGTATGAGAGCGTAACCCTGTGTAGAGCCACTTAATAAGGTGTCTGCCTCTGCCCATATACTCCTATACAAAAATAATGCGTATTAATAAAACAGAAATCTAACACGCCTTTAGTAAAACAACCAAAAACTATTTTTATATGCTAAAATACATATAGTCACCTCAGAAAAGTGAAAGTGAAAATATAACAAGCTATTCCTTTAGTAAAATAATACATAATTCTATTTTTACATACTAAAATGCATATAGTCATCTCACACAAGTAAAAATGAAAATATAGCAAGCAGTGAGAGAGGTGATGATTTTGGTGTCCTCCCTAACCTAGGGAGAGAACCAAGCAGATGCCTTGAACACAAAGAGCACATCATACTGAATGATTCGGTGGTGGTCCCATCCTCCTATGACCACCCCAAGCACAGTTATGGGCAAAAATACAATCCCAAGCAAAGGCCCTGCAGAGCATTATGGGATGAGATTCTAGAGTGCAGTGAATATTTTAGTATCCAATATCAAAACATTCCTCAAGGGGCAGGCTCTTGGGCTCAGCTGAGAGCTAATACTATAATATTCACTGCACTCTAGAATCTTGCCCCACTACCGAATCGTTCAGCATGATATGCTGTTTGTGTTCAAGGCATCTGCTTGCCCTCCCCCAAGGTTAGGGGTGACCCCAAAATCATCACCTCTCTCATTGCCTGGTATTTTTCAAAGTTCACTTTTGTGAATTTGTTATATACCTTTTTTTTTTTTTGGTTTAACTTTGTTTTATTAAATTTGACGTCACAGCAAGTACATTGCTAATTACAGCTGTTACTCTGCTGATACAGTGCGGACGCACCCCAGGAACCCCCCCACCCTCCACCACCGCTAGGCATAGCAATAAATCAATAAAGTCCCGAATGTCCATGGGTGCAAGCTGGGCCGAGGTTTTACTGCCCAAACCCCCATCCCCCCCAACCATCAACCACAACAGCAACTCCCCCCTTCCCCAGAATCCCCCCACCCACCCGGTGTGCCGTGTCCTGCCTCTTGAGGCCGTCCCCTGAGAGCACCGCCCTCTAACGATTGTCAGGCGTCTCTCTGAATGCCAGGGTATCGGTAAGGCGCAAAAGATGAAGGTATTTGGGATAAGTGACTTCATGAAATTCCATTAATAGGAGTGATAGGATAGGTTGCCAGACCGTTTGAAAGGATGCCTTGGACTGTGTGAGGGTTGCTTGTATACGTTCCATACCCACTGTATACCATAATCTATGCAACCTGCCCATGTGGGTAGGGCGGGTTCGTGTTCCCCAGAGTGAAATAATGTGCTGTACAGCCGCGCCCATGGCCAGGCCCATCTGACGCCCCCGGAGCGACTTCAACGGGAAAGTGAGTGCGTTGGGCAGCCCTAGAAGCGTATAGGCCGGGAAACGGGGAATTTCGGTTTCAAAATGTTGGTCAATGTCATTAAGAACTGCTGTCCAATAACCCGTCACCTCGCCACATTCCCATAATAAATGGGTCAAGGTACCCTCCTCCTCACATCCCCTCCAGCATGCGGAACTGCGGCTAGGGTTGCCCTTGTGTAACCTAACCGGAGTTAAATACCGGTATGTAACCACCTTGACTGCGGTTTCTTTGCTGGCAGTATTCCTGGCTGTGTGGTAAGCCCTGTAATATATTGCCTGCCAATCTTTTACGGAGAGGCTTCTCCCCAGCTCCCGTTCCCACCGTTGCTGACCTGCTGAGGGGCGGGAACTGACCATCGGGCAGATCATCTTGTACAAGTCAGTGATCAGCTTCCGGTCCGAATCTCTAGTAAGAAGCCATTTTTCAAAAGCAGTCAATTTTCTACCAACTAAAGGGCGAATTGCAGGCTCAGTCAACCAATGTCGAATTTGAAAATATTGATATCGGAGTGGAGCCGTGATGCCGTGATACCGTGGCAGGTCACTAAACTGAATGAAGCCCTCAAGATCAAACAGATGACCTGCTGATCGGCATGGGGACGACCACCACTGCTGAAAATCCCCCTCTCTAATCCCGGGGGGAACTCAGGGTTGTCAAACAGAGGTGTAAGTGGTGAAGGAAAAGTGGTGAGCCCCTCCGAACCGCGACTGTGTCCCACACTCGTTGTACTGTACGGGTGATGGAGGACTTCTGGAGGTAGGCCGGCCTATCGGGGCGCTTTAGGAAGGTTAACTTCCAAAGCGATGTTTGCACCATCGCCCTGTCTTGAAATAACCATCTCTTCTCCGACTCCGGTCGGCTCCACTCCACCAGATAGCGCAATTGCGCTGCCTTATAGTAGTACATTAGGTTCGGAATTCCCAGGCCTCCCTCATCCGAAGATCGGTAGGAGAGGTCTCTGCGCAGACGCAGCCATTTCCCTGCCCATATGAAGTGTTGCACTGCGTCTTGTAACTTTTGTAAGGTGCCCAGGGGCTGTCGCACCGGGATGGTCTGAAAAATGTATAGAAGTTTGGGTAATATAGACATCTTCACTGCAGCGACACGCCCAAGCAAGGAGAGGGGTTGCTTCTGCCAACGCCTGAGGTCACCCTGAACCTGGGAAGTGATATTCATGTAGTTCAGACTGACTGTCCGCTCGGTGGAGGGGGTAAGAACGACCCCCAAGTACGGGATGGAACCCTGAAGTTGTAAACCCCCAAAATCTGAGGCCGCCTCGCGGACTGCGTGCATGCTACTGCCCAAGGGGAGGAGCATGGACTTTGCTCTGTTCATCTTAATCCCAGATACCCTCCCAAAAGTCTCCAGCTCCCTCAAGAAGGCAGGTACAGCCTTTTCCGGATCTTCTAGTGCAGCCAGGATATCATCTGCGTATAAACTAAGGGTATGCTGTTCCCCTCCGAAGGTGAGGCCGGTAATGTCAGGGTTGTCGCGGATCCGCTGTGCCAGGGGTTCGACATAGAGCGCAAAGAGGAGGGGTGAAAGCGGACACCCTTGTCGAGTGCCCCTCCTGATGTCAAAGGGCTTAGAGCCGATACCATTGACACGGATCGTCGTTCTAGGTGTGTCATAGCAGCTAGCAACCCATGCCCGGAAGCGATGCCCGATTCCGAAGTGGGCCAGCGTTTTATCTAAAAAGCCTCAGTCTACCCTGTCAAACGCCTTCTCGGCGTCTATCGACAAAAGCATGGCATCCAACCCCTTAAAATGAGCTTTGTCTATTAGGTGTAGCAGGCATTTAGTATTGTCGCTGCATTGTCTGCCAGGGATGAAGCCAGACTGGTCCGGCTCGATAATACCAGGTAGTCATGGGCCAAGTCTGGAAGCCAGCACCCCCGTGAATATTTTAAGGTCCAGGTTAAGAAGGGAAATAGGCCTATAAGAGGCGCATTGGGTAACATCTTTACCCGGTCTGGGTAATATAATGACGTCAGCTTCCAACATATCAGGAGGGATCGAGCCAGGCCCCTGGAAGGAGTTGAAAAGTCGCTTCAGAAGAGGTGCGAGCACTGGACAAACAGTTTTATAGAAGCCCGCGGAGAAGCCATCCGGCCCCGGTGACTTCAAGGGCTTAAGGCGAGAAATTGCCCCCACCACCTCCTCCACTCTAATGGGCGCATCCAACGCGGCGGCCCCGGCTGTGTTAAGCGCCGTCGTTGCTGCCCCCTTCAGGTACGCCTCCCCGCCTGTGTCAAGGGACCGAACAGCGCTGTACAGCGAGGCATAAAAGTCCCTAAAGGCTTTGGCAATTTGGTCATCACTGACCAATTTCTCTCCTTGGGCACTATAGAGAGTTGTGATCTTCGACCGCTGTACTCGGGTTCGCAGCGCGCTGGCAAGGAGGCGTCCTGTTTTATCACCCCCCACATAGTATGCATGACGCAGCCGCAAGGTGGCATATTCTGCTCGATCAAGATCGAGCCCAGCGAGTTGCGCCCTGGCCGTCTTCAATTGCCGCCACACCCTGGGAGCCCCGGTATGACTGTGCACCCGTTCGAGTTCAACTACCTGAGCTGTCAAGGATTCTCGCTTCTCCCTGCGTTCTTTGGCTTCAGCCGCCGAAATGGCTATCAGTTCCCCCCTTATGACCGCCTTCAACGCCCCCCAAACTGCCGTCAAGGGTGTGTCCGGCGTATCGTTAAGTGCCAGGTAATCTGTGATGCGTTTGTGCAGCTGTTGGGCCACCATATTTCGCTGTAGGAGGGTCTCCCGCAGACGCCATTTACCCCCCGCCATCTTAGTCTGGGGGACAGCAAGCGACACCACCACTACGTCATGGTCCGATACAGCGGCCGGGATGATATCAATGTCCCTTACGAGCCGTTGGACCTCCAAGGATCCTATGAAGTGGTCTAGCCTAGCATAAGTATGGTGCACATGTGAATAGAATGTGTAATGGGTGCTGTGAGGGTGCACCTCCCTCCACAAATCAACCAGTCCCCTTCGGGCTATCCACTCTTTCCCCTCCGGGGAGAGCGCTCCGGTTGAACCGAAGCTGTGGCATGATCTATCGGATTCCCCATCCATGACTAAATTGACGTTGCCTCCCACCAGTGTACATCGGTTTTGGGAACTTAAAATTCCGAACAAAGCATCTTTGAGAAAGGGTTCTTGACCAGAGTTGGGGGCGTATAGAGACCCTACGGTCAGGGACAGACCGCCCACTCGTATGGTGTAAGCGAGTAGCCTACCTTTGAGTTCCACCACCTTATCTCCCACCTGGCCACGGAAATGCTTGGCAAATAAGATAGCAAACCCAGCGTTCTTATCAGTGGTAGAGGAGTAAAGCTGGTGAGGAAACGCCCGAGAGCGCATCCGATGCCAGTCTTTGGCCAAGAGGTGCGTTTCTTGCAAGAGACAAATCGAGGTGCCGGAATTCTCTAAAAATGATAAAATGGCACGCCGTTTAACAGGATTATTGAGCCCCCTCACATTGAGGGTAATAACTTTCAACGTTGCCTCTGTCATATGCCCGCTCATGGAATGAGAATGTCGTCTAAGGGGGACCTGCCCCTAGGTTGCCTCTCCCCATAACCTCCCTTCCCTGTGGCACACCGGTTACCACCCTCCTCCATCGGTCCCAGCCCCCCCTTCCCCCACTCCCACCTCCCCCACCCAACCTCCCGCACCAAACTTTGAACCAAAACCACTTCTCCCCCCACCCTAGCCCCAACAGAACCTTCCCCACAGAATGCCATAGACCAAACCCGCTTCCTAACTACGCAGGCTGGTGGTGAAGTTACCAAACTGAGCGTGATACTCCAACGACTCCGGCCCCGCGCTTCCCCCCAGCCAGCGAATAGACCATGCGTATGCATCCCCAATGTACAGAAACTATTCAGTAGGGGAGGTATCTCTAAGCACCGCATGAAGGGCCGCAGCCCGTTCTTGCAACATAGTCGTGGGGCCTGGCTTCAGTGCTGCTATGGGTCAGCGTCTGCGACCCACTCGGTGCCAACCGTCTCCCTTGGATTGTTGAGAATGCGTGGGGGAGGCCTCAGCTTCTTTGTGTTCAAGACCCAACAGAGTGCATGCCTCCTGAAAGGACTTCAAGTGGTGCAACGCCCCATTCCATTTGCAAATCAGACGGAAGGGATGACCCCAGGCTTCACTTTTCCCATGTTAAAAATGACACAAAAGTGGCGCAAGGGGCTTGTAAATCTGCCAGGGGTTTCTAACATGTTAATCAGGCATTGGACATGCCCTGCCGTAGTCATGTCGCAGGCTCTCTCACCTGCACTGGGTTCACTTTATCTGCGGGAACGGATACAGTGGCATCTGAATGTTATGCTTATGATTTACTGGTGAATGCAAAAACAACAACTGATGGACAGAATGCAGAACAATGTCATACATTCACCCCAGTACAGAGATCTGGGCCTAAATCCATCGTTTTTTTGCTCACCATGCCATTCCAGTTTGAGCCCAGCCATATGCAAATCAGTCTTGACCCTGTGCTTCATGGGAACAGTCCAGCCCGAACTGCCAAGCCAGGTCCTGAGGAGCCAAGAGCTGACAGCCCCTGTATAAATGGAGGGTTACCATGTGTCCTTAAAATAATAGGGAGTCTTAGAAGACTTTAGATTTTCTTCCAACAGTATGAGACCTGTTCACATGAGGAGATAAAACATCATTCAGACGTCAAAGCCTTCATTTGGCTCAATAGACCTCTAAGGTGCACTTAGAACTATCCGAATCTCTGCTTTCTCATGAGTACTGCTGCTTCTCAACCAAAGCTTAGCTGAAGACCATCTCAACGTTAACAATAATTTGATTTTCCAGCCAACAGCACTTTGCATGCAGAGATTAATACAATTATACTTAGAATGTAAAACTATACCTACGTATTTAAGCATCTGTGTCCTGTAGGCTACAATTCCACATCCCGCTGAATGTGCCACAAATGCCAACAAGCACTGGCATAGCCATTAGGTCTCGCCATTGGGACCTTATGTGTTTAGCCAGAACTTTTGGCAATGTTGTAGAGCATTGTGGCTGCTGTACATCATGTTGAAAAGTTATAATAAAAAGTGTTAAGCATTTTTGTTACCTTTATACAAACCAAGACAACAGTTTGGTTTGGTGCTCAGGTGGTGCCACTATATGGTGTGGATTGGAGGTACGTTGTGGATTGTGGAGTAGTGGAGTTGAAATATGTTGTTTGGTGTGTAATTATGTGGTGTGTATTGGAAATGTGTGGAGTTGAATTGGGTGGCCTGGAACGGTGGTGTTGAGTGAAATTATGCTTAGTGAAATTGTGTCATGGTGTGGAGTGCATTTATGTTCATTGGTGGTATGTGGCATAGAGTGCATTTATGTGGAGTGTATTTATGTTGCATTGAGTAGAGTGTAATTATGTGGCATGTAATTATGTGGTACTGAGTGGTATGTGGAGTGTATTTATGTTACATTGAGTAGAGTGTAATTATGTGCCATGTAACTTTGTCAAACTGAGTGGTATTTTGTGCACTGTATTTATGTTGCATTGAGTAGAGTGTAATTATGTGGCATGTAATTATGTGGCACAGCGGTATTATGTCGAGTGTATTTACGTTGCATTGAACAGAGTGTAATTATGCGTTGTGTAATTATGTGGCACTGAAGTGTATTTATGTTGCATTGAATAGAGTGTAATTGTGACGTGTGATTATGTGGAACTGAGTGGTATTATGTGGAGTGTATTTATGTTGCATTGAGTAGAGTGTAATTATGTGGTGTGTTATTACGTGGCACTGAATGGTATTCTGTGCAGTGTGTTTATGTTGCATTGAGTAGAGGGTAATTATGTGCCATGTAATTATGTGGCACTGAGTGGTATTATGTGGAGTGTATGTTGCATTGAGTGCAGTGTAATTATGTAGCATATAATTATGGGGCACAGAGTGGTATTAGGTGGAGTGTATTTATGTTGCATTGAGTAGAGTGTAATTATGTGGCATGTAATTATGTTGCACTGAGTGGTATTATGTGAAGTGTATTTATGTTGCATTGAGTAGAGTGTAATTATGTGGTGTGTAATTATGCGGTACTGAGCGGTCTGTGGAGTGTATTTATGTTGCATTGAGTAGACTGTAATTATGTGGCATGTAACTATGTCGCACTGAGTGGTATTTTGTGAAGTGTATTTATGTTGCATTGAGTAGAGTGTACTTATGTGACGTGTAATTATGTGGCACAGTGGTATAATGTGGAGTGTATTTATGTTGCATTGAATAGAGTGTAATTTTGTGATGTGTCATTATGTTGTACTGAGTGGCATTATGTTGAGTGTATTTATGTTGCATTGAGTA
Organism: Triturus cristatus; assembly: GCF_964204655.1. Taxonomy (NCBI): domain Eukaryota; kingdom Metazoa; phylum Chordata; class Amphibia; order Caudata; family Salamandridae; genus Triturus; species Triturus cristatus. The sequence continues at coordinate 845,385,894 of NC_140586.1, read as the reverse complement.
GAGTAAATATGTGGTGTGCAATTATGTGGCACTGAGTGGTATTATATGGAGTGTATTTATGTTGCATTGAGTAAAGTGTATTTATGTGGCGTTTAATTATGTAGGACTGAGTGGTATTATGTGGAGTGTATGTTGCATTCAGTAGAGTGTAATTATGTGCCGTGTAATTATGTGGCATTGAGTGGTATTATTTGGAGTGTATGTTGCATTGAGTGCAGTGTAATTATGTAGCATATAATTATGTGGCACTGAGTGGTATTATGTAGAGTGTATTTATGTTGCATTGAGTAGAATGTAATTATGTTGTGTGTGATTATGTGGTACTGAGTGGTATGTGGAGTGTATTTATGTATGCGGCACATTCAAAATAATTTAGAAAGCAGCAAAGTTTTTAATCAGAAAACAATATGATTTTAGCTATTGTGAGGAAATGTGGATGGCATTGAGAAAATATTTCCCGGACTGAATGCAGGGTGGAGCTGTCGATGCAGTTGCACCGGGCACAGGAGCTTGAGAGACCCACCTGACCCGAAGTATGGCTTCCTTTTGCTACCAACCCGCGACTGTGAGAGGCTATAGTTTCTTGCTTGTCTGAAGGCACACTTGTTAGTTCACTGTCTTAAAACCCTATGGTTTGACTCAAACTTTATGCGACGACGGAACGACAGCCTGAGATTTCCCGGGTATGATTTAGAGTGCCCCCCCTCTCCATCGGTGACTTCTACTCCACACCCTGACTTGGCAACAGGCAGTAATGTCGCCTCCTTGCGTTGTGGCCCCCGCACATTCTCCAGTGCACTGCAGTGGGCGAAGGGGCGCGTGTGCTTGTGTTATATCCACTGGTGCACAGGAGGCTGCAAAGGGCGGAGGGGCGCGTGCACTTGTGCCATAGCCTACTATACTCTACTGGTGCGAGGGATGCTGCAGTGGACGAACGGGCGGCACACTTGTGTTGTATCTACTGCAGTGGGTCAAGCCTGAGGTGGATGCACTTGTGCTTTATTCTACTGGTGCACAAGAAGATTGCAGTGGGCAAAGGGGCCCGTGCACTTGCGCAATATCTACTGGTGCACGGGGCGCTGCAGTGGGCGAAGTGGCGTGTGCACTCATGTTATGTCTACTGGTGCATGGGAGGTTGCAGTGGGAGAAGGAGAGCATGCATGAGTGCTAAATCTACTGGTGCAGTGGGCACTGCAATAGGTGAGGGGCCGATTAGACTTGTGATATTACTACTTCTGGTGCATTGGGCACTGTAATTGGCGCAGGGGCACGTGCACTTGTACTATATCTACTGGTGCACGGGACATTACAGTAAGCAAATGGGCGCGTGCACTTGTGATACATGGGGGCGTCATGGGGCATTGCAGTGGGTGAAGGGGCGCGTGCATTTGTATAGTTGTATTCAATTGTACTGGTACACAGGGCATTGCAGCAGGAGAAAAGGCGCTTGCACTTCTCTGCTATGTTCTACTGGATCACGGGGTAGGGCATCCCTCCTTCATTCCGCACTTGTTAAGTGGATCTGACGATATGGAGACTGCACGCACCTACCACATAACACCAGCATGGGAGTGCTCAGCTGGACAACAATAGACCTGGAATACGGAGACGGGTGGGAGGGAGAAGCAGAGATAAAACGAGAGAAGCGGAAGACAGAGAAAGTGATACATTTCACCTCAAAGGGTAAAGAAGAATCTAAAAGCTGACAGTGTGACCACTGATTGTTCCGTCAACACCTCAGGGTAAAATATATTAATTTTAAGTATTAGCAGTGCTTAATTTGTAATGAGTGCCGGTGCCCAGCTCTGTTCAGAACCCCGTGACCGGTGCTATTTGCGCGCGTGCTCGCAAGCCGGTGCGCGACCAGGCCGACAGCCATCTGTTTCCAATTGCGATAATTGGAAACAGATGGCACTACTGCTCGCTCCCAAGCACCCTAGGCCACAGTAGACCGAAGTGGGACATGCACTCGCCTTGGGCCAATTGCATGCTGTCTTTCTTAGAAAGACACATGCAAAGGCCAATAGAGGGTGAAAAAAAAAGCACACGCACGAGCGTGTGTTTAGAGTTTAAAAGCCCTTACTTAAAGTCTCGCAGCGCATGTGTGCTGGCTCAGGAGAGACCTAAAAATGTATTTAGCAGGTATGGAAAAGCCAATAGCTCGGGCCTTAGTAAACAAGTATGGTGATTATATTTAGCACATTTTTACTGCATAACATATACTGTAAAATAAATGGAAGAAAACAATGTGCAGCCTAAATGTGGTGGCCTTTAGCTGTCAATAACAAGCATATGCAATGCAATAGGTCTAGCAAATGCAAGATTTTGAGCTATTAACATTGTAAATTGACAATGTATTTTATTATTGCAGGTTTTTTTTAACACAAATAAAAGGCATTGTCATTTAACAATACCAATAGCTCAAAATCTTGCAATTGCGAGATCTATTGCATTGCAAATGCTTGTGATTAGTAGGCGTCCAAGATGTAGAAGTCCAGCTTCTACTACGTCCTGGAAAAATGGACTCTCCGTCAGCCCTTTTAACCAACGGCGCCAGCTCCCTGTAGCGAGAGCAATAGTTTTAAAATTGCTACGTCTCATTCAGACGCATCCTGTCTCTGGACTGGAGTATGTCCACAGAAAAATGTATCTGCCGCATCCCTGCATGTTCTCTTCGATCCTCTGATTTACCCTATTTGCAACTTCCATGCTCCAAACACGCTCCACTTGTAGCCGCAATTCTTACGTCTGCAGACACTATTGTGGAACCAGCTAATCCTTCCCCTGTGCAGGAATCCTGACCTAACCTCTTTTCTGAAGGACTTGAAAAGATAGCTATTCATATTTAAGTGCTGTCCTTGCTAGCGACGCCACTGTCAGCACCATGACGACTTACGGTAACAGTACAAATTCTATCTCATTCCAGTTAGGTCAGGGATGTTGTGGATCAGTTACCGAATTGACGCTACAGGCAGCTTCATCAGACAGGTTGTATACAACAGGGGCGCAACCAGACCCGAACTTCGGGGGGCTAACACTCCCAGCCAGGGCTCGCCCTAGCACTGGTCACAAACTGTGCAACAGTCTTTTTTGGCGCCTCCTTCCCCATTTCTTCCTTCGCCATGAATTCCCTCTCTACCACTCACCAACAATGCACCTTTCTTACAAACGTTTCATTTTTTTTATAGTGCTACTCCTTGTTCACTCACACTCAGTTCTGTCATCTGCATGGTACACATTCTTTGTAGCAGGCACATTTACCCTCTGTGCTGTGTGGGTGACAGGAGTGCCCATACGAGTGCACGGTGAGGGATGCGACAGTGTGAGAGTAGTGTAAGAGGAGTTACTGCAGGGTGAGTGAGGTGACCATATGAATTTGGGTGTGGATGCAAGTGCACATTGGGACGAGTGAAAGCATGAGTAGTGATGGCCTTGTTTGAGTGAGATTGCAGATTGAACAGTGAGGGGGCAGGTGAGTGAAGTGTCACATGAGTACGGGGTGAGTAGTGTGCTCGTGTGACTGCAGGGTGAGGTACAGGGTGAACAGCGCAAGTGCTTTGTGAGTGCAGAGTGATCACTCTGTGTGCAGGATGAGCGGGTGGTGTGAGTCATTGGTGATCAGTGTGAGTGCAGAGTCATCACTGTGAGTGCAGGGTGTGCGGGTGAAGGGTGTGAGTGCATGGTTGTGATCGTTGTGAGTGCAGGGTGAGCAGGTGAATGGTGTGAGTGCATGGTTGTGATCGCTGTGAGTGCAGGGTGAGCTGGTGAATGGTGTGAGTGCATGGTTGTGATCGCTGTGAGTGCATGGTGGGCAGGTGAATGGTGTGAGTGCATGGTTGTGATCGCTGTGAGTGCAGGGTGAGCTGGTGAATGGTGTGAGTGCATGGTTGTGATCGCTGTGAGTGCATGGTGGGCAGGTGAATGGTGTGAGTGCATGGTTGTGATCGCTGTGAGTGCAGGGTGAGCTGGTGAATGGTGTGAGTGCATGGTTGTGATCGCTGTGAGTGCAGGGTGAGCATGAAAGTGAAGGACGAGAATAAGGAGGGAGTTGTCTGAATGCAGGGTGCATTCTCAGACACTTGAATTAACTCAGCATGTTATTGAGGCGATTTAGGTTTTCAGATATAAGTCAAACTATTGCTATTATGGCATTAATTGGGGATCGAGGGTGGAGGAAATGAATAATGAGATGATCCTGCAACAAACTTCCAGTCTTATGATTAGGGCCGCCAGCTCATTATTTTGATGCCCCAGATGGTACAAAAATAAACAGTCACCTAAAGCAGTATTTTCAGCACCTATCTGTGCATACTTTAAACAGCAAATATAAATCGAAAGCACTTCTAATTGTGTTCTAGGGCTGCCCAAATGATCCATGACTGATAATGAAAGGGAACAAAGACAGAGAAGTCACATTACAAATGAATACATACTTTTTTATTTATAACCCTATTTAGTGTCAAGACGAGGTCTTTACGGGATCTATAAACAACACATGGCTGGTATTTTTCTTTTGGCAACCCTACTTTATATTCCTTTTCATGAAATGCATTCTCACACTACAGCAGTACATGTAACATACAAATGTAAGGAATAGGCAGAGTGGGGCCCCAGGGGGTACTGGAACCTGAAAAAAAAAAACTTTTGCAATGCAACAGGTCTCGCATTTCCGCGAGTTTGAGCTATTGGCATTGTAAATGACAAAGTCTTTTATTTATGTTTTGGTTTTTGACACATAAATAAAACGCATTGTCATGTACAATGCCAATATCTTAAACTTGCGTAAATGCGAGAGTTATTGCATTGCAAATGCTTGTTTAAAGCACCATCACAGCATTATACAAGTACTAACACCATTGGAAACAAACTAATCCACTTTTTAAAAATTAACAGCATCCCATTGATCTTCTGAAATGCTTGACTCCTTTGGTAAACTTAGGGGCATATTATCAAGCCAGGCGATAAAATTATCGCCGCTTTAGCGGCAGAAAACTGCAGATAAAAAAGGCGATAATGGGCTTGATAATATGCTCTATGGAATTCCAATTGAAGCCCATGTTAGATGTGAGGGACGTCTAACCTGAGCTTCAATTGGAATTCCATAGAGCATATTATCAAGCCCATTATCGCCGTTTTAGCTGCAGTTTTCTGCCACTAAAGCGGCGATAATTTTATCGCCTGGCTTGATAATATGCCCCATAGTTTTTTATCCAGTAACACTTTGCATGTTGGGAGTTTCAGACCCAAAGTACAATGTAAAAAAGAAAAACCCAAAAGACACATGTTTTATTATGATCCATTGTGGTGAATGGAAAGCCAGGAATGGCCGATGGTGTCACACAGTCTCCACTGGTGAGAAGTGAGCAGTGTGAGCACACGCACATCGATGTGCCTGCTGTCTCGAAACGGGTCTCTATCGGGCTCTGTTTTGTGCCCTGTCACTTTTTTCCGGATTGCAGTGACAGCAGACTGCTGTCACTGCAGTCCGGGGAAAAACAGACCTCCTGTGCCAGGGCACAAAACAGAGCCCGCTAGAGACCCGTTTCGAGGCCTCCTTTAAAAAATTGCCGTTGCTCAGACCCGGTGAGACCCGGCCCACTTAAAGCCCTGGCTCTGTCGTGCATCTCCCTCTCTCACGGAAGTTGGCAGCGAAGCGGCACCTTGTGTGGGGTCAGAACCCTCGTCGCCAATGTGAAGTTCTGGGCCCTAGGCCCACACGTTGAAGAAAGGACAACACCATTTAACGGTGAGTAACTGGCCCTGAGCGGCCGAGCCCCTTTTAATGACAGGTCCAGGTCACTTGTGACGCCTGTTTTGATAGGTGTGTAAAGGACAGCCATCGGGGAGCGGCAGGGAACAGCTGCATGTCCGGCAGGACACTGCAGAAGAGATGGATGGAATGGATGGATGGGAAGGTGGATGAATGAATAGAAGGATGGCTGGTTGGAGTGAAGGATGAATGGGCGACGAGACAATGATGGTGCTTGACAATGGTGGGTGATGGAGAAAACAAGGAACAACGTGTAGCTCGGAGGGCCACGTGGATGAAGGCCGCAGGAGCGCTTAAATAAGGTAGGACACAGATTAGTATTCACTGGCGGGAAGACCTCGAGCGGTCTTCTCCCGTTTATTTATCCCCTCGGGTTGAGTCCACCCAACGGGTGCATGGATGCGTGTGGGCACGATAGATTGTTTAGGAGAGCCCGCCTGGCTCTCTACATCCCTCCTTTCTTTTAGTGGCTTTCAACCAGGTCCTTCTCATTCACGGAGAGGTGCACACAAAATCTCTCAGTCTTTGACTTGACGCAGGGTTCGGCCAGAGACCATACCTCTGGCTCCGGGAGCTGGAACTGCCCACTGCGCTGGATGGAGTATTCGGGGGTGGCTCGGTCACCTCATCCTGGCGAGTTTGACCAGCCACGGGAACAGCCTCTTCACTCTCCACTCGCGAGCCTCTCGGCGACAGACTCAGCGGTCCTGGTGAGACAGGTGGAGAGAGGCTGGGTATGTTCTCTGGACATTCCACCACTTTTTAGCCAGGATGGTTCTCGCAAATGTTCTTGAAGCTAGATACATTTCTTATGACTGACTGCTGCCTGCGCTGGGCTGTAACCATGGTCCCTTGAATGCCAACTACTGTCCACCCTTCCGGCTCGTAGGGTGTTCTGATCTTCCAGCCTGGATACCTGTCTTTGACCACCACACGATCCCCTACTTTTAGCTGTGGCTCTTGTGCCCGGCGTGTCTCGCTGGCCTTGAGGTTGGTCATTGTCCTTCTTGCTTGAATTGCTTTGTTGTCCCGTGCCGGAGACTCCCACGTTGGGTCTGACGGGATGCTGTCCCGTGGGGGCCGCTTGAAAAGTAGGTGGGATGGGGCGTATTTGGTAGTGCTGTGGGGTGTCTGTCGATAGGCGCCGAGGAATTGGTCCAATGCCGCTTCAGCATCTTCTCCTTGGTCTACGGCAATGCGCAGTGCTTGGTTGAGCGTTCGCATCAGACACTCCACCTCCCCGTTGGCTTGAGGCCACAACGGGGTGATCTTTCGGTGATGAATCGATTTGCTTTCGAGGTACTCTTGGAATTGCCGGTCCTGGAACGGGGACCCATTGTCTGATCGATTTCCTCGGGCAGACCCAGCAGTGCGAATGTCTTGTCCAAGACTCCCTTGACGTGTATGAACGCCGTCGACGCCACCACTTCCACAACCGGGAACTTCGAGAACGAGTCGACCATCACCAGCATGTTGCGTCCATCGGGGAAACTTCCGAAGTCAAGGCTGACTTTAGCCCATGGGGTCTCACTGGGTTCTTTGGATCTCCCCCTGTGATGGTGCAGGCATGGCACTGTCTCACCATTTCTTCCACCATGGAGTCCATTGCCGGAAACCAGACTTTGCTTCTCAGCCTGGCCTTTGTCTTTGCCATCCCCTGGTGTCCAACATGCGTCAGCAGGAGTATCCGTCTCTGCAGCCTTTCCGGAACCACAATCACATGTCCTCTCAGGATGACTCCCTGCTCCCCTACTCTAAGTTCGTGGCGCACTTGACAGATCTATTGTCGAGCATGGCTGACCTCTGCCCTGTCCCGTCCATGAAGTGGGCCCAGCCATTGCTCGACAATGCATTTTTCACCCAGGATAGTGTCTCATCTTCAGTAGTGGCGCGGCCGATTTCCTCAAGTGTCATGGCCGTGGGGCACGCTCCTTGCGAGACCATCTTCACGGAGGCCTCAGAGTGGGATGCATCCGTGGACGAATCTGGAGGCGACAAGGATTCTGGGTGACGTGATAGGTAATGCACCGGATTGTGGGCCCCAGGACGAAAAACAACCTTGAAGTTGTAGGACTGCAACTGCACCGCCCATCGCTCTATCCTCGGGGCGCCAGCCTGGATGACCCTGCGAAGAGCGGGAGTAGGGGTTTGTGGTCGGTGACAACTTGAAATTCTTGGCCACACAGATATAGGTGAAAGTGCGACACGCCCATTTTATCGCCAAGGCCTCCCTCTCATTGACAGAGGCACCTGTGTCGATGAGGGCCTGGACAGCCATCCCTTCCACCGAGATGGAGCACATTGGTGGTGGTGGTGGCCTTCGGCGATTGTCGGTCCTGCTGACATACGACATGACAAACACTTTGTCATTATCATCCTCGAGAGCAAGGCAGCGTTCCTGCTGCTGGATCTCCCTTGTTGACGGCGGGTCGACGATGGAGACCTGGCGAAGGCGTTGCGACATGCCCCGTGGCTTCGAAGGAACTTGCCTGGACCGCCCACTGCGGCACACCTTGGCGAAGTGGTTGATCTTTCCGCAGCGGGAGCACGTCTTCCCTTTCGCCCCGCAGACGGCCGTCGCCAAGTGATCCTCATCACAGTAGCCACATTGCCCTCCGGGCTGCGTTCTTGGTGCTTGGCGAGCCATGTTAGGGTGTCGTTGGATTGCCTCGACCCTCTCTTCCTTGGTAGGCACGTGTCTGGACACATGAGGCACTGCGACGGACTGTGTAGAGCGGCTTACATTTCTTCAGCCAGCACATCCGATAGCTCGTGTGACCGGGCCAAGACGAGGATCTCATCCAGTGAGATCCCGGGTTGACTAAGGAATAGCTTCCACAGGAGTTTGGAGCGGCATCCTAGGATGATTTGGCCGTGTATCTCTTCCCTATGACCCGGGAATGTGCACGTGCTGGCCAGCCGGCACAGCCGCGCGTAAAACATGTAAACCGACTCCGTGTCCAACTGAGATGCCCATCTGAACTTGAACCTCTCGAAGTCGGGGTTAAGTTTGGGGTCAAAGTGCCTGTTAAGCGCGGTGACCGCTGCTTCGTAGTCGTCGTCATCACCTGTGTTGGAGAGCGTTTCATAGAGGTCATAAATTTCTGAGCCTCCGTAGTAGATGAGTAGTGATCTTTTCATGGTGCCATCGGTCTCCCTGGTGCCTTTGAAGTAATGGTTAAGCTGTCCAACCCACGCTTTCCATTGTGGCGCTGCCGTGGCAGGGTCTGAGGCTTCGCTGAAAGGTGGCAGTGGTGCGACAGCTGTGTGACCGTGTCCTGGGGGTGGTGCGTTGGCGCCCCGGTCCGGGTTTCCTCTCCCGGCCTGCTGACCGGCAGCCTCGTTCGGAGTTGGGTCGCTCATGGGGACTGCGTGGATGTGCACAGGCGCGGTGGCGCAGTCTTGTCGCTAGGGGACTGCAAATGTGCTTGTGTGCTGGCACGGGGCAACATGCGTCTGACTGGTCCGTGGGCCTTGACACTGTGAGTGAGGTGCCTTTGCTCCTTGGGTTAACTGCGGCAGCCGGAGTCTCACTGGTGAGATGGTGCAATTGCCCCGTTCAGGTCAGCCACTATGTCGTCCATGGAGGGCGTGATGTGGCGTTCTCTCTTGACTGCCGTGTTGGGTAACCTCATGTCCACACAGAGTCCGATGGTTCCGGGCTGCTTGGGTTTGGGGGCCACGACCAGCAGGGACACCCATGGGGTGGGGCCAGAGACTTTCTCAATCACGTCGAGATCTTCAAGCTTCTTCAACTATACCTCCACCTGCGGACGGAGATTGAACGGCACTCTCCGATGCATTAGGGCGACTGGTCTTACTGTGGGGTCGATGTGGAGTTTGTATCTTTTCCCCTTGAGTTTTCCTAGTCCCGTGGCGATGTGCGGAGGCACTGGGCAGGAGCTTCAACCTACGCCGGAACTGAGCATCGCGGGTGGGCTCCGCAAGTTCCCCGCTGACCGGAGAACAGGAGGCAGTGCACGCGTGCAGCGCAACCGGCCTCGTCGCCAATGTAGCACGGAGGGCCCACGTGGATGAAGGCCGCAGGAGCGCTTAAATAAGGTAGGCCACACAGATTAATATTCACTGGTGGGAAGACATTGAACGGTCTTCTTCCCGTTTATTTATCCCCTCGGGTAGAGCCTGCCCCGAGGGGTGCATGGATGCGTGTGGGCGCGATACATTGTTTAGGAGAGGCCGGGTGGCTCTCTATACAACGGATGGAGGGAGAGAAGACAAGAGGGATGGACCCTGCTTGACAGCGGGGAAACAACCGCTTTCATCCTCCTAGACCTCTCAGCCGCCTTTGATACAGTCTGCCATCGCACCCTAATAACCCGCCTCCACAACGCCGGGATCCAAGGTAATGCCCTAAACTGGATCACCTCGTTCCTCTCCGGCAGAACCCAGAGAGTCTACCTTCCTCCCTTCCGCTCAGCGGCCACCGAGATCATCTGAGGCGTACCCCAAGGCTCTTCACTCAGCCCAACCCTCTTCAACATCTACATGAGCCCCCTCGCCGCCATCGAACGCAAACACAACCTCAACATCATCTCATACGCCGACGACACCCAGCTGATACTCTCCCTCACCAAAGACCCAGCCACCGCTAAATCCAACCTCCAGGAAGGAATGAAAAACGTTGTGGAATGGATGAAACTCAGCTGTCTCAAACTGAGCTCAGACAAGATGGAGGTCCTCATCCGCGAACCAACACCCTTCCGCCTGGGACGACTCCTGGTGGCCCACAGCGCTGGGCACCGCACCGACACCCATGGACCACGCATGCAACCTGGGATTCATCCTGGACTCCTCCCTCACGATGACCAAGCAAGTCAACGCCATCTCATCCTCATGCTTCAACACCCTGCGCATGCTCTGAAAGATCTTCCGGTGGATCCCTACCGAAACCAGAAAGATGGTCACCCAGGCCCTCGTCACCAGCCGACAGGACTACGGGAACGACCTCTACGCAGAAACCACAGCCAAACTTCAGAAAAGGCTCCAGCGCATACAGAACGCACCCGCACGACTCGTCCTCGACATCCCTCGCCACAGCCACATATCTGCCCACCTGAGGACCTGCACTGGCTTCCCGTCAGCAAAAGGATCACCTTCAGGCTCCTCACCCACGCACACAAAGCGCTTCACAACACGGGCCCCGAATACCTCAACAGCCGCCTCACGTTCAACACTCCAACCCGCCAGCTCCGCTCCGCCAGCCTCGCCCTCGCCAGCGTACCACGGATTCGCAGAACCACCTCCGGAGGAAGATCATTCTTTTACCTGGCTGCCAAGACGTGGAACTCCCTACCCACCCACCTACGACTGACGCAGGACCATCTCACCTTCAGGAAACACCTCAAGACCTGGCTCTTCGAGCAGTAGCAGCACCCACCCCCCCCCCCCCCCCCCTCCACCCCCGTCAGCGCCTTGAGACCCTCACGGGTGAGTAGCGCGCTTTATAAATGTTTTGATTGATTGATTGATGATAACAATTGGTGTAGAATGGAGGAGCGAACTGTGCCGTTTTGCAATTTGTTGTATGGTCCAGGCCGGGTATCTTATTATTCTGGCTCCTTCCTGGGCTCTGAGTCCAGGCGTCTGACTGGATGGTGCTGTTCCCGGTTATGGGAATAAACATCACATTGAATTATCCGGCTTTTCAGGACCTTACTACATCGCAGGGCAGTTTTCCCACCGCAAGCAAATATATGCATACCCAGCAGCCACTGCAGTAAACGCTCTCATTTCATTGTCAATGGTAAAACAGACATATATTTACTACTAAAAGGAGTAACTGTGGATGTTACAAGGACATTCATCATTAAAAAAAAATATTTTAAAGTCGCCATAATATCGGTAAGTTAAATTTTTTATATTTTTTTATGCTCACAGCTCGTTCAGTATACATGCGATATAATCTGCACGCTTTCCGTGGTTCATTCGCACTCTGTGTGGCAATGATAAATGGAAGCCTGCTAATTTGTGGAGCGTTTTTCGTCAAGAAACGCAAAGTGATAACAAACAATAAATGATTGAATACCGGTTGTTACTGAGAATAAATGGCAGAATATAGATCTATAATGATAAACCGAACCATCAGTTTACAGCAATATGGTCGGTTGCGTGGAAATATACAGTGATAGAAGTCATGGAGACAATTTAAACTGAATAATGGACATTTATTGGCTGCCTTCAATTGTGAGCAGAAGGTGCTTGAGGAGTACGGTTCGCATCCGCTGTGCTATGGGAAGCGCCGTCACAGTTCGGGTAACACGGTATAGGGAATGACGAGCGCCTCGTTGAAGTAGTGGAAGGTGCACGTCTCTCTCTTATCGCTAGAGGTCAGGCTCCTCCGGAGGAACAAGCTGCACGTCACCGGCAATTTGCATTACCACAATCCTTTGCGCACTAAGGGGCATATTATCAAGGATGGCGTTAACATTATCGCCGGTTTAGCGGCAGAAAACTGCCGCTAAACCGGCGATAATGGGCTTGACAGGCGATAATTTTTAAAGCCGTCCTTGATACTATGCCCCCAAATACTGATATTCTTGGAATAAGAACATGTGCCAAAAGAATGCGATGACAGACTGCTGAGGTTCCCAAGAAAGTATTCTTTATTAAAGGAGCCCACCTCCTGCAGATCCTCTTTCCACCAGTTCCCCAACTCTTACTGAGTAAACCAGAGTTGGCAGCATGATGCTGGTCCCAGCAAAGAAGCATCTTTTCACAGGGTTGCACTCTTTCTGGTATCTAAGGGGCATATCAACAACAACCGGCGATAATTATCGCTGAGCGCATTTAGCACTCGGATAATTATCGCCGGCTAGCGCCGATTTTTATCGCTGAGATAGCGTGCTATTAGCAACTCTTATCTCATCAGCGATAAAAATCCTAGCGCTAACTGGCTAACGTGAGATTATCGCTGGAAACCCAGCGATAATCTCACGTTAGCTAGTTGATAGGGACTCACAAATTTAGCCATGATATCCACCTTCCATAGGATATCATGTCAAGTCAGTCCAGAAGCAGGCGTAAGGAAAGTAGCGATAACAGGGGTTATCGCTACTTTTCCTGACGCAATGCTTCATAGCATTAGGCTTGCTGATAGGAGAAATGTCGCTTAGCGACATTTCTCCTGTCATGGCAGGTCAGGAACACCCACTTTGCATCTCATCAGAGATGCATAGCTGGGTGTTAGGAATCCTGACTCTAACGCAAGGTTTCACTCGTTAGCGTGAACTTGCTGATTAGGCGATAAAATTATCGCCGCTTTCGGCCGAAAACGGCCGCAAAAGCGGCGATAATTTTATATCGTCTGCTTGTTGATATGCCTCTTAGGGCGGTGTGTGCCAGCCCCAAACGATTATATGCATAGCTTAGAGTCTTTGCAGTAAACACTTTCATTTGACTAGTCTGATAGACATAAATATGTCAGACACATATTTTAATACTGAACGAAATTACAGTTGATATATTACTAGTAACTCTGGGCATAGTACTACGCTTCGCTCACGGAGCATGCGTAGTTTGCACTACTACGCACTTCGCAAAATGCAAGTAGCACAGTGCAAAAAGTACTAGGGCATTCACATAATTCATTTGAATGCTAATATTTCAGAGGTGGCCTAATGTCCGAGTGTCCATTGTGTTGTGATTATTCTCTAGTCCCTTTGCAATACCTGCCGTGAGATTCCGTTGTCACGTTGCTGCCCTCGGGACAGAGCGCTCTTTAGCAGTTGTTGCCGGTGTTCTAACTACATCAGCTCCCGCCTCACCGAAAACTGTTATGGCATACTGTTTAAAGCAATATGTTTTCATCTCTTTTTATAATATGATCTATGCAGATGTGAAAGGAAAATGCTTGTTTTCTATAATTCTTTGGGTTTAAAGTATTTAAATTTGGACCCAAGAAGCTTTTTTTTGATGAATAATAATATATCATTGTATATAAATGTATATATATTTGTTGTATTATAAATATATTAACCCCTTCTGTGCCCATGACGAGATGGTCTCGTCATGGAGCACAGTCGCGCTGTGCCCATGACGAGACCATCTCGTCATGGGACCCACCCTTGGGGGAAGCGCTGGCGCTCCCCCCGTGATTCGTCGATTTGTTTTTTTTTTACTGGGGAGGCAGGGGAAGACCTTCCCCTGCCTCCTCCCGCCCCCGCGTCATCAATGACGTCAGCGCGCGAGCCGCGCTGACGTCACAGGAGGCTTCCCCTTTGCTCTCCGAGGCGCAGGAAGCCATTTGCTTCCTGCGCGTCGGAGAGTAAAGGTCAGTTTTGGGGCTGGGGAGGGGGTATTATTGCATCGGTGGGTTAGGTAGGGTGGGGGCACAATGTTGGGGGGGGTAGAAATGTTTTTATGTAGACTCCGCTTTGTTCCTGCGCTTGGATCGTCCAAGTGCAGGTGCTTTTATGTGAAATGGATCCAAAAAATAAACGCTCGTTTTCGTTTTTCTCTCGTTTTCTGTGTGAGGGGTGCTGCTAGCGTGGGATGGGGGTGGGGGGCGAAATAAAGTAAGCCTTTGGGGTTGCAAAGTGGCCAGATTGATTTTATGTGCATCCAAATACACCAGCATCACATAGTTTTCCAGTGTAGTGCTACTTTCGTTTTCTGGTCTTCCTTTGAACAGCATTGTTGTTCCCCGGGGGCAAAATAAAGTTAGACAGAGGGATTGCAAAGTGGCCAGATTGATTTCTTTTACATCTTGTGATCGGTGGGTGCTGGTAGGGGGGTGGGGGGTGAAACAAAATAAGTCAGAGGGGTTGCAAAGTGCCCTGTTTTTTTTTTTTAGTATGCAAATACACCAGCATCACAGAGTTTGCCAGTGAAGTGCTACTTTCGTTTACTCGTGTAACGTTGAAGAGCATTGTTGTTCCCAGGGGGGTGAAATAAAGTGAGACAGAGGGGTTGCAAAGTGGCCAGATTGATTTTATTTGCTTCCAAGTACACCACCATCAGAGTTTGCCAGTGAATTGCTACTTTTGTTTACTCGTCTAACTTTGAACAGCATTGTTGTTCCCAGGGGGGGCTAAATAAAGTAAGACAGAGGGGTTGCAAAGTGGCCAGATTGATTTTATTTGCTTCCAAGTACACCAGCATCAGAGTTTGCCAGTGCAGTGCGACTTTCGTTTTCTCGTCTAACTTTGAGCAGCATTGTTGATCCCAGGGGGGGCGAAATAAAGTAAGACAGAGGGGTTGCAAAGTGGCCAGATTGATTTTATTAGCATCCAAGTACACCAGCATCAGAGTTTGCCAGTGAAGTGCTACTTTCGTTTTCTCGTCTAACTTTGAACAGCATTGTTGTACCAAGGGGGGGCGAAAGAAAGTAAGACAGAGGGGTTGCAAAGTGGCCAGATTGATTTTATTTGCATCCAAGTACACCAGCATCAGAGTTTGCCAGTGAAGTGCTACTTTAGTTTTCTCGTCTTCCTTTGAACAGTATTGTTGTTCCCAGGGGGGGCGAAATAAAGTAAGACAGAGGGGTTGCCAAGTGGCCAGATTGTTTTTATTTGCATCCAAGTACACCAGCATCAGAGTTTGCCAGTGAAGTGCTTCTTTCGTTTTCTCATCTAACTTTGAACAGCATTGTTGTTCCCAGGGGGGGCGAAATAAAGTAAGACAGAGGGGTTGCAAAGTGGCCAGATTGATTTCATTTGCATCCAAGTACACCAGCATCAGAGTTTGCCAGTGTATTGCTACTTTCGTTTTCTCGTCTTCCTTTGAACAGCATTGTTGTTTCCAGGGTGGGAGAGTGTACCATTTCTGGAGGTACTGCAATACCTGGTTGATGGGTGAATTGGAAAACACAATGTGCACCATGGTTCTGTGTTTATGGATGTGGTCTACCATACTGCTTATGTTTTGTAAGGATGTAAGCAATGGACAGTGAAACGGTTCCCTTCAGGGCCCTCTAGTCATGTCCATAACTTTTCCGGTGAAACCACTCGCTGTTTTCTGAATAGTTAGTGAGAGATCGTTTAGGTAACCATGTTGTTTCTGCTTACATTTCACATGCTTTGCATTCCCTAGGAGTGTTTTCTGTTTTTTTAGGCAGCGTATTACTCTTATCAAGTGCATAATTTGAATTGAGCCACATCCAAGTGTTTATAGCGGGCACAATTAGGTTATAGCTGAAGGCAGTGCGAGTTTCTCTCAGTGGGCAAGTATGGCGTTCAGTGGGGATGTGGCACTATGGCCGGAGCTGTTGAATTTGGAAATGGGGAACCGGGTTCAGCATTCATGACCAGTCCACCACACCACTGTACTGAGGGAGCACATTCCCATGCTACACCGTAGAAGGCCCCACTAGACCTTAGAAGGCTTGATGTCTTAGCACAAGCAGGTGTACTGTAGTGGTGTCAACTTACAAAAGAGTACAAAGTACAAGTAGAGGTATAAAAGTGCAATAAATGGCAGACACGCAAAACACAGGAACACACTGGGTAGGCACTTCTACGGGCATGGAGAACAGAATTTCCTATAATGTAAAGACTTCCTTCACACAATAGAGAGGGTGTGAATTAAGTTTGGAAGTGTCTTTGCAGGAGGAGTACTTTGAGGTTAGTTTTGAAGGACTGGGAAGAGGGAGGGGGTGGTCCGGAGCTGAGGCTCAGTTCCAGATTCTCGCCGCGTTGCTTGTAAAGGATTGGGCCATCGATCTTTCCTTTTTGAAAGTGGGAGGGTCAAGCAATACATTTTGCGCAGTACGTGATGGTCTAGAGCATTATATGCATATGTTACAATAAAGTTTTTTTTCTTCTTTTTATTCTAGTCTAAAGCTTTTCGACGGTGGCTGTTCTGCAGTTTTGTGTAGTTGCATTGTGTTGGTAAGAATTTTGTTGTTGTTGTATTTACACCAAATGAGTAATAATATAATGTCTGAATGAATTTTTTTGTAAGTGATGTCATAATGGCGGCATATTTAGTTAGTGGTTTGAGCATGAAATTCTTTGCGATGTGTTTTGCATAGTCTTATGTGTAATTCCTTTTCTCTTTCTTTTTTAGTGGGATATTGTTGATCCATACTGTGTCTGTACAGAGTTGGTGGTGGTGAGTAGTTTAGCTGCCTCTGGCAAGTGAGTGGTATTGTTTTGGAGTATATTTGAGTTTTTGATAAAGGTGCTTTTTGCTTATTACTTATTTTACAAAGAGTTTGTTGTTGTTGACTTGTTTGACAAGTTACCTTTATTAGTAAGCAATATGGCTAGCCGTAGAATGACTGCTCAACAGGTGGTCGGTATGCTTCTTGAATCTTCCTCTGAGCATGATTATGAGACTGACAGTGCGTCTGAGGGAGAGGAGGGAGGGGAAGATTCTGGCAGTGAGTTTTCACTCAACATGGAATCATCGGATGATGAAGGTACTCTCAGTGCAGATTAAGGTACTCTTGGTGTGGATGAAGCAACTCTCAGTGCGGATGAAGTGCCTGTCTTAGAGGAGGAAACTGCTGTGCCGATGGTGCAAGAGGCATCTGGATTGCAGTCTGAGGCTGCTAGGCTTCCTACTGGAAGTGCTGGACTTTGGGTTGATCCAAACATGGTGCAGCCGGTGTTGCCTGCCTTTAGCGGTGATGCAGGGTGTACAGTGAATTGTGAAAACTTTTTGCCTATACAGTTTTTTCAGTTGTTTATGGATGATGTATTTTTGGGTGAGATTGTTGAGCAGACGAATTTGTATGCTGAACAGTTTTTGAGGAACAACAGCGACAAACTTAGGCCCCAGTCTAGAGCTACCCGGTGGACTCCCACATATCTGGAAGAGATTAAGAAGTTTTTGGGTTTGACTTTATTGATGGGTGTGGTAAGGAAGCCAACCTTGGCTTCATATTGGTCTACTAGCCCCTTGTTGGCAACTGCCATATTTCCTGCAGTTATGACTCGTAATCGGTATTTACTTTTGCTACGTATGCTGCATTTTGTTGATAATTCTATGGCGTTGCCACGAGATCACCCTGACTGTGACCGTCTTTTTAAGATTCGGCCCGTTCTTGATCACTTTGTGGATCGATTTTCTGAGATCTATACTCCAGGGAAAGAAATATCTATTGATGAGTCTTTGGTCTTGTTCAAGGGCCGTTTAGTTTTTAGGCAGTACATCCCTAGCAAGAGGGCACGCTATGGAATTAAGCTGCATATGTTGTCTGAGAGTAGGACAGGATATGTTTTTAATTTTCGTGTGTACACTGGTAGAGATTCTGCTATTGACCCCCCAGGTTGTCCGTCCACTTTTGGAGTTGCAGAGAAAATTGTGTGGGATCTTGCTAGGAGACTGTTTAACAGAGGCCACCATTTGTACCTTGATAACTTCTATACTGCTGTGCAATTATTTAAGGAATTGTATAAAGTGGACACTTTTGCATGTGGCACAATCCGCTCTAACCGTAAAGCTTATCCGAAAGAGCTTGTTTGCAAAAAACTTCAGAGGGGGCAGTGCAGTTCCTTGCGTAGTGATGAACTACTAGCTGTAAAATTTGTGGACAGGAGGGATGTGTACATGCTGACTACCATCCATGATGAGAGTACTTCACCTGTGGCTGTTTGGGGTCAGGTTGCTGAAGTGCGCAAACTTGTGTGCATTCTAGACTACAATAAGCACATGGGTGGTGTTGACAGAGTAGATCAGAGGTTGGAACCTTACTCTGCTATTCGGAAGGCTTATGTTTGGTATAAGAAGTTGTCCATCCATTTCTTCGAATTAGCAATGTTCAATGCTTTTATTGTGTTCAAGGAGTGTTCTCCTGCGTCAAAGTTGACATTTCTTCAGTTTCAGCACTCTGTGATAGCTAGCCTTGTTGTTGTGGAACAGGCAAGTGTTCCTAGATTTGGAGTGGTGGAGGATGTGGTTCGATTGAAAGATCGCCACTTTCCTGATTTCATCCCTCCCACACCGGCAAAAGATTTTCCCACTAGGAGATGCAGAGTCTGTTGGCGAAGAGGTACGCGGAAGGAGATTCGTATGTATTGCCCCGACTGTCCATCTAAACCTGGGCTGTGTGTCCCTGCTTGTTTTAGAGCGTACCATACGCAAAAGAATTTTTGGGAGCATTCATGAGTGGTAAAGTTAACTGATTGGTTTGTATTCTTTGAAAAATTTGATTCTGTTTCAAGGTTGCCGTTAGTGCAATGTGTTTAGTTTCTGATTTTGTGTTTGTAGATTTGTATCTATTTGTGATTTGTTTGCGTTTTTATTTTTGTCTAAAAAAATCCTAAATGTGTTGGCAGTGTGTGTGGACTGGCACTTCTTTGGCGGTGTACGTGGAATGGTGCTTGGCTGGCGGTGTGCATGGACTGGTGCTTGGCTGGTGGTGTGCGTGGACTGGTGCTTGGCTGGCGGTGTGCGTGGACTGGTGCTTGGCTGGCGGTGTGCGTGGACTGGTGCTTGGCTGGTGGTGTGCATGGACTGGTGCTTGGCTGGTGGTGTGCGTGGACTGGTGCTTGGCTGGCGGTGTGTGTGGACTGGTGCTTGGCTGGCGGTGTGGGTGGACTGGTGCTTGGCTGGCGGTGTGCGTGGACTGGCGATTGGCTGGTGGTGTGCCTGGACTGGCGCTTGGCTAGCGGTGTGCGTGGACTGGTGTTTAGCTAGCGGTGTGCGTAGACTGGTGCTCGGCTAGCGGTGTGCGTGGACTGGCGCTCGGCTGGCTGTGTGTGAGTAGTGACTTGCTGCTGGTCACTACACACACTGCTAGCTGAGTGCCACTCCACGCAATCCATCTGCTTGTGTAGTTGCTGTGTCAGGAATGTGGGCGTGTGAAAGTGATGGGCCCTTGAATGGCGCTGTGTGCTGGTGTGAGTTTTGTTATGTGATGGGCCCGCGGCTGGCGGTGTGAATGGTTTTGCATGTCTCACGCGTATGAAAGGTGTATGAATGGCCTGTAAAGAGGTTGGTGCCTTGTCGTGGCTTTACAGCTCACGAGCTGTGAGTCAATGGTTCAGTTTCTCGCCCTTTCAATTATTAACAGTGCATTTCATTTTTGTGAAATCACTTGCTAATACAATTGTATATTCTGAACCATCACTCACCCTCGTGCCAAATCCAACCAGTATGTGTGTGTGCTTGAGGATTAGATGGCTGTGCAGTAATATTTGCCTTTCTGAAGCAGGGTGTACCTTGTCCCTTTTGTGAATTTTGTAATGTGTTGTTTTTGTGCCTGGTGGTGCGAATGGTCTTGTGTGTATCACGTATGAAAGGTGTGTGAATGGCCTGTAAAGCGGTTGGTGCCTTGCCGTGGCTTTACAGCTCACGAGCTGCGAGTCATTGGTTCAGTTTTTTCTCCATTGAATTATTGACAGTGCATTTCATTTTTGTGAAATCTCTTGTTAATAAAATTTAATATACTGAACCATCACTCGCCCTCGTGCCAAATCCAACCAGTATGTGTGTGCATTTGAGGAATAGGTGGCTGTGCAGGATTCTTTGTCTTTTTAGTTTCTCTGCCAAGGTGTATGTTCCATGTAAAAATAACCCACCAAGTGTAGATATTGTCGTAAACCCATGGGAGTTCATGGTGATGTCTCTCTTGTGAATTACAAAAAGGTTTTTTAATCTCAATGTCCTGCAAACCTCAAAATATCTGTCACATTGTCCATGCAATATTGTGCCGAAATTCTCACGTTGTAGAAACAATGTCAAAACGTTCTGGTTTTGCAAGGGGGTCAACTGTCTTTTTGGCCCGTGCTCGGCGGCCATCTAGGGAAACCTACCAAACCCATACATTTCTGAAAACTAGACACCCGGGGGCTTCCAGGGAGGTATGGCTTGCGTGGATCCCCCAAAGTTTCCTTACCCAGAATCCCCCGCAAACCTCAATTTTAGCTGAAAAAATCACTTTTTTCACACTTTTTTGTGTGGGAAACTTGTGGCATCACCGGGCTCACTCAAATTTCCCACCTCCCAGCGTTCCCCTGGGTCTCCCGGTAAAAATGGTGCCTCACTTGTGTGGGAGGCCCAAGTACCCGCGACAGGCAAGGGCCCAAAACGTAGTGATGCGACATCAACATTGCCTATCTCAAAACCACCTGGTTTTGCAAGGGGGGTCTCTTGGGTTTTTGGCCCGGTGCACGGCGGCCATCTAGGGAAACCTACCAAACCCATACATTTCTGAAAACTAGACACCCGGGGGCTTCCAGGGAGGTATGGCTTGCGTGGATCCCCCAACGTTTCCTTACCCAGAATCCCCTGCAAACCTCAATTTTAGCTAAAAAAATCACTTTTTTCACACTTTTTTGTGTGGGAAAGTTGTGGCATCACCGGGCTCACTCAAATCTCACACCTCCCAGCGTTCCCCTGGGTCTCCCGGTAAAAATGGTGCCTCACTTGTGTGGGAGGCCCAAGTACCCGCGACAGGCAAGGGCCCAAAACGTAGTGATGCGACATCAACATTGCCTATCTCAAAACCACCTGGTTTTGCAAGGGGGGTCTCTTGGGTTTTTGGCCCGGTGCACAGCGGCCATCTAGGGAAACCTACCAAACCCATACATTTCTGAAAACTAGACACCCGGGGGCTTCCAGAGAGGTATGGCTTGCGTGGATCCCCCAACGTTTCCTTACCCAGAATCCCCTGCAAACCTCAATTTTAGCTGAAAAAATCACCTTTTTCACACTTTTTTGTGTGGGAAAGTTGTGGCATCACCGGGCTCACTCAAATTTCACACCTCCCAGCGTTCCCCTGGGTCTCCCGGTAAAAATGGTGCCTCACTTGTGTGGGAGGCCTGTTGGAAAGGCGTTCGCCGGAGGGGGGATTCGATACACGTCCTGCCCACCCCTTTGACCCACCTCTCCCAAGTAGGCCGAACCAGGCGCGCACACCCTGAGCTTACACTACGAACAGAGTGACACCACACGTATTCTTTGTAGGACGATAGGTTATTTTATCGAAGGTTTCAAGGGATCTTTATGATCCAAGGCGTACGGAGTACATCAGCGGTACATGAGACTACAAATCGGTGGTAGGGGAATGGGGGTAGCGGGACAGTCTTTGAAGGTAGTGTCTCTGCAAAGTACCCTGCGGATAGCTCACAATCCTCGAGCTGGAGGGTGTTGTTTCTCTGGGCGATCTCTTGCCAATTCGTCCTCGAGGGGAGGGCCGCGAGTCACTCAGCAGGCACAGGTAGTCGGAGTTCGGGAGCCGCGATCTTGTCAACAGGGCTCAGGTGGTTCGAGAGTCGGGGGCCGCGAGTCACTCAGCAGGCCCAGGTGGTTCGGAGGTCGGGAGCCGCGATCTCGTCAGCAGGGCTCAGATGGTTCAATGGCTGGGGGCCGCGAGTCACTCAGCAGGCCCAGGTGGTTCGGTGGTCAGGAGCCGCGACAGCGTCAGCAGGCTTCGATGGTTCCAGGTCTTCTCTGCCATTCGTTCCTCCGGCACCCCTTGTTATACTCCCCCTGCCCTTTGAAGTCCGGAGTCCTCGCAGAGGGGGGCCTTGGGTGACTGAGGGGGTTCGGCGGGATTTCCTGCCGCTCGTTTCTTTGGTCTTTTCAGGTGGGTCTGGGAGGGACCCCAGACGCTCGGCAGGCGAGGCGCCTGCTCCCCAGGGGCCTGGTGGCCGATTGAGTCCTCCCGGGGGAAGGCGACCCGAGGTGTGACTGGGCTGGCGCCTCTGGGTCTGGCTCGGGGGTTCCCGCTCCCTCGGGCGGACATGCGTGGTAGGGTGTCGAGTCTGTCGGGGGCTCTGGCCGGCCCTCGGGTTTGTGTGGCTGGGGCGGCCGGAGTCGGAGATGTCGTGTCTTGAGGGTGGTTGCAGGTTGGCTGGATGATCGGGAGGGCATACGCCGTGAGGCCGGTCTCACACGCGTCCCCCCCAGCTGAAAGGCGTGGAGAACTACCCATCCACTGGGGGGTTCTCCTCGCCGAAGCGGAAGAACCGGGACAGGCCGTCGGCGTTGGCATGATCCGTCCCGGGGCGATGCTCGACAGTGAAGTCCATCCCCTGGAGGGAGATTGACCATCGTAATAGCTTAGGGTTCTCTGTAGGAAGGCCCGGACTTCTGTCTGAGTGGTGGGGGGCTCCCAGGACTTGATGGCGTCGATCTTTGGTTGGAGGGGGGCGACCTGCCCGCTGCCCACCTGATGCCCCAGGTAGACCACGGAGCCTTGCCTGAGCTGGCATTTGCTGGCCTTCACTGTTAGGCCGGCTTGGCGCAGGGCCAGCAGTACTTGCCGGAGGTGCTGGAGATGCTCGTGCCATTGAGAGCTGAATACGGCTATGTCGTCAAGGTACGCTGCGCTGAACTCCTCGAGTCCGGCCAGGACCTTGTTTACCAACCGTTGGAAGGTGGCCGGGGCATTTTTCATCCCGAACGGCATGACCCTGAAGCGGTAGTGTCCATCGGGTGTAGAGAAGGCGGAGCGTTCTTTTGCTCCCTCCGTGAGCGCAATCTGCCAGTAACCGCAGGTCAGGTCGAAGGTGCTGAGGAACCGAGCGGCCCCAAGGCGGTCGACGAGTTCGTCGGCGTGGGGGATAGGATGAGCGTCCGCTCGGGTGACTGCATTGAGCCCCCGGTAGTCCACACAGAATCTTAGTTCGGGGGTGACCCCAGGGGCGGCCGCTTTCGGGACCAGGACTACCGGGCTGGCCCAGGGGCTGTCGGAGGGTTCGATCACTCCAAGGGTTAACATCTTCTGTACTTCGGTCTTGATGCAGGTGTGGACCCGGTCAGGCACCCGGTAGGCTCGGTGTCTCACAGGTGGGCTGTCGCCGGTGTCCACGTCGTGGACACACCAGTCGGTGACCCTTGGGATGAGGGAGAAGAGGTCTGCGAATTGTCTGAGCAGCTGGCGACAGTCGTCGGACTGTAGGGGAGTGAGGGTGGTCGACAGTTTCACTCCCTCCACGGAACCATCCAGTTCTATAGCGCACAGGGGGTCGGGTTCAGTGTCTTCCTCCGCCCCATCATCGGTGGCCAGTAGCAAACTTAACTCCGTTCTCACAAAGTGGGGCTTGAGACGGTTCACGTGGAGAACCCGGAGGGGGTTCCGTGGGGACTGTACATCGATCAGGTACGTGACCTGACTCTTCCGCTCGATCACCTTGAAGGGGCCAGTCCATTTGTCCTGTAGGGCGCAGGGTTTCACCGGGGCCATGACCCAAACCTGCTGGCCCGGCTGGAACTCGACCAGAGTTGCGTTCTGGTCATACCAGCGCTTCATTTCTTCTTGGCTGGCCTCGAGGTTAGCCTCTGCTAGTTCTCTGAACTTCCGGGTCTGGTTGCGGAGCGCCAGGATGTAGCGGAACACATCAGGAGGGGTCCCCCGGGGGCTTGTCTCCCAGCCCTCTTTGACCAGGCTCAGGGGCCCCCGGACGGGGTGTCCGTATAGTAGTTCGAATGGGCTGAACCCCAGGGATTTTTGGGGAACTTCCCGGTACGCGAACAGGAGGCAAGGGAGGAGGACGTCCCATCTTCGGCGCAGGGGCTCTTCGAGGCCCAGGATCATCCCCTTCAGGGTTCGGTTGAAGCGTTCCACCAGGCCGTTGCCCTGAGGGTGGTAGGGGGTCGTGAACTTATATGTTTCTCCGCACTGCTGCCACAGGGACTTCATGTAGCGGGATATGAAGTTAGTGCCGCGGTCGCTCACAACCTCGCGAGGGAACCCGACACGGGAGAAGATCCCCATGAGAGCCCGGCCCACCACGGGAGCCGTCACGGTGCGGAGGGGAATGGCCTCGGGGTAGCGGGTGGCATGGTCCACCAGGACGAGGATGAATCTGTGGCCCTGGGTGGTCTTCGGATCCAGGGGTCCCACGATGTCGATGCCGACCCGCTCAAACGGGGTACTCACAACGGGAAAGGGTTGTAATGGAGCCTTGCGCTTTCCGCCACTTTTCCCACTGCCCTGGCACGTGAGGCAGGATTTACAGTGGACTTCTACATTTGCTCGCATCTTGGGCCAATAGAAGTGGGTAACTAATCGCTGATATGTTTTGTCTTGGCCTAAGTGTCCTGCCAAGGGTACATCGTGGGCCAGGCCCAAGAGGAGGCTTCGGAAGCGCAGGGGTACCACCAGTACTCGGGCTGCGCCTAGCTCGGCTGACTTTTGTTCACTGTATAGGAGGCCATTGTCCCAGTAGACCCAGTGGGTTCCGGTCCGGTCACCGGCGGTCTGTGCTTCTGCTTGTTGCCGGAGTCCCACGAGGGAAGGGCAGGTGGCCTGTTCCTGGCAGAACTCTTCACGGGAGGGACCTCCCTCACAGCGCCACTGGGCCATCTCGGGCAGTTCTCCGAGCTCAGTCAGTGCCTCAGGGGCGGAAGGTTCCGGCTCTTCTCCCGGGTTAGTGTCTTTTTCTCCTTCCGAAGGAGGGTTGTCCATTTCTGGTAGGGTGTCCCGGTTCTCGGGGACAGCGTTTGGTGGGAGGGCCTCACCGCCCTCGGAGAGGGGCAATCGCGAGGTCATGGAGCGCGTGGTGGCGCAGACCCATTTGGGTAGGCCCATCATCTCGAGATGAGCTCTTCGTTCCACTTGCCTCCACGGGGAACTCTCGAGGTCCTTGCCCAGGAGGCAGTCTACGGGCTGTGATGTTCGGACGGCTACCTTCAATTCTCCGGAGACTCCTCCCCACTCGAAAGGCACCAGAGCCATCTGGCAGAGGCTCTCGGAATTGTCGGAGGAGATGACCGGACAGAGGGCACCGGGTAGGATCTGGTCTTCAGAGATTAGGTTGCGGTGGACCGCAGTGACACTTGATCCGGTATCGCGGAGGCCCTCGACTCAGTGGCCGTTGATGGTCACCTGCTGTCTGTATTTCTTCGTGTTGGCGGGCAAGGGTGTCCCGGGGACCATTTCTCGATCACCAAGGGAGACCAGGGCCATGGAAGCTGGTTCCCACTCTTCGGAGTCCTCTATCTCTTCCCCTAGGGCCACGGAGGCCATCTGCCGGGCCGGGGGGTTGGTCGTTGCGGTTCGTTGATACTGGGGACACTGGGGGTCATTGGCGTAGTGTCCGGTCTGTTGGCAGCGGAAGCAGGTGATCCTGGTTCGTGGCCCTTGCCGCCCCGGGGCTCCGGTGCTGGCTGGGGACGGGGCTGGACCTGCCGCTGGTGGGCTGCTGGGCGGGCTGTGCGGGGGCCCCCCTGGGAAGTCTCTCGGTCGGCCGTGGTTTCCTCCGCCCCTCTGGCGGGGTGGTCCTTGACTGTGGCGACCGTAGTCTCCCACGGGGCCTCGGGCGGCCCGGGTGTTCACCCAACGGTCAGCCTCGGCGGCCAGCTTTCGAGGGTCGGTGAGTTTACTGTCCAGGAGATGTTGGCGCAGTTCTACAAAGCAGTTGGCCGCTAAATGTTCCCAGGCGATCAGATCAAACAGCTCTTTGAAGGTGGAGACCTTGCTGCACTTGATCCACCCGTCCAAGGCCCGGCTGTAAAAGTTCACGTATTCTACCCAGGTGGTGCCCGGTATCTTTTTGCAATCTCGGAACCGTTGCCGGTACATCTCGGGGGTGAGTCCATACCGGCCCACGAGGGCTTCCTTCATGTGGCTGTAGGAGTTCATGACCGTGGAGGGCAGATCCAGCAGGGTATCTCTTCCTTCGCTTAAGAACCGGCCCCATAGCCCAGCCCCCCAATCCTTCTGCGGGACTCGGTGAGAGGTCATGGCGACTTCCTAGGCCTTAAACCACTGCTGGATATTGTCGCTTTTGTAATACTCCTTTACCACATCCTTGGGGATGTGGACTTTGGCTTCCACGGTGGGAGCGGATGGTAGATTCCCGGAAGGTCGTGACTCTTCGCTTTTAGCCCTCAACTCGATCTCTTTCAGGCTGCATTCGTGTTACAGCTGGAGTTTATTTTCGTCGTGCTCTCTTTTGCGTCTCTTTTCTTCGAGTTCCCCTTGTAGCCGTAACTGCTCGACGGCTAACTTTTTCTCGGCCAGTTTTAGTTCTCCCTCGATTTTCAGCTTGGCCAGTTCCAGTTCGTGGTTGCGGCCTCTCTCTCGGTCTGCTAGTTCCTCGGGGGACAGGTTCCCCTCTGGCCCGCTGTTTCTCACCGGGTTGCTTTGTGGTTTATGGGCGGAGTCTCCTTCCGTTTCGGTCGGGGGCGCCCCCGTCTCGACCCAGGTCTTCAATACTTTTTGGAAGTCTTCCTTTGTGCTTAATCCGGTGGTAGCGATTCCAAGGTCTTTGCAAAATTGTTTTAATTCTCTATGCGTATAATAGTCCAATTGATCCTCTCGGAACATCGAGCTCATTTCGGTACCTGCGGCACCCAGGGAGGTTTCTCCTTCCATCTCTGTTTGGTAGTGCGTCCGTCGTTCACTGCACGCTCTCTTTCGGTGTCGGCTCGGATCCCGTCGTCTGCCACCAAATGTTGGAAAGGCGTTCGCCGGAGGGGGGGTTCGATACACGTCCTGCCCACCCCTTTGACCCACCTCTCCCAAGTAGGCCGAACCAGGCGCGCACACCCTGAGCTTACACTACGAACAGAGTGACACCACACGTATTCTTTGTAGGACGATAGGTTATTTTATCGAAGGTTTCAAGGGATCTTTATGATCTTTATGATCCAAGGCGTACAGAGTACATCAGCGGTACATGAGACTACAAATCGGTGGTAGGGGAATGGGGGTAGCGGGACAGTCTTTGAAGGTAGTGTCTCTGCAAAGTACCCTGCGGATAGCTCACAATCCTCGAGCTGGAGGGTGTTGTTTCTCTGGGCGATCTCTTGCCAATTCGTCCTCGAGGGGAGGTCCGCGAGTCACTCAGCAGGCACAGGTAGTCGGAGTTCGGGAGCCGCGATCTTGTCAACAGGGCTCAGGTGGTTCGAGAGTCGGGGGCCGCGAGTCACTCAGCAGGCCCAGGTGGTTCGGAGGTCGGGAGCCGCGATCTCGTCAGCAGGGCTCAGATGGTTCAATGGCTGGGGGCCGCGAGTCACTCAGCAGGCCCAGGTGGTTCGGTGGTCAGGAGCCGCGACAGCGTCAGCAGGCTTCGATGGTTCCAGGTCTTCTCTGCCATTCGTTCCTCCGGCACCCCTTGTTATACTCCCCCTGCCCTTTGAAGTCCGGAGTCCTCGCAGAGGGGGGCCTTGGGTGACTGAGGGGGTTTGGCGGGATTTCCTGCCGCTCGTTTCTTTGGTCTTTTCAGGTGGGTCTGGGAGGGACCCCAGACGCTCGGCAGGCGAGGCGCCTGCTCCCCAGGGGCCTGGTGGCCGATTGAGTCCTCCCGGGGGAAGGCGACCCGAGGTGTGACTGGGCTGGCGCCTCTGGGTCTGGCTCGGGGGTTCCCGCTCCCTCGGGCCCTTGCCTGTCGCGGGTACTTTGGCCTCCCACACAAGTGAGGCACCATTTTTACCGGGAGACCCAGGGGAACGCTGGGAGGTGTGAAATTTGAGTGAGCCCGGTGATGCCACAACTTTCCCACAAAAAAAAGTGTGAAAAAAGTGATTTTTTCTGCTAAAATTGAGGTTTGCAGGGGATTCTGGGTAAGGAAACGTTGGGGGATCCACGCAAGCCATACCTCCCTGGAAGCCCCCGGGTGTCTAGTTTTCAGAAATGTATGGGTTTGGTAGGTTTCCCCAGATGGCCGCCGTGCACCGGGCCAAAAACCCAAGAGACCCCCCTTGCAAAACCAGGTGGTTTTGAGATAGGCAATGTTGATGTCGCATCACTACGTTTTGGGCCCTTGCCTGTCGCGGGTACTTGGGCCTCCCACACAAGTGAGGCACCATTTTTACCGGGAGACCCAGGGGAACGCTGGGAGGTGTGAAATTTGAGTGAGCCCGGTGATGCCACAAGTTTCCCACACAAAAAAGTGTGAAAAAAGTGATTTTTTTCAGCTAAAATTGAGGTTTGCAGGGGATTCTGGGTAAGGAAACGTTGGGGGATCCACGCAAGCCATACCTCCCTGGAAGCCCCCGGGTGTCTAGCTTTCAGAAATGTATGGGTTTGGTAGGTTTCCCTAGATGGCCGCCGTGCACCGGGCCAAAATCCCAAGAGACCCCCCTTGCAAAACCAGGTGGTTTTGAGATAGGCAATGTTGATGTCGCATCACTACGTTTTGGGCCCTTGCCTGTCGCGGGTACTTGGGCCTCCCACACAAGTGAGGCACCATTTTTACCAGGAGACCCAGGGGAACGCTGGGAGGTGTGAAATTTGAGAGAGCCCCTTGATGCCGCAACTTTCCCACACAAAAAAGTGTGAAAAAAGTGATTTTTTCAGCTAAAATTGAGGTTTGCGGGGGATTCTGGGTAAGGAAACGTTGGGGGATCCACGCAAGCCATACCTCCCTGGAAGCCCCCGGGTGTCTAGTTTTCAGAAATGTATGGGTTTGGTAGGTTTCTCTAGATGGCCGCCGTGCCCCGGGCCAAAAACCCAAGAGACACCCTTGCAAAACCAGGTGGTTTTGAGATAGGCAATGTTGATGTCGCATCACTACGTTTTGGGCCCTTGCCTGTCGCGGGTACTTGGGCCTTCCACACAAGTGAGGCACCATTTTTACCCGGAGACCCAGGTGAACGCTGGGAGGTGGGAAATTTGAGTGAGCCCAGTGATGCCACAACTTTCCCACACAAAAAAGTGTGAAAAAAGTGCTTTTTTCAGGTAAATTTGAGGTTTGCGGGGGATTCTGGGTAAGGAAACGTTGGGGGATCCACGCAAGCCATATCTCCCTGGAAGCCCCCGGGTGTCTAGTTTTCAGAAATGTATGGGTTTGGTAGGTTTCCCTAGATGGCCGCCGTGCACCGGGCCAAAAACCCAAGAGACCCCCCTTGCAAAACCAGGTGGTTTTGAAATAGGCAATTTTGATGTCACCTCACTATGTTTTGCGCCATTTCCTGTCGCGGGCACTAGGCCGACCCACACAAGTGAGGTACTGTTTTTCTCGTAAGACTTTGGGGAACGCGGGGTGGGTGGAAATTTGTGGATCCATGCAGATTCCGGAACTTTCCACGACAGAAATGTGGGGAAAATGTGTTTTGTTTGACAATTTTTTAGGTTTGCAAGGGATTCTGGGTAACAGACCCTGGTGGGAGGCAGTCAAGTCACCCCATCCTGGATACCCCTGGGTGTCTAGTTTTCAAAAATGTATAGGTTTGCTAGGTTTCCCAAGGTGCCCGCAGAGCTAGGGTTCAAAAACTACAGCTAGTCATTTTTCCAAAAAAGGGTCATTTTTCACTGCGAAATTGAGGTGTGACCAGGTTGCGTTTTGCGCCGTTTCCTGTCGCGGGCACTAGGCCGACCCACACAAGTGAGGTACCGTTTTTCTCGTAAGACTTTGGGGAACGCGGGGTGGGTGGAAATTTGTGGATCCACGCAGATTCCGGAACTTTCCACGACTGAAATGTGGGGAAAATTTGTTTTTTTTGACAATTTTTTAGGTTTGCAAGGGATTCTGGGTAACAGACCCTGGTGGGAGGCAGTCAAGTCACCCCATCCTGGATTCCCCTGGGTGTCTAGTTTTCAAAAATGTATAGGTTTGCTAGGTTTCCCAAGGTGCCCGCAGAGCTAGGGTTCAAAAACTACAGCTAGTCATTTTTCCAAAAAAGGGTCATTTTTCACTGCGAAATTGAGGTGTGACAAGGTTGCGTTTTGCGCCGTTTCCTGTCGCGGGCACTAGGCCGATCCACACAAGTGAGGTACCGTTTTTCTCGTAAGACTTTGGGGAACGCGGGGTGGGTGGAAATTTGTGGATCCACGCAGATTCCGGAACTTTCCACTACAGAAATGTGGGGAAAATGTGTTTTTTTTGACAATTTTTTAGGTTTGCAAGGGATTCTGGGTAACAGACCCTGGTGGGAGGCAGTCAAGTCACCCCATCCTGGATTCCCCTGGGTGTCTAGTTTTCAAAAATGTATAGGTTTGCTAGGTTTCCCAAGGTGCCCGCAGAGCTAGGGTTCAAAAACTACAGCTAGTCATTTTTCCAAAAAAGGGTCATTTTTCACTGCG
This sequence comes from Triturus cristatus, assembly GCF_964204655.1. Lineage (NCBI taxonomy): Eukaryota > Metazoa > Chordata > Amphibia > Caudata > Salamandridae > Triturus > Triturus cristatus. Next base: position 845,355,241 of record NC_140586.1, on the reverse strand, counting down.
AAATTGAGGTGTGACCAGGGTGCGTTTTGCGCCGTTTCCTGTCGCGGGCACTAGGCCGACCCACACAAGTGAGGTACCGTTTTTCTCGTAAGACTTTGGGGAACGCGGGGTGGGTAGAAATTTGTGGATCCACGCAGATTCCGGAACTTTCCACGACAGAAATGTGGGGAAAATGTGTTTTTTTGGACAATTGTTTAGGTTTGCAAGGGATTCTGGGTAACAGACCCTGGTGGGAGGCAGTCAAGTCACCCCATCCTGGATTCCCCTGGGTGTCTAGTTTTCAAAAATGTATAGGTTTGCTAGGTTTCCCAAGGTGACCGCAGAGCTAGGGTTCAAAAACTACAGCTAGTCATTTTTCCAAAAAAGGGTCATTTTTCACTGCGAAATTGAGGTGTGACCAGGTTGCGTTTTGCGCCGTTTCCTGTCGCGGGCACTAGGCCGACCCACACAAGTGAGGTACCGTTTTTCTCGTAAGACTTTGGGGAACGCGGGGTGGGTGGAAATTTGTGGATCCACGCAGATTCCAGAACTTTCCACGACAGAAATGTGGGGAAAATGTGTTTTTTTTGACAATTTTTTAGGTTTGCAAGGGATTCTGGGTAACAGAACCTGGTGGGAGGCAGTCAAGTCACCCCATCCTGGATTCCCCTGGGTGTCTAGTTTTCAAAAATGTATAGGTTTGCTAGGTTTCCCAAGGTGCCCGCAGAGCTAGGGTTCAAAAACTACAGCTAGTCATTTTTCCAAAAAAGGGTCATTTTTCACTGCGAAATTGAGGTGTGACCAGGTTGCGTTTTGCGCCGTTTCCTGTCGCGGGCACTAGGCCGTCCCACACAAGTGAGGTACCATTTTTCTCGTAAGACGTTGGGGAACGTGGGGTGGGTGGAAATTTGTGGATCCACGCAGATTCCGGAACTTTCCACGACAGAAATGTGGGGAAAATGTGTTTTTTTTGACAATTTTTTAGGTGTGCAAGGGATTCTGGGTAACAGACCCTGGTGGGAGGCAGTCAAGTCACCCCATCCTGGATTCCCCTGGGTGACTAGTTTTCAAAAATTTATAGGTTTGCTAGGTTTCCCAAGGTGCCCGCAGAGCTAGGGTTCAAAAACTACAGCTAGTCATTTTTCCAAAAAAGGGTCATTTTTCACTGCGAAATTGAGGTGTGACCAGGTTGCGTTTTGCGCCGTTTCCTGTTGCGGGCACTAGGCCGACCCACACAAGTGAGGTACCGTTTTTCTCGTAAGACTTTGGGGAACGCGGGGTGGGTGGAAATTTGTGGATTCACGCAGATTCCGGAACTTTCCACGACAGAAATGTGGGGAAAATGTGTTTTTTTTGACAATTTTTTAGGTTTGCAAGGGATTCTGGGTAACAGACCCTGGTGGGAGGCAGTCAAGTCACCCCATCCTGGATTCCCCTGGGTGTCTAGTTTTAAAAAATGTATAGGTTTGCTAGGTTTCCCAAGGTGCCCGCAGAGCTAGGGTTCAAAAACTACAGCTAGTCATTTTTCCAAAAAAGGGTCATTTTTCACTGCGAAATTGAGGTGTGACCAGGTTGCGTTTTGCGCCGTTTCCTGTCGCGGGCACTAGGCCGTCCCACACAAGTGAGGTACCATTTTTCTCGTAAGACGTTGGGGAACGTGGGGTGGGTGGAAATTTGTGGATCCACGCAGATTCCGGAACTTTCCACGACAGAAATGTGGGGAAAATGTGTTTTTTTTGACAATTTTTTAGGTGTGCAAGGGATTCTGGGTAACAGACCCTGGTGGGAGGCAGTCAAGTCACCCCATCCTGGATTCCCCTGGGTGACTAGTTTTCAAAAATTTATAGGTTTGCTAGGTTTCCCAAGGTGCCCGCAGAGCTAGGGTTCAAAAACTACAGCTAGTCATTTTTCCAAAAAAGGGTAATTTTTCACTGCGAAATTGAGGTGTGACCAGGTTGCGTTTTGCGCCGTTTCCTGTTGCGGGCACTAGGCCGACCCACACAAGTGAGGTACTGTTTTTCTCGTAAGACTTTGGGGAACGCGGGGTGGGTGGAAATTTGTGGATTCACGCAGATTCCGGAACTTTCCACGACAGAAATGTGGGGAAAATGTGTTTTTTTTGACAATTTTTTAGGTTTGCAAGGGATTCTGGGTAACAGACCCTGGTGGGAGGCAGTCAAGTCACCCCATCCTGGATTCCCCTGGGTGTCTAGTTTTCAAAAATGTATAGGCTTGCTAGGTTTTCCAAGATTGCCGCCGTACACCGGGCCAAAAACCCAAGAGACCCCCCTTGCAAAACCAGGTGGTTTTGAAATAGGCAATTTTGATGTCACCTCACTATGTTTTGCGCCGTTTCCTGTCGCGGGCACTAGGCCGACCCACACAAGTGAGGTACCGTTTTTCTCGTAAGACTTTGGGGAACGCGGGGTGGGTGGAAATTTGTGGATCCACGCAGATTCCGGAACTTTCCACGACAGAAATGTGGGGAAAATTTGTTTTTTTTGACAATTGTTTAGGTTTGCAAGGGATTCTGGGTAACAGACCCTGGTGGGAGGCAGTCAAGTCACCCCATCCTGGATTCCCCTGGGTGTCTTGTTTTCAAAAATGTATAGGTTTGCTAGGTTTCCCAAGGTGCCCGCAGAGCTAGGGTTCAAAAACTACAGCTAGTCATTTTTCCAAAAAAGGGTCATTTTTCACTGCGAAATTGAGGTGTGACCAGGTTGCGTTTTGCGCCGTTTCCTGTCGCGGGCACTAGGCTGACCCACACAAGTGAGGTACTGTTTTTCTCGTAAGACTTTGGGGAACGCGGGGTGGGTGGAAATTTGTGGATCCACGCAGATTCCGGAACTTTCCACGACTGAAATGTGGGGAAAATTTGGTTTTTTTGACAATTTTTTAGGTTTGCAAGGGATTCTGGGTAACAGACCCTGGTGGGAGGCAGTCAAGTCACCCCATCCTGGATTCCCCTGGGTGTCTAGTTTTCAAAAATGTATAGGTTTGCTAGGTTTCCCAAGGTGCCCGCAGAGCTAGGGTTCAAAAACTACAGCTAGTCATTTTTCCAAAAAAGGGTCATTTTTCACTGCGAAATTGAGGTGTGACCAGGTTGCGTTTTGCGCCGTTTCCTGTCGCGGGCACTAGGCCGATCCACACAAGTGAGGTACCGTTTTTCTCGTAAGACTTTGGGGAACGCGGGGTGGGTGGAAATTTGTGGATCCACGCAGATTCCGGAACTTTCCACGACAGAAATGTGGGGAAAATGTGTTTTTTTTGACAATGTTTTAGGTTTGCAAGGGATTCTGGGTAACAGACCCTGGTGGGAGGCAGTCAAGTCACCCCATCCTGGATTCCCCTGGGTGTCTAGTTTTCAAAAATGTATAGGTTTGCTAGGTTTCCCAAGGTGCCCGCAGAGCTAGGGTTCAAAAACTACAGCTAGTCATTTTTCCAAAAAAGGGTCATTTTTCACTGCGAAATTGAGGTGTGACCAGGGTGCGTTTTGCGCCGTTTCCTGTCGCGGGCACTAGGCCGACCCACACAAGTGAGGTACCGTTTTTCTCGTAAGACTTTGGGGAACGCGGGGTGGGTAGAAATTTGTGGATCCACGCAGATTCCGGAACTTTCCACGACAGAAATGTGGGGAAAATGTGTTTTTTTTGACAATGTTTTAGGTTTGCAAGGGATTCTGGGTAACAGACCCTGGTGGGAGGCTGTCAAGTCACCCCATCCTGGATTCCCGTGGGTGTCTAGTTTTCAAAAATGTATAGGTTTGCTAGGTTTCCCAAGGTGCCCGCAGAGCTAGGGTTCAAAAACTACAGCTAGTCATTTTTCCAAAAAAGGGTCATTTTTCACTGCGAAATTGAGGTGTGACCAGGTTGCGTTTTGCGCCATTTCCTGTCGCGGGCACTAGGCCGACCCACACAAGTGAGGTACCGTTTTTCTTGTAAGACTTTGGGGAACGCGGGGTGGGTGGAAATTTGTGGATCCACGCAGATTCCGGAACTTTCCACGCCAGAAATGTGGGGAAAATGTGTTTTTTTGGACAATTTTTTAGGTTTGCAAGGGATTCTGGGTAACAGACCCTGGTGGGAGGCAGTCAAGTCACCCCATCCTGGATTCCCCTGGGTGTCTAGTTTTCAAAAATGTATAGGTTTGCTAGGTTTCCCAAGGTGCCCGCAGAGCTAGGGTTCAAAAACTACAGCTAGTCATTTTTCCAAAAAAGGGTCATTTTTCACTGCGAAATTGAGGTGTGACCAGGTTGAGTTTTGCGCCGTTTCCTGTCGCGGGCACTAGGCCGACCCACACAAGTGAGGTACCGTTTTTCTTGTAAAACTTTGGGGAACGCGGGGTGGGTGGAAATTTGTGGATCCACGCAGATTCCGGAACTTTCCACGACAGAAATGTGGGGAAAATGTGTTTTTTTTGACAATTTTTTAGGTTTGCAAGGGATTCTGGGTAACAGACCCTGGTGGGAGGCAGTCAAGTCACCCCATCCTGGATTCCCCTGGGTGTCTAGTTTTCAAAAATGTATAGGTTTGCTAGGTTTCCCAAGGTGCCCGCAGAGCTAGGGTTCAAAAACTAGAGCTAGGCACTTTGGAACAAAAGGGTAATTTTGCATTGTGAAAATGTGGTGTGACCACGTTGCGTTTTGCGCCGTTTCCTGTCGTGGGCACTATGCCTACCCACACAAGTGAAGTACCATTTTTATCGGGAGACTTAGGGTAATTCAGATTTGTAAAGGAACTGTTATTATCTATTGACTTTCCATGCATTTCTGCTTTCCAAATGAAAGATATTGTGTAAAAAAGAAGTCATTCTAAAAAATGACTGATAATTCTCATGCTAGTATGAGTATTCCCAATTTCAGAAATGTGCAAATATCTACTGTTTCTAAACTCTATATTTTGTTCCCATTTCAGAAATACATAGGTGTCTTTCATACCGATTTTTCCATGTACACTTTTTTACAGAATAATTACTATATACCCGGTACATAATAAAAAACCTTTGCAAGTTACTACTCAGTTTTTGGCTCTGGGTTCGTCGGGTTCTTGGTGAACCTACAAGTCCTATATATCCCCACAACCAGTAATGTCCAGCGGATGCAACGGTATATTGCTTTCAAAGAGCTGTCATAATTAGAAGAAGTTACAGGTGAAAACGTTGACACAAAATTTTGTTTTTTTAACTAAATTTCAATTTATCCTACATTTAACTGTTTGTTTCTATAAAAAAACCTTGATGGATCTACACAAATGACCCCTTGCTGAATTCAGAATGTTGTCTTCTTTTCGAAAATGTATAGCTTTCCAGGATCCACTATTGCTTTTGTACCCATTTCTGCCACTAACTGGAAGGAGGTCAAAAGCACAAAAAATAGCAAAAATAGGCTATGTCGCAGATAAATGCCAAAACTGTGTAAAAAATGTTGGGTTTCTGACAAAAGTCAAGTATCCCCGAAAATCTGGGAAAATGGTGATTTCAACCCCACAAACCCTTTTTTGATAACATTTGCAGGGAAAAACCCAGATGCTTTCATTTGCAGCCCGTTTTTCCAATTTTTAAAAAAAAAACCAAAATGTTGCTGTATTTTGGCTCTTTTCTGTGACCCCTCCAGGGGAATCCACAAACCCTGAGTACCTTTAGAATCCCCATGATGTTGGAAGAAAAGGACGCAAATTTGGCATGGCTACCTAATGCGGTCAAAAAGTTACAGGGGCCTAAGCGCGCACTCTCCCAAATAGCCAAAAAAAGGCCTGGCACAGGAGGGGGAAAAGGCCTGGCAGCGAAGGGGTTAAGATAAGTTTAACAGTGAGAAACATGGATGGCAAATTCAAATCCAGCAAAGTACAATCAGAATTCCATTTTTCAAAGGTAATTTGAGCAAACAGTTATATTTTAAGGGCCAGAGTCGTTTACTTTGTAATCTGAAAACGAAGTTTGAAATTACTTAATCTCCATAACCCCAAACACTCTAATAAAAATGAAACTGACTTTTTAATGTAATCTGATACTCATGAAAAGCATCCTTGTGTCCTTGTGTCAATCTAGTACCATGCAAAACTACAAAAAAAAACAAAAAACAAATAGAAGTCATAAGTATAAAGCAGCATTCTGTTAAACATTCCCACGTGGTACCACTGAGCGGTAGGAATATTGAGGATCTCTGCAAATTCCATATCTTTCCCTCACACATATAAGTGAAAAATGTGTAATTTACCCCTGCTTGCCATGTGGATGCTGTATGCCCCAGTGGTCCCAAAAGAATCTATGGGCTTTAGGAGTGTACGTGTGTCCTGACGTCTTAATGAGCCTCCCGTCCCACACACCTTTAGGTCGCCTGTTCCTACTGCACCTTTGCTGTCCCTGCAATATATATTGTTTGCCATGCTGTGGTTGTAGCCTGTCCATCGCTTACTGTTGGACCAGATGTAAAAACAAGCAAGTGATGGATGGAATGCTTGAACCAATCTTAGCCACTGGAAATCATTCGCGTTGCATTCCAATACATTGTTCGTTTGCCCACCATACTTAAATGCCACCCCAGCTTGGACCCAGCCAAAGCAGTCTTGACCCTGTTCCGAACAGTCAAGCCTAAACCTCCAGACCAAGGGGCATACCATCAACGAGGCGATAATAAATTATCGCCGCTTTTACGTCCGTTTTCGGACGAAAAGCGGAGATAATTTTATCGCCTAATCAGCAAGGTCACGCTATCGCGTGAAACCTTGCATTAGCGCCTGAATTCTGAATGCCCAGCTTTGCATTTCTAATGAGATGCAAAGTGGGCGTTCCTGCCCTGACATGATAGGAGAAATGAGCGACATTTCTCCTATCATCAAGCCCCACGCTATGAAGCATAGCGGCAAGAAAAGTAGCAATAACCCCTGTTATCGCTACTTTCCTTACGCCTGCTTCAGGACTGACTTAGCCATGATATCCTATGGAAGGTGGATATCATGGCTAAGTATGCCTTGCCCTATCATCAAGCTAACGCCAAACTTTGTGAGATTATTGCTGGATAATCTCACGCTTGGCAGTTAGCGCTAGGATTTTTATCGCTTTTGCAATAAGTGTTGCCAATAGCACGCTATCTCAGCGATAAAAATACACGTTAGCCGGCGATAATTATCCTAGCTCTAAGTGCGCTTAGTGATAATTATCACCGGTCCTTGATGATATGCCCCCAAGTCCTCCCTGGCTAGCATGAATCTACTAGCAGATTGAGCCCAGAACCCAAGTCTGGGAATTCCTGGTGCACTTAGGGCGGCAGATGCAAAACAACCATGTGATGGATGAAATGCTTTAATTAATACCAGCCACTGGCAAGTGCTTGTGGCCACATCCCAATCCAAAGTTTTTTTCCCACCGTGGTACCTCAGTTTGGACTCAGCCATATGCAAATTAGTCTTAACCCTGCTCCCCAGGGGAACAGTTGAGCCCCAACTGCCAGGCCGGGTCCTTCCTGGACCAGAAGCAAGCATTCTGGGACTGGTATCGGGGTATCACCCTTCATCAGCCAAGCTAACTTAAATTCAGTTGCACAGTGTGTACAGGACCTGGGTCTGCCCATACCCTTCCCACTTAATGCAACACTATGCCACTGCACTTTACCCTACTCCTCTCTACAACACTCTACACCACTTCACTGTACAACATTCTGCTCCACTCTATGTCCTTCCACTCTATGGCATCCCACTCCAAAACACTCCAGTGTAAGACTTTCTATGACACGGCGCTCCGCTCCACGCCACACCCCACCACTCCCTTCTACCCCACTCCATTCTATCCCACTCCATTCCAATAGACCTCCAAACCAATTTACCCCACTCCACTCCACTGCTATTTACTCCACTCCACTCCAATCTTCCATTCCATTCTACCATACTGTAATCCACCTAATCTACTCCACTCCCATGTACCCCACTTCACCTTAATTTACCCCCTCTCAACTCCAGTCCAATCTACTCCACTCTACTCCACTTTAGCTCACTCAATTCTACCCCATCTACTACACTGCACTCTACCCCAAACTACCCCACTTCACTCCTATCAATCCCACTAAAATTCTACCGCACTCCACTCCAATCTAACCCACTCCACCCTAATCTACCCCACTCCAGTATAGCCCAATCTACTCCACTACAATCTACTTCGCTCCACTATCCCTCACTCTACCCACCCTATTCCACTCAAGTATTCCCCACTTCACAGTACCCCATTCCAATCTAGCCCAGTATACCCACCTCTGCTGTACGCCAATCTACCCCATTCCTTTCCAATCTACCCAGCTCCAATCCATCCAGTCTACCACACCCCAATCTGCCCCACTTCACCCCATCCCACTCTAATATACCCCAAATCACTGCACTTCACTCTTCCCCACTTTACCCCATTCCAGTCTACCTCCATTCACTCTACCCCAATCTATCCTGATCTACCGCACTCCTGTCTACTGTAATCCACCCAAATTAACTCCTTTGATACCTGCAACAGCTGGGAGTTTTTTCAAATGCAGATACCATTACTCATTTAGCTGAGCTGTTGTCTCTATTTATCAATGTTTCCACTGTATGACAGTTCATTCGCACTGCATGTTCATACATTTCTTTATTGTGCAGCTCACAATTTTGAGGATGTATTTCTTGCAGTTGCCCTGTTGGGGTCTTCGTATTTAGCAAGCCTTGCTCAGTTTCTAGGTTTTGTTTATGTAATAGCCTTCACACAGAGAGGTAGCCTTTTTTTGTCCTTGTTTGCGTGACCTTAGTTCTTTTTGCTGGTCGAGTTGAGGTCTTCGTATTTGTTGTTTCGTAGGGATCATTCTTTTACCCACTGTCTCCTAGCACTGTTTTTGGCAACAGTTGCTGAACTCTGCCCCTTGGCATCGTCACTTGATGCTTGTTGTCTATTATATCTTGGGTTTGTGTGTGTGCCTTCACACTCTTCAGCTTCACCTTGTGTTATTCCCCAAAAGCGTAAAATGAAAGCAGTAGGGCTTGAGAAGAGTTCATCCTTCAGGATTGCTTACAAACCCACCATAGTGTCCCTAAAACCTTTCTAGGTCAGAATATACTGCAACAGCGGATCAGGTGCTATATTGCAGGGGGCACCAAAAGCATGTTGAAGGCTGTGTGTGAGCTGTTGATACTGCCATTGTTGCAATTGAGGTAGCCTGTGATCACGTTTGAAATCTGCAAAGGGGACCAATACACCGTCATCAACTAGGTCCTCCACTGCGACAAGTCATCCTTTCCAGAGGTGACGGGACAGAGGTGTCCTTAGGCTTCGGGATTTTGTCACAATGAATGGACACAGTAGAGGTGGTCAAAAAACAGAGGCTGCAGGCAGCGTTGAGAAGTCCACAGCGGGGAAACCCAAGGTGGGCTTCAAGTAAGGACAGGCAGAGAACTCCATTCCGCCTGCAGAGTTTGCAGAGTTTTGCCTACTCCGCGCTCTGCTGAGAACGCAGAGTTTAGGCAAAACCCTATGGGGCATATTATCAAGACAGGCGATAAAATTGTCGCTAAAACGGCGATAATGGGCTTGATAATATGCTCTATGGAATTCCAATTGAAGCTCAGGTTAGATGTCCTTCACATCTAACATGAGCTTCAATTGGAATTCCATAGAGCATATTATCAAGCCCATTATCGCCGTTTTAGCGGCAGTTAAAGCGGCGATAATTTAATCGCCTGTCTTGATAATATGCCCCCAAATCTGTAGCAGAGCGGAGTTAGCCTGACAAAAAAAGGCTACCCGCCTACACACCCCCCTAATAAAAAATATTTAAAAAGGCACTTACCTCTACTGTGGCATCTCCGGGATGCCCTCTTTCTCCTCGTCGTGGTTTCTCTCGCGCAAACCCCTACGTCGGACGTACGTCTTGGTAGGACTGTGCATGATTATGATGTTAGTTTCTGACAGGCTTTTCATGTTGGGATTTCTAACATGAAAAACATGTCGGAAAGTGACTTTGGGGGTCCATAGCAGGGTCCCCATGCCTCTGCAGCCTCCGGTTGGGGGTCTGGAAAATCGATGCACCGTGTTGCAGGCACCGTGGGGTGCCTGCCACATGGTGCAAGTATTTACACAAACTCACATTTCTCTATGGGAGATTGTGCTGCGAGTGGAAACCGCCCATAGAGAAATGGGAGTTTGTGACCGCATCATGGCTTCATTATGATGTCTGTCGGAAAGGCTCCGAATGGCATTCAGATTTTCCTAACCTGCTCGGAACCCATGTTTCCGACCGACTCGGAAACAGTTCCGACTGACCGTTTACGATAGATAGTAACCGTTTGTTCTTTCCTACTCGGTTCCGACCGGAATTCGGAGACTCCAAGTCGGTTGGAGCCAAATCATACAGGTCTATGGACTGCGTTTCCGACTGACTTATTACGATGACAAATTCGGACAGCCTTTCTAACTTAATCTGTCCGGAACACACGGTGTTCGGAAACATTGTAAACGGTCAGTCGGACTTCCCGAACCCGAGTCGGTCGCAAACAATTCCGACAAGGAGTTTGTTGGAATGCTTTCTAACCGACATCGTAATGAGTCGCCGGTTGTTGTTGATATGCCCCTAAATTCAAACACTTGGGGGCATATCAACAACAACCGGCGATAATTATCTCTAAGCGCACTTAGCGCTAGGATAATTATCGCCGGCTAGCGTGAATTTTTATCGCTGAGATAGCGTGCTATTAGCAACGCTTATCTCAGTAGCGATAAAAATCCTCACGCTAACAGGCTAACGTGAGATTATCGCTGGAAACCCAGCGATAATCTCACGTTACCCTGTTGATAGGGACAGGCAAACTTAAGCCATGATATCCTCCTTCCATAGGATATCATGGCTAAGTCAGAAAAATACCAGACGTAAAAAAGCAGCATTAACCGCGGTTAGCGCTGCTTTTTTTGTCTCTAACAGGGTTAGCGACATTCTTGATAATAGGAGAAATGTCGCTTAGCGACATTTCTCCTATTATTTTACTCTGGAACGCCCCCTTTGCATCTCATTAGTGATGCAAGGGGAAGCGTAGAGTAAAAGGGTGCTAACATGCAAATTTGCATGTTAGCACCCTGTTGTTGATAGGGCGCTAGTTTTATCTCTGCTTTTTTGGCTTTTAAAGCGAAAAAAGCAGAGATAAAGCCCTTGTTGATATGCCCCTTGGAATGACGAGCGGAGCACCCTTTTTCTTGGATTTATTAACGGCCAGTCCTGCTGTGAAGGAAGCCCTGCCACAATTTATGCGGACCGACACTGACGCCTGGGGGCGTACAGTACATGTACGGACAAGAGGGGCGCGGTGAAAGGATCCCTGAGCAGCTTGTTTTCATCGAGACTAGACATCGACCCACTTGGGAGTATGCTGTTTTTATTTTAGACAGAACTTCGTCGCTGTGCAGACCATTCAAGTGAAAATATATGGGGTTTGAGGTCTGTAGTGCCCTTTGATGCCAGAGTGTGACGCCCTACCAATCTCCTTCTCGGAATGCTGCTTCAATAAAATTAAGACTTTCCGTCATAAGCTATTAGGAAAATCTACATTACTGGCCATAGGAAAGCAGTGAGGGCTGCTGCTATGTTATGAGCTCACCTATTGGGTCTAATGCATCCGATATCGGTGGGCTCCAGGTCTTACTGGAGTGGCCAAACGTATTCATTTCCAGAATTAAATCGCATTCTGAGCCCTTGGTAAAATGTGAAATTATGCGCCGCTACTGTTTCTGGGATCCGTAATATCCTCTCCCTAAGGATTGGGGAAGCTTTGCCAAGCATGAAATATGGATCAGTTGTTGCAATTTTTATTTGAAGAATGACCTGCAAAGGATGGTTTTTTGACCCCGAAAATGGGTGCAAACAAGTCATTTATAATTTCGCCTCGCAAGGCCAGGATTTAGTTCCAGTCACAGATCAGCAACAGAGGCGCGCAATGGGGCTGCCTGCGACTGAGATGCCAGTCTCTGAAATGCTCAGTGGTGGCGAAAAAGTCATTAAGTGCCATTTTACCTTACGTTTTGTATGCAAGCTTCGTTGTTTTTTTCGTCTGGGGCCCTTCCTACACAGCTACACACATACAGCTGGATGCTGTTCTTGTCCCCGGGCCCAGCCTCTCACATTAGTAAAGACAGCTGTCTGAAAACAGGCATCGTTTGTTCCTATGCATGGCTTATTTATTACCTTAATGTAGTACTCTATCTCTGTGCATCCCTCTGGCAGGACATGTACACAGAACCTTCCTACAGAGCATCTTAATTCATTTATCATTTAGCATATTGTAATATAATTCGTACTTTTTAATGGAGAACAATATAAGTACATGATCTAAATTGTATTCTGGTCATTAACATCAGTTTCATCCAATTTGCTCCAGAAACATTTTAGCAAGAACATGCATTTGCGGGAGGTGCTGCAGCTGTAAAGGGATCACTGTTAATAGATTTTTTCCGTTTCAAATGATGCCAGCAGTAGCATAATAAGCCAAGAAATTCCTTTCAGGAAGGAAAGGGTGCAGTACCACAGGCTTTTATTAGGTGTTCTTGAAACACCTAGGGGCAGATTTATGAGGTTTTGCCGTAGGGAAGCGCAGCAGGCCTTCCTGCTGCACTTCCCTACGGCAAAAGAAAAGGGCAGGGATGCGCCGTATCTATAAAATGCGGCGCATTCCTGTCCTTTTCCCCTGCGCCGGCGCACAATGGGCTGCCTGCGCCAACGCAGGCACCTCTGCACCATGGTGCAAGGGTGCCTGCGTTGCGGAGATGAATATTTTTTGTACAGGAAGGGAAACCTTTCTGTACAAAAATAATCACAAGAGGTTTTTCCTCTTTGTATGGGTGCTGCAGAATGCAGCACACATGGAAAAAGGAAAAACGAGGAGTAATAAAGATATTTCTCCCCGTTGCGCCTCCCTTCCGCCTCCCCTGGGGAGGCGGAAGGATTTGGCGCTGCCTCAGATTTACGATTTCTCGTAAATCTGGGGCAGTGTCAAAAGGCCATGGGTGTTGCTGGGAACGCCCCCAGCAACACCCATTGCACGCCCCTTTAACGCAGAACACTGCGTTAAAGGGACTGATATTTATGAGGCAGCATTAAGCCACAACAAGTGGCTCAGTGCTGCCTGATAAATATCACGCAGGCTTCTGCGCCACGGAACGTCACAAAAAGTGACGTTCCGATGGCGCAACGGGCCTCATAAATCTGCCCCCAAGAATGAAATTCTAGGGACACCTAGTAGCAGCCTGTGGTACTGCGTCCTTTCCTCCGTGAAACAAATTTCTTTCCTAGGTGTTCCAGGGACACCCAGTAACAGCCAGCGGCACTGCGCCTTTTCCTTTGTGAAAGGAATTTATTTTCTTATTATGATACTGCTGGCATAATTTGAAACAAGAAAAAAAATTGCATGCTCAAGGAAGTAGTCCCTAAATGACAAGATAACAGCCAAGATAACAGCCCAGAGCAACTAAACAGTAGTTGGTCGGTGCTGCTGCTTCCTGCAAACGGAAGGAAAACGGCAATGACTGAGTGAGGGATCACAAGCCAACGAAAAGCCAGCTAATAAGAGCAATGCCAGAGTTGACAAATGGCAAGCAGCAGGAGAATTTACCCTCGATATTGTGTCTACTATAGGTCTTGCGACAGCTGTCTAGGCTTGACCTAAAAACGGGCATAGGAAATACATATTAGAGAGATAAGTGCCTGCATTTCCGAACTGAATACAAATCTAATGCAATTCAGAGCACCTATTGCCTTTATAATATGCATCCTGATGTATAAAGTCTTAGGGGCCTATTATCAAGCACGGCGTTACAATTATCGCCGTAATAGCGGCAGAAAGCTGCTGCTAAAGCGGCGATAATGGGCTTGATAATATGCCGCAGAGAATTCCAATAGAAGCCCATGTTGACACCAGAACATGGACTTCTATGGGAATTCTCTGTGGCATATTATCGCGCCCATTATCGCCGCTTTAGCGTCAGTTTTCTGCCGCTAAAGCAGCGATAATTTTTAACGTGGTCCTTGATAATATGCCCCCTAATTTGTCAGCGCAGATCTGAGACCACTTGACTGTCTCAGTGTTCACGTTTGCCGCTGTGCTCGGTACCCAGGCTCCAGGAGAGTGATTTCCATTGGTGAGGGGTGAAGAAGGGCCTTGTCACTGCCATGGTCGCTCAGTCTCAATCTCTCTTCCGTGTACCATTTGGACAACAGAATGGAGTTCGGGCAGAGACTGGCATGACAAGCGGTACTTCGAGTCATGACGAGGAAATGACACACCCAGCAATTTGGTAATTTTAAATAGAAAACATTTGAAAGCTTTGAAAGAATGCCCATCTCGGCGTCTTTCGGGGAGATTTTCACAAGATATTTTATCTCAATAAATTGTATGAAAGGTTGGCATGCTTCTACCCTGGTCCCGGGCAGACCCTGATGCAGAGGTCTAGCCCGGGACCAGGGTTCAATTCCCCGCCTCGGGGGTCTTGGGCTCAAAAAATTCCACGGACCTGATAATTCTCGCCTCGGTGCCTATTCCAATCATGGAGTCCCACTCTGCAACTCTGGGCAATAGCTTGCTTAATCTCCACAACGGCCCCCCACAACGCTAAGGATGCCTGGCTTCCACCTTGGGGGTGCCCAGGAGTGGATGCCTCACAGGGAAAGCCAGGATGGGTTCCACAGCGGTATTCGTACAAGCGCCTTGAGACCCTTGCGGGTGAGTAGTGCGCTATACAAGTATCAATTTACATTTTTTACATTTTTACCAACATGAGAAAGGAAATTGCTGCCACAAACAATATACTTGTTGTTTGGCCCCCCAGAGTGGGCCTGGCTCGAGGTGAATAGTTTTTTTTGTATTACAGGGAGTGGCCCGGGCATTCAGTCAGTGGTGAGGGGCAGCGCTGCCCCTCCTGGAGTCTCACATTGCACCTCTCCTACATGCAGACGAGCAGAGAAGAGGCCTGGAGTGACTGCAGAGCTCGAAGGAGCAGCCAAAAACCATGGTCAAGATGAACTGCAGCTGAGTGACCATTAATATGTGAAATGAGTTTAGGTTTTTGAGGTCAGGGAGCAGGCCACTGCCTTAGCTCCTACACTGCAGGTATCTGTGCCAGCCACAGCAACGGGTTTTCCTACCCTGCCCAAAGAGGCACATAGAAAAGACTTTCTGTACATGTCCTACCACCGTGGGATTTCTTATTTATTTACAAATTCTATTTACTAAAAGTAAAGAGCTACTTGGGAGCATTGGTTGCATGAGAAAATAAATGCTCTGGAAGTCCAGCATCAGCTTCTTCCCCTTCCAGCTGAGTCTCAGGCTCCCAAGCTTGCACGGCTCATCCATTCCAGGCATTTACTTTGCAGGACATCTAACCCGGGCTTCTATTGGAATTCTATAACACATATTATCAAGCCCATTATCGCCGTTTTAGCGTCAGTTTCCTGCCGCTAAAACGGCGATAATTTTATCGCCGGTCTTGCTAATATGCCCCTAAATTCTTCTGCAGATATTCATGCTACGACACTATCTGGAGAGACTGGCTATCAACACTGCTAGATATAGATGCATGCTGCATTATCACGATCCTGGCAGTCTCAACGTAGGTTTTGCTTCAAACGTTTCTGCTTTTGGCAGCAAGGTCAACATTATTGTCGAGTTTCACTCACACTTCTAGGCCTGAGCCCATCCTTCAACCCCCTATGTTGGTCTAAATATCTGTACTGCTCAGAAGTACTTACCACTCACTAACAGAATGCAGACTTTCAACTGTCCATATAAGCATGCCTGGAAGTGTTGTGTGAACGGGTTCTATGGTTTTGATGGAATCTACAGTGTGTTTTTAGGGTAACTGAACGTGGTTGAGGGCGCCAGTTCTTGAGGGGTATTTTTGTTGGGTCTAAAGAATACTTGGATTGTTTGGTGCTTTGAATGACTTAAAGGAGTACCATGAATGTGTCTAAGGGTTGTTTTGAGTCACTCTCTTGGGGAGTATTGGGAGGTCATATGGCTGTGGGGTTTCTTTTGACACTTGGAGGGAGTCATGTTTTTTGCTGTGTTTTTGGTTGAGTCTGGGGCAGTATGTGAGAGGCTGCGGGCAGTCAGGGCAGGTAGGAGTATTTTCATGGTGTATGGTTGAAATGTTAGTGTACTTTGGGATGATGTGATGAGTCGAAGTTCTTCATATGAGGTGGGTCCTATTAAAACTGTCTCAGCCTTGCCACAAAGAGCTAGTTTCCATACCCCCTTAGCAGTCCGGGTTTCCTCTGTTGTTTCTCCTGCTACCCCAGGCCCTACACTCCCCCCAGCTGGGGCATGCCCGTCTGTGGTAACCCACCTTTTATCTCCTATGCCAGGGGTGGTGATTAACATGCCCACGGAAGCAACTCTGTATGTGGTAGTTTTAGAGACTGTCCCTCCTCATAACAACCCCACACCAGATTATTTTCTGGAGCTAAAGAACAAAGTGGGACTTTAATTTAACTGTTACTGCAACCTAGGCATGGAGATTTATGACTCAATTAACATGGTCAGGACGGTACGTTGGTTGGGTTCTGATGTTAAGAGATGGGTGGGGGCCTGTGTGGTGGTTAACTTTATCAAACCCACTGTTGCGGCCCATGTTTTGCCCACCTTAGGTTCACTCAGGTCATCGAGGTCGACCAACATCCGAGCACTCCCACTTGGCTTCTTTTACCAACCTGACATTGTTTGTCAACTCTTGTGGACTCTGGTACTGCGTAAATCACTTTACTGTGGTCGTCCTATTTCGGCCTCACCAGTGTCTCTGTTTCTGCTCCTATGTAACAGATTTGCACCCCTGAGCAAACTTGCGTCCAGTGATTGACTTGCTGCTCCTGAGCCATCCCCTTTACCTCTTCTGCCCGCAACTCACCGTTGGGTATTCCATCTTGTCACCTGGGTGACCCGAGGTTGCTGTCTTGGAACACCGCTGGTCCGTCTGCTATGTTTAGTGATTTAATTGGGTGCAGGTTGTTAGGACATACTATGTCATCTGTTGGCAAGAAACCTAGGGGCATATCAGCAAGGGTCGGCGATAATTATCGCTAAGCGCACTTAGCGCTAGGATAATTATCACGTGCTATCAGCAACGCTTATCTCAAAAGTGATAATATTCCTCGCGCTAACAGCCAAAAGTGAGATTATCGCTGGCAATCCAGCGATAATCTCACACATTTTGGCGTTAGCTTGCTGATAAGGCAGGGCATACTTAGCCATTATATCCACCTTACATTGGATGTAATGGCTAAGTCAGGGTGAAAGTAGGCCTATGGAAAGTAGCGTTAACTGTGGTTAATGCTACTTTTCTTATCGCTATGCCTGTTAGCGATTCCCTTGATAATTGGAGAAATGTCGGTTAGCGACATTTCTCCAGCTATTTTGGGACGGAACGCCCGGGATGCAAAGGTGGACATTATGGGAAAGGGAGCTAAAGCAAGGAATCACGCGTTAGCGTGACCTTGATGATTAAGCGATAAAATTATCGCCGCTTTTCGTCCGAAAACAGACGCTAAAGCGGCGATAATTTGTCATCGCCAGCTTGCTGATATGCTCCCTAGGAAGTAAATAACCTTTTTTTCGTAGAATTATGCAAGACTTATCTTTTGCCAGCAGCGGTGACAGTGATGGCGAGGGCTAAAGGGGGACTCATTATTTTTGTGGAAATGGATTTATGTGGACATGGTAAAGATCTTAACTGGAAGTAATATTTGTTTCAGGCATTAACGCTGCATGTCCCCGGCTCCATATATGTGGCGTTGCTCCACATTGATAATGGGAAATCAGGGCAGAACCGGGGCCTCTAAGTACCTCCACAGTTTATGCTCGGGTATGACTTTCTGGTGGAGCACGGCATTGGCGAAATAAGCTTATACTACCGTGTCATCTGTGTGCTTGCCCCAGAGATCTAGATAAAATCAAGCCCAAATGCATGATAGCAAATGGGCTTCTTCTGGTGCATTCAAAGGAGGGGAGGGAGATACACGCCTTTCCCAGCTCTCACAATCTTGCTTATATTTTGGAGAATTTAGTAAACTCAGCTAAGCCACACATTTTCCCCACGTTCAAAGGGAGCGGGTGTGCATTTATTATACATTTGTTTTGGCCCCTTTGTTTCTGCTTATTATGGATTTTAACATAGTTCATAGCCCTTTTATGGTTGAAATCTGTTGTATAAAATTTCAAGGAAGGTACATGAACATTCCAAATTGCCCGCACTTACATTCATCGGCCAGTGGGCACAAGACTAGTAGCAATAAAAAGGCACAAGGGAAGGTAACACTGGAAAGAAAGAAAAACAAGAACAACATTGATTCAGCGCGAAAAAGGGGGGTGGCAAATTTTACATATCCTCCCTGCGCCACAGACCCGTCGTCACACTAACTCATTACACGCATTCATTGGTGGGGCCCATAACACCAACACTCATACGTTTCTCTCACGAGTCATCACACAGGAGGGACGATGTGCTGGACATGTGGGGGGAGTACCTTATTACCTATAGGAAAGAAAGATTTATTACAGTACATACATATTTACATTAACACCTATAGGATCCTAACCTTAACATCAAGGCACTCCATCCACTTGGTCGAATAGACCAATTAGTTGGACTGGTTGATGGTGATTTAGAACCAGCTAAAACACATTAAAGCTTCAGCATCCTCTAGTAACCTAAATAAAGAACCACAAACTCATACTTTTGTTAATCAAATTAAGTTTCATGTTACCCAGAATTTTATTATAAAAAGTGTAGTAGAATAGAGTGAAATATGATCTGCTCTCTCCCTCTAACATTTCACTCTATTCTACTACCCTTTTTATAATAAAATTCTGGGTAACATGAAACATTTCTTAGTCTATGAGAGACTATGATTGGTCCATTTGGTGAAATTTGTAAGAAGGCCCAATTTTCCCACTGACTTGGGTTCCCAGAGAAGATGCTGGGTCACTTCCTCAGTTTATGTCATGCTCATGCAACATTGTTGAATCTTGGTTATGTGCGACCATTGTTTCCTCCAGCAATTTCCACTGACTGAAGTTTGGCAGTCCTCCATGTTCCCATCCTTGACCAGGAACACTGTGCTCTGAATTGAGGATGCCTGGAGATCTTCGGAGCCATCCGAGTCTGCGCAGAAGACATCGCGCTCGCAAGACAGTGGCCACTTTCGAACTCCATTTTGAATGTCATGGCTTCGTAGGCCCGAATGCCAACTTAAGCAAAACAAACTCAAAGAATAATTAATATGTGGAAATGAAGATTCTAATGTTAAAACCCACACTGATCCATTTATGTATTAGTATTTTCCTAGCTTATAGCGACATTTAAAGCATTTATACTCACCATTTGGCATCAACTGGAACGCAAACATCACCAAAGCAACATAAATCATGCAATATTCTACCAACAGAAATACTATTGTTAATAGGCGTACCACAATTAGGGGCATATTATCAAGGACGGCGTTAACATTATCGCCGATTTAGCGGCAGAAAACTGCCGCTAAACCGGCGATAATGGGCTTGATAATATGCTCTAGAGAATTCCCATAGAAGCCCATGTTCACACCAGAACATGGGCTTCTATGGGAATTCCATAGAGCATATTATCAAGCCCATTATCGCCGGTTTAGCGGCAGTTTTCTGCCGCTAAACCGGCGATAATGTTTAACGCCGTCCTTGATAATATGCCCCTTAGTTACTAGAGTTATTGTGCCATGCAAATAGCAATGAGTCCCGCGTGTAATTCGTGTTTACCAAAGATGAATATTGTTGGTTAGTATAACACAGCACACAGTTAATTCAAATTAAAATATAAATCGATTACGTAATTAGTATTTTGATGCAGAAATAATATCACCATAAATTCCCTTAAATCTTGATAACATTTTTAATAGAAATGAATTCAGTTCTCTTAAATTTTGTTAGGTTGCATAATTGTTTCCCCTGTTTCATCCTCTCTTGTCTTTTTATATACATTGTCTTTCCATTCTTCTAATTCTATATCTTCCATTTCTCTTTCCTTACTTTCAGTTTCTCTTTTTATATGATTTTGTAATTTTCTTCTTTTACAACATAAACATCCTAGTCTCAAAATGAATACTAAAAATATCACACATGTAACTGGAATTAGAATTTTACCAATAAATGTACTACCTAATTTTAGTAAAAAGTTTTTAATAGTAGAAAACCCTTTTCCAATCTTTTCCCAAACACCTTCAGCCTCCAATGGAACAATCTCCTCGTGCAAGTCAGTTATATTCTAATGTATGTCTTTAAATCTTGACTTTAGTCAGGAATATAAGTACAACAATGTTGAACTTTCAGCATTCCACAGACTCCTCCCTCTTTGGCCAAAATAATATCAAGGGCAAGTCGATTTTGCATTACCATGGCTCGCATGGCAACCATTTCTGCATTTACTAATAAAAATCCTCCAGCAGTGCTTGTCGATAAGCGATCCACTACTGTAGACAATTTTCTAATTTTGTGTGCATTCAGAGATATTCCAACGGCTGGTATCAATGCTCCAAAAATATCCCCTACAATTTCTGACCAACTCTCCCTCCTTCTACGTGTTAGTTGTCTACCTATCTCATGTGCACCATCTTTTCCTGTTCCCACATGAAATATCTTTGGGAAGACCAGGCCTAGATAACATGTGCCATACCAATGGTCCGGTAATCGATAATAAGCTTTCAGCCTCATGCATCAACCCAAAATCCAGTCGGTAAAATACCGATTCGGTAATAGCTCCCGGTATTAAGTAAAAAATACCCAATCCCAATGCATCAACCCAAAAGCAGAAATCGCTATTTAAGGAATCCTTAAATAGCGATTCTTTAAATAGGGATTCCTTAAATACCGATTCCTTAAATAGCGATTGCATTTAAGGAATCCCAAAGTGAGATTCCTTAAATGCAATGCATCAAAGTTAAAAAATTAGCGATTTCGCTAATAGGGGGAGCAAATTACCATGAAGATGAACTGCATGGTAATTTGCAAAAACTTTGAAAAATGCACTTTTGTGCATTTTTCAAAGTTTCATGTTGCGCACACACATGCCCTTAGAGCATGTGTGTGTGCAACATATGTGCACATATCATTTTCAGGGGTGCAACAGGGTGTCCTTTTGACACCCTAGCACCCTTGAAAGTGCTCCCGCTATTAGCGATTCGGTAATACCGAATCGCTAATACAGACTGGCTTTACATTCATTCCTATGGGCCTCCAAGCCCATAGGAATGAATGGGTAGGTATTCCTTATTACCGATTCGGTATTACCGATTCGGTAATAAGGAATATTAAGGAATCGCTATTTGAATAGCGATTCCTACATGCATAGCCTTTTGCTATTCCTTATTAGCGATTCCTTATTTTTCGCTAATAAGGAATCGCAAATGGCATTGTTGATGCATAGGCCCCTTTGTTCCCACAGATAAAATATAATCCAGGGAATACTGGATCTTTTCCTCCTTTAAATCCCCATCCACCCATGATTCTATAAGTATCATGGCAGTCATTCGCACCTATAAAGTAATTATCATATACAGTTTGATTTCTCCTAATACACAATTTCCCTTTCTGAGGCCAATCTAAAGCCATAGCTGGACTAGTTTCTCCTTTCAAATGTTTTTCTCTTTCAACGTCCCAGACAGTCTTTTCTTCCTTTCCCTCAGGTATCTTCTTTTGCATTCTTATTCTCCTTTCTTCTACCATATCGAGAAAAGTATTTTCTTCTTTCTTCAAACTACAAGTAAGATTATTTCTAAATACTGATTCTAAAGTTAATTCTCTAGTTTCTAGGAAAAATTCACCTACAACTTTACCAGGTTTTACTCTATTCAGTTCAGGAACTTCATGTACTTGTGAAAAAATGTTATCTACAGCAGAAAAATAATATTCTAGTTTCCCTGTTTTATAAAACAAACTTGCTAATACACTACATGTTATTCCATATGTTACTGGAAGGTGATAGTAAGTAACTCCCTTAGACACTGATGCAGGTAACTGCATGCATACATAGCAGTCTCTCACATCCATTGTTTTTACATATTCATACAACAATTTTGAAAAAACATTATTAGAAAAATCAGTTATGGACCCATCTTTATGTAAGTAAGTTCTAGCTATTCCTTTAGTCTGAAGAATATCATGAATCTTTTCTACATTAGACTTATTCTCGCTATGACCTTCTATCGTCTCAAACGTTACTTTAAATGAAACTATTAAAGCTAACGCACTCCACAGAAGCATTAGTAATCCTGTACAAAAGCAACACACCTTGCACCATCTTCGAAGGAACACACATGTAGATTTTCTACTTTCTGTGTTTGCCATTTCGGAAAATGATCAGTGTCTTTTGACTTAGTCTCATCTACACACAACTAGTTTTGCCTAAACCCAAGGCTCTAGGCGCCTACTTGGTTCTTTTCGGTTATGTCTTTTATTCAGTATTTTCACATTTTCCTTCTGGAAAACCTTTGTTTCCAGTGGGGTAGCTAGTGGGGGGCGGTGGGGGCAGTCCGCCCCAGGCGGCACTATTTTGGGGGCGGACAAAGGCATTCAGATAAGGCTGGGCTTGCTTTCGTGGACGTTCGGGGACGGGCAGAGAAGGAATAGGACTCGGGCAATGTCCTCTTCTTTTTTGTGCTGGCAGATGCCCCCCCCCTTCCTATTATTCCCTCTCTTTCTGTCTTGCTCCTCACTTACTGAAAACCGTAACTTGAAGAAACGGTTCACAACCTCTCTTTCTTTCTTTCACTTAGTTGCTTCCCTGTGAAAGGGATCCAAAAAAGAAAAACACTCTTGCGAGAAATGCCCTTTTTCTGACATTTTTCTATTCCAAAGTACAGCGGGATGGAGAAAAATAGAAGGTTTTAAATATGAAAAATAAATACATAACTAAATAAAGCAAGTCAGAGTGGTTGCAAAGTGGCCAGATTGGTTTTGTTCACATTCAAATACATCAGCATCACTTTACAGAGTTTGCCAGTGAAGCGCTACTTTTGTTTTCTAGTCTTTCTTTGAACAGCATTGTTGTCCCCAGATGGGAAAGTGTACCATTCCTGGAGGGACTGCAATACCTGGTTGATGGGTGGATTGGAAAACAAAATGTGTACCATGGCTCTGTGTTTATGGATGTGGTCTTTTTAAACCATGCTGCTTACATTTTGCAAGGATATAAGCAATGGACATTGAAATGGTTCCCTTCAGGGCCCTGTAGTCATGTCCTTAACTTTTCAGGTAAAACCACTCGCTGATTTCTGAATAGTGAGTGAGAGATCGTTAAGGTAACCATGTTGTTTCTGCTTACATTTCACATGCTTTACTTAATCTTCCATTCCCTATGAGTGTTTTTTTTTTTAGGCAGAATATTACTCTTATCAAGTGCATAATTCGAATTGAGCCATATCCAAATGTTTATAGCGGGCACAATTAGGTTGTAGCTGAAGGCAGTGCGAGTTTCTTTCAGTGGGGCAGTTTGGTGTTCAGTGGGGGAGAGGATGTGACACTATGACCAGAGCTGTCGAATTTGGAACTGAGGAACTGGGTTCAGCCTTCATGACCAGTCCACCAGACCACTCTACTGAGGGAACATATTCCCATGCTAGACTTTAGAAGCCCCCACTAGACCTTAGAAGGCTTGATGTCTTGGCACAAGCAGGTGTACCCTAGTGGTGTCAATTGTGAGTTAACCATGAAGGCCTGTCCACCACAATCCATACTGAAGTTCATCTCCAGTCTTGCGGGCAGGCCTACGAAGCAGCACACCCTAGAGCAACAGGGATCCAGTTACTGTGACTCCGTCACTGAGGTCACATGAACCTTGAGCAGGTTAGGGCGGTGCGAACGGTGTGACCGCACTGGGTACCTATTTCGGGTGGGTGCGTAGTGTTTGCAAGTATATTATGGTTTAAAAAAAACTTGCTGCCTCCTTCCTGGCCTACAGCAATTTTATGAAACAATAAAAATGTCATGATAACTTTGGTGATTAATGTTCTTCCTAGAGAGAGATCCGAGTTTTGTCGAGTGGAAGGGTTGACTCCTGGAAAGGTAGCACAGAGGGTTAATGTGCCTGCTGCAAAGAACATGTACCATGCAGATCACAAAGTGCACTGCTTTAATGGGGACACCATGATGAATGCTCATTTAATGTCAGCTATAGATGATGGATCCCTGAACAGTGTCATGTATGTGCATGTTTGCATTGTGCTGAGGGATTACCAGGTAATTGTTCACGCAGCTCTCTGATGGATGTCACATGCGCTTTTTCTGAGTCCCCAGATAGATCATGCAGTCTGTGTGTTCTCTTTTGTACTGCCAGTCACTGCCAGTCACCGATGTATTCAACTGTGTAGCTTTGGACCATGTCATGTATGTGCATGTAACTTGCATGATTGAGGTAACTATTAGCGGCGATACTACGTGTCTCTCGGTCCTCTTTCAAGTGCTTGCCGTCCTTTTTCCCCAGCAACCCCCCCCCCCCCAGGGGCGGCAATCGGAGGGATAGCCCCGGGCGCCTCAAGCTCTAGCTACGCCTCTGTTTGTTTCCTCAATTTGGCATTTGATCGTCTTTCACTTTACTCTCACAGTCATGATTCAGAATCTCCTGAACATCCATCTCTCAGGATTTCCGATTCTTCATCTTCCTCAACCACTTCTGGTATAGTCACCCCTAGATCCCCTTGGCTGTCTGCTTCCTGTTGTACTTCAGGAAGTGCCACGTATGACCATTCTGGTGACTTATACTTCTGGTTGGGTTTCTTAGTCCTTTTTCTTTCCTCTAACGGTGTCTGTTCAATGTCTTTTGATTTCTCATGGCTAGACACCTCATTCACTTGTTCAGCTCTAGATGACTTTATTTGTGTCAATCGGTATCTCAATCTCTTTATCTTGTTTGGCCAAACTTCCTCCTTTGCTGGCCTTTTCAACTTATTTCCCTTTTCACTTCTCTCAGTTCTCCATGCTCTTTTTCTCAGAACTCGACCTTTCTGTACTTCTTTGTCACTGTCTTCAGATTCAGTTCCACCTTGACTCTTACTTTCAGTCGTTTTTCTTTCCGCAACTTCCGTTTTCTTATCTACTTCTGTCCCTCCTCGTGTTTCTTCCACACAATCTTCCTGCTGACTAACTGTCCCTTCACTCACCTGGATGTGTTGTTTCCCTACACCTCCTCGGGGTTCTTCCTCAACAATCTTTCCCTCTCTCTCTGTATCTAGTACCTCACCATCTACCTCTGTTATTTCAGGTGGAATTTCTCTTGTTTTTACCTGCGGAGCTTCTTTATCAAGAATTTATTTGACAGTCTCTTCACTGTTTTCGTTTACTCTTTCATGTACTTGTACTTGTTGAGTGTCTGACTCTGAGCTAGTGTCAGAAATCTGTAATCTCCTTCTTAATGGTAGATTCTCTGGTGCTATAACTGGGCTTGATTCTAACTCCGCCTTTTCAGGATCTGGTCTTGTTCTTGTTTCTTCGGAATCTGACTCGGAACTGGTATCAGATTCTTCAAAATATTCCTCTTACCTGTTATCCACTGGATTTGTAATTCACAAGGTATGACTAGCATGAATCCAATTCTTTACTCCTGCACATTTCACAGCTGTTGTCGTGGTCAAGATTACCTGACATGGTTTACCACACCGTGGGACCAGACAATTTCTTCTTCTATGCACTTTAACTCTCACTCAGTCACCTGGACTTAGATCATGAGCTGGCTTCTTTTCAAGAGTGGTTGCATCCGATCCAACCTGATGAAACACAGAATGAGCGGAATCAGCCAACCCCTTGCAATAATCCAACACCAAGTCATCAGATATAGGCAATAGTTTGTTGACAGGAATGAAAACATGTCTCATTGCCCTCCCCATTACTATTTCATGGGGACTCAATCCATTATTCCTATCAGGGATAGATCTAATAGTCATGAGCACTAGAGGCAAGACATCAGGCCATTTCAAACCTGTGGCCAAACACATTTTTCCCAATCTATTTTTAATGGTGCCATTTACTTGTTCCTCCACACCAGAAGCCTCTGGGCGATAAGCACAATGCAGTTTCTGTTGTACATTCAATGCTTCACAAATCAGTTTCATGATTTCATTATGAAAATGCTTTCCTCTATCTGATTCGATTGTGACTGGAAAACCAAATCTGGGAATGAACTCTCTCAATAGTCGTTTTGCTACAGTAATTTCATCACTCCTTCTTGTTGGGTATGCTTCCACCCATCAAGAAAATAGGCAAACTACCACTAGAACATATCTCAATCTATTGCAGGGGGGCATTTCAATGAAGTCAATCTGCATTCTTGTGAAAGGCCCTCCTTCTCGTCCTATCGTTCCTAGGCTCACCACTGTCTTCCTTCCAGGATTATATTGCTGACATATAAGGCATCTTTGACATAGGCTCTCAGCTACAAGTCTAAACTTAGCATTATACCATGTCTGTTTGAAAAGTCTGATCATAGCATCCCTTCCTACATGTGCTTGTCCATGATACATCCGTGCCATAGTAGAAACCATGCTATCAGGCATGACTGGCCGTCCATCCAGATAAACCCAAACATGATCGGTCTTTCGAGGTGCACAACCTGCTTTTATCCACTGTTTCCTCTCCTCGTCTCCTGCCTCTTCTTGTAACTGCCTTACCTCCTCCCATGTATTCACAGTGTTAGTAAAAAGCAAGGGACATGAATTAATTTCTTTTTCCCTGCCACGATTTACTGAATTCTGGTTTCGTGCACAATATTGTGCCATGTCATTAGCAAACTCGTTCCCCAGCGGTTTTGGAGTGTGCAGCACATTTTACAACTGCTAATTGCTTAGGCAGCTGTATCACCTCAAGCAACTTTCCAACCACTTCAGCATTCCTTATAGGAGTTCCACTCGATGTCAAAAATCCTCTTTGGGACCAAATTTGCCCAAAGTCATCCACCACACCAAAGCTATACTGACTATCGGTAATCACAGTGACTCTCAGATTCTTTCCCAACTTGCACGCTCTTGATAATGCAAATAGATCGGCAACCTGGGCTGATTTTACTCCTTTCATACAAGATGCTTCCAATACAGCTGCTACAGTACACACTGCGTACGCTGCACTCAAAATCCCCTCGTCTGTTCTCAAGCATGACCCATCCACAAACATCACATAGTCACTTTCTGTCAGAGGTACATCTTTTATATCAGGGCGTGGCTTAGTACAAAAATCAAGCACTTCCAAATAGTCATGATCCACATCATTCCTGACTTCCACATTCTCAGCATCAGGTAACAATGTTGAAGGATTCACATTCAGACACCTCACAAGGCTCACATTCGTTGCACCTAAAATGACTTTCTCATACTTAGACGACTATGCGTCATAAACTGAGTGAGACTCCTAGTTAAAAGGATTGCTACGTCATGAGGCACAAACACTCTCACAGGATATCCCATCACAATTCCTTCACTCTGTTCCAGGCTCTCACAAGTAGCTACTACAGCTTTCAAACAACCAGGTAATGCCACAGCTAGAGGATCTAATATAGCTGAAAAGTAGGCAATTGGTCTTCTCAATTTTCCATGTTTCTGTACTAGTACGGAAAGCGCACATCCATTTCTCTCGCTGCAATAGAGCTCAAACTCTTTTTCATAGTCAGGCATGCCAAGAGCTGGTGCTTCACACAAACCATCTCTCAATTGTTTAAAAGCCTTCAACTTCTCTTTATTCAACTCACTGGCGTCTTTTACATCGCTCTTTGTCAAACGTACTAGAGGTTTTGCAATCAATGAGAAATTACTAATCCACTGACGGCAATATCCAACCATTCCAAGAAACATTCTCACCTCTGTTTGAGTCATTGGGGCTCTCATTCCTTTGATTATCCTGATTCTATCTGCTGTCACTTTTCTTAGCCCTTTTTCAATTTTCTGGCCTAAATACTGTACTTCTTTTTGGCAAAATTGCAATTTTGATGGGGATACTTTAAGTCCTCCATCTGCTAAATGATTTAGCAATGCAACTGTATCCACTACACAAGCTTCTCGAGTTCTCGATGCCACAAGTAGGTCATCGATATATTGGACTAGTACCGAACTTTCGGGCATTTTTAAATCTTCTAGGGACTTCTTCAGAATCTGATTAAATATCGATGGACTTTCTGTATACCCCTGTGGGATTCGGCACCATGCCAAAGTACGTTCGCCAAACCGGAACACAAAAATCTGTTGGCTATCAGGGTGCAATGGAATAGAAAAGAAAGCATGACACAAGTCTGACTGTGTACCATTCTGCATCATGAGGAATCTGATATAGAATCACAGAAGGATTTGGTATGATGGGACAACATGATACAACAATTTTATTCACTTTTCTCAGATCTTGCACTATTCTGAAAGTTCTCAGACCCATAATTGGTGAATTACACGGGCAACTCATTATTTCTCTCAAAATACCTTGTTCAATCATTCTGTCTATTATGGGAGTAACTCCTGCAATTATTTCGGGTGTCAATTTATTCTGTGGAATATTTGGGTAACTTACTCCTTCCTTTACAGTAATTCTTACGGGATCTACATTTCTCATTAATCTCACATCTTCTCCTGTGAAATCCCATAGTTCCGTTTTCACTGTTTTCTTCAATTCCTGAGGCAATTCTTCTGGGTCAAATACAGCAAATGCCTCAGTTACTTCGGGTCCCATATTAGCCATAGTCATTTTGTACAGTACATCCTCATCAGGAGTCTCAAAATCTATGCCATCAGGAGTACAGAAAATTGTGCAATTCATTTTACACAACAGGTCCGTCCTAACAAAATTACAGGGCTGGTATCGCACACAACAAAACGGTGCATCTCGGAAAATTTCCCTATTTTGACCTTAACCCCTTCGATGCTGCGCAGATTCCGCCGCTGTGCTGACGGAATCTTGCGCGGGCGTGGTCATGACGGAATGGTTCCGTCATGAGCACAGCTCAACCGTGGGTCATGACGGAACCATTGTTGAAACTCCAACTACTGGGATTGTCTCATCCGAGAGAGGAATATCTTTAACATCAGCTGATCTAACAGTTGAACGAGTAGCACCAGTATCTACTAGGAAAGTAATGTTTTCGTCATTTACCTTTCCATCCACAAAAGGGCCTATCTGGTCTACTTCCAGAGTTGCGCAAAGTACGTACTCTTCTTCCTTTCCTCGGCACCGTCAATAACTCTCTTCTGACTCACTCTCATCACGTTGCAGCCAATACTGCGAAACAGCACTAGCGTGCGGCAGCTTACTTACCTGTTCTTTGGTGTAGAATCCTGTCTCATTACTGTATCTCTGAGGGTTTACGCTCTGTGGAAAAGCTGGTTTTGGCACCTGACACTGTTGGGCAACAACCTGCTGCTGTCGCTGTGGTTGACAACTCACCTCATTCTGCACCTGTGGATTTAATGAAGCATTATCGCCATTAGCACTTGGGGGTAATTTACACTCGGATTTCCAATGCCCTATCTTTCCGCAGTTATGACATGGCCACTTCTTCTTTTTTTTTTTTTTTGAAAAACCTTTATTACAGTTTCAGAGACATACAAGTATGGGCCTACAACCAATAGGCCGGCCGCTAATGCACACTATAAGCATAGACACATCTCGACAGCCACATCGGTGAAACAATAAGAGAGCTACTGGAGTGCTAATCAACTCAGCCAGCCGCAGCCGCAGTCCATAGACAAACAAAGAAAGGTTTCATATTTTTAAAGAAAACGAAAAACATCACACACACAAGGCAGAGGAGGTCAATAGTAGTAACATGTGCTCCCCGTGTCGAAGGGGTAAACAAACCCAGGGAGAAAGAGGGGGGGGGGGGCAGGCAGAAGAAACCAAATGCACATGTCACGGCCACTTCTTTTTTGCTTCTTCTATGCTAATCTGTCCTTTTCCTTTCCCAGTACTGGGTTTTTGCTTCATATTGCGCATGCGATTTGCCTGTTCAATCAGTTGGGCTTCTTGTCTTTTTGCCACTTTTACTTGAGTCCACATGTCTTTTTCTTTTAACTTACGTTGCTTGGCTTCAATCTCATCGCTAAAATATTTTGCATGCCTTAATACTTCATCTATCTTTTCATTTTGCCAGTCCACAGTATGCTGTTTAATCATTTCACTTACTTCACGTCGCAACCCGTACACAAATTGATATACAAAGTGACTTAAATCTTTCTCACAAAAATTTTCATCACCACTGTATTGTTTACAATCCAATAACAATCTCTCATAATAGGCATGTACAGATTCTTTTACCTCTTGATGAGTTCTATCAATTCTTACGCAATCAGTTTCTTTTGGAGGTACTTTATTTTTCAAGAAGGTAACTCCCTTTTCGTATTTTCTCATTACCTCTGGATCAGGGGCACCTGTTTTAGGATCTCTAGGGTATTCCTGGGTAGGCCAACCTATCGTAATTTTACATTCTGCCCATAAATCTGCTGGCACAATTATGTCAAACAGACTGTTCAAATCAATCCACAGTACTTTTGATAATTTGACAAACCTGTCAACCTGCCTGTACCACTCCACTGGCTTCTCGCGCAAACGGGGAAAGTAATTTGTAAATGATAAAATGTCCTGTCTAGTCCAGGGCACATGCACATAGCCTCCTCCTGGAATCTCCCTCATGGGACACTCAGTTACCACTTTCTCCTTTTCTCTTACTGGAAAAGCTGCAAACGTTTTGTCAGTTGCATCATCTCATTTCCGAAACCATCTGCTCTTCCATTTATCTACATCGCCCCATTTTCTCAGTAAAACAATTAGCTCTTTAATTTGAGTTATTCTTCTTGCAGTATTCAGATTCTCAATATCCTTCTCAGCAAAGTCTACTCTGTATGGTTTCTGTAATTACTTTATTTTCTCAAAGTCGATACCCATTTCACTCGCTACTTCTTCCAATTTTTCATGTAAATTTCTCGCTCTCCATGTTATACTTTTACATAGAAACATTAATTCTTCATCCTGATATGCTTTTAACTTTTCTGTGGGAATAGTTCCTACTAATAATTCTTCTAAAGTTATTTTTAATTTTGCCAAATCTAAAGGTCGAGGTTCAGCATCTTTTTGCTGTAAACTCCTTAACCATTCGCTTAGTTCATCGGAAGTGGGACTTACAGGAGTTATTTCATTCCTTACTCTTTCTGGACTTTTTGGCGATCCTGGTACTGATTCTGTTGTCATTACTGCTTTATTGGCCAGGCTTTGATTCACTGTCAAATTTTTAGGAGTACTTAATCCCGAAGTTCCTGTCACTTTTCCCCATGGATTTTCTCCTGAATCTCTTTTTTCCATTTCAGCTTGCTTATTACTGTTGTAAGGGATCGTTAGACAATTTTCACTATCCTTTTGCTTATCAAAAATAGGCATCACTGGTCCTATTGTTACAGGAACAGTTACAGCTTCCATATTTTTGGTCAATTTCCTAATCTTTTCAGTTAACTCCAAAGTAGTTCTGGCTAATTCAGCTGAGTTTTCATTTGTCATTCTACCAGGTTGTGTATTTTCTGATTCTCTGAAAGGATTATTTTTCCCTACCTCAGGTGGCGTTGACTCAAATTTTATATTTTGTGGTGTCTCTTTCACAGGGGCACTTGGTGTCAACAACGTAGAATTTCGTTGGTACGGGGGAGGATTTTTATAAAACATGTCTTCAAGTACATCATCCTCCGACTCATTCACACCATACTTGTAGCCTTCTGACCCTGTATTGTTTCTCTTCTCTGTACATTTTCTACTACTAGTCTCTTCAGCATTTCTCATAGGGAACATCCCATCAGCCATATTCGCACTCCGCCATCTTCTCATTCTGTCATCATGATTTTCCTGTCCACACGGTCTGCCAAACATGAATTTATACCTTTCGCCACTCCGCTGTTGCTCTCTTTCATACATCTCATCTTCCCATTCTGTCAGTGCCTCAAACTGAGTAGGTCTAGGTCTCGGCTCTAGTCTCATCATCTTTTCTCTGAAGTTCCTCAATACCGCTAAATTAAATGAACCATGTTCTGGAAACGCTAAAACTCCATCATCTTTTGTATACTTTGCCCAATTATCTAACCAATTACATGTATGATACCCATATTTCGCAACCATGAAGGATGCGGGCGATTTTGGTGGAGGAAGCAACTGTCCCTCTCTAGTCACAATCAGTTTATCTTTTTAAAATAAGTTCTTAATCTTTCCAAACCAGGACTTTTTCTCTTTTTCTGGTGGATCGTAATACATTATTTTCCTTATCCGGTATCGCTAGATTTCCTCTACGACTATTCCGTGGTCTTATCCAATCATAGCGCGATTCACACTAACGCACCAATCAGGAGCGTCTATATCACTTCTGTAATTCTACAATCCAGCGCAACTCACAATAACACACCAATCTGAAGCGATTACATCACTCTGGCTTTTCTCCACTCCTAGCGCGACGTACACTAATGCACGAATCCAGAGCGTTTACTTCTCTCAATTGCTGGCCAATCCCAGTGCGGTCTTTCTAACGTCAGCTTTTCTCGCTACTCCTGCTTCTGCTGACCCCTCCTTTACAAAATATCTCGGCAAATCTTTTCTTGCTTTCTCTTTTACTCAAATTCTGTTAGTAGCGACATAAAAACACCACCATTGTCCGCTTCACTAAATCAAAGGAAATAGATTTGACCTTTTACACAAGAATTCCGTATTTCTCGAGAACAGCGCTTACCTCTGCCCTACTACGTAATTATTCCATTTGCCGATAAAGTAGCACTTCCCTCTACCTTACCCTTCTAGCAAGCATTAGCTAACCGTTTCTCTGGAGATAAAACACATGTGGAGACTACACAGCTCCTGAGAATTAAGACCAGAGTTTCACAATAAAGCCAAATGCTATTTCACTTATACACAGTCATACGGAAAATTGTAGTCCATTTACCCAAGAATCCTGTATTTCTCGAGAGCAGCACTTACCTCTGCCCTACCAGAGAATTATTTCATTCATTGATAAAGTAGCACTTCCCTCTACTTTACCCTTCTAACAAGCTTAGGGGAGACCTATTACCTTTCCAGTGATAAGCATGATCAGAGCTCACAATTGACTCCTGTTACTTAAGACCGAAATTTCACAGGTGGCCTTCGCTATCCATACACCACTTTCACACAGAAATCCCTACCGATAACACACGACGATGTTACCAATTTCGAACCCAGACAATGCGTCGTGCGACTCCAATCGTCACACGTTTTCCCTGTGTACCTACAGGGCAACAATACAATACACCGTGCGACTTCACTTGCCACATGTTTTCCCCGTGTACCTACAGGGTATCCAACTTCCTACATCCCAGAAGTCTTCACAAGCAACACAAAACGCGACGCGACTCAACATAGAATGTTAGTACATAAATCAATAATCAGAAATCAAAATCAATAAGCAATAATTACCAAACCAATGCAATAAAACCATAACTCTGCTACCAGAAAAACTGATCCAGCGTGAAAAGGGGGGGGGGGGCACATTTTACATATCCTCCCTGCGCCACAGACCTGTCGTCACACTAACTCATTCACACACGCATTCATTGGTGGGGCCCACAACACCAGCACTCATACGTTTCTCTCATGAGTCTGCACACAGGAGGGAAGATGCGCTGGACATGTGGGGGGGTACCTTATTACCTATAGGAAGGAAACATTTATTACAGTATATACATATTTACATTAACACCTATAGGATCCTAACCTTAACATCAAGGCACTCCATCCACTTGGTCGAATGGAGCAATTAGTTGGACTGGTTGATGGTGATTTAGAACCAGCTAAAACACATTAAACCTTCAGAATCCTCTAGTAACCTAAATAAAGAACCACAAACTCATACTTTTGTTAATCAATATTTAGTTTATCTAATCTTTGTTTCAATTTTTCAAAAATAGCATTTCGGTCAATAAAATTGGAATTTCAGTCTATCAACACAAATTGCATGACATTTTATATTTACCTATTCTCGCTATCAGGGTTATTCTCTAATTCAATTGGCTCTGCATAACCCAAATTCTTTGCTCAATCGTCTCAATCGGAAGCAGGCCAAGACTCAAAAGTCCGGAAAAGTTCTTTGCTCAGCACGACACTGTCCCAATGATCTCCAAAGGACCAAGTAATCGTGCAAGCGAATCGATCACGGAAGGCTCTCTCCTCCGGATATGATCTGCTCTCTCCCTCCAACATTCATCTCTATTCTACTACCCTTTTTATAATAAAATTCTGGGTAACATGAAACATTTCTTAGTCTACAAGAGACTATGATTGGTCCATCTGGTGAAATTTGTAAGAAGGTCCAATTTTCCCACTGACTTGGGTTCCCAGAGAAGATGCTGGGTCACTTCCTCAGTTTATGTCATACTCATGCAACATTGTTGAATCGTGGTTATGTGCGACCATTGTTTCCTCCAGCAATTTCCACTGACTGAAGTTTGGCAGTCCTCCATTTTTCCTATCCTTGACCAGGAACACTGTGCTCTGAATTGAGGATGCCCGGAGATCTTCGGAGCCATCCGAGTCTGTGCAGAAGACATTGCGCTCACAAGACGGTGGCCACTTCCAAACTCCATTTTGAATGTCATG
This sequence comes from Triturus cristatus, assembly GCF_964204655.1. Taxonomy (NCBI): domain Eukaryota; kingdom Metazoa; phylum Chordata; class Amphibia; order Caudata; family Salamandridae; genus Triturus; species Triturus cristatus. The sequence continues at coordinate 845,320,640 of NC_140586.1, read as the reverse complement.
ACTTCGTAGGCTCGAATGCCAACTTAAGCAAAACAAACACAAAGAATAATTAATATGTGTAAATTACGATTCTAATGTTAAAACCCACACTAATCCCTTTTGTATTAATATTTTCCTAGTTTATATCGACATTTAAAGCATTCATAGTCACCATTTGGCATCAACAGGAACGCAAATATCACCAAAGCAACATAAATCATGCAATATTCTATCAACAGAAATACTATTGTTAATAGGCGTACCACAATTAGTTATTAGAGTTATTCTGCCATGCAAATAGCAATGTGTCCCAAGTGTAATTTGTGTTTACCAAAGATGAATATTGTTGGTTAGTATAACACAGCAAACAGTTAATTCAAATTAAAATATAAATCGATTACGTAATTAGTATTTTGATGCAGAATAGAGAAGGTATACAAAATGTTGCTTTACCTGCTCCATCAACATCAACAATAGTGAGTGATAAGTCTCAAAGGGGCATATCAACAAGCGGCAGCAATAATTATCGCTGGCCGCCCTTAGCGTGAGGAATTTTATCACCGGCTATAAATCGCCGTCGAGCCCAATGGAGGACTTCGAAGAAGAGCCGCTGCTAAAAGGAAGAAAAGTGTCAGTTGGAATCCAAAGGTGGATTCTTGTCGAGAAGTACCTGAAAGCAGAGGGGACAGAGTCTGGGTCACTTATGAGTGACCAGGGGCTCGGTAGACGAATGCCCACTGATGTTGGGTGCTTCTGGTTGGTTGATGGAGTCCTTGATTCTGCAGCTGCGGGGACCAGGAGACATTGAGGACAACCAGGAGCCGGATTCAAGCTGTCCCACGAAGGATGTCGGGTGCTCAGGGGTCGGTGTCTGGTGGGAGCAACAACAAGCCTTGGCAACGGCAACCCACGCATAAGGTGAATGATTTGTGCGGGTTGGACCAGCAAGGTCCAGGAAACTCACCAAACACAGGGAAGTCAGAGTGAGCCTAAAACAACCAGGGGAGCCCAAGAAAAGCAGAGTTGATCCTCAAGTGGACCCACAGGCCGGAGGTACAGGAGTCGCGAGGGGCCCTAAAGCGATTTCACCAAACAACAGCCCACGGACCACTCAGTGCAAGGAGGTCAAAGTTCTTGGTAGGAAATGGTGCCAGAGACTGGGGCTACTCGGAGCCCAATGTACTTGTTTAGGAAACACCAAAAAGCATATGCACTTGCAAATGTATGCAAAGTACAAGAGTTCGAGTATTGAGGCCCCCACGAGGGATTCTGACTTTAAACTTGGTGAGAGGGCAGCTCAGACCTCGAGGGACGTAGAAACCCACCTCCTGGGTTGCTGAAGTCTTGGGAGTCCATAGGAGCTCAGGATCAGCAGATTGGAGAGCAGTGTTGTGATGCCTGCGAATGCAGGGGAGTGGCTCCTTCACTCCAAGGGAGATATCTTCAGTTGTCCTTGATGCTCCACAGGTCCGGTATGGTGCACGAGCACAGACGATGCAGCAGACTGAGTGGGAGATGATGTCGGGCCCAAACGAAGTCCAGCAAAGTCCAAGGTGTCCAGATGGTCGAAGTTCAGTGGTTTCTGGTTCAGAATCTTGTCCACGTCGAATCTAAGGCCCTACAGGCAGGTAAGCCCTAAAGTACCCAAGGAAGAGGGTTGACAAGATTCAGGGGAACCTCCCAGGGGAGGGTCTGGACAGTGAGGAGGTTACACCCATGTCCTTTGTCCAGTTTCACACCAGAGCGGGAGCTGACAGCTCCCAGGACTGGTTTGAACTGGACTATGCACAGGGACACCAAATGTGCCCCTCATGCAGACTTTCAGTCACTGGCAAGCACGCCCACCCAGCCCTGATATATACTAATTCCTGTCTGGGAGGTCGTCACACCTCCCTGTGACAGGATGCCTATTGTTCTGCCATCCCCTGCTCGAGCTGGGGAAGGGGTACTGAGTCGGGTCAGGAAGGGAGCAGACCTCCACCAACTCTGCAATACACTTTCTAAAATAAAGGGGAGTAAGGGGGAGGGCACCGGACCCAAATAATCAGTCCCTTGCCTATGCACCACTGTATAGTAGAGTGCCTCTCACTCGTTTTTACACCTGGGAGCAGTCAAAGCTATTGGTCTGCTGTAAGAAAATACTACCTCCGTGGGCACCCATGACATCAATGCTCTGTTTCTGTTTAGCAAGCAGATCAAGGCATCCTTCCATCGTTCTCGAGCACCCTCAGTGCACAACAGTGGGTATTCTGATTGAGCACAGCAGTAAGAGAATAGCCACCTCCAGCAGAAGTCTTCATTTACATTCTAACATGCAGGCCTGTCCCAGTAGACCCTTAGTGTTGTCATATGGTATCTGGTCTTCACTACCACAAAGGCAGCATCGCCCAGAGGGTCACCTCCCACAAGCAACAGATCCTAGGCTTGTACCGTCCATCCATCAGTGCTGTCACATGCCCCTCCTTCAGCCTCCTGGTCTAGGCCTGCCCCTCTCAGATACCTCTCTGTATATGATGTAGGGCAGTGGAGCAAATTCCAAGAGATATCTCACCTCGGTGGGCTCCAGGCAGGCCTCTGTATTGGGTCACCAGGTTTCCCGTCTACAACCTGGGCATTTAACAGTGCCACAAAGAAAGGGTTCTCTGCAGGTATGAATCATGCAATCCATTTGTCAAAAATAATCAACTTGTAGCTATGTCTAAATCAGTGGGCTCTATGGGTGTCTGTGCACATTGGTGTTTGATTGTAGGCATAGGTGAATGGCGTAATGCAAATGTGTCATCCTCAATGACACTTTGTGTCATTTTTGGTTGTTCGGGAAAGTCCTAGAAAAAAATAAAGATGGCTATAAGTTCTGTGTTTAACTTTTCACATTTGAAAGTGCTTTACAGACAGAGGTCAAATATCTGGCTATGTCTTCTGATGAATTGCTGCAGCACTGGTGTTTACTTTTCTTTCTCTGACTGGAAAGTGAGAGGAGTTTTGAAAGTAAATTATGTAAAAAAGTGTAGGACACTGGCTCTGTATATGGTATTGCCACTAGGTGGTAATAACGTACACATAGTCCAGGGGTTCCCCAAAAGTGTACAGGGCTCTATGTAAAATGCTCTATTAGTTGAAGTTTGGGTGAGGAGCCTTACGCCTAACACAGAGGAGCGGAAGACATTTATTGCTAAACCTTGATCAATAATAGACACATGACTCAAAAAGGATATCCACACCAATTTAGAAAAATATTCTTTGTTTGTATTTTATTTTAAGATTTAGAACTTCACAATCAGATTTTTTAAATAAAAATACTTTTCACTTTCAAAAGTTGACACTGAATATTTTCACAACAGTTCAGTGTTATCCTATGGGTAAAATACTTTCACGATTATACAGGTAATTACCACACTTACAGTTCCAGCCTTCAGGACAAAAGGTCAGCAAGGGCAAAGGGTCAGGCGAGTACAAAACCTGCACCACCAGCGGCACAAGGGCAGCTGGGTGCAGAGTTCAAAGTCGGAGTTTGGCCCAATGCATTCCAAGGGGACTGGGGTTGCTTGGATCCACACTCCTTATAGGTAAGGAGATCGGTTGCAGGAGCCAAGCTTTGGTGGTTAACACAAGCACAGGGATGCAACAAGGCAAAACCAAACATACACCCCCAACAGCACAGGGGGCTGGGTGCATGGTACCACGTCAGCGTCTAGCGCCTAATGCTTCTCAATAGAGTTTCTTCTTTTGTCAAACCGGCTGCAGGTGTTGCTCCGAAGGTTGCAGTAGGAAGACCAATGACAGCAGAGGTAAGTAGAGGTATAGGGGTACCAGGGGTAGAAAAGATTCAACAGTAATGTAATAATGACTTTGAAAGACTTAGAATCGTGAACTTAGTGGTCAAAGGTCAACAGACATGATCCCCCAAAACCAATTAAACCAATGAAAATGCAAGTATTTTTCAAGACAAATACAATAATGCAACACTAGTAACAATTGATCCAAGGGTAGTACAATAACGAGCATCAAACACCTAAATAACTGTAATTAGAGGTCAAAAAGCAACTTTTTGTGATGGCTTAGGCGGTGGCGCCTTGTGGCAGGACATGTGTCAACGCAGTCTAGTTTGCGTTTTTCAATGCTGGAGTCCAGTGGGCGGCCGTCCAATAACTGTGCGCCAAGCAAGCCACAATTACCCCAGGCAAATAGAGTTTAGCCGTCGCACCGCTAGTAACTTGCACTACTATTAACAGGGCCTCAGTGAAGTAGGGCGTTGACACTTCCGCTCCTCGTGTTCTTCAGTAGCTTACAGGCAGTATGTATAACCGCAATAACCCACAAAGAGGGATTTAGTGTGGACCCCTGCAAGGTGAGAGCAGGCAATAGGCGAGGGGGGCACCGACGACCACCTTCGCACTTCCTACGTCAGCCCCCGCACCACCTGTGTGCCGTGCCGCAGGCCTTCAGTTACTTGATACTGGTATATACCTTCTGGTAACTTCAGCAAGGGTGCTGTTTTAACGTGAGAGCCACTATAATACGCTGTATAGCCCAGCACAATCACACCGTGTCCATTACCCCACTTGCAATCTCTTTCGGGGGGATCTGCTAATTAATAGAACCAATAGTGCTCAGAGTCAGCGTATTCAGGTGTGCAAGCCACTCTTGCTTCCCTCTGCGCCTCTCTTGCCTCTTTCTGCATTTCTTTTGCTTCTTTCTGTACGTTTCTTTCTTTTTCTGCACTTCTCATGACCTCATTCTGCAAACCTCATGTACTTTCTGCACCTCTCTTCCCTCTTTCTGCATGACTGTTGCCTCTTTCTGCACCTCATTTGCTTCTTTCTGCACCCCTTTTGTCTCTTTCTGCACTCGTCTTCCCTCTTTCTGTACCTTTCTTGCCTGTTTTGCATCTCACTTGCCTCTTTCTGCACTTTTCTTGCTTCTTTCTACACCTCTGTTGCTTCTTTCAGCCATTCTCTTGCCTCTTTCTGCACTTCTCTTGCCTGTTTCTGCACCTCTCTTGCCTCTTTTTGCGCCTCTGTTGGCTCTTTCTGCACCTCACGTGCTCCTTTCTACACTTCTTCTGGATTTCATTTGAGATGTTATCAGTGATGTCATCAGTGATGTCACTGACCATGTCATGAATGATGTAATATGTGACGTCATCAGCAGTGCATTGCGGGGGCGCGAGTTATAGTTAGCTGAACTAACTATAATGGCCGAATTTCTCTGGTTTTGTGAAATGTCCAACTAACTATAACGTCTCTGAAACCTGTGGATTTTTCAGTGAATTTCTAAGGTTTTTTAAATGGTAATTTCTAACTATAACGTCCCTGAAACCTAAGTTTTTTTCAGTGAATATATATATGTGTGTGTGTGTGTGTGTGTGTGTGTGTGTGTTTATATATATATATATATATTTATATATATATAATATTATAATACCCGAGTATTAATTACTAGCTGATAAAATATATTTAAATATAATTTTATCATTGAAATGAAATCATTTTTAAAAGAGCTGCAAAACTCACCTTTGCAAAGGATATAGGGGCAATGGGTCGGAGAGTGTATTAATACACAGGTATTACATTTTAATACCTGTTTAATTTTTGGAAATTAGAATTTATATTTAAATGTAATATTATATGTAAATATTAATATTTTTTGACCTGCTCCAACACTTACCTTTAGGGGCCAGATGTAAGGCATATGGGTTAATGGATGGTGAAGTGACGTAATACCCAGGTATTATTTTGATATCTGTTTATTCATTTTTGCAATTAATATATATTTAAATGTAACATTATATATAAATAGTTTTGAACCTATGACAAACTTCCCTTCAGGGATGTGATGTAAGGCATATAGGGGTGATGGGTAGAGTAGTGTAGTAATACCCAGTAAATAATCCTAACACCAGATTATTTTTTAGTAGGTGCTAAATTAAATTTTATCAGTGAATTTAAATATTTTAAAAGAACTCCTACACTCACCTTTAGTGACAGAATATAAGAGATACAGGGGTAATAGATGGGGTAGTACATTAATACGGAGGCATTGATTTTAATTGATTTTTCCTGAAATGTATTTAAGTTTCATTTTATCTTTAAACTTAAATATATTTTTGAACTAATGTAACACTCACTTTTAGTGACAGGAAACAAGAGAATAGGCGTATGTTGTGGGGAAGATGTTTATTAATACAAAAGTATTAATTTTAATATCTGTGTACTAATTATTAGGCTTTTAAGTGAACTTTTAAATTTAAAATAATTGTACATTTTTTTTAACCCACCTGTAATACATTTATGGACAGAGTGCAATGAATATAAGGGTAATGGGAGATGGAATTGTATTAATTATCAGGTATTACTTTTAATACCTGAGTACTAATTACTAGGGGCTCGATTACGATGTCGGTTGGACTTAAGTTCGCCTGACACAGTCGCGGTCTTGGGACTGACCGACCTCTGGTATTAAGAGGAGACCGCACCATGCGGCTGATTTTGATGTCGGGTGGAAAGCATCTGCACGACTCGGAGAGCCTCCAAGAAGTGGTTGGAGGCCTTCCAACCGACTCGGTTGGTTTAGTTTCTGACTGCCAAATTACGATGTTGGCTGTTGGAAACTTATCCAATCCGTCTTTTCGAATTGGTTCCGACTGACTCGCAGAGTCCGTGGACCGCTCGGAACTGATCCATACTGCTCTATGGAGTTTCATTTCCGACCTCCGTATTACGATGTCGGTTTTCAGACAGCCTTTCTGAGCGGGCCTGTCCGACACGAAAAGGCTGTTGGAAAGCGACTTTGGGGCCCCTAGCAGGGCCCTATTGCCTCTGTGGCCTCTGGTTGGGGGCCAAGAGGGTACCTAGGGTACCCCCCTGTAAATCCCTACCCTGCATGGTTGGCACCGTGGGGTGCCTGCCACAGGGTGCACGGATTGCCCAAAACCCCTTTTTCTCTATGGGAGCTTGTGTTCCAACCAGTTTTCGAGCGACACACAAGCTCCCATAGAGACTAGTGAGTTTCCGCCTGAAAACGATGAGGTTGCATCGTAATCGGTCGGTCAGACCCACCAACCGCAAGTCGGTCAGAAACGATTCAGAGATGGTGTCGGTTGGTCGTAACAAGGCTCCATGTGCTGTCGCATTCTTCCATTTCTCTAAGGGAGCTTGTGTTATGGCCGTAATCCAGCCGTGACACAAGTTCCCATATGTTATGTTATGTTAGGGGGATTTGTAGAGCGCATGGCTGCCCCAGCAACAGGGCGTCCCAGCGCTAGCTGACAGGTGACCAGGGGAGATGTGGCTAGATGCTAGATGGAAGCACAAAAGCCAAGTTTTGATCAGCTTCCTGAAAGCCCAGTGATCCTGGCAGCTGCGGGCAGCCAGTGGGATGGAATTCCATAGTGCGGGGGCCTGAGATTTAAAGGAGCAACCCCTGGCTGTGCGCTGGCGGACCAGTGGGATGCACAGCAGATGTTGATCAGAGGAACGCAATGGATGCAGAGGAACATAAGGGGTGCAAAGTCTCTGCAGGATTTGGGGGCCCCGGCCATGTACAATCTTGTATGTGGTGCAGAGGGTTTTAAACTGGACTCTCTGTTTGATTGGCAGCCAGTATAGACGGTGAAGTAGATTGGAGGTATGGCATTCCCTAGGGAGGGCAAACAAAGTACATGCAGTTGCATTCTGTACCCGTTGGAGTCTTGAAGTAACTGTTTTATTTATGCCAAGCAGAAGACCATTACAGTAGTCCAGACGTGACTGGACAGCCGATTGTACTATCATTTGGCAGGTGGCAGCGTCAAAAAATCCAAAATGGGTTTTAAGCCGCGCAGAAGACCGAAACAGATACCGGCCACTTTTTTTGCATGAGTCTCAAATGAGAGGGCAGTTTCAATCACGACCCCCAAATCTTTAACTGCATTTTTCTGTGTGGGAGGGGTGCCCAAGGTTGCAGGCCACCATTGGAAGTGCCACTTGTGAGTTTCCCGGCCAACCAGGAGCACCTCCGTCTTTGCCAAATTGAGCTGTAGATACTTGTTAGCCATCCAGTCTGCAATGGCCAAAACATTGGCACAACATTTTTGTTGGTCCAGAGCAGGATTGTTGGTAAAGGTAAATACCAGCTGGGTATCGTCCCCGTAAGATACCATTTTGATGTTGCGCTCTTTAGCCAGGAGGGCCAGAGGGCGGACATACCCCTTGAACAACGTGAAGCTCAAGTCGGAGCCCTGCAGAACACCACTGCTAAGAGGGAAATTGCTAGACTGGTAGGGGGGCATGTATCTGAAAAGAGCGTTCTGATAGAAAAGAAGCAAACCAGGCCAGAGTCTTGCCTTTAAACCTGATCTCCGCAAGAAGTTGAAGAAGAATCTTGTGGGAGACTGTGTCAAAGGCCGCACTAAGATCAAGTAAAAATAGTGCCCAGGTATTGCCCTCGTCTAGTGTGGCCCACAGCTGCTCAGTGACCACCAAAAGGGCTGATTCTGTGCTGTGCCTGGGACGAAATCCATTCTAAAATCTATCTAAGATTTGGTTGGCCTCCAGATATTTGGTCAGAGTGATGTTGACATGGGACTCCATAGTTTTGGCCAGGTAGGGAAGCAGGGAGATAGGTCGGAAGTTCTCCGGCAAAGATGCATCTAGTGTAGGTTTTTTCAGCAGTGGGCCGACTTTGGCGTGCTTCCATGACTTTGGAATCACTGCCGACAGAAGTGAGACATTCATTCCCGGCCCTCAGTCATAAGGCAGTTGTAGAAATTCCTGAAGATATCCGGTTTTATGGGATCATCAGGGGAACCTGATTTGATTTTAGCCACTAGGGTGGCTAGGTCTCAGAGAGATACGGGTGGCAGAGTTTGTAAGGTGTGCGAGAGTGCTCTAGAGATGGGGGGAACCATGGATTCAGTGGTACCCCGCCTCATTTCTAGCGTGATGCAAATACATTCTACTTTGTTAATAAAGTACCTTGTCAGCAAGTCACAACGAGTGTTGGAAGATACGGTGTTATTGGTTCCTGTGGGAAGTGTTGACATGTCTTTCATAAGGGAGAAGATAATTTTGGAGGGGTTGGAGCTAGATGAGATCAAGTCATAGAACAAGGCTTTAGTCTTTTGAACAGATTTCTGGAAGGTTTTTATGGCCATCCTAGAGGTACTTTTAGCAACGGCGTCATAAGTATGTCTCCAGGCTCGTCACAGAATTTTGCACTTTTTCTTTTCCGCCCGTAGGGACTCATTGTACCAAACGTGCGTATGTGTGCGCTTAGTCCCCGTCAGTTTCATCGGAATGCAAAGGTCAAGTGATTTATTGAAATGGCCCCTGAAGACCATATTAGCTGCCTCCAGGTCCGCAGGCCAGTCTGGGTGGGACGCATTTAAGGCAGATAGGAAGGTAGAGAAATGGGAGATTGTGTTAATCATTGCACTCCATGGCAGGCACTTCAAGGTGCCTGCCACAGGGTGCAGGGATTAACAGGGGGCACTATAGGTGCCCCCTCTGCCCCCAGCCAGAAGCTGCAAGGCCAAGGGGGGCCTGCTAGGACTCCCCAAACTCGCTTTCCGACAGGCTTTCCATGTCGAAAAGCCCAGCATGGAAAACCTGTGGGAAACCGATTATCATAATCCAGAAGTTGAAAACGCCATCCCATGGGAGTACTCTGGCCAATGGGCTCCTGGAGCCTGTCGGAAGCCAGTCAGAATGACCGGCCGGTTTCAATTCCGACCGGCAGTATTGTAATCAGCCAGTCAATTTTGAAACCAAGGATCTCTGTAGTAAAGCCCCGACCTAAGGTCAGAGGCTTTATGACTGAGATCGTAATAGGCCCCTTTTAAATAAATGTAAATTTAATTTTTGCATTAAACTTAAATATTGTTTAAAAGTACTTCTACACTCATCTTTAGTGACAGGATGTAAGGCATATAGGGGTAATGGGTGAGGTAGTGTATTAATACCCATGTAATACTTCATTTTTACAAACTAACTGAAATTTATTGTAAATAGAAAAATCAATACAACAGTGAGATTTTAAACCGCAATTATTATGAATAAATAATAGTTACAGTGATACACTTCATTTTAGATTAAGCTACAGGAAACAAATAAACACCAAACACCATGTTTTTTCATTTTAAAATTTATTTGCAAATAGTTGAAAAACTGACAATTTGCAAAAATAGTAATATATACTTTTTTTTTAGAAATAAACAAGACTTTATTGTAATAAATAAAAGTGTCAAAAGCAAATGGTTGAAAGTAGTTTCCCATGCTTTACATTAGTGTCAATGGTGAAAACTGTCCTTTTTTCCGTTGGTATGCAATGCCTGCCAGACTCTCTCTTTCTCAGTGATGACGAGGAAATGGACCTTGTCCTTGCATGTACATAATGATAAACCCAAGACAGTATAAAGGAAAGCCACAATAATTCACTTTTCAATTATTTTTGTTGCTTTATTTAAAACTTTTTGCAAGTAAGTACAGTAACCCAATACAGTACATGATTACATTGGCTGGCAGCTAAGCGAGTCAGCGGTGATCGTATACAATACATTTGTATATGTCAAACAGAGCGAAGACTATCAACAGAGGTTGTTAAAAGAGAGCTAGCAATACTATGCACACCCCAAGTGTATACAGTCATATTAAGCTAACATAGGCAGTCATCCTGCCCGACAAATAATACATGCCAGTACACAGTGGGCTGGGTCATAACTCAGGTCTTAATAGTCTTGCTTCCTTCAGGCTCACCAGTTTCTGTCCCCACCAGGTATTGCTGATATAGGCCCCAAAACCCTGCGGGCCACTCTGCGGGGGAAGGAGTTTACTATAGGTATCTGATTGCATGTTGCATTATAGCATATCCCTCTCCCATTCAGCTATTGTCGGGACCCGGCCCTTGGCCCAGCGCATAGAAACCCTACCCTTAGCGTGAAGCCGTCCCATGTCCAACAGTCATCTGGCCTGTTTACATATGTTTTTACTATAACCCAGGAGTGCGAGCAGTGGATCTGGAGCCAGCGAGAGGCCTGTGATCATGTTTATCCTACGGAATACCTTGTCCCAGAATTCAACAATCCGGGGACACAGCCAGGCAACATGTAGAAACCCCGCCTCTCCCTCTCCACAGCGTGGGCAAGCAGCCGACTCTCTTAGGCCATATCGCTTCAGCCTTTCTGGAGTGTAGGAAACCCTATTAATTTATGTAAAAAGGATTAGTAGATGTTTACCATTAAGCGAGATACGCGTAGTCAGCTCACAGCAGTATCTCCGGGCGCCATCGTCAATGATCATGTCTAGGTCACTCTGCCAGTCCCATCTGGCTTTTTCTGTATCGGTCTCCTGGAGTCTTGTGTCTTGTTATAAATAACAGTCACTATCTTAGGGGGAGGAGTGGATCGCAGAATGCAGGTGAGTGATGGGATCTCCATGGGTTCTAGCAAGTCATCCCGAGAACGTCTCGCAGTGCATACCTAGTTCTATGGAAGTGATATTGCTCTAAGGGGAGAGGGTACATGTTCCTCTGCAATTATGTCTTCCCACCTGCGTGCTACCCCGACCTGGGACAGGTCACCCATCTGCAAAATGCCTAGTTTTTCAGTTCGGCAACTGCTTCTTTATCATGACCAGTCAGAAACCAATGGCACCAGTCGATTGGGATCCGAGGAGAGTATAATTGCGCACCCGCCTGTCTGTTGAACAGGTTGCGCCAAGCATGGACTGTAGTGTTTATAGAGTCCAATGCACCCGTCTTTCTGGTAGGTGAATAACATCTGGGGGAGCGAGAAGGGGTTGGCAACAACTGCCCCCATATGTAGGTGTGGCAAGTTCTTCGGTTCATGAATCCAATATCGGGTGTGCGAGCCTTGCGCCACTCTGTAGTACAGATCCAAGTCAGGTGCATTAAGACCACCCATTGAGTAGGGAAAAGTCAATGTGTCTCACTTGACCCGTGGTTGTTTCACAGCCCAGGCAAGTTTAATAAGTAAAGAGCAAAGAACTGCAAGTGTCTAACTAGGGAGAATCATCAGGATATTCAGAAACAAGAACAAAAATCTAGGGAGGACAATCATTTTCATAAAAGAAATACGCCCTATCAACGAGAGAGGCAGACGGATCCACCGCATCACATCATCCTCGAGTTTAGCAATAGCCCTCCCATAATTCTCGTAGAATAATACATTAGGGTCAGTATGCACCTGTATGCCCAGATATCGCACGAGTCCGTGGTCCATTGTAATGGGAAGTAAAGCTCCACAGGAGTCATAACTGGGGTTTGCGGGAAAATAATAGATTTGGACCAGTTAACCTTAAGGCCCGATATAGCACCACAATTCGTGACCTCCATAAGCACCGGTGTAATATTTTCCCTTGGGTCCCAGACATACAAGAGAGTGTCATCCGCATAGGCAGAGATAGTCAGCTGATATCTAGGGAATCGCAGCCCTCTATGTCCGTGGTATGCTGGCCACCAGGGCATACAGTTCAGGCGATAACGGGAACCCCTGGATATTGTAATAGGAGAAGTAACCATATTGCCAACCATAACTCTAACAATTGGAGCACTGTACAAGACACCCACCAGCCGCAAAAAAGTCACCCACCCCAAAACGTTTGAGCACTGCCCTGATAAATGCCCACTCCACAGAGTCAAACACTTTTTCTGCGTCCAAGAAGACCGCAGCTGGGTTAGCACTGAATACCGTTCTGAGGGTATAAGTTAGGTATTGCCCTGGTACAGAACTAGCCTGCTCTGGCCCTAACAGGATGGGCACGAGTGGAGCTAAATGATTAGCCAGTGTTTTAGCGAACAGTTTAGTGTATACATTTAGTAGTGATGAAGGTCTATAGGAGAAGCATTCGTTTGCCAGCTTCCCTGGCTTAAGTATAGCAATTATCAGGGCCTCTCTCGTTATAGGTGGCATCCTATCAGCCTCCACCATCTCCTCATAGTGGGTGACTAAGTGTGGCATTAAGAAGTCCGCAAATATCTTGTAAAAGGTTACCCTCAGGCCATTGGAGCCCAGAGCGCTGCCGTCTCGCATTGACTGCAGAGCTCTACGGATCTCGCCATTTATCACAAAAACAAGAGCGACCCATATGTCCCTGTGAATTGGGTCTAGCTAATGAGCCAAAAAAACATTTGTTCACATGGAACTCATTATCACAAAAAAATGAAATTGCTCAAAGAGTATTAATATCTTGCATCTAAAGTTGTTCACCCAATGCATTTTGGGCTAAGGAGCTCTTCTTCAGGGATAACTTTGATATAAAGAAAGGCCCTCGGTAACCATCAAAGGGGCATATTATCAAGCACGGCGTTAAAATTATCGCCGCTTTAGCGGCAGAAAACTGCCGCTAAAGCGGCTATAATGGGCTTCATAATATGCCGCGAGAATTCCAATAGAAGCCCATGTTGACACCAGAACATGGGCTTCTATGGGAATTCTCAAGGGCATATTATCAAGCCCATTATCGCTGCTTTAGCGGCAGTTTTCTGCCGCTAAAGCGGCGATAATTTTAACGCTGTTTCTTGATAATATGCCCCTATGTTCTCTTAGTCAGAAAACATAAATGTGTACAACATGCATTTCAGGCAGTCAATGTGCAAAACCAACACTAAAACGTGCTGCTCAAAAAGTTTATTATTATGTTGCAGAGGGTTTTGCAATCTGTTTAGGGCTTTTGTTTCAGGAGTTTTAAGGTCACCCCATCCCATGAGTAATATTCATAGCACTTGGTATGCATCAATCTGTCCCTGTTCTCTCCTTAGTCTCAATTCCTACATTCCTGATCGAAATCTGCCCCTTTTATGACCCTACTTCTGTTGTCTCTATCCTGTACTCAAAGTCCTAAGAACCTATCATCTATAACATCCTTAATTTCGCCACCCTATTATAATCATAAAAGGGGCAGATTTCCATCAGGAATGTAGGAATTGAGACTAAGGAGAGAACAGGGACAGATTGATGCATACGAAGAGGGTTCTATAGAAGGATTTTGTTTTTGGTAGAAAAAATGGGGTGTTTATTGCAATGAGTGTTATGAATATTACTCATGATGTTTATTATATCACCAATTGTGTCATTTTTGACTGATAGAGATGATGTCTGTTACAAACTAGAACTACTGGTTTAACATCCTGATTAACTTGGGAGCCTGTTATATAGGTAGGAATAAATTAGAACAATTTGTTTACTATTCTGATTTACTTTGGAGCATGTTATATAGGCAGGATTTGATTTGAAGGTGTGAATATATGGACAGGAAAGTCTTGATTATGATGGCATGTTCTCATTTATTTCAAGCCCTGATGATGTCCCGGGAGGGGACGAAATGCGTCGGCTGTTGAGAGTATTGGACATTAGGAATGGAAGTATAACCTCTCGATCTAATGATTGGATCATACAATATTTCATATAATTGGAAAGTAACGATGGATGGATCAAAAGGATGATAAAGTGATTGGATCATAAAAAATTGGTAACAACGATTGATGGATCAAAAGAAAAATTTGGATGGATTAAAAGGAAAAAAAAATATTTTTGGGGAAGAACATTTATTAATGGATAAAGGACTATGGGCCATATGTAGGTAAATATATTTTACCGATTCTTAAATACCGAATTTTACCGATTCGGTATTTATGAATCGGTAAGTTATATGTAGGTAATCATTCGGTAATAATTACCGATTCGGTAACAATCGGTATTCAAGAATTGGAATTTACCGAATCGGTAAATACCGAGGTGGTATTTACCGAATCGGTAAATTCGAAGTGGTATTTACCAAATCGGTAAATACCGAATCGGTATTTACCGAATCAGAAAAACGAAAACAGATGACTGGATGAAACAGCCAATCCTGTGCAACCAAACCTCACCCAACCAGGAAGTGGCCACACCCAGGCAGGTGCACACAATCAACAGACTCTGGAGAGGCTGGGAGTGCAGAGGAGAGGCAGGGAGCCAGTGCCTGATTGTGCAGCTCAAACTCACAATGTCCAGCCAGGAGACCCAGAGAGATGGAGGGGAAAGGAGGAGAAAGCAGAAATTCAGCCCCAAGGAACTGCAGGTACTAGTGGAGGAGGTGGTGAAGCAGCACCAGAAGCTGTTTGGGAGGCAGTCCCTGCAAGTGCCAGAGTCGGAGAAGCGGAATATATGGCTGGGAATCCAGGCGCAGGTCAATGCTGTTGGAGTGACCCCCAGGGACATTGAGGTACTTAAAAAGCGCTGGTACGACCTGAGGATCGTCACGAAGAGGAAGATGGGGGAACTGCAGAAGGAGGCCAGCCGGACAGGAGGTGGAAGGAACAGGGCACCTGCCCATACTGAACTGGAGGAGCTGGTGGAGTCCACAATAGAGCTCGAGAGTGTCGTGGGGCTTGGGGATGCCGACAGCTCTGCCAGAGCCGCCACCCAACAAGGTAAGACGCATGCACAGCAATGTAGCCCCCCCTACCCCTATCCCACATCCCCAATTGTGAAATGAGTATCCCACTCCAGTCCATGTGTTAGTGCAGACTGGCAATGCATTATGGGAGATGTAGTCTGGGAAACCCCAACCATGAACTGAATAGCACAGAACAAGAAGGCATGGTACACACATTAGCGAAAAGCAGGCAGAGGACAATGTGAGAGTGTTACAGAAATTTATTGTGATGCTTGCAATGTAGGGCTTCAGGTACACTGAGCTGATGTTGCATTTCTGTCCACAGATGAAACATCGCGCAGGACTGCAACAGGAGAGAGGGCACACCGGCAAGACAGTACAGGGCTGGCTAGCACAAGTTCTGCACAGATATCATTGCCACAGCCAGCATCACCGCTACCACAGCCAGCATCACCAATACCACAGCCAGCATCACCACTCATGCTTGAGTCACCGGCCACATCACCGCCTGCATTTGTGAGGTCGAGGAGGCCTGCTGCTGCCAGGTTGCGAGTGTTTGAGTCCTCATCTGACGACAGCAGGGGCCCGGAGCCAACCACTATGCCCCAGGATGGGAGCCATGCCACTGTGCCCTCCACCTCAGAGGGAGCACACACAGGTGTCAGACGGGGCTGCAGGTCTCGGGTGCAGAGTCCACCAGCACACGTTGACAGCCATGGGGTGTTCTCGGGGCTCGAGGGCAACATGTTGAAAATACAGCGCCTACAAACAAAGGCAGTGATGTCTGTTCAGTGCCAAATGCGGGGACTGAAAGCTACTTTTGACAACATGGACAGGGGCATCAGCGCTATGGCGGTGGGGATGAGTGAGATGGCTGCGGGCATGCGGGACATGTCCCAGTCCGTCAAGCTGTTGTGCAGCAAGTATGATGCAGACAGAGCTGCACGGCGCCGGGAACGGCAGAGGAGAGACAGTCATACCAGGGCACTCAACCGGCTGGCAACTGCCACTTCACTGCTCTGCAGGCGCTCTGTGGCTATGCAGGAGGGCCTGACACACTGCAGCAGCGACGTTTCTAGGGGGATGGTGCAGGTCACCAGTGCACTGGAAGTGCTATTGACAAGCCAGGAGGCCACAACTGGTGCTGGGGATGCTGCAGAAAGCATCGAAACCAGCAGCAGGAGCAGCATAACCCCCCCGGTCCCAGATACACGCAGGAGCAGCAGGCGGCATGGGTCTGCCACTAGTGAGGAGGCACGATCCGTGGCATCCCACACTGTAGCGCGTGGCCGCAAACAGTAATGCTGCACGGCATAGCATAAGACAATTGGGTGACGTAACCCTGGACTTGCTAGTAGTCATTACACAATGTTGCCAGAATGGCATTTTCTTGGTGTTGTGGCGTAGTGCCGCATTATTAAACTACGTCATGACATCCAACAACTGGCTGTGTCCCCTTACTTACTCAGAAATAGTTGCATGTGATCTCTGCCCGTCTCTCTCTCCCATCTGTTGCTGTTGGCACTCCAGCTGCGTTGGCCTCTGGCTGTCCTGACTCATCCTCATTGTCCTCAAAATCTGTTAGTTCCACCTCTGTACCTCTCTTCGTGGCAAGGTTGTGCAGCATTGCACAAGTGGCAATGATCTTGCAACAGATGATGGGTGTGTACTGGCGTGCGCCTCCGCTTTTGTGGAGGCAGCGGAACCTGCTTTTCAATAGTCCAAACGTGCGCTCCACCACGTTGCGTGTAGATTTGTGTGCCACGTTATATCGTCTCTCACTCTGGGTTGATGGGTGTAGGTAGGGAGTGAGGATGAATGACCGCACAGCATATGCACTGTCGCCTAGGTGAGTATGAGAGAACCATCAGTCACATGCCTCAATACACGATGATTTGCACTTAGTAGAATGGAGCGTCACTGTTACTTACCTAGCAGGTATCCTTCTCCAAATTCTCCGGCAAGCAGTCGTGTGTAGATCCCACTGTTCTGGAAGATGAAGGAAGCGTGGGTGCTCCCAGGAAACTTAGCTACGATATCAGTGATGATGTTCCCTGCATCGCAGATTACCTGCACATTTATGGAGTGGGTGGACTTTCTGTTCCTGTAGATGTGCTCAGTGGCAGCTGGTGGGCAGATTGGAATGTGTGTGCCATCAATACAGCCTATGACATGGGGGAACTGTGCCATGTGATAAAAGTCTGTTTTGGTTTTCTGCAGTTCAGCCTGTGTGTTTGGGAAGCTGATGTAGTGGTGCATTCTCTGCATCATGGCATCCAGGAACTTCCTGAAGAAACGGGACAGGCAACTCTGGGATACACCGCCCACCGCAGCTATCACCCCTGGTAACTGCCAGATGCGAGTAGATGTAGGCTGCAGAGCACCTGCACATGTGGTGGTATGCCAAGCGCCCTTCTTGTTGGCTGGTCCAGGAGTGGGTGCAGGTCCCTTATGAGGTCCATGATGGTTTGGGGGTGTAGCCTGTACCTTTCATGTATCTCAGCCTCAGTCTGTTGAAAGAGTGTGATGCGCTGTCTGTAAATGCGTTCCTCCCGTCTCCAAATCCTCAGACCTGCTGCCTGTAGACGTAGGCGCCTTGCAATGACATACAGAGCGACCATGTTGTCCATGCTGTTGCATTTTGGGATTGCTTATATGCACTGTTGATGCTTACCACCTGCTTTCAATCTGTGTTAATTACCGACTCTTAATTACCGAATTTCATGGATTTCTTAATTACCGATTTTACCTACATGTCTTTTCTCTTTTTACCACTTCTTATTTACCGATTCGGTAAATATGTATTCGGTAAATATGAATCGGTATTTTAGAATTCGGTAATTATGAATCGGTATTTACCGATTCATATTTACCGAAAACTGGTTTTTGGCCTCCTACATCTCACTTGACTAAATACCGGTCGGTAACAGGATATTTACCGAATTTCGGCCGTTACCGACCGGTATTTAGCTACCTACATATGGCCCTAACTGAGGCATCAAAGCAATAATACATTGGTACATGAACAATTGGACATTCTACATGTTTAAAAAATATGAGATTTGAGAATAAATGTGTTTGAATCAAAGATATTTGTTTGGAAATATTGTGTATATTTGTAGTGCTCCTTACTAGTGGGAAATTATTTTAATGTAGGGATGGTTTAACGGTGACCATTCGTTAAGTGAGCACTGGTAATTGAAATATTTTGAGGAAGTGACTCCCTGTGCGCATGGGTGCGGGACCCTCATCGTTGTGGTGCATTTTTTTTTGATTACTTACTTGTTTGATGTGTAGAAAACCGTGGAGCGGGACAGACGTGCGTCTCATGCTGCATGAGGACGCAGTCCTGTTTTACTGCCAATAGTCGTGTGCATGCGCGAGCAGCAGATCTGAAATAATTACTTTCCGATGGGCAGCGCCGGACTGAGAACCAAAACCGGCCCTGGCAAAGTGCTCGGCAGGCCCCTCAGGGGTTGGGGGTGTCGCCGAGCTCTTTGCCGGGGCCGGTTTTCGGCCGATTGTGTTACAGGGCCGATTTTGCAGCTATGCTGCAAAAACGGCCCTGTAACAAAAACGTCCCCCAGGGGCCGAAAACCGGCCCCAACCCATGCGGCCCACCAGGGGATTGCCTGGTGCCCGCTACGGCCAGTCCGGCCCTGCCGATGGGCTACTCGTGCGAGTGCAGGTGGCGTTCTCCTATCCTCAGTCCCTGGAACATCACCGGGGTGCAAAAACATGGTAGGGCACTGCCCTAGGACAGATTAAAGGGGTGGCTCCCTCCACATTCGAAAATAAATCAAGCAGATAGTGCAGACAAGTTAAGGACAGTTTAATAAGCTTGATATTTCACCCATGGCTACTCTCCCCCTGAACCTCCTCCACACCTCCAAAACTTAGCAAAGATGATGTACTTCGCAGAGGAGGTTGATGAATATGCGGATTATGATGATTATGCTGAATATGAAGAGGTGCCTTATGAGCACCAAATGGAGGAGCAGCTACAGGAGGCCCTGGACTCCCATGTGCAGAATTCGGTCAACAGAGCTTTGATCAGGGCGTTACAACCCTTCACTAAACTCTTAAAAAATTACGGGAAGAGAGTATTGGGTGCTTCTTTGGGCAAATCTTCAACTAAATCTGCACTTTTGGGTGAGCAGGGCTTTACCCAGGACCTTCATTTAACTCCCCTGCAGAGGTGTTGTCCCAGGTGGCATCATCGGTCCTTAAGGACTATGGGTATGGCAGTACCTTCCTTTCTAGTTCACTAGGGAATTCTGCCTTTTCTAATCCAGGGGAGGGGGACGAGTTGTCTCCTTCCACGCACAATATGTCAGAATCTGACAAGGCCACAGAGAAACCGCGCAATGCGCAAATGTAAGACTCATTATGGGGGAACAGAGTCAGAAAATAAAAACCATTTGTTTAATCCTAAAAATATCATTCACCTGAGGTCCACAGAATGGGTGCCCTGCAAAGAGGTGGTGCATTATGTCCAAGAGAATATCAGACAGGGTTCTGAGCGCGAAGTGAGCAGTACTTTGAAATCAGAATGCCCAAGACCTTCATTACTAGGTAAGGTGACAGACACCCCAGAGTTAGACCCCAACATGACGACCTTCCTTAAAAAGTTTGCTAAGGACCCAAAGAAAGGGTTAGACAGGGTGTGGAAGGGATGCCAGGATAAATTGATGGACATATCAGGGCTCCTCAACAAGATTCTAGACTTAGCAGTCAGGGCTAAGGACACAAACACAAATCTTGATCCGACGGAGATATTGGACTGGGCTTAGAGAGCTTTGTGCTTTCTCAGTAATACAAATTGTGCGCTGTCCACGAGCGCAGAAAATCGTTTCTAATGAGGATTGACCCTCAATTGGCAGACATGGCCACTACTGAAGAAGGCTCGCTGGCTAATGGCCTATTGTTTGGTAACAGGTTCGTCAGGGACCTAGGAAAATATGTGGGTACCTTTTCGGCCCTGTACAAGGCCCAGTCTTCAATTAAAAAGTATTTCACAGTGACCTTTTTACCAGGGCCGGACGCTTCAGGGGTCAAGCAACTGGCTGAGGATAACACAAGGCCTCAAGAGGTTTCGATAATAGAGGTCGTGGCGGCGCCACCCAATCAAACTTCTATCCCAACCACATCAGAGGAGTGAGAGGCAGACAAAATCGAGGTGGCTACAGAGGAGGAAACAACAGCAATTCCAGTGACACCTCCTTAGCAAGTAAGCCGGGTACAGGCCGGGGAGGTGTTGGTGGGAGGAAGAATTGGTTTATTCCTTCAAGCTTGGGAGGCATTAACACAAGACCCGTGGGTACTACAAACAGTGCAAGGGTTCCAACTAGAGTTCTACTCCACCCCAAAGCAAAATTGGACACCTATCCTCAACCTCTACATTTTTCCCTAATAGAAAGCACTTTCATAGATGAAGAAGTGATGTCATTATTGAAAACAAAGGTGATTGTAGAGTCAGCACCTCATCCACGCGGTTTTGTCAGTACAATTGTTCTAGTGCCAAAGAAAGATCAGGGATTTCTCCTTGTTTAAAATCTCGAGGAATTCAACTCTTGGATTGTGTCTCGCCATTTCAAAATGGAAGGCATACACTTACTGAGAGATCTGTTGTCTGAAAAGGGCTGGATGGTGCAGTTAGATCTGAGAGACGCATATTTGGCAGTACCGATTTTCCCAACTCACCAGAGGTTTCTCTAGTTTCAATGGCAATATCGATGGTTCGAATTTATCGCTATGCCCTTCGGTCTCTCTTCCACCCCTTGGTGCTTCACCAAGCTGCTCAAACTGGTAGTGCAATATCTGCAAGAGCAAGGGGTGAGGTTGATCATATATCTGGACGATGTTATGATCAAGGCACAGAACGCGGAAACAGCGTTACTCCATTTATCTTGGACGATCCAACTCCTGCAGGACTTGGGGTTTGTTATCAACTCGGAAAGTCAATCCTGACTCCTTCTCAGTCAATGGAATTTTTGGGGTTCCAGGTAGACTTAGTTTTGACGCAACTGTTGCTCCCTCTGAAGAAGAGGATTTCGATCAAGAAGGAATTGAGGAGAGCGCTCGCCTCTCCGACTATATCTCTGAGGATTCTGGCTCGCTTAGTAGGCCTGCTAGCCTCGTCTATTCAGGTGATTTTCCCGGGTCCTCTACACTCCCGGGCTTTACAATAACTGAAGATCATGCATTTGCAGAAGGGTTTGAGCTATGCAGAGCAGATTCCCCTCTTTTCACAAGGTTTGAGCTATGCAGAGCGGATTCCCCTATTCACGAAAGCCAGGACGGAAATGTCCTTGTGGTTGGAACACATGGATGCTTGGCATGGCAAGGCCATTTTTGCTTCAGCCCCCAAGGTGGTTGGAACACATGGATGCTTGGAATAGCAAGGCCATTTTTGCTTCAACCGCCAAGGTAGTGGTAGAGTCAGATGCCAGCTGGTGAGGCTGAGAAGCCCAATGCGGATCAGTGGAAACAGGGGCTCATACACTTTCCCCACAGAAAACATGTTATGGCATCCATTGCTCTGCTCCACCCTAATTATTAAAACAGAAACCTCACACACCTTTGATCAAGCAAATCCACCTTTACATGTATTTATTTCACAAAAGTGAAATTGAAACATAGCAAGCAGTGAGACAGGTGATGATTTTGGGTTCCCCACTAACCCAGGGAGAGGACCAAGCAGATACCTTGAACACAAAGAACACATCATGCTGAACGATTCGGTGGTGGTCCCATCTTCCCAGGACCACCCCAAGCAAAGTTATGGGCAAAAATACAATCCCAACCAAAGGCCCCACAAAGCATTATGGGATGAGATTCTAGAATGCAGTGAATATTATAGTATCTACTCTCTTGCTGAGCCGGGGAGAGCCCCTCCGGCTTCAGGAATGGTTTCCTCTAAGTCTAGTGGGTCTGATGGAGGTGCCCATCCCACCGGGTACCTCAACAGTGATCCTTGGTGGAGGGCAGCTCGGGCCCGCTCTGGCGTCGGGCTGCAGTCCTCCTTGCATCTAGACTGCTTGCGTCCTCGGGACCCCATCTCCTCCCTGTGTGTTTCTTCCGTGCTGGTGTCTGAGGGGATCTGGAGGCAACCTCAGAGGGTTGCTGTCTGCTCGCTGTTGCTGACTCCTGACTGAGGCAGCAGGCATGGGTGCTGCTGGGACAGGGAGCCAGCGAGGACAGGTGGGCTCCCTGAGCTGCCCTCCACCAAGAATCACTGTTGAGGTGCCCGGTGGGATGGGCACCTCCATCAGACCCACCAGACTTAGAGGAAACCATTCCTCAAGCAGCAGTGGCTCTCCTGGCTCAGGGGACAGCCCATACTATTCACTACACTCTAGAATCTCACCCCATAATGCTTTGCGGTGCCTTTGGTTGGCATTATATTTTTGCCCATAATTTTGCTTGGGGGGATCCTAGGAAGATGAGACCACCAACAAATCGTTCAGCATTATATGCTCTTTGTGTTCAAGGCATCTGCTTGGTCCTCTCCCTAGGTTAGGGGTGCCTCAAAATCATCTCCTCTCTCACTACCTGTATTGCTTCAAAGTTCACTTTTGTGAATTGGCTATATGTATTTTAGCATGTAAAGGTAACATTGTTTTACCACAAGGATGTGGATGTAGGAGCTAACTCCGCCACGCAATGAAGTCTGAGTTTTTGCTTGAGCTCCGTGTTCTGTTACAGTTGGCAGCTGGATCTTCAGGTGCTCAACTTGGATGCATTTCTTTATTTTAGGACTGACACGCATTAGGGGGCATATTTACAATGTCTGGTGCATCTCTACAAATCAGCAGGGATGCGACAATACAGATGCAACATGCAATTCTCCCCTTGCGCCACCACGTATGCTTCACATTTACAATGCATCGCACCATGGCGCAAGGATAGGCAGATGCGTGTTGCATCTTGTGGTGTAAGGGCGGCTCATTGCTGGAGTCGCATGGCAACGCAACTCCAGCAATGCACAGGGGCCGCCCATTCTTAATGTGGTGCGTCACTCCTTACGCCTGCTTCAAGCAGGCGTAAGTTTGACGCAGCGGCGTCGTAAAACTGACACAGTGAAATCTTGTAGATTTCACTGCGTCAGTTTTACGAGGCTTTCCTGAGACAGAACGCCCACCCTGTGATGGAACACCCACATGAAACCTGATGCAGGTTTCATGTGGCGCAATTCTTTACAACGTAATGCATCTGCCTAGATGCGTCACGTTGTAAATAAGTTACAACGTGGCGCATGGTTTACGCTGCCGCTGCGTCACAGAAGTGATGCAACGGAAGAGCAAATGTGTCGCAAGGGGCTTGTAAATCTGCCCCTATGTCTTTCCCTCATTTGTCATGATCCAGAGAGTGTTAGAACAAGTGTGCAGACAGGGAGCGGAGTAAATCTTGATCACCCCTTACTGGAAGGCACAGTCATGATTCCCGCTCTCAGTCCTAGGACTACTAGAAGATAGGAATACTAGAAGATCCAATGGGAAGACCACATCTGTTGGTGATGCAGAGCCAATAGTCCCTCATGGCATGGGGACACATCTGTTGGTGATGCAGATCCAATTGTCCCTCATGGCATGGGGACTTTGAGGAGACACTGGCAAGTGCTAGGAGTTTCACAGGATGCAATGCTTTTTCTGTTGCAATCTTAGGCTCCCGCTACGCACAAGCGTTAGGAATCAGCTTGGCATAGATTGGCTTGTTGGTGTAGTGAGCAACAGGTGTATCCCATGGGATCCGGTATACATATGATTGTTCATTTTCTTTCAGATGTAGCCAGCCAGGGAATGGCATATAGGACGGTTAACAATTTCTGTTCCGCAATTTCAGCAGGTCATCACCATGGAAGGAAAACCTTTTGGGAGAACATCGATTAGTTTATAAATTGCTGAGAGGCATTAGATTGGTGAAACCACCAAAATCCAGATATTCCACAGTGTGGGATGTTGATATGGTAATTCGATTGATCAGAAATTGGCCAGCGAACGAAGGTGTTTCACGTAAGCAGTTGTCAGTGAAACTTACACTATTAGTATGTCTCATTTCCTGTAGGCGGGTCTCGGATGTGCGTGCCTTGGATTTGGCAGGTAGAGTATTTACTCCTTCTGGGGTTTCTTTCACAATTTTCAAAATAACTAAGACAAATTACAAATGTGTGAGTTATCCTGCCTTTCCACCTCACAGTAAGTTATGTGTGGTTCAATGTTTGAAATGTTACAGGGATTGTACTCGTGAGTTTAGAAATGATGTGGCAGGTCAATTGTTGATTTCGTTGCAGAAATCTTTCTGCCGAGTCTCTTCAGCGACTATGGCCAGATGGATTACATGGTTGTCAAGTCAAGCTGTTGTTGATGTCTCTGTTTTTGGAGCTCATTCCGTGGGAGGGGCTATGGCTTCTAAGGCCTTATTAACTGGTTCTCATTTGGAAGTTATTAGGACTGCGGCAGATTAGTCTTCTGATTCAAATTTTAAAACGTTCCATCACAAATCAATCGTGGATGTAGCATCTGATGTAATTGCAAAACTTTAAACGAGCATAATCAGGAGCCTCCGTTTCCTGACACAGAATAAAAAAAATTCTAGCTAATGCGTCAAGAATTTTCAATTCTAGTAAGGACACGGAGGCGAGAATGATCCCGCCCGGAGAGTTTTATATGTTAAATTGCAACAGTCTATTATTGTATGTTATTATGAAGTATTATAAGATTCCTACCCATTGTTGAAGACGTCTGGTTAGACGGGAGGTTTCCCTCGGTTGGAAGTTTCGGTGGCAGAGATCGGTTGGAAGACTAGAAGTTGTGAAGTTTATAGTTGTGGTTATTGACTGTTTGGCAAGGAAAGAGGACAGACTATGGTGCTCTCATGTTATATACCCAGCAGAGTGTACACTGATTGGTGGAGTGATGTCATACTGGGCATCATGGGTTATGTAGTTTAAAGTTTTATTGGCTGCTGTTTGGCTTCAGTAAAGAAAGAGAAGCATAATCCTCGCCTCCGTGCCATTAATAGAATTGAAAATTCTTGATGCGATAGCAAGAATTTTTTTTACTCCTTCCTCCTGCGGTGAATCGACGCAATGCTGTATAAGAAATACCGATTCGATCCAAGATGGCCGCCGCTGCATGAACAAAAGTGCGCAGTAGGCGTCACACCGTAGAGCGTCTGCCCACGACTGCAGTGCTAGAGACACTCCTATGGTTTGACACCGCTTGATGACCTTTGACTACCATGATTTTAATTGACTTTGGTGTTTCATTTTACCCTAGCCTGAATGTATGTCCTGCGTATGCCTTGTTTCCCTTGAAGATTTCGTAAATTTAAAGTGGGAGTTGTCACAGAGTAGAACAGCTTGCCAAGAACAGAATGTGTGGGATGTGCATTTGAAAGCATGAGAAAGAGGGAGATGTGGGATGTACTTTTTGGTCCTGAAGTGCAGTGCTGTGAGCAGTGGTGCTCAAATGTGCATTGTGTTGTACACTGAGAGATGAAGTGTGTGATGCTATAGGCAGTGGTGCACAAATGTGCATTCTGTGGTACATTGGGAAGTATTATGAAGTTCTTACTATTGACTTTGACATGCCCTCATGTCATCCTGAATTCTGTCTCTGTCGTCCTTAAGCTTTTTGCGTGTACAGACAGGCCCTTAGAGTGCTCAAGTTGTTTGGGTTAATAACGTTCAAGGTTGCTTTATTTTTGGAGAGATTGTTCAATGTACCGTAGGCTTTCGTAAGCTTCGTTAAGATAAAGGCTGGAACATGTGAGAAAGTTTAGGGATCATGGGAGTTCCTTGTGCCATTGGAATGCTTGCATGAGAGGTGGCCAATTCCAGTAAGTTTCCTTGGCGCAGAGGGAAGGTCTCTCGAACCTTCTAGTGTGCTTTGAGACTATAAAGCTGAGGTTTGTTGACTTAGAAACCGGGATTTTTGAAATCTGAAATGGGGACTGACGCCTCTACTTCGGTACAGTGGAACCCTGGTTGATGAGACTCTTAACCCCAGCTGTGAATACCCCAGTCTGGAGTGGGGCTAAGATGCAGTGTTTGCACCAGGTGAAGTGATTTGTTTTTTTTATTAGTGCCATTGTGATGTGTGGCCAGTGGCTATAATCTTAAGAGGTGTTTTCTTTGTGATGTGTGAGTGAGTTAGAGTGCACATCCAAAGTAATCATTTGATGTATTTAGTGTATATATCTTTCTGATTTCTTGGAGGACGTCCAGTATTATTTGCTGCTTTATTATTATTATTATTACAGGGATGCGTTATGGCCCCAACACCCTTCTCCCTTTTTCTAAACAGCCTAATCGAAACCCTGTTAGACGGGAAAGACATTGATGCACCGAGGTTGGCGAACCGCAAAATTCCAGCTCTTATATTTGCGGATGATACACTTCTACTCTCCAAATCTCCCATGGACATGCAGAGGGTGCTTGAGGTATTCAGCACCTTCTGCAAAAATCGGGGACTGGAAATTAATCTACAAAAAACCAAGTATATGGTTTTTAATGCCAACACTTCGAATTGCCCATATCCCCGATTAGAAGGCAGGCCCCTAGAGAGGCTGTCCACCTTTGACTACCTCGGGATCACTTTAACCGAAAAGATGGAATGGGGGACACAAATAAAGAAAGCTAGCCTCAAACTGACCCAGTCCTCGGGGGGCATCATAAAAGTTTACAAGAGTTGCACGCAAAAAGTGATGGGCCCTGTAGCAGAAATATATAAGATCCAGGCTACGGGAGCGTCATTGTATGGGGCAGAATTGTGGGGCCACTGCCCATCTACCTCCCTCTCAATGACAGAATTCATTTCATAGACAACTGCTGGGCCTCCCTATGAGCTCCCCACTAACACCGTTTAGGATGGATCTAGGGATTAGCCCTATAGCAGATGTAGTCTTTTCTAGACCTCTCCTATGCTGGCGACGCCTTTGGAGTACACCCGAATTGGCCGAATACAGAGAGGAGCTGAAGGATGTAATGCGCATCCCAGGTGCAGGGAAAGTCCCTTGGCTAGCCTATATTAGGAATAGATGCCAGGCCTTAGGGAGGACAAATATGTGGACAACCCCAGATGAGATCTGTCCAACAATCCCCAGAAGGACACTACTTGACTCCTATAGAGAATTTAAACTGGCTCTACTATGGTGGGGGTCTAAGCCCGACTGTTTAACCTCCAGGTTCCTGGACATTAAGCAGAAATACAGGATAGAAATGGCTCTTGACCATATTCAACCCCTTATAGCCCAAAAACTTTAATCCAATTCAAACATGGGGTGCTCCCGCTCCGAGCATTTATGAATAAATGGCTGGGAGCCCACACATTAGACTGCCCTGGGTGCGACCGGGCTGAGGAAACTGAAATGCACGTCCTCTTCTTTTGCCCTGCTTATGGGAAGGCAATGTCACAGTGGCTGTTACAAATGTGTAGAAACATGGGGATCAGACACTGCGCAGAGGTGTACAGGCTTTTTAAGTATGAAACCGATTCGCTTATTGTATTTACCATCTCACGGTTTCTGTACTCTATGTGGTGCACCCGCAGAGCTATCCTTAAGAAAACTCCCCTAGGAAATCCGTAGCTCCTTAGTAATCTCTACATACATATGTTTTGCTAAGTTATGCAATAGATGAAAAAATGCGGTTTGTACACACCTACTGTATGGTTATGCCCACTGTAAACTAACCCTCTTCTATTGCCTTTTAATCATATAATTTTATCTGTTTTAACTCGGACCCTTTTTAACACCTGTTATAAATATTTTTTAGATAAAGTCAAAAGCTTTTAGTAACCAATAGGCATTTTATCTATCAATGAATTAGCTTTTAGCCATAATATGTGCTATTTTATTTCATCTAGTAATCAATGCAGAAACCATAAATCCTTTGTACATTGCACTATATCAAGCCATAGAACCCCGAGTAGGGAGTCAATCTAAGAATGTATTAAAAGCTTCTATAATTTGGAGTGTTCCAATTTTAAAACGCAGATATCATGTACATAGCTTTTATAATGATAAATTGTATTGTTCTTATTTCTTTCGTTCTCTTTTTTATCTATTACAACATATTCATTGTCTTTTTTTTAATGTGCTTTTATGGCCCGTATGGTCAAAATAAAGCTTTTCTTGACTTGACTTGATTATTATTATCCGTACATTTAACAGTTGCATTTGCCAAGTGCCTTATTATTGCTTGCGTATACATATATATCTTGATATACATTTGAATGTTACTCCGCTGACATCTGGAAAAGCCTTTCTGTTAGAGTGCATTGCATAAATAAAACCCCAATCCTTATTCTGAAAAGAGAGTCTTTGATATGTTTCATTTTATAAAGTGAAACCTCTTTCTAGGTGGTGTTGTGTTATAAGTCTCTTGCTTCATCGTGTTTGAGCCATCGTGTGGGAGTGGTATTTTGGGAGGGCAGAGCAAGACATTTTGGCGTCACAAACAGAATTTATGAAAAAAATGCAATTTTAAAAGGGGAGAATGCTCCCTAAAATGTCCATGTTTTCAGTTGCAGATTCCCAGATGCCAACTGAGTAATTTGGGTGAGAAGTTGTCTTTAATTAATTTTTAACAGATGAGGGGCAAGTACAGATATTTGAATTTTTAGAAATGTTTTCTTTTAAAGAGGTAAAACAACTTGGTATTTCGGAGAGAAAAAGTTGTGTCATTTTGAATGCATTCCTCGGCATGTATAAAAAATGTGGTCAGTTAGAAAGAGAATGTAATGAAATACAAAGGGAGTTAGTCAAAGCAAAAGAAAAGTCAGACCTTTTAACACGTGAAAATAAATCAATGAAAAGAGAGTTGGAACTGTACCAAGCTCCGTTTATTTTGCCAGACTGCTTAGATAGCCAGGGCGAGTCGTTCGTGAAAAATTTGTGTTTAAAACGTTTTTATTGAAACAAAACAAACCATGGGGGAGGGGGATAGGAGGTTAGGGTACATATAAAACAGTAAAAGAAAAAGGTGCAACTCAAGAGGGTTGGCGAAGGATAGCTCGGTGGTCCAGAGGAAAAGCACAGTAAATGAAAGGCAAGAAATGCAATCTGTGGGATCCCTGCGTGCATATCCAACACCCCAAATCTGAGCAATGAAAGCCAGCAGCAACTCAACAAAGCACAATCCACCCCCCCCCATCCCTCATCCCCCCAGTAAAGAAAGGAGGGAAAAAAAAACACCATACCCCAACCCCCCCGTCCTATGGTCCCGCGCCAGATTTATCCGCCCCAAAAAGCCCCGCACCCCCCCCCCCCCGAGGACCCCGTCTCACATGTGATCTAGTCCGCCGGGATCACCGGCGGCGTCAGCCTAAGAAGCCTAAGATACCTCGGACAGGTGAGCTCCCGGAATTCGGTGGACAGCAGCGCTAGAAAGGGTTGCCACAGCTCTTCATATTGGTCTATCTCCCCCGCCACCGTAAGCGACAACTTCTCCATTCCCAGCACATGCCAGAGCCTATGCAACCAACCCGTAATGGAGGGGACAGTGGTGGTGCGCCAGTGGATAAGGATGTTCTGGACCGCAGACCCCAGCGCAATCGCGATCTGCCTACCCCTGCGGGACTTCAGTGGGTACATTAGGTCATTGGGGAGGCCCAGCAGGACATACGCCGGGAAGCGCGGCAGCTCTATCCCAAAGTGCTTATCCACCTCGTCCAAAACTTCCTTCCAGTAAGCGGTCAGCACGGGGCAATCCCAAAGAATGTGTGAGAGGGTACCCTCCTGCCCGCAGCCCCGCCAGCACCCCTTGTCAGTGTGTTTATGCATTTCATACAGTCTCTCCGGGGTGTAGTACCAATAAGTGGACACCTTAGTAAAGGTCTCCGTAAGGCCCGTATGATATGCAGAGTGCCGCGCCCGATACGCAATTTTGTCCCATTCCTTGTGGCTGAGCGTCCTACCCAGTTCTCTGTGCCAGCGCTCCCTCCCCGGGTTATAATAGTGAAACGGCGGGGGTTGTAGGTACTTGTACAGATCGGTAATTAGCTTAGCGTCGGAGGTCCGGGTAGCCAGCCACCTCTCATACGGTGTAATTTGACGAGCAGCGGTGTCACGCACCTGGGGCTGGAGGGCCCAATGCCGAACCTGCATGTAGCGCAATCTGTCCAGCTCCGTCAGGCCGAATTCCTGGCGAAGTTGCTGAAAAGGAATCACGCCCTCCGGTCCATAGATCTGGAAGAGCACCCTGCAGCCCGCATGCACCCAATGGGAAAAAGCTCCCGGCTCCATCCCTGGGGAGAAGTCCGGGTTGCCCACTATGGGTGTGAATGGCGAAGGGAAGGTGGTGAGGCCCCGAGCCTCACAGACTGCATCCCACACCCTCAGGGGGACCCGCGTAACAAGAGGCGTAAAGGTTAGGGGGGCGATGCGCGCGGCGCAAGAATGGAACCTCTTGTAAGGTGCGGCCCGCCACTGCCTGGTCTTGAAAGAGCCAGTGTTTGTCGGACTCCCACCTGCTCCACTCCACCAGATATCGCAGCTGTGCCGCCTGAAAGTACTTACGGAGGTCCGGAATACCGAGACCCCCCGCCTCCGGAGCAAGCGTGGAGAGGACCCTCTTCATCCGTGGCTTGCAGCCCTGCCAGACAAAGCGGGAGATGTCAGCCTGCATTTGTCGTATCCAGCCCACCGGGGGCTGGAGAGGTAGGGCCCGAAAAAGATACAGTATCTGGGGCAACACCGTCATCTTAACCGCCGCGATGCGCCCCAGACAGGACAGTAGGCCCTTGCTCCAGCGGCCAAGCTCCTCCTTGATCTTCCTGCTGAGGGAGGTATAATTGGCCGTAACCATCTCCGGCAATGTGGGTGCCAGCAGAATCCCCAAGTATGGCACCGTGGACGAGGACCACTGCATGGGGAAGAGTCGCTGAAGGTCCCTCCTGGTATCCGCAGCCAGGGACACGTCTAACGCCACCGACTTGCTCATATTCATTTTGAAGCCGGCCACACGTGCAAAGGCGTCCAGTTCCTGGAGGCAAGCAGGCAGCGACCTCCTAGGGTCGTCCAAGGTCAACAGGACATCGTCCGCATAGAGACTAACCGTGTGGACATACTGGCCCATCTGGACCCCAATAGCATCCGGGTTGTTGCGAATCCTCTGAGCAAACGGCTCCATGTAGAGGGCAAACAAAAGCGGCGAGAGGGGGCAGCCCTGCCTCGTGCCGCGTTCGATAGCAAATCCACCGGAGCTACACCCGTTGACCCGCACCGACGCTGAAGGATGCTTGAAACAGTTGAATACCATGGTGCGGAACTTATCACCGATTCCCAATTTCTTGAGAACCAGCTCGAGATACGGCCAGTGAACTCTGTCGAAGGCCTTCTCCGCATCAACGGACAGCAACATTCGCTCCCCCGGGATCCGCGAGGCCTTCTCCAGAACATGCGTCACCCGCTTGGTATTGTCAACCGTCTGTCTGCCGGGTACAAAGCCAGCCTGGTCCGCCTCCACCAATCCGGGGAGGCGTGGACCCAGCCTGGACGCTAGAATCCCCGTGTACAACTTGAGGTCGACATTTAAAAGCGAGATGGGTCGATTCGAACCGCAGAAGGCCCGGTCCTTCCCAGGTTTCGGGATTACCGAGACCGTCGCCCTCAGGAGATCCGGTGGGATGGCTCCCGGTTTGGAGAAGGTATTAAATAGCCGAGTAAGGACAGGGGCCACAGCCGTGCAAAAAGTCTTGTAAAACAGAGACGTGTACCCGTCCGGGCCCGGGGCCTTACCATGTTTCAGCCGCGCGATAGCGGAAATCACTTCCTCAACATGGATATCCCGCTCCAGGTGGTCCGCCTGAGCAGGATCCAGCACCGGAAGGGTCACTGACTCCAAATAGCCTTCGGCATCCCGCGGCGAGGAGGGCTCCTCAGCATACAGCGCCTCGTAGAAGCCGCGGAAAGATTCCGCTACCTCTGCGTCCCCGGAGACGACCACCCCGTCCGTACCCACCAGTTCCCTCACGACGCTACGCTGCTGCGTGACCCGGAGCCGGTGTGCTAGGAGCTTACCACATTTGTCCCCCCCAGTGTAGAAGGCATGCTTCAAGCGCAAGGCGGCATACTCCGCCCTATCAAGATCCAGTGCCGACAGGAGCTTCCTCGCAGCCTTCAACTGCCGCCACACCCTTGGCGCCCCCGTGCGGCGGTGGACCTGCTCAAGCTCCCGGACCTGAACGGTCAGCTCGTCCCTTTTCCGTTGCCGCTCCCTATTTTCGGCTGAGGAGATGGAAATAAATTCCCCCCGGAGGACTGCCTTCAATGCCGCCCACTGTCGCTTGTGAAGTGTCGGTGTTGCTATTGTGAGTTAGGTAATCCTGTATGACCTCCCCAATGCGCTTCACTACAGACTTTTTGTGTAAAAGGGTATCCCGAAGGCGCCACACCCCCCTAGAGGGGGAGGCCGCCGGCCACTTGAAAACGCCGGCGACTGGTGAATGGTCAGACAGGGTCAGGACCCCAATGTCCGCCGCCGTGGCGGCAGCGCGCATCGGTCCACTCACCAGAAGATAGTCCAGCCGTGGGTAGGTTCGGTGTGCGTGTGAAAAGTAAGAGTAGTCCCTATCAGTGGGGTGCATGGAGCGCCAAAGGTCGTGTAAGTCCATTTCCGCAATCCGGGCCTTCACAGCCTGGGACAGTTCCCCCGTCTGCAGGGAGCGCTGCGCCGATCTGTCCATCACAGAATCGAAGACAATATTAAGGTCTCCCCCCAAAATGACGTGGCGGTCGGGAGAAGCAGTGACATCCACTAACACGGAGTCCAGGAAACGCTCTTGGTGGTCATTTGGGCTATAAACGGAACCGACTGTAAACGCTATGCCTCCTAAGCGCATGCGATACGCAAGAAGCCTCCCCTTCTGTTCAGCACACTTATACAAAACCTCCCCCCTAAAGGAGCTCGCTAGAAGAATGGCTACCCCCGCCGTCTTGTTCGCTGCCGAGGAGAAGAACTGGGTAGGGAACTTAGCAGAGCGCAGCCTATGGCAATCCCGGGACAATAAGTGGGTCTCCTGCAAGAGGCAAATGTCCGCCTGCGTCCCCTCCAGCAAAGATAAGATCGCTCTGCGCTTCACAGGGTTATTCAGACCCTGAACATTAAGGGTCACTACCTTTAGGGCCGACATTCCTCCTGGGGATCAGGAACGCCGTGCAATGGGCAGGGGATCAGCGGGTGGGGCGCGCGGGGCAATCGCGCGGGACAAGCCAAAACAGACCAAGCGTGGGCACGGACGACATCGGACGGAACCTCCCTAACCCCAGAACAACCCCTACACCCACCCAAAACACAACCCTGGCAACTAGCCAAATGCAAACCTAAACACCCCATTGTCCCAGTCAAGTCCCAAAACGGGCAAGTCCGTAGAAAAAAAACAAAGTGGACGTCCAGCCACTCACCTCCATCCGCTCCCCCCCGACCCCCCCGCCCCATACCCAGCATTTAAAGAAGCTAGAGGCATCTCCCCCCGGAGTGAGTGTTAGGCCGTCAAGGCCACGCCGGTGAAGCCGGCCGAGTCCCTGGCCACCGCCCTCAATGCGTCGGCCATGTCCGCCCTGATGGTAGGGGAATCAGGACGCCCTGCGCTGGCCGCCGATCGTCGCCTCGCCGACCTCCGCCGGCTCCGTCTCTCCGAGGGCCTCCACGACGGTGTAGCACCTTCCTCCTCCACCGCCGTAAGCCCCAGGACCCCACAAATGTCCTGCAAGGAGCGTAGCTGATGTAGCACCCCATTCCACCGGAAGATCAGGCGGAAGGGATGTCCCCAAGAGTACGGCGTCTCGTGTTCGCGCAAAAAGTCAGTGGCAATCCTGAAGGACCTGCGTTTCTGCAGCGTGATGGCGGAGAAGTCCTGATAAAGCGCCACAGGCCGCTCCCGGAAAGTCAGGGGCTGTTTCCTGCGGGCCTCAGTCATGATGCGTTCCTTCAGCGGGAAGTCGGGCAGGAAAGCCAAAATATCCGGTGGAGGTGCCGATGACTGGCGCTGCCGGCCAACCCTATGTGCCCTATCAATGCGAATAGGGAAGTCCGCAGCTTCCCCCAGGATCTCTCGAAACAGGTCCTGCAGGTAGCCCCCCAGATCGGACCCCTCGTCTGCGGACGGCACACCACGCACTCGAATGTTGTTCCTCCGTGACCTGTTCTCAAGGTCCTCAGAGTGGGCCTGGAGCTCAACACACTGCTCCCGGAGGCGGAGAACGTCCTGTTGAAGATGGACTATCTCCTCATCCCGGCGTTGGGCCTCCGTCTCCACCGTTTCAACGCGCTCGCCAAGGCCCTCCACTTCCCTACGCACTTCCCGGACCTCGCTGGCCACTTCCCGCTTCAGTGTCTGGAAGTCCTCTTTGAGGGAGCTAAATAGTTCTTCCATAAAGGACCTCGTGACCGGTGGCTCCCCCCCAGTCACATCCGCCGAGGCCCGGGAAGACCCCGGCGAGGGCTGTGTTCTGTCCCGCAGTTGCTGGGCCCTGCCAAGCATGTCCGGCAGGGTGCGGTCCCCCTTCTTCGAGCCGCCTCTTCCAGTCATCGCAAACACTGCGGTCGACGGGTGGGCACAGGTCCAGCCGCCCCAGGGATGCCCAGCCGCTGGCAAGCGCCCGACGTGGGGGTCCCCCCGCAAGCAGAATCGCTGCGTCACAGGCGACAAGATGGTGGTTCAGTCCGGTCACCGCCAGCCACGGGTGCCCATCCGAGACAGCAATGGAAGCTACAGTGGGGGGCTCCTCATCAGCACGTCCCTCAGAGAGTCAGCCCGGCAGCAGTGACGGTCACATACATCCACCAGCAAGGGCTCCGGTGAAGGCCAACACCACTGATCCCTCGGGGACAAAATGGCGGCAGGGCGGGGTAGGGCAGAACGACCAGGCCCGGCGACACCACCGGGGCCCCCTAAACGCACAGCAATCAGATAAGTTCCACCGCCGGTTTCAGTCTGTCACACGCAAGGGCCCAGATGGTCCGACCCCAACAGAGAGTCCGCCGTACTGCGGCCAAGGGACAGGGGCCCACACAGTGCGAAGTGTTGCCAACACAAGTCTGAGTGCCAAAGCACCCGTCCTAAGTCTTCCGCACCGCCGGTTCCCAGCCCGCAGAGCTCCTTCACCCTCCGTCGAGCGACGGGTCAGACTTCCTCCAGATCGCAGCTTTCAGCACCAGGCCCAGCCGAGGCGCCCGGACAGCACTCCGATGCGCTCCGCCTCCCAGGCCCTCCGTCGCTCCTCGAACTCGATCGGACTTTTGGGGGACTTCCCTCGAGGCGATCCAAACCAAAGTGACAACAACGTGCGCTCCAGGTGCTCCGCCGCACTCCTCTCACACGCTGAGCCTCAGCGGGGGGAGAAAAGCGTAAGAAAAGGGCTCAAGCTTGGCCGGAGGAGCTACGGGAGGAAGCGTCCGCTCACCCCGCCATCTTGGCCACGCCCCTCGTGAAAAATGTGGATGAAAAGGAGCTGCAGGTTAATTTACAACGCTCACAGGGATTTTAATTATTCTTTTGAGGACGTTCAACATACAGAAATAAATGGTATTTTGGTTGAATTAGAAGCTTCTGAAGTAATGTTGAACCTAGAAAATGTAAACGTGCAGGAGTATTTTGGAAACTACAGAAAAGATAAACAAACAAGCCTGTTAGAACTGGCGATCGTTAGTGGCAGTTATAAATCAGACTGGTCAGTGAATGACAAACCTTGCTTTACATGGAGAGACGTTATGAAAAATGCTATTTTAAGGCATGCGTCTAAATGGGAAGAGGAGCAGCAATGTGCTTTTGAATCTGCAAAAGAGATTATGCAATGGGTTTCAGAGGGGTGGCCAATACAGAAAGGAGACATTGAGTTACATGTGTCAGGGGCAGTGTGCCACTTTGAGTATGTGGGAAAAACAAGAAAAGAAGAGGGTGCTCTTAGACATTTGGACTGAAACATTTTCAAATGCTGGAGAATGTTTTGCTTCCTTTGAAAAACACTTCCTTTTGAGTTGTGCTCTGGTAGAAACAGGGCAGAGTCAGTTGTTTTTCAGCTGTGCTCTGATAGACACAGGGCAGACACAGTTGCTATTGAGTGGTGCTCTGATAGACACAGGGCAGATGCAGGTGCTTTTGTGTTTTTGCACGCTGACAGACACTGAGCAGATGACAATAAGGCATAATGTGATTTTTCAGTTTCAAACTTTCTCTAATGCAATGGCTGATGAATTCCCAAGTTATACAGAACATGTAATACACAAGAAACAAATGTGATCAAATGGTACATACAGAAAGAAACTGCAGTTTTGCATGAACAGTTGGTGCAGATCCCAGTAGAAAGTCCAGGGGCGGTGTTTGAGGTGCCTGAGGTACAGGATTCCCCAGTAAAGTGGAACAGAAAAATGTTGCAAATATTATTCCAAAGCGCAGCTACTGTGTATCATGTAGATGCTCATTGTTCACTAAACAGAAACTCTGAATCCCTCACAGATGAAAATGCTAAAATCTTGGAGGCAGAGGTGGTGACACACGATTCAGATTTGGTGTGCATGACTAAGTGCGAGCACCGAGGAGAGAAGGACCCTATCAAAAGGTGGGCAGAGAAAGAAGGGATGCATATGCTCTTAGTCTTACTTAGAACTGTGATTCCTATGTGTCAGTATGCACAGCACAGACCAGTCCAACAGGTGGTGAGGGGTCAGTTGGAGAAAGGAAAATTACCAGAGTAGATAGAACAGATGGATTGCCTTGGGCTCATGCCAAATGATCAAGGGTATACGTATTCAGCAGTGTGTGGAGAGATAGTCAGGAAGGGAACTGTGAAAGGGAAAGGAGAGTTTGATCCCAATACCAAGAATTCAGAGGCCATAGAGTGGGTAGAATTCTCAGATAAATTCCCCAGAGCCAGCAGAGAACCGTGCAGACAGAAATGATAATATTGTGCCATCAGACCCAAAACTGAAAAAATGAACGTGTCCTTTTTGAAAAATGTTTTTTTTGCAAGAGGAGTGATGCTTGTTTCTTTTCCAGATCATACTGCGACGTGTTGGTGTACCTGATATCCCTGTCCTGCGTGTAGGTGCCTTTGTCTGAGTGGGCCTGTGAGGGTGTAAGATCCACCAACCCTGGAGTGATCACCAGCCAGCACGGACCGACATAGTTGCTGAGATGGACTTCCTAGCCAGTGATAACGAACTGATGTTGTGAAAGTGAAGGAAACTGTTAAAAGATGTACTTTCAAAGCAAGAAGGCTGTGTATCTTTCACACAGAAGAACATTTTTCAATTAAAACCAGAGGAGCAGATTTACAAGCCCCATTGCGCCACTTTTGCGTCACTTTTAACATGGGAAAAGTGACGTAAAAGTGGCACAAGGGGCTTGTAAATCTGCCCCAGAGTTGCCAGAGAAGTTGTTCAGTTTGATGAAGAGATTGTGAAATTCCTTTAATTTTAAGCAAAATATAAGTTTGGCTGCTTCAATAGTCGAAGTTCTAGAATTAGCCATTTATAACACTAGGAGCACAATGAGTTAACATGTTTGTTTCTTTTTGTGCATTCATTTTGTGTATTCATCAAACATTTATTCTTGATGCTGAGTTATTATCAGATATGCATGAGCTATTTTAAGTGAAGTATTATGTTACATGCTTTTATAATGTCACTGTTTTAACATGTTTTTCATTTTAGATTCGTGCTTTCTCTTAAGAAGTTCATTTTTTGATATATGTATGTTATGATAGTCAAAGGTCATATGGTGGAATGTAGGGTTAGAGGCACTCCTATGGTTTGACATTGTGTGATGACCTTTGTCTACCATGATTTTAATTGACTTTGGTCAATAGCCTAAATGTATGTCCTGCATATGCCTTTTTTACCTTGAAGATTTCGTAGTTTTAAAGTGGGAGCTGTCACAGAGTAGAACAGCTTGCCAAGAACAGAACGTGTGGCATGTGCATTTGAAAGCATGGGAGAGAGAGAGAGATGTGGAATGCACTTTTTGGTCCCGAAGTGCAGTGTTATGAGCAGTGGTGCTCAAATATGCATTGTGTTGTACACTGAGAGATGAAGTGCATGATGCTACAGGCAGTGGTGCACAAATGTGCACTGCGTTGTACATTGTGCCGTTTTATGAAGTTCTTACTATTGACTTTGACATGGCCTCATGTCATCCTGAATTCTGACTCTGTCTTCCACAGACAGGCCCACAGAGTGCTCAAGTTGTTTGGGTAAGTCACGTTCAAGGTTTCTTTGTTTTTGGAGAG
This sequence comes from Triturus cristatus, assembly GCF_964204655.1. Classification (NCBI taxonomy): domain Eukaryota; kingdom Metazoa; phylum Chordata; class Amphibia; order Caudata; family Salamandridae; genus Triturus; species Triturus cristatus. The sequence goes on along the minus strand of NC_140586.1, from coordinate 845,282,055 downwards.
ATTGTTGAATGTACCAGAGTCTTTCGTAAGCTTCGTTAAGATAAAGGCTGGAACATGTGAGAATGTAGAGGGAACGTGGGAGCTCCTTGTGCTCTGGAATGCTTGCATGGAAGGGGACCAATTCCAGTAAGTTTCCTTGGTGCAGAGGGAAGGTCTCTCGAACCTTCTAGTGTGTTTTGAGACTATAAAGATGAAGATTGTTTGTTTTCATTCCACAGTGGGAACTACTGTAATAGGAACCCTATGATGTGTTATGATACATGCGTGCTGATAATACTCAAGATCCTTTGTTGTTGATGCCATAACTTTTCAAGTGCCTCAGGAGGGGGGAGGTCAAGGGGGGGGGGGGGTTGTTTGCTCTCAGGAGCTGCTGTTTATGTTCCGACCACATATTTCTGCTGCTTTTCATACTTAAAAAAGCTTGCAATGATCCATGCTATGTTGATTCTGATGGCTCCCCATTGGAGCAGGTGTACTTTAATGGCAAGCTATGTAATAAACAAATTTTTTTTTTTTTTTAAATGAGGATTCTTGGCTGAGAAACCAGTATTTTGGGAATCCGAAATAGGGATAGATGCGTCTACTTCGGTACAGCGGAACCCTGGTTGCTGAGACTGGCTGTGAATCCCCCAGTCTGGAGTGGGCTAAGATGCAGTGTTTGCATCAGGTAATTTGTTTTTAGGTCTCGCCTATGCAGCGCGCATGCACTGCTCTAGGAGATGACCTTTAGCAATCGGTCTGCTCCTTTTCAAGTAAGCACACTCGTGCTTGTGCTGGCATCCACTTTGCGGGAGGGAGCAGCGGCGCGCATGCTAATTGAAAACATATGGCTCTCGCGCCGCCGCTGCTCGCTCCCACAATGCGGAGGCCAGCACAAGCACGAGTGTTTCAAAACAGCTGCTGCTTGTTGCTTCTAGTTCCTCTCCTTTCCCCTTTTAGGCCCTCTCCCTGTTCGCCCACTCAGGTGGTTCATCTAGTTTGAACGTTGTTGGTGGTATCTTTCTGCGAGTTTCGGCTTATACGGGACGTGGTTTGATAGAAATGTTTTTCAGGTTGTTGGTTTAGTTTAGCTTAGTTTTTGCAGCGTGTTTTTCGAGAGTGAAAGTTTTATAATGCAGGACTGTTCTATCTGCGCTGGTTACATTTTTGAGCAGTGCTGAGGGTTATTTTTTTTAGTAGCAGTGGTTGCTTCGTTCTTTTATAAAATACCGTTTTTATGATGTTTCGTAGGTTGCTTCTCCTTCTGTCTTTTCTAACCGCACCTAATAATATACTTCCTGGATGTATTTTTATGATGGTTTATATTATGGATCTTATGATTAGCATTGAATCAGTTGAGAAAGTTTAGGGTTTGCATTTGTGGGTATTCGCTGTATTTTTGTAGCTGTATGATGCATTTACTAGGTAAGTTGTGTGCTGTTGCGTTTCTTGCAGGCGTTGCGTTGTTTTGACTTACAATATTGTTTTGTCGGGTTCCTTTGTTTTTGAGGTGCTGCACATGTTGTTGCTTGTTTTTCTTATATATTTTCTGTAGTGAAGAGCGTCATCCATTTAAAGGCAGTAGCTTTCTCCAGAACTTAATAGGATGGCGCTCTTCGCTGTAAGTAAAATGTACACCTGTCCTCTTAATAGTTCAGCACCATTCTTTTTTTGTGGCAGAACCAGTGTAGAAGTTCTGGGGCTAGGAGTATTGGCGATCATCTCCCTGCCAGACTGGCAGTGCCAGTATGTATCAAGGTAGAACAGCCTGGAATCTTCGTTTTGACGCTCTTCATCCCACCCCTATATTGCAATCCTGGAAGTCAGCCGTTCTCGGACGAGCTGTCTTTCCCTTTTGGTTCAGCCGAAGTTTCACACTGAGGGAGAATAGCCTCAGGGGGATTATCGGGTTCACTTCTTCTTTTGGCTCATAATAATTTCCAAAATAACAGAAATTGTAGAACAAACTCTGTCTCGAGTAAGCAGGCTATCTCTCTGGGTAGGTTTTCTCTAGACAGACTGTTTCGTGAGCCATGAATGAATGTGTTTACGAGCTGGTTGATTGTGAGAGACGATGCAGATACAGGCACACTAACTCCTACATGACTAGGCTCATTCTTGTGACCAGTCATGGCTGGCGCTGTTACAGTTAAGTTGGCTCTTGTGACAGTCATGAGGCTGTTACAAGCATTCTGGCTCTTGTGACGGTCCTTGTGACTATAGGGACTGGCCACGTCATTGACTCTGTTAGACACAGATTGGCTCTCCTATTCTTGGCTGCTGAATTTCAGTTCTGTGCCTGATCAGGACAGTCTCCCCACCCCCCCAGTTGCCCCCTGTAAAAATTATTTACCTAATTTTTTTATTAGAGTTGTTTATACACCGTTAAGTACTTGCAAGTCAACACAGATGCTTTTGATTTTGGGTATTACAAAGAGTATTTTAGCTTCACTTAGTAATCTCTCCATGTCCTCTGATGGAAAAGTAGTTTATGACCATCCCTAAGAGATAACCAACTTCCCTGCCTGTGAATCTCCCGATTTGATTTCTCCCTCCCAGCTTATGTGAAGTTAGTATGCGATCTGTGTATAGGTACACATGCCTAGCATTCATCAAGCACTTTGTAGTGGTTTCATAGTCCTTTGCGTCAGTACTAGAAGTGTCTAATTTTATGTTAGCTGCTTGTGGGGCACTTCTACTCTTTTCTGTGGCTGCTTCAAAAGCAGAGGTGCAGGGGGAGGATATTGGGGTAAGTTTGAAAGAAACCACTGGACAGTATGGATCATTGGAGAGGGAAGTGGGAGAAGCTTTGTGAACATAATGGGCTCACCCAGCTACAGCTGCTGACTAGATAGCTAGGTATCCCAGTTCGAGTCTCGGCTGTGCCACGCAACATCCTGAGATTCTATGCAAATCACTTAATCCATCAGGGCGATAAATTATTATATAAATATGCTGCAAGTGTAAAAGGCAAAGCTTTATGAAAATATAGTTCCACCAAAGCAGATGTGATCAGTATTTCGGCAGAAATTGTTCTATAAATGTGCTGCAAGAGTAAAAGGCAAAGCTTTATGAAAATCTAATTCCAAAGCAGATGTGAACAGTATTTTGGCAGAAATTGTTATATAAATGTTCTGGGAGAGTAAAAGGCAAAACTTTATGAAAATATAGTTCCACCAAAGCGGATGTGAACAGTGTTTCGGAGGGAAACTAAGAGAAGCAGATGAGGAACAAGCATTGGTAAATGCAGGAAAATATGCTACAGCCAACAGAAATGGAGGAAAGGTAAGTGGCATGCACAGGAACCAATGAGAAGCCAGAAAAGACAGGAGGTAGGATGTAAGTCCCTTTGAAGTTTATATTTAAAAAATAGATTTCTCAAGCACAGCGCAAGCGCTGTGCAGGTGAAACCTAAAAATGGAGATGGATTAAGCATCGTAGATGAGAAGAATTGGCGTAACGGAGTAAGAAATACAACTATTAGATGAGATGACATCGATTGGAACCCCAGCATCTTTTGACTTTGACTTAGTCATTGCTTTTCTCAGTAGAGTCTGGAAACAGTCACGTGCCGTTTCTTTTCCCTCCCGCGACTGCATAGAAATACTGCTGATTCCAGTGCATCAACGCACCATTGCCTCTCTCGGGTATGTTAACTCTGCTTCGCTAATGTAACAGGTGACACGGAGAAGCAGCACAATGGTTTCCCCAGGATTTATTTAGAACACTATTTTATTACATTTATTTCCTGAGGCACCTAAAACTATTGAAGCATAGACTTGGCGTAGTACGTCATTAGTACATACATAGGGCTTTCTACAGGTATTGACAATAGTAAGAAATAAAAAAAACCTGTGTGAAAATTAAGAAATTGTTCTTTATTGAACATAGATTTTTGCACTTTTATTGACAGTACTTGCTGTAAGGGATGTGTATGTGCTACTGATGCTCTAGTCTAAGACCTTCATTAAGAGCAGTCTAGATTACTCGCCGTTAAGTCCACCCCAGAGGTACCTGTGCCAAGGGCATCGACTGAGCTTTAAATGAGAAGGGATTAAGTACCTGCACTTCTCTGCAGATTTTTTCCCCCCAGAGTTTTATATAGCTCGAACTTGACCCGAAGGTATCGGAGCACTTTACATGAGCACCAGTTGCATTACATAAGGACACCTTCATTCTTGTTAGGCACGGGGAGATTAAGTGATTTGCCCAGAATCACAGGATGTTGAGTGTTGTTGCCGAGACTCTAACCCAATGCCTCAGATTTGAGGTCGACCGCCCTAGCCGTTAGGCTACATGCTCTTTAAAATGGAAGAGTACCGACATACCTCTGTAGCAGTAAGGTACTTGGGGTTAGTGAGTTATTATTAGTAGCCGAGTACTTAATTGTGCCATTTTGACTTGGAAGCACATTACGTTGATATATGCGTATTGGGTTTGCATAACGTACCGATTTGAAGGTCCATGAGAAGAGTACAGTAGACGAGTGTGGACTAGTTCTTTCCAATGCAGTCATTAGTTTTTTTTTATTTTTTATAATTCTTTTTATTGAAAACAAGCATCGGTTTATATAAACAATACAGAGGACACCGAAAGATTTTTTTTTTTTTGGCTGACTCTTGGGACCAAATACACTGTGTTGCCATATTATTTGAAGCAAACTCATACATGACAAAAAAATAGGAGTTTTGTTTGGAATCAACGTCTTTTTCTTTGTTTTCAGGAGTTGGTGACAGTTGTGCAACTCGTTCATTAGATATAGTCCCACTAACACAAAAAAATGTATGTTAGTGTGGCATTTTATCAAATGTGTATTGTCTCATTCTTGGATTTTTCCTTTGTATGTAAGGTGGAGAGATCAAAACTTGTGCTGTTGGAAAGGTTTAAAGTCACTAACTCTAGGTGACCAGATTTTGAAAATCAAAAATGAAAGAGAGGCTATATTTTTTTATCAACCGAGGGGTACAGAGTGACCGTGATCATCAACATAGAACCACAGACGAGACACTAAGGCAATGAACAGAAGTCAATTTTTAAACCCAGTTTCATACCCGTTAATTAAACAGCTTTCTGATAACAGCTGCTAAGTAGTCCTGCTTTGGGACACAGAGAAACGCTCCCCCATGCATCACCACAAAACGAGCATATGTTTATTCACAGTACATGTGTTTTTCGTGTCTAAAATGGACACATACACACATTTTAGCGCTGTATGCTGTGTTTGCCTTTGTCTCTTAATTTCCTGTAACGTGTGGGCAGGCACACTCGCATCACCATTATATCTCTAACTATTACAAGGGCACTACATGTTCCACCCTCCCTGCTATAGTATAACACATGACCGTAGCAGCTTCTTCGCTCTCTTGTGGCCTGTACAAACCCATCCTGGCTTGATTGGCGGCTCTCACTCCCCCGTTTACTAGTGGCATGTGAAGCATCAGTAGATGTTGTAGCACCCCTAATAATGTGCTGCATGGGCAAAAACGTACAAGGTCCCAAAGGCAAGACCTATTGGCCATGCCAATGCTTGTTGATTAGTGCCATTGTGATGTGTGGCCAGTTTTCTTTGTGATGTGTGAGTGAGTCGGAGTGCACATCCAAAGTAATCATGTGATGTATTTAGTGTATAAATCTTTCTGATTTCTTGCAGGACGTCCAGTATTAACCCGTTAACCGCGGCTTAAAATCTGCCACGGTGCGGGTGAAATCGAGCACAGGCGGGGCCGCGTCGGCCAACGGACATGCGCAGCACTACGGAGGTAATGCTCGCGACAGTCGTTGGCCGACGCACGCATCGAAGGGGTTAAATGCTGCTTGTTAATTATTATTATCCGTGCATTTAACAGTTGCATTTGCCAAGTGCGTTATTATTGCTTGCATACACATATATATCTCTATATACATTTGAATGTTACTCATCTGACATCTGGGAAAGCCTTTCTGGTAGGGAGCATTGTATAAGTAAAACCCCAAGCCTTATTCTGAAAAGAGAGTCTTTGATGTGTTTCATTTTATAAAGTGAAACCCCTTTCTAGGGTGATGTTGTGTTATATGTCTCTTGCTTCATTGTGTTCGAGCCATTGTGTGGGAGTAGTATTTTGGGAGGGAGAATCAAGACAACGACGCACTTAGTGATGAAGCAGGTGTCACAGCTCCCAGGCGTCCCACATCAATCAATCAGTAAGGGATTTGTGAAGCGTACTACTCACCTGTGAAGCGCTGGAGGGAGGGGTGCTCCGTCTCATCCAAAGAGCCAGGACTTGAGGCTCTTCCTGAATGCTTGCAGTGTGGGGGTTCGTCTGATGCTGAGGGGAATTTTTTTTTTTTTTGCAGAGTTTTATATAGCGCGAACTTGACCCGAATCCAATCAGGTATCAGAGCGTTTTACATAGCACCAGTTAAGTTACATGAGGACACACATTCATTTTTGTTGTTGTTAGGCACAGGGAGATTAAGTGATTTACCCAGAATCACAGGATGTTTAGCGTCATTACCGAGACTCGAACCCAGTTCCCCAGGTCTGAGGTCGAGTGCCCTAGCCGTTAGGCCAACTCGTTCCAGGTCTTGGCCGCGATGTAGGAGAAGGCTCTTCCTCCCGTGCTGGCTCTGCAGATGTGAGGGACTTTGGCCATTACTCCTCCACGACCATCTGATGTGTCAATTGACAGGACAATGACGTTCCTCACGCTTCATCCTCACGCTACTTCCTCATGGTAGTAATGGTCCAAACAGACACCCCGGTAAGAACTACTAATAATGTTGCTCAACACCACAATCAAACATACAAGGAGATGGGCACTGCGCATACGCTTCGAATAGTTCTCATACACTGTACTTGTGCGAATACAGCTTCAGGCTTCACTCTTCACCAGAAAATGTTGAACCCTAACTACGGGTGGCCTCAAATGTGGGTTCACGAAGGTTCAAGTCACTCGTCGCCATTTTTGCAATGATGGATCCACGCAGGACCTCAATAACAGTGCAAGAACAGAGATGGGCTTCCACCTCTTTCCAGCTCCCGTCTCCTCTGTTCCCAGTGACCTCATAGCATTCTATAAGCTCGGAAGAGACTCGAGCCCCAGAACACTGACAAGCTCACACAATATAACAAGACGCACAGCCCTGGTTTGCACTTCTCTGAGCTCTTAGCATTTTTCGCAGCTAGAAGTCTCTGCCAACAGGAGGTCACTCACATTGCATCACATTCACAGTGGGGCTGGGGGTCATTCACGTGTTACTCGGTACGTATCTAATCAGCCAAATAGCCATATTGTTCTTTATTGCTTATATTTCTAACCGCTGTTGGATTTTTAACCAATCTTCCAGACATTATGGGGCATATTTACAAGCTGGCGATAAAAAATTATTGCCGCTTTTGCGGCAATAATTTTCGGCCGAAAAGCGGTGATAATTTTATCGTCTAATTAGCAAGGCCACGCTAACGCGTGAAACCTTGCATTAGCGTCGGGATTCCTAACGCCCAGCTTTGCATCTCTAATGAGATGCAAAGTGGGCGTTCCGGACCTGACACGACAAGAGAAATGTCGCTAAGCGACATTTCTCCTATCATCAAGCCCCACGCTATGAAGCATAGCGGCAGGAAAAGTAGCGATAACCCCTGTTATCGCTACTTTCCTTACCCCTGCTTCAGGACTGACTTAGCCATGATATCCTACGGAAGGTGGATATTATGGCTAAGTTTGTGAGTCCTTATCAGCAAGCTAACGCCACACTACGTGAGATTATCGCTGGGTTTCCAGCGATTATCTCACGTTAGGCAGTTAGCGTGAGGATTTGTATCGCTTTTGAGATAAGCGTTGCTAATAGCACGCTATCTCAGCAATAAAAATCCACGCTAGCCGGCGATAATTACCCTAGCGCTAAGTGCGCTTAGTGATAATTATCGCCGGTTGTTGCTGATATGCCCCTATATTTTTAACGCACTCGTCTTGATTTACGTGAGAACTTTAGGGTTCACACAAGTCCCTGCTATTGCACCCATAATCCATTGCAATATTCCTGAAGAATTGTGACTTGTATGAGTGACCTACTTGATGTTACATTGTTAAAAAAGCGAATCAGTGGGCATATTATCTAGACCAGCGTTGAAATTATCACCAGAACATGGGCTTCTATTTGAATTCTCTGCGGCATATTATCAAGCCCATTATCGCCGCTTTAGCAGCAGTTTTCTGCTGCTAAAGCGGCGATAATTTCAACGCTGGTCTAGATAATATGCCCCGAAGTTCTGACAATGAATGCCACTGCCCTCATTTATTTGCATGTATTTACAACAGCTGCCATTTGACGACATGTGCAGTGTGTCTGTGTCATATCACAGTTTCTCTCTGATTTAGTTGCCTATCATTCTCACTGTATGATGATTAATAAACCCCCCTCATGATAGGCAGTGAGTAGCCCTCTTAATAATCTGCAGCGTGTTCTTGTTCTTAGCAGATTAGCAGTATCACTAGTGTAGTGTTTCCAGTTCTGATGGTGAATAGAACAGCAGTACCATGATTTATCTTTGCAGAGCGCCTCTGGTGTCCTTAGCTCTCTGATTTATCTACATGTAGGTGGTTCTAATATTGAGCAGTAACACAGAATCATAAGATATTTGTGAGTTGCTTTCTAGCCTTGCACGGGCATCAATAATTTATTTATGGCCTGAGTTCTAGTGATGAATAGGTCAACATCAATGTAGATGTATAATAGAACCTAGTTTAGAAATGAAAGGTGCATTTAAAAGGGGGGCTCTCTCGGGAGCCATGTAATAGGAAGAGGTGGGGCGCCGCGGCCAGGGCGACTGACTCCGGAATCTGGGGATCACGGTTCGATCCCCGGCGCCGGCGGCAGATTAGCCCAGCACCATGTGACTCTGGGCAATAGCTTGCTTAATCTTCCCGACGGTCCCCAGCGCCTAGAGACCCTTACGGGTGATTGTTCGCGCTTTACAAATGTGGATTATTATTATTATTATTATACCTCTGGGCACGCCTAACTTCTAGTGAGCAGGGAGCCTTTAAACATCCAGTGTATTGGGGCGCTTGCATTTACATCATCTGTGGGTCACAGGGTTGAAAACCAGTGGGGCTTACACAGCCTTTCATTCTTAGGTCAGCAAAAGGAATACCAATGAGTTGTGTAATGCGAACACCTGCTAATTCAAAAGCTACAAAAGAACTCTGGGGCATATCAGCAGCAGACGGCGATAAATATCGCAAAGCACGTTTAGCGCTTGAATATTTATCGCCACCTATCGCTGGAATTTATCGTCTGGATAATGCGTTATCAACAACGCGTTTCTCCAGAGCAATAAATAATCCATCAAAAGCAGAGTTACGCGGGAATATCGCTGGAAATCCAGCGGTATTCCCGTGGCGTTAGGGAGATTTACGATGATAGGGAGATGTGGATTCAGCCACTGAATCCACCTTCCATGTCAAAGATAGGGTAGTCATAAAAAAGCAGACGTACAAAACCGGCGATAACAGCGGTTAGCGCTGTTTTTAATATCGCTATGGGTGTCCTGGGCCGTATTGTAAATACGGAGAGGGACAGTTAGCGACCATTTCCCATTAGTTTTTGCAGGGAACGCCTACTTTGCATCTCATTAGAGATGCAAAGCGAGGCGTGAACAAAACAGGAGCTGAATCAAGGAAACACGCGCTAGCGTGTCATTGTAAATAATGCAATATAATTATCGCCGCTTTTCGTACAAGAACGGGCTCTAAAGCGGCGATAATTATATCGCCAGCCCTTGTTGATATGCCCCAACATCTTTCTATGCCATTTTTAACGGTATATCCCACGTTCTGCATTTTTTTCCCTTCAATTTTGGGACACCAGAATTCTGGGTTTCACATCCAATCCTAGGAGTAAAAACTACATATACATCTTGAGGACACAATCGTTGCCCAAGTGCTTAGGTTTGGGCCTAGGGAAGAAGTACATGTCTATCTAACTTAAAAGGCTCCAGTAACATCCAAGTCCTTTTCGGGAAGGTAGGCTTCTGAGCCCCAGTTGCCAGGATTCTGCTTCAACAAAGTAATGCCTCCACTACAGCCTTAGGAGCATGTGATATTTATAACAAAGTTTAGTCTATCATTTCTCTAGGCACTACTTTTGCGTGCGAAAAAAGTTCAAGAAAATATTCTCGTTCCTTGCCATGATGTGCTACGAAAGGCCCAGCACACTCGTTGCACCTTCAGTATTAGACAGGAACATCCATATACAGAGTTAAGTGCATCGCTATAAACTTGTCCAACCACGTGCCGGTTTGTGGCCATACACCAGTTTGGTTGTGGCGTGACCTTTGGTTGGGCTTCTTTCCTGCTGTGAGTTTTGGTGCAGTATCATGAATGATGATGCTGGTAAACTTGGAGCAAATTTAATGGAAGCTCCCACTATTGTCGACTACTCTTTAAGAATCCAGCGCTATAGGGTGCATATTAGTGTCAAGGCTTATTTGTTGAAAAAGGAATATGCTACTTACCAGTATGCATCTGTTCTTGGCATATAGAGCTGCAGAGCCACACACTTAGGATAGTAGATCGCCATCTGGTGCTGGGCTCGGATGCTTGCAGGTTGTTGTTGTCTTCGGAAGAAGTCTTTGGTCAGGAGATAGGTGACTCCTCCCTTGGACTACAGTGCGCATGGGCATCAACTGCATCCTCAGATTGTTTTTCGCCATGATGGGAAATGATGGAGTTTGTAGAAAAGAGAGAGATGTCCATGTGTAATGTCTAAGTAAGACGATGCTGGAACAGATACAGGTCCCGGGGAGGTGGGTGGGCGTGTGTGGCTCTGCAGCTCTACATGCCAAGAACAGATGCATACTGGTAAGTAGCATATTCCGTTCGAGGCATATGAGCTGCAGATCACACACTTAGGATAGACTATATAGCAGTGTCTCCCCTAGCGGTGGTCACCTGTATCGGTTGCAGCAGTTTGAAATAAAGTTTTAAGGACAGCCTGACCCACAGAAGCTTGTTGCTTTGCTTGCACGTCAACACAATAGTGTTTAGTGAAGGTGTGTGTTGTAGACCATGTGGCTGCCTTACAAATATCTTCTAAGGGAATGTTTCCTAAGAATGCCATGGAAGCCCCTATTTTGAGTGTGGAATGCGCTCTAGGGGGAACTGTCAGTGTGCGTTTAGCATTGTGGTAGCATATTTGGATACATTTAACTATCCACCTGGCTATCCCAGATTTGGAAATGGGGTTGCCTTTATGTGGTGGAGAGAACGCAACAAACAATTGTTTTGTTTTGGGGAATTATTTGGTTCTGTCAATGTAGTAAAGCAGGGCTCTTTTAACGTCTAAGGTATGAAGAGCTCTTTCAGCTACCGAGTCCGGATTTGGGAAGAACACTGGTAGCTCTACTGATTGGTTAAGATGGAAAGGAGATATGACTTTTGGCAGGAATTTAGGATTTGTTCTAAGAACCACTTTGCTACGGTGTAGTTGTAGGAATGGTTCTTGTATGGTTAAAGCCTGGATCTCACTTACCCTTCTAAGGGATGTGGTAGCAATAAGGAAAGCCATTTTCCATGTGAGGAACTGTAGTTCGCAATTATGCAGAGGTTCAAATGGGGGTCCCATGAGCCTTGTAAGAACAATGTTTAGATTCCACACTGGAGAGGGTGGTAATCTGGGAGGAATAATTCTCTTAAGGCCTTCCATGAAGGCTTTGATCGCAGGTACTTTAAATAATGACAAGTGTTGTCGATTTTGTAAGTAGGCTGCTAATGCTGCTAGGTGGAGACGTATGGATGAGTACGCTAAATTACATCTTTGCAAGTGTAGTAGGTAGGAAATGATGTTCTGGATGGAGGCATCCAGTGGGTGTATATCATTGTTAGTGCAGTAAATGGCAAGTCTTTTCCATTTTGCAGCGTAGCAGGCTCTAGTGGTAGGTCGTCTGGCCTCTTTTATAATATTCATGCAGTCTGGTGGTAGGTTGAGGTAACCGAACTGTAGGACTTCAGGAGCCAGATCGCTAGATTCAGTTGACCTGGATCTGGATGTCTTATTTCTCCATGGTTCTGGGTTATTAGGGACGGGGAGAGATGCAGTTTTTGGTGTGGAACTAGAGAGAGTTCCAGCAGTGTTGTGAACCAGGGCTGACGTGCCTATGTGGGAGCTACTAGGATCAGCTTGAGAGACTGTTGCCTGAGCTTGCGTACCACGAATGGAATGAGTGGGAGAGGCAGAAAAGTGTACGCAAATCTGCCTTACCAATTCATCCATATCGCATTGCCCTTCGTCTGTGGGTGGGGAAACCTGGCAGCGAAGGTTGGGCATTTTGCGTTTTCGTGTGTGGCGAACAGATCTATGTCTGGTTGGCCCCATTTTTGGAAAAAGGGGAGTAGGACTTGTGGATGTAATTCCCATTCGTGGATCTGTTGAGTCTGTTGACTCAACAGGTCGGCAATCCGATTTTGAACTCCTGGAAGGTGTTCTGCAAGCAGGTATATGTTCTGGGGAATGGCCCATCTCCAAATGTTCTGTGCGAGCTGGGACAGCTGGAGAGAATGTGTGCCTCCTTCTTTTTGTATATAATACATGGCTGTCATGTTGTCCGTCCGGATGAGTAGATTTTGTTCTGGAGATGTAATTGGAATGGTTTTAGTGCTAGGAATACTGCCAGCAGTTCCAGGTAATTGATATGGAGCACTTTCTGTTGAGTGGTCCATTTGCCCTGAGTGGTGTGTCCTAGAAGATGGGCTCCCCATCCCGTGAGAGATGCGTCGGTTGTCAGCACTATTTGTGGAAGAGGCTCTAAGAACGGCCGCCCTTTGGACAGGTTTATTGTGTTCCACCATTTTAGAAAACGATGTGAGCGGCTGTCCACCAACACCAGATCTGTTAGTTGTCCATGAGCCTGATTCCACTGATGTGTTAGACACTCTTGCAAGGGACGCATTTGAAGTCTTGCATAAGGCACAATGAAGATGCATGACGCCTTCATGCCTATCAGTTGCATGAACACTCTTGCTGGAAGAGAGTGTTGGGTTTTAAATTTTGCGATGAGAGCTTTTATATTGGCTATCCTGGCTGGGCTGGGATATGCTAAGGCTTTGGAGGTATTTATGGTGGCTCCCAGATATTGATGTATGTGGGAGGGTTGGAGATGAGATTTGGGATAGTTTATTGTGAATCCCGAGTTGTGTAAGATTTGAATAGTTTGAGAGTGTGTAGAACGCATTTGTTGAACGAGTTGGCTTTTATTAGCCAATCGTCTAAATATGGGAACACATGACTTTGTTGTCTTCTGAGATGCGCTGCTACTACTGCGTGAATTCGATGTCGAGGAAAGGTGCTTCGATGTAGATGTAGAAGTTTTTTCGCTTCGAAAAGCTTGTTTTTGAGATTTTCAACCGGAGTTGGAAAGTTACAACCGAACCCAATGGCGGAAAAAAACGATCTGAGGATGGAGTTGATGCCCATGCGCACTTTAGTCCAAGGGAGGAGTCACCTATCTCGTGACCAAAGACTTCTTCCGAAGACAACAACAACCTGCAGGTATCCGAGCCCAACACCAGATGGCGATCTACTAACCTAAGTGTGTGATCTGCAGCTCATATGCCTCGAACATACACTTTTTGAATTTGAAACATAATTTATCATATTTTCATTAAATAGCATGGAAGCCCATCCATGGGTGTGTGTGGTCCTTACCAGTGGCACGTGCAGTAACAAAAGATGTTGTAGCACACAGGCTAATGTGCTGCATATTTCCACTTCACAACTTTTCGCCACACCATTCCACTCCACACAATTCCACAACAAACAATTCTTTTGTGCCCGGACTCAGTTTTAATATGATGCCTGCTCAGGCAAAAGATTGATAATAAAGCTACTTTCATCTTTGAGTTCAATGACTTGTGAAAACAGGTGTGGTGAGTCAACCAATAAGTAGGGAGAGCAGAGTGAGAGCCACGCCAAAGGTAGGCTCTGGCTTTAAGATTCCACGCATGAGCCGAGCCCTGAAAATATCTTGCATGCAAATAATGCAGCAGACATCATGTCGGATTATTGATATGGTGTGTTCAGAATTGTGTATTTCAGACAGAGGAGTTTCACTTTAGTACATCAGATTATTTCAAATGTATTTATTAAAAGTAGGAGTTTTTAAACATGAACTGAGAAACATTTCTGACACCACACTTGTAACTATGCTATTTGTGAACTAAGAGGCAAGTCAGTTGTCATGTGCATCCTATATGTAAACTAGAGCCCAAATTTGCAAACATTTCATATAATGCAGGGCAGCATTTGAAGTTGCTGTGCTGCGTGAAAAGGAGAGCAGAACTGCACCATATTGTCAAAGAAATGGTGCAGTTCTGCTCTCTGCTTGCACTGGTGCGCTTTGGGCTGCCTAGCACCAACACAAGCACCCTTGTTCCTTACTTCAAAGGTGCCTGCGTTCTGGCCAGGATAGTTTTTGTGCATGAAGGGGTACTTCTGGGCACAAAAAGTAGCCTTGGAGCTTTTTTCCTCCTTGTATGTGTGCTGTAGAATGCAATGGGGGTAATAAGAGTGATTTCCCTACCCCCTAGCATGGATATTCACACTTTTTTCGTGAAACATGCAGAAGTCTCTCTGATATTTTCATGGATGCCTCTGGGAGCCTTTAGTTAAATACTGAGTAAAAAGCTCTTTCCAATGCTACTGCTGGGTCAGCCTCTTCCACAATATTTACTGGAGCCATACATTCTCACTGAGAAGCCGTGAGCAGTACATTGTGGGAAGGAATGTGTATAAAGCTCAAGACAACTGGCAAATTGAATTGTTTTTTAGATGTTGTCTCATAAGCATAACATTTGTTGGATTTGAGTTTTATGAGGGCATTTAATTATTTTTTTTAACAGCAACTTTACATAACATTTTGCCCTTGCACTCACATGATGCAAAATATAGCATTTATTTAGTATTCTTACAAAAGACCCCTGAGTGCTCACAAAGGTGCGCGGTGCTGTGAACAAAAGTCGCTCTCTGAACATGATCAAAAGGCTGCCATTTGTGCCGTCTTCACCAGATTTAGGGCTTTATTGAGAGTTCAGCGGATGGGTTACTCCATCACAAACGTGAAGGTTATCGCGTCCGCCACATAACAAGTGCCATTGTAACATGGAGGACAGGTTATCTGTCCCATTTGTGATGCAGTTACCCGTCCGCTGAGCTCTAAATCAGGCCCTTAATTTAGTTATTTGTGCGCCCACACATCAAATTAAGCAACGAGAAAACAAACAGCGTAATTAACTACAAGTGAAGGAATTGCCCCTTTCCCTGGAATAGCAGCTCACATTTTGTAGGTGAAACTCACTGAAACTATCCAGCATTGTTCTCTCTTTTAATGAGGTCTTCACACAACAGTTCTCTGAGTATGTTCATCATGTAGAGTAGATAGTTCAGGAAGAAGTTACATATACAGAGAAAAATAGCACATTTGATATCTAACATAAAATATATTCTGTTCATGTTGAGAAAGATGGTTGAAAAATGCTGGAAAATTTGGGAATGTTTCCAGGAAATGCTTTCTGAGGAATTGTTGAGAAGCGTTAAACAATTTGTGACTCCGCTACCCTGTAGCCGTTGGTTCCTCTAACTCACCTCTTACTGTTTGGTTCAGGATTCTCTGCCTCGCCCTGGTCTGAGAGTGACTGCTCTCACCCCTGCCCAACCCTACACGGATTCAACCTGAGCTGACCGGGTCTCCGGTTTGTAGCCCAGGTGTCATAGAGTGCAAGGAGAGGCATGAGGGCGAGCAAAGTCCCCTCAAGAACCCAGAGAGTCAGATTGTCGCACTCTTGAGGGTGTCTGTCAATAGAGCCAGCATAGAGGATCTGGGTTGGGTCTGGTCAACCCTTTCACCAACATTCATTTCAGACTTTGGCTTCCTTCCTAGGATCATCTTAGCCTCATCTTTTTTCTAACCAATAAAATGTGCACAAATTATCATCTCTCTTGAACTCCTCCCATGGTACCATCACTCCTATTGTCATAATATTTTCCTCTATTCCTTCCTCCTTATAGAATTCTGCCTTTCCTTCCTTTTTCACTGTCACCTCGCTATAGGGGATATTTACAAAGAAGTGGCGGAGTGAGGTGTTAGCTGTCATGGCTTAACGACTCACTCCGCCACTTCAGAAACGCAAGGCTGCACCATATTTACAACAATATGGTGCAGCCTTGCGTTTCCCCCTGCGCTGGCGCTACACTTAGCAGGATAGTGCCAACGCAGGCATCCTTGCACCATAGTGCTATGATGTTTGCGTGCAGGGGAGGATTGTTTATGTACAGGAAGGTCTCCCTTTCTGCACATAAACAATCTTGAAATGCCATTTTGTCACTTCTTTGTATGCTGCTTAATGCAGTACACATGGACGTGACAAAATGTAAAAAGAATGTAAGGATTGTTTATGTGCAGGAAGGGTTACCTTCCTGAACATAAACAATCCAAGGCACCACACATGAAAAAAGCAAAAACGAGGAGAAATAAAAAGTTTCTCCTCATTTTGCCAAGTTAAGACCAGGTTTTCCTTGTCTAAATTCTGGCGCTGCCTCCTATGTACGCCCCCTTTGTAAATAGGGGGAAGAATCAAAATGAATGGGTGTTGCAGTGGAACACCCACTGCAAAACCCACTGCCCACCCCTTTCACGCTAAGCATAGTGTGAAAGGGGTCCTTATTTACAAGGCAGCGTTAAGCCACGTTAAGTGTGCTTAACTCTGCCTTGTAAATAGGGCAATTCCCCTATCGCCACGGAAGCGTCACAAAAACTGACGTTCCCGTGGCGATAGGGGCTTGTACATATGCCCCTAAGCTTCTTACCTTACCACTCTCATCTCTTACAGCTCTTTACATCACTCTCTGTCTGTCACATCACAAATTCTTGGCTCTCTCCCGAAACTCTTTTTGGCCATGATGCTTACCTTCATTCTGCAGCACACATTGAAAGAGAAAAATGCCTCGGGAGGATTGTTTTTATGTAGGAAGGTGTCCCTTCCTGCACAAAAACAATCCTGCTTACAATCCAGGCATCCTTGCACCATGGTGCACGAGTGCCTGCGTTGGCGCTAGGCAGCACATTGTGAACCTGTGCTGGGAAAAGGCAGGAGTGCATTAACAATTGTTAGATACAACACAATCCTGCCATTTCTCTGTCACACAGCGCAGCAAGATGACTTGCTGCACTGAGTGACATTTTGAAAAATGTGTCACTAATGTTTGATCTAGTTATGATTTTGGTGCTCATCTCCATGGTGTTGGTGAGTGTGTGCTTTGTGAGTTTGATCATTATTATTGCTACCTAGTGGCTCTTGTTCTTGCTCTTTGTTCAGCTGAAGGTTGTGGTGGTGGTGATGACCATTTTGCTCTTTGTTGTTATTCAGGTGAGGTGAATCAAGTTGGTCTTTACCATGTTGTTTGATTATCTCTTGATTTTGCTCTATGCTAAGTGGCTGCTGGTTGTGGTTCTGGTGCTCATCTTCACCACTGATGTGCAGTTTATGCCTGACTGCATTTTCTCCATGGGGTGACTGATTTTCTTCTTTTGGAGGCATTGTAGTTGGCAGTTGGTCTACCTTCATCCACACAGTTGCATTTTCTGGATAAGATGTTCCATTCCTGGTAACCTGTGATGGGAGTAAAAAATGGAGTATGTTAATAGTTTTTTCCCATTGAGTTGGAGCAGTTCAGATTTTGTGGTGTGACATTTCCTCTACAGACTCATCTCCACAGTGGTGTAACATTAGCGCCTGCAGTCCCTGTGGTGCAAGGGGGGTGCCGGTGCACAATGGGTTGGCATGCGACAACACAGGCACCTTTGCGCTATGGTGCACAGGTGTCTGCGTTGAAGGGGTGATTGTTTTTGTGCAGGAAGGAACACCTTCCTGCACAAAAAAAATCACAAGAGATGTTTTCCCCTTTCTATGTGTGCTGCAGAATTGCAGTCTTTCAAGTAAGGAGCTGCCCCCAGAAACATAGTAGGATAAGGAGGTACAATGGTATAGATCTGAGATATAAATGAGGGTCCCGACTCTCTGTACGATACATGTCTCTATGGACGTTACTGATATGCGGGGTTCTGGGGGAGTGTCATGTCTGTGATTGTTTTGGTTGATAATGTAATACTAGCATCATCAAGACTTGTTGCACTAATGAATATGCATTCATGCAAGGGCCGGTGAGGCCTTGATGTACTAAAAATGTAAATAAAATTTGATATTAAAAACAAAATTCAGTGACGTAGGCCCCAGAAAAGAGGCTAGGGTGGGAATGGAAGACCACTTTTAAGGGGAATATTTACGACTAAAGTGTCGGAGTGCGGCGTTAAGCCAAGAAGGCTAATGCCGTGCTCTGACACTTAAGAAACAAAGGGCTGCGCTGTATTTGCAACAACACCTGACTAGCACCAACACTGGCACTGTTGCACCATAGTGCAAGTGTGCCTGCACTGTGGGAAATTATTGTTTATGTGCTGGAAGGTGTCACTTTCTGCAAATAAGCAATCATAAATTGCTATTGTTAACTTCTATGTGAGCTGCTTGTACAGCACACATAGAAGTTCCAATACATCATTTTTTTAAATGATTGTTAATGTGCAGGAAGGGACAACTTCCTGCACTTAAACAATCATACATGGCAATTTTCTATTTCTATTAACCGTGGGCAAGGAACTACCCACAAACCTTTGGCAAATCAACTTTACTTTTACATGCTAAAACACAATTAACAAATTAACAAAAGTGAACTTTGAAAAACATCAAGCAATGAGAGGTGATGATTTTGTGGTCACCCCTTACCTAAGGGGAGGGCAAGTAGAGGCCGTGAACACAAAGAGCATATCATGCTGAACGATTCGGTGGTGGTCCCATCCTCCTAGGACCACCCCAAGCAAAGTTTTGGGCAAAAATACAATGCCAACCAAAGGCCCAGCAAAGCATTATGGGGGGAAATTCTAGAGTTTCATGAATATTATAGTATTAGTTCTCAGCTGAGCCCCAGAGCCTGCTGCTTGAGGAATGTTTTGATATTGGATACTATAATATTCACTGAACTCTAGAATTGTCCCATAATGCTTTGCAGGGCCTTTGGTTGGGATTGCATTTTTGCCCATAACTGTGCTTGGGGTGGTCCTAGGAGGGTGGGACCACCACCGAATCATTTCAGCATGATGTACTCTTTGTGTTCAAGGCATCTGCTTGGTTCTCTCCCTAGGTTACTGAGGACACCAAAATCATCACCTCTCTCACTGCTTGCTGTATTTTCATTTTTGTGAGATGATTATATGCATTTTAGTATGTAATGATGGAGTTACTTGTTGTTTTACCAATGGTATGTTAGGTTTCTGATTAGTTCATTGTGGGGAGAAGGAATTCCGTGTAGTGGGAGAAACCTGCATTTCTCCTCGTTTCGCCTGTTTAAGATCAGGTTTTACCTGGTCTTAATTTTAGCGCTGAACCATATTTACACCACCCTTGTAAGAATGGGGCAGCGTCAAAATCAATGGGTGTTGCGGCGGAATGCCCACTTCAACACCCATTGCCACTCCTTTCACCTAAGTATAGCGTGAAAGGGTGCCTTATTCACAAGACGGTGTTAAACCATGTTATGTGACTTAACGCCACCTTGTGAATAAGGCGAAGCCCCTATCGCCGCAGGAATATCGATAAAAGTGACGTTCCTGTGGTGATCGGGCCTTGTAAATATGCCCTTAGTTAGAAACCCACAGAGCCAGGGGCAACGTCCCCAAGCCTGGCACTGGTGAGGGCTCGTAGTGAGACAAAAATTGAGTATTTTGAATAAAACCTGCGCTTTGGGAATCAGATAGGATACAACAAGAGTTCTTTGTGATCACTTGTCTATAAAAAATATTTTTTTTCTAGAGACCCCTCACCCACCAGGGTTGCCCCTAGGTGGCATGCTTCATCATTGGGGTTCACTGTGAGGGCTCTCCTGACCACCAAGAAGTCCTAGAGAGTCAGGCAACTGCTTGAAGTTAGGGATCCCCCCGCCCCCCGAACTGACAGAAGTAATGAGGGTAGGAAGATGTCTGCCACAGTAGCCCCTCGGATATCCCATCCACCTGTCAGTGGAAAGCTCAGGGTGTGGTTCTTGGCACCAGCTTTGTTGGGTCCTGGCCTTTGTGGCAGCGCTATCTTTGGCATGGGGGACAGATCCCATGATAGGGAGCAAGGTCGGCACCCTGACCCTCAACTCATAATGGGATTACTGAAGTGTTGGTTGACCTATTTGGGTCAGCTAGGGTTGTCCTAGCTAAGGTAGGGCTAGGTAAGTTAGGTACC
The DNA here is from genome assembly GCF_964204655.1 of Triturus cristatus. NCBI lineage: Eukaryota > Metazoa > Chordata > Amphibia > Caudata > Salamandridae > Triturus > Triturus cristatus. Next base: position 845,261,761 of record NC_140586.1, on the reverse strand, counting down.
TCACAACCCCAAGTAGAGGGTGGAGAGAAGGTTCGCAAAGACAGAGGCCCAGTTTAGGTATGGGCTTATTGTAGTTGAGGTAGGTCAGCTCCCCAGTGAGAATGACCCTGGCAGATGGATGTAAAGGGGAGAAGCCCTGGAAAGATCAGCCAGTTTCCCTACATCCTTCCTCGCTGAATAGTCAAGGAGACTTACCAAAAGTCTGTTTGAGTTTTCATGGACGTATAAACTGGGAAGTTGTGTAAGGAAACAGGCTGGATGCAGGTTTACCACCACTTTCTGCCTCCATTATGACTATTAGGTACTGGTATAATGGCTCTGAAATGCTCTAAGGCCAGCTAAACAGAACTCTGTGCATGTGCTCTGACCCTTAAAATGGTGAAGTTTAATTGACTTGTCCTCAGTTAGCATACCTAACTTATTTGTAAGTCCCTAGTATATGGTGCCTGGGGTACCCAGGGCATCTACGTGGTTGTCCTCCAGTGACTGCAGCACTTGTTGTGCCACCCTGAGTGGTACAAGGTAAAACATGGTTCCCATTCTGCCACTGCAGACTGGAAAGGCAGTTTTACACTGCTAACTCGACTTTGCCATTTAAGGTAATAACAAAGCCCAAACCTGCCTTTTTAATATATGCAAGTCACCCTTAAGATAGGCCTAATGAGTCCTAGGGTAGGGTGCTGTATGTTAAAAAGTGGAACATGTACTCTTACATATTCCAGCAGTAAAACCCCTAAATTGTTGGTTTTACAGTGCAAAGGTTAGTAGCCCCATTCGCAAGTAGAGTTACAGGCTGACACCTCAGTCCTGCTAGCATCTGATTGTGACTACTAAAGTTGGTACTGTAAGATATCAAAATAATCAGTGCATTAAATCCAATTTAATAGTTAAGTCAAATTTAATGTCACTGGGGGACAAAGTGCAAGTTTAGAAATTGACCAAGGTTTCCAGTGCCCGTTTACTGTTGTACTTGGGACAGAGAACTTTCTGCCCTCCTGAGGAGACGTGCCAACAACTTCCAGGAAAGACAACAATAGAGGCCTGCCACTGGAGGAGGATTTACCTCCCCATGATAGGAAGTCACACAGGTGCAAATAGCAAGCTTCAAAGGCGAAGCCTCCTTTCAAGGGCAAATGGGGAACCCTTGGAAGATGGGCTGCTCTTTTGTTTAGATCAACAGGCTGACACTAGGGACAGGGAAGCAGAAGACAGTTGTCAAACTGGTTTTCCAGGGGTGTGTAATCCCCTTAGTAACCACACTTCTGGGTTGGGCTCGGGATCTTTGGATGCCAAGAGAGGGGTCTGCCATATTGGAAATAGGCAGAATGGTGCATCTTGGTATAGCTAGATGCCAAAGTCCACAGAAAGTGGCCATCAGGAGGGAAAAAGAACATGGTGGCCCATTGGCTAACAACCACATCCCACACTGAGGGTGTTTTCTGTAGATAAATAGGGCACGTCTGGCACCCAGAAGTCAGATTTCAACTGGACTGGAAGAAGAACAAAGGAAGGACTGCCCTACTGCCCAGAGGGATCAGCAAAGAGAGATTGCACTGCCATGGACTACACCTGCTGCACCTGGTGGCTAGCAGAGGAGAGGTACTATGTCTCCTCAAAGAGAAGTCGACACCAGAGCCCAGCTAAAGCCAAGAAACTCCAGGTGCCAACTTACTGGCCTCCTGTTCGCAGCACAGGAACACAACAGCTAATCAAGCCTTCTGGGGTATTTTGGTAGCCTAAGGTCTTCTACCCACCGCCGGGCAGCACCAGGGACCAGGACCTGGTGCACAAAGTTGCACTCAAATTCACTGAACCCAGGAGTGCTGTCGATGTGCAACTGGGACCTACAGAGGATGAGTTATCGACCCTGGGATTGGCCTGTGACCGCGATACTGGGTGACCTGCAGTCTAGACTAGACTTGTGCCAGCTCTGATAGGACTTCAGGGGATGTTCACCCTGTGACAGGACCACCTCATCCTTTCGTGGACTAAGGAGTAGTCGCAGAGACCCCTATTGACTGCATTGTATCCATAGTATTCTTTGAGCATCTTAAGCATCCTTTATCACTTGCATCAGGACCACTTCTATAGGAAAGGCCTGCAAAGGATAAAGGTTCCTGGAACACACTGAAGACTGCTTCAAGTAACTGTTTCTGAGGACCTTGCTGGTTCCCCTGACTGGCTCCTTGCTGGAACTGGTCACCTAAATTAGTCACCTAAAGTGACTCCAAAGTGACAGTATTACAACTGGCTAAAAGGGTTCTAAGTGCCAAATGCTTGTTCTTGGTTGAGGGAAATGCTTTGAGTTTTTATATTTTGTATATTCTATAGCTGCAGAACCCTCCGCTGGATCTTTTGTGTTGTGGTGTCTAAAAATACATAAAATACAGACTATTTTTATAAATTGGTGTCAGATTCCTTTAGTGTCTTGTCAATTTCTTCTTCAATTATTTTAGTGCTTTTCAAATGCTTTACATTTGCTCATTTGTGAAAGCCTTGTTCTTCAGAGCCACAGCAACCCAGGGTTAAGCTGAAGGTTCAACAAACAAAACCCAAGGGTCCTAAATGGGTTGGTAAGTGTATTACATGGTGAAGTAACACAACTACACCATATAATGCACTCCATTTCCTCACAGCATTCTTCCAAAATATTTCTGGAACGTGATGACTCCCTGGTGTCCAAATAACTCCCTGATTAGCCCTTGTACTAATTTACCACCATACTACAGAACTCTAAACCTGATGCTAATCTGATCAGCTGTCAGAATTAACCCCACTTCCCCCACTAGGATCTACCTGAGACCAAGCCTTTCTTCACCTATTATGATTACCTGCACCTTTCAAACATCTAGTAAAACTCCTCAGCATTTCCCATGGGTGCCCAAATCTCTTCCTCAACAGAGGCTGCCAATCTATCTATTGCAGCAAAATCTTGTAAAATTTAATGAAGTAACCAACATTGATTGATTTATTGTTGACCGTTCGATTATTTAAAACCAGTACAGTAAAAATCTAAAATTAAAACTCAACTTCACTTACCCGGCCACCCGTCCCCCCCCCCCCTCCCATGGCCTCCTGTGAGATTTAAAAACCCCATTTCCAACAGTCAAACTTGTATTGCAGCGAACTTTCTGCTTTAGTCCAGGAGCTTAACTTTAATGTGGCGATGTACCAGTCATAGTACTTGAGATGGCGACCAAAGTCTTTTTTGCTCATGAATGTTGCAGTGACACCTTGTTGGCGCATTAATCTAGCTCTGACTTTCATGGGCTTGAGGAAATCGATTATACTCTAGCGTCTAGTGCTTGACCAATCTGGTAAATTTTGCCGCTCTTGCCAGGTGGTGTGTTTTTATTTCTGAATAGCACCAATCTGATGCCTCCTTGCAAGTTCTAATGCCAAGCGCTCTGAAAATGGGATGAAGCAGCCTCTGTTGGTCACAGGTGAGTTTGGGGCAACAGCATAGTAAGTGAAGCCAGGATTCCCGTTGGTAATTGCATAGGCAGCATGAAACGGCCCCATCTGTTTGTGCCCATGCTGAATTAAAGTCCCCAATTCTTAGTGACGTTAGCCTCATAAAAAGGATTTATTGGCGTGCCTGGGCAACTAGTGCTTCTCTTAGGTATGGTTGGGCTTTCCCCAAGATGTAAGATTCGTCCAATGCCTTCATACAGGTGTTGTGTCAGAGTGCAGTTAGATCCTTTTCGTACAAGATGGAGCGGACCTGCCATCTCATGATTTTTGACCAAGCCATAGGCGGGATGTCTGTTAGGGACAGACTGTTGGAATCTATGTTTAGGGTCTCTGTTGCTTTACCCAGCTTGGTAAACCAGGGGGAGACCTCTTCTATGAAAATGGTTGCAAGATGATATTTGAGAGAGTTGTGCGGTGCTTTGAGGACTCTGATATAGAATTTTATCAGATCTCCCTGGAGGGCCAGTTCGGGTCTACCGAGGCCTAATTCCAGCCGTAATCTCGTGTTCCTTGCATTCCTAGGTGCTTGCAGCACAATCTTGTGGGCTTTGACCTGCGCTGCTGCTATACGTTTATCTAAAGCTCCTGGAAATGCCAAGTGACTGTTGTTAATGGCCGGGATTAGTTTTGACCTGAGGACCTTCAGTATGGGATCTGCTGCGGGGCTGGTCAAGCGTTGACTCAGGAGTCTTATTGATAAAATTACGCTGTTGATTTGAGCAGTTAGATGTTTTAAATGAGCTGCCGATGTTGCCCTCTCGTTTAACCAAACACCAGGATAGTTATAGGCTGTAGTGTCCCGATTTGGTGATCTCCCAACTTCCAGACTGCTTGTTTTTTGTGCGGGTATCTGCCAAATATCATTATCTTTTTTCTGTCATGATTAACTGTCAGGTGATTCTCCTTGTTGTACTCCCCTAGTTCTTTAAGTGCTCTTTGGAGGCCCACTCTTGTGTGGTCCCTCACTACAGTATCGTCTGCGTATTGTAGAATTGCCATTCTTGCTGTGCCCAGTCTCGGTGGAACTTGACTTGCCTTTTTCAGGTCTCCCCCCATATCTGCCGTATAAAGATTAAATAATAGGGGGGCCAAGATGCAGCCCTGCTTCAGTCCGTTGTTGGTTTCGACTTTTGCTGATAGAGCTGTGGAGCTTAATTTGACTTGTACCCAGGTCCCCTCGTGAAGGATAACATTTTTTCCCAGCGTTTGCACCTACCGACTTTATCAAAAGCCGTACTGTAGTCAATAAAACAGCAGAACAGCGGAGGGTTCCTGACTTTCACAGCACGTTTTGAGAGGTAGGCCAGGGCCATGATGTTATCAGATGTTGCACTGTTTTTCCTGAAGCCAATCTGAAAGAATGGTAATATTTCGTTGTAATTAGCCCAGTCCTCTAAATCTCTCAGTAGTAGTTTGGCAAAAGCTTTGGCTTCTACATCCAGCAGGGCTAGTAGCCTGTAGTTTGCGGGGTTAGAGCGGTCACCTTTCTTGTGAATGGGGATAGATCTTTTCCATGAGTGTGAAATTGTTGCCGTTGCATTTGAAAAGTTGTGTAGGGGGGTGAGGACTATGGAAAATAATTATTGGGCTGTTTTAAAGGCCATGGCTGGAATTCCATTTGGGCCTGGCGGCCCATCATTCCTCATTTTCCTAATCTCCCTCGTCCTCAAGCATCCTTTGTCCTCCCTCTTCTGTGTGCCTGGGGAGAGTGGCTATGTGGGAGCCTGTTTCCCGGATGTTCAAAGGGTCGTGCTCGGTAGCTAGTGTACTTTTGGTATATAATCCCCTTACGTACTCTTCCCACTCGTTGCTTTCAATATTGTTCTCCTTGCTCCTAGGTTGAGAGCTCAGGCGATTAATGTACCTCCATAGTTTTGCATTATTCTTTTCCTTTAGCAGGGCAAATACTGTGATCCATTTTTGTTCGATCTCTTTCCTCTTCTGCTCACCTACTTTCCTCCTGAAGGCGACTCTTAGTGTTACTATGGGGGCCCCCTCTGCCGATGTTCCTCTTTTCTTCCTACTTCTAATTGCCTTCATTAGCGCTCCTTTACATTGTCTCAGGTTCTTCAATGTCTGTTGGTTTTTTAAGAGTGAGCCTTATGACAGAGATTTTTTATTTTTACGGGGTTTTTTACCCAGCTTCCGCCACAGGTCTTCTGTCATTTCCTCCCAGCAACCAACCACCTCTGAGTCGGTCTCCCGTGATCCCCGAGCCTGCCAAGTTAGTACCCACTCCTGCATTTTCCATTCGAGAGAGGTTGACCATTTTATTCTTTTGATATTTCTGAAGCGTTCGTCCCCTTTGCTTTCTCCCATCATTTTCTGGAGGTCTGTAGCTTCCATACCTAAGTTGAATCTTGCACATAGAGGCCTGTGGTCACTTTCCCCTCTATCATCGACCTGGAAATCTTCCAGCCTCTCCGCCGTTTTGTCATTGATTAAAATATAATCTATGGTAGATATATTCCGGAACAATGGTTTGGAGCACCACAAGGGTAATCTTAATCTCATCAGGGTTGAGTGGAGTTTAAGATTTTTAAGAAGACAAAGCAATGGGCCTGCCTTTTGCTGTTTTGTTTTGTTTTCCCGGGGCTTTTTCCAAGCCTCTCAAGTTAAAGTCTCCTGCGATGATTACATTGTAGTGCTCATATTTTATTAATATATCTTCCAGCGTGTTGGTAAAAGATGTCATACTGGCCGTAGTCAGAGCAGGGTTGATATAGCAGTTTATGAGCAGCAGATGAAACGGCAGGTGGCCCTCCCTTAGCCCGGCGATTGTCATTGCTTGCAGGTCTGGGGAGTTTACTCTAATTTCTGTGGGCTTGAGTTTTCTCACGTGGCTTATGAAGATAGAGAGACCCCCCGATGGACGTCCGAAGATGGGTTTTTTTTGTTGCATTAATCCGATGTTCATGAAAGCCCACTATAGGTGTTGAGGTCATTGACCAAGTTTCATGACAGCAGATAATGCTCCCTTTTGCAAAGTAGTCCTGTACTTCCTTGGTCCCTGCTTTTTTATTTAACCCTGCGATGTTCCATGATATGAAGGTTAAATCTTGGTGAAGGTCCGAGATTTGGCCTTAGTATTGATCTTCCCGCACCAGCTTTATCCTCCATTCTCTCTCAGACTTGGGTTTTGCTAGGGGTGCTGTTGCCAGCTGTCACTTCTTGTTGGCTGATTCGTTTGACCCATTAGCACTCTTCGTAGGTTGTCTCTTTGACAGATAGAGACAATTATTGGTGTTTTAGGGCGTTCATTGGTGTATTCTCCTCGTTTCCTGTTGTGGATCGTGCCTTTCAGGATTGATGTGGGCCCCTGCCCTCTGTTTGAGGTATGAGGATGAAGGGGTAATTAGGTTGAGTGGGTTCTGTTACTTCTATGCCCCAACTAGCGAATTGTTGGGCTTCACTGAGGACTGCCTTTTGGAAGGATTGCTTGCAAAAGCCCAAAATAGTTGAATCGCCGTGGCGGTCTCCTTGTGATCTTTTGAACTTTACCCACTCTAGATTTTCTGAAGTGATCTGAGATAGTGGTTTAACATGGCCAAATAGTCGGAGGATATTAGTTCTGTTTAAGATGTCGTGAGGCCCTGTCATGTGGTACCTGGGGGTGAGCGCCACCTCGTAGAATGTGGATGGGTCCGCAAGATTACTAGTTTGTATGACCCCCCCCCCATTGCGCTTGCTGCTTGATTTCGAACTATGGGAGGGTTTGATCAGGGTTCGCCAATGTTGTTCATCGTCCACCCAGTTGTTATTTCCCAGCGTGCTAACTATGTGCTTTTGCTCCATCAGTGGCGATGTAGTGTGCTCCATAGGGCCTTAGTGACCCTCCAGTTGCAATAAATCAAAGAGCCTTATTTGTGTGGCGGCATCCTCCTTACCCATGCTGACACTCTTTATTGTTACCGGGGCTGCTGTTGATGACGACACTGCGGGGTGTGGTAGGTCAGCCTGGTCCGCCTGGTTTTCTTGATCCCTGCCTTGTATAATTGCACCATCCCTTTCTCTTTCTTCGGCTGTTTCTTTGTTTCCCGATACACTCGGGCTCATGATCTTCTGTTTGGGATTAAAAATCGGGTATAGTGGTAGTGAGTTGCTTTTCTCCTCAGATCTATGGCTATTCAACATTGTCTGTAGGATGGATCTTCTTTTCATTTTTGTTCTCTTCAGCTGTTTCTTCAGCTTTTTCTTTGCCCTCCTTGTTAGTGGTGCTTTCGTTCTGGCTTCTGGTTTCCCCTCCATGTTTTTTTCCTGTTTCTTTGGCTTCCTTTGTCTCAGATATTGCCAGAGCTTCCTCGGTGTCGCTCTTTGTCGGGGGTGCCAGAGTAACTTGGTTGTTTTTCTCGTTCTCTAGGGTTTTTATTTCCATTACCCTCGTTCTGATGTGTTCGCCCATAAAGGTCACTTTGAGATTGCCATTTTCCAGTGGTTCCATTATTCCTGGTGTTTTTAACGATTTGCCCCTGCTCTTGGCTAGTGCCACTATGTCCCCCAGAATTTCTGGCAATTCAGCCCACTTGTCTATCATGTCTGCGATTGAGCTTGTCCGAGTTATCATTGTCTGATTATATTTGATTGTTGCCTCCAATTCGTCCAGTTTGCGGCCCTGCTTCTCTAGGCACTGGGCTATTGTGGTAGAAGGTCAACTTGGACCTCCATTTTAGTTGCTTGCCATATCAGGGCCTTTGCTATTAATTTCTGAGCTTCTCTAATGGTTGTCAGAAGGGAGGTATGTTCTTGATCATCTTGCTCCTCTAGGTCCTTTCCGCCTGTCGATGGGGGCGTCACTGCTCTTTCTTTGCCCTGATTTACTGCCACGACCCCTCTCCCGATACAGAGGGGAGTAAGTTCCAAAGTTCTTTCAATTGTCTCCTCTAATTTTTGTAAAAAGGAGTTGGTGAATTCTCCTGTCTCTGGTGAGTCGAAGTGTCGTCCAGTAGATGAGACCTTTGAACTTAGTTGTGAGGTGTCGTGCGGACTAATATGCGTAGGATCTTTGCCCTTGATGCCTTCCGACATGTCTTCCTCCTTGGGCCGATGGATCAAGGCTTTAATCGGTGAAAGGCTGTGCATCAGGTCATTGGGCTTCATTCCGATCTGAGCGACTGTTGTGAGCCTCCCGGGGTCGGAGTTGACCCTCCTTTCTTTATATGTTCTGCTGTTTTCATCTGCGATTAGTATTTTACACCCGCTAGAAGGGGGCGAGTTTTGATCTCCCTGTGCCCATGTATCCCGTTCCTGGACCTGGTCCCCTTCATTGGGCAGAAGGTTGCTTCCTCTCCCAGATGGGGGGCTTTTAATATCAAGCTTGATGAGTGCCTGACTGGGTCGAGGTGCTTGGGGGTTGCCCACGGTGACCTCTTCCGGCTCTTCAGTCCTCAAGGCAGGCATACTGGTGGGTGTTGAGCTGCCCAGCGTTTGAAAGTAGTGAGTGATGAGCCCTAGTTGACAAGATTGTAAAAGGGGGCTCACGTGTGTGACTCTTGTCTAGCGTTCTGAGACGTGCTTCTCGTGACCCTAGTTGTTTGACCCTTGGGGACTTCTTTATCAGAGTCAGCGTCAGCGGCCCTCCTCTTTAATTTGAGCAGTTTTCCTTTGAGCATTGCCCTACGTGCACAGGGAAGGGTTTTAAGACTCGTGACAGTCACTCTGTTTTTTTGTACCAGTGAGAGCTATTTCCTGTGAGCGTTCTTCTGCTTCTTTCCACTCTTCCACTTGCGCTGCTTGGGTGCGGCTTGATCATGCACTCCACGCACTCCTCGCCTCGGGCTAAACCGAAAAGGAAAGCCTTGACTCCTGCAGCCTCTCCGCTGTTGCGCTGCCTGTGCGCCTTTGTCCTTTTTGCACCTGCGGACACTCACACTAGTTTTCGTGCTCTCCTGCCATGCCCTCTTGCTCACTCCAAGCTCCAACTGATGGCCACCACCACTAGCCACTACCGGCCAGGTATCCTGTTCTCCTGGTGACAGTCTCTCCCCCTCTCCCCCTTTCTCTTTCCCCCCTGTAATACTTGGGGGGCCGGGCTGGGTCCGGGCTGCGTGGGGATGTGAGGGGTATGCCGGTGGGGGGTGGCGGTGGGGATGACAGTGAGTGGTGAGCGGACAGGCTTTCTCAGTTCTTTCTCACTCACTCACTCATTCACTCACCGGTGCTTGTACTGTACTGCACCCCTCTCGCCGCTTGCTGGTTGCTATGCCACTGTACCTCTGTGGCTCTGGTGCCTCTCTGTTGGGCAGCTGAGCTGCTGAGCTGGGCTGGCCTGGGTGTTACTCCAACCAGACTCTCGGTATCTCGGTGTACTCCAGCCTCAGAGCCCCCTCATCTCTCCGCTTGGCGCCTTGAAGGACTTGAAGGGTGTGTCCTGAGTAAGTGGGGTGAGTGGATACTCCCCTGGTGCCACTCGCTTCTTCCACAGCCCTCCACAGCACCACTCAGCCCCCCCCGTGGCACCACTCAGCCCCCCCCCGTGGCTCCCGGTGTTTTCTCTGTGTTTTCCTCACGGCTTATCGGTCCGCGGCTCCCGGCTCCTGCGGTTCCGCTCTGCACGGCCGCTGCAGCAGCCTTCCGTTTCTCTGTGGGTCACTCACAAGACCTGCACTGGCTGACTGGCTGACCACCTCACTGGCCTCCTATCTCAGATGACCAACATTGATAAAATGATCTTTTCTAGAACTATTTGCAGAGGAATGCAAGAGAGACCAATTTCAATGTTTATCTTACGCTAACAAAACAATAGACTAAGATGATTTGTCCTTGGGGTTCAACAAGTAATCCTCTGCCATCTCCACAGAATGTAATGTGTTCCAATATCCCTCATGCACACCCTTTGCATGACAATGGTGTCTGTGCACTAATATTATAAGATATATCTGTCAGTAGTAGATCATGCAATTCTTTTACAACATGAACAGGAGGCCACCTTAAAAATGGATAACATGCTTTCTGTCTGGCTGTTCTCATGCTTTCTCACTTCCTGTTTTTCAATCGCTGCTCTGCCTGCTTCCATTTGTAGTTCAACAATGTTCCTCTATCTGATAGATACTCCCCTGGAATACTCTTGTGGGGATTATTCTTGTGAGATTGGGGTGTCCTTCGACATCAGCAGTCAGATAGGGCACATTACCCTGAATCCTTCCTTTGTCCAGGAAGTTCATCATTTAGGCCACCATTGATCTGGGACACTTTCAAATGATGGTTTTGTGTTCTTCTTCAAAGTGTCCAATGAGCCACCCTTCTATGGAGTCTAATCCCCATCCACCATGTGTCTATTCATGATTATCACATGTGATGATCATTTAGCTCACATGAAGCTCCTAAAGGTGACCATTTGGCTGCCAACTAGATGCACAGAATCATTCTCACCTCCAAAGTGGTGTTGTGTTCGTAAAAAGTACAGTTCCCGCAGTGGTCCTTGAGGTAAGTAGACCGGATAGCTGCCTCCACATATGGAAAGTGGAGATAGCTGTATGGCAATCTGATATGGAAGGTTAGCCGGCCACACCTGGAAAACAAAAGCAACACTGATCAACAGCAGCCAAAAAAAACAACACAAACGTTTCATATTCAAGTAGGAAACCTTTATTGCAAGAGCAGAAGGGACACTTCGTGCAGGTTTCACGATTTCGCAATTCAAGAGAATAACATACCTTTTTGAGGCAAGTGGAAATATTCTTAATTTTTGCAAGTTAGAAAGCTTTTTCAGTTTTGGCAGTTCCAGAGTTATCATATACACACAGACATGTGGGAGCTCCATTCAGGACATCTGCAAAAGATCTCCATTGGCTATAAACACATCCATCTTGTGGAATTCAAGGCACTCAGTGCTTGTTATCATTTTGTTCTCAATATATGAAAGGAAGCGCTCTGAATGTATTTTATAGGAAATTGACGAACGTGTGTCAAGGTAGGCAATCTATGGCTTGAGTTTGAAGGTGATTTGGAATTAGGGCCAAAATACTTGGTAAAAATGTGAACTCATGACTCCCTTTTATTGCTACTTGAGCCATATTCTACCACCATTTACCACAGACAAGCTTACAATTAAAACAGGATGATCCCACTTCTGAATTATGAGGCACGTCATCATGTGAGGGTCATTAGGGAGGTAATTACAGCTCTGTAGTCTGTTTTCTTTTATTTCGTTATATTTACCTCTCTCTGACACAGACCGCCCTATCATCGACAAATAGATATACCTTACTTACCATCGCCTCTCTTATGCCACTTACAAATGCATCGAAAATAGAAGGATTGTGGCTTAAATATGTGTCACCCTGTACTTTTACCCCTTTCAGCCTGTAAAAAGAGCTTAGCCCAGAATCTCCAAACATCTTACATACTAAAGGGCATATTATCAACGATTTGCGATAATTATCGCAAAGCGCGCTTAGCGCTGTTTTTTTTATCGCCGGCTATCGCTGGATTACCACGCCGTGATAGTGCTGTATTATCAACACCTATCGCAAAGGCGATAGGTAATCCAGCGATAGTGTGTAAAACCAGCAATAGCGTGAGAATTCCAGCGATAAATCAACTGCGCTGATGAAAAGCTTGCTAATAGGCAAGTGTGTACTTAACCTAACAATCCACCCCCCATTGACAAGATGGTTAAGTCAAGTTTTTTTCAGGTGTTAAATTCCAGCGATAAGCGCGAGTTTTCTTATCGCTTCGCAGGCATTGAGAATAGAGAGAAGTTGTGTTTGCGACGGTTTCAATGGAGTTTAAGTCAGGAACACCTACTTTGCATGTCATTAGCGATATATATCGCTGACATGCAAAGCGAAAAGGAAATGGCTAATATCGTTGGAAAACAAGCGCCAAAGCTTGTTAGCGAGTCCTTGTTAATGATGCGATATAAAAATCGCCACTTTATTGCCGGGAAGTGCCGCTAAACTAGCGAAAACTCGCTTGATAATATACTCCTAAGGTTTTTGAAATAATAATAAACATCTTAGCCCAATTCCATCCAAATCACAAAAGTATCGCTGTGTCCGTGTATATTTATCTGGTTAACCAGAGATAAGTGGCCTATCATTGCACACCCATGCTGCTCTGGACACCGCACACAACCCATTTCTCTTATAAGCAATTCTTACACAATGGAGGAAAAGGGTTAGGCCTTTCCTACTTTAAACATTGGGAATTTACAGGATATCTCTGTTTTCAAGAGGTGCATTTTTAAAATTGTTTTTTCACAGTAATATTGTGCAACAAGGTGCAGTACGTCTGGTTTTGTTTTGGAAAACAGTCGTAAACAACGTGATTTTTACATCGCAGTGTCTTTACCATGCATTTATTACCACACAGGTTTTTACCATGCATTTAAAGTCCGTATAGTGATTTGGGAGGTCTCCGCCCTAAACAAAATAATAATTAATAAATATATATATTTATATATATATATAACAAGTGAAAGGCAAAAGAGCCTAATGATATCTGATAGCACAGCAGTACGACCATGACATATAAGAGTTTTCTATTGATGCAATATGTACAGTAGTAAGGTCCATAATATATGATGTCAAGAGCCCACTTGGGCACGGCGGTGGTGAAACTCGTATTATAGGCAACACAATAACAAGCAAGCCCTGAATTCTTAAGAGTAATGATCCGTATAATAGATACATATGCCCAATTGGGCTGAATTGTATTCTTCATGGACCTTTATTTGAATTTTCATGTAATTGGAACAAGCAAGCATGTTTAATCAGCTTTAATATCAGTTATGAAGATGTGTATTAATAGCTACTCGATAGCAACGCTTGCTGCACAAATTCTAATGTTGTGGTCTGGGTTATACATAAAGTTTTCCGTAATAGCAAAAAACTTTATTGAGAGTGTAAGACGAACAACGGAAATTCAGTATGGCCATTGGATTGTATTAGTATGTTGTGCACACAGTAGTGCAATGAAATCCGAAATACATCTGCCCCCACCTGTAATTATTATGAATTGCATCAACACGGTGTATTCAATTCAATTCAAAAGCTCTTTTTTCGGTTACTTTAATAGTTAACCATAAAAGCACAGTGCAGATGTCAAACAATTAAAACGCCATTAAAAATTGTAAAATCACAATCATGTCGTGACTATTTTTAACAGAAATTAAGTGAAAAAATAAAATCATATCATAATGGATTTACGGCAATTAAAAACATTTTTTAAAAAGGCAATAACAGAGGCAATAATAATTTCTTTATCTAGGTATTGCAGTGCCAAGAATGCAGGGCGGCATTGTCTCAATCCAAATTTTTTTAGTACAGGAATAATCCATTTCCTTCTAGGGATAGAATAAAATGTACAGAAGAATAATATATGTATAGTCGATTGTACAGAAACATCGCCGGACACGCATTTACATAAAACTCTTGACCAGTCATTTACTTCAGGAAAACTTAATGCTCTGTGTAGAATATTCAATCTTAAGCGTGTCAGCAAAAATCGGTCATAATCACCAGTGATTAACGAAATATATGGTTGGGTTGTATAGTTGGGGTCAACAGGGTAAGATGATGAGCTTGCACCGTTGTTTTTTTCATTTTGGTTGTAATTCTGATTTCACCCTGAAAACACATACAGCTGGCTTTAAGGTCTTTCCTGGATACATTGCACATATTATGAGGGTCATTATAATATTCTAGGTGGCCTAAATTTGATAAAAACATTTTAACATATTCTAGCCATCTTATTTTTTTGACCCCGTCAATCCCCAGGGCGTCTTTCAGTATATGGTGATTAAAAATAGTCTCATCTGTGGTCCAAATTCTATGCCACAGAAGTACAGGCTGGATCTTCATAGTGTCCTCTAAGTATGGCATATCCAATTCCGAGTGACAGATATAAGTTGAGGTGCTATCCGTTACTGCCAAAAGGTACCTAAGAAACATATTTTCCGCATTTTGTACAGAGTTTACGTCGGCATAACCCCAAATTCCGGCTGCATGGATGGCAATTGCTACACATTTTGCCCTAATATTAAATATGTAGGAGTTCCGCTCGTGAGCGTCTACCTAATTTTCTACTAAAATTTGATAATGCCGTAAATGACTTAATAAACAATAGCCTTCTGGTTTTAACTGCCAGGTTCCTGACCGATAAAATAAAATCCCTAAGTAGGAAAAAGTTTTAGTACACTCAATTGCCCTCAAGTTAATAAAAAGGGTATTAGTCTTCTTATTAGAGCCTACCCCGCAATTCATTGCGAACGTTTTTGAACAGTTGATGGTAAGACCCAGATTTGGCATAAAATTAGAAAAGGTATTGACTACCCTTTGGAGACTGAGCGGCCATTAGAACCGCGTCGTCCATGTACAGAAGTGCGGGGATAGGGCGCTTTGCAGCTGTTGGCAGATCCCTGCACTCCTGGACCAGGGTAGTTTCTAAATCCTTTATGTATAGTGTAAAGAGGAGTGGGGCAAGGACACAGCCTTGCCTCACACCTCTCAGCACTCTAAAGTGCTGGGTGCATTCGCCGTCCATCCCGTCGCGAACCCTCGCCTTTGCCCCTGACTAAAGCTGCCTTAAAAAAGACATTATTAAAACATCCACACCCATGCCTTCTAAGATCACCCACAACTTGTCATCGATGACACAGTCGAATGCCGCCATTAGGTCAACAAAAGTCAAAAATAATCTTCCCCTTTTTGCCCTGGTATATTTATCTAATAGAATATGTAAGTTAAGGCCCTGATCAACTGTGCCCAAACCCTTGCGGAAGCCAAGTCATTCTTGACTAACAGAATCCAGACAGTAGATCTTGGCAGAGATAGATCAGACCTTTTTCCCTTCCCTGTGGTGTTCCGCAGGGTTCCTCGCTTAGCCCCACATTGTTTAATGTGTATGTGGCACCGCTGGCCGTCCTGATTAGATCATTTGGATTCCAGCTGACGACATATGCGGACGACACACAAATTGTGCTGTCCATTAAAAAGGGATCTGAGGCTGAGATTGGATCCAGATGCAACAACTGTATGCAGGAGATTTAAGCCTGGATGGCTTCAAACTGTTTGAAGCTTAATGCAGACAAGACAGAGGTAATTATCTTTGGGAATACTGCTAACCTCTGGACTCCAGATTGGTGGCCAGCAGCAATGGGCTCACCCCCAGTACCTGTGGCTGGGACTAAGAATTTGGGAGTAATTATTGACTCAAAACTTTCCTTCAGTGATCAAATTAGTAGGGTTGTTTCCTCCTCCTTTTTAACTCTTCGAACCCTCAGGAAAATCAAACCTCTTGTCCCTGAAGACAGCCTGAAGACAGTAGTCACAGCACTCATTCTATCGCGACTGGACTACTGTAACAGTCTCTTTATTAACATCCAGGAGAGACATTTGGTCAGACTCCAGATCGTGCAGAATGCGGCAGCCAGGCTGATCACAGGGACACCTAGATTTGCCTCTGTAAGGATGGGTCTCAGGACACTCCATTGGTTGCCCGTTTACCAACGAATTCAGTTCAAGGCACTGTGTATTGTCTTCAAGGCACTGAGTCATGCTGGCCCTGATTTTTTTAAACACGCCTTTCAGTGGTATGTTCCCGGAAGAGATCTTCGTTCAGCTCAGGCTAAACTAGTTACTCTTTCCAGCTTTAACAAAGCCAATTGGGGAGGTAGGAGTTTTTGCCATTGTGCTGCTAAGGCATGGAATGGTCTGCCTCTCCAGCTTAGAAACATCGCCGAGCTCCTTCCTTTTAGGAAAGAATTAAAAACCTGGCTTTTTATATAATCCTCTCCTTCAGCATAATCATTGGCTAATCTCAGGTGGGTAGTGCACAGCGCCAGGACACCTCCGGGTAACAGAGCGCTATAGAAATCATTTTAACATAACATAACATAAAATATTGTTGATCACAAAAAATTGGCTGCTCCTCAGCCCAAACCTGAAATCTGTCTAACAAAACTCGCCCAATAACCTTAACTACTGAATCCAGCAAAGAAATTGGCCAGTAACAGGCTGGGTTCGCCCTGTCCCCTCTTTTAAAGATAGGCACGATTACCAATTCATATCACGTTGGTAAAAAACCTTGTGAACTACATGCTTAAAAACCTGCATTAAAAGTAGTCCCCATAGTGCTAAATTGGATTTAAAGAGGTCCACCGGGATGCCATCAGGCCTAACACCCATACTTGAATTTATGGCCGTATTAACTTCACTAAAGGTAAAATCTAGTGATAATTCTGGTGGAATAAGAGGAGGCTCAGGGTCAGCCGCAGTCGACAGGGTTCCCTGATCATCTGGCAATGAATTATTGAACAACTTTGAATAGTGTGCTATCCACTCTGATTCAGTAATAGCTATCTCTATAGTTGCTTTATCATTCCCAGCCAGAAAGGGCGCATTAACCACCTTCCAAAAGGCAAAAGAATCACGGTTTACCGAGGTGTCGTGCAGGGCGTGCCAAGCTTCCTCTTTTAGTGCCGTCTTTCTTTCTTTTAATGCCCTCTTATATTCTCTTCTTGCCTCTCTAATAAGCTCCTTTTACTTTAGCATGTAGGGAATGTTTAAGCTTAGAAAAGACCTTTGTACAATAAGTTTCAAACCACCCTTGGGTGGCCTTTTTTACTTTTACAAGAAGTGCTTCTTTAATGTAATCTGAGATGATAGAAGTTTTCTATAATTTCCTGATGGGATGACCTCTCATCTAAGCAGGATAGAAACATATTTTTGCAATTCAGCACAACTTTTCTAATAATTTCATCATAATCCAAATTCGCCCATCCAAGTGCATATCCATTTTACCTACTCAGAGTGATGTTGTCCACACAGTGGGAAGAATTACCTCTCGTGTTAATGCTCTGACTATACACCACCACATCTACGCTTAGGAGCAAGTGATCGCTTAAAGCGATCTCATGGGTAATAAAGTCCTTAACACGTGAGGAGTATCTACTCGATGTTAATTTAAAATCTATAATAGAAAAAGTACCTCGGCCTTTAAAGGTAGGGCAGAAAGGAACTGTAGATGAACATAAATAATTGTGTAAACATGATATCATTCAAAAGGTCACCATACAGTGTATGTGGAAAGTGTGGGAGACTGAGACCTTTCTCATACGCCATACCACAGACCTCTTTATCGGCATGTTGGCATAGGGAGGAGTTTAAATCCCCACCCCATACGACAAATATATCTTTGGTTAAATGAGTCAGTAAGTTATGTAGGTGACGGCTCATAGATCTCAGTATTCCCTCAATCAACTCCGGTGTAGCGATAATATAAAAATACAATAAGACCATGCAAAATGCATGATTTACATGGAAGCTGATAATTTGTTAATACCGCTCTGTAGCGTTTAGTACAATTTTCCCTATGTTCAAATAATTTGAAATATAAGTGCAGAGACCCCCTTTTGCTCTGCCATAGGATGATGTAACTGCTGGAGTGTGGAGGGTTTTGTAGCCACTTATGTGAATAGGGTCCTTCACCCAGGTTTCTTGCAAACTGAGAATATCAAAATTGCTCCCGAAATCGATCCAAAGTTTGTTAGTCACCTTGGATTTTAATCCCGCTACATTCCAGAACAAGGGTTGACATTTGTCCTTCCTTTCTTTTCCACAATCGACCCCCCACTCACTATCCATGTCCATTGATATAGAATCAGCCGAGGTGTTAGAAGCTATATCATGTACTGTCTCTGCGTTTACTACCATAACAACAACATGAGGGAGTATTTTTACATTACTGGGGGGGGGTCTTACCAAGGATCCCTCACTAAGAGGAGCACCTATTCTACTAGATGCTACAACCTGAAAAGGATCCACTTTTTGTGGTCAGTCAACTGATTCGAGATTGGTGAGTGTATCAAAACGGTTGTATGTTGAGACGTTAAACTGACGCCTGTAGGTCGGGGTTTGAGATTCCCTGTTTTTAAGGACGTTATTTTTATACATAGGTTGATAAAAGTAACCTAGAGGAACTAGGTTAACACCATGCCAGGAGATGGTATGGTTTCCAGCTCTACTCAAAATCAGTTGTACTAGTTGAGGGGTTTTAAAGGTCAACACCACACAATTCCCAGTTATTTTGTCCTCTGCCTACCCAACTCACTCTCCTAACCATCTTAAATTCGTCGAATAACCTCTCTGTTAGGCCTGTCCTAGCACCGAGCCAATGTAGAGACTTATTCCATAAAATGTCCCAAGATTCAGCCATCCCATTTTGTTGTCTAGGGACGTTAGCTAACACCACTATATAAGGTGTGGCTGCTGGTGGTAAATATCCAGATATGTTGTTTGCCACTCTGCCTCAATGTCGTTCCGAGTGCTAGGGGTATGAGAACTGTTAGTAGCTAAAGAATGTGTGGGCATCGCTGAGGCTATGGGAATTGTAGGAAGGGAAGCCTCACAATTAATGGTAGGACTTTTTTGGGCTGTGTTGTGTGATACATGTGTAGATTCCTTATGACGGACAGGGACAGAGTAAATGGGATAGCGCCGTGTGCTGTTAGTTTGGCAGCCCTGATTACTCGCTTGTATAGTTGTCGGCTCCTGAACACGAATCTGAGATTATCTAGGCATTTGGATAAAGCTTCTTCCCTTTTGGCAATTCTACATGTTAAGCTACTTAAAGTTTTTTCTAAGAAAGGTATCTAAGGCTTCCAACTTAGCTTTTATCTTTACAACCTTGTTCTGTGTGCGTTGGTTGGAGTTTACTATGGATTTTTCCCAGCTATCTAATTTACGTGACAGTAAGGACTTGTCCTTTTTGGGGGACTTTTTTCGTACTATAAGAGGGGTTCCTCTAATCGTTGGACCTATTTCCCCAGTAATAGGGGGGAGGGTGTCAGGGTTTCTAGCACGCTTAGTCGGTGGTTGGGTATCATACTCCTGGTCGCTACCAGATATGTGGTCTGATATATTCACAATGCAGCCATTTGGACCTGACGTGGTCCTGAGTACTTCTGTAGGTGGAGCAGAGCTCCCTTGTGTTGTATTGACCACTGGTGTGCCCCCAACCGAGCCCGAATCTCCTCTATTCAAGGACTCTTCCACAGTTATGATCTGCTGCTCAATTGCGCCCATAGCTCTGGTTTAGACCCAGTAAAGTCTGACGTGGGTGCTCCCCTGATTTAGGTTGCCTTTCGTTCTGCGCACTCGGTGCTTTTCTCTTCCCCATGACCAAAGTTACACAAAGTGAATATAATCAACCACAATTTAAGGTCGTCAGTCCAAAAAGTATTTTCTTGTGAAAGGGAGGCGAATAGCAACAAAACTTAAACTTTGTTAAAAGTTCTCCTTCTGGCAGGTAACGTAAGTCATATCACAAAGTCACAATACCGTTGGCAGCAGAAATAAAGAGCCATGGCCCAGCCCGGCCTCTTCTGGTCTATGACGTGTCCACTAATGTAATCTTGTCTTAAGTTGTTACTATTACATTTCTAATATTATAAGTAGCTCAGGAGGAATTTCACAGAACATGAGTAGCTCTTACTACAGCAAAGGTTGCTGTAGACATATCCTGGGTTGGAGACCCCTGCTGTGGAGATATTCTGGGTTGGAGACCCCTGCTGTAGAGATATCCTGGGTTGGAGACCCCTGCTGTAGAGATATTCTGGGTTGGAGACCCCTGCTGTAGAGATATTCTGGGTTAGAGACCCCTGCTGTAGAGATATTCTGGGTTGGAGACCCCTGCAGTAGAGATATCCTGGGTTGGAGACCCCTGCAGTAGAGATATCCTGGGTTGGAGACCCCTGCTGTAGAGATATCCTGGGTTGGAGACCCCTGCTGTAGAGATATCCTGGGTTGGAGACCCCTGCTGTAGAGATATTCTGGGTTGGAGACCCCTGCAGTAGAGATATCCTGGGTTGGAGACCCCTGCTGTAGAGATATCCTGGGTTGCAGACCCCTGCTGTAGAGATATCCTGGATATTTCTTAAGTTTCCACGATGTGCAACTGTGGAACCCACTGTGCCAGCGAGTACTTTTGCGTAGGAAGCTTAGGCCACATATATTTCACCATGACGCCTGTGAGAAGTGCAAGCTAAGGAAACTTAGGAGTCAAAATGTATGCGGGAGGTATGATAAACACAACTAAGCATCAGCTGTGGCCAATCACACACGCATAACAGACATGACATTTCAGACTTGTGTGTAAAGGAAAGTCCAGTGTTTCTCCAGACGACACTGATCCAGGTTATCAACACTTCCTACAGCAGCAAAAATGCTCACCTGTCGTAGATAAGAAAATCATCCTTCTCTCCTCCCAGGATCTCCCAGATGTCCGGCTCGTCATGCTTTTGCTGGTAGACGGGCACTCCCTCAGGTGCACGCCGCTTCAGCTCGGGGTATAGGTACCTGGAAAGAGGGTCCTTTTCGTTGATAATGAAGTAGCTGATGTTTTCCAGTTGCTGATTAGACAGCTTATCATGCAGGCTGCCAAGGCTACAGAAGGTAGGGGGCGAAATTTGGCACACATACAATTTTGGTTAAAAAGCCAGCACGAATGAGGCTACACCTGTGATATAATTTAATCTGTTTTTCTAAGAGTCATCAAATATCGTCAATCAGTTCTCATACTCATTCTTCAACAAGATTGGTTCATAGTTATTTTTTTGTTGATTTTTTTTTTATATATTTTGAGGTTTTATAGAGAACAATCCCTTCCACTAAGGGCGTGGGAGCACCATACAGCAAGTACTGTTGTGCACCATAATAATATATATCAGATCTGGTTTGCAGGTAAGGGGCAATCAGAGGTTACTAGACTCCAAATGTGACATTTGGGCATAAATTCACAAACATGTGGGGCCAAATGTACGACCATTTGTAGCACTCGCAAATGGCGAAACGGGACGTTTGCAACCTCTAAATAGGTCAGTGGCGTGTACAAACCCTATTTTGCAAGTTGGTAACCTTTTACCGACTCACAAAATAGAGTTTGCGACTCGCTATTAGGAAAGAACGTGCCAAGTGCGTCCCTTCCTAATAGCAACTTGCAGTGCGCAGTGCCATGTATGAATGTTTTAAGACCGAAATGCAGTCGTAAAACATTCAGATTTTACCGCCAATCAAAAGTTGATGGTAGACCAGTCACAAAGGTGAAGGGGTTCCAAGGGACCCCTTCCCCCTTGCAAATGTGGGCGCAAATATTTTTTAAGAGCAGGCAGTGGTACCACGGACCACTGCCTGCTGTTAAAAAATGAAACTGAAATGTTTCCTTTCTGTTTTGGAATCGCATCCCGTTTTCCTTTAACCCGTTAACCGCGGCACAAATTCCGCCGCGGTGCAACAGTTGTATTGAGCGGGCGGGGCCGCGTTGGCCAACGGATGTGCGTAGCACTACCGAGGTAGTGCTCGCGACGGTCGTTGGCCGACTTGCACACAAGGTGTTAAGGAGTCACGGTATCTAGCTCTTGATGGAATCGACACCCCTCCACTGTTGAGGGTCAACGCACACCACTGCATCCTCTGCTGGGGTCTGTATGCAAATGTATGGAGGCAAAAGAGGAGAAGCAAGCACCCGCTGCTGAGATCTGGAAGCAGAGTCATGAAAGCAGGAGATGCAAGCACCGACTGTGCTGAGCTTTGTAAGCAGAGGCATGAAAGCAGGAGAGACAAGCACCTTCTGTGCTGAGCTTTGCAAGCAGAGGCTTGGAAGCAGGAGAGACAAGCACCGACTGTGCTGAGCTTTGTAAGCAGAGGCATGGAAGCAGGAGAGACAAGCACCTTCTGTGCTGAGCTTTGCAAGCAGAGGCATGGAAGCAGGAGAAACAAGCACCGACTGTGCTGAGCTTTGTAAGCAGAGGCATGGAAGCAGAAGATACAAGCACCTTCTGTGCTGAGCTTTGCAAGCAGAGGCATGGAAGCAGGAGATACAAGCACTTTCTGTGCTGAGCTTTGCAAGCAGAGGCATGGAAGCAGGAGAGACAAGCACCCACTGTGCTGAGCTTAGCAAGCAGAGGCATGGAAGCAGGAGAGACGAGCACCCACTGTTCTGAGCTTTGCAAGCAGAGGCATGGAAGCAGGAGAGACGAGCACCCACTGACTGTGCTGAGCTTTGCAAGCAGAGGCATGGAAGCAGGAGAGACAAGCACCGACTGTGCTGAGCTTTGTAAGCAGAGGCATGGAAGCAGGAGAGACAAGCACCCACTGTGCTGAGCTTAGCAAGCAGAGGCATGGAAGCAGGAGAGACGAGCACCCACTGACTGTGCTGAGCTTTGCAAGCAGAGGCATGGAAGCAGGAGAGACGAGCACCCACTGACTGTGCTGAGCTTTGCAAGCAGAGGCATGGAAGCAGGAGAGACGAGCACCCACTGTTCTGAGCTTTGCAAGCAGAGGCATGGAAGCAGGAGAGACAAGCACCCACTGTGCTGAGCTTTGTAACCAGAGGCATGGAAGCAGGAGAGACAAGCACCCACTGTGCTGAGCTTCGTAACCAGAGGCATGGAAGCAGGAGAGACAAGCACCCACTGTGCTGAGCTTCGTAACCAGAGGCATGGAAGCAGGAGAGACAAGCACCCACTGTGCTGAGCTTTGTAACCAGAGGCATGGAAGCAGGAGAGACAAATGCCCAGAGGAGCTATCTGTGCAAAACAGGGAGAAATGAAAACATTTCTCCTTGTTGCACCTGGCTAAGCCACCCCTAGGATTTTGTAGCATTCTGACGCATTTCCAGATTTACAATTCCTCGTAAATCTGGAAATGCATCAGTGGACATGGGTGTTGAGTTGGAACACCCACAGCAACACCCATGTCACGCCCCTAACACACAAAGTGTTGTGTGAAAAGGGGCGATATTTACAAGCACAGGTAAAGCCAAGCAGGGTGGCTTTATGTGTACTTGTAAATATCAGGCAGCAGGTTGCGCCGACGGTGCGTCACGCACCGTGAAGCACTGGCGGAGCAAGGGGCATGTTAATCTGCCCCTGAGGGTCTCATTTACAAGGCCATTGCGCTGCCGGTGCGTTGCTTTTATTGGCGTAATGGGCTTCCCTATATTTACAAGGCCAGGTAAAGTCACCCGGCATGACTTTTCATGGCCTTGTAAATATGGGTCCCTTTCACGCATTACTCTGATTGAGAGGGGCGTTCTATGGGGTTGCTGTGGGTGTTCCCACTGAACATCAATAGAACCTGACACATTCCCAGATATACAACGTTTTGTAAAGCTGGGAATGCGTCAGAATCCTACCCCTCTTCAGGGGAGGCATAGGAGTGGTGTAACGAGGATAAATACTTGTATTTGCAGAATGCAGCACACATACAAAGAGGAAAATGCTATCAATGATTGTTTGTGCAGGAAGGTGCCTCTTCCTGCACAAAAACAATCATCCCCGCAACGCAGGCACCCTTGCAACATGATGACGGGTGCGTGCGCAGGCGCATGGCAGCCCATTGTGCGCCAGTGCAGGGGAAAGACCACGAATGCATCATATTGTTGTTAATATGACGCATCCCTGAGCTTTTAAAATGACGCCGCTCTGCGGAGCAAAATGGCTTGCGGCGCCGTGTCATTTGTTTTGTAAATGTGAGTTTTGAATCCCGCCTGGTCCACTAAGTCCAGCAGGCTGTCGTGACTAGTCTACTCGGGGAGTTAATCAAAATAGATTGTGACAGTTAATAGGCAGCCTGTCCCTGAAGATGGCGTAACACTCAGCACTCACCTGGCTGCCTGCGTGAGACAGAACTGTCAGCTTGCTTTCAGCAGCACCACCACTGTGACCTGCCCCGCGCTGCTGTTCATTGGCGCCTCTCCATCCGTCTTCCACAGCGGGGCGGGCAAGCAGATTTGAGATCCCGAGTCTTCTGCTGCCACCACCCTCAGGAGGATGGTGATGGTGAGGGCAAGAAGACCCATCACCTCCATCTGGCTGAACCCTAGAAAAAGTGCAAATGAGTCAGGAGGCTGCAAGGATTGCGCAAGTCCTAACGGGGTCATCTTACCTCCTGGGAGGTGTCTAGTGCACAGCTAGAGGAAGGGGAAGACACCTTGAGCAAACTCTTGTGCAATCTTTAGTGAAAGACAGAAGTCAAAAAAGCCATCGCTATCCCTACATTTTCCTGCCAGGATAAACAATAGCTCAGCATCAGTGCACACTCTGTGGCTGTGAAATACTGACACTTGAGCAGGGAGACACTTAGACTGGAATGAGAAGAAACTGACACTGGAACAGGGAAGTAATGACACTGGAACAGAAAGAAACTCTGGAACAGGGCATAAATGACACTGGAACAGAAAGAAAATGACACTGGAACAGGGAAGAAATGACACTGGAACAGGGAGAAAATGACACTGGAACAGGGAAGAAATGACACTGGAACAAGGGGAAAAATTACATTGGAACAGGAAGAAACTGACATTTGAACAAGGAGAAACTGACACTGGAATAGAGAGAAAAGGATACTGGAACAAGAAGAAACTGACACTGGAACAGAGAGAAAATGACACTGGAACAAGGAAAAATTACATTGGAACAGGGCATAAATGACACTGGAACAGGGAGAAAATGACACTGGAACAGGAAGAAAATGACACTGGAACAAGGGGAAAAATTACATTGGAACAGGAAGAAACTGACATTTGAACAAGGAGAAACTGACACTGGAATAGAGAGAAAAGGAAACTGGAACAAGAAGAAAATGACACTGGAACAAGGAAAAATTACATTGGAACAGTAAGAAACTGACATTGGAACAGGGAGACACTGACACTGGAATTGAAAGAAGCTGACAATAGAATAGGAAGGTTGAAGAAGTGACACAGAGGAAACGAGTAACAGAGAGGGGTATATTTGCAAACAGTGTGCAGGTGCTATTGGCAGTGTAACACATTTTTTCTATGCTCTTGCAGGCCTCCTGAATTTATGGTAAATAGATGCTACATTTTGCTGTGTGATGTGCCTGATAAGTGCCAGCAAAAACCTTTAATAAATATATGCTATATATACACACCAGCACTGGGACAGGGAGTCTCAAACACTGACACTAAACGACGGAGGCAGGCATGGGTGTAAATATGAAAGGTGCGGCTGGAACAGTGAAACGGGCTGAGAATCCTGAGGGGCCTCCTGAACTCTGATTAATTCTGCTTTTTTGCATGGAGCCCATACAGAAACACATAACCAATCAAAAGTCTCCGGGGGCATATCTATGACCCCCTTGTGCTGCCGTAGCATCAGTTTTTGTGGCGCTCTGGCAGGTCATGCCTTGAAATCATTTTTATGAGGCCACGCAAAGCCACCATGCACGGCTTTGAATGGCGTCATAGATGTGGAGTAAGGCAAGGCAGCGCAAATCGCTGCGTTGCCTTTCTCTGCGCTAGGGAGGTGTTCCGTGGGTATTGGGGTGGGTCTTACCACGCAACACCCATGGATTTTGACGCTTTCCCAGATTTACAAGACCATGTAAACCTGAGGATGTGCCAAAGGTGAGGCATAACAAGGAGACCTAACTTTATTTCTCGTCGTAACTTCTCTTTCTATGTGTGCTGCATTAGGCAGCACACATAGATAGAGGAACACGCCTCAGTGGATTGTTTGTTTGCAGGAAGGTGTCCCTTCCTGCACTTAAACAATCTTGCCGACAACACAGGCACCCTTGCACCATGGTGCAATGGTACCTGCGATGGTGCTAGGCTGCTGAAACTGCGCCGGCGCAGGGGGAAAGGACACAAATGAACCACATTGTATAAATATGGTGCATTCCTGCCATTTCACTGTCATGCGGGGCAGCGCAGAAAGTTGGCTTGCAGCGCTGCCCTACGACAATTCCTCATAAATGAGGCCTCAAATATCCAGATGCTGAGTTTGCAGTTACACAACGCACATTTGCTTAGTTATCTTCCCAAGAGCAAATACACTTTACTTTCACACTAACCTAAAGAAAGCACTTCTAAATAAAACATGGAACAACCTCTACTAACCTTACGCAAAGAGAAGGCAGTAAACAAGACACGCCAGATTGTAGGCACTACTAGATTGCATAAAAGGGCACCCATCTTGCGACTGTGCCACGATGACGTAATAATGGTAGTTAGTGCAATGAAAAGGACAATAAGATAACATCCCACGCCTATCAGTGACTTGGCTGTCAACACTGTCCTGACCATGGATCCCTACACATTGTATAAAAGAGTGAAAATGTGCAAGAAGTATCAGAACTAAGGGGCAGATTTGTCATTCTTTCATGCAGCGCAACACAGCAAGCCACCCTGGTATGCTGCGCTGAGTGAAAGGGAAAATGCAGGAATGCACCGGAGTTACCATTATTCTGCACATTCCTGTCTTTTCCTACCGCTGGCGTACTTTTGGTTGCCTAGCACCAATGTATGCCCCCTTAACTCATTGCAGGCAGAATTGTTTTGTGCAAGAATAGACCTTCCTGCACAAAAACAATCCCCTGAGGCAGTTTCCTTTTTCCATGTGTGCTGCAGATTGCAGCACACACATAACCAAGGAGAAATAACAATATTTCTCCTCCATATGGCTCACCTGGGGAGGTGTAGCATTTTAATGCATTCCCAGGTCTACCAGTAATTGGTAATCTGGGAATGTGAGAAGTTGGCCTGATATATGCTGTCACTAGTTCTAGTGGGCACCCTGTATCAGTCCAAACGACCCCATATGGTGAATGGTTAAAGACAACCTTTATTGAAAGCTATCCTAGTGGTAGGTGTGGAGAGCAGCCTCCAGGCTAAGTCTTGAAGGAATGTAAAGCAACTTCTTTTACCGGTCTATAATCTCTTGAATGACCAAATGAAAGGACAACCACACCAGGTATATATTTAAAATATATGTATTTAAGATAAAACACACACCTCTAGTCTCTTTATGAGACTGGAGTTTGAAGTACTTAAGGTACAAGTTAGCAATCAACAGTAATAGCACAAATACACGTTTGGGCCCTAGGGGCGTACCAAACTATATACCAATATAGTGGTATAAGAACCACGACTGAACTAGACGCAAGGCCTAGGGCCTGTAGAATTGCTGGGACCCCAAGGAACCACCCAAGGTAGTGACACAGGGGACCCACGGGGGCCGTGTGCAGTGTGTGAACACAGCTGGGGGTTCCCGTTAGCTTCTATGGGCAATGTCGCAGTTGGAAATTTAAAGATTAGGGACACTTAGAAATGAGTCAGGACCAAACCCTTTTGGACTTAGAAAGTTCTAGGGCTAGCACCCAAGGGAGTACTGGAGTACTTGTGTTACCTCACCCAGGGAAGTCGGGTGCATAAGTTTCTTTTGGTGTCGGGTTGCGTCGTCGATTTCAATGGAAGCTGGCGAAGAAGTGCTGCTGCCGTGAAGAGGAGAAGTGTCCGAAGCGATCCAAGCCGGGATCTAGGATGGGAAGAACCTGAAAGCAGAGGGGGCAGAGTCTGGGTCACTTACCAGTGACCAAGGGCACGATTGACCAATGCCCACAGATGGCGGGTGCTTCAGGTGAGTTGACGGGTGTCTTGACTCTTCAACCATGAGGTCCAGGAGGTGCCGATGATGACCAGGAGCTGGATTCGAGCTGTCCCACAAAGTCTGTCAAGTGCTGCGGTGTCGGCGACCAGATTGGACCCAACAAGCCTTGGCAAAGGCAAGTCACTTGGAATCAGAGAAAGGACGGCGATGCAGACCAGCAAGGTCTGGGTGACTCACCCAGTGAGGGTAAGTTGGGGCACATCTGGAGCAACCAGGAAAGCCCAATCAGAAGAGGAGTTGCCTTTGTGGGGACCCACTAGCCAACGGGCTAGCAATCGCGAAGGAGCCTCGAGCGGTCGCACTGGAAACTGGCCCACGGATCACTCGTGGAGTGGAGGCCAGCAATCTTCGGTGCAAGAGGTGCTAAAGGCTGGGGCTACTCAGAGCCTAAAGCACAACTTCGAGGAAGACCAGGAAGATGATGGAGCTGCAAAAGATCACGGTGTCCAGGGGTCACGGTGCCACGTCACCCACGATAGCTTTGCTGTGGACTCAGGGTAGCCTCGGAAGTCTGGAAATCCACCTCTGGTGATGCAAAGACTTCGGCGTCCGGCGGGAGCTTCAGCGATGCAGACCGGTCACTTGCTTCTTTGGTGCCTGTCAAGCAGGGGAGTCACTCCTTGACCCCAAGGGAGATTTCTTCAGTCTTCTAAGCAAAGTAGAACGTCAAAGGTCCAGGATA
This sequence comes from Triturus cristatus, assembly GCF_964204655.1. NCBI lineage: Eukaryota > Metazoa > Chordata > Amphibia > Caudata > Salamandridae > Triturus > Triturus cristatus. The sequence continues at coordinate 845,233,193 of NC_140586.1, read as the reverse complement.
TATATTGCAGAGTTTCGTCCAGGGTAATCCAAAGTCGCAAGGACTGGGTTCCCATACTTATACTAAGTTTGGGGGTTGGACATACTCTAGGGACCCACCTATGGGAGGGTTTGGAAAGAGTGGTGGTTACACCCATTTCCTTAGTCCAGTTTCGCGCCAGAGCAGGGGCAGGTAGCCCCTGCAACCGGTTTGAACTAGACTATGCACAGGGACACCAAGTGTGCTTCAGTGCAGGACTTCAAAGCACCAGAGAGTGCTCCCGCCCAGCCCCAATACACATCTGCCTGTCTGGGGAGGTAGTTACACCTCCCTGGGACAGGAAACCTAATGCCCAGGCCTCCCCTGCCGGAGTTTCGGTCAGCAGCAGGAGGCCAGACCTGTGTCTGTGGCAGAGGCATCCATTTTGTGATGCCAGGGCTCAGGAAAGTCCTACCGGGTTAGACCAGTGTGAACATGTCTCTCCCTCTAGAAGGGTGGAATGCTACCCCCGCCGCCAGAACTGGCAGGGGGGTAGTATTCCAAAGTGTTTGACACCAAACACGATATGTTTTGATGCAGCTATTCCAAAGTTAGCATTTACCTGAAGAGTATATGGTATAGCTGTATCACAGAACAGTCATAAGGAAAGATTTCCGAAAGCTGCAGAGGGGCTCAGCTCATGCTTGGGCACCCTCTCACATAAAACCAAGCACTCTGCCTTCAGGATTGTCAAGGCCTGCCATAGGAGTGGCTTATAGGTTTATATGTGTCTGTATAATATGTGGATATAGGTAGCCTATACCACTATAAGGGGTGCAAGCACACCCTTACCCAGGCTGCAGTAGCAGACCTGTGGTGTCATTTTGGAGTGCTTCCCAGGGGTGGCATAATACATGCTTCAGCCCCTGGTAGGCCTCTGAGGTACCTATGCCCTAGGTACATAGTATACCATATACTAGGGGCTTATAAGGCACTCCAGAATCCAATTAGAAATGTACCTAATGTACATGGAAACCATTTTAGAGAGGAAGCAGCTAGGCTGGGGTCCTGATTAGCAGGGCCACAGCCAGACTAAGGTCGAAAAACAGTGAAACACCAGCAAAAGGTGGGGGTACCCATGTGAAGCAGGTCCTACTCTCCTACAGGGAATCACCAAAATCTACAGGTGGATGCGTGGGAACACCCACGCTGCATTCATGGAACGCCTCTCTGGGTCAGAGTCATGCACACAGCGATTCTAAAATCTGACGTAGCACGGGCACCAAACATGGGCTGGGACAACCAAAACTCTTTCACACAATTAAACAGAAAGTCTCCACCCTGGACCGGCCTAGTGTACCTACAGGACAAAGGTTTGTGGCACAGTGCCAAGATCTATTGAGCAAGAGCTGTGCCACGCACTAGCCTTGTCTTATTTCCATCACGTGTTACCTATTGCATAATACAGGGTATCCACGCACTGCGTACATGGGTTCCACTTACTTGCATTAGGCCTGATCCACACAGATTTTGCTGTGACTTACTCTTTCTGCATTCCTTCCTGGTTTACTCCAACTTATGGCCCACTCCTGGAATTCAACATTGACGTAGGAGTGCTAAAAGTGTAAATCACACCTACTCATAGCAACATATTTGTGAATCTGCCTACTGTGTGTACATTCATCACAAGTTGATATCTGGAAAATCTGGCATGGATTCCGCCACACTAGGCTTACTTTGGTCAAAGAATATGATTACATGATTTACTCTCTGCACTATAATGTCCTTATTGTGCAGTGTAGCCCCTCTTTGACTCAGTGTGCCGTTACAGCCCAGTAAAAATACAACTGGAGAATGTACCTGTAGAAACCACACATTCATTCCTTCGGTGTGACGTGGGCATGTTGTCACAGGAGGCCGCTAGATATTCTCACATGTAGGCATTAACACAGAAGTGGCAAAGTGGCAGGAGCAGGGCCGAGTCTGCAGTGCAGACCTCCACACTATGCTTAAAGCAAACTAGCTCACTTCTTTCCCCAAAATACAAGTAGTGGCAAGGTGAGATAGAGTGGAGTAGAGTGTCAGAGTGGAGTAGTGTGTCATGGTGTGGAGTGGCATAGATTGTTGTTGAGTGGTATAGAGCAGAGTGGAGTGGCGTAGAAGGGGTTCTGTAGAATGGAGTAGAGTGCTGTAGAGTACAGTGGTGAAGAGCGGAGTAGGTTGTCGTAGAGTGGAGTGGCACAGAGTGAAGTAGTGTAGTAGAGTGGAGTGGTATAGAGTGGCGCAAAGTGGTGTACAGTGTCGTATAGTAGAGTGTGATAGAGTGCCAGAGTGGAGTATATGGAGTGGAGTGGTGTAGAGAAGAGTACTGGAGTGGCATAGAGTGGATTAGTGGAGGGGAGTAGAGTAGAGTGGAGCAGTGTGCCTTAGAATAAAGTGGAGTAAAGTGGCATGGAGTGGTGTAGAGGTAGTTGTGTAGAGCATCGTAGAGTGGAGTAGTGTTGTAAGTGGCATAGACTGGAGTAGAGTGTCATAGAGTAAAGTAGAGTTTAATGGAGCAGAGAATCACACAATGGAGTGTTGTAGAGAAGAGTAAAGTAGAGTAGAGTGGCCTAGAGTGAAGTGGTGTAAAGTATAGAGTGCAGTGGCTTAAAGAGCACTGGTTTTGAGTAAAGTGGTGTAGAGAGCATTGGCATAGAGTGCAGTGGTGTAGAGTAAGGAGCATGGCAAAGAGTAGTGCTGCAGAGTAGATTGGAGTGGCGTAGAGTGCAATAGCGTAGAGTGGAGAGGGCAAAGTAGAGTAAAGTGGCGTAGAGTGCAGTAACATTAAGTGGGTTGAAGTTGTGCAGGGTAAAATGGAGTGGCGCAAGATAGAGTGCAGAGGTGTAGCATAGAGTCGCGTAGAGTGAAGTGTCATGGAGTGCAGGTGCAGAGTAAATGACAGTGACATAGAGTGCATTGGTGTAGAGGTGAGTGGTGCAGAGTAGAGTGCAATGGCATAAAGTGCAGTGGTGCAGAGTATTGTAAACGTTCTGTGGTGGAAAGTGCAGTCTTGCAGAGTAGAGTGTCTTTCTTACAGTGCAGTGACAGAGACTGCATTGACGTAGAGTGCATTGGCACAGACTGCAGTGGCGTGGAGTGTTGTACAGTAGAATGTTGTAGAGAGCAGTGGCATACAGTACAGTGGTGAAGAGTAGAATAGAGTGGCGTTGAGTGCAATGACGTAGAGCACAATGGTGTAGAGCGGCGTAGAATACAGTGGTGTCGAGTGCAGTAATGTAAAATGTTGCAGTGCAGAGCATAGTGGCGTAGAGTGCAGTAGTGCAGAATAGTTGGCATAGAGTGCAATTGTGTAGAGTGCATTGGTGTTGAGAAAAATTGTGTAGAGTACATGGGGCAGAGTGCAGTGGTTTATAGTAGACTGGCGTACAGCGCAGTGGCATAGAGTGGTGCAGCATAGAGTACAGTGGCCTAGAGTGCAGTGCTGTAGCATAGATTGTTTCAGAGTAGAGTGACGTGCTGGAGGGTAGAGTGGAGTGGCATAGAGTAGAGGCATATAGTGGAGTGGTGCAGAGTCGAGTGGAGCAGCCTAGACTAGAGTGGTGTAGAATGCAGTGACAAAGAGTGCGGCGGCATGTAGTATAGTGGAGTACATTGACTTAGAATACAATGGTGTAAAATAAAGTACACAGGTGTAGAGTAAAGTGGTATTGAGTGAGGTGGCATACAGTGCAGTTGCGCACAGTAGATTAAAGTGTGGTAGAGTGCAGTGGCATAGAGTGGCGTAGAGTACAGTGGTCCAGTGGCATAGAATGCAGTAGAGCAGAGTAGAGTGGAGGAGAGTTCAGTGACGGAGAGTGCAGTGTTGCAGAGTAGAGTGCTGTAGAGTGTAGTGGCAGAGAGTGCCATAGTGTACAGTGGTCCAGTGGCATAGAATGCAGTAGAGTAGAGTGGAGGAGAGTTCAGTGACGGAGAGTGCAATGTTGCAGAGCAGAGTGCTGTAGAGTGCAGTGGTATAGAGTGCCATAGAGTAGAGTGGTCCACTGGCATAGAGTGCAGTAGAGCAGAGTAGAGTGGAGGAGAGTTCAGTGACGGAGAGTGCAGTGTTGCAGAGTAGAGTGCTGTAGAGTGTAGTGGCAGAGAGTGCCATAGAGTAGAGTGGTCCACTGGCATAGAGTGCAGTAGAGCAGAGTAGAGTGGCGCAGAGTAGAGTGGAGGAGAGTTCAGTGACGGAGAGTGCAGTGTTGCAGAGTAGAGTGCTGTAGAGTGCAGTGGCAGAGTAGAGTGGTCCACTGGCATTCAGTGCAGTAGAGCAGAGTAGAGTGGCGCAGAGTAGAGTGGGGGAGAGTTCAGTGACAGAGAGTGCAGTGTTGCAGAGCGCAGTGTTGTACAGTGCAGTGGCATAGAGTGCCATAGTGTACAGTGGTCCAGTGGCATAGAATGCAGTAGAGCAGAGTAAAGCGGCGCAGAGTAGAGTGGAGGAGAGTTCAGTGACAGAGAGTGCAGTGTTGCAGAGTAGAGTGTGGTAGAGTGCAGTGGTATAGAGTGCCATAGAGTAGAGTGGTCCACTGGCATAGAGTGCAGTAGAGCAGAGTAGAGTGGCGCAGAGTAGAGTGGAGGAGAGTTCAGTGACGGAGAGTGCAGTGTTGCAGAGTAGAGTGCTGTAGAGTGCAGTGGCAGAGTAGAGTGGTCCACTGGCATTCGGTGCAGTAGAGCAGAGTAGAGTGGCACAGAGTAGAGTGGGGGAGAGTTCAGTGACAGAGAGTGCAGTGTTGCAGAGCGCAGTGTTGTACAGTGCAGTGGCATAGAGTGCCAAAGTGTACAGTGGTCCAGTGGCATAGAATGCAGTAGAGCAGAGTAGAGTGGCGCAGAGTAGAGTGGAGGAGAGTTCAGTGACAGAGAGTGCAGTGTTGCAGAGTGGAGTGTGGTAGAGTGCAGTGGTATAGAGTGCCATAGAGTAGAGTGGTCCACTGGCATAGAGTGCAGTAGAGCAGAGTAGAGTGGCGCAGAGTAGAGAGCAGAGAGTTCAGTGACAGAGAGTGCAGTGTTGCAGAGTGGAGTGTGGTAGAGTGCAGTGGTATAGAGTGCCATAGAGTAGAGTGGTCCACTGGCATAGAGTGCAGTAGAGCAGAGTAGAGTGGCGCAGAGTAGAGTGGGGGAGAGTTCAGTGATGGAGAGTGCAGTGTTGCAGAGCGCAGTGTCGTACAGTGCAGTGGTATAGAGTGTCGTAGAGTAGAGTGGTCCACTGGCATAGAGTGCAGTAGAGCAGAGTAGAGTGGCGCAGAGTAGAGTGGGGGAGAGTTCAGTGACGGAGAGTGCAGTGTTGCAGAGTAGAGTGTTGTAGAGTTCAGTGGCATAGAGTTAAGTGGTGCAGAGAGCAGTGGCATTAATACAGAAGAGATGATATCCTTATGTCCTGTAAAACAAACTGAAGCAGAAGCAGTAATTTGTTTTCAATATGTCCTTGATGCCAGATTGCCCTTGTGTGACTGCACCTGTTGCACAAATTGAAAGAGTAACATAAATGTGTGTGCAGAAAGTAGGGAAGGTAGAAAGAGACATCCGCTAAAGTGTTATGAAATATTACTGATGAGGATTCTTGTTGTTTTGAAAGAACACATTGGCGTAGGTTATAGGTGAAAACGCAAATAGGTCAAATCAATTTTAGAGAACGGAAGAAGAGGCCATCAGGCCTCCTGTTGCTCCAGTCTGATGCTGGCTGGGCGTGGTCTGGAGGCTCACACTTAGATGCAAATGGCTCACAGCTTGCTATCACTTCACACATCTCTTTTTATAAGAGAAATGCATGCACTGTAAGAATGTCTGATGTAGTGGTCTGTCCCATTATCTGCACGAATAACAATGTAAATATCACAATTTCAATTATTGTATAGAGCTACTAATTCCAGTGCATGGTGTCAGAACACTTTACATAACATACATTTTACCTATCTAGCTAAAATTATAATCTGTCACCTGCATGTTACATGATGTGCTATTTAAGGGTTGTGTTACAGCCTTGTAAATGGAGCTTTGGAGGGGCACGAGTGTGTTCCATGGGGAGAGAAATCTGCATTCCTCTTTCCTATAAGTGCTCTTACTTTGAAATCAGCATAAAGCAAATTAAACACCAAGTTCCCTCGAAGAGACAACTTGACATTTGATCTCTGTCTTTGAATGCACACCCAATGTGACAAGATAAGAACAAGATTTAAGGGCCTGTTTTTCAGAAAGAGAGTTCGTGGAATAATACAGTAAATATGGTTTAGGCAACGGGAGGCACACACTGAACCTGGAGAGCCTAAAGCAAACAAGGCCAGCAAATAGAAAACCAGAAAAGGTGAGTTACAAACTACAAGGCCAATTGGAATCAACCGATGGAATGCATTCCTAGGTCAATTTTCTGAAAGTCCCCAAGATGTCTTTAGCAAATCTGGTAGGCTGCGACTTAAAAAGCAAGACTGACCTGCAACTTCATTACAACTACAGCATTAGTGTGCCAGGACCCACCTATAAAACACCAGGACACTCATTTTGAGTTGCGGCGAGTTTTTGTAAGGATACCTGTAAGGGATTAACGTTTCTGCACCATGCAATTTTTCTTCTAGACATTTTTTACCTCTCAATTCAGAGGTTACTGCTTGGAATGAGGGATACCATGCATTAGTGTTGTTATCACAAGGAAAACAAGCATTTGCAATGCAATGGGTCTCGCATTTGCGAGAGTTTGAGCTATTGGCATTGTAAATGACAATGCCTTTTATTTATGTGTTTTGAAATCCTGCAAGCGGTGCATAAACACGCACTTTGTACTTAAAGTCCTTGCTTACTACGAGAAGCAATGCTGGCAGTAACTGCGCCTCTTTTACTGCCAGCCTTGCTTCTTTCCTTTCATTTATGTCTGTTGTTCCTTTAGTGAAGATGTGTACTATGGGACTGAGAAGAGACGGTGAATATTGATGAACAATGGGGAATTACCCGGGGAGATCCGTTTTTTAACTTTGCCTGGTCAGCCCTGCCCCCCCTTTTATGGCACCGTTTGTTTACATCTTCGCCCAAGTTGCTTTGAACGTCTTAATGGCATCTTTATTGAAGACACTGCTGTGCATGCCTAACACAGGCACTCGGTTGAAATGAGTCATGTTGACAGTTGAATATGGAATGTGTAAAATGAAGAAAAACAGATACCTGCTGATGTCTGCAGTTAGGGCTATGTTGACCTGGAGTTTATTGTGAAAACATTCATCTTATTAGCCAACCACGGCGAACCTGTATCAGACGTGTGCGTGCACATAAACAAAGCTTCCAGACTGGATTTAAGGGCGCACCAGGAGAGAGGGGTCAGAGGGGACAAGGATCGGCTGAAAGCATGAGTGCTTGCTGAAAAACGAAACCCGGAGCGGGGGGCAAGGATAGGCTGGAGACACATGCTGCAATCACTTGTGTTTTCAGCCGATTCGCGTTTAGTTTGCAAGCGCTTGTGTTTTCAGCAACTAAAGAGGATCAGCTGAAAAACAAGCACTTGCAAACTAAACTAGGATCGGCTAAGTTAAGTGAAATAACAGGGTGGCAAATAAATCTTTGGAACTTCGTAATATGTTAAATATTCAGCCCAAAACGGCCGCAAGGCTGAAAGATGAAGCGGCGACACTTATTGGAAGTGCTTGTAAGCCTGTTAAGTGAACAAACAGCGCTAACGCGGGTTTGGTGGGAGAAAAAAACGAGAAACAAGCAGGAAGTGGGATAAGGGAGGGGGTGGCAAATGGTGATCACTTTCGGCCGCTTTGATGTTCTCAGTGGCCGCGCGGCTCACTGAGAACATCAAAGCGGCTTGAAAGTGATCAGCAGGCTGACAAATGGTGCGCGCGCCCGTCACACATGCACTGTATTTGGAGGCCTGAAAAGCACTAGTTTGCACTTCCAAATCCCCGTTTTCTTTAGCTCTCGCCATAGCAGCGCTAAAGCGCTGGCTCAGGCGAGACCTAAAAAACATGTTACTGAACTTCTATTTGAAGAGAAATATTTTTTTTAAGTTGTAACATGGCATTATTTGCCTATTACAATAAGCCACAGTTTTACTAATAGTTGGCGCAAGGAAGCGCAGCAACTTTGATTGCTGCACCACCTTGCGTCAAAGCAGGAGAGAAAAATGTGCCAAATCTACTAAGATATATAGCATTCCCTCCACCCCCCACAGCGCTGACACACTTTTGGCTGCCATGTGCCAACGCACAGACCCTTGCACCACAGTGCACGAGTGTGCGCCTTTTGTCAAGCATAGGTTTTGTACTGGAAGGGTTAGTCTTCTAGTACAGAATAAACTGAAACCCGTCATACCGCTGAGGGACCTCAAACCAGCCGTTAAATCTCTTGTGCTCTCCAGACTGAACTATAAGAATGCCTCACACATAGGTGTACCCCAAGCCTGACTAGCCCCAATAAAAGTGACAATTAATGCAGCAGCAAGACTTTTAACAGGTACTTGTTGTTACGATAGCATCGCCCCATCGCTCAGAGCCCTCAACTGGCTCCCAGGTGAAGCCAGGATCCAAATGAAGCTTGCATCCATAACACACAAAGCTATACACAATGCGGGTCCCAAATACATGGCCAATAGGTTCAAGATTTCAGGAGACGTAAGGGATTCTAGAAGTGCTAAATCCCTCCTTCTAGAACCACCCAGATTCAAAATAAAGGAAACCTCACCGCCGCCCCAAGAATATGGAACTCCCCTCCACCCTCAATGAGAGCAATTACCTTACTCAGGCTTTTCAAGAAGGAAGTTAAAGCATTACTACTAGAAAAAACAAGTATCATAAGCGAACTATTATGAAACTGTCATTCACGCTATTTTATATTGAATCCTATTGTTTTATACCTTGCACTCTGAACTCTGTGTATAGCGTTCCTTATTTTATATTGCATCCTATTGTTTTATACCTTGCACTCTGAACTCTGTGTATAGCGTTCCTTATTTTATATTGCATCCTATTGTTTTATACCTTGCACTCTGAACTCTGTGTATAGCGTTCCTTATTTTATATTGTATCCTATTGTTTTATACCTTGCACTCTGAACTCTGTGTATAGCGTTCCTTGTTTTATATTGTATCCTATTGTTTTATACCTTGCACTCTGAACTCTGTGTATAGCGTTCCTTATTTTATATTGTATCCTATTGTTTTATACCTTGCACTCTGAAATCTGTGTATAGCGTTCCTTATTTTATATTGCATCCTATTGTTTTATACCTTGCACTCTGAACTCTGTGTATAGCGTTCCTTATTTTATATTGTATCCTATTGTTTTATACCTTGCACTCTGAACTCTGTGTATAGCGTTCCTTATTTTATATTGTATCCTATTGTTTTATACCTTGCACTCTGAACTCTGTGTATAGCGTTCCTTATTTTATATTGCATCCTATTGTTTTATACCTTGCACTCTGAACTCTGTGTATAGCGTTCCTTATTTTATATTGTATCCTATTGTTTTATACCTTGCACTCTGAACTCTGTGTATAGCGTTCCTTATTTTATATTGTATCCTATTGTTTTATACCTTGCACTCTGAACTCTGTGTATAGCGTTCCTTATTTTATATTGTATCCTATTGTTTTATACCTTGCACTCTGAACTCTGTGTATAGCGTTCCTTATTTTATATTGCATCCTATTGTTTTATACCTTGCACTCTGAACTCTGTGTATAGCGTTCCTTATTTTATATTGCATCCTATTGTTTTATACCTTGCACTCTGAACTCTGTGTATAGCGTTCCTTATTTTATATTGTATCCTATTGTTTTATACCTTGCACTCTGAACTCTGTGTATAGCGTTCCTTATTTTATATTGTATCCTATTGTTTTATACCTTGCACTCTGAACTCTGTGTATAGCGTTCCTTATTTTATATTGCATCCTATTGTTTTATACCTTGCACTCTGAACTCTGTGTATAGCGTTCCTTATTTTATATTGTATCCTATTGTTTTATACCTTGCACTCTGAACTCTGTGTATAGCGTTCCTTATTTTATATTGTATCCTATTGTTTTATACCTTGCACTCTGAACTCTGTGTATAGCGTTCCTTGTTTTATATTGTATCCTATTGTTTTATACCTTGCACTCTGAACTCTGTGTATAGCGTTCCTTGTTTTATATTGTATCCTATTGTTTTATACCTTGCACTCTGAACTCTGTGTATAGCGTTCCTTATTTTATATTGTATCCTATTGTTTTATACCTTGCACTCTGAACTCTGTGTATAGCGTTCCTTATTTTATATTGTATCCTATTGTTTTATACCTTGCACTCTGAACTCTGTGTATAGCGTTCCTTATTTTATATTGTATCCTATTGTTTTATACCTTGCACTCCGGTCTCTGTGTATAGCGTTCCTTATTTTATATTGCATCCTATTGTTTTATACCTTGCACTCTGAACTCTGTGTATAGCGTTCCTTATTTTATATTGTATCCTATTGTTTTATACCTTGCACTCTGAACTCTGTGTATAGCGTTCCTTATTTTATATTGTATCCTATTGTTTTATACCTTGCACTCTGAACTCTGTGTATAGCGTTCCTTATTTTATATTGTATCCTATTGTTTTATACCTTGCACTCTGAACTCTGTGTATAGCGATCCTTATTTTATACTGTATCCTATTGTTTTATACCTTGCACTCTGAACTCTGTGTATAGCGTTCCTTATTTTATACTGTATCCTATTGTTTTATACCTTGCACTCTGAACTCTGTGTATAGCGTTCCTTATTTTATACTGTATCCTATTGTTATATACCTTGCACTCTGAACTCTGTGTATAGCGTTCCTTATTTTATACTGTATCCTATTGTTTTATACCTTGCACTCTGAACTCTGTGTATAGCGTTCCTTATTTTATATTGTATCCTATTGTTTTATACCTTGCACTCTGAACTCTGTGTATAGCGTTCCTTATTTTATATTGTATCCTATTGTTTTATACCTTGCACTCTGAACTCTGTGTATAGCGTTCCTTATTTTATATTGTATCCTATTGTTTTATACCTTGCACTCTGAACTCTGTGTATAGCGTTCCTTGTTTTATATTGTATCCTATTGTTTTATACCTTGCACTCTGAACTCTGTGTATAGCGTTCCTTGTTTTATATTGTATCCTATTGTTTTATACCTTGCACTCTGAACTCTGTGTATAGCGTTCCTTGTTTTATATTGTATCCTATTGTTTTATACCTTGCACTCTGAACTCTGTGTATAGCGTTCCTTGTTTTATATTGTATCCTATTGTTTTATACCTTGCACTCTGAACTCTGTGTATAGCGTTCCTTATTTTATATTGTATCCTATTGTTTTATACCTTGCACTCTGAACTCTGTGTATAGCGTTCCTTGTTTTATATTGTATCCTATTGTTTTATACCTTGCACTCTGGACTCTGTGTATAGCGTTCCTTATTTTATATTGTATCCTATTGTTTTATACCCTGCTCCTTGAATCCTTGAATTCTTTGTACACAGTATCTTAAGTGTCAGGTATTTTACTGTACTGCAACCCTCTTTGTAGAGCGCTCTGACACCATGATGGTCATGATCGCGCTTCATGAAACACAATAAATAAACAAACAAAAATGCCTTAATACGTTCCCAACTTTGAACCTGTGCTGTACAATGCAGCCTTTTCTAGGTATTTAAAAAATTGCAATTGGTCTCGCCATGTAAGCGGCCTGTTTATTAATAAAGACAATTGTGATTTAATTTAAAAATATTTTGACGCACACCAGTGCCGCAAGCCTTCTTGCTGCGCTGCCGTGCGTCAAAATAAAAGGGCAGGAATACGCCGTATCTACAAGATACGGCACATTCCTGTCCGTCACTGCGGCGGAGCACAAACAGCAGCCGTGCACCAGCGCAGACACCCTTGCCTCATTTTGCAAGGGAGCCTGCACTGAGGGCATGATTATTTTTGAGTAGAAAGGGACACCTTCCTACACAAAAACAATCATAAAAGGCATTTTCCTCTTACCATGCATGGTGCAGAATGCAGCACGCATAGAAAAGGCAAAAACGAGGAGAAATTCAAGTATTTCTCCTCGTTGCGCCTCCTGACGCCTCCACAGGGGAGGCGTAGGCTTCTAACACACTCCCAGCTTTACAAAATGTTGTAAATCTGGGAATGCGTCAAGTTCCATGGACGTTGCTTGGGAACAGAACGCCCACAGCAACACCCATGGAACGCCCCTTTCAAGCAGAGTAATGCTTGGCAAGGAAACATATTTCCAAGGCCATGAAAAGTCACTCTGGGTGACTTCACATGGCCTTGTAAATATGGGCGAGCCCAATGCGCTGCTGGTGCGTCAATGACAGTGATGCAAAGGCGGCGCTCGGGGCTTGTAAATACATCCCTATGTGCATAACTTTTTCTGAAGCAGGGCGGCCCCTGATAGGGTGTGACCCCCTCATTCCCATGTGGGGGCCCTGACCACAGCACCCTCACATGGGTGGAAGGGAAGTTACAAGCCAGGCGAGAGGGCACGCAAGATCACGTAAAAAGCCTGACCCCATAGGAGCAAGAAATACACACGATACTAATAGGGGCAAAGGCCCTCAGGATTAGGCAGCCCAGTCAACAAGCACTGGCAAAGCCTACATGCCAGGTAGGATGGTGCAATGATTATTTGAAAGGATTACTTCTTAAATTACTTTTTAATAGAAGCATATGTCATAAAAAAAAAATACGAAAGCATGTGCATTAAACGTGGAGCCATATGCTTGCAATGCAGTTTTTAAATTTAAAAAACTACTCACAGATCATTTTAATATAACAGGTACTTTCTAGCGAGCGGATGTACATATAACAGGCACAGGGACCCGTCTTAGTTTTAAGGTACATACTTGGGAAGTGATTCATATTAGTGCACAGCAAAGGCACTACTAGCTTAGAATTATTGTTTCCTGAAGCTATGGTTTAAACATACAAGGATAACTAAAAAGAATAAAGAGTGGAAAGAAAAAACATTGCCGAAGTCTTTTCCATAATGGTCCGCCACTGAAGAGCACTCATTTTAAGGCAGATGTGCACAGGGGAATCCTGCCCCCCCCTCACTACCAGTGGAAGAGAGCCAGTGGTGAAGTGGACTGACCAACCGCGCACTGTCCCATACTGCGAAAAGCAGCGAGGCTGTAGCCTGACCGCGAGAGCAGACACCCTCGCAGCAGCGGAAGCCAGTTCGAGTCTCGGCTGCGACGCTCAACATTGTGTGATTCTGCGCAAATCTCTTATTCTCCCCGTGTCTAACAAAATGAATGTGTCCGTTTGTAATGCAAATGGTGCTCAAGTAAAGCGCTCTGATACCTTCACGTCTAGTTCGCTCAATATAAAAGTCTGAAAGAAAAAAATGACGGCTGAAGAGGGTTGAGGCCCACTAGTATATTTTAATCACATGAGGTTAACAGGCGTAAAGCGGTCATTAGGCCAGTGCTAACAATTAAACAAACGTTCACGCAGACTCTGGTCGAGGTTTCAATTCCACTTAGGAGCACCCTCAATTTTGGGCTTACCCACCGCCAAGTTTTTTTAATTCATTTAATTGTGCCGCAGATAGTAACGTAGTATATGAGAAGTTAAAATACCAAGCCTGGCTTGAGGTACATTTCAAAGGGTGCGCCTGACGAGGCCCGCGTTTCAACTGAAGCATCGTGTGATCTTCTGCAAATTCAATGTTCGCTCGCCCTCTAAATGCTGAAAAGGGAAGCTTCACGCAGATGACGAGCGCCCGCTGTAATCTTTGATCAATCCGTTCTTCTATGTACGTTTCCTTTACTTATGCCAATGCTCTTATAGTCGCATGACTCCTAGTTTTCTCTTTTCCTTCTATCAAATTTTCTTCGCTGTGCTCCTAAACATACTTAAAAAATGCGCCTTAATACTCCAAACTGGCAGAGTGGGAACATTAGCAGGCTGGGTCTGTACTGCGCATAGCTCCTATTACCCTTCTCGCTCTAGTAAGGGGATGTGTGTGCCCCCCCCTGGCCTCCTCAAGACGTGCCCCTGCATCAATGCCCGACTCACCCCTTCCTCGCCTGGCGCTGCCTGGAGCCTGCTGTCCCCTTTGTCCTCCGGTGAAGAGCCGGCCTGTCTGTGTAAGCCTTGCCTCACTCGTGAAACCCAGCATTATATCTGCGCCATGCTCCACCCGGGACTGGCGGGGGCCGCGGGGTGTTTCGGGCGGTTGGGGATGGCTTGACGGACACACAATAGGGCATTAATTGTCCCTTCAGCTCTCCTCCCCTCTCATGGTACCACTCCAAGCCCTCTGCGTCCCCTGGGGGCTTCATATCCTCCCTTGAGGTGAAAAGTGGCCTCATCCCGAGGCGGTGCAGCCAATGGTGTCCTCTTCCTGGGGGGTGCGCGCCTGGGAGTAAAGCTCGCCGCGTACACAATAAACGGGGAGATGAAAGAGGCCTCCACGGGGCTGGTAAATGTTCACTCTCAGTAAATATTAGATCTGCTTATCTGTGTCCTGGCCGTTTACGAGCCTGGCAACAACTCACCTCCCCCCCCCCCCCCCCCCCCACCGGTGCCCCTGAAACCAAAGTAAACACAGGGCCCGGGGCCAGGAGGGCAGCTTGTTTACTGACCACCCTGGGGCTCCCATGCACAGAAGGAATGCAGGGCCCGTGGCAGGGTGTACACACTCGAGCCCAACACTAAACTGGTTGACTTCGGAAACCAGCAGAAAGGAATATAGCGTTCAGTGACAGGGCCTCTCGTCTACGTGTTAACTAGTATAGCGTGCTGCGTGAACCTAGCCAAGGGGCAGCAGGGCGCTGTAATGTACCATCCTTCAAAGAGGTGAGGCTTCAACACTCCAGAATTGGAGCAGCGTTGGGGTGGTCCGCATGTTGTTCCAGATCATGGGCGCATAGATGCATAGACGCCTGCTGCCTTATTTTTAGGTCTACGCAGCATAGGAGGACCTTTAGCCGTCGTTCAGCTGTTTTTCGAAGCACGTATTTGTGGCCACATACAGTTCGCGGGAGTGCGCAGCGGCGCGCCACGAACACAAGTATGTGCTTCCAGAGGCGTAGCTAGAGGCTGTGGCGCCCAGGACTATCCCTCAGATTGCCGCCCCTGGGGGGAGGGGGTTGCTGGGGAAAAAGGACGGCAAGCACTTGAAAGAGGACCGAGAGACACGTAGTATCGCAGCTAAAAGTTACATCGATCATGCAAGTTACATGCACGTTACATGCACATACATGACACGGTCCAAGGCTACACAGTTGGATACACCGGTGACTGGCAGTGACTGGTAGTATGTTAGAAAAGGTAGACGGACCGGGAGGGCCGGCCGGGGTCAGGGGGAGAGGTCTCCGGGGAGAGCCGTCTCCAGCGATCGTACAGACAAGTAACTTCCCCCCCCCCACAGACAGAAATCACACACGGATAAGGTTCAGTGTTCTTTATAGGTACTTAGTTATGATACGGTAGAATGGTATAAGGAGGTCTGGACGCAGGGGTCCCCTCGATTAGAGTCTCGTAAGGTAGGGAAGGGGGTAGCGGGTCAGTCTATTTACCACTCAGGTAGTTCGGATGAGATGATGATGAGCTCACAATCCTCGAGCTTGGTGTTTAGGTGGTACGGTCCGCGGCAGCGCCAGCAGGTCCCGGTAAGGATGGCTGATACAACGGGCCGCGGCAGCGCCAGCAGGTCCCCGGAAGATGTACGGTCCGCGGCAGCGCCAGCAGGTCCCGGTGAGGATGGTCGTTACAACGGGCCGCGGCAGCGCCAGCAGGTCCCAGGAAGATGGTCGTTACAACGGGCCGCGGCAGCGCCAGCAGGTCCCAGGAAGATGACGGTCCGCGGCAGCGCCAGCAGGTCCCGGTGAGGATGGTCGTTACAACGGGCCGCGGCAGCGCCAGCAGGTCCCAGGAAGATGAAGGTTGCAGAAGGCCGCGGCAGCGCCAGCAGGCAGGACGATGGTTCACAAGAGCGGGCTACGGCAGCGCCAGTAGACCGTCAGGGTTGAGTTCACTCGGTGTCTCTCGACTCCAGGATACAACTGCCTTCCTGCTCCGGAGCTGTCTTAGTTATAGGGCTGGTGCCCTTTGATGTCCGGACCCTCGCACTTGGAGGTCGGAGGGTCCGGGATGAAGGTGTCCAGACACCCAGCAGGGGGTGGAGCCAGCGCCTGGGGGCTGCTGGAGGCGATCGGCACCTGGCGGGGGAAGAGCTCTTGACGCTTCGTTCTCCCATTGACCTGCCAAGTGGTCCGCTCACCTCCTGGGTGGATGGTGGTGCCGGGATGTCGGGGCCGGCCAGGCCCGGGGTTAGGGTCGAGGTGAGGCCACGCGGCCGCGTGGTGCAGGGCCCAAGATGGCGGCTTGGCCCGGCCGGGGAAGCCGGTGGGGCTGGACCCCGTGATGAGTAGGGGTCCGAGGGCAGAGGGTCCGGCGGGAGACGGAGTACAGGGGCTTGTCACGGGGGTATGCCTGGTGGGCCGGAGCTCGGGCCCTGTCGTGCGGGGGGGGGGCAAGCCCTCTGTGTGGCCTGTCCAACATGCGTCCCCCCCAGCTGAAGGCGGGGAGAGTCACCCATCTCCTTGGGGACTCTCTTCGTCGAGGCGGAAAAAGCGGGACAGGCCATCCGCGTTGGCGTGGTCTTGGCCTGGCCGGTGCTCCACAGTGAAGTCCATTCCCTGCAGGGAAATGGACCAGCGCAAGAGTTTTGGGTTCTCCCCCCGCATCTGCATCAGCCATTGCAGGGGTCGATGGTCGGTTTGTACCCGGAAGTGGGTACCGAAGAGATAGGGTCGGAGCTTTTTGAGGGCCCACACTACTGCAAATGCCTCCCTCTCGATTGTGCTCCAACGCTGTTCTCGGGCCAGGAGACGTCGACTGATGAAGGCCACCGGCTGGTCATGACCTTCGGAGTTCAGCTGAGAGAGGACGGCCCCGATGCCGTGGTCGGAGGCGTCGGTCTGCACCACAAATTCCCGACTGTAATCGGGGGCCTGGAGCACCGGGGCGGTGCACAGGGCGGCCTTCAGCTCCTCGAAGGCCGCTTGACAATCAGGAGTCCAGTGGACCCGCTTCGGTTGATTCTTGGATGTGAGTCCCGTGAGGGGCCCCACGATGCTGCCGTAGTCCTTCACGAACCGCCGGTAGTAGCCGGTGAGCCCCAAGAAGGCTCGGACCTCGGTCTGGGTGACGGGGGGCTGCCAGGACTGGATGGCAGCAATCTTAAGTTGTAGTGGGGCCACCAGCCCGCTTCCCACTTGGTGCCCAAGGTAGGTCACAGACCCTTGGCCAATTTGGCACTTGCCGGCTTTAATGGTGAGGCCGGCCCGCTGGAGGGCTTGGAGGACCTCTTGGAGGTGACGGAGGTGGTCGGACCAGTGGCGGCTGTATACAGCGATATCGTCCAGGTAGGCAGCGCTGAATTCTTCGAGCCCTGCCAAGACCTGGTTCACAAGACGTTGGAATGTGGCGGGGGCATTCTTCATGCCAAAGGGCATGACCTTAAATTGATAGTGGCCATCGGGGGTGGAGAAGGCTGACCGTTCCTGAGCCCTGGGTGTGAGGCCGATCTGCCAGTAGCCCGCCGTTAGGTCGAAGATACTAAGGTAGCGGGCGGCCCCCAGCCGGTCGATCAGCTCGTCTGCTCGGGGGATGGGATGAGCGTCGGTCCGGGTGACAGCGTTCAAGCCCCGGTAGTCGACGCAGAATCTCAGTTCAGGGGCGGTGCCGGGGGCAGCGGCCTTGGGAACTAATACAACCGGACTGGCCCAGGGACTGTCCGAGGGCTCGATGACCCCGATCGTGAGCATCTTGGCCACTTCCTCCTGTATGCAGGCCCGTACCCGATCTGGTACGCGGTAGGCCCGGTGCCGGACAGGGGGACTGTCCCCGGTGTCTACGTCGTGCAAACACCAAGGGGTGACCCCGGGGGTGAGGGAGAACAGGGCAGCGAACTGCAGCAGGAGGTCCCGGCAGTCCTGGCGTTGCTCCGAAGTGAGGGCGTCGGAGAGCCGGACCCCATCCACGGAGCCGTCCTTCTCCTGAGTCTTTAAGAGATCCGGGAGGGGCTCGGAGTCTTCTTCTGTACCACTGTCGGTCGCCATCAGGAGGCTTAGTTCGGAGCGCACAAAGTGTGGTTTGAGCCGGTTGGTGTGGAGGACCCGCAGGGGGTTCCGGGTGGACCCCATGTCGATGAGGTAAGTGACGGGGCTTTTACGCTCGACCACTTTGAAGGGCCCCGTCCACTTGTCTTGCAGGGCACATGGTTCGGTGGGGGACATCACCCATACTTGCTGCCCAGGCTCGAATTCAACGGAGGAGGCATTGTGATCATACCACCTCTTCATGTCCTCCTGACTGGCCTCGAGGTTCGCCTTGGCCATCTCCCTGAAGCGCCGGGTCTGGTTTCGTAGGGCCAGGATGTATTTGAAGACGTCGGGAGGGGTCGTTAAGGGGGCCATCTCCCAACCTTCCTTGACTAGGCTGAGGGGCCCTCGCACAGGGTGCCCGAACAAGAGTTCGAAAGGGCTAAAGCCGAGGGACTTCTGGGGGACTTCTCGGTAGGCGAAGAGGAGGCACGGGAGCAGCACATCCCACTGGCGACGGAGAGGCTCTTCCAATCCCCCAATCATCCCCTTGAGAGTGCGGTTAAAACGCTCCACTAGTCCGTTCCCTTGGGGGTGATAGGGGGTCGTGAATCTGTAGGTGACCCCGCATTGTTGCCAGAGGGACTTCATGTATTTAGATATGAAATTCGTACCTCGGTCGCTGACGACTTCTCGGGGGAAGCCTACCCTGGAGAAGATCCCCATCAGGGCCCGGCCAACCACCGGAGCTGTCACTGTCCGTAGGGGCACCGCCTCGGGGTAGCGGGTGGCATGGTCCACTAGTACCAAGATGAACCTGTGTCCTTGTGCCGTGCGGGGGTCCAGTGGCCCCACAATGTCTATCCCCACCCTCTCGAACGGGGTGGTGACCACAGGGAAGGGTTGCAGAGGGGCCTTCAGCTTCCGACCACTCTTCCCGCTGGCTTGGCACGTGGGGCAAGATCGGCAGTGGTTCAGGACGTCATTCCTCATTTTTGGCCAGAAAAAGTGGGTCACCAGGCGACTGTATGTTTTGTCCTGGCCCAGGTGTCCAGCCAGGGGGACATCGTGGGCCAGGTTGAGCAGAAAGTCTCGGAAGTGGAGCGGTACCACCAGAACTCGACCGGCCCCCAGCTCGGCGATTCTTTGCTCGCTGTAGAGCAGGTCGTTGTCCCAGTAGACCCAGTGGGTTCCGGTGGTGTCCCCTGCGTTTTGGATATCGGCTTGTTGGCGGAGTCCCTCGAGGGAGGGACAGGTCTTTTGTTCCTGGCGGAACTGTTCTTGGGTGGGCCCCCCCTCTTGACGCCACTGAGCCAGATCCGGAAGGTCCTGGTGTTGTGCGTCTGCTTCGATAGTCGGGTCCGGGAGGTCGGACTCGCCGTTGTCCTCGACGGGGGCAACCGGGGGCGGAGGTGCTGGCCATTCGGTTTCTTCTGATCGGGGGGTGGCCCGGGCGGCCATGGATCGGGTGGTTATGCAGGCCCAGTCCGGGAGGCCCAGCATCCCCAGGTGCTCTCTTTTCTCGACGGTGGCCCACGGGGAACTCTCGAGGTCATTCCCCAGGAGGCAGTCCACGGGGGCATCGTCCCGGACCGTCACCTTCAGTAGGCCGGAGACCCCTCCCCATTCAAACGGGACGCAGGCCATCTTACACATACTCTCAGAGTTATCTGCCGAGCGGACGGGGCAGAGAATGTTCGGCAGGATCTGCTCGGGCTTCACCAGATGACAGCGGACGGCCGTCACGCTGGCGCCGGTGTCCCGCAAGGCCTCGGCTCTCTGTCCATTAATGGTCACCCACTGACCGTACTTTCTGGTGTTGGCGGGTAGGGGAGCCCGCGGAACCATGTCTCTTCCCCCTAGGCATGCCAGGACCATGGCGGCCGGTTCCCACCCTTGCTGGGCCGGCTCGTACTCTTCGGGTCCCTCCGATGATTGCTCTTCCCCTAGGGCAGCGGCTGCTACCTGGCGGGGCTTGGGTGTTTGATTTAGCGGGCAGTTCGGGTCATTGGCGTAGTGGCCTAGTCGCTGGCACCGGTGGCACGTGACGTTGGCTCGGTACCCAGGCCGCAACGGGGGGTTGCCCCGGCCGGCCGGAGGCGGGGTGCTGGCCACGGGTGTTGTTGGTAAGGCGTCTCTCCCTCGCCCCTGGCCCCCTCCTCCTCCCCGAGGACGGTGCTGGCCTTGGTTGCCTCTGTTCTGGTCGTGGGGCCCTCTCCGGCCCACTCGGGTGCTTTCCCACCGGTCAGCTTCGGCGGCGAGCTGCCGGGGGTCGGTCAGCTTACTGTCGAGTAGGTGCTGCCGGAGCTCGACGAAACAGTTGTTTGACAGGTGCTCCCATACCATAAGGTTGAAGAGTTGTTCGTAAGTGGTGACCTGACTTCCCTTGATCCACCCTTCGAATGCCCGGCTGAAATAGTTCACGTATTCTACCCAAGTTGTACCTGGGATCCTGGTGCAATCTCTGAACCTCTGGCGGTACATCTCGGGCGTGAGGCCGTAGCGGGTGAGGAGGGCAGCCTTCATGTGGTCGTAGGACGACATTTGGTGATCGGGGAGCTGCAGCAGGGCATCGCGACCCTCGTTGATAAATCTCCCCCAAAGTCCGGCTCCCCAATCACTCCGGTCGATTCGGTGGGAGGTCATTGCGATCTCATAGGCTTTAAACCACTGTTGTATGTCGTCTTCTCGGACATATTCGCGGACAACATCCTTGGGGATGTGAACTTTTTTCTCACTTGGCCCCGGGGTGTGTGGTCGCTCAGGCACCCCCAGTTCCTTATTCTGTTTGCGCAGTTCTATTTCCGCTAGTCGGCGCTCGTGCTCGAGCGTTATTTTTTTCTCTTCCAGCTCTCTCTGTCTCTGCTTTTCTTCTCGTTCCTCTCGAAGCCGCATATGCTCGAGGTTAAGTTTCTGTTCAGCTAACTTGAGTTCCCCATCCATCTTGAGTCGTGCCATCTCCAACTCGTGTAATCTGACTCTGTCTCTTTCTCGGATCTCCTCTTGCGGGAGGCCCGTTCCCCGCTCCTCGGGAGCCGTGGCGTTCCCCTCTGGTGTGATGCTGGTTTGGTCTGGTGTGACGCTGCTTTGGTCGGAGGGTCCTGTGACCCCCGTTTCTGTCCATGACTCCAGAGCGCGCTTTAGATCATCCTTGGTACTCAGGCCGGTGGTAGCAATGCCAAGTTCTATGCAAAATTGTCTCAGTTCGCGGTGGTTGTATTCTTCTAATTTCTCCATTTGGAATTTCTCGGTGGAGCTGCTATCTTTGGTCGACATCGTGTTTTTGTCGTGGGGTGAGCTACTCTCTGTACGATTACGCGTTGATTCGGATCGCGCCGCTGGCCACCAATGTTAGAAAAGGTAGACGGACCGGGAGGGCCGGCCGGGGTCAGGGGGAGAGGTCTCCGGGGAGAGCCGTCTCCAGCGATCGTACAGACAAGTAACTTCCCCCCCCCCACAGACAGAAATCACACACGGATAAGGTTCAGTGTTCTTTATAGGTACTTAGTTATGATACGGTAGAATGGTACAAGGAGGTCTGGACGCAGGGGTCCCCTCGATTAGAGTCTCGTAAGGTAGGGAAGGGGGTAGCGGGTCAGTCTATTTACCACTCAGGTAGTTCGGATGAGATGATGATGAGCTCACAATCCTCGAGCTTGGTGTTTAGGTGGTACGGTCCGCGGCAGCGCCAGCAGGTCCCGGTAAGGATGGCTGATACAACGGGCCGCGGCAGCGCCAGCAGGTCCCCGGAAGATGTACGGTCCGCGGCAGCGCCAGCAGGTCCCGGTGAGGATGGTCGTTACAACGGGCCGCGGCAGCGCCAGCAGGTCCCAGGAAGATGGTCGTTACAACGGGCCGCGGCAGCACCAGCAGGTCCCAGGAAGATGACGGTCCGCGGCAGCGCCAGCAGGTCCCGGTGAGGATGGTCGTTACAACGGGCCGCGGCAGCGCCAGCAGGTCCTAGGAAGATGAAGGTTGCAGAAGGCCGCGGCAGCGCCAGCAGGCAGGACGATGGTTCACAAGAGCGGGCTACGGCAGCGCCAGTAGACCGTCAGGGTTGAGTTCACTCGGTGTCTCTCGACTCCAGGATACAACTGCCTTCCTGCTCCGGAGCTGTCTTAGTTATAGGGCTGGTGCCCTTTGATGTCCGGACCCTCGCACTTGGAGGTCGGAGGGTCCGGGATGAAGGTGTCCAGACACCCAGCAGGGGGTGGAGCCAGCGCCTGGGGGCTGCTGGAGGCGATCGGCACCTGGCGGGGGAAGAGCTCTTGACGCTTCGTTCTCCCATTGACCTGCCAAGTGGTCCGCTCACCTCCTGGGTGGATGGTGGTGCCGGGATGTCGGGGCCGGCCAGGCCCGGGGTTAGGGTCGAGGTGAGGCCACGCGGCCGCGTGGTGCAGGGCCCAAGATGGCGGCTTGGCCCGGCCGGGGAAGCCGGTGGGGCTGGACCCCGTGATGAGTAGGGGTCCGAGGGCAGAGGGTCCGGCGGGAGACGGAGTACAGGGGCTTGTCACGGGGGTATGCCTGGTGGGCCGGAGCTCGGGCCCTGTCGTGCGGGGGGGGGGGGCAAGCCCTCTGTGTGGCCTGTCCAACATAGTACAAAAGAGAACACACAGACTGCATGATCTATCTGGGGACTCAGAAATACTGCATGTGACATCCATCAGAGAGCTGCGTGAACAATTACCTGGTAATCCCCTCAGCACAATGCAAACATGCACATACATGACACTGTTCAGGGATCCATCATCTACAGCTGACATTAAATGACCATTCATCATGGTCCCCCCATTAAAGCAGTGCACTTCGTGATCTGCATGGTACATGTTCTTTGCAGCAGGCATGTTAACCCTCTGTGCTACCTTTCCAGGAGTCAACCCTTCCACTAGACAAAACTCGGATCTCTCTCTAGGAAGAACATTAATCACCAAAGTTATCATGACATTTTTATTGTTTCTGAAAATTGCTGGAGGCCAGGAAGGTGGCTGCAAGTTTTTTTTAAACCATAATATACTTGCAAACTACGCACCCACCCGAAATAGGTACCCAGTGCGGTCACACCGTTCACATCGCCCTAACCTACTCAAGGTTTATGTGACCTCAGTGACAGAGTCACAGTGACTGGATCACTGTTGCTCTAGGGTGTTCTGCTTCGTAGGCCTGCCCGCAAGACTGGAGATAAACTTCAGTATGGATTGTGGTGGACAGGCCTTCAAGGTAAACCCACAATTGACACCACTAGGGTACACCTGCTTGTGCTAAGACATCAAGCCTTCTAAGGTCTAGTGGGGCCTTCTAAGGTCTAGTGGGGCCTTCTAAGGTCTAGCATGGGAATATACTCCCTCAGTAGAGTGGTCTGGTGGACTGGTAATGAAGGCTGAACCCAGTTCCCCAGTTCCAAATTCGACAGCTCTGGCCATAGTGCCACATCCTCTCCCCCACTGAACACCATACTGCCCCACTGAGAGAAACTCGCACTGCCTTCAGCTACAACCTAATTGTGCCCGATATAAACACTTGGATGTGGCTCAATTCAAATTATGCACTCGATAAGAGTAATATGCTGCCTAAAAAAAAAAAGTAAAAGGAAACACTCATAGGGAATGCAAGATTAAGTAAAGCATGTGAAATGTAAGCAGAAACAACATGGTTACGTTATGATTTCTCACTCACTATTTAGAAATCAGCGAGTGGTTTTACCTGAAAAGTTAAGGACAGGACTACAGGGCCCTGAAGGGAACCGTTTCAATTTTTCATTGCTTATATCCTTAATAAAGGTAAGCAGTATGGTTTAAAAAGACCACATCCATAAACAGAGCCATGGTACACATTTTGGGGCATATTTATGACGACTGGCGCATCCCTGCATATCAGCAGGGATGCGCCAGTTATTATGCGCCACAGCTGCGCCACCATGGATGCGCCACATTAATAATGCGGCGCACCATGGGGCAAAAACGGCACAGATGCGTGACGCATCTGTGCCGAAAAGTGGCGCATTGCTGGAGTTGCGTCGCAAGCGCGACGCAGCTCCAGCAATGATCTGGGGGGCCCTAGCTTTACAATACTGCGTCAATCCTTACGCCTGCTTCAAGCAGGCGCAGGGGTTTGACGCAGCATGGGCCTAAAAGTGACTGAGTGAAATCTTGTAGATTTCACTCAGCCACTTTTAGGAGGCGTTCCTGCGTCGGAACGCCCCCACCTGCCCTGGAACGCCTACATGTGGCGCAGGGCTTTACAACGTGACGCATCTCCCAGATGCGTCACGTTGTAAATACCCCGCACCATGGCGCAGGATTTGCGCCGCTGCTGCGTCACAAAAGTGACGCAACGGCGGCGCAAAAGTGGCGCAAGTGCAACATAAATCTGCCCCTTTGTTTTCCAATCCACCCATCAACCAGGGATTGCAGTACCTCCAGGAATGGTACACTTCCCCACCTGGGGACAACAACGCTGTTTAAAGAAAGACGAGAATACAAAAGTAGCGCTTCACTGCAAAGTCTGTAAAGTGAGGCTGATGTGTTTGGATGTGAATAAAACCAATCTGGCCACTTTGCAACCACTCTGTCTTGCTTTATTTAGTTATGTATTTATTTTTCATATTTAAAACCTTCTATTTCTCTCCATCCCGCTGCACTTTGGAATAGAAAAATGTCAGAAAAAGGGCATTTCCCGCAAAAGTGTTTTTCTTTTTTGGATCCATTTCACAGGGAAGCAACTAAATAAAAGACGGAAAGAGGTTGTGAACCGTTTCTTCAAGTTACGGTTTTCAGTAAGTGAGGAGCAAGACAGAAAGAGAGGGAATAATAGGAAGAGAGGGGGGGACAGCTGCCAGCACTAAAAAGAAGAGGACATTGCCCGAGTCCTATTCCTTCTCTGCCCGTCCCCGAACGCCCACGAAAGCAAGCCGAGCCTTATCTGAATGCCTTTGTCCGCCCCCAAAATAGTGCCGCCTGGGGCGGTCCGCCCCCTGCTAGCTACACCACTGTGTGCTTCGAAAAACAGCAGACTGCGTCCGCGCGCACGCAGCACTCCCGGGCGCTCGCTCGCTCTCTCTCTCTCATTTGGCTTGTCCCTCATTATTATTTTGTTACTGCTTGCATTTTTTCCATTTGTCTGTTCTACATCTCACTTGGCTCTTCCTTCATCTTACATCACATTTTTACTCAATGGTTCCTCCTTTCAGTCAATTGCTTAATTCCCCTTCCTAATTTCCACCTTTTCCTAGCTAAACCTACCTACACCCTTCCATTTACCAATCATTCCTTTGACTTACTTTTACTTCCTTCTACTTTCTACCTTGCAGTTCCCAATTGTTCATGTTGTTCCTTCTCAGTTCTTCTCTATAGTTCCATTCTCAGTCTTGATTTCGTTCTTCTTTTATTCTCACCCTGTGCTTTATTTCCTCACAAAATAGTTCTTATCTCCAGCTCTTCTTTTCTCTCAATTGATGCCACTCACTTCATTTGTTTATTCTCGTTCCTTCCTTATTCTCCAATTGTATGCATTTCCTCTATCTTTACTCATCTTTTCATCTACCCTCCTTCCATTCACTTTTAACATTTTCGCTTTCCTTCTCCTGCCGTCTTCACCACCCTTCTGCTTTCACTCCCTCCACAGTTCTCGCCTACACTTTTCCTCCCGCGCGTTTCCTCCCTCCCCCTTTCACTCCCTATTGAGGGCATGCATTTGCACATCCTTCTCGTCTGTCTCCTACCAGGGGCAGGCCGTGTTGTTTCCTGTCCCAAGTCGTACGTAAGCGGGGCTTTTGTAATTGTAAACCAGTTCTCTGCATGAAATGGGTGCCCTGACCACGCTCTGGTGATAAGAGCGTGAGCTGGAGTAATCAAAAAGAGATGTGCAGCTCCTATTTCAAAACTCAGCAAAAAGCCCTCGGGACACCTAAAGTGAACCAATTCTTCGCGAACCCCTAACAAGCCCCCTTAGTGTCACTCAGAGTGTAAGTGTGTGCGTGTGTGTGGCATTGCAGGCTAGTGCGTCATCAAAGATAGACGTATATACTTGAGACACAGAGTAGAAAAAAAATCACTTTTCAGCCCCCTTGTGAAACAAGCATTGGCATAGCCAATAGGTCTCGCTTTTGGGACCTTATAAGTGTTTAGCCATGCAACAGTTGATGTAGTTTTACCAAGGATATTGTGCTGCATAACTAAATGCTTATAAGGTCCCAAAGGCGAGACCTATTGGCTATGCCAATGCTTATTCTTTTTAGGTCTCGTATAGGCAGCACATGCGCTTCCTCTCCGAGGCATCAAGTAATCAGTATTATTGGTGAAACTCCACCCATTACGTTTCTATTTATTTTGTCACTTGCCATTGGTTACATATGGCATTGCTCTTCTTATCTCGCTCATTGATTGGCTGGTGGTCCAATACATCACTTCCGTTTTGCTTCCATTTTGCAGGAAGCAGCACCGACCAACTACAGTTTAGTTCCGCTGCTGGGCTGTTATCTTTTTATTTATGGACTACTTCCGTGTTTTATCAGCATGGTGCCCTTTCCTGACCCACCATGAGCATAACTTTAAGAACCACAGGCGCGCACTATATGTTGTAGCACAGCAACAGCTTTAGTCTTCTTGTGTTTTTTATTTCCTTGCTTAATGTTCTTTTCTTTATCAGCAGGGCGCCCTTCACGGGCCGCCATGCGCATAACTTTATTAGGCACGGGCGCCACGCTATATATTTTAGTTGCACGGTGCCCTCTTTCATCTTTCTTTAGCAAGGTTAACGCCGGGCCTTGTTCCACAAGTACGAGCGGCATATTCAGCTTTCAGCGGGAAGCGGCCAGAGAGCTTTTTGACCCTGGCTGAAGGAGGCAGTTCTTCCAGGTCGCTGCGGCTGTGATTACTTATTTGTGCTGCATGGCTCTTGCAGGGAGCGGAGGAGGCGGCGAAAGCAGAAAGAAGCAACGGTAATGCTGCCACTTTGATATATGCAAGTTCGAGATACACGCTGTACAATTCTTCTTGTGTCTAATGAGCTAGATTTTAATGTTACGCTGAATATTAATAAGAATCTAGGCCACATTTGGGGTATGCATGTCAACTGACGCCTCTTAATTCACAAATGGCATATTTGTTGGGTAGGAGGAGCAGCAGTGTGTTAATTCACGCTTTAAACGAGAACTTTTAATAACTTCCTCCCAATTCAGTGTTATCATGTTGTGTACTGAGGTGACGCTATAAAGAAGTTCCAAAGAGACATTATCGCACATTTACATCATGTTTACTGTATGACAAACATGCCGAACATTTTCACGGCTTGGCTCTTGCACTGGCTCCTATACCCTTGGATCGACTCCGGCTGGCTCTCCCAGCTAATGTATTCGCTTGCCCACCTCTTATAAGGAGAGATGAATGAATACGTGACCGTGAGTCCGGTGGATGGTAGAGAAATAGACTGGTGTAGACAAACAGACAAAGTCCATCTCCATCGCCTCGTGTCTGAACCATCACTTCCAATAACCTACATATCTGCCTGAAACACCCGCATGCCCCAACCTCCTTCCCTAACCTATCCTTAGCAGAAGTGGCAGATTCCAAGCTGCTGTGGCCTGTTGGTGCAGAGGGGCAAGTCAGAGTCTGTAGATGCGCTGGGATCACTAGCCTGTTTGGGCGGGCACCTAAACCCTCCGAGTGCCTTCACACTCAGGATAAATGAATACATTTTGTTCTTTGCTTTAGTCGCTCTGTAGTAAGCACTGCCTGGCAGATGGCGCTCTGTGTTAACTAAACACATTCAGAGAGGTGTTTGTGTACAAACAACCAACTGCCACAAAACCGTACATTTTTAATATGTAGTTAAATACCTGCTCATCGAGTACCTCATTGGCTGATCATTCCATGGCACTACCAAAATTACATTGGACACATTTGCTCAACTGTAAAACACTCCCTTCTATGGGTCATTTAACAACTCGGGGCTTTGGGGATAGGTAACCTACTTTGGATACTGCAAAATACGGTAAATACGAAAATGAAGCTAAGCAACCAGTATTGTCTAAAATACAGCCATAACAGTACTTTATTTTTTTTAAATTTTTTTTAGTAATGCCAATGCAATAGGTCTTGCTTTTGCGAGAGTTTAAGCTATTAGCATTGTAAATGACAATGCCTTTTATTTATGTTTTAAAAACCGAAACATAAAAAGCATTGTCATTTACAATGCCAATAGCTCAAACTCGCGTACATGCGAGACTTATTGCATTGCAAATGCTTGTTTACACTTCTTAGTCTGCAGTCTGATGACATCCTGGCTGGGGGTGGGCCGAGATCCTCCAGAGAGGATGAGCTTGCCGTGGCGGCTCATACGCTAATGCTTTATTGCATTGAAATAAAGGGAAAATAAAATGATAATAACTCACGTTATTCAAGTTATTATCATTTTATTTTATCCAACGTATGCAGATTTGAGGGGGCGGGGGCAGGGGATGAGTGATAGGCAGGGATGAGTGATAGGCAGCACCCTACCATGTGCGCAATGACTGCTTAGCCGGCCCTCTGGGGCCTCCCAAAACAGTCTTGCCACTTCGCATGTTCTCCATGCAGGTTGCATCACAGACTACGTGGAGAACAAGCCCTGGCCTCCAGTTAGCGTCTAAGTGCCGAAACACGGCGCTCAAACCAATCGCAACGCTTAGCAGCGTTGTGATTAGCTGACTGAGAGCCTGGGTGTGCTTCCTGTGGCTAAGCGAGTGAGGACTGAAACGCGTTGAGGAAGCGGCAAAAAGGTACGTTTTAATTTTCGTTTTTTTATACCGGCTTGCCCCCCACGTCCTCCCCTCCACCCCTACCTCTGATCCGTGCCAACCGCTGCTGCTTTTTTGCAAGATAAGTGGGGACGCTGGCCGTGATGGCTTTGTACATTACGTTGCTGGTTTCGAAGCTGGTGTGGCCCAGAAAGGGAGCAGATGGAGTTCCATCACGAACAGGGTGATGTGACCTTATTTCTTCAGGATTTTAATAAAACGTGCTGTGGTTGCAGCGTGCAGGAGTGTGGAATCGTACAGGACCGTGGAATCTGGAAGGCCATGGAAAAGAGTGCGGGAGTACAAGGGCTTGAACAGCAGTTCTGAAGTCGCTTTCTTGAAGAAAGTTTCACTTTTAGATGTGTGAAGCAGAGGAGACTTTTAAGCAGGCTTGTGCATTATCAGCATATCGGGGAATCTTGATGCTGCATACAGTGTCTCAATTCCCACAGGCAGGAAGCTCTGCTCACTGTCAAAGCACCAGAGCCTGTCTAGTCCATCTTTCCCACTGTTAGGATACTAGAACCTGCCTAGTACAGTGTGTCTGCACACCTGCAGTGTGACTGCACAATAGGAACAACTCCCACTGTTGGATACTAGAGCCTGTCTAGTGCAGTGTGTCTGCACACCTGCAGTGTGTCCGCACACCAGGAGCATCCCCCACTGTTAGGATACTAGAGCTTGTCTAGTATAGTGTGTCTGCACACCTACTGTGTGTCTGCACACCAGGAGCATCTACCACTGTTAGAATGCTAGAGCCTTTCTAGTACAGTGTGTCTGCACACCTGTAGTGTGTCTGCAGTCAAGGAGCTTATCCCACTGTTATAATACTAAAGCCTGTCTAGTGCAGTGTATCTGCACACCAGGAGCATCTTCCACTGTTAGGATACTAGAGCCTGTCTAGTGCAGTGTGTCTGCACACCTGCAGTG
Source organism: Triturus cristatus (assembly GCF_964204655.1). NCBI lineage: Eukaryota > Metazoa > Chordata > Amphibia > Caudata > Salamandridae > Triturus > Triturus cristatus. The sequence continues at coordinate 845,203,432 of NC_140586.1, read as the reverse complement.
TCTGCACACCAGGAGCATCTCCCACTGTTAGAATAATAAACCCTGTCTAGTGCAGTGTGTCAACACACCAGGAGCATCTTCCACTGTTAGGATACTAGAGCCTGCGTAGTGCAGCATGTCTGCACACCTGCAGAGTGTCTGCACACCCAAAAGACAAGGAGCTTCTCCCACTGTTAGGATACTAGAACCTGTCCAGTGCAGTGTGCCTGCACACTAGGAACAACTCCCACTGTTGAATACTAGTGCCTGTCTAGTGCAGTGTGTCTACACACCTGCAGTGTGCCTGCACACCAGGAGCATCACCCACTGTTAGGATACTAGAGCCTGTCTAGTGCAGTGTTTCTGCACACCTGCAGTGTGTCTGCACACCAGGAGCACCCCCCACTGTTAGGATACTAGAGCTTGTCTCGTGCAGTGTGTCTTCACACCTGTAGTGTGTCTGCAGTCCAGGAGCGTATCCCACTGTTAGGATAATAAAGCCTGTCTAGTGCAGAGTGTCTGCACACCTGCAGGGTGTCTGCACACCAGAAGCATCTCCCACTGTTAGAACACTAGAGCGTGTCTAGTGCAGTGTGTCTGCACACCAGGAGCATCCCCACTGTTAGGATACTAGAGCCTGTCTAGTACAGTGTGTCTGCACACCTTCAGTGTGACTGCACACTAGGAACAACTTCTACTGTTAGGACACTAGAACCTCTCTAGTGCAGCGTGTCTGCACACCTGCAGTGTGTCTGCACACCAGGAGTATCCCCCACTGTTAGGATACTAGAGCTGGTCTAGTGCAGTGTGGTTGCATACCTGCAGTGTGTCTGCACACTAGGAACAACTCCCACTGTTGGATACTAGAGCCTGTCTAGTGCAGTGTGTCTGCACACCAGGAGCATCACCCAATGTTAGGATACTAGAGCCTGTCTAGCGCTGTGTGTCTGCACACCTGTAGTGTGTCTGCAGTCAAGGAGCTTATCCCACTGTCAGGATACTAAAGCCTGTCTAGTGCAGTGTATCTGCACACCAGGAGCATCTTCCACTGTTAGGATACTAGAGCCTGTCTAGTGCAGCGTGTCTGCACACCTGCAGTGTCTGCACACCAGGAGCATCTCCCACTGTTAGAATAATGGACCCTGTCTAGTGCAGTGTGTCAACACACCAGGAGCATCTTCCACTGTTAGGATACTAGAGCCTGCGTACTGCAGCATGTCTGCACACCTGCAGAGTGTCTGCACACGGAAAAGACAAGGAGCTTCTCCCACTGTTAGGATACTAGAACCTGTCCAGTGCAGTGTGCCTGCACACTAGGAACAACTCTCACTGTTGAATACTAGTGCCTGTCTAGTGCAGTGTGTCTACACTCCTGCAGTGTGTCTGCACACCAGGAGCATCACCCACTGTTAGGATACTAGAGCCTGTCTAGTGCAGTGTTTCCGCACACCTGCAGTGTGTCTGCACACCAGGAGCACCCCCCACTGTTAGGATACTAGAGCTTGTCTAGTGCAGTGTGTCTGCACATCTGTAGTGTGCCTGCAGTCCAGGAGCTTATCCCACTGTTAGGATAATAAAGCCTGTCTAGTGCAGAGTGTCTGCACACCTGCAGGGTGTCTGCACACCAGAAGCATCTCCCACTGTTAGAATACTAGAGCTTGTCTAGTGCAGTGTGTCTGCACACCAGGAGCATCCCCACTGTTAGGATACTAGAGCCTGTCTAGTACAGTGTGTCTGCACACCTGCAGTGTGTCTGCACACCAGGAGCACCTTCCACTGTGTGGAAATATGGATTTTTATGATCAATTATGTCCCCTATCTTGGACCCCAACGGTTTCATGTATAAATCACAAGTACATGTATGTTCCCTCCAGTTCCAGTTATGAAGACGCAAACACATGTGCGTCCACCGCCAACATGTCCTCTTTCAGATCCGCCATGAATGGGTCGGATATTCCATTCCTAAGTATGAAAGGCCACCGGCTTTATATGGTTCATTTATCCCATTTTTCAGTCCAGGCGAGTAGGCCCTGATTCTGCCATTAAGCCTTTCCCTGCCTTCTGCCTCTGAAAGCTCCAGTCTGAGCTCGCATCTGTATCCATGAACTTTGTCCTATTCCCTGCGCGGCTAACGGTGCCTGACTCCAGCCTGTTGCCTGCCAAAAACTGTATTTCACCTTGTGATTATCTGCTCCGCTCCCTATCCAATGCATTCTTGTCTAGTAGTTTAAGTAAACATTCTTCCAGCTACCGAGCAAAGGGCCCGGCTTCTCTGTCTTTATGCAAGTAATTCATAGCCCTGTTACTATGGAAGATTTCTGCCCTCGCATTTAGTGTAGACACTTAGACGCTTGTACACGCACTCACAGTCAGTATAGAATAGATTTTGTTCAAAAGACCTTTCTTTTTGGATAACATAGTTCTTTAAACATAAGATGTTAGATATGATTTGGGATTAGGTTGACTTGACCCCCCAGACTTCTGTCTCCACATGTAGAGCTAAATGTCAAGTCCCCTTCACCCCCTAGTTGCACGTCAATCACACGTCATGCTGCTGCGCGCGCATCTCTGCCGAGTATTTCTGCTGACATTGCGAAATTCTTTCATGGAACCACCCTATTGTGACATCATACCTGATGACGTTCTTTAGTTACGCCCAGTTACACCCACTTTAGCTACGCATGTATGTTTTATCTTTGCTATCAATTGTTACGCCTCCTGCATCTGTTTCACTGTAATGCCTATTGTATAAAAATGATTACTTGTCAATAAAGTTGGTCCTTCACTTCCTGAACCTTCGTGGTGATGGAATATGGAGTCCATCAATTCGAATTGATTTTGGAATAAAGCCCGTTCCGAACCTCTAATACCACGGATTCTGCCTCTTGTTTTTCTGAGCTATTATTATTAATTTTCCGCATCAAATTAAGTTCCGGTAATTAAATTATTTACCACATATATGGCGCCCGAATAGGGACACTTTCTCATCTCACGCGCCGGAGGTGCGTTGCAGGCCCGGTCTCCTGTCACAGCTGGACGGACAACAACGCGTACCCACAGGATTTCCTGTATCTCCCTCCTGCCGAGCGGGGGTAACTGAGGCTGCGATCAACACCCAGACGAGGCGGTGAGAAGTGCGAAGTATCCCGACCAGAGCCTAGCTGAGAGAGCAAGATCCGAGGTATACAGAGGCCCACCAGTTTCCGAAGTTTCCGAAGTTTCGAGTCGAGTCCAGTCCGGTCCAAGTCCAGTTCAGTTCAGTTCCGAGGCCTTCCGTTCCGAGCTACCCGGTGAGTACCATTATCGGGGAGGCGTTCTGACGTGCACATAGTTTGTGCCGGTCAAGACGGGTTTGGGTACACAAATCCGGTCTGCACTGTTTCAGCAGTGTATCTGTACTGTTTAGCAGTATATCAAGTATGTCTAGTATATAATTCAGAATTACCTAGTTAGTGTCGAGTATTATGCTTAGTGATTAGTTCCCTAAATGGCCATCATTGTTGTTCATTAAATGTTAAATGTTAAATGTTTTAAATACGTTCTGCATACTGTGGTGTGAATGACTGTTCATTATTGTGTTTTGCTTTATTAACCCCTTGCATGCCCGCCCCTTTCCCCGCCCAGTGCCGCGCCTTCCATTAGCGGGCGGAGTTCATGACGAGCTGGACTCGTCATGGGCACAGCGCCACCGCAGCCCATGACGAGTCCAGCTCGTCATGGGCACTGAAGGGGTTAAACGTGTTCAAAATTAGGTATCAGATCAGTTCTCAATATGCCGCTCTTTTCGAAATTAAGACAGATCAAAACTAGAAAAGGGGTACTCGAAGAAGCTGTTCCCATTCCTCCTAGGGACACTCCAGGGTACTTCATGTATCATAAACATGGCCTAGACGCCATATTATTTCTTGATTTATGGGTGGACTACACCAAGGAACTACCAGAAAGTCAGAGGTGGCCCGCAGCTGGGACCTGGGATGCAGATTGCATCATGAAAGTAGAAGAAGAATTATGGAAAAGTAAAGCTAGACAGTCACAGAAAGATGCCATTGAATTATGGCGTAAAGAATCATATAGACGTACAGAAAAAGCGCTCAGACAGGAAGAGAAAAGTAAGGAGAATTCAAATAAAGTTCGAGAAAATCTATTAATTGAAGAAGGTACTCGAGTAAAATCAGAACAAATAGACAGACAAAGAAATGCCCTTATGAATGGTATGTATCCTCTTCTGGCCGAAGGGTTACCTAAGGCTACTCCGGAGATACCAAAAGACTTGCCACCCCCATTGTTTCCGATAAAAGTACATCCCAAAGGGCATCCCAGAACCGCAGAAGATGTTTTTCTTTCCTCTTATTTAGACGACGCAGCTCCCGAGTATGCTAATACTGCGCCACATAGACCGCCTGCCGAGGGGGTTCAACGCCAAGACCCTCCTCCGTCTGTACCTACGCAACAGCAAACTCCGACACAAGTTCCGGCAAGCACATCTGTTTCTACATCTGTATCCACACCTATGGTTGCTATATCACGTTCAACGAATCCTTTCACATCCAGCACCCCAGGTGGTGCTACCGGAGGTACATCAAACATTTTTTCCACGCCACCCAGAGCAAATAAACTTTCCTTTCAAGAATTAGCCCACCAACGTACGCCCAAACTAGTAACTCCCAACACGCTCAAGGAACTTCTAATAGATTGTAGATATGACCCTGTGCCCGGAAAAGGGGACGAAATGATGCTGGCATCATTACGTATCCGACGAGCTGCAATATATTTAGGGAAGCTACCAGGAATGACTACACATTTAGAAAATATATATCACTTTGTCCAGTCAGGGCGAGATTCTGAGAGTATTAACAGAGCCATGGAGTACCAAAAAGTGGAAATACAGGGGGAACTGTTACGTTTCCTCATAAACTGTGTGATCAGAAATCAAGACCGACCAGGGGTAAATCCGGAAGAAATGCAAATTCTTACCACATGGAGTCAGAATATATCAGAGGGGAGACATGATAAACGATCATGTATAGTAGCTATGTGCCGAAAGATCCGCAAAGAAATAGAACGAATACACGAAGAAAGATTAGCAGTAGGCGAACCTGAACAAACCGAGGACGAGGAAGAATTAGAACTGCCCACAGGACAGTTAGAAACCATGGCCTATGTAGGTAGAGGAAGATCTTGCAATAATACTAGATGCTTTACTGATCCGATACGTCCGATACGTCCAGATAATAGCAGAAAATTCCAAACTCCTATAATAAATATAAGGTCCCCCGAACATTCGTTCCAAGCCGCTGACAAATTACTCCGAGAACGAAGGGGTTATCATATACTCGATTCTATGGACGAACAAGAATTAGCCAGGTCAGCCGTTCACTGGGTTGATAGTCCCGGAAAATATGGTGATGATACACTAGCACATACGTTTTTGAACCTCACCCCAGATGAACAGCGTTTAGCTGGTATCTATATGATTCAACAACTCCTTATATTATATAAAAGCCAACACTCCGATCCTGGTCCCTTACCTGATATATTGACTGAATTACTCACGAATAAATGGAGAGGTTCAGGTACTGAGTTAATTAGAGAAATACTAGAATCCAGAAAGCAGTACATTCTTTTTGTATGTCCCGAACATGTCTCACTGCCCATCAAGGAAAGAACGACGTATTATATGGATAGACAGAATCCCTTACGCGAAGTCCACCCGATAAAAGGTGAGGACAATCAGTTTAAACGTGTGTTTGTATACACACCCATATCCAAAATAGAACTATTAGAAATGAAGAAAGTGGTACCCAGTCATGACAAAGACCCAGCGGGTTTCCACCGTGAAATTAAAGATATGTTACTCATGGGAGAATATACCTACCCCGACATTATGACAATATTGAAGGTATTAATGCCTGCGGGCATTTACGAAAAACTCAAGGAAAAGGATTGGGAGGTGGGAGACCAGAAGATAGATTGGACAGCATTAGAAAACGAAGAAAAAGCTCGAGGTCCAGGATCAGGGCTTGGGGAAAAGACCAAAACACTACCAGGTCTACTAGTACAGGTACTGCCACGTTTGTTAACTACGAAAAAGGAAGACTGGGGTGCAATCTCAGCCTGTAAACAAAAACCAGATGAAGACAATAGTGATTTCTATTCCCGATTTGAAAAATGTTTTGGTATAAATAGTGGAATAAAAGCAAGTAGTGAGTCGTATCCACATCTGTTTGTGACAAAATTGGTTGAAAATGCCTTGCCCCAAGTTAAGAATAGAGTATTGAAATTCGAGAGTACCTGGCAAGGTAACACTCCGTCACAAATGTTACAAATGCTACAGTACCATCACAATAGAATTAGAGAGGAACAAGAACATGAACAAAGACGCATGAAAGACACGAAAATGAAAATGTTAGTTTCCCAGACAGTTCCAGCTGACGGTCATAAAAAGGGTATAACACAGTCCAGTGTTTCAGCCGGTCCTGTAAAAGGGACGTGCAACTATTGTAAACAGCCAGGTCATTATGTACACGATTGTCCAGTCTTAAAACATAATATCGCCATAGGTAATACAAAAGAAAGACCACGACCACTTAGACAGGATCAGAACCAGCAAGGAGCCCCGCAGCATGCGCAGTCCATGCCAGCTCCGCAACAGTCTATGCCAGCTCCACCACCGCAGCCTATTGCTGCCACACAAACAACGACACGACAGATGTATCAGACCGCACAGTATGACTATCCTGATTATCAACGATACTCATGAAACAGCCTAGAGAGGGAAGTTGGCTTACCCCTTATTGAGGTTCCTGTAGATCAAGAAGGACCTTATGTACACAGTGAACTATTAGGCCAAGATAGAAAATTCTTACTTGATACAGGGGCAAGCCGAACAACAATAAAGCGAAGTGAAGTTCCAGGGGCACCCCTCTCAGGCTCACAGAATATTTCCCTTGGCTTTTCAGGAAAACCTATCATTAACGAAGTATCACAGCCTCTTCCACTTACGATTGGTCCCTTGACACGAACTACAGATTTATTACTTACTAAGTCATGTCCAGAAAACTTGTTAGGTATAAAAACATTGAAAGCTCTAGGAGCTATAATATGTTGTTCTCCGGAAGGAGTAAGATTGTTTCTACGTGATTTCAAAGGGCACTATGTGTCCCGAGACATGGATAACCGACTGCAGACTTTACCCACACATTTATGGGCACAAGGCCCTACAGATGTTGGTTGCATGAACATTACACCATATCGAGTCACACTAAAGGCAGGAGTGGTACTACCACGAATGCGACAATACAAGTTACCCCCAGATGCTGTAGTGGCTTTACTGCAAATCATTGACGAGCTTATTACCCAAGGAGTGGTTGTGGAAACGGATTCCAATGTTTGTAATTCACCGATAATTCCGATTCTTAAACGAACTGATCCAACAGCCCCGCCAGTATATCGATTGGTTATTGATCTGCGCGAATTAAATAAATGCATTGTACCACAATACCCCGTAGTCCCAGACATTTCTTCATTACTGACAGCCATTGATTCCAAAGCAACATTCTTTACTGTAATTGATCTCAAGAATGCCTTTTTCAGCGTCCCAATAGATCCGGAAAGCCAATACTTGTTCGGATTTAGTTTAAATGGACGAAGCTTTAAATTCACACGCGCACCTCAAGGATTCACAGAAAGCCCCAGCATCTATAGGCAAGCACTGAAACGAGAACTCGACAGTATCCACATGCCAGTCAACACTGCCCTGCTTCAATATGTCGATGATCTGCTGATCACCGCTAGAAGCGAACCTGAATGTGAAAAAGCCTCACTGACGGTTTTACAATTTCTGGCCGAAAAGGGGCACAAGGTGTCCCCTTCCAAGCTGCAATTCTGTGTCCAGCGAGTTGTTTACCTTGGGCACTCGCTGTCCAAGGAGGGAAGGCAGCTTACACCCGATCGCATCCAGTTAATTGCTAACATGCCAATACCCAAGACACAAAAGGAGGTGCGGGCTTTTATAGGCCTCACTTCATATTGTAGGCAGTGGATCCCGCAGTATGCATTTCTAGCAAAACCACTCATTCAGTTGACAACACAGGAGGCCGCCACATCGACTGTTCTCCCTTGGACTCAGGAACATACACAAGCTTTTGAAAGCCTAAAGAAAGCTTTATGTCAAGCACCTGTTTTAGCAACACCATGTTACAATAAACAGTTTACACTCTTTGTTACAGAACGCGAAGGTACTGCCTTGTCAGTACTCACACAGGAACAAGCAGGATCACACAAACCATGTGCTTATTTTTCTAGTACATTAGATCCCGTAGCTCAGGCTTTGCCTGCGTGCCTGAAATCAGTGGCAGCAACAGCTTTAGCAATCCGACAAAGCGATGCCATAGTACTAGGACACCAATTGACAGTACAAGTACCACATGCAGTAGAGGTTCTCTTGAACCGCACACAAACACAACACTTGACTATAGCAAGACTCACTGGTTACGAATTAACATTATTTCAGCCACACATAGAAATCAGACGTTGTAGTACATTGAATCCTGCCACACTGTTACCAGTAAATGGAACAGACCCACTTGCACATGATTGTATTGAAGTTATCACTATCACGACGAAACCCAGACAAGACTTGACAGACGTCCCATTGTCAGACCCAGACCTGACGTTGTATGTAGATGGTTCATGTATGAGAACAAATACAGGAGAGCTAGTGGCCGCTTACGCAGTCACAACAGACACTGAAGTCATTGAAACAAATCGCATAAATACCTTGTCAGCTCAAGCAGCAGAGCTCATCGCTCTGACACAAGCCTGTATTCAAGCTACGAATAAAAAAGTCAACATATACACTGATTCACGTTATGCATTCGGAGTTGTACATGACTTCGGCGTGCTGTGGCGAGAGAGAGGTTATTTAACTTCTCACGGCGCCCACATTCAGCACGGACCCCTCATTCATGCCTTATTAGATGCAATACATCTACCCACTGCAATATCAATTATGAAATGTAAAGCTCATACGAAAGTTACTGATATCATTTCCCAAGGCAATGATCTAGCTGACAGAACAGCTAAACAGACTGCTCAAACTCAAACATCTGACATGACAAAGACAATAGTTCCGACACCAACATATTGCATGACGGTTAAGGATCCCGCTCTTGACGTAATTGACATACAGACACATGCTACACCAGAGGAAATAAAGAAATGGACTGAATTAGGAGGGATCCAAACGGATCAAGGATGGATGACGAAGGAAAAATCTGTATGGTTCCTTCCTGATTCGATGGTCCAAGTTACCATTAATACTGTACATAGTCCAGCGCACCTAGGAGAAAAAGCTATGCTAGACAGCATTCAACACCTTTGGTTCAACAAACATTTACGAGCCGCAGCTAAACAAAAAGTTCGTACCTGTATGATCTGTTGTCAGTTTAACCCAGGTAAAAGCATTCCCGTAGAACAGGGTGGATTTCAGCCTCCTGATCATCCTTTTGAAGTCCTCCAGATGGATTATATCCAGATGGAACGATGTCGAGGATTCAAATATGTTCTCGTAGTTGTCTGTGCTCTTTCCCGTTGGACAGAGGCATACCCGGTTTCAGATTACACTGCCCCGACTACCGCCAAACAGTTGGTTCGAGAATTCTTCCCACGGTATGGTTTACCACGTGTTGTCTATTCAGATAACGGCCAGCCGTTCTCATCCGAACTAATGAAACACGTTTCACTTTTGTTAGGCTATCAGTGGAAATTTCACTGTGTCCGACACCCCGAGGCAGCAGGTCTCGTGGAACGACATAATCAAACTCTGAAAATTAGATTGTCCAAAATATGTAGAGAGAAAGGTGTCGACTGGGTAGTAGCCTTACCAGTTGCACTCTTTTACATGAGAATGGTAGCGCACTCTCGAACAGGGCTATCCCCTTATGAGGTGGTCTTTGGCAGACCACCAAATATGTGGGGGACGCCTATACCACGCAAAATAACTGATGTTGACTGTAATATGCTGACAGATTACTTGGCTTCCTTGATGTCTGCACTACAATCTTGTCGTTCACAGGTAGCTGCAGCCTTTCCCGACAACACCGAGGTGAAACCCCATGACGTAATTCCTGGGGACTTGGTGTTAGTGAGGAACTTTGACCGGAAGTCTCAGCTGGATCCTAGGTGGAAATCGCCTCAACTCGTACTGTTAACCACGAGGACAGCCGTGAAGATCGAAGGTCGAAAAGGCTGGATACATTCAAGTCATATCAAGAAATTTCATGGACTACCGTCCGATGTAAACGACACACCTCGCGTGTCTTCACCGATTGACTCAAAGCTTCCTTTGGTTGAACTGAATGACAAGGAACAATATAAACTAAAACTACGGTCTAACAAGTCAGGCAATTTGATTGTTTAAGTCCTCTCCAAGGTGAATCGGTCGAATTTGTCTCTGACATGTATCCTCTAGACCTGAATAGAGAAATGTTAGAAAGGGTAGATGGACCGGGAGGGTCGGCCGGGGTCAGGAGGAGAGGTCTCCGGGGAGAGCCGTCTCCAGCGATCGTACAGACAAGTAACTTCCCCCTCACAGACAGATACCACACACAGATAAGGTTCAGTGTTCTTTATAAGCACTTCTTAAGGTACGGTTGAATGGTACAAGGAGGTCTGGACTCAGGGGTCCCCTCGATTCAAGTCTCTCAAAGCAGGGTAAGGGGTAGCGGGACAGTCTGTCTACCAGTCAGGTAGTTCGGATGAGATGATGACTAGCTCACAATCCTCGAGCTTGGTGGCTTAGGTGGTACGGGCCGCGGCAGCGCCAGCAGGTCCCGGTTGAGATGGTCGGTACACGGTCCGCGGCAGCGCCAGCAGGTCCCGGAAAGATGGTCGATGTACGGTCCGCGGCAGCGCCAGCAGGTCCCGGTGAGGATGGTCGTTACAACGGGCCGCGGCAGCGCCAGCGGGTCCCGACGAGGATGGTCGTTACAACGGGCCGCGGCAGCGCCAGCAGGTCCCGACGAGGATGGATGTTGCAGAAGGCCGCGGCAGCGCCAGCAGGCAGGACGATGGTTCACAAGAGCGGGCTACGGCAGCGCCAGTAGTCCGTCAAGGCTGAGTTCTCTCGGTGTCTCTCGACTCCAGGATACAACTGCCTTCCTGCTCCGGAGTTGCCCCAGTTATAGGGCAGGCGCCCTTTGATGTCCGGACCCTCGCACTTGGAGGTCGGAGGGCCCGGGATGAAGGTGTCCAGACACCCAGCAGGGGGTGGAGCCAGCGCCTGGGGGGAGCTGGAGGCGATCGGCACCTGGCGGGGGGAAGAGCTCTTGACACTTCGTTCTCCCATTGACCTGCCAAGTGGTCCGCTCACCTCCTGGGTGGAGGGTGGTGCCGGGATGTCGGGGCCGGCCAGGCCCGGGGTTAGGGTCGGGCCGAGGCCACGCGGCCTCGTGGTGCAGGGCCCAAGATGGCGGCTTGAACCGGCCGGGGGAGCCGGTGGGGCTGGGCCCCGTGATGAGTAGAGGTCCGAGGGCCGGAGATCCGTCGGGAGACGGGGTACAGGTGCTTTTCGTGGGTTATGCCTGGTGGGCCGGAGCTCGGGCCCTGTCGTGCGGGGAGGGAGCAAGCCCTTCGTGTGGCCTGTCCAACATGCGTCCCCCCCAGCTGAAGGCGGGGAGAGTCACCCATCTCCTTGGGGACTCTCTTCGTCGAGGCGGAAAAAGCGGGACAGGCCGTCCGCGTTGGCGTGGTCTTGGCCTGGTCGGTGCTCCACAGTGAAGTCCATTCCCTGCAGGGAAATGGACCAGCGCAAGAGTTTTGGGATTCTCCCCCCACATCTGCATCAGCCACTGCAGGGGTCGATGGTCGGTTTGTACCCGGAAGTGGGTACCGAAGAGATAGGGCCGGAGCTTTTTGAGGGCCCACACCACTGCGAAGGCCTCCCTCTCGATGGTGCTCCAGCGCTGTTCTCGGGCCAGGAGACGTCGACTGATGAAGGCCACCGGCTGGTCATGACCCTCGGGGTTTAACTGGGAAAGGACGGCCCCGATGCCGTGGTCGGAGGCGTCGGTCTGTACCACGAATTCCTGACTGTAATCGGGGGCCTGGAGCACAGGGGCGGTGCACAGGGCGGCCTTCAGCTTCTCGAAGGCCGCTTGACAATCGGGGGTCCAGTTAATCCGCTTCGGCTGGTTCTTGGACGTGAGACCCGTGAGGGGCCCCACGATGCTGCCGTAGTCTTTCACGAACCGCCGGTAGTAGCCGGTGAGCCCCAAGAAGGCTCGGACCTCGGTCTGGGTGACGGGGGGCTGCCAGGACTGGATGGCAGCAATCTTAAGTTGTAGCGGGGCCACCAGCCCGCTTCCCACTTGGTGCCCAAGGTAGGTCACAGACCCTTGGCCAATTTGGCACTTGCCGGCCTTAATTGTGAGACCGGCCCGCTGGAGGGCCTGTAGGACCTCTTGGAGGTGACGGAGGTGGTCGGGCCAGTGGCGGCTGTATACAGCGATATCGTCCAGGTAGGCAGCGCTGAACTCTTCGAGCCCCGCCAAGACCTGGTTCACGAGGCGTTGAAACGTGGCGGGGGCATTCTTCATGCCGAAGGGCATGACCTTGAATTGGTAGTGGCCATCGGGGGTAGAGAAGGCTGACCGTTCCTGGGCCCTGGGTGTGAGGCCGATCTGCCAGTAGCCCGCTGTTAGGTCGAAGATACTGAGGTAGCGGGCGGCCCCCAGCCGGTCAATCAGCTCGTCTGCTCGGGGAATCGGATGAGCGTCGGTCCGGGTGACAGCGTTCAAGCCCCGGTAGTCGACGCAGAATCTCAGTTCAGGTGCGGTGCCGGGGGCAGCGGCTTTGGGAACCAATACAACCGGACTGGCCCAGGGACTGTCCGAGGGCTCGATGACCCCGATTGTGAGCATCTTGGCCACTTCCTCCTGTATGCAGGCCCGTACCCGATCTGGTACGCGGTAGGCCCGGTGTCGGACCGGGGGACTGTCCCCGGTGTCCACGTCGTGCAAACACCAAGGGGTGACCCCGGGGGTGAGGGAGAACAGGGTAGCGAACTGCAGCAGGAGGTTCCGGCAGCCCTGGCGTTGCTCCGAAGTGAGGGCGTCAGAGAGCCGGACCCCGTCCACGGAGCCGTCATTCTCCTGAGTTTTCAGAAGATCCGGGAGGGGTTCGGAGTCTTCCTCTGCCCCACTGTCCGTAGCCATCAGGAGGCTGAGTTCTGAGCGCACAAAGTGTGGTTTGAGTCGGTTGGTGTGGAGGACCCGGAGGGGGTTCCGGGAGGTCCCCAGGTCGATGAGGTAAGTGACGGGGCTTTTGCGCTCGACCACTTTGAAGGGCCCCGTCCACTTATCTTGCAAGGCACATGGTTCGGTGGGGGACATCACCCATACTTGTTGTCCAGGCTCGAACTCAACGGAGGAGGCATTGTGATCATACCACCTCTTCATGTCCTCCTGGCTGGCCTCGAGGTTCGCCTTGGCCATCTGTCTGAAGCGCCGGGTCTGATTGCGTAGGGCCAGGAGGTATTTGAAGACGTCTGGAGGGGTCTTTAGGGGGGCCATCTCCCAACCTTCTTTTACTAGGCTGAGGGGCCCTCGCACAGGGTGCCCGTACAGGAGTTCGAAAGGGCTAAAACCGAGGGACTTCTGGGGAACTTCTCGGTAAGCGAAGAGGAGGCACGGGAGTAGTACATCCCACTGGCGACGGAGGGGCTCTTCCAATCCCCCAATCATCCCCTTGAGAGTGCGGTTAAACCGCTCCACTAGTCCGTTCCCTTGGGGGTGATAGGGGGTCGTGAATCTGTAGGTGACCCCGCATTGTTGCCAGAGGGACTTCATGTATTTGGATATAAAGTTCGTGCCTCGGTCGCTGACGACTTCTCGGGGGAAGCCTACCCGGGAGAAGATCCCCATTAGGGCCCGGCCAACCACCGGAGCTGTCACGGTCCGTAGAGGCACCGCCTCGGGGTAGCGGGTGGCATGGTCCACCAGTACTAAGATGAACCTGTGTCCTTGTGCCGTGCGGGGGTCCAGAGGCCCCACAATGTCTATCCCCACCCTCTCGAACGGGGTGGTGACCACAGGGAAGGGTTGCAGAGGGGCTTTCAGCTTCCGACCACTCTTCCCGCTGGCTTGGCATGTGGGGCAAGATCGGCAGTGGTTCAGGACGTCGTTCCTCATTTTCGGCCAGAAAAAGTGGGTCACTAGGCGGCTGTACGTTTTGTCCTGGCCCAGGTGTCCAGCCAGGGGGACATCGTGTGCCAGGTTGAGCAGAAAGTCTCTGAAGCGGAGAGGTACCACCAGTACTCGACCGGCCCCCAGCTCGGCGATTCTTTGCTCGCTGTATAGCAGGTCGTTATCCCAGTAGACCCAGTGAGTTCCGGTGGAGTCCCCTGCGTTCTGGGCGCTGGCTTGTTGGCGGAGTCCTTCGAGGGAGGGACAGGTCTTTTGTTCCTGGCGGAACTGTTCTTGGGTGGGCCCCCCTTCTTGACGCCACTGAGCCAGGTCAGGAAGGTCCTGGGATTGCGCGTCCCCTTCGGTCGTCGGGTCTGGGAGGCTGGCCTTGTCGTTGTCTTCTACTGGGGCGACCGGGGGCGGAGGTGCCGGCCATTCCGGTTCTTCTGATCGAGGGACGGCACGGGCGGCCATGGACCGGGTGGTTATGCAGGCCCAGTCCGGGAGGCCCAGCATCCCCAGGTGCTCCCTTCTCTCAACGGTGGCCCACGGGGAACTCTCGAGGTCATTCCCCAGGAGGCAGTCCACGGGGGCATCGTCCCGGACCGTCACCTTCAACAGGCCGGAGACCCCTCCCCATTCGAATGGGACGCAGGCCATTTGACACATACTTTCAGAGTTGTCTGCCGAGCGGACGGGGCAGAGAATGTTCGGCAGGATCTGCTCGGGCTTCCCCAGGTGACAGCGGACGGCCGTCACACTGGCGCCTGTGTCACGCAAGGCCTCGGCTCGCTGTCCATTAATGGTCACCCACTGACCGTATTTCCTGGTGTTAGCGGGTAGGGGAGCCCGCGGGACCATGTCTCTTCCCCCTAAGCACGCCAGAACCATGGCGGCCGGCTCCCACTCTTGCTGGGCCGGCTCATACTCTTCTGGTTCCTCCGATGATCGCTCTTCCCCCAGGGCGGCGGCAGCTACCTGGCGGGGCTTGGGTGCTTGGTTCTGCGGGCAGCTCGGGTCATTGGCGTAGTGGCCGACTCGCTGGCATCGGTGGCACGTGACGTTGGCTCGGGCCCCAGGACGCCACGGGGGGTTGCCCCGGCCGGCCGGAGGCGGGGTGCTGGCCACGGGTGTTGTTGGCAAGGCGTCTCTCCCTCGCCCCTGGCCCCCTCCTCCTCCCCGAGGACGGTGCTGGCCTGGGTTGCTTCTGTTCTGTTCGTGTGGCCCCCTCCGGCCCACTCGGGTGCTTTCCCATCGGTCAGCTTCGGCGGCGAGCTGCCGGGGGTCAGTCAGCTTACTGTCGAGGAGGTGCTGCCTGAGCTCGACGAAACAGTTGTTCGACAGGTGCTCCCATACCATAAGGTTAAAGAGTTGTTCGTAAGTGGTGACATGGCTCCCCTTTATCCAACCCTCGAAGGCACGGCTGAAATAGTTCACGTATTCTACCCAAGTTGTACCCGGGATCCGGGTGCAATCTCTGAACCTCTGGCGGTACATCTCGGGTGTGAGGCCGTAGCGGGTGAGGAGGGCAGCCTTCATGTGGTCGTAGGACGACATTTGGTGATCTGGGAGCTGCAGTAGGGCATCGCGACCCTCGTTGATAAACCTCCCCCAAAGTCCGGCTCCCCAATCACTCCGGTCGATCCGGTGGGAGGTCATGGCGATCTCGTAGTCTTTAAACCACTGTTGTATGTCGTCTTCTCGGACATACTCGCGGACAACATCCTTGGGGATGTGGACTTTTTTCTCGATTGGCCCCGGGGTGTGTGGTCGCTCAGGCACCCCCAGTTCTTTATTTTGTTTCCGAAGTTCTATCTCCGCTAGTTGGCGCTCGTGCTCGAGCGTTATTTTTTTCTCCTCCAGCTCTCTCTGTCTCTGCTTCTCTTCTCGTTCATCTCGGAGCCGCATATGCTCGAGGTTGAGTTTCTGTTCAGCTAACTTGAGTTCCCCATCCATCTTGAGTCGTGCCATTTCCAACTCGTGCAATCTGGTTCTTTCTCTTTCTCGGATCTCCTCCTGCGAGAGGCCCGTTCCCCGCTCCTCGGGAGCCGTGGCGTTCCCCTCTGGTGTGATGCTGCTTTGGTCGGAGGGTCCGGCGACCCCAGTTTCTGTCCACGACTCTAGGGCGTGCTTTAGATCATCCTTGGTACTCAGGCCGGTGGTAGCAATGCCAAGTTCTATGCAGAATTGTCTCAGTTCGCGGTGGTTGTATTCTTCTAATTTATCCATTTGGAAATTCTCGGTGGAGCTGCTATCTTTGGCTGACATCGTGTTTTTGTCGTGGGGTGAGCTACTCTCTGTACGATTACGCGTTGATTCGGATCGCGCCGCTGGCCACCAATGTTAGAAAGGGTAGATGGACCGGGAGGGTCGGCCGGGGTCAGGAGGAGAGGTCTCCGGGGAGAGCCGTCTCCAGCGATCGTACAGACAAGTAACTTCCCCCTCACAGACAGATACCACACACAGATAAGGTTCAGTGTTCTTTATAAGCACTTCTTAAGGTACGGTTGAATGGTACAAGGAGGTCTGGACTCAGGGGTCCCCTCGATTCAAGTCTCTCAAAGCAGGGTAAGGGGTAGCGGGACAGTCTGTCTACCAGTCAGGTAGTTCGGATGAGATGATGACTAGCTCACAATCCTCGAGCTTGGTGGCTTAGGTGGTACGGGCCGCGGCAGCGCCAGCAGGTCCCGGTTGAGATGGTCGGTACACGGTCCGCGGCAGCGCCAGCAGGTCCCGGAAAGATGGTCGATGTACGGTCCGCGGCAGCGCCAGCAGGTCCCGGTGAGGATGGTCGTTACAACGGGCCGCGGCAGCGCCAGCGGGTCCCGACGAGGATGGTCGTTACAACGGGCCGCGGCAGCGCCAGCAGGTCCCGACGAGGATGGATGTTGCAGAAGGCCGCGGCAGCGCCAGCAGGCAGGACGATGGTTCACAAGAGCGGGCTACGGCAGCGCCAGTAGTCCGTCAAGGCTGAGTTCTCTCGGTGTCTCTCGACTCCAGGATACAACTGCCTTCCTGCTCCGGAGTTGCCCCAGTTATAGGGCAGGCGCCCTTTGATGTCCGGACCCTCGCACTTGGAGGTCGGAGGGCCCGGGATGAAGGTGTCCAGACACCCAGCAGGGGGTGGAGCCAGCGCCTGGGGGGAGCTGGAGGCGATCGGCACCTGGCGGGGGGAAGAGCTCTTGACACTTCGTTCTCCCATTGACCTGCCAAGTGGTCCGCTCACCTCCTGGGTGGAGGGTGGTGCCGGGATGTCGGGGCCGGCCAGGCCCGGGGTTAGGGTCGGGCCGAGGCCACGCGGCCTCGTGGTGCAGGGCCCAAGATGGCGGCTTGAACCGGCCGGGGGAGCCGGTGGGGCTGGGCCCCGTGATGAGTAGAGGTCCGAGGGCCGGAGATCCGTCGGGAGACGGGGTACAGGTGCTTTTCGTGGGTTATGCCTGGTGGGCCGGAGCTCGGGCCCTGTCGTGCGGGGAGGGAGCAAGCCCTTCGTGTGGCCTGTCCAACAAGAAAGAAACCGAAAAATGCAGTTGAAACAACATGCGTACTGTAAATCACTGCGTAGTCATTGCACAGTGACGTTATTAATTTTGTTTTTCTTAAGTCTTTTAATAATCGCTGCAAGTATATTGTTGCACATATATTATCCTATTCCTAAACATATTTACAATGTTACTGCTGAACATTCTTTTAGTGAATTACCCCCGCATGAGTTGTCCTATAGATTTGCGCTGCGCAATAACACTTTTATTAGTATGTTACATCATTCGCATCAGGTTAGCAATGCTACAAATTGTTGGATATGTGGCCGACTCCCTCCCTATCAGAACTATAAGGGAATTCTGCCTCTCTTTCCATACCCGTTCACACACAATGGCTCCTGTGGAGCATGGTTTAGTTTAATTACTTCCCTAGATTCGAATTCTGCAGTTTATCAAGACAACTGGGTATGGGGAAACCTGAACTTAGTTTTACTCAAAGTCTGTTACCCTAACAAGGAGGGACTTCCCAAAAGAACAGGAACTGATCTAGAAAATGAAGTATATGGATTAGGTAATTTTACGCTTAATCTCATGATCCTGAATGTCGAATCCGAAGCTGCACCAATTTTGCCCGCCATGTCAGTATTTCCAGTTAAAGGTGAATTATGTGTAAGAAAGAATGGTTCCATACATATGGGCCATAGTAGATGCACCACTGTAATAGAATTCAGTGATCAAGGCAAATCTACATTTAGAGCTTCTCGCCATTCCTACTTCATATGTGGTCAGACTGCATATATACGTTTGCCTCTAGATTGGGATGGTACCTGCTACATCGGATTCCTTTTGCCACCTGTTTTCCTAGCTCCTCCTGATTATCATAGAAATACTCATTTAGTACACAATAGAGAACGGAGAGATCTCCCAATAGTCGATTACACTGAGACAGCATGGGAAAAATACACAGATTTCAATAAAGGTCTCTTTCCCTATATAGGTACAGTTACCAATAGTAAGCTGATACGTAGATTAACCAGAACCCTTGAAGCAGTAGTAAACGAAACTATTTCCGCCTTAGGCAATTTAACAGAAGAGCAGTCTGCTATGCGGATTGTTGTGCTTCAAAATCGTCTTGTCCTTGACGTCATCCTGGCCGATAGGGGCGGAGCTTGTAGGGTCATCGGATCAAGCTGTTGCATTTTCATACCAGAAAATTCGCCATCTGTATATAAAGCCATAACTCGCCTTCATAAGATTGTAAGCCAGATACACCAGAATCCAGGCACCTGGACTTGGTCCAGTTGGTTTTGGAGTGTATTATCTACCTTTGGATGGAGGGTCCTATCCTTCCTAGGTATTGGCTTTCTCATACTATTCAGTTGCTGCTTATGCCTACAATGTGGACCAGCGATTTGTGGTCTGTGTGCCACATCGTGTATTCCACCACCAACATTTCATTCATCCCAGAAGAAAAAAGAAGAACAAATGATGCTATATGAACAGATCAACGGATTGATGAAGATTGATATCTCTTAAGGGCAAGTAGGGGACAAGGAGGGAATGTGGAAATATGGATTTTTATGATCAATTATGTCCCCTATCTTGGACCCCAACGGTTTCATGTATAAATCACAAGTACATGTATGTTCCCTCCAGTTCCAGTTATGAAGACGCAAACACATGTGCGTCCACCGCCAACATGTCCTCTTTCAGATCCGCCATGAATGGGTCGGATATTCCATTCCTAAGTATGAAAGGCCACCGGCTTTATATGGTTCATTTATCCCATTTTTCAGTCCAGGCGAGTAGGCCCTGATTCTGCCATTAAGCCTTTCCCTGCCTTCTGCCTCTGAAAGCTCCAGTCTGAGCTCGCATCTGTATCCATGAACTTTGTCCTATTCCCTGCGCGGCTAACGGTGCCTGACTCCAGCCTGTTGCCTGCCAAAAACTGTATTTCACCTTGTGATTATCTGCTCCGCTCCCTATCCAATGCATTCTTGTCTAGTAGTTTAAGTAAACATTCTTCCAGCTACCGAGCAAAGGGCCCGGCTTCTCTGTCTTTATGCAAGTAATTCATAGCCCTGTTACTATGGAAGATTTCTGCCCTCGCATTTAGTGTAGACACTTAGACGCTTGTACACGCACTCACAGTCAGTATAGAATAGATTTTGTTCAAAAGACCTTTCTTTTTGGATAACATAGTTCTTTAAACATAAGATGTTAGATATGATTTGGGATTAGGTTGACTTGACCCCCCAGACTTCTGTCTCCACATGTAGAGCTAAATGTCAAGTCCCCTTCACCCCCTAGTTGCACGTCAATCACACGTCATGCTGCTGCGCGCGCATCTCTGCCGAGTATTTCTGCTGACATTGCGAAATTCTTTCATGGAACCACCCTATTGTGACATCATACCTGATGACGTTCTTTAGTTACGCCCAGTTACACCCACTTTAGCTACGCATGTATGTTTTATCTTTGCTATCAATTGTTACGCCTCCTGCATCTGTTTCACTGTAATGCCTATTGTATAAAAATGATTACTTGTCAATAAAGTTGGTCCTTCACTTCCTGAACCTTCGTGGTGATGGAATATGGAGTCCATCAATTCTAATTGATTTTGGAATAAAGCCCGTTCCGAACCTCTAATACCACGGATTCTGCCTCTTGTTTTTCTGAGCTATTATTATTAATTTTCCGCATCAAATTAAGTTCCGGTTGTTGGACAGGCCTCACAAACGGCTCACTCCCTCCCCGCTCGACGGGGCCCGAACCCCGGCCCACCTGGCATATCCCCGCAACAAGCACCTGTACTCCGTCTCCCGACGGACCCTCTGCCCTCGGACCCCTACTCATCACGGGGTCCCGCCCCACCGGCTTTCCCGGCCGGGTCAAGCCGCCATCTTGGGCCCTGCACCACGCGGCCGCACGGCCTCCCCTCGACCCTAACCCCGGGCCTGGCCGGCCCCGACATCCCGGCACCACCATCCACCCAGGAGGTGAGCGGACCACTTGGCAGGTCAATGGGAGAACGAAGTGTCAAGGGCTCTCCCCCGCCAGGTGCCGATCGCCCCCAGCTCCCCCAGGCACTGGCTCCACCCCCTGCTGGGTGTCTGGACCCCTTCATCCCGGACCCTCCGACCTCCAAGTGCGAGGGTCCGGACATCAAAGGGCACCAGCCCTATAACTGGGGCAGCTCCGGAGCAGGAAGGCAGTTGTATCCTGGAGTCGAGAGACACCGAGTGAACTCAACCCTGACGGTCTACTGGCGCTGCCGTAGCCCGCTCTTGTGAACCATCGCCCTGCCTGCTGGCGCTGCCGCGGCCTTCTGCAACCTTCACCTTCCTGGGACCTGCTGGCGCTGCCGCGGCCCGTTGTAACGACCATCCTCACCGGGACCTGCTGGCGCTGCCGCGGCCTTCTGCAACAGTCATCTTCCTGGGACCTGCTGGCGCTGCCGCGGCCCGTTGTAACGACCATCCACACCGGGACCTGCTGGCGCTGCCGCGGCCCATATCACCTAATCACCAAGCTCGAGGATTGTGAGCTCATCATCATCTCATCCGAACTACCTGATTGGTAAATAGACTGTCCCGCTACCCCCTTCCCTACCTTGCGAGACTCTAATCGAGGGGACCCCTGAGTCCAGACCTCCTTGTACCATTTAACCGTACCTTAAATAAGTGCTTATAAAGAACACTGAACCTTATCCGTGTGTGATATCTGTCTGTGGGGGGGAAGTTACTTGTCTGTACGATCGCTGGAGACGGCTCTCCCCGGAGACCTCTCCTCCTGACCCCGGCCGACCCTCCCGGTCCATCTACCTTTTCTAACATTGGTGGCCAGCGGCGCGATCCGAATCAACGCGTAATCGTACAGAGAGTAGCTCACCCCACGACAAAGCACGATGTCGACCAAAGATAGCAGCTCCACCGAGAAGTTCCAAATGGAGAAATTAGAAGAATACAACCACCGCGAACTGAGACAATTTTGCATAGAACTTGGCATTGCTACCACCGGCCTGAGTACCAAGGATGATCTAAAGCGCGCTCTTGAGTCATGGACAGAAACTGGGGTCACAGGACCCTCAGACCAAACCAGCATCACACCAGAGGGGAACGCCACGGCTCCCGAGGAGCGGGGAACGGGCCTCTCACAGGAGGAGATACGAGAAAGAGACAGAGTCAGATTACACGAATTAGAGATGGCACGACTCAAGATGGATGGGGAACTTAAGTTGGCTGAACAGAAAATCAACCTCGAGCATATGCGGCTTCGAGAGGAACGAGAAGAAAAGCAGAGACAAAGAGAGCTGGAAGAGAAAAAAATAACGCTCGAGCACGAGTGCCGACTGGCGGAAATAGAACTGCGCAAACAGAATAAGGAACTGGGGGTGCCTGAGCGACCACACACCCCGGGGCCTATTGAGAAAAAAGTTCACATCCCCAAGGATGTGGTCCGCGAGTATGTCCGAGAAGATGACATACAACAGTGGTTTAAAGCCTATGAGATCGCAATGACCTCCCACCGGATCGACCGGAGTGATTGGGGAGCCGGACTTTGGGGGAGATTCATCAACGAGGGTCGCGATGCCCTGCTGCAGCTCCCCGATCACCAAATGTCGTCCTACGACCACATGAAGGCTGCCCTCCTCACCCGCTACGGCCTCACGCCCGAGATGTACCGCCAGAGGTTCAGAGATTGCACCCGGATCCCAGGTACAACTTGGGTGGAATACGTGAACTATTTCAGCCGGGCCTTCGAGGGTTGGATCAAGGGAAATCAGGTCACCACCTACGAACAACTCTTCAACCTTATGGTATGGGAGCACCTATCAAACAACTGTTTCGTCGAGCTCAGGCAGCACCTACTCGACAGTAAGCTGACTGACCCCCGGCAGCTCGCCGCCGAAGCTGACCGGTGGGAAAGCACCCGAGTGGGCCGGAGAGGGCCCCACGACCAGAACAGAAGCAACCAAGGCCAGCACCGTCCTCGGGGAGGAGGAGGGGGCCAGGGGCGAGGGAGAGACACCTTACCAGCAACACCCGTGGCCAGCACCCCACCTCCGGCCGGCCGGGGCAACCCCCCATTGCGGCCTGGGTACCGAGCCCACGTCACGTGCCACCGGTGCCAGCGACTAGGCCACTACGCCAACGATCCGAACTGCCCGCTAAACCAACCACCCAAGCCCCGCCAGGTAGCTGCCGCTGCCCTGGGGGAAGAGCAATCATCGGAGGGACCCGAGGAGTATGAGCCGGACCAGCAAGGGTGGGAACCGGCCGCCATGGTCCTGGCATGCTTAGGGGGAAGGGACATGGTTCCGCGGGCTCCCCTACCCGCCAACACCAGAAAATATGGTCAGTGGGTGACCATTAATGGACAGAGAGCCGAGGCCTTGCGTGACACCGGCGCCAGCGTGACGGCCGTCCGCTGTCACCTGGTGAAGCCCAAGCAGATCCTGCCGAACATTCTCTGCCCCGTCCGCTCGGCAGATAACTCTGAGAGCATGTGTAAGATGGCCTGCGTCCCGTTTGAATGGGGAGGGGTCTCCGGCCTACTGAAGGTGACGGTCCGGGACGATGCCCCCGTGGACTGCCTCCTGGGGAATGACCTCGAGAGTTCCCCGTGGGCCACCGTCGAGAGAAGAGAGCACTTGGGGATGCTGGGCCTCCCGGACTGGGCCTGCATAACCACCCGATCCATGGCCGCCCGTGCCGCCCCCCGATCAGAAGAAACCGAATGGCCAGCACCTCCGCCCCCGGTTGCCCTCGTAGAGGACAACGGCGAGACCGACCTCCCGGACCCGACTACCGAGGAAGACGCGCAACACCAGGACCTCCCGGATCTGGCTCAGTGGCGGCAAGAAGGGGGGCCCACCCAAGAACAGTTCCGCCAGGAACAAAAGACCTGTCCCTCCCTCGAGGGACTCCGCCAACAAGCCAGCACCCAAACCGCCGGGGACACCACAGGAACCCACTGGGTCTACTGGGATAACGACCTGCTCTACAGCGAGCAAAGAATCGCCGAACTGGGGGCCGGTCGAGTTCTGGTGGTACCGCTCCGCTTCCGAGACTTTCTGCTCAACCTAGCCCACGATGTCCCCCTGGCTGGACACCTGGGCCAGGACAAAACGTACAGTCGCCTGGTGACCCATTTTTTTTGGCCGAAAATGAGGAATGACGTCCTGAACCACTGCCGATCGTGCCCCACATGCCAAGCCAGCGGGAAGAGTGGCCGGAAGCTGAAGGCCCCTCTACAACCCTTCCCGGTGGTCACCACCCCGTTCGAGAGGGTGGGGATAGACATTGTGGGACCTCTGGACCCCCGCACGGCACAAGGACACAGGTTCATCTTGGTACTAGTGGACCACGCCACCCGCTACCCCGAGGCGGTGCCTCTACGGACAGTGACCGCCCCAGTGGTTGGCCGGGCCCTGATGGGGATCTTCTCCCGGGTAGGCTTCCCCCGAGAAGTCGTCAGCGACCGAGGCACGAATTTCATATCCAAGTACATGAAGTCCCTCTGGCAACAATGCGGGGTCACCTACAGATTCACGACCCCCTATCACCCCCAAGGGAACGGACTAGTGGAGCGTTTTAACCGCACTCTCAAAGGGATGATTGGGGGATTGGAAGAACCTCTCCGTCGCCAGTGGGATGTACTGCTCCCGTGCCTCCTCTTCGCCTACCGGGAAGTGCCCCAGAAGTCCCTCGGTTTTAGCCCCTTTGAACTCCTATACGGACACCCTGTGCGAGGGCCCCTCAGCCTAGTCAAGGAAGGTTGGGAGATGGCCCCCCTAACGACCCCTCCAGACGTCTTCAAATACATCCTGGCCTTACGAAACCAGACCCGGCGCTTCAGGGAGATGGCCAAGGCGAACCTCGAGGCCAGCCAGGAGGACATGAAGAGGTGGTATGATCACAATGCCTCCTCCGTTGAATTCGAGCCGGGGCAGCAAGTATGGGTGATGTCCCCCACCGAACCATGCGCCCTGCAAGATAAGTGGACGGGGCCCTTCAAAGTGGTCGAGCGCAAAAGCCCCGTCACTTACCTCATCGACATGGGGTCCCCCCGGAACCCCCTTCGGGTCCTCCACACCAACCGGCTCAAACCGCACTTTGTGCGCTCCGAACTAAGCCTCTTGATGGCTACAGACAGTGGCACAGAAGAAGACTCCGAGCCCCTCCCGGACCTCCTGAGGACTCAGGAGAAGGACGGCTCCGTGGACGGGGTCCGGCTCTCGGACGCCCTCACTTCAGAGCAACGCCAGGACTGCCGGAACCTCCTGCTGCAGTTCGCTGCCCTGTTCTCCCTCACCCCCGGGGTCACCCCCTGGTGTTTGCACGACGTGGACACCGGGGACAGTCCCCCTGTCCGGCACCGGGCCTACCGCGTACCAGATCGGGTACGGGCCTGCATCCAGGAGGAAGTGGCCAAGATGCTCACGATCGGGGTCATCGAGCCCTCGGACAGTCCCTGGGCCAGTCCGGTCGTATTAGTTCCCAAGGCCGCTGCCCCCGGCTCCGCTCCTGAACTGAGATTCTGCGTCGACTACCGGGGCTTGAACGCTGTCACCCGGACCGACGCTCATCCCATCCCCCGAGCAGACGAGCTGATCGACCGGCTGGGGGCCGCCCGCTACCTTAGTATCTTCGACCTAACGGCGGGCTACTGGCAGATCGGCCTCACACCCAGGGCTCAGGAACGGTCAGCCTTCTCTACCCCCGATGGCCACTATCAATTTAAGGTCATGCCCTTTGGCATGAAGAATGCCCCCGCCACGTTCCAACGCCTTGTGAACCAGGTCTTGGCAGGGCTTGAAGAATTCAGCGCTGCCTACCTGGACGATATCGCTGTATACAGCCGCCACTGGTCCGACCACCTCCGCCACCTCCAAGAGGTCCTGCAAGCCCTCCAGCGGGCCGGCCTCACCATTAAGGCCGGCAAGTGCCAGATTGGCCAAGGGTCTGTGACCTACCTTGGGCACCAAGTGGGGAGCGGGCTGGTGGCCCCACTACAACTTAAGATTGCT
Source organism: Triturus cristatus (assembly GCF_964204655.1). NCBI lineage: Eukaryota > Metazoa > Chordata > Amphibia > Caudata > Salamandridae > Triturus > Triturus cristatus. Next base: position 845,177,759 of record NC_140586.1, on the reverse strand, counting down.
GCCATCCAGTCCTGGCAGCCCCCCGTCACCCAGACCGAGGTCCGAGCCTTCTTGGGGCTCACCGGCTACTACCGGCGGTTCGTGAAGGACTACGGCAGCATCGTGGGGCCCCTCACGGGTCTCACATCCAAGAACCAGCCGAAGCGGGTCAACTGGACTCCTGATTGTCAAGCGGCCTTCGAGGAGCTGAAGGCCGCCCTGTGCACCGCCCCGGTGCTCCAGGCCCCCGATTACAGTCGGGAATTTGTGGTGCAGACCGACGCCTCCGACCACGGCATCGGGGCCGTCCTCTCTCAGCTGAACCCCGAAGGTCATGACCAGCCGGTGGCCTTCATCAGCCGACGTCTCCTGGCCCGAGAACAGCGTTGGAGCACCATCGAGAGGGAGGCATTTGCAGTAGTGTGGGCCCTCAAAAAGCTCCGACCCTATCTCTTCGGTACCCACTTCCGGGTACAAACCGACCATCGACCCCTGCAATGGCTGATGCAGATGCGGGGGGAGAACCCAAAACTCTTGCGCTGGTCCATTTCCCTGCAGGGAATGGACTTCACCGTGGAGCACCGACCAGGCCAAGATCACGCCAACGCAGATGGCCTGTCCCGCTTTTTCCGCCTCGACGAAGAGAGTCCCCAAGGAGATGGGTGACTCTCCCCGCCTTCAGCTGGGGGGGACGCATGTTGGACAGGCCTCACAAACGGCTCACTCCCTCCCCGCTCGACGGGGCCCGAACCCCGGCCCACCTGGCATATCCCCGCAACAAGCACCTGTACTCCGTCTCCCGACGGACCCTCTGCCCTCGGACCCCTACTCATCACGGGGTCCCGCCCCACCGGCTTTCCCGGCCGGGTCAAGCCGCCATCTTGGGCCCTGCACCACGCGGCCGCACGGCCTCCCCTCGACCCTAACCCCGGGCCTGGCCGGCCCCGACATCCCGGCACCACCATCCACCCAGGAGGTGAGCGGACCACTTGGCAGGTCAATGGGAGAACGAAGTGTCAAGGGCTCTCCCCCGCCAGGTGCCGATCGCCCCCAGCTCCCCCAGGCACTGGCTCCACCCCCTGCTGGGTGTCTGGACCCCTTCATCCCGGACCCTCCGACCTCCAAGTGCGAGGGTCCGGACATCAAAGGGCACCAGCCCTATAACTGGGGCAGCTCCGGAGCAGGAAGGCAGTTGTATCCTGGAGTCGAGAGACACCGAGTGAACTCAACCCTGACGGTCTACTGGCGCTGCCGTAGCCCGCTCTTGTGAACCATCGCCCTGCCTGCTGGCGCTGCCGCGGCCTTCTGCAACCTTCACCTTCCTGGGACCTGCTGGCGCTGCCGCGGCCCGTTGTAACGACCATCCTCACCGGGACCTGCTGGCGCTGCCGCGGCCTTCTGCAACAGTCATCTTCCTGGGACCTGCTGGCGCTGCCGCGGCCCGTTGTAACGACCATCCACACCGGGACCTGCTGGCGCTGCCGCGGCCCATATCACCTAATCACCAAGCTCGAGGATTGTGAGCTCATCATCATCTCATCCGAACTACCTGATTGGTAAATAGACTGTCCCGCTACCCCCTTCCCTACCTTGCGAGACTCTAATCGAGGGGACCCCTGAGTCCAGACCTCCTTGTACCATTTAACCGTACCTTAAATAAGTGCTTATAAAGAACACTGAACCTTATCCGTGTGTGATATCTGTCTGTGGGGGGGAAGTTACTTGTCTGTACGATCGCTGGAGACGGCTCTCCCCGGAGACCTCTCCTCCTGACCCCGGCCGACCCTCCCGGTCCATCTACCTTTTCTAACACCGGTAATTAAATTATTTACCACAACTGTTGGGATACTAGAGCCTGCGTAGTGCAGCATGTCTGCACACCCGAAAGACAAGGAGCTTCTCCCACTGTTAGGATACTAGAACCTGTCTAGTGCAGTGTGTGTGCACACCAGGAGCATCCCCCACTGTTAGGATACTAGAGTCTGTCTAGTACAGTGTGTCTGCACACCTACAGTGTGTCTGCACAGCAGGAGCATCCACCACTGTTAGGATACGAGAGCTTGTCTAGTGCAGTGTGTCTGCACACCAGGAGCATCTCCCACTGTTAGAATGCTAGAGCGTGTCAAGTGCAGTGTGTCTGCCCACCTGCAGTGTGTCTGCACACCAGGAGCATCCCCCACTGTTAGGATACTAGAGCTTTTCTAGTGCAGTGTGCCTGCACACCTGCAGTGTGCATGCACACCAGGAGCATCTCCCACTGTTAGAATGCTAGAGTTTCTCTAGTGCAGTGTGTCTGCACGCCTGCAGTGTGCCTGCACACCAGGAGCATCTCCCACTGTTAGAATGCTAGACCTTGTCTAGTTCAGTGTGTCTGCACACCTGAAAGACAAGGAGCTTCTCCCACTGTTAGAATATCAGAGCCTGTCTAGTTCAGTGTGTCTGCACATCTGCAGTGTGACTTCACACAAGGAACAACTCCCACTGTTACGATCCTAGATCCTGTCCAGTGCAGTTTGTCTACACACCTGCAGTGTGACTGCACACTAGGAATAACTACCACTGTAGGATACTAGAACCTGTCGAGTGCGGTGTCTGTACACCTGCAGGGTGTCTGCACCCCAGGAGCATCTCCCACTGTTAGAATACTAGAGATTTTCTAGTGCAGTGTGTCTGCACACCAGGAGCATCCCCACTGTTAGGATACTAGAGCCTGTCTAGTACAGTGTGTCTGCACACCTGCAGTGTGACTGCACACTAGGAACAACTTCCACTGTTAGGATACTAGAGCTTGTCTAGTGCAGCGTGTCTGCACACCTGCAGTGTGTCTGCAGTCCAGGAGCTTCTCCCACTGCTAGGATACAAGAGGCTGTCTAGTGCAGTGTGTCTGCACACCTAAAGTGTATCTGCACACTGGGAGCATCTCTCACTGTTAGGATACTAGAGCCTGCCTAGTGCAGTGTGTCTGCACACCTGCAGTGTGTCTGCAAACCAGGAGCATCTTCCACTGTTGGGATACTAGAGCCTGCGTAGTGCAGCGTGTCGGCAAACCTGCAAGACAAGGAGCTTCTCCCACTGTTAGGGTACTAGAACCTGTCTAGTGCAGTGTGTCTGCATACCTGCAGTGTGTCTGCACACCAGGAGTATCCCCCACTGTTAGGATACTAGAGCTGGTCTAGTGCATTTTGGTGGCATACCTGCAGTGTGTCTGCACACTAGGAACAACTCCCACTGTTGGATACTAGAGCCTGTCTAGTGCAGTGTGTCTGCACACCTGCAGTGTGTCCGCACACTAGGAGCATCCCCCACTGTTAGGATACTAGAGCTTGTCTAGTATAGTGTGTCTGCACACCTGCTGTGTGTCTGCACACAAGGAGCATCTACCACTGTTAGAATGCTATAGCCTGTCCAGTACAGTATGTCTGCACACCTGTAGTGTGTCTGCAGTCAAGGAGCTTATCCCACTGTTAGGATACTAAAGCCTGTCTAGTGCAGTGAGTGTATCTGCACACCAGGAGCATCTTCCACTGTTAGGATACTAGAGCCTGTCTAGTGCAGCGTGTCTGCACACCTGCAGTGTCTGCACACCAGGAGCATCTCCCACTGTTAGAATAATGGACCCTGTCTAGTGCAGTGTGTCAACACACCAGGAGCATCTTCCACTGTTAAGATACTAGAGCCTGCGTAGTGCAGCATGTCTGCACACCTGCAGAGTGTCTGCACACCCAAAAGACAAGGAGCTTCTCCCACTGTTAGGATACTAGAACCTGTCCAGTGCAGTGTGCCTGCACACTAGGAACAACTCCCACTGTTGAATACTAGTGCCTGTCTAGTGCAGTGTGTCTGCACACCAGGAGCATCCCCCACTGTTAGGATACTAGAGCCTGTCTAGTGCAGTGTTTCTGCACACCTGCAGTGTGCCTGCACACCAGGAGCATCCCCCACTGTTAGGATACTAGAGCTTGTCTAGTGCAGTGTGTCTGCACACCTGTAGTGTGTCTGCAGTCCAGGAGCGTATCCCACTGTTAGGATAATAAAGCCTGTCTAGTGCAGAGTGTCTGCACACCTGCAGGGTGTCTGCACACCAGAAGCATCTCCCACTGTTAGAATACTAGAGCTTGTCTAGTGCAGTGTGTCTGCACACCAGGAGCATCCCCACTGTTAGGATACTAGAGCCTGTCTAGTACAGTGTGTCTGCACACCTTCAGTGTGACTACACACTAGGAACAACTTCCACTGTTAGGATACTAGAGCTTGTCTAGTGCAGTGTGTCTGCACACCTGCAGTGTGTCTGCAGTCCAGGAGCTTCTCCTACTGCTAGGATACTAGGGGCTGTCTAGTGCAGTGTGTCTGCACACCTAAAGTGTATCTGCACACTGGGAGCATCTCTCACTGTTAGGATACTAGAGCCTGCCTAGTGCAGTGTGTCTGCACACCTGCAGTGTGTCTGCAAACCAGGAGCATCTTCCACTGTTGGGATACTAGAGCCTGCGTAGTGCAGCGTGTCGGCACACCTGCAAGACAAGGAGCTTCTCCCACTGTTAGGGTACTAGAACCTGTCTAGTGCAGTGTGTCTGCATACCTGCAGTGTGTCTGCACACCAGGAGTATCCCCCACTGTTAGGATACTAGAGCTGGTCTAGTGCATTTTGGTGGCATACCTGCAGTGTGTCTGCACACTAGGAACAACTCCCACTGTTGGATACTAGAGCCTGTCTAGTGCAGTGTGTCTGCACACCTGCAGTGTGTCCGCACACTAGGAGCATCCCCCACTGTTAGGATACTAGAGCTTGTCTAGTATAGTGTGTCTGCACACCTGCTGTGTGTCTGCACACAAGGAGCATCTACCACTGTTAGAATGCTATAGCCTGTCCAGTACAGTATGTCTGCATACCTGCAGTGTGTCTGCACACTAGGAACAACTCCCACTGTTGAATACTAGAGCCTGTCTAGTGCAGTGTGTCTGCACACCAGGAGCATCCCCCAATGTTAGGATACTAGAGCCTTTCTAGCGCAGTGTGTCTGCACATCAGGAGCATCCACCACTGTTAGGATACTAGAGCTTGTCTAGTGCAGTGTGTCTGCACACGTGCAGTGTGCCTGCACACCATAAGCATCTCCCACTGTTAGAATGCTAGAGCGTGGAAAGTGCAGTGTGTCTGCACACCTGCAGTGTGTCTGCACACCAGGAGAACCCCCACTGTTAGGATACTAGAGCCTGTCTAGTGCACTGTGTTTCTGCATGCCAGAAGCATCTCCCACTGATAGAATGCTAGAGCTTGTCTAGTTCAGTGAGTCTGCACACCTGAATGACAAAGAGCTTCTACCACTGTGAGAATACTAGAACCTGTCTAGTGCAGTGTGTCTACACACCAGGAGCTTTTCTACTGTTAGAATGCTAGAGCTTATCTAGTTTAGTGTGTCTGCACACCTGCAGTGTGTCTGCACACTAGGACCATCTCCCACTGTTAGGATATTAGAGCATGTCTAGTCCAGTGTGTCTGCACACCTGCGGTGTGTCTGCACACTAGGACCAACTCCCACTGTTAGGATACTAGAGCCAGTCTAGTGCAGTGTGCCTGCACACCTGCAGTGCTTCTACACACCAGGAGTTTTTCCCACTGTTAGAATACTAGAGCCGGTCTAGTGCAGTGTGTCTGCACATCTGCAGTGTGACTGCACAGTAGGAAAAGCTCCCACTGGCAGGATAATAGATCCTGTCTAGTGCAGTGTATCCGCACACCTGCAGTGTGTCTACACACCACAAGCTTTTCCCACTGTTAGAATACTAGAGCCTGTCTATTTCACTGTGTCTGCACACCTGCAGTGGGTATGCACACTAGGAACAACTCCCACTGGTCGAATACTAGAGCCTGTCTAGTGCACTGTGTCTGCACACCTGCCGTTTATCTACACACCTGCAGTGTGACTGCACACTAGGAACAACTCCCACTGTTAGGATACTAGAGCTTGTCTAGTGCAGTGTGTCTGTACACCTGCAGTGTGTCTGCAGTCCAGGAGCTTTTCCCACTTTTAGGATATTAGAGCCTGTCTAGTGCAGTGTATGTGCACACTTGCGTGTCTGCACACCTGCAGTGTGTCTGCAGTCCATGAGCTTTTCCCACTTTTAGGATACTAGTGCCTACCTAGTGGAGTGTGTCTGCACACATGCAGTGTGTCTGCACACCAGGAGCACCTTCCACTGTTGGGATACTAGAGCCTGCGTAGTGCAGCGTGTCGGCACACCCGAAAGACAAGGAGCTTCTCCCACTGTTAGGATACTAGAACCTGTCTAGTGCAGTGTGTGTGCACACCAGGAGCATCCCCCACTGTTAGGATACTAGAGTCTGTCTAGTACAGTGTGTCTGCACACCTACAGTGTGTCTGCACATCAGGAGCATCCACCACTGTTAGGATACGAGAGCTTGTCTAGTGCAGTGTGTCTGCACACCAGGAGCATCTCCCACTGTTAGAATGCTAGAGCGTGTCAAGTGCAGTGTGTCTGCCCACCTGCAGTGTGTCTGCACACCAGGAGCATCCCCCACTGTTAGGATACTAGAGCTTTTCTAGTGCAGTGTGCCTGCACACCTGCAGTGTGCATGCACACCAGGAGCATCTCCCACTGGTAGAATGCTAGAGTTTCTCTAGTGCAGTGTGTCTGCACGCCTGCACACCAGGAGCATCTCCCACTGTTAGAATGCTAGACCATGTCTAGTTCAGTGTGTCTGCACACCTGAAAGACAAGGAGCTTTTCCCACTGTTAGAATATCAGAGCCTGTCCAGTGCAGTGTGTCTACACACCTGCAGTGTGACTGCACACTAGGAATAACTACCACTGTAGGATACTAGAACCTGTCGAGTGCAGTGTGTCTGTACACCTGCAGGGGGTCTGCACACCAGGAGCATCTCCCACTGTTAGAATACTAGAGCTTGTCTAGTGCAGTGTGTCTGCACACCAGGAGCATCCCCACTGTTAGGATACTAGAGCCTGTCTAGTACAGTGTGTCTGCACACCTGCAGTGTGACTGCACACTAGGAACAACTTCCACTGTTAGGATACTAGAGCTTGTCTAGTGCAGCGTGTCTGCACACCTGTAGTGTGTCTTCAGTCCAGGAGCTTCTCCCACTGCTAGGATACTAGAGGCTGTCTAGTGCAGTGTGTCTGCACACCTAAAGTGTATCTGCACACTGGGAGCATCTCTCACTGTTAGGATACTAGAGCCTGCCTAGTGCAGTGTGTCTGCACACCTGCAGTGTGTCTGCAAACCAGGAGCATCTTCCACTGTTGGGATACTAGAGCCTGCGTAGTGCAGCGTGTCGGCACACCTGCAAGACAAGGAGCTTCTCCCACTGTTAGGGTACTAGAACCTGTCTAGTGCAGTGTGTCTGCGTACCTGCAGTGTGTCTGCACACCAGGAGTATCCCCCACTGTTAGGATACTAGAACTGGTCTAGTGCAGTGTGGTTGCATACCTGCAGTGTGTCTGCACACTAGGAACAACTCCCACTGTTGGATACTAGAGCCTGTCTAGTGCAGTGTGTCTGCACACCTGCAGTGTGTCCGCACACCAGGAGCACCCCCCACTGTTAGGATACTAGAGCTTGTCTAGTATAGAGTGTCTGCACACCTGCTGTGTGTCTGCACACCAGGAGCATCTACCACTGTTAGAATGCTAGAGCCTGTCTAGTACAGTATGTCTGCACACCTGTAGTGTGTCTGCAGTCAAGGAGCGTATCCCACTGTTAGGATACTAAAGCCTGTCTAGTGCAGTGTATCTGCACACCAGGAGCATCTTCCACTGTTAGGATACTAGAGCCTGTCTAGTGCAGCATGTCTGCACACCTGCAGTGTCTGCACACCAGGAGCATCTCCCACTGTTAGAATAATGGACCCTGTCTAGTGCAGTGTGTCAACACACCAGGAGCATCTTCCACTGTTAAGATACTAGAGCCTGCGTAGTGCAGCATGTCTGCACACCTGCAGAGTGTCTGCACACCCAAAAGACAAGGAGCTTCTCCCACTGTTAGGATACTAGAACCTGTCCAGTGCAGTGTGCCTGCACACTAGGAACAACTCCCACTGTTGAATACTAGTGCCTGTCTAGTGCAGTGTGTCTACACACCTGCAGTGTGTCTACACACCAGGAGCATCACCCACTGTTAGGATACTAGACCCTGTCTAGTGCAGTGTTTCTGCACACCTGCAGTGTGCCTGCACACCAGGAGAATCCCCCACTGTTAGGATACTAGAGCTTGTCTAATGCAGTGTGTCTGCACACCTGTAGTGTGTCTGCAGTCCAGGAGCGTATCCCACTGTTAGGATAATAAAGCCTGTCTAGTGCAGAGTGTCTGCACACCTGCAGGGTGTCTGCACACCAGAAGCATCTCCCACTGTTAGAATACTAGAGCTTGTCTAGTGCAGTGTGTCTGCACACCAGGAGCATCCCCACTGTTAGGATACTAGAGCCTGTCTAGTACTGTGTGTCTGCACACCTTCAGTGTGACTGCACACTAGGAACAACTTCCACTGTTAGGATACTAGAGCTTGTCTAGTGCAGCGTGTCTGCACAGCTGCAGTGTGTCTGCAGTCCAGGAGCTTCTCCCACTGCTAGGATACTAGGGGCTGTCTAGTGCAGTGGGTCTGCACACCTAAAGTGTATCTGCACACTGGGAGCATCTCTCACTGTTAGGATACTAGAGCCTGCCTAGTGGAGTGTGTCTGCACACCTGCAGTGTGTCTGCACACCAGGAGCATCTTCCACTGTTGGGATACTAGAGCCTGCGTAATGCAGCGTGTCGGCACACCCGAAAGACAAGGAGCTTCTCCCGCTGTTAGGGTACTAGAACCTGTCTAGTGCAGTGTGTCTGCACACCTGCAGTGTGTCTGCACACCAGGAGTATCCCTACTGTTAGGATACTAGAGGTGGTCTAGTGCAGTGTGGTTGCATACCTGCTGTGTGTCTGCACACTAGGAACAACTCCCACTGTTGGATATTAGAGCCTGTCTAGTGCAGTGTGTCTGCATACCAGGAGCATCTCCGAATGTTAGGATACTAGAGCCTGTCTAGCGCAGTGTGTCTGCACATCAGGAGCATCCACCACTGTTAGGATACTAGAGCTTGTCTAGTGCAGTGTGTCTGCACACCTGCAGTGTGTCTGCACACCAGAAGCATCTCCCACTGTTAGAATGCTAGAGCGTGTAAAGTGCAGTGTGTCTGCACACCTGCAGTGTATCTGCACACCAGGTGCATCCCCCGCTGTTAGGATACTAGAGCTTGTCTAGTGCAGTGTGTCTGCACACCTGCAATGTGTCAGCACACGAGGAGCATATCCCACTGTTAGAATTCTAGAGCTTGTCTAGTGCAGTGTGTCTTTACACCTGCAGTGTGTCTGCACAACAGGAGAACCCCCACTGTTAGGATACTAGAGCCTGTCTAGTGCACTGTGTTTCTGCGCGCCAGAAGTATCTCCCACTGTTAGAATGCTAGAGCTTGTCTAGTTCAGTGTGTCTGCACACCTGAAAGACAAAGAGCTTCTACCACTGTGAGAATACTAGAACCTGTCTAGTGCAGTGTGTGTGCACACAAGGAGCATCCCCCACTGTTAGGATACTAGAGCTTGTCTAGTATAGTGTGTCTGCACACCTGCTGTCTGTCTGCACACCAGGAGCATCTACCACTGTTAGAATGCTGGAGCCTGTCTAGTGCAGTATGTCTGCACACCTGTAGTGTGTCTGCAGTCAAGGAGCTTATCCCACTGTTAGGATACTAAAGCCTGTCTAGTGCAGTGTATCTGCACACCAGGAGCATCTTCCACTGTTAGGATACTAGAGCCTGTCTAGTGCAGCGTGTCTGCGCACCTGCAGTGTCTGCACACCAGGAGCATCTCCCACTGTTAGAATAATGGACCTTGTCTAGTGCAGTGTGTCAACACACCAGGAACATCTTCCACTGTTAAGATACTAGAGCCTGCGTAGTGCAGCATGTCTGCACACCTGCAGAGTGTCTGCACACCCAAAAGACAAGGAGCTTCTCCCACTGTTAGGATACTAGAACCTGTCCAGTGCAGTGTGCCTGCACACTAGGAACAACTCCCACTGTTGAATACTAGTGCCTGTCTAGTGCAGTGTGTCTACACACCTGCAGTGTGTCTGCACACCAGGAGCATCACCCACTGTTAGGATACTAGAGCCTGTCTAGTGCAGTGTTTCTGCACACCTGCAGTGTGCCTGCACACCAGGAGCATCCCCCACTGTTAGGATACTAGAGCTTGTCTAGTGCAGTGTGTCTGCACACCTGTAGTGTGTCTGCAGTCCAGGAGCGTATCCCACTGTTAGGATAATAAAGCCTGTCTAGTGCAGAGTGTCTGCACACCTGCAGGGTGTCTGCACACCAGAAGCATCTCCCACTGTTAGAATACTAGAGCTTGTCTAGTGCAGTGTGTCTGCACACCAGGAGCATCCCCACTGTTAGGATACTAGAGCCTGTCTAGTACAGTGTGTCTGCACACCTTCAGTGTGACTGCACACTAGGAACAACTTCCACTGTTAGGATACTAGAGCTTGTCTAGTGCAGCGTGTCTGCACACCTGCAGTGTGTCTGCAGTCCAGGAGCTTCTCCCACTGCTAGGATACTAGGGGCTGTCTAGTGCAGTGTGTCTGCACACCTAAAGTGTATCTGCACACTGGGAGCATCTCTCACTGTTAGGATACTAGAGCCTGCCTAGTGCAGTGTGTCTGCACACCTGCAGTGTGTCTGCACACCAGGAGCATCTTCCACTGTTGGGATACTAGAGCCTGCGTAGTGCAGCGTGTCGGCACACCCGAAAGACAAGGAGCTTCTCCCACTGTTAGGGTACTAGAACCTGTCTAGTGCAGTGTGTCTGCACACCTGCAGTGTGTCTGCACACCAGGAGTATCCCCACTGTTAGGATACTAGAGGTGGTCTAGTGCAGTGTGGTTGCATACCTGCAGTGTGTCTGCACACTAGGAACAACTCCCACTGTTGGATACTAGAGCCTGTCTAGTACAGTGTGTCTGCACACCTTCAGTGTGACTGCACACTAGGAACAACTTCCACTGTTAGGATACTAGAGCTTGTCTAGTGCAGCGTGTCTGCACACCTGCAGTGTGTCTGCAGTCCAGGAGCTTCTCCCACTGCTAGGATACTAGGGGCTGTCTAGTGCAGTGTGTCTGCACACCTAAAGTGTATCTGCACACTGGGAGCATCTCTCACTGTTAGGATACTAGAGCCTGCCTAGTGCAGTGTGTCTGCACACCTGCAGTGTGTCTGCACACCAGGAGCATCTTCCACTGTTGGGATACTAGAGCCTGCGTAGTGCAGCGTGTCGGCACACCCGAAAGACAAGGAGCTTCTCCCACTGTTAGGGTACTAGAACCTGTCTAGTGCAGTGTGTCTGCACACCTGCAGTGTGTCTGCACACCAGGAGTATCCCCACTGTTAGGATACTAGAGGGGGTCTAGTGCAGTGTGGTTGCATACCTGCAGTGTGTCTGCACACTAGGAACAACTCCCACTGTTGGATACTAGAGCCTGTCTAGTGCAGTGTGTCTGCACACCAGGAACATCCCCGAATGTTAGGATACTAGAGCCTGTCTAGCGCAGTGTGTCTGCACATCAGGAGCATCCACCACTGTTAGGATACTAGAGCTTGTCTAGTGCAGTGTGTCTGCACACCTGCAGTGTGTCTGCACACCAGAAGTATCTCCCACTGTTAGAATGCTAGAGCGTGTAAAGTGCAGTGTGTCTGCACACCTGCAGTGTATCTGCACACCAGGAGCATCCCCCGCTGTTAGGATACTAGAGCTTGTCTAGTGCAGTGTGTCTGCACACCTGCAATATGTCAGCACACGAGGAGCATATCCCACTGTTAGAATGCTAGAGCTTGTCTAGTGCAGTGTGTCTTTACACCTGCAGTGTGTCTGCACAACAGGAGAACCCCCACTGTTAGGATAATAGAGCCTGTCTAGTGCACTGTGTTTCTGCACGCCAGAAGTATCTCCCACTGTTAGAATGCTAGAGCTTGTCTAGTTCAGTGTGTCTGCACACCTGAAAGACAAAGAGCTTCTACCACTGTGAGAATACTAGAACCTGTCTAGTGCAGTGTGTCTACACACCACAAGCTTTTCTACTGTTAGAATGCTAGAGCTTATCTAGTGTAGTGTGTTTGCACACCTGCAGTGTGTCTGCACACCAGGGGCATCTCCCACTGTTAGGATATTAGAGCATGTCTAGTGCAGTGTGTCTGCACACCTACGGTGTGTCTGCACACTAGGACCAACTCCCACTGTTAGGATACTAGAGCCAGTCTAGTGCAGTGTGTCTGCACACCTGCAGTGCTTCTACACACCAGGAGTTTTTCCCACTGTTAGAATACTAGAGCCGGTCTAGTGCAGTGATCTGCACATCTGCAGTGTGACTGCACAGTAGGAACACCTCCCACTGGCAGGATACTAGATTCTGCCTAGTGCAGTGTATCCACACACCTGCAGTGTGTCTACACACCAGGAGCTTTTCCCACTGTTAGAATACTAGAGCCTGTCTAGTGCACTGTGTCTGCACACCTGCAGTGGGTATGCACACTAGGAACAACTCCCACTGGTCGAATACTAGAGCCTGTCTAGTGCAGTTTATCTACACACCTGTAGTGTGACTGCACACTAGGAACAACTCCCACTGTTAGGATACTAGAGCTTGTCTAGTGCAGTGTGTCTGCACACCTGCAGTGTGTCTGCAGTCCAGGAGCTTTTCCCACTTTTAGGATATTAGAGCCTGTCTGATGAGTGTATCTGCACACTTGCGTGTCTGCACACCTGCAGTGTGTCTGCAGTCCAGGAACTTTTCCCACTTTTAGGATACTAGAGCCTGTCTAGTGCAGTGTGTCTGCACACCTGCAGTGTGTCTGCACACTGGGAGCATCTCCCACTGTTAGGATACTAGTGCCTTCCTAGTGCAGTGTGTCTGCACACCTGTAGTGTGTCTGCGCATCAGGAGCACCTTCCACTGTTGGGATACTAGAGCCTGCGTAGTGTAGCGTGTCTGCACACCCGAAAGAAAAGGAGCTTCTCCCATTGTTAGGATACTAGAACCTGTCTAGTGCAGTGTGTCTGCACACCTGCAGTGTGTCTGCACACCAGAAGCATCCCCCCACTTTTAGGATACTAGAGCTTGTCTAGTGCAGTGTGTCTGCACACCAGGAGCATCTCCCACTGTTAGAATGCTAGAGCGTGTCAAGTGCAGTGTGTATGCCCACCTGCAGTGTGTCTGCACACCAGGAGCATCCCCCACTGTTAGGATACTAGAGCTTTTCTAGTGCAGTGTGTCTGCACACCTGCAGTGTGCCTGCACACAAGGAGCATCTCCCACTGTTAGGATACTAGAGCCAGTCTAGTGCAGTGTGTCTGCACACCTGCAGTGCTTCTACACACCAGGAGTTTTTCCCACTGTTAGAATACTAGAGCCGGTCTAGTGCAGTGATCTGCACATCTGCAGTGTGACTGCACAGTAGGAACACCACCCACTGGCAGGATACTAGATTCTGCCTAGTGCAGTGTATCCACACACCTGCAGTGTGTCTGCACACCAGAAGCATCCCCCCACTTTTAGGATACTAGAGCTTGTCTAGTGCAGTGTGTCTGCACACCAGGAGCATCTCCCACTGTTAGAATGCTAGAGCGTGTCAAGTGCAGTGTGTATGCCCACCTGCAGTGTGTCTGCACTCCAGGAGCATCCCCCACTGTTAGGATACTAGAGCTTTTCTAGTGCAGTGTGTCTGCACACCTGCAGTGTGCCTGCACACAAGGAGCATCTCCCACTGTTAGAATGCTAGAGTTTCTCTAGTGCAGTGTTTCTGCCGACCTGCAGTGTGCCTGCACACCAGGAGCATCTCCCACTGTTAGAATGCTAGAGCTTGTCTAGTTCAGTGTGTCTGCACACCTGAAAGACAAGGAGCTTGTCCCAGTGTTAGAATACTAGAACCTGTCTAGTGCAGTGTGTCTGCACACCTGCTGTGTGTCTGCACACTAGGAACAACTCCCAGTGTTAGAATACTAGAGCCTGTCTAGTGCAGTGTGTCTGCACACCTGCAGTGTGTCTACACACCAGGAGCATCCCCCACTGTTAGGATACTGGAGCTTGTCTAGTGCAGTGTGTCTGCACACCTGCAGTGTGTCTGCACACCAGGAGTATCTCCCACTGTTAGAATGCTAGAGCGTGTTGTGGGAAGGTGGCCTGGTATATGCTGTCCACTAATTGAAGTGGGCACCTTGTACCAGTCCAAACAACCCCTTATGGTGATAGGTTAAAAACAACCTTTATTGAAAGCTATCCTAGTGGTAGGTATGGAGTGCAGCCTTCAGGCTAAGTCTTGAAGGAATGTAAAGCATCTTGTTTTACCAGTCTATAATCTCTTGAATGACCAAATGAAAGGACAACCACACAATGTATATATTTAAAATATGTGTATTTAAGATAAAACACATCCCTCTAGTCTCTTTATGAGGCTGAAGTTCGAAGTACTTAAGTTACAAGTCAGTATTCAACAGTAGAAGCACAAATACACGTTTGGGCCCTAGGGGCGTACCAAACCATATACCAATAAAGTGGTATAAGAACCACGACTGTGCTAGACACAATGCCTAGAGCCTTTAGAAGTGCTTGGGTCCCAAGGAACCACCCAAGGTAGTGATGTAGGGGACCCACGGGGGACGCGTGCAGTGTTAGAACACAGGCGCGAATCGCCGTTAACTTCTATGGGGAAAGTCGCGGTTGGAAAATTACAAGTTAAGGACACTTAGAGGATGACTACAAGCAAACCCTTTTGGACTTAGAGGTCACTAGGGCCAACACCCACGGGAGCACCGGAGTACTCGAGCTACTTCACCCAGGGAAGCCAGGTGCATAGGTGTCTTTTGGTGTCGGGTTGCGGCGTCGTTTTCAATGGAAGCTAGCAAAGAAGTGCTGCTGCCGTGAAGAGGAGAAGTGTCCGAAGAGATCCAAGCCTGGATCAAGGATGGAAGGATCCTGAAAGCAAAGGGGACAGAGTCTGGGTCACTTACCAGTGACCAGGTGAGCAATAGTCCAATGCCCACAGATGTCGTGTGCTTCAGGTGAGTTGACGGGTGTCTTGACTCTTCAGCCACGAGGCCCAGGAGGCGTCAACAATGACCAGGAGCTGGATTCGAGCTGTCCCACAAAGTTGGTCGAGTGCTGCGGTGTCGGAGACCAGAATGGACCCAACAAACCCTTGGAAACGGCAAGTCAAGTGGAAATAGAAGAAAGACGTTGGTGCAGACCAGCAAGGTCTGGGGGACTCACCCAGCGAGGGTAAGTCAGGGCATGTCTGGAGCAACCAGGAAAGCCCAAGCAGAAAAAGAGTTGCCTTCGTGGGGACCCGCTAGCCAACGGGCTAGCAATCGGGAAGGAGCCTCGAGCAGTCACATTGGAAACTGGCCCACGGGTCACTCGTGGAGTGGAGGCCAGAGATCTTCAGTGCTGTAGGTACCCGAAGCTAGGGCTACTGGGAGCCCAAAGCACAACTTTGAGGAAGCCCAGGAAGATGATGTACCGGCAAAAGTTCACGGTATCCAGAGGTCACAGTTCGACGTCACCCACGATAGCCAGGGGCCTCAATTTGCTGTGGTCTCAGAGTAGCCTCGGGGAAGTCTGGAAATCCACCTCTGGTGATGCAAAGACTTCGGCCTCCGGCGGGAGCTTCAGAGTTGCAGACCGGACAGTTGCTTCTTTGGGGACTGCCAAGCAGGGAAGTCACTCCTTGACCCCAAGGGAGATTTCTTCAGTCTTCCAGTCGAAATAGAACGTCGAAGGTCCAGGATATATGTTACAGAGTTTCGTCCAGGGTAATCCAAAGTCTCAAGGACTAGGATCGTATACTTATACCAAGATAGGGGGTTGGACATACTCTGGGGACCCTCCTATGGGAGGGTTTGGAAAGAGGGATGGTTACACACATTTCCTTTGTCCAGTTTTGCACCCGAGCAGGGGCAGGTAGCCCCTGCAACCGGTTTGAACTGGACTATGCACAGGGACAACAAGTGTGCCCGAGTGCAGGACTTCAAAGCACCATAGAGTGGCTCCCGCCCAGCCCCAATACACATCTGCCTGTCTGGGGAGGTGGTTACACCTCCCTGTGACAGGAAACCTATTGTCCAGGCATCCCCTGCCGGAGTTTCGGTCAGAAGCAGGAGGCCAGACCCATGTCTGTGGCAGTGGCATCCATTTTGTGATGCCAGGGCCCTAGAAAGTCTTTACCGGTTAGACCAGTGGGTACATGTCTCTCCCTGCAGAAGGGTGGAATGCTACCCCCGCCACCAGAACTGGCGGGGGGGGGGGGTAGTGTTCCAAAGTGTTTGACACCAAACACGACATGTTTCCGTGCAGCCAGTCCAAAGTTAGTATTTACCGAGAGGTTATAATGCACTTAAGAGTATATGGTCAGGCTGCACCAAAAACAGCATCAGAGGAGGTACTCCGAACGCTGCAGAGGGGCTCTGCTCATGCAGGGGCACCCTCTCATATAAAAACCAAGCACTCTGCCTTCAGGATTGTTAAGGCCTGCAATAAGAGTGACTTATAGGTTTTATATGTGTGTGCAATGGTAGTGATATAGGTAGCCTATACCACAGTAAGGGGTGCATGCACCACCTTACCCAGGCTGCAGTAGCAGACCTGTGGTGTCATTTTGGAGTGCTTCCCAGGGGTGGCATAATACATGCTGCAGCCCCTGGGTACATAGTATACCATGTACTAGGGACTCATAAGACACTCCAGAATCCAAATAGAGTTGTACCTAATGTACATGTAAACATTTTATAAGAGAAAGCAGATAGGCTGGGGACCTGAATAGCAGGTCCCCAGCCAAACTAAGTCAAAAACCATCAAAACACCAGGAAAGAAGCCTAGGGCAACATTGCAGTCAGATTCCACCTTCCTACACGTGTCAAGTGCAGTGTGTCTGCAGACCTGCAGTGTGTCTGCATACCAGGAGCATCCCCCAATGTTAGGATACTAGAGCTTGCCTAGCGCAGTGTGTCTGCACATCAGGAGCATCCACCACTGTTAGGATACTAGAGCTTGTCTAGTGCAGTGTGTCTGCACACCTGCAGTGTGTCTGCACACCAGAAGCATCTCCCACTGTTAGAATGCTAGATCGTGTAAAGTGCAGTGTGTCTGCACACCTGCAGTGTATCTGCACACCAGGAGCATCCCCCACTGTTAGGATACTAGAGCTTGTCTAGTGCAGTGCGTCTGCACACCTGCAATGTGTCAGCACACCAGGAGCATATCCCACTGTTAGAATGCTAGAGCTTGTCTAGTGCAGTGTGTCTTTACACCTGCAGTGTGTCTGCACACCAGGAGAACCCCCACTGTTAGGATACTAGAGCCTGTCTAGTGCACTGTGTTTCTGCACGCCAGAAGCATCTCCCACTGTTAGAATGCTAGAGCTTGTCTAGTTCAGTGTGTCTGCACACCTGAAAGACAAAGAGCTTCTACCACTGTGAGAATACTAGAACCTGTCTAGTGCAGTGTGTCTACACACCAGGAGCTTTTCTACTGTTAGAATGCTAGAGCTTATCTAGTGTAGTTTGTCTGTACACCTGCAGTGTGTCTGCACACCAGGAGAATCTCCCACTGTTAGGATATTAGAGCATGTCTAGTGCAGTGTGTCTGCACACCTGCGGTGTGTCTGCACACTAGGACCAACTCCCACTGTTAGGATACTAGAGCCAGTCTAGTGCAGTGTGTCTGCACACCTGCAGTGCTTCTACACACCAGGAGTTTTTCCCACTGTTAGAATACTAGAGCCGGTCTAGTGCAGTGTGTCTGCACATCTGCAGTGTGACTGCACAGTAGGAACAGCTCCCACTGGCAGGATACTAGATCCTGTCTAGTGCAGTGTATCCGCACCTCTGCAGTGTGTCTACACACCAGGAGCTTTTCCCACTGTTAGAATACTAGAGCCTGTCTAGTGCACTGTGTCTGCACACCTGCGGTGGGTATGCACACTTGGAACAACTCCCACTGGTCGAATACTAGAGCCTGTCTAGTGCACTGTGTCTGCACACCTGCAGTTTATCTACACACCTGCGTGTGACTGCACACTAGGAACAACTCCCACTGTTAGGATACTAGAGCTTGTCTAGTGCAGTGGGTCTGCACACCTGCAGTGTGTCTGCAGTCCAGGAGCTTTTCCCACTTTTAGGATATTAGAGCCTGTCTAGTGCAGTGTATCTGCACACTTGCGTGTCTGCACACCTGGAGTGTGTCTGCAGTCCAGGAGCTTTTCCCACTTTTAGGATACTAGAGCCTGTCTAGTGCAGTGTGTCTGCATACTTGCAGTGTGTCTGCACACAGGGAGAATCTCCCACTGTTAGGATACTAGTGCCTACCTAGTGCAGTGTGTCTGCACACCTGCAGTGTGTCAGCGCATCAGGAGCACCTTCCACTGTTGGGATACTAGAGCCTGCGTGGTGCATCGTGTCTGCACACCCGAAAGAAAATGAGCTTCTCCCACTGTCAGGATACTAGAACCTGTCTAGTGCAGTGTGTCTGCACACCTGCAGTGTGTCTGCACACCAGAAGCATCCCCCCCACTGTTAGGATACGAGAGCTTGTCTAGTGCAGTGTGTCTGCACACCTGCAGTGTGTCTGCACACCAGGAGCATCCTCCACTGTTAGGATACTAGAGCCTGTCTAGTGCAGTGTGTCTGCACACCTGCAGTGTGTCTGCACACTGCTAGCATCTCCCACTGTTAGGATACTAGTGCCTACCTAGTGCAGTGCGTCTGCACACCTGCAGTGTGTCTGCACACCAGGAGCACCTTCCACTGTTGGGATACTAGAGCCTGCGTAGTGCAGCGTGTCTGCACACCCGAAAGACAAGGAGCTTCTCCCACTGTTAGGATACTAGAACCTGTCTAGTGCAGTGTGTGTGCACACCAGTAGCACCCCCCACTGTTAGGATACTAGAGCCTGTCTAGTGCAGTGTGTCTGCACACCTATAGTGTGTCTGCACATCAGGAGCATCCACCACTGTTAGGATACGAGAGCTTGTCTAGTGCAGTGTGTCTGCACACCAGGAGCCTCTCCCACTGTTAGAATGCTAGAGCGTGTCAAGTGCAGTGTGTCTGCCCACCTGCAGTGTGTCTGCACACCAGGAGCATCCCCCACTGTTAGGATACTAGAGCTTTTCTAGTGCAGCATGTCTGCACACCTGCAGTGTGCCTGCACACCAGGAGCATCTCCCACTGTTAGAATGCTAGAGTTTCTCTAGTGCAGTGTGTCTGCACGCCTGCAGTGTGCCTGCACACCAGGAGCAACTCCCACTGTTAGAATGCTAGACCTTGTCTAGTTCAGTGTGTCTGCACACCTGAAAGACAAGGAGCTTTTCCCACTGTTAGAATATTAGAACCTGTCTAGTGCAGTGTGTCTGCACACCTGCTGTCTGTCTGCACACTAGGAACAACTCCCATTGTTAGAATACTAGAGCCTGTCTAGTGAAGAGAGTTTGCACATCTGCAGTGCATTGACACACCAGGAGCTGTTCCCACTGTTAGAATATCAGAGCCTGTCTAGTACAGTGTGTCTGCACATCTGCAGTGTGACTTCACACAAGGAACAACTCCCAATGTTAGGATCCTAGATCCTGTCCACTGCAGTGTGTCTACACACCTGCAGTGTGACTGCACACTAGGAATAACTACCACTGTAGGATACTAGAACCTGTTGAGTGCAGTGTGTCTGTATACCTGCAGGGTGTCTGCACACCAGGAGCATCTCCCACTGTTAGAATACTAGAGCTTGTCTAGTGCAGTGTGTCTGCACACCAGGAGCATCCCCACTGTTAGGATACTAGAGCCTGTCTAGTAAAGTGTGTCTGCACACCTGCAGTGTGACTGCACACTAGGAACAACTTCCACTGTTAGGATACTAGAGCTTGTCTAGTGCAGCGTGTCTGCACACCTGCAGTGTGTCTGCAGTCCAGGAGCTTCTCCCACTGCTAGGATACTAGAGGCTGTCTAGTGCAGTGTGTCTGCACGCCTAAAGTGTATCTGCACACTGGGAGCGTTTCTCACTGTTAGGATACTAGAGCCTGCCTAGTGCAGTGGTGTCTGCACACCTGCAGTGTGTCTGCACACCAGGAGCATCTTCCACTGTTGGGATACTAGAGCCTGCGTAGTGCAGCATGTCGGCACACCCGAAAGACAAGGAGCTTCTCCCACTGTTAGGGTACTAGAACCACCTGTCTAGTGCTGTGTGTCTGCACACCTGCAGTGTGTCTGCACACTAGGAACAACTCCCACTGTTGGATACTAGAGCCTGTCTAGTGCAGTGTGTCTGCACACCAGGAGCATCCACCAATGTTAGGATACTAGAGCCTGTCTAGCGCAGTGTGTCTGCACATCAGGAGCATCCACCACTTTTAGGGTCCTAGAGCTTGTCTAGTGCAGTGTGTCTGCACACCTGCAGTGTGTCTGCACACCAGAAGCATCTCCCACTGTTAGAATGCTAGAGCGTGTAAAGTGCAGTGTGTCTGCACACCTGCAGTGTATCTGCACACCAGTAGCATCCCCCACTGTTAGGATACTAGAGCTTGTCTAGTGCAGTGTGTCTGCACACCTGCAATGTGTCAGCACACCAGGAGCATATCCCACTGTTAGAATGCTAGAGTTTGTCTAGTGTAATGTGTCTGTACACCTGTAGTGTGTCTGCACAACAGGAGAACCCCCACTGTTAGGATACTAGAGCCTGTCTAGTGCACTGTGTCTGCACACCTGCAGTGTGACTGCACACTAGGAACAACTTCCACTGTTAGGATACTAGAGCTTGTCTAGTGCAGTGTGTCTGCACACCTGCAGTGTGTCTGCAGTCCAGGAGCTTCTCCCACTGCTAGGATACTAGAGGCTGTCTAGTGCAGTGTGTCTGCACGCCTAAAGTGTATCTGCACACTGGGAGCGTTTCTCACTGTTAGGA
Source organism: Triturus cristatus (assembly GCF_964204655.1). NCBI lineage: Eukaryota > Metazoa > Chordata > Amphibia > Caudata > Salamandridae > Triturus > Triturus cristatus. The sequence goes on along the minus strand of NC_140586.1, from coordinate 845,156,775 downwards.
TACTAGAGCCTGCCTAGTGCAGTGGTGTCTGCACACCTGCAGTGTGTCTGCACACCAGGAGCATCTTCCACTGTTGGGATACTAGAGCCTGCGTAGTGCAGCATGTCGGCACACCCGAAAGACAAGGAGCTTCTCCCACTGTTAGGGTACTAGAACCACCTGTCTAGTGCTGTGTGTCTGCACACCTGCAGTGTGTCTGCACACTAGGAACAACTCCCACTGTTGGATACTAGAGCCTGTCTAGTGCAGTGTGTCTGCACACCAGGAGCATCCACCAATGTTAGGATACTAGAGCCTGTCTAGCGCAGTGTGTCTGCACATCAGGAGCATCCACCACTTTTAGGGTCCTAGAGCTTGTCTAGTGCAGTGTGTCTGCACACCTGCAGTGTGTCTGCACACCAGAAGCATCTCCCACTGTTAGAATGCTAGAGCGTGTAAAGTGCAGTGTGTCTGCACACCTGCAGTGTATCTGCACACCAGGAGCATCCCCCACTGTTAGGATACTAGAGCTTGTCTAGTGCAGTGTGTCTGCACACCTGCAATGTGTCAGCACACCAGGAGCATATCCCACTGTTAGAATGCTAGAGTTTGTCTAGTGTAATGTGTCTGTACACCTGTAGTGTGTCTGCACAACAGGAGAACCCCCACTGTTAGGATACTAGAGCCTGTCTAGTGCACTGTGTTTCTGCACGCCAGAAGCATCTCCCACTGTTAGAATGCTAGAGCTTGTCTAGTTCAGTGTGTCTGCACACCTGAAAGACAAAGAGCTTCTACCACTGTGAGAATACTAGAACCTGTCTAGTGCAGTGTGTCTACACACCAGGAGCTTTTCTACTGTTAGAATGCTAGAGCTTATCTAGTGTAGTGTGTCTGCACACCTGCAGTGTGTCTGCACACCAGGAGCATCTCCCACTGTTAGGATATTAGAGCATGTCTAGTGCAGTGTGTCTGCACACCTGCGGTGTGTCTGCACACTAGGACCAACTCCCACTGTTAGGATACTAGAGCCAGTCTAGTGCAGTGTGTGTGCACACCTGCAGTGCTTCTACACACCAGGAGTTTTTCCCACTGTTAGAATACTAGAGCCGGTCTAGTGCAGTGATCTGCACATCTGCAGTGTGACTGCACAGTAGGAACAACTCCCACTGGCAGGATACTAGATCCTGTCTAGTGCAGTGTATCCGCACACCTGCAGTGTGTCTACACACCAGGAGCTTTTCCCACTGTTAGAATACTAGAGCCTGTCTGGTGCACTGTGTATGCACACCTGCAGTGGGTATGCACACTAGGAACAACTCCCACTGGTCGAATACTAGAGCCTGTCTAGTGCACTGTATCTGCACACCTGCAGTTTATCTACACACCTGTAGTGTGACTGCACACTAGGAACAACTCCCACTGTTAGGATACTAGAGCTTGTCTAGTGCAGTGTGTCTGCACACCTGCAGTGTGTCTGCAGTCCAGCAGCTTTTCCCACTTTTAGGATATTAGAGCCTGTCTGATGAGTGTATCTGCACACTTGCGTGTCTGCACACCTGCAGTGTGTCTGCAGTCCAGGAGCTTTTCCCACTTTTAGGATATTAGAGCCTGTCTAGTGCAGTGTGTCTGCACACCTGCAGTGTGTCTGCACACTGGGAGCATCTCCCACTGTTAGGATACTAGTGCCTACCTAGTGCAGTGTGTCTGCACACCTGTAGTGTGTCTGCGCATCAGGAGCACCTTCCACTGTTGGGATATTAGAGCCTGCGTAGTGCAGCGTGTCTGTACACCCGAAAGAAAAGGAGCTTCTCCCACTGTTAGGATACTAGAACCTGTCTAGTGTAGTGTGTCTGCACACCTGCAGTGTGTCTGCACACCAGAATCATCCCCCCACTGTTAGGATACTAGAGCTTGTCTAGTGCAGTGTGTCTGCACACCAGGAGCATCCCCCACTGTTAGGATACTAGAGCCTGTATAGTGCAGTGTGTCTGCACACTGCTAGCATCTCCAGCTGTTAGGATAATAGTGCCTACCTAGTGCAGTGTGTCCGCACACTTGCAGTGTGTCTGCACACCAGGAGCACCTTCCACTGTTGGGATACTAGAGCCTGCGTAGTGCAGCGTGTCTGCACACCCGAAAGACAAGAGCTTCTCCCACTGTTAGGATACTGGAACCTGTCTAGTGCAGTGTGTGTGCACACCAGGAGCATCCCCCACTGTTAGGATACTAAAGTCTGTCTAGTGCAGTGTGTCTGCACACCTACAGTGTGTCTGTACATCAGAAGCATCCACCACTGTTAGGATACGAGAGCTTGTCTAGTGCAGTGTGTCTGAACACCAGGAGCATCTCCCACTATTAGAATGCTAGAGCGTGTCAAGTGCAGTGTGTCTGCCCACCTGCAGTGTGTCTGCACACCAGGAGCATCCCCCACTGTTAGGATACTAGAGCTTTTCTAGTGCAGTGTGTCTGCAAACCTGCAGTGTGCCTGCACACCAGGAGTATCTCCCACTGTTAGAATGCTAGAGCTTGTCTAGTTCAGTGTGTCTGCACACCTGAAAGACAAGGCGCTTTTCCCACTGTTAGAATACTAGAACCTGTCTAGTGCAGTTTGTCTGCACACCTGCTGTGTGTCTGCACACTAGGAATGTTAGAAAAGGTAGACGGACCGGGAGGGTCGGCCGGGGTCAGGAGGAGAGGTCTCCGGGGAGAGCCGTCTCCAGCGATCGTACAGACAAGTAACTTCCCCCCCCACAGACAGATATCACACACGGATAAGGTTCAGCGTTCTTTATAAGCACTTATTTAAGGTACGGTTGAATGGTACAAGGAGGTCTGGACTCAGGGGTCGCCTCGATTAGAGTCTCGCAAGGTAGGGAAGGGGGTAGCGGGGCAGTCTATTTACCAATCAGGTAGTTCTGATGAGATGATGATGAGCTCACAATCCTCGAGCTTGGTGGTTAGGTGGTACGGGCCGCGGCAGCGCCAGCAGGTCCCGGTGTGGATGGTCGATACAACGGGCCGCGGCAGCGCCAGCAGGTCCCCGGAAGATATACGGTCCGCGGCAGCGCCAGCAGGTCCCGGTGAGGATGGTCGTTACAACGGGCCGCGGCAGCGCCAGCAGGTCCCTGGGAGATATACGGTCCGCGGCAGCGCCAGCAGGTCCCGGTGAGGATGGTCGTTACAACGGGCCGCGGCAGCGCCAGCAGGTCCCAGGAAGATGACTGTTGCAGAAGGCCGCGGCAGCGCCAGCAGGCAGGACGATGGTTCACAAGAGCGGGCTACGGCAGCGCCAGTAGACCGTCAAGGTTGAGTTCACTCGGTGTCTCTCGACTCCAGGATACAACTGCCTTCCTGCTCCGGAGCTGCCTCAGTTATAGGGCTGGTGCCCTTTGATGTCCGGACCCTCGCACTTGGAGGTCGGAGGGTCCGGGATGAAGGTGTCCAGACACCCAGCAGGGTGTGGAGCCAGTGCCTGGGGGAGCTGGGGGCGATCGGCACCTGGCGGGGGAGAGCCCTTGACAGTTCGTTCTCCCATTGACTTGCCAAGTGGTCCGCTCACCTCCTGGGTGGATGGTGGTGCCGGGATGTCGGGGCCGGCCAGGCCCGGGGTTAGGGTCGAGGGGAGGCCATGCGGCCGCGTGGTGCAGGGCCCCCGATGGCGGCTTGACCCGGCCGGGGAAGCCGGTGGGGCTGGACCCCGTGATGAGTAGGGGTCCGAGGGCAGAGGGTCCGTCGGGAGACGGAGTACAGGTGCTTGTCGTGGGGATATGCCAGGTGGGCCGGAGTTCGGGCCTTGTCGAGCGGGGAGGGAGCAAGCCGTCTGTGAGGCCTGTCCAACATGCGTCCCCCCCAGCTGAAGGCGGGGAGAGTCACCCATCTCCTTGGGGACTCTCTTCGTCGAGGCGGAAAAAGCGGGACAGGCCATCCGCGTTGGCGTGGTCTTGGCCTGGTCGGTGCTCCACGGTGAAGTCCATTCCCTGCAGGGAAATGGACCAGCGCAAGAGTTTTGGGTTTTCCCCCCGCATCTGCATCAGCCATTGCAGGGGTCGATGGTCGGTTTGTACCCGGAAGTGGGTACCGAAGAGATAGGGTCGGAGCTTTTTGAGGGCCCACACTACTGCAAATGCCTCCCTCTCGATGGTGCTCCAACGCTGTTCTCGGGCCAGGAGACGTCGACTGATGAAGGCCACCGGCTGGTCATGACCTTCGGGGTTCAACTGAGAGAGGACGGCTCCGATGCCGTGGTCGGAGGCGTCGGTCTGCACCACAAATTCCCGACTGTAATCGGGGGCCTGGAGCACCGGGGCGGTGCACAGGGCGGCCTTCAGCTCCTCGAAGGCCGCTTGACAATCAGGAGTCCAGTTGACCCGCTTCGGTTGGTTCTTGGATGTGAGACCCGTGAGGGGCCCCACGATGCTGCCGTAGTCCTTCACGAACCGCCGGTAGTAGCCGGTGAGCCCCAGGAAGGCTCGGACTTCGGTCTGGGTAACGGGGGGCTGCCAGGACTGGATGGCAGCAATCTTAAGTTGTAGTGGGGCCACCAGCCCGCTCCCCACTTGGTGCCCAAGGTAGGTCACAGACCCTTGGCCAATCTGGCACTTGCCGGCCTTAATGGTGAGGCCGGCCCGCTGGAGGGCATGTAGGACCTCCTGGAGGTGACGGAGGTGGTCGGACCAGTGGCGGCTGTATACAGCGATATCGTCCAGGTAGGCAGCGCTGAATTCTTCAAGTCCCGCCAAGACCTGGTTCACAAGGCGTTGGAACGTGGCGGGGGCATTCTTCATGCCAAAGGGCATGACCTTAAATTGATAGTGGCCATCGGGGGTATAGAAGGCTGACCGTTCCTGGGCCCTGGGTGTGAGGCCGATCTGCCAGTAGCCCGCCGTTAGGTCGAAGATACTAAGGTAGCGGGCGGCACCCAGCCGGTCGATCAGCTCGTCTGCTCGGGGGATGGGATGAGCGTCGGTCCGGGTGACAGCGTTCAAGCCCCGGTAGTCGACGCAGAATCTCAGTTCAGGGACGGAGCCGGGGGCAGCGGCCTTGGGAACTAATACGACCGGACTGGCCCAGGGACTGTCCGAGGGCTTGATGACCCCGATCGTGAGCATCTTGGCCACTTCCTCCTGTATGCAGGCCCGTACCCGATCTGGTACGCGGTAGGCCCGGTGCCGGACAGGGGGACTGTCCCCGGTGTCTACGTCGTGCAGACACCAGGGGGTGACCCCGGGGTTGAGGGAGAACAGGGCAGCGAACTGCAGCAGGAGGTCCCGGCAGTCCTGGCGTTGCTCCGAAGTGAGGGCGTCAGAGAGCCGGACCCCGTCCACGGAGCCGTCCTTCTCCTGAGTCTTCAGGAGATCCGGGAGGGGCTCGGAGTCTTCTTCCGTGCCACTGTCTGTAGCCATCAAGAGGCTTAGTTCGGATCGCACAAAGTGTGGTTTGAGCCGGTTGGTGTGGAGGACCCGAAGGGGGTTCCGGGAAGACCCCATGTCGATGAGGTAAGTGACGGGGCTTTTGCGCTCGACCACTTTGAAGGGCCCCGTCCACTTATCCTGCAAGGCACATGGTTCGGTGGGGGACATCACCCATACTTGCTGCCCAGGCTCGAATTCAACGGAGGAGGCATTGTGATCATACCACCTCTTCATGTCCTCCTGGCTGGCCTCGAGGTTCGCCTTGGCCATCTCCCTGAAGCGCCGGAACCTGTGTCCTTGCGCCGTGCGGGGGTCCAGAGGTCCCACAATGTCTATCCCCACCCTCTCGAACGGGGTGGTGACCACAGGGAAGGGTTGCAGAGGGGCTTTCAGCTTCCGACCACTCTTCCCGCTGGCTTGGCACGTGGGGCAAGATCGGCAGTGGTTCAGGACGTCATTCCTCATTTTCGGCCAGAAAAAGTGGGTCACCAGGCGACTGTACGTTTTGTCCTGGCCCAGGTGTCCAGCCAGGGGGACGTCGTGGGCCAGGTTGAGCAGAAAGTCTCGGAAGCGGAGCGGTACCACCAGAACTCGACCGGCCCCCAGCTCGGCGATTCTTTGCTCGCTGTAGAGCAGGTCGTTATCTCAGTAGACCCAGTGGGTTCCGGTGGTGTCCCCGGCGTTTTGGGTGCTGGCTTGTTGGCGGAGTCCCTCGAGGGAGGGACAGGTCTTTTGTTCCTGGCGGAACTGTTCTTGGGTGGGCCCCCCTTCTTGCCGCCACTGAGCCAGATCCGGGAGGTCCTGGTGTTGCGCGTCTTCTTCGGTAGTCGGGTCCGGGAGGTCGGACTCGCCGTTGTCCTCTACGGGGGCAACCGGGGGCGGAGGTGCTGGCCATTCGGTTTCTTCTGATCGGGGGGCGGCACGGGCGGCCATGGATCGGGTGGTTACGCAGGCCCAGTCCGGGAGGCCCAGCATCCCCAAGTGCTCTCTTTTCTCGACGGTGGCCCACGGGGAACTCTCGAGGTCATTCCCCAGGAGGCAGTCCACGGGGGCATCGTCCCGGACCGTCACCTTCAGTAGGCCGGAGACCCCTCCCCATTCAAACGGGACGCAGGCCATCTTACACATGCTCTCAGAGTTATCCGCCGAGCGGACGGGGCAGAGAATGTTCGGCAGGATCTGCTCGGGCTTTACCAGGTGACAGCGGACGGCCGTCACGCTGGCGCCGGTGTCACGCAAGGCCTCGGCTCTCTGTCCATTAATGGTCACCCACTGACCGTATTTTCTGGTGTTGGCGGGTAGGGGAGCCCGCGGAACCATGTCTCTTCCCCCTAAGCATGCCAGGACCATGGCGGCCGGTTCCCACCCTTGCTGGGCCGGCTCATACTCTTCGGGTCCCTCCGATGATTGCTCTTCCCCGAGGGCAGCGGCAGCTACCTGGCGGGGCTTGGGTGTTTGGTTCTGCGGGCAGCTCGGGTCATTGGCGTAGTGGCCGACTCGCTGGCATCGGTGGCACGTGAAGTTGGCCCGGAACCCAGGACGCAACGGGGGGTTGCTCCGGCCGGCCGGAGGCGGGGTGCTGGCCACGGGGGTTGCCGGCAAGGCGTCTCTCCCTCGCCCCTGGCCTCCTCCTCCACCCCGAGGACGGTGCTGGCTTTGGTTGCTTCGATTCTGCTCGTGTGGCCCTCTCCGGCCCACTCGGGTGCTTTCCCATCGGTCAGCTTCGGCGGCGAGCTGCCGGGGGTCAGTCAGCTTACTGTCGAGTAGGTGCTGCCTGAGCTCGACGAAACAGTTGTTTGACAGGTGCTCCCATACCATAAGGTTGAAGAGTTGTTCGTAGGTGGTGACCTGACTTCCCTTGATCCAACCCTCGAAGGCCCGGCTGAAATAGTTCACGTATTCTACCCAAGTTGTACCTGGGATCCGGGTGCAGTCTCGGAACCTCTGGCGGTACATCTCGGGCGTGAGGCCGTAGCGGGCGAGGAGGGCAGCCTTCATGTGGTCGTAGGACGACATTTGGTGATCGGGGAGCTGTAGTAGGGCATCGCGACCCTCGTTGATAAATCTCCCCCAAAGTCCGGCTCCCCAATCACTCCGGTCGATCCGGTGGGAGGTCATTGCGATCTCATAGGCTTTAAACCACTGTTGTATGTCGTCTTCTCGGACATACTCGCGGACCACATCCTTGGGGATGTGAACTTTTTTCTCAATTGGCCCCGGGGTGTGTGGTCGCTCAGGCACCCCCAGTTCCTTATTCTGTTTGCGCAGTTCTATTTCCGCCAGTCGGCGCTCGTGCTCGAGCGTTATTTTTTTCTCTTCCAGCTCTCTCTGTCTCTGCTTTTCTTCTCGTTCCTCTCGAAGCCGCATATGCTCGAGGTTGAGTTTTTGTTCAGCTAACTTGAGTTCCCCATCCATCTTGAGTCGTGCCATCTCTAATTCGTGTAATCTGACTCTGTCTCTTTCTCGTATCTCCTCCTGCGAGAGGCCCGTTCCCCGTTCCTCGGGAGCCGTGGCGTTCCCCTCTGGTGTGATGCTGTTTTGGTCTGGTGTGACGCTGCTTTGGTCGGAGGGTCCTGCGACCCCAGTTTCTGTCCATGACTCAAGAGCGCGCTTTAGATCATCCTTGGTACTCAGGCCGGTGGTAGCAATGCCAAGTTCTATGCAAAATTGTCTCAGTTCGCGGTGGTTGTATTCTTCTAATTTCTCCATTTGGAACTTCTCGGTGGAGCTGCTATCTTTGGTCGACATCGTGTTTTGTCGTGGGGTGAGCTACTCTCTGTACGATTACGCGTTGATTCGGATCGCGCCGCTGGCCACCAATGTTAGAAAAGGTAGACGGACCGGGAGGGTCGGCCGGGGTCAGGAGGAGAGGTCTCCGGGGAGAGCCGTCTCCAGCGATCGTACAGACAAGTAACTTCCCCCCCCCACAGACAGATATCACACACGGATAAGGTTCAGCGTTCTTTATAAGCACTTATTTAAGGTACGGTTGAATGGTACAAGGAGGTCTGGACTCAGGGGTCCCCTCGATTAGAGTCTCGCAAGGTAGGGAAGGGGGTAGCGGGGCAGTCTATTTACCAATCAGGTAGTTCTGATGAGATGATGATGAGCTCACAATCCTCGAGCTTGGTGGTTAGGTGGTACGGGCCGCGGCAGCGCCAGCAGGTCCCGGTGTGGATGGTCGATACAACGGGCCGCGGCAGCGCCAGCAGGTCCCCGGAAGATATACGGTCCGCGGCAGCGCCAGCAGGTCCCGGTGAGGATGGTCGTTACAACGGGCCGCGGCAGCGCCAGCAGGTCCCCGGGAAATATACGGTCCGCGGCAGCGCCAGCAGGTCCCGGTGAGGATGGTCGTTACAACGGGCCGCGGCAGCGCCAGCAGGTCCCAGGAAGATGACTGTTGCAGAAGGCCGCGGCAGCGCCAGCAGGCAGGACGATGGTTCACAAGAGCGGGCTACGGCAGCACCAGTAGACCGTCAAGGTTGAGTTCACTCGGTGTCTCTCGACTCCAGGATACAACTGCCTTCCTGCTCCGGAGCTGCCTCAGTTATAGGGCTGGTGCCCTTTGATGTCCGGACCCTCGCACTTGGAGGTCGGAGGGTCCGGGATGAAGGTGTCCAGACACCCAGCAGGGGGTGGAGCCAGTGCCTGGGGGAGCTGGGGGCGATCGGCACCTGGCGGGGGAGAGCCCTTGACAGTTCGTTCTCCCATTGACTTGCCAAGTGGTCCGCTCACCTCCTGGGTGGATGGTGGTGCCGGGATGTCGGGGCCGGCCAGGCCCGGGGTTAGGGTCGAGGGGAGGCCATGCGGCCGCGTGGTGCAGGGCCCCCGATGGCGGCTTGACCCGGCCGGGGAAGCCGGTGGGGCTGGACCCCGTGATGAGTAGGGGTCCGAGGGCAGAGGGTCCGTCGGGAGACGGAGTACAGGTGCTTGTCGTGGGGATATGCCAGGTGGGCCGGAGTTCGGGCCCTGTCGAGCGGGGAGGGAGCAAGCCGTCTGTGAGGCCTGTCCAACAAGGAACAACTCCCAGTGTTAGAATACTAGAGCCTGTCTAGTGCAGAGAGTCTGCACACCTGCAGTGCATCTACACACCAGGAGCTTTTCCCACTGTTAGAATATCAGAGCCTGTCTAGTACAGTGTGTCTGCACATCTGCAGTGTGACTTCACACAAGGAACAACTCCCACTGTTAGGATCCTAGATCCTGTCCAATGCAGTGTGTCTACACACCTGCAGTGTGACTGCACACTAGGAATAACTACCACTGTAGGATACTAGAACCTGTCTAGTGCAGTGTGTCTGCACACCTGCAGTGTGTCTGCACACCAGGAGCATCCCCCACTGTTAGGATACTAGAGCTTGTCTAGTGCAGTGTGGCTGCATACCTGCAGTGTGTCTGCACACTAGGAACAGCTCCTATTGTTGGATACTAGAGCCTGTCTAGTGCAGTGTGTCTGCACACCTGCAGTGTATCTGCACACCAGGAGCATCACCCACTGTTAGGATACTAGAGCTTGTCTAGTGCAGTGTGTCTGCACACCTGCAGTGTGTCTGCACACCAGGAGCATCTGCCACTGTTAGAATGCTAGAGCGTGTCAAGTGCAGTGTGTCTGCACACCTGCAGTGTCTCTGCATACCAGGAGCATCCCTCACTGTTAGGATACTAGAGCTTATCTAGTGCAGTGTGTCTGCACTCCTGCAGTGTATCTGCACACCAGGAGCATCTCCCACTGTTAGGATACTAGACCTTGTCTAGTGCAGTGTGTCTGCACACCTGCAGTGTACCTGCACACCAGGAGCATCTCCCACTGTTTGAATGCGAGAGCTTGTCTAGTGCAGTGTTTCTGCACACCTGCAGTGTGTCTGCACACCAGGAGCATCCCCCACTGTTAGGATCCTAGAGCCTGCCTAGTGCAGTGTGTCTGCACACCAGGAGCACCCCCTACTTTTAGGATACTAGAGCTTTTCTAGTGCAGTGTTTCTGCACATCTGCAGTGTTCCTGCACACCAGGAGCATCTCCCACTGTTAGAATGCTAGAGATTCTCTAGTGCAGTGTGTATGCACACCTGCAGTGTGTCTGCACACCAGGGGCATTCCCCACTGTTAGGATACTAGAGCATGTCTAGTGTCGTGTGTCTGCACACTAGGAGCATCTCCCACTGTTAGAATGCTAGAGCTTATCTAGTTCAGTGTGTCTGCACACCTAAAAGACAAGGATTGTTTACCACTGTTAGAATACTAAAACCTGTCTAGTGCAGTGTGTCTGCACACCCGCTGTGTATCTGCACACTAGAAACAACTCCCACTGTTAGGATACTGGAGCTTGTCTAGTGCAGTGTGTCTGCACACCTGCAGTGTGTCTGCACACCAGGAGTATCTCCCACTGTTAGAATGCTAGAGCGTGTTGTGAGAAGGTGGCCTGGTATATGCGGTCGACTAATTGAGGTGGGCACCTTGTACCAGTCCAAACAACCCCTTATGGTGATAGGTTAAAAACAACCTTTATTGAAAGCTATCCTAGTGGTAGGTATGAAGTGCAGCCTTCAGGCTAAGTCTTGAAGGAATGTAAAGCATCTTGTTTTACCAGTCTATAATCTCTTGAATGACCAAATGAAAGGACAACCACACCAGGTATATATTTAAAATATATGTTGATGCACACAGAATGAGGGTAGAGGCTATAGATACCGCACTTGACAAGTGAACAGTGTTTTCTTTCAATAAAGCTCTTACAGTGCAAAGAACCAAGGAACACTGCCCTCTATGCTCATTATCAGGACAAAGGCCCTGTTACAACATTTCATACAAAAGGGTTCAGCACCGTTCTAAAATAGTCAATAAGTGTTCTTTTTTTTATTATTGTGCAGTCACATGGAAATGAAGAGTCATATTCACATTTGACATGAAGGATCTTCTGCAAATTATTTGAAAATAGAGCCAGTAATCCAGATTTTTCACGCAATTAAAGGACAATCCAACAAATGAGTATCCGAGAGGGTATGATAGCCCGTATCTTCTGGTCTCGTTCTTTTCACTGAAAAGAACGAGACCAGAAGATACGGGCTATCATACCCTCTCAGATACTCATTTGTTGGATTGTCCTTTAATTGCGTGAAAAATCTGGATTACGGGCTCTATTTTCAAATAATTTGCAGTCTGCACCAGTCTAATGTTAAAAGAAAGCCCTGAAGAAGTCTCCTTGTAAGAGACGAAACGCATCGGCTAAGATCCTTCATGTCAAATGTGAATATGACTCTTCATTTCCATGTGACTGCACAATAATAAAAAAAAAGAGAATCTTCTCAAGAAAATGACTGACGTCTTGAACATTTCTTTGAACACTTATTGACTATTTAAGAACGGTGCTGAACCCTTTTGAATGAAAAATTTAAAATATATGTATTTAAGATAAAACACATCCCTCTAGTCTCTTTATGAGGCTGGAGTTAGAAGTACTTAAGTTACAAGTCAGTATTTAACAGTAGAAGCACATATACACGTTTGGGCCCTAGGGGCGTACCAAACCATATACCAATCAAGTGGTATAAGAACCACGACTGTGCTAGACACAATGCCTAGAGCCTTTAGAAGTGCTTGGGTCCCAAGGAACCACCCAAGGTAGTGACGTAGGGGACCCACGGGGGACGCGTGCGGTGTTAGCACACAAGCGCGAATCGCCGTTAACTTCTATGGGGAAAGTCGCGGTTGGAAAATTACAAGTTAAGGACACTTAGAGGATGACTACAAGCAAACCCTTTTGGACTTAGAGGTGTCTAGGGCCAACACCCACGGGAGAACCGGAGTACTCGAGCTACTTCACCGAGGGAAGCCAGGTGCATAGGTGTCTTTTGGTGTCGGGTTGCGGCGTCGTTTTCAATGGAAGCTGGCAAAGAAGTGCTGCTGCCGTGAAGAGGAGAAGTTTCCGAAGAGATCCAAGCCTGGATCAAGGATGGAAGGAACCTGAAAGCAGAGGGGACCCAACAAGCCTTGGAAACGGCAAGTCAAGTGGAAATAGAAGAAAGACGTCGGTGCAGACCAGCAAGGTCTGGGGGACTCACCCAGCAAGGGTAAGTCAGGGCATGTCTGGAGCAACCAGGAAAGCGCAAGCAGAAAAAGAGTTGCCTTCGTGGGGACCCGCTAGCCAACGGGCTAGCAATCGGGAAGGAGCCTCGAGCAGTCACATTGGAAACTGGCCCACGGGTCACTCGTGGAGTGGAGGCCAGAGATCTTCAGTGCTGTAGGTGCCCGAAGCTAGGGCTACTGGGAGCCCAAAGCACAACTTTGAGGAAGCCCAGGAAGATGATGTACCGGCAAAAGTTCACAGTGTCCAGAGGTCACAGTTCGACGTCACCCACGATAGCCAGGGGCCTCAATTTGCTGTGGTCTCAGAGTAGCCTCGGGGAAGTCTGGAAATCCACCTCTGGTGATGCAAAGACTTCGGCCTCCGGCGGGAGCTTCAGAGTTGCAGACCGGACAGTTGCTTCTTTGGGGACTGCCAAGCAGGGGAGTCAATCCTTGACCCCAAGGGAGATTTCTTCAGTCTTCCAGTCGAAATAGAACGTCGAAGGTCCAGGATATATGTTACAGAGTTTCGTCCAGGGTAATCCAAAGTCTCAAGGACTAGGATCCTATACTTATACTAAGATAGGGGGTTGGACATACTCTGGGGACCCACCTATGGGAGGGTTTGGAAAGAGGGGGGGTTACACCCATTTCCTTTGTCCAGTTTTGCACCCGAGCAGGGGCAGGTAGCCCTTGCAACCGGTTTGAGCTGGACTAAGCACAGGGACACCAAGTGTGCCCGAGTGCAGGACTTCAAAGCACCAGAGAGTGGTTCCCGCCCAGCCCCAATACACATCTGCCTGTCTGGGGAGGTGGTTACACCTCCCTGTGACAGGAAACTTATTGTCCAGGCATCCCCTGCCGGAGTTTCGGTCAGAAGCAGGAGGCCAGACCCGTGTCTGTGGCAGTGGCATCCATTTTGTGATGCCAGGGCTCTAGAAAGTCTTTACCGGTTAGACCAGTGGGTACATGTCTCTCCCTGCAGAAGGGTGGAATGCTACCCCCGCCACCAGAACTGGCGGGGTGGGGGAGTAGTATTCCAAAGTGTTTGACACCAAACACGACATGTTTCCGTGCAGCCAGTCCAAAGTTAGTATTTACCGCGAGGTTATAATGCACTTAAGAGTATATGGTCAGGCTGCACCAAAAACAGCATCAGAGGAGGTACTCTGAATGCTGCAGAGGGGCTCTGCTCATGCAGGGCCACCCTCTCACATAAAAACCAAGCACTCTGCCTTCAGGATTGTTAAGGCCTGCCATAGGAGTGATGTTGGAAGGCGTTCTCCGGGGAGACTGAAGAATGTGTTCCTGACCACCCTGAGGCCCACATTTCCCAGAGCTAGGCCGAGCAAGAACAGGGAGGCCCTTCCTGGAAGGGTCTCGTACCTAGGATCGCACACGCTGCGCTTACTCTCTTCTTCGGATAGAGGGACACCACACAGTAATTCGTTGTAAGAGAATATACTTTTATCGATGATTATTAGGGATCTTTATGATCCGTCAGGCAGGTGCAGAATTAATGCCACAAGCGGCAGCGATCTTGTGATGAGGGGTAAGGGGTAGCGGGACAGTTTTTCAACCAGTGTCTCTGCGAGGTATCCGGCGCCCAGCTCTCAATCCTCGAGCTGAGGGGATGTTGCTGCTCTCGGCGATCTCTGCCGATTCTTTTGGAGGAGCGGGCCGCAAGTCACTCAGCAGGCACCGGAGGTTCTTAGGTCAGGGAGCCGCGACGGCGTCAGCAGGGCTCAGATGGTTCAGAGTTCGGGGAGCCGCGACAGCGTCCGCAGGGCTCAGATGGTTCAGAGTTCGGGGAGCCGCGACAGCGTCAGCAGGGCTCAGATGGTTCAGAGTTCGGGGAGCCGCGACAGCGTCAGCAGGGCTCGGATGGTTCAGAGTTCGGGGAGCCGCGACAGCGTCAGCAGGGCTCGGATGGTTCAGAGTTCGGGGAGCCGCGACAGCGTCAGCAGGGCTCAGATGGTTCGGGTAGCGTTCTTCGGTTCGGGGAGCGATCGAGCCGCGACCAAGTCCGCAGGCTCTCGTCAGTCCAGGTCTTCTCTGCCTCCCGTCCCTTCAGCACCCCTTGTTATACTTCCCCTCCTCTTTGAAGTCCGGAGTCCTCGCAGAGAGGGGTCTGGTGCCTGGGGGCGGTGTGTGGGGGTTTTCCCGTCGCTCGGCCCTTTGATCTGTTCAGGTGTGTCCGGGAGGGACTCCAGACGCCCAGCAGGCGAGGCGCCCGCTCACCGGGGGCCTGGTGGTCGATCGAAACCTCCCTCGGGGAAGAGACCAGAGGTGTGACCGGGTCGGCGCCTCTCGGTCTGGTCTGGGTTGGGGGGTTCGCTCTCCCTCGGCCAGGCATGCGTGTTGGGGATCTGGTCGGCCCTCGGGATGTTGGTCCACGGGAGCCGGAAGGCCGTGTCCACGAGGTTCGGCGTGGCTGTCGTGTAACTTGCTGGTCGGGAGGGCCCACGCCACGAGGCCGGTCTCACACGTGCCCCCCCCAGCTGAAAGGCGGGGAGAACTACCCATCCACTTGGGAGTTCTCCTCGCTGAAGCGGAAGAATCGGGACAGGCCGTCCGCGTTGGCGTGGTCCGTCCCGGGGCGATGTTCCACAGTGAAATCCATCCCCTGGAGAGAGATGGACCAGCGTTAGCAGCTTGGGGTTTTCTCCTCGCATCTTCATCAACCACCGCAGGGGTCGATGATCTGTTTGCACTCGGAAGTGTGTTCCGAACAGGTAGGGCCGTAGCTTTTTGAGGGCCCAGACTACTGCGAACGTCTCTCGTTCAATTGTGCTCCACCGCTGTTCCCGGGGCAGTAACCTTCGGCTGATGAAGGCTATGGGTCGATCTATGCCCTTGTCGTCGAACTGAGAGGGGACTGCCCCGATGCCGTGTTCCGAGGCGTCCGTCTGGACTACAAACTCCCGGGCGTAGTCGGGTGCCTTGAGTACTGGCGCCGCGCACATTGCGGCCTTTAGGGTGTCGAACGCCTTCTGGCAGGAGGGAGTCCAGTGTACCTTCTTGGGGTGTTTTTTGGAGGTTAGTTCTGTGAGGGGGCCTGCGATGCTGCCATAGTTCTTAATAAACCTTCGGTAGTAGCCGGTGAGGCCCAGGAAGGCTCGGACTTCCGTTTGGGTTGCAGGGGGTTCCCAGGACAAGATGGCGTCAATCTTCGGCTGGAGGGGGGCGACCTGCCCACTTCCCACCTGGTGCCCCAGATAGGTTACGAAGCCGTGCCCAATTTGACATTTGCTAGCTTTGATGGTGAGGCCGGCCCGGTGCAGAGCCAGCAGGACTTGACGGAGGTGCTGGAGGTGCTCGGTCCATTGGGAGCTGAAGACCGCTATGTCGTCGAGGTATGCTGCGCTGAACCCCTCTAGTCCGGACAGGACCCTGTTCACCAGCCGCTGGAAGGTGGCCGGGGCATTCTTTATTCCGAACGGCATCACCCTAAAGCGGTAGTGCCCATCCGGGGTGGAGAAGGCGGAGCGCTCCTTGGCTCCCTCGGTGAGGGCAATCTGCCAGTACCCACTGGTCAGGTCGAAGGTGCTGAGGTAGCGAGCGGCCCCAAGGCGGTCAATGAGTTTGTCGGCACGGGGGATAGGGTGAGCGTCCGCTCGGGTGACCGCATTGAGGCCTCGGTAGTCCACGCAAAACCTCAGCTCGGGGGCAACACCTGGGGTCGTTGCTTTCGGAACCAGGACTACCGGGCTGGCCCAGGGGCTGTCGGAGGGTTCGATCACCCCGAGGGCTAACATCTTTGCCACCTCGGTCTGGATGCAGGTTCGGACTCGATCAGGGACCCGGTAGGCCCGATGTCTCACTGGCGGGCTGTCTCCGGTGTTCACGTCGTGGACACACCAGTTGGTGACCCCGGGGGTCAGGGAGAAGAGATCCGCAAACTGCCCTAGTAGCCGGCGGCAGTCGTCGGTCTGTTGGGCTGTGAGGGCGGTTGACAGTCTCACTCCCTCCACGGATCCATCGGTTTCTTTCGCCCCCAGGGGGTCTGGAAGGGACTCAGTGTCTTCTTCGGCCCCATCGTCGGTGGCCAGGAGTAAACTTAATTCGGTCCGTACAAAGTGAGGTTTGAGGCGGTTCACGTGGAGAACCCGGAGGGGGTTCCTCGGGGGCTGCATATCGATGAGATATGTGACTTGGCTCTTCCTCTCGACCACCTTGAAGGGCCCAGTCCATTTATCTTGGAGAGCGCAGGGTCTCACCGGGGCCATGACCCAGACTTGTTGACCCGGCTGGAACTCGACCAGCGTGGCATTCTGGTCATACCAGCGCTTCATTTCTTCCTGACTGGCTTCGAGGTTTGCTTCTGCGAGTTCTCAGAATTTCCGGGTCTGGTTGCGGAGCGCCAAGATTTATCGGAACACATCCGGGGGGGTCCCCCGGGGCGTTGTTTCCCACCCCTCCTTGACCAGGCTCAGGGGTCCTCGGACGGGGTGCCCATATAGTAGTTCGAATGGGCTGAATCCCAGGGATTTTTGGGGGACCTCCCGGTAGGCGAACAGGAGACATGGGAGGAGGACGTCCCACCTCCGGCGTAGGGGTTCCTCGAGGCCCATGATCATCCCTTTCAGCGTTTTGTTAAAGCGCTCGACTAGTCCGTTTCCTTGGGGGTGGTATGGGGTGGTGAATTTGTACGATACTCCGCACTGCTGCCAGAGGGACTTCATATATCGGGAGATAAAGTTCGTGCCCCGGTCACTCACGACTTCGCGGGGGAACCCCATGCGGGAGAAGATCCCCATCAAGGCCCGGCCTACCACGGGGGCCGTCACGGTGCGGAGAGGGATGGCTTCGGGGTAACGGGTGGCATGATCCACTAGGATGAGGATGAACCGGTGGCCCTGGGCGGTCTTGGGGTCCAGCGGCCCCACAATGTCTATTCCTACCCGCTCAAAGGGGGTACTGACGACGGGGAAGGGTTGTAGCGGAGCCTTGCGCTTGCCCCCACTCTTTCCGCTGGCCTGGCACGTGGGGCAGGACTTGCAGTGGGCCTCCACATTTGCTCGCATCTTGGGCCAATAGAAGTGGGTGACGAGTCGTTGGTAGGTCTTATCTTGGCCTAAGTGTCCGGCCAAAGGTACATCATGGGCCAGGCCCAGGAGGAGACTTCGGAAGCGTAGGGGTACCACCAGTACCCTGGCCGATCCCAACTCGGCCGACTTCTGTTCCCTGTACAGGAGGCCGTCCTCCCAGTATATCCAGTGGGTGCCAGTCTGGTCGCCTGCTGCTTGGGCCTCGGCCTGTTGTCGGGGTCCGATGAGGGACGGGCAGGTGGATTGTTCTTGGCAGAACTCTTCACGGGAGGGGCCCCCTTCGCAGGGCCACTGGGCCAGTTCTGGCAAGTCCTCGAGGTGGGTCAGGGTTTCGGGGTCGGAAAGCATTGACCCTTCGTCGGGAGCGGTCGGCTCGTCCAGAAGGGGGTCGTTGGCCTCTGGTGGTGTATTCTGGATCTCGGGGGTGGTGGCGGTGCCCAGCGGCCGGGCCTCTTCCCCCTCGGAGGGAGGCGCCCTGAGAGTCATGGAGCGCGTGGTGGCGCATACCCTTTCGGGTAGGCCCATCATCTCGAGATGGGCTCTCCGTTCCACTTGTCCCCACGGGGAGTTCTCGAGGTCGTTGCCCAGGAGGCAGTCCACGGGCTGGGAGGTTCGGACCGCCACCTTTAACTTGCCGGTGACTCCCCCCCACTCGAAGGGGACTAGGGCCATCTGGCAGAGGCTCTCGGAATTGTCTGAGGATATAACGGGGCAAAAGGCGCCAGGCAGGATTTGATCTTCGGAGATCAGGTGACAATGGACCGCCGTGACACTCGCCCCTGTGTCCCGGAGGCCCTCGATGCGGTGACCGTTGACCGTCACCTGCTGTCGGTACTTCTTCGTATTGGCGGGCAGGGACGTTCCGGGGATCATCTCCCGATCCCCTAGGGAGACCAAGGCCATGGCGGCTGGTTCCCATTCCTCGTGGTCTTCTATCTCTTCCCCCAGGGCTACGGAGGCCATTTGTCGAGCCGGCGGGGTTGTTGTGGCGGTTCGCTGGTACATGGGACATTGAGGGTCGCTGGCATAGTGTCCGGTCTGTTGGCAGCGAAAACAGGTGATCCTTACTCGGGGCCCCGGCCTCCCTGGTGGCCCGGTGCTGGCCGGAGGTGGAGCTGGAAAGGGCGGAGATGGTCCTCTGGGAGGGCTGAGCGGGGGTCCCCCCGGGAGCTCCCGTTGCCGGCCTTGATTCCCTCCGCCCCTCTGGCGGGGGGGTCCCTGACTGTGGCGACCGTAGTCTCCCACGGGGCCCCGGAAGGCCCGGGTGTTCACCCATCGGTCAGCCTCGACGGCCAGTTTTCGAGGGTCTGTGAGCTTGCTGTCCAGGAGGTGCTGGCGTAGCTCTACGAAGCAATTAGCGGACAAGTGTTCCCATGCGATTAGGTCGAACAGCTCCTCAAAGGTGGAGACCTTGCTGCCCTTGATCCACCCGTCCAAGGCCCGGCTGTAGAAGTTCACGTACTCCACCCAGGTGGTACCGGGTATCTTTTTACAGTCTCGAAACCGTTGCCGGTACATTTCAGGGGTGAGCCCATACCTGGCTACTAGAGCCTCTTTCATGTGACTATAGGAGTTCATCACGGTGGAGGGCAGGTCCAGCAGGGTATCTCTTCCCTCGCTCAGGAACCGGCCCCACAGCCCAGCCCCCCAGTCTTTCTGCGGGACTCGGTGGGAGGTCATGGCGACTTCGTAGGCCTTGAACCATTGCTGAATATCGTCGTTCTTATAGTATTCTTTTACCACATCTTTGGGGATGTGGACCTTTGGTTCCACGGTGGAGGAGATGGGTTGTGTTCCCGAGGGTTGGGCCCCCTCCTTCCTAGCCTTGAGCTCGATTTCTTTTAGGCTACGTTCGTGCTCTAGTTGGAGTTTCTTTTCGTCGTGCTCTCTCTGTCGTTTCTCTTCCTCTAGTTCTCCTTGTAGGCGTAACTGTTCCACCGCCAGTTTTTTCTCAGCCAGTTTTAGCTCTCCTTCGATTTTCAATTTTGCTAGTTCTAGTTCGTGGTGGCGATCTCTTTCTCGGTCCGCTAGTTCCTCTGGGGATAGGCCCCTCTCGGGGGTGCCGTTCCTCCCCTGGTTGCTTCGTGGTTCATTGGGGGGTTCTCCTTCTGTTTGTGTCCGGGGAGTTTCCGCCTCGACCCATGTTTTTAATGCCCCCTGGAAGTCCTCTTTCGTGCTTAGTCCGGTGGTAGCGATTCCAAAGTCTTTGCAAAATTGTTTCAGTTCTCGGTGCGTATAATATTCTAACTGGTCCTTTTGGAATGCCGTGCTCGGGTTGGTGCCTGCGGCACCTAGGGAAGTTTCTCCTTCCATTCTTCTTGGTAGTGCGTACGCCGTCTACTGTACGATCTCTAGGTGTTGGCTCGGATCCCGTCGCCTGCCACCAAATGTTGGAAGGCGTTTCACCGGGGAGACTGCGGAATGTGTTCCTGACCACCCTGAGGCCCACCTTTCCCAGAGCTAGGCCGAGCAAGAACAGGGAGGCCCTTCCTGGAAGGGTCTCGTACCTAGGATCGCACACGCTGCGCTTACTCTCTTCTTCGGATAGAGGGACACCACACAGTAATTTGTTGTAAGGGAATATACTTTTATCGATGATTATTAGGGATCTTTATGATCCGGCAGGCAGGTGCAGAATTAATGCCACAAGCGGCAGCGATCTTGTGATGAGGGGTAAGGGGTAGCGGGACAGCCTTTCAATCAGTGTCTCTGCGAGGTATCAGGCGCCCAGCTCTCAATCCTCGAGCTGAGGGGATGTTGCTGCTCTCGGCGATCTCTGCCGATTCTTTTGGAGGAGCGGGCCGCGAGTCACTCAGCAGGCACCAGAGGTTCTTAGGTCAGGGAGCCGCGACGGCGTCAGCAGGGCTCAGATGGTTCAGAGTTCGGGGAGCCGCGACAGCGTCCGCAGGGCTCAGATGGTTCAGAGTTCGGGGAGCCGCGACAGCGTCAGCAGGGCTCAGATGGTTCAGAGTTCGGGGAGCCGCGACAGCGTCAGCAGGGCTCGGATGGTTCAGAGTTCGGGGAGCCGCGACAGCGTCAGCAGGGCTCGGATGGTTCAGAGTTCGGGGAGCCGCGACAGCGTCAGCAGGGCTCAGATGGTTCGGGTAGCGTTCTTCGGTTCGGGGAGCGATCGAGCCGCGACCAAGTCCGCAGGCTCTCGTCAGTCCAGGTCTTCTCTGCCTCCCGTCCCTTCAGCACCCCTTGTTATACTTCCCCTCCTCTTTGAAGTCCGGAGTCCTCGCAGAGAGGGGTCTGGTGCCTGGGGGCGGTGTGTGGGGGTTTTCCCGTCGCTCGGCCCTTTGATCTGTTCAGGTGTGTCCGGGAGGGACTCCAGACGCCCAGCAGGCGAGGCGCCCGCTCACCGGGGGCCTGGTGGTCGATCGAAACCTCCCTTGGGGAAGAGACCAGAGGTGTGACCGGGTCGGCGCCTCTCGTCTGGTCTGGGTTGGGAGGTTTGCTCTCCCTCGGCCAGGCATGCGTGTTGGGGATCTGGTCGGCCCTCCCGACTTGCTGGTCGGGAGGGCCCACGCCACGAGGTCGGTCTCACAAGTGATTTATAGGTTTTATATGTGTGTGCAATGGTAGTGATATAGGTAGCCTATACCACAGTAAGGGGTGCATGCACCACCTTACCCAGGCTGCAGTAGCAGACCTGTGGTGTCATTTTGGAGTGCTTCTCAGGGGTGGCATAATACATGCTGCAGCCCCTTGGTACATAGTATACCATATACTAGGGACTTATAAGGCACTCCAGAATCCAAATAGAGTTGTACCCAATGTACATGGAAACATTTTATAAGAGAAAGCAGATAGGCTGGGGACCTGAATAGCAGGTCCGCAGCCAAACTAAGTCAAAAACCATCAAAACACCAGGAAAAAAGCCTAGGGCAACATTGCAGTCAGATTCCACCTTCCTACACGTGTCAAGTGCAGTGTGTCTGCACACCTGCAGTGTGTCTGCATACCAGGAGCATCCACCACTGTTAGGATACTAGAGCTTGTCTAGTGCAGTTTGTCTGCACACCTGCAGTGTATCGGCACACCAGGAGCCTCCCCCACTGTAAGGATACTAGACCTTGTCTAATGCAGTGTGCCTGCACACCTGCAGTGTGTCTGCACACCAGGAGCATCTACCACTGGAAGGATCCTAGAGCCTGTCTAGTGCAGTGTGTCTGCACACCAGGAGCATCTCCCACTGTTAGAATGCTAGAGCTTGTCTATTTCAGTGTGTATGCACACCTGAAACACAAGGAGCTTCTCCCACAGTTAGAATACTAGTGCCTGTCTAGTGCAGTGTGTCTGCACACCTGCAGTGTGACTGCACACCAGGAGCTTTTCCCACCAGCTCGTCTAGTGTAGTGTGTCTGCACACCTGCTGTGTGTCTGCAGACTAGGAACAGCTCTCACTGTTAGAATACTAGACCCTGTCTATTGCAGTGTGTATGCACACCTGCATTGCGTCTACACACCAGTAACTTTTCCCACTGTTAGAATACTAGAGCCTGTCTAGTGCAGTGTGTCTGCACATCTGCAATGTGACTGCACACTAGGAACAGCTCCCACTGGTAGAATACTAGAGCCTGTCTAGTGCACTGTGTCTGCACACCTACAGTGTGTCTACACACCAGTAGCTTTTCCCATTGTTATGATACTAGAGCCTGTCTGTGAGACCGGCCTCGTGGCGTGGGCCCTCCCGACCAGCAAGCCACCCTGCAACCGCACCGATCCCCGATGTCACAGACTTCCGGCCACCATGGCCCAACATCCCGATGGCCGTCCAGACCCCAACACGCATGCCCGGACGAGGGAGAGAGAAACCCCCCCAAGCCAGGCCGGGAGGCGCCGTCCCTGTCACACCTCTGGTCTCTTCCCCAAGGAAGGTTTCGATCGGCCACCAGGCCCCCGGTGAGCGGGCGCCTCGCCTGCTGGGTGTCTGGAGTCCCGCCCAGACCCACCTGAACAGATCAAAGGGTTGAGCGACAGGAAGTCCCGACACACCGCCCCCAGGCACCAAGACCCCTCTCGGCGAGGACTCCGGACTTCAAAGAGGAGGGGGAGTATAACAAGGGGTGCTGAAGGGACGGGATGCAGAGAAGACCTGGAATGACGAGAGCCTGCTGACCTGGTCGTGGCTCGATCGCTCCCCGAACCAAAGAACGCTACCCGAACTCTGAACCATCCGAGCCCTGCTGACGCTGTCGCGGCTCTCCGAACTCTGAACCATCTGAGCCCTGCTGACGCTGTCGCGGCTTCCCGAACTCTGAACCATCTGAGCCCTGCTGACGCTGTCGCGGCTCCCCGAACTCTGAACCATCTGAGCCCTGCTGACGCTGTCGCGGCTCCCCGAACTCTGAACCAGCTGAGCCCTGCTGACGCTGTCGCGGCTCCCCGAAATCTGAACCATCTGAGCCCTGCTGACACTGTTGTGGCTCCCCGAACTCCGAACCACCTGTGCCTGCTGAGTGGCTCGCGGCACTCTCCTCCAAGGGAATCGGCAGAGATTGCCGAGAGAAGCAACATCCCCCCAGCTCTAGGATTGAGAGCTGTGCGCAGGATACTCCGCAGAGACACTGACTCAAAGACTGTCCCGCTACCCCCATACCCCCATCACGAGATCGCCGCTGATGGTGGCACTGTTTCCATACCTGCAGTTCGGATCATAAAGATCCCTTACGTCTATGATAAAGTATACTGTCTTACGAAGAACTACTGTGTGGTGTCCCTCTGTCAGAGAGTACAAGCGCAGTGTGTGCGATCCTAGGTACGAGACCCTTCTAGGAAGTGCCTCCCGCCCTTGCTCGGCCTAACTCTGGGAGAGGTGGGTCAACGGGTGGTCAGGAACGTATTCCGAAGCCCCCCGGAGAACGCCTTCCAACACTGTCTAGTGCAGTGTGTCTGCACACCTGCAGTGTGTCTGCACACCAGCAGTGTGTCTGCACACTATGAACAACTCCCACTGGTAGAATACCAGAGCCTGTCTAGTGCAGTGTGTCTGCACACCTGCAGTGTGTCTGCACACCAGGAGCATCCCCCACTGTTAGGATACTGCAGCTTGTCTAGTGCAGTGTGTCTGCACACCTGCAGTGTGTCTGCACACCAGGAGTATCTCCCACTGTTAGAATGCTAGAGCGTGTTGTGAGAAGGTGGCCTGGTATATGCTGTCCACTAATTGAAGTGGGCACCTTGTACCAGTCCAAACAACCCCTTATGGTGATAGGTTAAGAACAACCTTTATTGAAAGCTATCCTAGTGGTAGGTATGGAGTGCAGCCTTCAGGCTAAGTCTTGAAGGAATGTAAAGCATCTTGTTGTAATCTCTTGAATGACCAAATGAAAGGACAACCACACCAGGTATATATTTAAAATATATGTATTTAA
This sequence comes from Triturus cristatus, assembly GCF_964204655.1. NCBI lineage: Eukaryota > Metazoa > Chordata > Amphibia > Caudata > Salamandridae > Triturus > Triturus cristatus. Next base: position 845,132,895 of record NC_140586.1, on the reverse strand, counting down.
GATAAAACACTTCCCTCTAGTCTCTTTATGAGGCTGGAGTTCGAAGTACTTAAGTTACAAGTCAGTATTCAAGAGTAGAAGCACAAATACACGTTTGGGCCCTAGGGGCGTACCAAACCATATACCAATAAAGTGGTATAAGCACCACGACTGTGCTAGACACAATGCCTAGAGCCTTTAGAAGTGCTTGCGTCCCAAGGAACCACCCAAGGTAGTGACGTAGGGGACCCACGGGGGACGCGTGCAGTGTTAGAACACAGGCGCGAATCGCCGTTAACTTCTATGGGGAAAGTCGCGGTTGGAAAATTACAGTGTTAAGGACACTTAGAGGATGACTACAAGCAAACCCTTTTGGACTTAGAGGTGTCTAGGGCCAACACCCACGGGAGAACCGGAGTACTCGAGCTACTTCACCCAGGGAAGCCAGGGGCATAGGTGTCTTTTGGTGTCGGGTTGCGGCGTAGTTTTCAATGAAAGCTGGCAAAGAAGTGCTGCTGCCGTGAAGATGAGAAGTGTCCGAAGAGATCCAAGCCTGGATCAAGGATGGAAGGAACCTGAAAGCAGAGGGGACAGAGTCTGGGTCACTTACCAGTGACCAGGTGCACAATAGTCCAATGCCCACAGATGTCGTGTGCTTCAGGTGAGTTGACGGGTGTCTTGACTCTTCAGCCACGAGGTCCAGGAGGTGTCAACAATGACCAGGAGCTGGATTCGAGCTGTCCCACAAAGTCTGTCGAGTGCTGCGGTGTCGGCGACCAGAATGGACCCAACAAGCCTTGGAAACGGCAAGTCAAGTGGAAATAGAAGAAAGACGTCGGTACAGACCAGCAAGGTCTGGGGGACTCACCCAGTGAGGGTAAGTCAGGGCATGTCTCGAGCAACCAGGAAAGCCCAAGCAGAAAAAGAGTTGCCTTCGTGGGGACCCGCTAGCCAACGGGCTAGCGATCGGGAAGGAAACTCGAGCAGTCACATTGGAAACTGGCCCACGGATTACTCGTGGAGTGGAGGCCAGAGATCTTCAGTGCTGTAGGTGCCCGAAGCTAGGGCTACTGTGAACCCAAAGCACAACTTTGAGGAAGCCCAGGAAGATGATGTACCGGCAAAAGTTCACAGTGTCCAGAGGTCACAGTTCGATGTCGCCCACGATAGCCAGGGGCCTCAATTTGCTGTGGTCTCAGAGTAGCCTCAGGGAAGTCTGGAAATCCACCTCTGGTGATGCAAAGACTTCGGCCTCCGGCGGGAGCTTCAGAGTTGCAGACCGGACAGTTGCTTCTTTGGGGACTGCCAAGCAGGGGAGTCACTCCTTGACCCCAAGGGAGATTTCTTCAGTCTTCCAGTCGAAATAGAACGTCGAAGGTCCAGGATATATGTTACAGAGTTTCGTCCAGGGTAATCCAAAGTCTCAAGGACTAGGATCCTATACTTATACTAAGATAGGGGGTTGGACATACTCTGGGGACCCACCTATGGGAGGGTTTGGAAAGAGGGGTGGTTACACCCATTTCCTTTGTCCAGTTTTGCACCCGAGCAGGGGCAGGTAGCCCCTGCAACCGGTTTGAACTGGACTATGCACAGGGACACCAAGTGTGCCCGAGTACAGGACTTCAAAGCACCAGAGAGTGGCTCCCGCCCAGCCCCAATACACATCTGCCTGTCTGGGTAGGTGGTTACACCTCGCTGTGACAGGAAACTTATTTTCCAGGCATCCCCTGCCGGAGTTTCGGTCAGAAGCAGGAGGCCAGACCCGTGTCTGTGGCAGTGGCATCCATTTTGTGATGCCAGGGCTCTAGAAAGTCTTTACCGGTTAGACCAGTGGGTACATGTCTCTCCCTGCAGAAGGGTGGAATGCTACCCCCGCCACCAGAACTGGCGGGTTGGGGGGGTAGTATTCCAAAGTGTTTGACACCAAACACGACATGTTTCCGTGCAGCCAGTCCAAAGTTAGTATTTACCGCGAGGTTATAAGGCACTTAAGAGTATATGGTCAGGCTACACTAAAAACAGCCTGTGAGTTGAACAACATGCATCCCCGTAATATCAAAGCACGAGTTTCCAGCAGTGCAGCTGTGTTGGACAGGCCACATGAAGGGCTTGCTCCCTCCCCGCATGACAGGGCCCAAGCCCCGGACCCCCAGGTGTTACCCACAAGAGCAACCCGCACCCCGTCTCCCGACCGAACTCCTGCCCCCGGACATCCATGTATCATGGGGCCGAACCACTACCGGCTCCCCCGGCCGGATCAGCCGCCATCTTGGACACCGCACCACGAGGCCGCGTGGCCTCAGCTCGACCCTAACCCTGGGCCTGGCCAGGCCCCGACATCCCGGCACCACCATCCACCCAGGAGGTGAACGGACCACTTGGCAGGTCAATGGGAGAAAGGACTGTCGATGGCTCTCCCCCGCCAGGTGCCGATCGCCCTCCAGCTCCCCCGGGCGCTGGCTCCACCCCCCTGCTGGGTGTCTGGACTCCCTCATCCCGGACCTTCCGACCTCCAAGCGCGAGGGTCCGGACATCAAAGGGCGCCAGACCTATAACTAGGGCAGCTCCAGAGCAGGAAGGCAGTTGTATCCTGGAGTCGAGAGACACCGAGAGAACTCAGCCTTGACGGACTACCGGCGCTGCCGTAGCCCTGCCTTGTGAACTATCGTCCTGCCTGCTGGCGCTGCCGCGGCCTTCTACATCCTCCATCCTCGTCGGGACCTGCTGGCGCTGCCGCGGACCGTGTAACGACCACCTTCATCGGGACCTGCTGGCGCTGCCGCGGACCGTGTAACGACCACCTTCATCGGGACCTGCTGGCGCTGCCGCGGACCGTGTAACGACCACCTTCACCGGGACCTGCTGGCGCTGCCGCGGCCCGTCCAAAGCTAGAACATCGAGCTCGAGGATTGTGAGCTATCCATCAGACCATCTCCGCTACCAGATTGGTAACCAGACTGTCCCGCTACCCCCCTTTCCCAAACCAAGAGACTAGAATCGAGATGACCCCTGAGTCCAGACCTCCTTGTACCATTCCATCGTACCTTAAGAAATCGCTTATAAAGAACGTTAAATCCTATCCTTGTGTGGTGTATATCTGTGGGGGGAAAGTTACGCATCTGTACGATCGCTGGAGACGGCTCTCCCCGGAGACCTCTCCCCTTGTCCTCGGCCGACCCTCCCGGTCCGTCTAACAAGCTGTGTTAGCATGTTTAGTCTAGATGCTAGGGACTGACCAGAACAGAATAACAAGGGGCATTGTTTATCGACCTTGCACATCGTGTTCAGACTAAACTCCTGGAACAGGCAGAGAACGCAGAAAGCAGACAGTTCTCATGTTAAAGGCACAAACAAAGTCTTGCAAAATAAAGTCATGTAGTATCGTGCGTAAAAGCAGCATCATGGCAGCAGAGCTCATGCTAACTTTGCAATATCAACAATGACCCTAATGGCCATATAACACCTTCCCTTGGTAAGGTCGTAGTAAATAGATAAAAAATTTGGACAGTTTTCAAAGGTAAGCAGAGTCCATATGCGCCTGAAAAATACCAAATTTGAAAAATTGTTGTATGCTGTTTAAAATGCTGTTGTTTTTCGGGAAATGTGATTAAGAAGGAGGTGGCAAATCCATCAAAGTACGTGAACTTAAGAATGCAATTAGTTCCAAAGGGCCACCCCTATCGTTAGTAGAAAAAAGGGATGCCATCCAGTCAAGTAGGCCGAAGGAACAGACGTGCTCCTTGTTATCCGATGCTTCCAAGAGCATTTCCGGGCAACTTGTGTGATATTCAATTAAACTCTGTCGCAAGAGGTGCTGCGCAGCCGCACAGATATTCCACTCAGCCAAGACTCACGCACCATACTGCCATTCCCAGAACAGGCCTGCTCATGGACCACTAAGGGACCCATTAACTGATCATAATCCTGGTCTGACTACGATGTATTGGAGAGGCATAAATCCAAAGCCCAATAGAAGGGGCACCACTGACAGTAGAACACTGATTGAACGCAAGTGAAGTAGGCAAAGTGAAAAGTTAATCCATAACTCACGCAAAGTGTTGCTAATGGCAATCATCCAAAAAGTCATTGCATTTTGTCACGGTACAGTTGCAATTTGCCTGGTCTGTGCATTACCACAAGATAAGCAGCCATTGTGTAGCAGTAGCAGAAGAATCAGGATTCCACCATCTAGCACCAGTAACAAAGGGAACCCTCCAAAGATGCTAGAAAAAATAAAATGAATAAAAGCTGGTTTTACTCTAAATATCATCTAAAAAGAAGACACAAGGCCGGATCCCACAAGTTTAAAAAAATGAGCAAGGCCTTTGGTATCAGACGCATTCAATATTTGATGTATAAGCTCCCCAAAGTGAAGTGGGAGGTTCGTGTTCAGAAGTAACTGAATCTTGCTAGATGTTCTAGCCACCTGCAATTCGAAGGTCTCTCGAGCCGAATTGAGAGCCACTTCTTGTTGAAACAATAGCTCTTTGAGTCTGCTTAATTTGTTGAAATATGTTTTCAAATATGTTTTCAAAGTCGGAATGAAAGGCCAAATGGAACTATTTACTTTCCCATGCGGGGGCAGAAAAAGCACATTGCTACCACAAGTAACACGCTGTGAAACTATATACGGGATCCCCGCCCGTAAACCACAGCAGTCGTGTTTATTCAAAATAAGATAATTGCCGTTACAATGCGATGTAAAAGCGGGAATTATTGCCGGTACGGGAGTTCCTTTAAAAAACACAAGCAAGATTAGGCGCGGATACATTACAAGTGCCGTGCAATTTAACATGTTAAAAAAAACAGGGAATGTCCCACTGTGGAATCGCAGTACTCCCCTGTTAGGAAAACTTCCTTATCCTCCCGTTGACATCTGTAAGTGAAAGTTAGGGACCATAGTTCATTGAGAAATGTACTACCCAAGGGCTCAAAGGGGCCAATAGGGAAATGTTTCATACAAGATTTAAACTGAAACAGCGAAAATGGGAGGGAGATAACCCCATGAATTAACCATACAACTAAATCTGTCTCTGCCACAGAGAATGGCAAGTGTTCTAATCGTTCAATGTGTACTAGCGTGTATGTAGCATCTTTCATGGACATAAATCCCTATTTATCAATTAGATTAAATGGTAAAAACAAAGCAGAAGCATTCAAATAATCCCAAGGGACTTTTCCCATTTTGAGAGTCCGTAACGTCCATGAAAACTGCATCACTGATCGTAATTGATTTTGACCATGATATAACACAGATACATCATTCTGAACAATATCAATAACAGATGAAACAATATTATCCAAGGTATAAATGCGTGAAGACAGTGTATTGATACTATTGTCGACCACTGCATAGACTTTTTCTAAATTTGCTTTGCCAATTTGGCACAGACAAAGCGCTGCCTTAATCTGCGAAAGTTTCCATACTTCATTGTAAGCTGCATAGATAAACCTAAATAAAAAAATGGGAACACGGGATTAGCAAGACGCGGTTGTCTGGAGAGGTCACGCACTCGTGATTATCTGACCATCTGTAAGCGCTTATACTTCATTAGATTCAGGCGTTCATCAACTGATTTGCAGAACTTTCGCTTGAATATATAGCAAATTAGACATAAATTCTATTTGGAATTATTGCATGTGTGATACTTTTCATTTAAAGCCTACAAACTTGTGAAGATAAAAGGATCAAGGAGTGGCGTATTTTCCACGACCTGGGTATTCCATCTCATGAATGTTACGGAAAACTACAAGCAGATGGATTTTGTATTAAGGCCCTGAAGAAGTCGACTGTGCGTGATATTGCACAACGAAACACGTGCTGGCTGATTGTTTTTTTGTGATTACAATCTAAGATCAAGTTTTGCTTTAAGAATACTACCTGGCAGCGTTGGAGACGTGATGTACATGAATGAATAACTGAATCTAGACCTGGACCAAGAGTCTGTTGGATATTTGGACAATATATTAGATATTCTGTGTGCTCAGGGTGATCTTTTATTTGTTCATTTATCTCCTCTGCTGAGGAGATTACTGAGGTTGAAGTGGTAACCAATCTTTTCTCCCATAGAAGCACAGATAACTTGAACATTGTTGTCATACTTAGCCCTAAACAGAGTTGAGCGCCCGAGGGACTGAATTTCCTGGTTACCATTAATATAAACATAGATGAACCTCTTTGTTCTAGGAAACCTAAGACTTAAGATAAAATCAGCTAAATTGATGTCGCTTGACAAGAGTGACAAGTGTTGTTTTACTGACGAAAAAGCGGTGTTCCAACCTTTGTTGGCATAATTTACCCACCGAGTATGTAGTGACCGAATGTGAATGTTGAAAACGAGAATCCAATCTAGTCTGTGTGAAACCAGGCATTACATTATAAAAACGCAGTTAGCATGCATTTGAATTGGTTTGCCTCACCAACCATCCGGACGGGTCAACATCAGAGACATTGAAAGTGTCATTTCGAAACAAAGCTTGTAATACATCTATCGTATAATTTGTTTGTATACGACAATGGTCACATTCTGCTAAGGATGGAATGGATGGGATATTCAAATCTTTGGCAGTAGCAAAGCCAAAGCAAGTAGTTTGGGGCACCGTATCATTTAAAAATAATATTTGATTCGGGATGAGGAAGGCCCGATGCAAAGCTTCAGTTCCCTGAACCTGCCAAGCCCTGGTGCCCCAAATTGATTTCAAATCAATGGTATCTCTCCAGTGATGATAACCCTGTGTGGCCAATTCAGTTCTAAAGCAATTGGAATAGATTAATTTAGGGGATGCTGCTGTGGGAAATTTGTTGCTGGGACCTTTGTTTGGCCGGATTTGGGGGCAGATTCTTTGCTGTTTGAATCTTCCCTGGTGGAACTGCAGTCCCAGGGAGCACCTCCATTCTGCTGCGCCATCATCAGAAACACGCACCGCACCCTGGTGGGACCAGAAGTCCCAGGGTGCATCTGGCCACTTTCCCGCTGCTGCTGCTTACGAGGGGGAGGCGCCACCATCACGCTTAAAGTGCTGCCATGCCCGTCATCGCCCAGAAGAGGCTGGGCTGGGCCACCCCCCTAATATCGGTTTAGCAGGGTCCCAGCGCTCAATACAATCTTCTATTCCTACAGGTATTGTGGCATTTTCATATTGATTGTATCCTATATCCACGCTTGCCATCTGGAATTCTAATAATGAACAAGCGCAAGGGAGTTGCGAGACTCTTGGCGCCTTTATTGTGAGGGCGGAATCAATTCTTACCCACGAAATTGAACTTACTGAGAGGCGTCTTTCTCTTGATTCCCTATCCTCCCAGAGGCGCCCATCTATGGGCCATATTGATCCGGATGATGTTTTCCGTACAAACAACATCGGTTAGCCACAACCAATCGCAATCCCCCATATCTGCTGTAGTTACCCCACGAGGGCCTGGTAGAGTTACAAGAACCCAGGCCTCCAAATCACATGTTGAGGATAAAATGAAGGTGCCACCTGCGAAGCGAAGGGGGGGAGTGGGCACCCAAAAAACTAAACAACTGGAACGGTCCCAACGTACAAATGGTGAAATTATACATACTTGCTCGATTAGCACCCAGACTGAAGTTGGCTTCCCTGTCCCTTCATGTAGTGCCCTTGGGAATGATGCTGCTTCGAACACCACAGGGGAGACTGCTCCTGATACCATCTTGATACATCATCTAGAATCATTACACAATAGCCTTGCCTTGTTTTGAGGCCGTCTAGACCATTTGGACAGGAAAATTAGAGGCGTTGCACCCCTCTGAGGTGGGTGTGGGCCCAGTTGTACCAGTCGTACCGGATGTTCTTTATGATTCTGTTTCTATTGCCATGGACAAATTGCTGAATAGGACTAGTGTTATTGAGGACTTATTAAGAAATGGCCAAGGAGTCTCTCCATGTAATCCCATGTAAAAATCTTGAAATTCTGTACGGGATGATGGCAAGGCAGCCCTCCATCTGCAGACTGAGTCCCTGCACGCCTCAGATGAAGCATATGGGGGTTGCCGGGATTCTAGCAGTGCTCCTCATATTGGTATCCCTGCTCTTAGAAAGCCAAGTGATGCCCAGATCGTGACCACCCCTTTTGTGACTACTCTGGCCAGGGAGGTGGTCACATTGAATCTACCCCCAGAAGCTACCCCGTATACTATTATTCTAGCAAATGTCCCGCAGCACACTGATACAGCTAATGAATCATGGGAGGGTTTGAGAAACAAGGCTTTCTGGTGGAGCGGGTCAAAAACTGAGCTTTCAGAGGCCTTGTTTGGAGAGTTCAAAATGGTGAGACGTGTAGGGTGGGTGGGGAGAAGGGACAAAAAACTTCCAGGTTATTGTGTTATTGTTACTTTTAAAACACCTAGATTAGAACATGAGATTTTAAATAGACTTGGTAGTGATCTCGTGAATAATAATGAAATAAATGTATTGCCCCTTGGCTTTTTCTACCACCCAATGACTCACATTAACTTCACCTCAAAACAGAGATCGCAGGATGAATTTGAGAGGGGGGTGTGGAAACATACTAAGCGATTCCCCATTAGGGGGCCTAACCATCTAAACCCACTAGTGTACAACCTAGCACTCTCCAATCGATTTGATTAACTGGAAATGGTGGACTGAATCACAGACAGGGGGCCCCCACACGGGAGCATCGTCTCCCATGGGGAATTCATGGGGTGGAGGATACAGGAGCTGGGGTATTATGAACCCAAGGGGATAGGACCTGCCGCTCAGGTGGAGGTAGAGAGTGAAGCAGAAAATAAGGGACCGAAGATAGTTGCTAACCCCGGGTGACTTCATGGCCAGCTATTGACCAACAAGCGGAGACTGAAAATGTTATAGATAATACCGCTGGCCACATAGCTTTCACTGAAAGTTCACAGTCACCCAGGCTGAGGGCGATAAGCCCACCGTCTCATAGTGACATAGCGAACCAGTGCGCTTGTCTTTTAAATCGAGGAGTAACCAAGGGCCTCTCTAGGTTAAAGTGTCTTTCCTGGAACATAGCAGGTCTCGCCTCTAAACTGGATAATCCAGAATGGGGCTCATTTATTGGTTTACACGAAATCTGCATGCTACAGGAAACCTGGGCCAGGACGCATATCTACAGAGTGGGCTATGTCACGTTTAGCATAGCTGCCTCTAGTGAGGGCAGGGGAAGACCATCGGGGGATTATGCACGTGGGTTGGTACACATTTGGGGTGTGTCGCCAAACAGATAGAGCCATCATCCAGTGATATTGTTTGCATTTTTTTTACCTTCCCTAAGAAGATCAGAATCTCCCTGATTAATGTCTACTCTCGGCCGGTTCGTGTTGGCCTAGAGTTATCCACCCTCGTCCAGTTGTCAGCTTTTCTTCATTCAATCCCTGATAATTTTCTGATTATAATAGGAGGGGATTTTAATTGTAAATACGAGCCACTGAATGAATGGGCCACCGATAGCCTAAGTGATGAGAATCTCTATTGGGCCATCCCGCAGCCAGACATCCCGCCTGTACGTGCATGGTCCCCACTTGTATTGCAGATGATCACCCTCACACTTAACCACGCACTGAGAGCCTGTAATGGACGCACCAAATCTGATTTGCCAGGGAAATATACTTTTAATAGACAGGGGCAATCATCCATCATAGATTATATTTTGGTAGATTTTAAATCATGGCACAGGGTGATAGATTTCAATATTGTACCCCGCCATGATAGTGACCATAACGCTCTCATATTAGTGGAAAATTCACCTTGTGATGAGATTGCTTCTGTAGCATCATCTCCAGCTGATCATAGGTTAAAATTGAGTAACTGCAAGAGGAGAGTATTCTGGGGTGATTTTTGCCAATCAGATGAAAAGCTGGCTCTATTATATCAAACAATTATTCCCTTCCTTCCAACTGCGGAACAAAAAAAACAAAGGGGGCCCAATCTTCACAACACTCATGGTATAATGTGAGTTGCCGCGAGGCTAAGGCAGACATTATTGCCGCAATCAAAAGTAATGATAGGCTAGTAATTAGAGAGAAAAGGGCCATCTGCCGCAAAGCTATCGTGGAAGCAAAAAAAAGCTGGGAAAATAAGAACTGGGATTTTATGAATAATTCCCTAAGGGCGCACGATATGCGAACTTTTTGGAATATAGTTAATAGGGGAACATTGGATTACAAAAGGGCGATAGAACCTAATATAGCGGAGAATGAATGGAAGGCATATTTTGAATCTTTATATGTGAGGGAGGGAGATGATGATGAGCCGGGGGGGATTATATTTTCGCCACATGAGATAATTGCTCCACCTATCACCTTAAAAGAAACAGCAGATGCAGTAAACAGGATCTTACCCTCCAAGGCCCCAGGGCTCAACAAGACCCCTGGTGATCTTTTTCGTTTCAAACCCACCATTTGGACCCCATATTTGTGTTCCCTGTTTAACGCCATTCTATGTGGAATGTCAATCCCTACCACGTGGGCTAGGGCTGAAATTATACCCATTTTTAAAAAGGGATCGCCACTTCTCCCTACCAACTATCGTCCAATTAGCCCAATTGACGTAAGTCAAAAAATATTTGCCCAGGTTCTCCTTGGACTGTTACAGAGCTGGATGGATGAACATAACATACTTAGTCCCATCCAAGCTTGGTTTAGAGCTAAGATTTCAACAACTGACCAAATCTTTAGGCTTCAAATGTTATACTGGAAGTCTCTACTTGTAGAGGGTGGCAGCCTCTACTTGATCTTTGATTTGGTCCAGAGGAGGAAACTTTGGGCACTTCTATTGGACATGGGTGTTCCACCATATCTTTGCCATCAGTTGGAACGTCTCCATCAGGGTAACTATGCCCAAATTCGGCATGGGAAAAATGGTGCACTAACTGCCCCACTGTTGGTAGAAAGAGGTGTTCGCCAAGGTTGTGTCCTGGCCCGGCACTCTTTTGTCTTTTTATTAATGGTTTGCTTGAGTCATTGACAATGGAGATGGATATTGACGCAGATAAACTTGCTGGTCCCAAAATTCCAGCGATGATGTTTGCGGACGATACCCTCCTTCTTTCCAAATTGCCTATGGGAATGCAAATGGTTCTTAACAGCTTTAGCGCTTTTTGTAGGAGCAGAGGCATGGAGATTAACTTACAAAAAACGAAATATATGAGCTTTAATGCAATGACTAGTACTCAGCCTAATCCCTTCTTGGATGGTAACCTGTTAGAGAGGGTCTTTATCTTTGAATATCTTGGGATCACTCTCACAGAAAAACTGGATTGGTGTGCCCAAATCCAGAAAGCAAGCTTAAAGATGGTGCAATTGATGGGGGGCCTAACAAAGGTATACAGAAGATGCACACATAAATCCATAAGTCTGGCATTTGAAATTTATAAAGCACAAGTCAGGGGTGCTGCACTATATAGTGCTGAAATTTGGGGGCATCGCCTCAGGGGCAAACATTGAGAGTTCTTTTGCAAGACAACCTTTTGGTCTACCCCCCAGCTCCCCTCTAATACCTCTTAGAATGGATCTGGGAATTAGGCCAATTTCTGATGAGGCCGCTCTCAGACCTCTTCTTTTCTGGCACCGTTTGTGGAGCACCCCTGAACTATTGGCCTATAAGGAAGAGCTAAGGGAAGTGCTGAGGCTCTGAGGCACGGGCAAACTTGCATGGTTGGCACACATTAAGAACACCTGCGCCGCAATAGGGACAGGCAGTCTCTGGACTATTGCAGAAGAAATTTGTCCCATTACGTCTCGGAAAGCCCTAGTGGAAAGCTACAGGGAATACAAACTAATCCAGGCCACAGGGAATCCACTAGCTGGTCGTCTAACACTCGAGTACCTACAAGTTAAAGACCATTATAGGCTAGAATCGGTTTTGGATGATATCCAACCACCTTTCGCCAAGAAATTATACCTCTAGTTTAGACATGGGATCCTCCCATTGCATGCTTTCACCAGTAAGTGGGGGGACCAATCTGATCGGGACTGCCCAGCTTGTAGTAACTCAGAGGAGACAGACATTCATGTAATTTTTATCTGCCAAGGATATAAAAGGATAAGAATTTGTTGGCTCCGCCAGATATGCAGAAATTTGGGCTTTAGACACTGCAGAGAGGCATACAGGTTATTGAAATAAGATACACACTCGCCCATTGTGTTTTTTATTCTCAATGTGGTGTGCTCGTAGTACAATTTTAAAGATAAATCGTTAGTACGGGAGAACATATTGTATCATATTGTTCTGAATAGCCTTTTTTCTTAGTTTAGACATCCCTTTTAAATCGAAAGAAGTGAAGTTAGAATTGTTTTATAAACTTTGTCTAACTATAATGCTCAATAAGCAAGTGTTTTCAGTAGTTTATGAATGGGCTTTTTATTAATGTAACTTCATAGATAAGGGACAATGGATATTGTATGATGCACAAGCACTTTATTTTTTGAAAGATTGCCTGTATGATTTATAAGATCTTTATGCTGGTGTCCTCATTGAGGTAACGGCCTACGACAATGCTTGAATGTTTTTAGTTGTTTTTAACAAAATGTGATTTAGTTTTTTTATTTGTGCTTTTATGGCCATATTTGGCCAAAATAAAGTTTTTATGATGATGATGAAGAATTTAGTGTGGGTTAGAATAAATTTGGTCTGAGATGACAATTACAATTTAAAGAAATAGGATTCCGGATTGGACGTGTTATAATCTCTGAAATAGGTGATCTTATCCCTAAGGGTTTTAGAACTCGCCTGTATGGGAGTAGGACAATGTTCCCATTGCGTGTAATCAAAAACGGGTCTTGACGTGTTTGTTTTGTGCAAGAAATGATGCCCATAGTGTTGATAACAGAATAAATCAGCATAATTGGCATTTAAATATAAATCTTCAGCATCAAAAGCAGCATAATACTTTAAATCAGAAAACAATGAATGTACTGCTTGTACATCCCAATCATCGGAATGTATGTCCGGTGTTACCACATCTCCCAAAGAAACACAAAACACGTATGGTATCTTGAGGACTTCCGTCGGGCTGTGAATTTCAAATGCTACCTTATCCCAAACGATGCCACCTGCAACTGGGAAAGCTGAAATGTTCACAAGGGTTTCATCACGTTTCATGATGTGAGACGATTTATGAGGGGCCAGAATTCCATCAACTAACTTCACAGCAGAGCGTTCTGGCAAATAAATAATGACCATTGATGAGCAAGAAAAATACTGTCACAAATCCAATTGACATATAGAGGAAAATCAGGAGAAGTAAAAACCAGATGTAGGTCCAGGGTGGGACCAGTTAAGTCTTTTTGAACCAAGAGATAAAATTACTTATTTTTTCGGTGGAAGTGCCAAAGTAGAAGACAAGGAGGAAGAGTTATAAAATAAGCTTGCACGGTCCCCAAAATAACCGCTTGCACCCATGTTCATTAAAGGTGGTAGGGCAGCGGGGGCGTGGCTAAGCAAGCCACGATGGCGGTCCGGCTCTGCTGAGGCTCCGCGGCTGGGCGCCTCTCGCCAGCTTTATGGAGCGTCGCAGTGAGTGCTAATTGGTACAGGGGGCGTCGGAAGGTGACTGCATCGCGGAGGGATGCCAGCGGCTGTTGGGGCTCATTCCTAGCCCTTAGAGCGGGACTTTGTCGGACTGCTGCCGCCAACACCGCAACCCAACTGTCAAAATGGCGCCGGAGCTCTTCTACCCGGTGCGGGAGACGGAGTAACGGGAGGCGGCGAAACTTGCGGCGCATTCCGCCCCGTTGGCATTGGCACCCGGGAGGTGTGTACGAGGAACGGACTCACGAGGAGGGACGCGGGACCTCGGAGGACGGAGGAGCTGCGCCGGCCCGGGCGCACCAGCCATCTCGGACGCGCTGAGCCTGCCGGGACCCAGAGGTGAGCCCGAGATCGCCCTTGCTCACCCAGGTGCCCACAGTGACTGACTCTGGAGAGGGCTGAGGGGCGACAGGCATGGTTGGGGGTGGCGGGACCTGGAGGCCCTCCAACCTGCCCGAACGGAGCTCGCCTGACCCTAACATGGCCGCCTAAGAGACAACGACCTCGTTCCCGGTGCGGCCGACGAGGCCTTGATCCCCGTGACCACCAAGGCGACGGCCTTTCTGGAGCTATACGGGGGGGCTGCTGTACCTTTGACTGGCGGATTGGCCGCCCTCCCGCTATGGGCAGCCTGGGAACCCCCCCTGGTACCCGGGGGGGCCTTGAGACCTGACGGGGCCTGCCGGGGCCGCCGGGGCACGCGGGTGACGGCTGCTCTGGGGGGGGGCGCAGTGGCCCGGGCCCCCCGCTGCCCACGTCGGGACCCGGAACTAGAGGTGCCGCGGGATTGTGATGACCTTGCCTCGGCTGTGGACCCTGAGAGAGAGGTAGGCCTGCACGGGGGCCGCGAGGACGGCCCTAGAGCTCCCCCCCCTCGGCCTGGGGGCCGCCGCAGGGCCTCTTCCATCGCGTCGGCCACCAGTGGAGTCCCGGTGGGGGTAACCTGGAGTTGGGAGCGCCTTGCTGGTGGGGTCTGGTGGCTAGAGTAGCCGATTCCTGTGCCTGGCCCACGGGGGGAGCTTCAGTAGGCTGGCTTGGACTGCTACTCACCTGTACAACTCCGCTCGAGGGACGACTCGGCAGTGCCTTCCACCCTTCCTGGCATCACTGGGGGCACCGGCAGCCTAGCCGACGATACCGTCCCCTCCAAACCACGGGGAGTCACGATGGGGAAGTCAAAACCCGCGCAGCATCAGGTGATCCCGGAGACGGCCCCGGAGAACATGCCTCGGACCTCGACTTGGTCTCCCAACGCGATGCCCTCCACAGATCTATCAATCTCGGACAAGTTGGATAAGGTCCTCGCCGCCATTGAACTGTCCCGTCTGTCTATGGAAGAACGCCTGGGTACCCTGGCAACAGACGTCAATCTCCTCCGCGATGACCATCGTAAGCTGGCGGACCGGGTGCATACGGAGGAACGGACGCTAGAGGAAATACAGCCCGTGCTCAAAGAGCAACAGCAGACGCTCCAAGGGGTCCTCACTCGCCTAGCCGCGGTGGAGGAGCGCGCACAGGATTTGGAGGGCCGCTCAAGACGCTGTAACATCCGAGTGCTGGGGCTGCCGGAGGGAGTCGAAGGTGCCGACCCCATAGAATACATGGACACGTGGCTGAAGTCCTTCACCCCGTCATCTGACCGCACACCATTCTTCTCCATAGAGCGGGCGCACCGAGTGCCGGCCCGAAGACCCCCGCCCGGTGCGGCTCCTCGACCATTCCTCGCCAAATTCCTACACTTCCGAGATCGAGATGCGGTGCTTCGGGCGGCGCGACTGGCTGCGCCGCTACGAGTGGAAAACAACCACATCATGATCTTCCCGGACTACGCCCGCGCGGTACAACAGCAGAGATCCTCCTTCCTGGACGTAAAGCGGAGACTACGGGACAATAAGATTCAATATGCATTGCTCTTCCCGGCCCGCCTCAAGATCCTCCATAACGGGTCCTCCCTCTTCTTCACCTCCGTGGAGGCCGCGCAAGACTGGGCAGATCAGCATTGCCCGCGGTCATCCGCCTCTCATCCCCAAAGGGGCTCCCCCTTAAGACTTTCAGTGCCCGGAAGCGGCCCAAGAAGCTCCGTAATATCGAATCCAGACCAACGCACGGCTCGCACGACTCGCCGGATCTCAAACAGATTATGCGAGAAAGACGGGAAGCTCTACAAGCAGTGATTGATCTACGCACCACACAGCCCTCAGACTCTATAGATCGACCTCCGCACCTGTTCTCCTCAGAAGGTGAAAACGACAGCGACAGCACCGCCTCGGGGGCAGGTCAGGCGGCGCCCCCCCACGCCACTCCGCAAACCGCGGACGGACTATTGGATGGACTGCCATCTCCTACTTTGCCCTGAGGCAACTCAGGCACACGGACTATTACTTGTTATCCTTATCTGTAACGCATACCTAGCACCCATAATATCTCGCTCACAGGGACTGTCACCCTGCTCCGGACACATACTGATCCTACTACATGCCCACTCAGCGCGCCGCCTCGCAATAGAATATCGTCACCCCCTAGCAGTTCTCCCCCCCCCAGTGTTACGGGAGGAAGTTTGGACACATCGTTACCCACACGATGAGTCCTATGTATTGGGACAGTTTCCCGCACCCCCACACGTTGTTTAATCCTCGGTTCACATACGTCCCACCCTGCCATGGAGTTTCACACCACAGCACATCAGTTCTTCGAGGCTTCCAGCTCGCCGGCCCCCCTCAACCGCAGCGCATCCCTGAGGGTCCACAACACGACTTCTCTAATGGGCACCTCACCCAGCCCCCACACAGAATCGATCATCTATGACACGACTGATGACCAACGCAGACATTAATGTACTTACACTCAACACACGTGGTCTACACACCCCACGTAAGCGCTATGCGGTGTACGCTTATGCGAAACGACAGAAGGCATCTATCCTCTGCTTACAAGAAACCCACCTTAATTCCACCGAAGTCGGCAAACTACGAGTAAAATGGCGCGGACTCATCTGCGCCACGACCTACTCCTCGTTTGCCCGGGGAGCACTGATATGGATCCGCCCAGGAACCCCTTTTCGGGAACTTAGACGGGTAGTGGATGACGACGGCAGATACGTTCTACTAGAGGGTCTCTTAGATGGGAGGGCTATCCTCTTAGGAAGCATATACGCCCCAAATGTTGATCAGGATAAATTCTGGGACCGCCTCACAATCTCTCTGGCCCAATTCACGCATATACCCTGGCTACTAGGCGGGGACTACAACTGTATCCTGGACCCGGGGCTGGACCGCTCACATCCCCCACTCCCACACTCCCCCACATACAGACAAATAGACCGATTTAAAGCATGGGTCGCACACTGGTCCCTCGCAGATGCATGGAGGATCCACCATCCCCAGTCCTGTATTTACTCCTTCCACTCCATTCCTCTTAACCTACGAGTCCGGCTTGACCGATTCTTGTGCACTACAGCGCTTCTCCCGCAAATATGTCACTCGGACTATCTAGGTAGAGTTGTTTCCGACCATGACGCACACATTCTCAGCCTCAAGTGGCGGCCCCCGCATCCCCCTGTCCCCACGTGGCGACTGTCGCGGGACTGTCTTGCGGACCAGACCTTCACGCATGACCACCAACGTAGCATCCAAGACTACTTTACGCATAACACAGGGACCGCGTCGTCAGCCCTGGTCGAGTGGGATAGCTTCAAGGTAGTGGCCCATGGAGAATGCATTCGGTACAGAACCGGAGTGCGACACATTTTGGAGCGAGCCCTAGAGACGGCGGAGCAGCGCCTGTCGACGGCCACTAAAGCCGCAGACCAATCAGCAGTGACGGTAGCTCAGGTTGCCCACGCCAAATCAGAGTATCAAGCGGCGTGCGTGGACCTCCGTCGACATAATTTTCGGGCATATGCAACCCGAATGCACAAGGACCGTGACAAATCGGGTACACTCCTGGCATGGCTCGCTAAGCAGGATACTGAAGTCCGGCCTATTACCGCAATTATAGATCCCCAGGGCACCCTGGTACAATCCCAGGACGAGATCCTTCAGGCGTTCTATCAACATTACTCGGCGGTCTACACTGTTCCCTCGTCTCTTGATCCCGGAGCCGTCGACCATTTTCTAGACCCTCTCCCCCTTCCCCGGATCTCCGCCGAGGACCGGAAGGGACTAGACGCAAAGTTAAAAACAACTGAGATTACAAGCGCGGTACGAGCACTGGCCCGCGGCAAGGCCCCTGGCCTTGACGGGCTCCCACTTGAATATTACGCCACTTTTGCTCCACTATTGACCCCTCGTCTATCAGCAGTATTAGACACGGCGCTAAAACTCGGCGAACTACCTGGCTCTATGAGAGCGTCGGTGATCGTGACATTCCCGAAACCCGACCGGGACCCTCAACTCCTAGCCTCCTATCGTCCCATCACACTACTCACAGCCGACTGCAAAATTCTGGGAAAAATTTGGGCGGACAGATACTCACAAATTATACGCCCGTTAGTACACCCGGACCAATGCGGCTTCGTTCCGGGAAGAAATACCTCTCATAATATCAGGCGCCTCTTTCATATCCAGGATCAGATTGGTGACCGATTTCCTCACGCGGCAGTTCTGATCCTGGACCTTGAAAAGGCGTTCGACACTCTGGCGTGGCAATTCCTCTTCGCTGTCCTGAGACGGGCGGGCCTCGGCCCCACACTCATAGCCTACACTCGCCTGCTCTACACCAACCTAACGTCCCGGGTCCGCCTCGGCCACTATATCTCCCCGGACTTCGCAATACACAGAGGCACGCGACAAGGGTGCCCCCTTTCGCCCTTATTATTCGCGCTGGCGGTTGAACCCTTAGCCATCCGGCTTCGTAGAGATGGGCAAACCTGGGGTATCCCACTAGCGGACGTTACACACTGCGTATCCATGTATGCGGACGATCTCCTCATATACATACGAGATGTGATAGCGGATCTCACCATGCTTGAGATCGCTCTAGCAGAGTTTGCGGAGGCCTCGGGACTGAGAGTGAATTGGGACAAGTCAATGATCTACCCCCTCCACCCGGATACCCCATCCCGGGAGGTCTGGATTGGCGACCGGAAACTACATTGGGCGACAGAGGGTCCCCGATACCTCGGGATTCGATTATATCATTCCCCAGTTGACATGTTCGAGGGTAACCATCGTAGGGCACTAGCAGGGATACGATCCTCCATCGGGTTCTGGCGGAGCCTGCCATTGGCCCCGATCGGCCGGGTAGCCCTGGCGAAGATGATACTGGTCCCGAGGCTTTTGTATTACTTTACCAATCTCCCAGTGATCCCACCCCGCTCCTTCTTCAAAGAGTTAGACACGCTTCTCAGCTCCCTAATATGGGGACAGGGGCGGCACAGAATCGCACTGGCCAAGCTAAAGCTGCCCACGACGCAAGGGGGGCTCGGGGCGCCCTCATTCGAAGCCTACTTCCTGGCGTCGCAGCTCCAGTGGCTCTCATACTGGACGGCGGAGCGATATACACTCGAGACATGCACGGCCACAGGATATATGCCCACACCCGAACTGCGCCGTCTGCTTCTACCGGGCTCCCGCCCCACACGAACCTACCCCCTGCAGGTAAACATCGCCCGTAAATGTATTCAACGCATACACCGCATGGCACCGCGCTGCCCTCCATACACGCCATCATTACCACTAGTCGGTTGGCCCTGCAACGACGGACTTTTCTCATCCACCATGCTCCGGGAGTGGACATCTAGGGACATCGTCGAAGCAGAATTGCTGTTTGACGAGGGACAGCTCCGGCCGTACCGGCAACTCATGGAAGTATACGATCTACCCCCAGGCCAATTCCTGCTTCACCGTCAACTCCTCAGCCATTTTCGACCATATGCAGATCTTACACGGGGGAGCCTCCCACACATCCAGTCCTCCACGCAATTTTACGAATGGGACAGGGTCGACACCTCATTACATGGTTGTACAAATCAATCCGAGACCTAACACCCCCACTGCTGATGCCTCTCCAAGCCCTATGGGAGGAGGAAGCGGGACGACCCTTTCATGACAGCGAATGGGACAGGGCGTTAGAATTCCCCAAAAAAGTATCCAGGAATGCTCGCTTTAAGAATATCCAGTTTCACATCCTACATAGGGCTTACCTGACGCCAGCGCGCCTTCAACGCTTCTATCCCGACACTACCTTCCTTTGCCCTCATTGTCAAGCGGGGGATGCGGCCTTTTTCCACATGTTCTGGACCTGCCCAGACATACAGAACTATTGGTCATCTATCCACTCGACACTCGGGGATCTTACTGGGCTGACCCACTTGACTACCTGGGAGGGATGCGCGCTGGGTATACTGGAGCGGAGGAAGCGACACAAGGTGCCGATGCGTTTCGTCTTCCTAGCCCACCTACTGGCCAAACGCTGTATAGCCATGCACTGGCGATCCCCTACCGGTCCCCCGCTCGCGGCTTGGGTAGGGGCGGTTCTTAAATGGGCTGCAGCCGAGGAGGACGCAATACGGGAGGAGGAGGCCAAAGGTACCCGAAAAACCCCAATCTCTCTAGAATGAGCGCTCCTACTACATCAATTCAGACAGTCCCAGGCCCCGGATGCCCCGGTCACCGACATGCATACCTCCGACCCCGTGTCGCCCCACACGACGCAGGGCCCCACAACGGGGGATATCCCCCATTGTCCCCCCACACCACCCTTAAGCCAGGTGGGTCCCTCCCTGCTCCCCTGACGTACCCATCGGCTCCTCACACCGGATTGCACGCACGCTCATCCCCCCCTCGGTGGGAGGCAGTAATACTGTAGGATGGTCAAGGGCGGGCTCCGGACATAGCCTTGGTCACATCATTCAGAACTTCATGGCACTCCCCAGTTTGGCTCTCCTCCCCAGTTTTTACTGGCAAGGAACTGCTACAGTACAGACCGCATCTACACAGAACAAGACACATACATGCTTTCTATATCGCAAATGGTGTAATTCGTTACTCATGTAACATGCTCATTTCCACGGAATGTGGTGTATGTATACGTATCTTCATAAATGCCAATAAAAAGAACGTTCAAAAAAAAAAAAAGGTGGTAGGGCAGCATCAGCTTGATGTCGTCGAGGACTGGTCGGCACTTCACTGTGGGACTCATCCGTAGGGTAAGTATACTCAACTTCGTTGTTGGATGAAGATAGATGCAGAACAGGCAAAAGGTGAATAGTAGTTTACATCTTACCCTCAACGATACGGGGATTAGTCGAAGAGGATGAAATCGTCCGGATTCAAAAAGATAGTGTTGCATAAAACTGCAGGTGTTACACTGTTCAGAATCCGCCAGACAGTGTAGTTTGACATTGTCCACTGAAATGTATCTGTTATCTTTGCGACCAGGCAAGACACTGTACGGGTACCCTCAAGTCCAAGAACCGGAACCGGTGTACGATAAGAGGGACCACATTTCTTTTTGTTCTTCAGCTTTTCTCGTACCATATCTCCAATCTTAGGGAGCCAGCCGGCAACTGGAATCAGAAGTGCTGTATCATTGGATGAGGGCAAATGTTCAGTTGCGTAGCTGTCACACGTCGTTTGTAGGTCCTGTGACATAGTAGAATGATTATCTACGTCAAAGGTTGTGGCTGCCGCTACAACGTCTAGACCATCAAGGTCTGGCACAAACATTTTAATGCCGTAGAGCATTTCATATGGGGTTCGCCCACCCAGAGATCTTCTAGGGAGAATATTTAGTGCACGTTGAACTCCATACAAATGGGCCTGCCAGTACCTAAGACCCTAGCTGTCAGAGAGTGCTTTAAGTCATGGTTCATTTGTTCCACTATAGAATTGCCCTCAGGCCTGTATGGAGATGAAAACTGCAACAGCACCCCCATCGACTTCATCACGTCCTTGTACGCCTTAGAGGCGAACGCTGGACCTTGGTCAGATTGGAAGGTGCCACAGGCAAACATCCCGACAAAGACATGCAAATCATCCACCCCTCTCCTGCCCTCCTCTCTAAGATTTTATTTCCCAGCAGAGGCTCACGAAAGTCAAACTTACTGCTCAGAGACGGGTGCGCAACTCCGCGTGCACAGACTGTGGCCCTGTACCCTCTGCTGAATGCACACCTTTAAGACACCACAGGCACATAATATTCATCTAGACACAGATAGTGGCAAAGAGAATGCTCAATTCCATATGCATATATTAGAATATATGGGTAGGCATATACACACGACACATAATATATTATCTCACATAAGCTTATGGAAATATACTGAAGCATATAGGCATTGGTACAGATAATTAAGGTTATATTGGTATTCCCACTGCATATTTCCGTCTGCTGAGATGTTGAAGGTTCAGTTCAGTCGCCAGCTCTGTCCCTGTGCAATTGGTTCTATTCCCACACACAAGACCCACATGTGCAGTGATGAAAGCACGGATGCCCATAGCCTGTTTAGGGTGTAGTTTGTAAAATTCACCTACCCAGTCGCTTGAGTGAAATTCTACTCCTATTGTGTGCGATCGCCGACCATGAGAGGAGGGGCCATTGCGCGCTGCGACAATAATCTGCCATAAACATAGCGCAAAGTATTAACCTTTTCAAAACCAGGGTGTTGGTAATCCGTCACACGAGCAGCGGGAGGAGCAGGGGAGGCAGGGTTTTAGCGAGATGCGATGCAGACGGGAGGGGGACCATCAAACACTGTAACTGAAGAAAGCGTGAAAGTAGTATGATGGGCAACAAAAATGTTATCTTATTGAAATTGCCTGGGCGTCAACCAAGCACTCAGGGGAGGAACTTTGAAAAGCAGTCCACCAATGGGGGGGGCCAGCATTTCTGATTGGCACAGCAAGTGGCGGTCGATGGGCTTTGGTAAAGCCCATGTTGTAGATACTTTGGGTCATATTATCAAGGGCAGTATCGCCGCTTTAGCGGCACTTTGTGCCGCTAAAGCGGCGATATTCTTATCACCCTATTAACAAGGCGGCGCTAACATGCATCAGCGCATGTTAGCTGCCGATTTTCGAACGCTACGCATCTTAGCGATATACATCGCTAATCAGATGCAAAGTAGGCATTCCTTACAATAGCTTCATTGAAAAACGTCGCAAACACAACTTCGCTGTATTATCAACGCTGCCTCAGACCCGCGTAGCGATGAGAAAAGGCGCGCTAAGCCCCCATTATCGTATGATCCTAACGCCTGAATAAAACCTGACTTAGCATTATTGCCTATAGGAGGTGGATTGTATGGTTAAGTACACACTCCCCTATTACCAAGCTTTTCATTAGCGCTGTGAAATCATCGCTGGATTTCACACGCTAATGATCATTATCGCAGTCTATCGCTGGATTGTACTTCGCCTGTTAGCAAAGCGCTGCTAATACGCCACAAACACGGCGATGTAATTCAGCGATATAGGGCGATAATGAAAAATGCGCTAAGCGCGTTTTGCGATATTTATCGCAGTATGTAGATAATATGCCCCATAAAGTCTTGCAGGACAGCGCATGTTTGCTGACTCTACGCTCGCCCTAACAAGAAGAAAAGGGCTAACTCTGACTATAGAATGCAGCCATACTGTTGAAATTAGCAGAGAACAATGATAACAGACCCCTTGAATGTCTAGAGCTTTGTCAAGTGGAGAAACTGAAACAGAAACTGAAAAGGTAACCCTGGAGGACAATGTAATGTAATGTACATTTATTTTGTATAGCTTGCAATTACCAAAGATGTCTTAGCGCTAGCGGTTTGTCACCAGAAAGTCAGTAAAGAAAGCGCAGGTCACTAGGCCTAACTAAGGGGCATATTATCAAGCACGGCGTTAAAAATTATCGCCGGTTTAGCGGCAGAAAACTGCAGTTAAAGCGGCGATAATGGGCTTGATAATATGCCCTGGAGAATTCCAGTGGAAGTCCATGTTCTGGTGTGAACCTGGGCTTCTATTGGAATTCTCTGCGGCATATTATCAAGCTCATTATCGCCGCTTTAGTGGCAGTTTTCTGCTGCTAAATCGGCGATAATTTGAACGCCGTCCTTGATAATATTGCCCTCAGTGATTCAGCAAAGAGCTAGGGGGCATATTATCAAGAAACGGCGTTAAAATTATCGCCGCTTTAGCGGCAGAAAACTGACGGTAATGCGGCGATAATGGGCTTGATAATATGCCGCAGAGAATTCCCATAGAAGCCCAGGTTCATACCAGAACATGGGCTTCTTTTGGAATTCTCACCGGCATATTATCAAGCCCATTATCGCCGCTTTAGCGAGTTTTCTGCCGCTCAAGCGGCGATAATGGGCTTGATAATATGCCGCAGAGAATTCCAATTGAAGCCCATGTTCTGGTGTCAACATGGGCTTCTACGGGAATTCACAAGGGCATATTATCAAGCCCATTATCGCAGTTTTCTGCCGCTAAAGCGTCGATAATTTTAAGGCCGTGCTTGTTAATATGCCCCCAGGTTTTCAGCTGCTTCCTAAACTGCAGCAGGTTGGATTGGGATCTCAGAGCTAGAGAGGTCCAGAGTTTATTAGCACCGAAGGAGAAAGTGCTAAGATATATGAAATAAGGGATATTAGTGATATTAAAAAAATGGCTGAGAAAGACGCTCGGGCACGGAATGTAGAAAAGGTGCTGTGGAGTTGTCTTAAATACAATCTAGAGAAATCAAAGTGTAGAATATTAACGAATCCATCATCTTTTCTGTGAATTTGTGATAAGATTATAAATATTCGATTTACTTTATATGCTGTGCCCACAAATAGAGCACATCCTATCCATGAGAACTCTTGTATTGTTGTTGTATAATAAGAAAATATTAAAACATATTTGAAAATTTGTCGAAGGGTACACCTATGATAGGTCATGAGTGATACCCTCTGTTAAAATAACATTCTCCTCAACAAATACATGTGCTTATCCTTGTTGCAGGGCTTTGGAACTGGGTCGCTAATGACAGACAAGACAGCCTGTGCAGTACATCCTAGGTTATTGAGGTAAACCAAAAGTGGGGTCAAAGTGTAACACAATTATATAAACATCCCCATACGTCAGCACAGGGAGCTGGGAGCTCAGAGGCGTGTTGCCATGCGGGCACTTACTGCAGGGGGCCTCTGTGTCACCCCCCCCCCCCCCTTCCCATGTCTGACATTCTGACTCGGTCATAGGACTGGTCAAAGTCTAGGTTTGTGCTGCGTAGTTTGGTGACTGGACACAGATATATGTTACCCTGGCAACCTTTGGAACTGGTGATGCAATATAATGAGAAACTGACCCTTAGGGATTAGCAAGAGGTCAACTGGGGAGTGAAACAATCTAACCATCCAATGAATCATACGACTTTATTGTAAGAAGAAACCCCACTACAACTCCTCACAAACGGGCCTCGTTTACAAAGAATTGGCATAGGGCCGCGAGGCAGGTCTTCTTAGGGCGCTGCCCTACACCAATGTGATAAGGCAGGAATGCATTGTATTTTTGAAATACGGTGCATTCCCGTGTTTCCCCCCTGTGCTGGCGCACAATTTGCTGCCTAGCACTAATGCAACCACTCTTGCACCGGGGACACAAGGGGCACCTTCCTGCACAAAAACAATCCCAAGAGACGTTTTCCTCTTTCTATGTGTGCTGCAGAAGGGAGCACAAATGGAAGGAGGAAATACCAAGGAGAAATACAAATATTTCTCCTTGTAACGCCTGCTCTGGGGAGGCCTAAGGTTTTGGCGCTGCCTCAGGTTTACGTGATTAAGTAAATCTGGGTCAATGTCAAAATCCATGGGTGCTGCGCGTGAAAACCCACGGCAACTCCCATGGAACTCCTCCCTTGTGCAGAGTAAGGCAAGGCCGCGACTTGCGCTGCTTTGTCTCACTCCATATCTATGAGGCCACGCACAGTTTTGCAGGGAGGCTGTGCATCGCCGCATAGATATGATTGAGAGGCTTCTCTCGCCGGAGCGTCAAAACAAGTGGTGCTCCGGCGACGGAAGTCTCTCTTGAATAAGCCCCATAATATTTTTTTTATGTCACATTCAATGGGGGGAGGGCTTAAAAATTTTTTTTGCCTGATTAGTATGTCATTAATCGTCAGATTTACTTTTGCACTTACAGTCGCAGGATACTGCTGGGCTATACTGTCTTCCACGTTTGTTTACAAGTAACACATATCCTCCAAAATACCTCTTACTGGAATCTGTCATAAAAAATACCTCTGCCACTTTGTATAATAATCTGTCAAAACCACTGCACGCATCTGTTCCACTACTAGTGTTAGTAAAGGGCCTACAAATCTGACTGCTGGTTTCATCTATAGCCATAATAATAATAAACCACATTTGTAAAGCGCGAACAATCACCCGTAAGGGTCTCTAGGCGCTGGGGGCCGTCGGGAAGATTAAGCAAGCTATTGCCCAGAGTCACATGGTGCTGGGTTAATCTGCCGCCGGCGCTGCAGATCGAACCGTGATCCCCAGATTCCGGAGTCAGTCGCCCTGGCCGCGGCGCCACACCTCTACCAGCCACGACAGTCTTGGCACAGTGTCCACATCCCAGAAACTCGTGCTCAATACCCTACCTCTTTTCTAGCTCAGCCACCAATATAGCTCATACAACCTCCGCCCAGTTCGGCCTCTCCCAGATGCTGCTTATGTGCCTCCCTGTATTGATCCATCTGTGTTGGATATTTGTAGGGCATGAGTACATACCCTCTGAAGAAAGTGTTGCGATGTTACGGGGAATCAGAGCAGTGCCAGAAACAATATGCTGAGAAGCTGCCGAGGGTCAAACATCGTTGAAAAGCCATGTCTACGTTTGTTTTTAAAAGGTCAGAAGTAAGAAATGTGGGTATTATTTGAGAAGGTCTAAAACCCTACTCAAGTAATAACCATAATCCTTGCCAGGGGGAAGCACAAATGGCAATAAATTACCCTGCGCGTAACCCTCTCATCGCTTGGCACTAAAGCAGTCAGGCTTAACTTAAAGGCAATGTATAAAGTATTTATGCATCAACAAACAGTAATAAAGTGAAAAGACAACACAAGAGCAATCCTAAACCAATTTATAAAAATAAATAATATTGTAGCAATTAAAATTACACCGAAACAACATAAATCCAATTAGTAGAAGCAGAGTTATACGTTTTTAAAGTTTAAGGTGAAAAAGGGTCGCAGCACCGACTGCAGGTATCTGGTCGCACCAGACCGGGACAAAGTCAAAAGTTCAGGCTGACTTCGATGGAGCACCTGTTGGGTACAGGACTGGCCGCAGCCCACTGGCAGTTGTACCTTTTGTCCTTGGTGCAGGGGCTGCGCAGTGCTGTGATGCAAGGCTCTATGTCGCGCTTCATCCAGTCAGTCGAGTTGTTGATCCGGAGCTGCACGATGCTGCGATGTGAGGCTGTGCGTCTCTCTTTGCTGGATCCAGTGAAACAGCCCATCAGGAGCTGAATGGTGCTCCCATGCGAGGCCCTGCATAATCCTGCGCCATTCCGTGTTGGAGCCAGTGTGGCTGCCATTCAGGAGCTGAACTTTGTGCGATGTGAGGCCCTGCATCATCCTGCACCGTATTGAGTCGGGTCTGGTGAAGCCGCAAGTTAAGAAGGAAGGAGTACACTCTTACACTAGCCAAGGGTCCAGGATCTTGAGGACAGCACTTGGGGAGGTCAGGACACTCCATCAGAGGCCAACCATGGGGACCAGATCAGGCCCAGTTGGGTCTGGTGAGCTGAAAAGCAGGAAAGGCCTCTGGAAGTTGCTAAAACTGGAGGTCAGCCAACTAACCCTTGGAGTTACGTCTTGCGTGCTGGGTTCAAGGCAATAATGTCCAGTATTCCTTCAGGCTTCAGACAGCAGGGCAGTCCTCCTTCTGAGTCTCCACAGGTCCACAAGTCTTCAGATCACAGGTTCTCGGGTTGCCACTTTTTTACCCAGTGTCATCCTGTGTTATGTTATGTTATCTGGGATTTGTAGAGCGCGCGGCTACTCCAAAGAGTGTCCCGGCGCTACGAAAGACGACCAACAACTGACAAACAAACGCCCCCAGCCACAGTGCAAGAAAAACCTATAGTTGGAAAAGCCACAACTGCAGATCCACCTAAAAGTCAGAAGGTCCGGGATCCGTCGCAGCAAGGGAGGGAGGTTATTCCAGAGTCGGGACACTATTACCTGAAAAGATCTTCCTCCTACCCGTGAGAGCCTGACCCTTGGGGTCAGGGTCAGGCCCTGGGTAGAAGATCTTAAAGAGCGCTGAGGCAAGTAAGGCTGAAATCTTTCCCTTAAATACGGGCCCCGATCCCATGGAAAGCCTTAAAAACCAGGACTAGAGCTTTGAAATAAATTCTTTTTTGCACTGGAAGCCAGTGAAGTGAGGACAAGAGATGAGAGGTATGTGTTCTAGGCTTCGTTAGGAAAATAGCCCTGGCTGCCATATTCTGGATGATCTGCAGACGACCCAGTAAATACTCGGGGAGTCCTAGATACAACGAGTTGACATAATCCAGTCTCGATATCACCAAGGCCTGGACCACTGTTTTACTGTGCGATACTGGCAGAAGTGGGAGGAAGTTTTTCAGCATTTTCAATGTCCTAAAACATGTACCTGCCATAGATTGGACCTGCATCTTCATAGAGAGTGCAGAATCCAATTTGAACCCCAGATTTTTCACAATAGTGACCTCCGACAGTGGGGGGGACATGTCCTGTGGCCACCAAGAGTGCCTGGCTTCATGTGAGTGAGAGCCCAAAAAAATTATCTCTGATTTATCAGAGTTACATTTTAATTGATTACAGTTAAACCATGAAAAAATCTACAAGAGGCAGTTCTTTATACAGATCCCATCAAATTCCAAGCCCTTCTCGCACGTGAACAACAATTGAGTGTCGTCCGCGTATGACAGCTATTATAGCGCCATGCTTCTCGGCGAGAAGGGCGAGAGGGGCATGTACAAAGTAAACAGCGTGGGACTGAGAATCGATCTTTGCGGTACCCCCACATTCAAGGACGGGATTTCTGACAAAAAAGTAGGTGCCCAGACAGTTTGAGAGCGGTTACTGAGAAAATATCTCATCAATTTCAATACCGAGCCTCCAAGCCCGCCCTCCTCAAGTCTTTGCAAGAGTCGCTTGTGACGGATGGTATCGAAGGCCGCGGAAAGGTCGAGTAGCACCAGAACTGCGCTCCCACCCCTATCTAGCGTGGCTTTAACCGTCTCAGCAATCTCCAGCAGGGCAGTTTCAGTGCTGAAGTTGGCTCTGAAGCCCGACTGACTGGGATGAAGAAGATTATTGGCCTCTACAAAGTTTGTGATAACTTCATTCACAAATTTCTCCAATACTTTGGAGAAAAAGGGCAGGAGGGAGATAGGCCTATAATTGCTGATCTCGTCAGGGTCAGCCGTAGGTTTTTTTGTGGGGGGTATCCTCTTTTGTCTAACCCTAAAACTGATTCTGGTCAGTTCTTCGATTTCTCCTCGGGTTGGGCACCTGTCTGTGTAAGGAAACAAAGGGTAGGCCCAGGTGAGGGCTGGATTGGCCAGTGACAGGACATGCTTCCTCTGAAGTCAGGAAGGGGCAGGGTACAGCCACAGGCTACCTTTTGGAGTTCAGGAAGGATTGGGTACAACCCGTGTGGTAAATTTAAATTACCTAGACTTAATTTATGCGGTAAAAATCAATAAGAATAACTCAGTAAAAATAAGAGGCAGAATCCGTGGTATTTGAGGTTATAAAAGGGAATTTATTCCTTACAAAGGAATTGGTTCAAACCAGGCAATCGGATTCCGTCACCACGAAGGTTCAGGAAGGGATAGGCAATACATTATTGACAGGTAATCATATATATAGTAAATGCATTACAGTAAAGACAGATGCAGGAGGCGTAACAGCTGATAGGAAAGATAAGAGTACACATACGTAATGAGAAAGGCGTTACAATAGGCGTATACTAGAAACGTCATTAAGAGGATGTCACAGGTGGGTGGATCCATAAGAGAATCCTGCAATGTCAGCAGAAATATAAGGCAGAGATGCGCGCGCAGCCGCATGACGTGTGATTGACGTGTAACTAGAGGGTGAAGGGGACTTGACATTTAGCCCTACATGAGGAGACAGAAGTCTGGGATGTCAGAACAACCTAATCCCAAATCGTATCTAATATCTTGTGTTTAAAGAACTGTATTATCTGGAAGGAAAGGTCTCTCGGACAGAATCTATTCTATACTGACTGCTAGTGCGTGTACAAGCGTCTACGTGTCTACATGAGATGCGAGGGGGCATGGGCCTACCATGGTAACAGGAGCTATGAATTATTTGCACGGAGACAGTAAGGCCGGGCCCTTTGCTTTACAGCTGGAAGGATGTTTACCTAAACTACTAGACAGGAATGTATTGGATGAGGAGCGGAGCAGATAACTTGAAGGCGAAATACAGTCTTTGGCAGGCAACAGGCCGAGTCAGGCACCGTTAGCCGCGCAGGGAGTAGGACAAAGGTCATGGATACAGATGCAGGCTCAGGCTGGAGCTTTCAGAGGCAGAAGGCAGGAAAAGGCTCGATGACAGAATTCAGGGCCTACTCGCCTGAACTGTAAAACGTGAAAGGTGCACCATATAAAGTCGGTGGCCAAACATACTTAGGAACGGAATATCCGACCCATTCATGGCGGATCTGAAAGAGGACATGTTAACGTTGGACGCACATGTATTTGCGTCTTCATAGCTGGAAGTGGAGGGAACATACATGTACTTGTAGCACGTACATGGAGCCGTTGGGGTCTAAGATAGGGGACACAATTGATCATAAAAATTCATATTTCCTCATTCCCTCCTTGTCCCCTACGGACCCTTCATGAAATATCGATCTTCATCAATCCATCAATCTGTTCATATAACATCATTTGCTCTTCTTTCTTCTTACGAGATTTTGAATGAAAACTTGAATGTGGAATACACGATGTGGCACACAGACCACAAATCGCTGGCCCACATTGTAGACACAGGCAACAACTGAATATTATGAGAAGGCCAATACCTAGGAAGGATAGGATCCTCCATCCCCAGGCTGACAACACGCTCCAGAGCCAACCGGACCAAGTCCAGGTGCCTGGATTCTGGTGTATCTGGCTTACAATCTTATGAAGACGAGTTATGGCTTTATATACTGATGGCGCGTTTTCTGGAATGAAAACACAGCAACTTGATCCGATGACCCTACAGGCTCCGCCCCTATCGGCCAGGATGACGTCAAGGACAATACGATTTTGAAGAACAACAATCCGCATCGCAGACTGCTCCTCTGTTAAGTTGCCTAGGGCGGAAGTAGTTTCCTTCACTACTGCTTCAAGGGTTCTAGTTAATCTACGTATCAGTTTACTATTAGTGACAGTACCTATGTAGGGAAAGAAACCTTTATTGAAATCTGTGTATTGCTCCCATGCCGTTTCAGTGTAGTCGACAATCGGGAGATCTCTCTGGGATCTATTGTGTACTAAATGGGTATTCCTATGATAATCAGGAGGGGCTAGGAAAACAGGTGGCAGAAGGAATGCAATGTAACAGGTACCATCCCAATCTAGAGGTAAACGTATATATGCGGTCTGACCACATATGAAGTAGGAATGACGAGACGCTCTAAATGTAGACTTGCCTTGATCACTGAATTCGATCACAGTGGTACATTTACTATGACCCATGTGTACTGAACCATTCTTTCTTACACATAATTCACCTTTAACTGGAAATACTGACATAGCAGGCAAGACTGGTGTAGCTTCAGATTCAACATTCAGAATCATGAGGTTAAGTGTAAAGTTACCTAATCCATATACTTCATTTTCTAGATCAGTTCCTGTTCTTTTGGGGAGTCCCTCCTTGTTAGGGTAGCAGACTTTGAGCAAAACTAAGTTCAGGTTTCCCCATACCCAGTTGTCTTGGTAAACTACGGAATTTGAATCTAAAGAATTAATCAAACTAATCCATGCTCCACAGGAGCCATTGTGTGTGAACGGGTACGGAAAGAGGGGCAGAACTCCCTTGTATTTCTGGTAGGGAGGGAGTCGGCCACATATCCAACAATTTGTAGCATTGCTGGTCTGATGGGAGTGATGTAACATACTAATGAATGTGTTGTTGCGCAGCGCAAATCTGTAGGACAACTCATGCGGAGGTAATTCACTAAAAGAGTGTTCGGCAGTAACATTGAAAGCACGCTTAGAAATAGGGTAGTATATGTGCAACAGTATACTTGCAGCAATAATCAAAAGACTTAGAAAAAAACATAATCAATAATGTCACTACACAGTGACTACGAAGTGTTTTACAGTATGCATGTTTCTTGAGCTGTTTCTGTCTATTTCTCTCTCTATTTCGGTCTAGAGGATACATGTCAGAGACTAATTTAACCGATTCACCTTGGAGAGGACTTAAACAATCAAATTGTCTGACTTGCTAGACCTTAGTTTCAGTTTGTATTTTTGCGATTCGGTTTTCTCCACCAGGGGGAGTTTTGAGTCAGTCTGTGGGGGAAGGCAGGGCTGAGAGTTTAAATTAGAAAGTGGTCCATGAAATTTCTTGATATGGCTCGAGTGTAGCCAACCCTTGCGACCCTCAATCTTCACTGCTGTCCTCGTGGTCAGAAGTACCAACTTCGGCGTTTGCCAGCGAGGCTCCAGCGGGCTCCTCCTGTCGAAATTTCTTATGAAGACAAAATCTCCGGGAACCACTTCATGGGGCTTTACCTCGGTGTTGTCGGGAAAGGCTGCAGCTACCTGTGAACGGCAAGATTGTAGTGCAGACATCAAGGAAGCAAGGTAATCTGTCAGCATATTACAATCAACATCAGTTATTTTTCGAGGTATAGGCGTCCCCCACATATTTGGTGGCCTACCGAAGACCACCTCGTACGGGGATAGCCCTGTTCGAGAATGTGCTACCATTCTCATGTAAAAGAGAGCAACTGGTAAGGCTACTATCCAGTCGACACCTTTCTGTCTGCAGATTTTGGAAAGTCTAATTTTCAGAGTCTGATTATGACGCTCCACGAGACCTGCTGCCTCGGGATGTCGGACACAGTGAAATTTCCATTGATAGCCTAACAAGAGTGAAACGTGTTTCATTAGCTCGGATGAGAACGGCTGGCCGTTATCTGAGTATACGATACGGGGCAAACCATACCGTGGGAAGAATTCACGAACTAACTGTTTGGCAGTAGTCGGGGCAGTGTAATCTGAGACGGGATATGCTTCTGTCCAACGGGAAAGAGCACATACAACTACGAGGACATATTTGAATCCTCGACAACGTTCCATCTGGATATAATCCATCTGGAGGACTTCAAAAGGGTGATCGGGAGGTTGAAATCCACCTTGCTCTACAGGAATGCTTTTACCTGGGTTGAACTGACAACAAATCATGCAAGTACGCACTTTCTGTTTGGCTGCTGCTCGTAAGTGTTTGTTGAACCAAATGTGTTGAATACTATCTAGCATAGCTTTTTCTCCTAGGTGCGCTGGACTATGTATTGTGTTAATGATAACTTGAACCATGGAGTCGGGGAGAAACCATATAGATTTTCCCTTCGTCATCCATCCCTGATCTGTTTGGATCCCCCTAATTCAGTCCATTTCTTGATTTCCTCTGGTGTAGCATGTGTCTGTATGTCAATTACATCAAGGGCGGGATCCTTAACTGTCATGCAGTGTGTGGATGTCGGAACTATTGGCTTTGTCACGTCAGTTGCGTGATTCTGATTCTGAGCTGTCTGCTTAGCTGTTCGGTCTGCTAGGTCGTTACCCTGAGAAATAATGTCGGTGACTTTCGTATGGGCTTTGCACTTCATAATAGATATCGCAGTAGGTAGATGTATTGTATCTAATAGAGCTTGAATGAGGGGACCGTGTTGAATGTTGGCACCATGAGAAGTTAAATAACCTCTCTCTCGCCAAAGGACTCCGAAGTCATGGACAACTCCGAATGCATAACGTGAATCTGTGTATATGTTGACTTTCTTATTTTTGGCTTGAATACAGGCTTGTGTCAGAGCGATGAGCTCTGCTGCTTGAGCTGACAAAGTGTTAATACAATTCGTTTCAATGACTTCAGTGTCTGTTGTGACTGCATAAGCGGCCACTAACTCTCCTGTACTTGTTCTCTTGCATGAACCATCTACGTAAAGTGTCAGGTCTGGATCTGATAATGGAATGTCTGTCAAGTCTTGTCTGGGTTTCGTCGTAATAGTAATGACTTCAATACAATCATGTGCCAATGGGTCTGTTCCACTTAATGGCAAAAGTGTGGCAGGATTTAATGTACTACAACGTCTGATTTCTATGTGTGGCTGGAACAATGTTAGTTCGTAACCTGTCAGTCGTGCTATAGTCAAGTGTTGTGTTTGTGTCCGATTCAAGAGAACCTCTACTGCGTGTGGTACTTGTACTGTCAATTGATGTCCTAATACTATGGAATCGCTTTGTCTGATCGCTAAAGCTGTCGCTGCGACTGATTTCAGGCACGCAGGAAGAGCCTGAGCTACGGGATCTAACGTGCTAGAAAAGTAAGCACATGGTTTGTGTGATCCTGCTTGTTCCTGAGTGAGTACTGACAAGGCAGTACCTTCACGTTCTGTAACAAAAAGTGTAAAAGGCTTACTGTAACATGGTGTCGCTAAAACAGGTGCTTGGCATAAGGCTTTCTTTAAGTCTTCAAAAGCTTGTGTATGTTCTTGAGTCCAAGGGAGGACAGTCGATGTCGCTGCCTCCTTTGTTGTCAACTGAATGAGTGGTTTAGCTAGAAATGCATATTGGGGGATCCACTGCCTACAGTACGAAGTGAGGCCTATGAAGGCCCGTACCTCCTTTTGTGTCTTGGGTGGTGGCATGTTTACAATTAACTGAATGCGGTCAGGTGTGAGCTGTCTCCCCCCCTTGGACAGCAAGTGCCCAAGGTACACAACTTGCTGGGCACAGAATTGTAGCTTCGAAGGGGACACCTTGTGTCCCTTGTCGGCCAGAAAATGTAAAACCGTCAGTGATGCTTTTTCACATTCAGGTTCGCTTCGGGCGGTGATCAGCAGATCATCGACATACTGAAGCAGGGCAGTGTTAACTGGCATGTGGATACTGTCAAGTTGTCTTTTCAGTGCTTGGCTATAGATGCTGGGGCTTTCTGTGAATCCTTGAGGTGCGCGTGCGAATTTAAAGCTTCGTCCATTTAAACAGAATCCGAACAAATATTGGCTTTCCGGATCGATTGGGACGCTAAAGAAGGCGTTCTTGAGGTCAATTACAGTGAAGAACGTTGCTTCGGAATCAATGGCTGTTAGTAATGAAGAGATGTCTGGGACCACGGGATATTGTGGTACAATGCATTTATTCAATTCGCGCAGATCAATAACTAATCGATAAACTGGAGGTGCTTTTGGATCAGTTCGTTTAAGAATCGGAATGATCGGAGAATTACATACATTGGAGTCAGTTTCCACGACCACTCCTTGTGCAATGAGCTCGTCAATGATTTGCAGCAAAGCCACTACAGCATCTGGAGGTAACTTGTATTGTCGCATTCGTGGTAATACCACTCCTGCTTTGAGTGTGACTCGGTATGGTGTAATGTGCATACAACCTACATCAGTGGGGCCTTGTGCCCATAAATGTGCAGGTAGATTCTGTAACCGGTGATCCATGTCTCTTGACACGTAGTGACCTTTAAAGTCACGCAAAAATAGTCGTACTCCTTCCGGAGAACAACATATTACAGCTCCTAGAGCTTTCAGTGTCTTTATACCTAACAAGTTTTCTGGACATGATTTTGTAAGCAATAAATCTGTAGTCCATGTCAATGGACCAACTGTAAGTGGAAGAGGTTGCGATACTTCGTTAATAATAGGCTTTCCTGAAAAACCAAGGGAAATATTCTGTGAGCCTGAGAGGGCTGCCCCTGGGACTTCGTCATGACTTATAGTAGTTCTGCTTGCCCCTGTATCAAGTAAAAACTTTCTATCTTTCCCTAATATTTGACTATGTCCATAAGGACCTTCCTGGTCTACAGGAACCTCAATAAGGGGTAAGCCAACTTCCTTCTCTAGGCTATTTCATGTGTATCGCTGATAATCGGGATAATCATTTTGTGCATACTGGTACATCTGTTGTGTCGTGTTTTGCGTTGCAGCAATAGGCTGTGGCTGTGATACTGCTACGGTCTGTTGTGGAACCGGCATAGGCTGTACATGCTGAGGTACTTGTTGTTGGATCTGATCCTGTCTAGGTGGACGTGGTCTCTCCTTTGTTTTACCCGTAGAGATATTGTGTTTCAGAACCGTACAATCGTTTATATAATGACCTGGCTGTTTACAATAGTTGCATGTCCCTTTTACAGGAACCGCTGAATCACTGGACTGTGTCGCACCCTTTTTATGACCGTCAGCTGGAACTGACTGAGCAACAAGCATTTTCATTTTCGTGTCTTTCATACGTCTTTGTTCGTGTTCTTGTTCTTCTCTAATTCTATTCTGGTGATACTGTAACATTTGTAACATCTGTGAAGGGGTGTTAGCTTGCCAAGTGCTCTCGACTTTCAATACTCTGTTCTTAACTTGGGGCAGGGAATTTTCGACTAGCTTTGTTACAAAAAGATGTGGATATGACTCGCTATTTGCTTTTAGGCCGCTATTAATACCAAAACATTTTTCAAATCGGGAATAAAAATCACTAGTGTCTTCATCGGGTTTCTGTTTACAGGCTGAGATTGCACCCCAGTCTTCCTTTTTCGTAGTTAATAAACGTGGCAATACTTGTACTAACAATCCTGGTAATGCCTTAATTTTGTCCCCAAGCCCTCGTCCTGCAGTTCGGGCCTTTTCTTCGTTTTCTAATGCGGTCCAATCAATCTTTTGGTCTCCCACCTCCCATTCTTTTTCTTTGAGTTTCTCGTAAATACCGGCAGGCAATAATACTTTTAATATTTTCATAATATCAGGATAGGTATAATCACCCATGAGTAACATGTCCTTTATTTCACGGTGAAAACCAGCTGGATCTTTGTCATGGCTGGGTACTAATTTTTTCATTTCCAATAGTTCTATTTTAGTTATGGGCGTGTACACAAACACGCGCGAAAAAGAATCGTCCACATTTTTAACTGGGTGCACTTCGCGTAAGGGATTCTGTCTGTCTATGTAATACATTTTTCTTTCCATGGAGGGAACTGATTCATGCTCGGGACATAGGAAGGCACTGTATCTGTGCCGATGTTCTAGAATTTCTTTAATTAGATCGGTACCCAGACCTCTCCATTTATTCATGAGTAATTCTATCAGTATATCAGGTAGGGGACCAGGATCGGAGTGTTGGGTTTTATACAATATAAGGAGGTGTTGTATCATGTATATACCAGCTAAACGCTGTTCGTCTGGTGTAAGATTCAGAAACGTGTGTGCTAGCGCATCATCACTGTATTTTTCAGAACTGTCAGCCCATTGTACTGCTGACCTTGCTAATTCTTGCTCATCCATAGAATCGAGCACATGGTACCCCATTCGTTCTCGAAGTATTTTATCAGTAGCCTGAAATAAGTGTTCAGGGGACCTCGGATTTGACATAGCTGCTTGAAAATTTCTGTTACATTCTGGACGTATCGGACGTATTTGATCATTAAAGTATTTGGGATTATTAAAAGATCTTCCCTTACCTACATAAGCTATCATTTCTCTAGCTGGTGATTCTAATTGTCCTGTGGTCATTTCTGACTGTTCCTCCTCCTCTCCCTCTGATTCAGTTTTATCTGCCTCTATTCTTCTTTCATGTATTCGTTCTACTTCTTTTCGGATCTTTCAGTACATAACTTCTATACTCTTCTGTTTATCATGTTTTCCGTCTGCTATATTCTGACCCCATCTGGTAAGTACTTGCATTTCATCCGAATCTACCTCAGGCCTATCTCTGTTTCTGATCAAGCAGTTTATGAAGAAGCGTAACAATAATTTTTGCATGTCCACTTTCTGGTATTCCATGGCCTCGCCAATACTTTCAGGACCTTGCCCTGTTTGAATAAAGTGATATATTTTGTCTAGATGATCAATCATTCATGGTAGCGTCATTAGATAGGTCGAAACTCGTCGTAAACGTACTGATGATAGCAACATTCTGTCGTGTTTACCGGGCACTGGATCATATCTACAATCTGTAAGAGGCTCATTAAATATATTGTGATTAGCTGTTTGAGGTGTACGTTGGTGTGCTAAATCCCTATAAGTCAATCTAGGTGGTGGCGTGGAAAAACCTCCTGTCGCACCTCCTGTCGCACCTCCTGAGGTGCCAAGTCCAAAAGGATTTGTTGGATGTAAGGTAGAGAGTGTAGATGCAGGAAAGACTGTAGAAACAGGCGGAACGTTTGGAATGTGAGGAGGAGTTTGTTGCTGCGGAGGTGGGGGCAGATGATCTTGGGGTTGAGCGTCGTCAACAGGTGATGCGCGTTGATGCGCAACATTAACATATTCGGGGGCTGCATCGTCTAAATAGGAAGAAAGGAAAATGTCCTTTGCGGTCTTGGGATGTACTTTAATCGGGAGTAATGGAGGTGGCAGATCTTTTGGTACCTCCAGGGTGGCCTTAGGTAAACCCTCGGCCAGAAGAGGATACATACCATTCATAAGAGTGTTTCGTTGTCTGTCTACTTGTTCTGTTTTTACTCGGCTACCTTCCTCAATTAATATGTTTTCTCGGGCTTTGTCTGAATTCTCTCTACTTTTCTCTTCTTTTCTGAACGCTTTCTCTGCGCGTCTATGCGATTCTTTACGCCATAATTCAATGGCATCTTTCTGTGACTGTCTGGCTTTCTTTTTCCATAATACTTCTTCTACTCTCATGATGCAATCTGCATCCCATGTCCCAGCAGCGGGCCATCTCTGACTCTCTGCTAAATCCTTGGTATAGTCCACCCATAAATCAAGATATAATACGGCATCTAGGCCATGTTTGTGGTACATAAAGTACCCTGGAGTGTCCCTAGGTGGAATGGGAACGGCTTCTTCGAGTATCCCTTTTCTAGTTTTTATCTGTCTTAATTTTGAAAAGAACGGCATCTTTAAACCTTGCTACTTGATTCTTACTCGAACTTGAACACTTGGACTTGAACACAATTAATACAATATACACAATAATGAAGATTGAACAATCATTCATACCACGACATTTTTAAAACATATTAAAACATTTAACATTTAAAACGAACAACGATAATTAGAATAAAACTAGTTACTGACATAATACGAGATATACTGGATGTACTGCTAAACAGTACAGATACACTGCTGAAACAGTGCAGACCGGATCTGTGTACCCAAACCCGTCTTGACCGGCACAAACTAATGTGCACGTCTAAATGCGTCCCCAGCAACGGTACTCACCGGGAAGCACGGAACGGAAGGCCTCGGAACTGAACTGGACTGGATCGGACTGGACTCGACTCGACTCGTGACATAGGTACTTCGGGACTTCGGAACCTGGTGGGCCTCTGTATACCTCGGATCTTGCTCTCTCAGCTAGGCTCTGGTCGGGATCCTTCGCACTCCTCACCGCCTCGTCTGGGTGTTGATCGCAGCCTCAGTCACCCCCGCTTGGCCGGAGGGAGATACAGGAAATCCTGCGGGTACGCGTAGTTGTCCGTCCGGCTGTGGCAGGAGACCGGGCCTGCAACGCACCTCCGGCGCGTGAGATGGGGAAGGTGTCCCTATTCGGGCGCCAATTATGTGGTAAATTTAAATTACCTAGACTTAATTTATGCGGTAAAAATCAATAAGAATAACTCAGTAAAAATAAGAGGCAGAATCCGTGGTATTTGAGGTTATAAAAGGGAATTTATTCCTTACAAAGGAATTGGTTCGAACCAGGCAATCGGATTCCGTCACCACGAAGGTTCAGGAAGGGATAGGCAATACATTATTGACAGGTAATCATATATATAGTAAATGCATTACAGTAAAGACAGATGCAGGAGGCGTAACAGCTGATAGGAAAGATAAGAGTACACATACGTAATGAGAAAGGCGTTACAATAGGCGTATACTAGAAACGTCATTAAGAGGATGTCACAGGTGGGTGGATCCATAAGAGAATCCTGCAATGTCAGCAGAAATATAAGGCAGAGATGCGCGCGCAGCCGCATGACGTGTGATTGACGTGTAACTAGAGGGTGAAGGGGACTTGACATTTAGCCCTACATGAGGAGACAGAAGTCTGGGATGTCAGAACAACCTAATCCCAAATCGTATCTAATATCTTGTGTTTAAAGAACTGTATTATCTGGAAGGAAAGGTCTCTCGGACAGAATCTATTCTATACTGACTGCTAGTGCGTGTACAAGCGTCTACGTGTCTACATGAGATGCGAGGGGGCATGGGCCTACCATGGTAACAGGAGCTATGAATTATTTGCACGGAGACAGTAAGGCCGGGCCCTTTGCTTTACAGCTGGAAGGATGTTTACCTAAACTACTAGACAGGAATGTATTGGATGAGGAGCGGAGCAGATAACTTGAAGGCGAAATACAGTCTTTGGCAGGCAACAGGCCGAGTCAGGCACCGTTAGCCGCGCAGGGAGTAGGACAAAGGTCATGGATACAGATGCAGGCTCAGGCTGGAGCTTTCAGAGGCAGAAGGCAGGAAAAGGCTCGATGACAGAATTCAGGGCCTACTCGCCTGAACTGTAAAACGTGAAAGGTGCACCATATAAAGTCGGTGGCCAAACATACTTAGGAACGGAATATCCGACCCATTCATGGCGGATCTGAAAGAGGACATGTTAACGTTGGACGCACATGTATTTGCGTCTTCATAGCTGGAAGTGGAGGGAACATACATGTACTTGTAGCACGTACATGGAGCCGTTGGGGTCTAAGATAGGGGACACAATTGATCATAAAAATTCATATTTCCTCACCCGCCAGGCCATTCTGCACAGAAGAGGAACACCCTTCCCCACACCCAAGGAACTCTTGTCGCCTGTCAGGAAGGAATACACATCACACCACAGGAGAACCTTAAATAGTGGCAGAAAGGTGTACTTTGTTTAGACGGAAGTATGGCCACTTTCTAAAAGCAGCATTTTCAAAATAGTAATTTAAAACCAAACATTACCACTAAAGAGGATTTTAGATTGCAATTCAAATGAGTGGAAGAAGTATTTATCCAGTGATCCCGAAACTCATGTATAAAAAGCAATAAGGTAACCCAGTGTAGCCTATGGGACAGCTAGCCTTGCTGCAGTGAAAATGACTTTGAGGGGCAAGGCATGAAAAATGTAAGTAAATATGTTCTACTTTTGAAATATCATGCACTCAGCCCTATGAGCATTTAGGGCTTACCTTAGGGGCGATTTATAAGTATTAACAAGCATTGGCATAGCCAATAGGCCTCGCTTTTGGGACCTTATAAGAATTTAGTTATGCAGCATAATATCCTTGGTGCAACAATATCAACCGTTGCATGGCTAAACACTTATAAGGTCCCAAAGGCGAGACCTATTGGCTATGCCAATGCTTGTTTCTTTTTATTAGAGTTGATATTGGAGTTGACAGAAATAACAGTTTATTAAGATTTTCAGATGAAATAGGCGTCTCTGACTTTAAGTAAGTGAAGTCAACGCTCCTCTGAAATTAAAGGGGCACGAGCAGACGAAAAAAATAAGCAACACCGCAGGAGGAGGAAGGACGGGGGCAACAAGCAATGGGGCAGTGGGATGGAGAAAAAACAAGTACCTCAAACCAATTGCCACCAGCCGAAGGACACATGTATGAATTCAGTACTTGGTCTAGGTTCTCTATGAAAGGGACAACACAAAGAAGAAGGACCTTTTTGAGTGTTTTTTTAAGGCACAACAGGTCACCTGGAAGTAACAGTGCACATACGCTGCCTGCAGGCTCGATCTAAAAACGAGCAATGGGGGAAGGGAGTGGAAGCAGTAAGGCACACAAGTAAGGCACACATGGGAAAGCAATGATGAGAAGGGATTGACAAGGAGGGAAACAATTAACAAGTATTGGCATAGCCAATAGGTCTCGCCTTTGGGGCCTTATAAGTATTTAGTTATGCAGCACAATATCCTTCCTGCAACAACATCAACGGTTGCATGGCTAAACACTTATAAGGTCCCAAAGGCGAGACCTATTGGCTATGCCAATGCTTGTTTTAAGATCTGGCCTAGAGACCGCTTTAGCTCTCTTTTTATCCTCCTATAGTAAAACATCATACATTAATAGTAAATACGTGTATACAACAAGCACCGCGAGGATCGAGGGAGGAATGTTGGTGGTAATTAAAGCAGGACAGAGGATGGGATGGTGTGGCAGCTGGTGTGAAAAAAGCAAGCAGAAACAGCTAGGAGGAGGCGGGGTGGGGGAGGGAGGAAACCAACACAAGCGACGGAGCAGCAATGGCAGGAGC
Source organism: Triturus cristatus (assembly GCF_964204655.1). Lineage (NCBI taxonomy): Eukaryota > Metazoa > Chordata > Amphibia > Caudata > Salamandridae > Triturus > Triturus cristatus. The sequence continues at coordinate 845,090,965 of NC_140586.1, read as the reverse complement.
GAAATAGGAACTATGCTTGACTTGGTTGCTGAAAACAAAGTAAACCAGGAGAGAGAGGCTGGAGGGGCGGGGCGAGGATCAGCTGAAAACACAAGCTGCAAGCGCTTGTGTTTTTAGCCTCTCCTAGTTCGTTTGCAAGCAATTAACGAGGTTCAGCTCAAAACAAAAGTGCTGCTGAAACAAAGACAATCTTTATTTCCCTATGTACAGTCATTATATTGGGGACAGATGTCGTTAACCCCTCAACATTGTAAGGATACTGACTTGTAAAAACAGCAGCAGAATTTAGAAAATACATCCCGTCTGTGCAAAGTTTGTAGCACACATTAGGGATGCAAACGTGGCTGAGATCAGGGGACTGTGTGCCACAAAGCTCGCAAACCAGCCTGTCACTGCTGTGGCGCAGCTGCTTCCCAGTAAGCAATCTCATGTCGAACATTTGGGAAGCTACACACAGGCTGTGCGCCGAGTGGAAGAAAAGGGCTGTGGGATGGAGGGAGGGTGGGGGAACTGGAGGACAGAGAGCAGGCGCAGAACTCCGAGAAGGAAAGAAAAGAAGCAAAAAAAGAAATTGAAAAATACCCTATGTCACCAATGCAGCACTGATCTTGGGAAAAACTTCCACGTTGACCGCAGAGCATGCGAGGAGCATGTGGCACAAAACAAATAGAATAACAACAACAAGCAATGCGAGGGTCGAGGGAGGAATGTTGGTGGTAATTAAAGCAGGACAAAGTATGGGTTGGTGTGGCAGCGGGTGTGAGCGGGGGGTGGGTGGGAGTGGAGGCCAGCAGAGTGACGCGATCTGTGGTGGGGGAGGGGGAGGGAATTGTCGCGCGGAGAGAGGCACGCAAGGCTTAATGAGCCTTGACAGAAACCCACATGGGGGTTGCGCGCGTGCACACGCACGTGCATGCAAGGTTAAGGCCAGGAAAAGCCTGTGGTAGCACTTTCAAAAGCCACTCACTAAATTTCTCGCAATGCAGCGCATGCGCTGGCACAGCGAGACCTAAAAACAGGACTCCTCCCACGCCCCACAGAGCGAGAACTGCACGTTTTGCTTCAGCGCCGCTCAAAAGAGGGTGATGCGTCGTCTGTGACATAACCCACTAAATACTTGAACCCGTCGGGAAAGCCATAATCTGAGCGATTCTAGATATTGTGCACAAGCGCATTAATTATTGTGGTGCTTAGGATACTTGAACGCAGATCAAAAGCAGTAAATGACATGTAAATGTCAACATCTCATAAAGCACCAACAAGAGAGCATAAACAACCACAAAAAAAAACAAGTGGGAGGGGTGGGGGAATGCACGCACGCACTAAGCAGCAGATGTTTACTCTTTTTCAAAGCACACACTCATGCTTGTGGTGCGCCGCTGCGCACTCCCGCAAGCTGTATGCCGCCACAAGCAAAAGTATGTGCTTAGAAAAAGAACAGTACAACGGCTAAAGGTCTCCTTACAGTGCTATTTTAGTAGGCGGTAAAATGAGCTCTGCAGCCTGCTTGTAGCATTTAATTTACAGGTCCTGCGTACATGTAGGCCCATTTACTAGGGACTTATAAGTACATTAAATGTGCTGGTTAAGTGCATCTCAGTCTTACCATGTTTAAGGGAGAGCACAAGCACCTTATTCATTAGCTAGCAATGTTGGGCCTTGTTTATGAGAAAGTGACTCAGCGTGGTGCCACAAGCCATTTTGCTGTGCCGCACTGAGTCACTTTCTTGTTTTTTCCTTCTGTTATCATCAATCAATTGTTATAAAACACATCTTATCACCTACAACCCAGGCCGGGCCAGCTGCGCATCCATACCAAATGAAACAAAAGCATGCCTGCATCAATCAATCAATCAATCATGACATTGTAAAGCGCGCTACATACCCGTGAGGGTCTCAAGGCGCTGGGGGAAGGGTGGGGCTGCTACTGTTCGAAGAGCCAGGTCTTGAGAACTCTTCTGAAGGCAATCAGGTCCTGCGTCTGTCGTAGGTCGGTGGGGAGAGTGTTCCAGGTCTTGGCGGCGAGGCCGCCGGCGGTGGATTTCTGGATGCGCGGGACTGCGGCGATGGCGAGGTTGGTAGAGCGGAGGCTGCGGGTGGGGGTGTAGAAGTTGAGTCGGTCGTTGAGGTATTCTGGTCCGGCGTTGTGTAGGGCTTTGTGCGCATGGATGAGGAGTTTGAAGGTGATCCTCTTATTGACGGGGAGCCAGTGCAGGTCTCTCAGGTGGGGTGTGATGTGGCTGCGTCGGAGGATGTCGAGGATCAGTCGTGCTGATGCGTTCTGGATGTGTTGCAGCCGTCTCAAGAGCTTGGTTGTTGTTCCTGCGTAGAGGGCGTTCCCGTAGTCCAGTCTGCTGGTGACGAGGGCCCGGGTGACAGTTCTTCTTGTGTCCGAAGGGATCCATTTGTAGATCCTGCGGAGCATTCGGAGGGTGTTGAAGCAGGATGCGGAGACCGCGTTGACTTGCTTGGCCATGGAGAGGGAGGTGTCGAGGATGACCCCCAGATTGCGTGCGTGGTCGCTGGGTTCTGGGGCTGTTCCCAGCGATGTTGGCCACCAGGAGTCGTACCAGGCTGAAGGGGTGCGGCCGAGGATGAAATGCATAAATACATAAATACACAGCAAGTCGCCTACATTCTCATCGGGCTGGCCGCGTTCACTTTGTGAGTTCCAATATCATGGAAGATAAACAGGGGAAAATCTGCATACATGTTATGCATATCGGTTCATCGTCTTGAGCGACACAAAGCGAATCACATGCACATCACTACCCTTGAGAGGATTTACATACCATTGAGAAATAGGTTTAGGTTGTGCGGTAACCATATTAGGTGTTCCCTATCCATCACCCGCCCATGTGGTTGTTATTGGGTTTTATGTCGGTGACAGCCAAACAGCCTGATGTGTACTGGCATCTAGGACCAGTATAGCGTCATTGTTTGTAAACTAAAAACATCAAACTAAAAAGGTTTATGTAGGTCGAAGAATTATTTAAATGTAGAGCGCAGAAAGGGTGCAGTTTTGGGCAGTGCATAGGAGGGGTGGCGGCCAGGTATCTGCGGTGCGCGGTGAGCTCTGTGACGGCTGAGAGAAGTTAATGCATCACTCGGGGTCAAAAATCTGCAGAGCTCTGAGTTTTGGGGGGTTAAAGCATGTAAATTCTATGCACCTAAGGGAGTGTGTCAGTGGCTGCGATATACACCGAAACTTCTCGTCTGTTTGGGCTAAGCTGTGAGATAGCCGTTCTATCACAAAGAGGTGTCACACCCTAGAAAACCACTGCGCCACAGAAGGGGGCATCATTTGCTTACAGGGCCATGCTATGAGCTGTCGGGCAGCTAACATTAAATGGCTTACAAGTGCCCAAGTGTGTAATTGCAGTGATGTCAGGGGGTGTCTGAGTGACTTTCAAAGCACTAGGATGCGTCATATCTACAATGATATGATAGATACATGTGGCACAGTTGGTGTCTTCCTGCACAACAACAATCATGAGAGGTGTTTTCCTTTTTCTATGCGTGCTGCATATTGCAGCACACATAGAAAGAGGAAAACACAAGGAGAAATTAAAAATTTCTCCTCATTGCACCTCCCTCAGCCTCAGCTGGGGAGACGTGCATTCTTACGCATTCCCAGGTTTACGATTTCTTGTAAATCTAGGAATGTGTCAGGTTCCATGGGTATAGCATGGGAACACCTACAGCAACACCCATGGAATGCCCCTTCTGTGCAAAGTGCTGCTTGAAAAGCGGCCGTATTTACAAGGACACGAAAAGCCACACAAAGGTGGCTTTAAGTGTCCTTGTAAATATGGGGCAGCACACTGCGCCACGGGTGCATCACAAAAAGTGGTGCACGTGCGGCACATGGGGCTTGTAAATATGCCCTGTTGTTCTGAGGGAGAGATGTACAGGAGATAAAGACAATTGCACCATATACATATGTTTAGGCAGATTTCACATTTCCCCTTCGCGAAGGACATTTAATGGTGAAATACTTTCATAGGGAGTTCATTACCAACTGGTAACCATCAAGCAGGGGAAAGGGCAGAAGTTTAAACTGAAGTAAAAGCTCAAGAAGCAGTTCATCCTTTCTGCCCAAAACCCTAAAAGTACACAGGCAACACTCAATGGCAGATTTACTAAAGGTTAAGCAGGGCTACTTTGTGGCAAAAGATTTTGCACTGCATTGCACAATTATATTTTTACATGGGTAGCGCCATAGTTACCATGTGTCTTGCAACAGTGAGAATGTATGTGTCTTGGCACAATGCTGCATAAAGAAGTCATCATGGCTTGAAATAAAGCACAATTGCAGGGTGCAAAGAATTGTTGCCTGGCGCAATGCATCATTGCTTCATGCTACACTTTAGAAAGTAAGTCAAACACAAGGAGATGATGGACGGAGCACTGAAACTTCAGACACTCACCCTCAGTCACAGATCTGGGTTGAATCCCTCATCGCTCTTTAGCTCACTACGCCACCCCAGTTCAAATCCAGCCATATGCAAATTAGTCTTGACCCTGTTCCCTATTAGAACAGTCCAGTTTGAACTACCAAGCCAGGTCTTCCCTGGACCAGAAATAAGCATCCTGGGACCAGTTTTGGGGTTTTACCCTTTCATCAGCCAGGCTAGGCAGCCAAATGTGCGCAAGGAAGAGAGCAGAAATGCTCATATTCTAATAGATATGGCGCATTTCTGCCCTCTCCCTTTCACGCAGCACAGCAAGTGTCTTGCTGCATTGCATGAAAAAATTATAAGTATGATCCGAAGAGTCTTGTCAATTTTTCACAGTTCAGTCATTTACGCTTTATAAACACTTGGGGGCAGATTTACAAGCCCCTTGCACCACTTTTGCGTAACTTTTTCCATTTTAAAATTGACGCAAAAGTGGTGCAAGGGGCTTGTAAATCTGCCCATTGGTTGGAATAGCTCATTGTTTGCGTGCTATGTTTCTCAGTGCACTTAACTTTTATATCCCTTTGGAAAGGTGTAATATTGTTTTATTGTCATTTTTAGGTCGAACCTAGTCGCAGCGTGAGACTGCGATAGTAAAGTATGGGAGAGAAGGCGCGCCCACTCTCCGCCCATATTTTTCATTGGCTTGTGTCATTGTCTTTCGAAAATGCTGCCTTCGGATTTGTTAAAAGGCTTGTTAGTCCCTCCATAGTACAGCCTTGTCTTCATTTGTAACCTCCCATGGCTACTGGCCCCTTTACTTCAGTTGTTACACGGGACCTGTTATTTAGTCTGTTAGCACTATTTACTTTATTGAGTTCCTCTTACTGCAGGCCGGACATGCGCTGCTTCAGCTGAACCCACTTTTGTTTTTTGAAAAAGCACGGCTGCCTTGTAACACGGGCGCCCTCTTTCAATCACTTTAACGCGGCATTATCTCATGTCTGTTTCAACCCCCCAAGAAAAAATGAATTTAGAAATGACTAGCGTATTAAGTCATGTGAAACTTAAGTAGCACATGATCGTGTTCTAATAGGCTGAAGATGACAACAGCACATCTGTGTTACATGTCATCTATACTAAAGCCACCTGACCGGTTGTTTTCGAAAGCCTGTTGTATTAACAACACCACCACCACCACCAATAGCACCAATACCACCACCACCAATACCACCACCACCATCAATACCACCACCAACACCACCACCACCACCAATACCACCACCACCATCAATACCACCACCTCCACCACCACCAATACCACCACCTCCACCACCACCAATACCACCACAATACCACCACTACCACTACCAACACCACCACCAATACCACATCCACCAATATCACCACCATCGATACCACCACCAACAATACAACCACCACAAAAACCACCACCCCTGCTACCACCACCAATACCAATTTCACGACCACCAATACAACCACCTCTGCCAATACCACCACCACGAATACCACCACCACTAATACCACCACCAATACCACCACCACCCATACCACCACCACCAATACCACCACCACCTATCCAATACCACCTCCACCAATACCACCGCCAATACCAATACCACTAATAGCAATAGCACCACCACCAATACCACCACCACCACCACCAATACCAACACCAATACCACCACCAATACCAATACCACCAATACTACCACCACCAATACCACCACCACCAATATCACCACCAATACCATCACCACCAATAGCACCATAAATACCACCACCACTGATACCACCATCCCCACCAATACCACCACCAATATCACCACCACCAATACCACCAACACAAATACCACCACCAATACCACCACCACCAATACCAATTCCACCACCAAAACCACCACCACCCCCAATACCACCACCAATACCGACACCACCACCACCAATACTACCACCAATACCACCAGCAATACCACCACTACCAATACCACCACCAATACCACCACCACTACCACCGCCACCACCACCAATACCACCAATACCAATACAGCCACCACCACCACCACCAATACCAATACCACCACCACCAATACAACCACCAGTACCCAATACCACAATCACCACCACCAATACCTCCACCAATGCCACCACCACCACCTATACCACCACCAATACCACCACCATCTATCCAATACCACCACCACCAATACCACTGCCAATACCAATACCACCAATAGCACCACCACCAATACCACCACCACCAATACCACCACAATACCACTGCCAATACCACCACCACCACCAATACCACCACCACCAATACCAATACCACCACCACTAATACAACCACCACTACCAATACCATCACCACTAATACCACCATCCCCACCAATACCACTACCAATACCACCACCACCAATACCACCACCACCAATACCATCAATACCAACAATACCATCACCACTAATACCACCATCCCCACCAATACCACTACCAATACCACCACCACCAATACCAATACCACCACCAATACCGACACCACCACCACCAATACTACCACCAATACCACCAGCAATACCACCACCAATACCACCACTAATACCACCACCACCACCACCACCACCACCACCAATACCACCACCGATACCTCCACTACCAATACTACCACCAATACCACCAGCAATATCACCACTACTAATACCACCACCAATACCACCACCACCAATACCACCACCACCTATACCAATACCACCCCCACCAATACAACCACCAGTACCACCACCACCAATACCACGCCACCAATACCACCACCAACAATACCACCACCAATACCACCACCACCAATACCACCATTAATACCACCACCACCAATACCACCAATACCATCACCACCAATACCACCACCACCAATACTACCACCGCCACCAATACCACCACCGACACCACCACCAATACCACCAGCAATACCACCACTACCAATACCACCACCAATACCACCACCACCACCAATACCACCAATACTAATACCACCACCAATACCACCACCACCAATACAACCACCAATACCACCACCACCAATACCACCACCACCACCACCAATACCACCACCAACACCAATACCAACACCGATACCACCACCAATACTACCACCAATACCACCAGCAGTACCACCACTACCAATACCACCACCACCACCAATACCAATACCACCACCACCAACACAACCACCAGAACCACCACCACCAATACCACCACCACCAATACCAACAATACCACCACCACCAGTACCAAAACCACCACCACCACCAGTACCACCACCACCACCAATACCACCACCAATACCACCACCAATACCACTACCACCAATACCACCAATGCCACCACCACCACCACCAAGACACCACCACCAATACCAGCACCACCAATACCACTACCACCAATACCATCACCTATCCAATACCACCGCCAATACCAATAGCACCAATAGCAATAGCACTGCCACCAATATCAACAATACCACCACCACCAATATCACCGCCAATACCACCACCACCACGACCACCAATACCACCACCACCAATGCCACCACCACCACCACCACCAAGACACCACCAACAATACCACCACCACCAATATCACCACCACCCATACCACCAATACCAATACCACCACCAATACCACCACCACCAATACCAATACCGCCACCAATACCAATACCACCACCTCAGCACCTCTCGCTCACTAGTAATAGCAGAGGCACTGTGCGAGGCCGGAGCTACAGCAAAGACCATCCCTCCCTACCTCCATGCCTGCCATAATGCACAGCCCGAGCCTGCACCAGGAGGTGAAGCTAGGGCCCGACTACAGATGGAGTGTTTTTTATTAGGTCAAAGATAGCAATTACATTATGCAATGCCACACTGCACACTCAAATCACGGAGAGGGCAGGAAATAGCCCCCCTCCTGTTCTTCCACCTGAGCCGCAACAGTGTAATCCCAGAGCAAAAGGTGTTGGAGCGCTTTGCTAATCTTTATAGGTCGGATCATATGCAACTCTCACTTCACACTTTGTGTCTGTGTAATTTACAACTTTTACACATCTTCTTCACTGCACTATTTATCACTACTTTGAAGATGTCGCAGGCCAGTCTCTTCCTCTGATATTCACAATCTAACAAGCATTCGAGAAGGCCCTTTATTGCAATGCAATAGGTCTCGCATTTGCAAGAGTTTAAGGTACTAGCATTGTAAATGACAATGCCTTTTATTTATGTTTTAAAACCCAAAACATAAATAAAAGGCATTGTCGTTTACAATGCCAATAGCTAAAACTCTCGTGAATGCGAGAACCATTGCATTCCAAATGCTTGTTTGATATTGTGGCTCATGTTTTCTATGGTATCCAGTGTTCCTGCAAATGTCTCACATATGGGAGTTACTTTCCCATGTGCACACTTTCTCTCCATGTGATCAGGTTATCACAATATTAACTTCTACAGACACTATCTTTCATCAATAGTTTAACTTTTTCCATCTAGGCAAAGACCATTGTTCACTAGTGTTTGAACAAATGCACATACCTAGCTAATAATAATAATAATCCTCAACTCACAATCACAGCCCCGAATGGGCGTTATTAACCACAACTTGAGTTTTTGTATTTTTTTCCCCATCCTCGATCTGCACGGGAAGTGGCATAACTGGACTTCCCAAATTCATTAAGCACAGGAAGTGACATCTCTGGATTTCCTCTGCTCTATCTGCACGGGAAGTTAAATCACTAGATCTCCCTTCATCCATCTGCACAGGTAGTGACATCCCTAGGTTCTCCACCAAAACTGTATTTAAAATAAAGAAGCCAAGCAAGAGTGACATCATGGGATTTTTCCCCCTCCATGCTCTCAACCTCAGCCACCACTCCATACACCACTGCCTTGCCTTCCCATATAACACGGAGGGAACATACTCCTTCACTTCCTGCAAGTGTTAATGCTCTTACCCACACCCAACACACACCGTACCTGAACTAACAGTACTTAACACCCCACTCTCTAGCACTCACACAGTCTTACAATGACGCACACAACACTCTGCACTTGCGTGCATGCTCCTGAGCACCCGCTCACTCACCAAACATGCCTCGGAGATCTGGAACCTGCTGCACAACAACACCCCAGACCTACCTTTCCTCATGGAAACATGGCTGAACTTTGCATCGGCACCTGACCTCACCACAGCCAGCATCCCCGGCTACAAGATCACCAGAAAAGACAGACTTCAGCAACCCGCAGGCAGAATTGCCATCATCCACAAGAGCACCATCAGTTGCACCACCTTCACTGACACGTCATCCTGCAACATGGAACACCTGTTGTTCAGGCTGTACATCACAGTCACCTTCACCCTAAGTGGCACTCTTATTTACAGACCACTGGGACCATGCACAAACTTCACCAAAATCATCACTGGTTTTGTCACACTTCTAGCCCTCAACGCTAGCAATTACATTCTACTCAGAGACCTGAACTCACATCTGGAAGACCACACCGACCCAAACTCAAAAGCACTGATCGAAGACCTTGGAAGCGTCGATCTCACACAATGGGTAAAGGGACCTACCCACATCGCAGGACAATACCTGCTCCCTATTTTCACCTCCTTCAATAACATCAGATTCAACAAGCCCACACCAGTCTCCTTGACAGACCACACCATAGTCAAGTTCAGCATTTCAGTCCTGGTCCAACACACACACACACCACCAGCAGACCATCCCGCTGAAACTGGAACAGCATCACTAGCAAGGACTTGAACACCCCTCTCAAAAGTCAATGCCCTGAACACAGCAACAGCTACCCCAAAGCTATCACGATTGTCAACAATTGGATAATTTGCTGTGCCGACTCCCGGGACCCATCAAACACAGCAATAACTAGGCCCCAGGCCACTTGGTATACAGAGGAACTAAGACTGATAAAACACCAATGCGATTTTTTTTTAGTGCAAATGGAGAATGAGCCATGACAATATAAACAGGATCATGTTCAAATCTGCCCTGGGATATTACCACAAAATAACTGGACCACCAAATGCACTACTCTGGTGGACTGCATCAATGCCAGCAGTAACATAAGTATAGAAATCTTTGCCATTGTGAAGGATTTCACCTCATCACTTCCAACTTGACTCACCGCCAATAACACCACCAATACCACCACCACTAATAACACCATCCCCACCAATATCACCACCACCAATACCACCACCACCACCACCAATACCATCAATACCACCACTACCACCACCACCAATACCACCACCAAAAACACCACCACCAATACCAATTCCACCATCAGTACCACCACCAATACCACCACCACCACCAATACCACCACCAATACCACCACCACCAATACCACCACCGACACCACCAACACCAATAGTACCACCAATACCACCAGCAATACCACCACTACCAATACCACCACCAATACCACCACCACCACTACCACCACCAATACCAATACCACCACCACCAATACCAATACCACCACCACCAATACAACCACCAGTACCACCACCACCAATACCATCACCACCAATACCACCACCACCTATACCACCACCACCAATACCACCACCATCTATCCAATACCACCACCACCAATACCAATACCACCAATAGCAATAGCACCACACCAATACCACCACCATCCATACCATCGCCAATACCACCACCAATACCAATACCACCACTACCAATACCATCACCACTAATACCACCATCCCCACCAATACCACTACCAATACCACCAATACCATCAATAACAACACTACCACCACCACCAATACCACCAACACAAATGCCACCACCACCAATACCACCACCACCAATACCAATACCACTGCCAATACCACCACCTATAACACCACCATCAATACCACCACTAATACCACCACCACCTCCAATACCACCACCGATACCTCCGCCACCAATACTACCACCAATACTACCAGCAATATCACCTCTACTAATTCCACCTCCAATACCACCACCACCAATACCAATACCACCACCACCACCACCAATACCACTGCCACCAATACCACCACCAACAACAATACCACCACCCCCAATACCAACACCACCAATACCACTACCAATACCACCACCAATACCACCACCACCAATACCATCACCACCAATACCACCACCATGACATGAATGCATGCACCTTGATCCGCCGCATTCCTGAAGGATCCTCAATGAGCCCAACCCTCTTCAATGTATTCATGATCCAATTAGCCAGCATCACCTGCTCTCAGGACATCAACCTTCTCTCCTACGTGATGACACACAACTCATTCTCTCCCTCACGGACAAGATGCCCAGTACCCAGATCAAGTTCAATGCCTACATGACTGAACTACAACAAGAGCAAATTTGTGATCTTTTGAGGGAAGAGCACATCACAGTCTGACTCCACCTGGTGGCCAACAGAGCTAGGACAGACTCCCACTTCCACCACCCACACCAAGAACCATGGGATCATCATCAACAGCAAAATCGACATGACCACCTAAGCCAATGCTGCCGCCAACTCATGCTTCCATACACTGAAGATGCTGAGGAAGATTTTCAAATGCTCCATATAAGCACCCGGAAAAGCGTCACACATCCCCTTGTCACAAGCAAACTGTACTACAGGAACATCCACTATACTGGGATTAACAAAAAAGGCATCAAAAGGCAGCATCCCATTCAAAACTCGGTGGCCAGAATCACTCTCAGCCTTCCATGCCACACTCGCATCACAACACACTTGAAAGAGCTTCACTGGCTCCTTTTACACAAACAAGCACAATTCAAACTTCTCACCGACACTTTCAAGGCACTGCATAACACTGGCCACACATACCGCAACAATCACAACTGCTTTCATAAACTTTCCAGACACCTCTAGTCATCCGTACCCCTACTTGCACACATCCCATGCATATGGAAAAAACAGATTTGGCTGTCGAGCCTTCTCCTACATGGCTCCTAAAACAGAAGCTGTGCGCCTGGTTCAAGGAGTGAAATGTCGCTCCCTTTTTTATGTCTTTACTACGCACCGTGTAATCAGGGTAGTGCACGGGATCCAGGAAGCACGCAAATCAACAAACTGCTGACAGAAAAGCCAACAAGAAATAAATAAAAGGAGTGCACGGGTATTTGTGTTGAATCCTAAAACAACCTGCCATTACACCATCGCACCCAACAGCTGCCTCGCTGCTGCTGGAGCAAAGTCACCGAAGACCAGCTGACCACCACCCTCGCCCAGAACCCACCTATCAACCCCACCTGCCCTGACACCGCAGCCTCAGACAGTGGATCGATGACTGCGCCAACACCCTCGCCCCACTCAAGAGACCATCCAACAGCCATGCCAGCAAGAGAGCCACCTGGTTCACCGACGAGCTCCTGACCTCCAAACATGCCTGCCGCAAGCTGGAGAAGAAATGGCTCCACAAACGAACGCCAGAAAACCACGCAGCCCACAAGGACGCCACCCGCAGACATCACCACCTCATCAGACTAGCCAAGAGATCCTCCTTCAAAGACCGCCTGGATAACAACGCACACGACAGCAAAGAGCTCTTCCGCATCGTAAAAGAACTCTCCAATCCCAACGCCAGCGCCAACGACATCCCGCCCTCACAAGAACTATGCGACTCACTGGCCATATTCTTCCACCGCAAGATCGCTGACATCCACGACAGCTTCAACACCATGACCGCACCAACAATGCACGACTCCACCCCCCCCGGAATCACCAACAGCGCCAACCGCCTGACCTCCTGGCCAACACCAACGACGACGAGACACGCAAGATCATGAACTCCATCCACTCAGGATCTCCGTCAGACCCATGCCCACATCACGTATTCAACAAAGCAGACGCGGCCATCGCACCCCAACTACAGAAGGTCATCAACATCTCCTTCGAAACAGCGACATTTCCGGAAAGCTGGAAGCACGCCGATATCAACGCCCTCCTCAAAAAGCCCAAGGGGGACCCCAAGGACCTCAGGAACTTCCGACCCATCTCCCTGCTCCCGTTCCCGGCGAAGATCATCAAGAAAATCGTCAACATTCAACTGACCCGCCACCTCGAAGACAACAACATCCTTGATCCGTCCCAATCCGGATTCAGATGAAACCACAGCACCAAGACAGCCCTCATCGCCACCACAGACGACATCAGCCGCCAACTGGACAACGGCGAAACATCAGCCCTCATTCTCCTGGACCTGTCAGCCGCATTCGACACGGTCTGCCACCGTACCCTAAAGACATACCTTCAAGAAGCCGGAATCCAAGAGAAGGCCCTTGACTGGACCATGTCCTTCCTCTCCGGCAGAACCCAGAGCGTCCGCCTCCCACCTTTCCGGTCAGAAGCCACTGACATCATCTGCGGCGTCCCCCAGGGCTCATCCCTCAGCCCGACGCTGTTCAACATCTACCTGGCCCCCCTCGCACAAGTGGCCCGACACCACAACCTCAACATCGTCTCCTACACCGACGACACCCAACTAATCCTCTCCCTCACCAAGGACCCTCACACCGCCAAAACCAACATCCACGAGGGTATGAAGGCCATCGCCGACTGGATGAGGAGCAGCCGTCTGAATCTGAACTCGGACAAGACGGAGGTCCTCATCCTCGGACCCACCCCCTCAGCCTGGGACGACTCCTGGTGGCCGTCCGCTCTGGGGACAGCACCGACACCCACCGACCACGCACGCAACCTAGGATTCATCCTCGACTCCTCCCTCTCCATGTCCAAGCAGGTCAACGCCGTCTTCTCCTCCTGCTACAACACCCTACGCACGCTCTGCCGGATCTACAAGTGGATCCCGACCAAAACAAGGAGAACAGTGACACATGCCCTCGTCAGCAGCAGGCTGGACTACGGCAACGCACTCTACACAGGAATCCCAGCCAAACACCAACGGCGGCTACAACGCATCCAAAACACCTCCGCCCGACTGATCGTCAACGCCCCCCGCCGCAGCCACATCACCCCCCTCCTGAGAGACCTGCACTGGCTCCCCATCGACAAGAGGATCACCTTCAAGCTCCTCACCCACACACACAAAGCACTCCACAATGACGGACCAGCCTACCTGAACAGCAGACTCAGCTTCTACACCCCCACCTGCCAGCTCCGCTCCGCCAGCCTTGCCCTCGCAGCTGTCCCCCGCATCCAACGTACGACCGCCGGTGGCAGATCCTTCTCCTACCTCGCCGCCAAGACCTGGAACACCCTCCCAACCCACCTACGACAGACCCAAGAACTACTCGCCTTCAGAAGACTCCTCAAGTCCTGGCTCTTCGAGCAGTAGCAGCACCCGCCTCCCCTCAGCGCCTTGAGACCCTCACGGGTAAGTAGCGTGCTTTACAAGTACCCTGACTGATTGATTGATTGATTACACATGAAATCCTTTCCTTCACTTTAATTACTCAAGAAGCTGAAGACCTCGCTTTCGAGTAGTCCCACTAGACCTTAAGCGTGGCTAGTCTAACACTTATTCAGTGCCAGGATACCCTTCTGGGCGATAGTGTGTTCTACAAATCTGCATAACATAACATATCATAAACACTATTGAACAACAGATCATGTTCTTCAGGTCATATCCCTATGAGACTGGGCACAAGCCACAAAATCACCACTAGGGTTAGTTCCACTAGATGCTGAGTAAGCATTTCTGTGGTCAGTCTTATGATGGAAAAGGCTCTGTAAGAATTGTATTGGGGCAATTAGAGCATTGGGTTATGCACCTAGGTCTGTTATCCACATAGCTGGACAAGATTCAGAGGCATTTAATATTACAAGGGGCACTAGACAAGGATGCCTGTGCTCCCCGCTATTATTTGCTTTATATATTGACCAGTTTTTTGGAAAACTTGAGAAAAATAGTATCAGTAAACCGGCGATACTGATGATATACCGATTGCCACTAATGATCTGACCACTGCACTCCCTGGGATTGAGGCCCTCCCTACATATGCAGTTTGGGGCCTGTTCAGGATTACAATTAAACGTACATAAAACGCAAATTTTATGCACTGAAAATTCGCAATGCGCAGATTCACGGGAGCCTCTAAGGTGGTTTATCTTGGGGTAAAAATTACAGCTGCCCTGGATAAAATCATCGATTTGAACATGGGTCCGATATTAGATCACACCAGAAGGGCGCTGGAAGGAGTGGATGACCTCCATCTTTCATTGGAGCATATCAACAACAACCGGCGATAATTATCGCTGAGTGCACTTAGCGCCAGGATAATTATCGCCGGCTAGCGCCGATTTTGATCGCTGAGATAGCGTGCTATTAGCAACGCTTATCTCATCAGTGATAAAAATCCTGGCGCTAACTGGCTAACGTGAGATTATCGCTGGAAACCCAGCGATAATCTCACGTTAGCTTGCTGATAGGGACTCACAAACTTAGCCATGATATCCACCTTCCATAGGATATCATGGCTAAGTCAGTCCTGAAGCAGGCGTAAGGAAAGTAGCGATAACAGGGGTTATCGCTACTTTTCCTGACGCTATACTTCATTGCGTTAGTCTTGCTGATAGGAGAAATGTCGCTTAGCGACATTTCTCCTGTCATGCCAGGTCAGGAACGCCACTTTGCATCTCATTAGAGATGCAAAGCTGGGTGTTAGGAATCCTGACGCTAAAGCAAGGTTTCACGCATTAGCGTGACCTTGCTGATTAAGCGATAAAATTATCGCCGCTTTTCGACCGAAAACGGCCGCAAAAGCGGCGATAATTTTTTATCGCCTGCTTGTTGATATGCACCACTGTTCGGTGGGAGGAATGTGTTGAAAATATCAATCTTACCGAAAGTTTTGCATGTTTTTATAATTATCCCTTTAGAAATCAGTTCAGTCTGTATATTGAGCTTGCAAAGGATTTGTTTTAGGTTTTTATGGTGCTATCGTAAACTCAGGTGGGCATCTAAATGGATGATTCTCCCAAGAGAGCGTGGTGGGTGGGCCATCCCTAGTCTCTCTCTGTATTATATGGCATGCTTGTTGCAATCCATGGGTGTCCTGATCTCCGAGAACCCAGCAAAAAATAAAGATGCAGAGAAACTGACTATTTATGAGTTAGTATTGGGGAATGAGGTCATGGGTTGCTTAGTTCAGATATTAGAACCCAGTTAACATAAGAACACAAGATTCAAAATGTTAAAAGCAGCATGCAGAGTGTGGAGGCAGGTGAGGCGGAAATTAAGAATTCACAAATTAAGGGGCATATCAACAAGGGCTTTATCTCTGCTTTTTTGGCTTTAAAAGCCAAAAAAGGAGAGATAAAACTAGCGCCCTATCAACAACAGGGTGCTAACATGCAAATTTGCATGTTAGCACCCTTTTACTCTACGCTTCCCCTTGCATCTCTAATGAGATGCAAAGGGGGCGTTCCAGAGTAAAATAATAGGAGAAATGTCGCTAAGCGACATTTCTCCTATTATCAAGAATGTCGCTAACCCTGTTAGAGACAAAAAAAGCAGCGTTAACGCTGCTTTTTTATGTCTGGTATTTTTCTGACATAGCCATGATATCCTATGGAAGGAGGATATCATGGCTAAGTTTGCCTGTCCCTATCAACAAGTTAACGTGAGATTATCGCTGGGTTTCCAGCGATAATCTCACGTTAGCCACTTAGCGTGAGGATTTTTATCGCTATTGAGATAAGCGTTGCTAATAGCACGCTATCTCAGCAATAAAAATTCACGCTAGCCGGCGATAATTATCCTAGCGCTAAGTGCGCTTAGAGATAATTATCGCCGGTTGTTGTTGATATGCCCCTATATATCTACACACCGTGATGACACCAGTTACCCTTCCTTTAACTATCCCAGGATCAAGTAACATTTAGATGGGGCAAGAAGGGCCTACAATCACTGGGCAATATGTATAGAGATGGGCAGCTATCCTCCTTTTCAGAACTACAGGAGGAATACGGGCTAAAAGGGGAGAATTCTTTCAATATTTACAGTTGCGATGTTTCCTCACCAGAAATATGAATGATATAGGATCAACTACGAAAGTACCATTAGTCGAAGCAATGGAAAACAAGGCTTGGATAGGTGAAATATAAAGATATTGATTCAAGGAATCCCTGATGATGTCGAGGTACAAAATGCAAAATAGGTAGCCAGGTTAGGAATAGAGGGAATGCATATTGAGGTGTCACTGGAATTGGCAAATCAGATAATAAAATAACAGGGAGTCTGAAGAGCCAATTTTCGATTTGTACTACACACCTGCAAAGGTGGCTTAATGGGGCACCAGGATGGGGGGAAAGGTAGCAGGTGCGGGTAACAATCAGCCATTGGCTGGCATATGTTTTACTCTTGCCCAGATTGGAAACTTCCCTTAAGGACATTTGTGAATTTCTGGGAAAGATCTTAGGTGCAGCGATTTGTATTACTCCTGTCTTGATGGTTTTGGGGTACCAGATAGCACAGAGATGAGTGAGGTGGTAAGAGTGGAGGCATGTTTTGTGTTTTATTCCTAGCTATGCAATAACTCGACTTTATATCACCTTGCAATGGTTAAGCTCGGACCCTCTACATTTGTAGGTTGGAGAGCAAGGATGTTGGCCAAATACAATATAGAAACCCCTGTGTATAATCTGAAAGGCCGAAGGAAGAAGAATATGGGACGAGGGATATGGGCCCCCATCACTACATGGCTCAGGGACAATGAGGGATACATAGATGATTAGCCAGTCCTTCATGAGTAAATCTTTGGGGCATATTAACAAGGAACAGGGAACATTAACGCTAAGGGCGCTTAGCGTTAATTATTTTAACGCCCGCTATCGCTGGATAATATTGCCTGGTTATCGCGTTATTAACAACGCTAACAGCCTAGGCAATAAAAAAATCCAGCGATAGCGGCATTTTGGGAGGTTATCGCTGGTAATGCAGCGAGAAAACTACAAAGATAGGGATATCCTTGTTGATAGCCCATGGTGGACTTAGCCATGTAATCCACCTCCCATTGGATTACATGGCTAAGCCTGAAAATTAGCAGACGTAAAAAAGCAGCGTTAACCGTGGTAAGCGCTGCTTTTTTTGTCTCTAACAGGCTTAGCGTGAAGATTGATAATAGGAGAAATGTCGCTTAGCGACATTTCTCCTATTATTTTGCTCTGGAATGCCCACTTTGCATCTCATTAGAGATGCAAAGAGAAGCGTAGTGAAAAAGGGTGCTAACATGCAATTTTGCATGTTAGCACCCTATTGTTTATAGGGCAATATTTTTATCTCCGCTTCTTTGGCTTTTAAAGCCAAAAAAGCGGAGATAAAGCCCTTGTTAACATGCCCCTTTATTGTGTGAGTAAGCGCTATCTATAGCGAAACTTGGGGGCATATTATCAAGACAGGCGATAAAATTATTGCCGCTTTAGCGGCAGAAAACTGCAGCTAAAACGGCGATAATGGGCTTGATAATATGCTCTATGGAATTCCAATTGAAGCTCAGGTTAGACGTCCTTCACATCTAACATGGTCTTCAATTGGAATTCCATAGAGCATATTATCAAGCCCATTATCACCATTTTAGCAGCAGTTTTCTGCCGCTAAAGCGGCGATAATTTTATCGCCTGTCTTGATAATATGCCCCTTAATCTTATATTTCCACTTTAGGATTTTGGGGGAATGTACAAAACTGTCAGCTGGTATTTTGTGAGGGAAAGAATGTGTTTTTCTCATATTATGTTTATTACCCACATGAAATCTGTATCGTCTATTCTTAAGAAACCGTTTTCGTAAGTACTGTATCCTAAGGATTGAGAGTCACTTTGCACATTATGTGAACTGGAATACTTCTAATGCTGCTGCTGAAAGGGAGTAGGTAGATGCATGCATATGTTTGAATATCTAGATCTCCAGACTAACTCGACCGCACATTCGCACTTTAGGATGCTGGGGAAATATTTAAAACCGTCAGGGGATATCTATGTTTATCTTTTTAGGGGAAGAATGTATTTTATATCATGTGTTTTTTGTTTTGTTTTATATAGCGCGAACTTGACCCGAATCCAATCAGGTATCAGGGCGCTTTACATAGCACCAGTTACGTTACATGAGGACACACATTCATTTTTTGTTAGGCACAGGGAGATTATGTGATTTGCCCAGAATCACCGGATGTTCAGCGTCATTACCGAGACTCGAACCCAGGTCCCCAGGTCCGAGGTCGAGCGCCCTAGTCGTTAGGCCAACTCCTCTTTGTTACGTATATCACCCATATGTAATCTGAATTGTCTGCTCTTATAAAATCAGTACCATTAGTATTGCATTTTAAGGATTGAGAGTCACTTTGCACTTTATGGGAAATGGGAATACCTCTACCGTTGCTGTGGAAAGAGAATAGCTCTATGTACACATATGTCTGAATATATATTAATGTGCTTTAATTCTTTTCTGTATCTTATGTTGGCAGAATGAATTATGCTATCATGAATATTTTTTTGTAAAGACCAGAGACTAGATGGGGAGGATTAGGTGGACAAGAAGGTTTAGAATAAGTAGGACCTGGAACAGGGCTAGGAGGACCAGTGAGGTAAGAACCAAGGGACCAGGACCTAAAGTTTCAAGTGGAGCAGAAGGGCTAGCAACTGGGGTATTACAACCAGGCTGGTGAGCATCAGGGTAACCAGGACAACTAGAGCAATGAGAACCAATGAGACCAGACCAGGACCAAAATGACCAGGCCCAGTCCAAGAGAACCTAATATGGAGGACAAGGAGAGACAATAGCAAATGGACCACAAGGACAAGAACGAGGGCAAGGGGAATCAGGATGAGTCAAACATGGAAGACTAAGAGTGCCAGCCCTAGGAGATGCAGGACAACAGGGCTAAGTGGATAAACACCCAGCGGGCCAGCAAGATCAAGGGTGAGGCTCAGTAGTACCATGTTCAGAAGCCCCAGTAAGGGCTAATCCAAGGAACAACCAGAGGAAGGTCCAGGAAGACCAGCGTCAGAAAGGACAACAACCAGGATCCCCAGATTCAAGAAACCAGAATGATCAGAACTAGTTAGACCAGGGCCAGGATGAGGATCATGAGAACCAAAACAACGCAGAAAAGAAGGACTTGGAACAGGACTGGGAGGAGGAACAACACCTGAAAGTGCAGGAGAATCTGGAAATGAAGGAGGGAGACCGGGAGCAGGAGGACACGCATTTGATTCAAGGCCATGAAGCGTATTTACTAGAAAATGATGCAGCACTGCGCTGCAAGCCATCTTGCTGCGCTGCATCATTAGGAAAGTGCAGTGATGTGTTGTGTTTACAGCAATACAACGCATCCTTGTGCTTTCCTCTGCGCTGGCGCATAATTTAGCTGCCTAGCGCCAATGCAGGCACCTTTTCACCATTGTGCAAGGGTGCCTGCATTGCAGGGATGAATGTATTTGTGAAGGAAGGGACACCTTCCTGCACAAAAACAATCATTGATGGAGCTTTCCTCCTATGAGTGCTGCAGAATGTAGCACACATAGAAAGAGCAAAAATCTAAGAGAAATAAAGGTATTTCTCTTCATTACACCACTTTAACGCCTCCCCATAGGTACTGAAACTTGGCAGAGGAGTTTAAAGGTGGATGGCTAAAAACGAGTGTGGTCTGTGAAGGATGGTAGAACGGGTTTGAAAAAGTCAAATGGCTGAAGTCAGAAAATTGGTTGAAAGCCAGCAAAGGGGGGGTCAAAGGGATATAGCAATCATCAAAGGGGAGCTCAAGATAGTAAAAAGGATCTTATGACTATGAGCAGAAGATGGAGTGAGGAAGGCGCCAGATAGATCGTCTCAGAGAGCCCAAAGAGGTATTTTGTGTGACCCTCAGATCTTTGTGCTGCTATTCAATGTGTATGTGTGTGAGGTGGGTATATAGCAGAGGGCAGATTACTAAGAAGTCACTCAAGGCAGTACGACGTCTTGATGCACTGTATTTTCTGACAGGCAGAGAGCAGATTTTGCACTATATCTACTAAGATAAGATGTATTACTGCTCTCTCCCTGTGCACTATCTGCTGCCTAGCTCCAACACAAGTACCCTTGCATCATGGTGCAAGGGTGGCTGAATTTTATGAGTAGGACTTGTTTCGTGCAAGAAGGACCACCTTCCTGCACAAAAACAATCCTTTGAGGCATTGTTCTGTTTCTATGTGTACTCCAGAATGCAGACACATTGGAAGATGAATTAACGAGGTGCAATACAGATATTTCTCCTCGTTACATCTCACTTTGGAATGCATACAACTTTGACGCAATTCCAGGTTTGCTCATCTTAGTAAATCTGGAATTGCATCAAAATACATCGTGGATGCATGAAAAATCCCATGCTGCACCCACGGAATGCCTTCTCAACACAGGGTAACTCAATACAGTGATTTGTGCCACCTTGCATTACTCTGGATTCACTAAGCCATGCAGAGCCATGCAAGGTGGCTTTGCGGGGCTTAGTAAATACCATGTAAGGGCTTGTGTTGTCTTGTGTTGCCTTGCTTGTCACAAGGGCAACATATTCCCTTAGTAAATCTGCCCCAAAATGTATATTAGTACGACTCCTTGTGTGATGTGACAGAGGGTTGCATTTTGTATGACGTGATAGAGAGTAGATACAGCTTCCCTACACAGTTGGAGTGAATCCCTGTGGATGAAGGGGGGGAGACCCAGAAGTGACATGAGGGAGAATGGAGAAAAGGCTACCCAAAAAATAAGATAGATGGTAGAAGTAAGGGGCAGTTCATACGTTTCTCTTGATAAAGTGGTTAATGTTTCTAAGCATGGCAGCCCTTTTGTCTGTGCCCGAAGACTACTCAGAAAGGCCGATGACAGCCAGGTGCTGAGATCTCATGCTCCATCGTGTCCTTGTGTTGGATCCTTCTGCTTGGAGCCAGCACTATCGCTACTGCTGTGAGAACCATCACCGAGCACAAAGGCTGTGTCTGAGCAACAGCCAGACAATGATATTTGAGCAACACCCCAAATCAGTTCTCAAACCTTAATAATGAATCCACATCAGCTTTCTGGAAAATGAGCATAAAAGTGGAACTGTGAAATGATCGAACATCAGGTCTCAAGAATTATGGTAGCAAAATGTCTCTGTTTATTCAGTGTCTTATTTCTTACAATATGAGCAATAAAGTCAATGAGTAAAAATCTCTGTGTTTCTTTTCTTCTCTGTCTCTGAAGCCTAGATGTCTTTCTCTGATTTAATGTAAAAATTCATTCAAATTCCAATGACAGTCCGTTCAATTATTATAGTCCCATTCCTTTGCTTGTGGCTTCTCAAGAGAATACTTCATCTGGGACAGACAGTTGAAGGAAGGGCTTTATACTATCCTCCCTATTTAAAGGAAAACCGGGACGTAAGGGACAGAAAACAAAAAATCTCCCCGTCACCCTGGGAGAAATCTTTCAGCACGTGGGACCATTAGCTTGTTTGTTTTTCATGCTTTGGGAGTTTGTTTTTGAAAAACAAACTTGTTTTAAACGTTTGGTGGCCGGCCATCATGTCCGACTATACTGTCCTTCAAACGTTTCGCGCAAAGACAGGAACTGCCATGACAGCAGCTCTTGTCAATGTAGAGACTTGTCCACAGTGACAGTGGACCACTCTAAATTTGGCAGTCAGTGGTCCTATAGGATGACAGTTTCCTTTCGGATGGCAGAGGTATTGTCAACCGCCTTCCATATGGGGTTAATTCTGCCTAAACAACTTTAAATCAGGCTCATAGTTTTTCTTCCTTCTGTCTTGAAATTGGAATGAAGCCTCTCAATTCCGCTGTGTTGGTCACCTTGTAAGGAGCCCTATGCAATTGTTTCTTTTTTGATCCAATTACCCTACATCGTAGATGGTTCTATGTTACTGGGATATATTTCCATTTCTAGCTTCTACAAATCAGTCCGATTTGTTTAATTGAACTGAACCAGTATTAATAATTCCAGAATGCACTGATGTTCTGCATACAAAGAGGTGCTCTCATTACATGGAGCCTTTTGATAATTGCATATCCGGGGCTTGTGTATGCTTATGGGCTTGTGAGTAGGAGCAAGTATATAGCTTTAGACAAGTCTTACAAAGATTCTAATCATCTTTATCATTAGTCCTATCTGCAGGTAAACAAAGGATTAGGAGCATTTGTGGAGTACGAGACAGCGCCATAAAGGGCCTCCCAAATTGCTATGACTTGGCCCACTGTGGAATGGGGTGGCATTCTGTGTCATGTTTGTTGAAATAACTCTGAAACATTCAAACATTTGGGTCCTGTAGACCAATAAGTTAGTGCCTCCATCTAAGCCAGTTTTAGCACTAAGGGCCTCATGTTGCAAAGGGGCATATGTATCAAACTCCCATTTAGCGAATCCTAATTTGCGATATTTTGCGATTCGCAAATTGAGATTCGCTAAGCGGGATGTAAAAAATTAATCGCAAATATATTGCGATTTCTTAAAAATCGCAAAATATTCTCAGACACCCCTTTTGCAATTTCTTAATAGCGAAATTCGCAAATTAAGAAATCGCAAAAACGGGAATCTGCAATCCAGGTGCAGCCTGATGACATCACAAACAGGAAACTGGAGTGATTTCCTGCACCTGCTCACCTGAGCCACACCCAGAGGCTGCTTGGGGAGTGTGAGGAGGCATCCCAGGAGAGTACAACCAGCAATGGATTCCACCAAACAACAGGAGGGCAAGGATGCTGAGAAGAGGAAGAGGAAGCATAAGTTCTCAGAAAAGGAGCAGGAGGTCCTCATTGAGGAGATGGTCTGCAGCCATGAGCTCCTCTTCGGCAAGAAGGCACTGCGTGTCCCAGAGGTGAGGAAGAGGAAAATTTGGCTTGAAATACAAAATAAGGTGAATGCAGTGGGAGTCACCAATCGTACCATCGAAGAGCTGCGCAAGCGGTGGTACGACATGCGCCAGAGGTCCAAGGAGAGGGTGGCAGCCAGACTGAAGGACGCAAATCAGACTGGAGGAGGACCATCCACTGCAGGGCAGCCAACACCCCATGAGGAGCTTGTGGAGTCAACTCTCCTGCCTGAGAGCGTTGGTAGTGTGGCTGACATAGACAGCTTCGACCCTGCATCCAGCAGTCAAGGTAAGATGCATGCAAAATCAATCTGCACTCCTCCCAATCCCATGCACACTTCCCCAAATGCACATAGTAAACTCCCAAAATGTCATTCCAGCCCAAGTCTTACAGCACACCCAGCAATGCATCATGGAACTCGTAGTACTATGTCTGACAGTGTGTCCATGAGACAAAGGAAATTTAATGCAACATGTGGGTTGGGGATAAGTGAATGATACAGTGTCAGAGGTTAGCCAAAAAAAACTGTAGGAACTTTATTGATTGCCACATGCAGACAATAACACAAACTCATGTAGCCCCCTTTACATCCACAGCACATTCCAGGGCACAAGAAGACAGCGCAGAGGGAGAGGAGCCTGCACACCCTGCGGACTCCAGTGACGAGACTGAGCAGCAGCCAATCCAGCGCAGGAAGCGCGCACATGTGCCCCCACTGCCTCCATTTGAGGACGAATTACCTGCCACAGGGGATGATAGCGACAGGAGAGAGGGGAGTCAGGGTGTGTCACACATGCCCATTCATGACACACAAAGGCCAAGGAGTAGACCACAGGACACACGCAGATCAAGGCCCAGGAGCAGCACTGCGACTGAAGCAGAATGATTCGTGTTCTCAGGCCTGGAACAGAGCATGCTGCAGGAACAGCGCCTGCAAAGCACTGAGATCAATAAATAGGCAGCTATGCCGCATACACAATGAGCAGAAGAACATGGGGGAGGGCTTCATGGCCATGGCAGGGGCGATCCGTGAGCTCTGTGACACTTTGAGGCAAAACCAAGCCGCCAATGACAGGGCTGGTCGACGTGCCAATGCACGCCTCCACAACTACACGAAGGCCGTGAACCGCCTCTGCACCAGCACCCTCACACGCAAAAGCGTAACTATGCAGGTCGAGATGGCGCACTGCTGCCAGGATATAGCCCGGGACTTGCGCAGGTAACCACTGCTGTGGAGCAGCTGCAGGCGGCCAATGCTGTTGGCAGCGCACTCATGGCCTCTGCCGAGAGTGAGGACACCTCAAGTCGGAGCAGCATCACTCCCACCTTGCCAGGGGAAAGACGACGCAGTGCCAGACAGGGCGCAGGACAAGGGAACACCATGGGGGGCACTCAGCCTGGACGTCACCGAAGGAGGTGAACATGTGCGGTGACACTTACTGCAACACGGGTGAATGAACCCTACAATGCTGTTTGCACAGTTACCTGTGCCTTACCTGCACTGTGTGCACAACATGTGCTGGGGACAGCTACTATTTCTTTAATGTGAAGTGTGAATAAACACTTCACACATCATCAAGCTTTGTTGTCTCATTTCATCATTACTCACCTAGAAGTAGTTTTGTGTGATCTCTGTCCGTCTCTGGCGTCCAGCAGCTGCCCCAACTCCTGATGCAGGTCTGGCAGGGGGAGCAGGGCGCTCGTCATCCGATGTGTCTGTATCGTTCACATCAATTGTGGTGCCTTTCCTCATTGCCATGTTATGTAGCATTGCACAGCTTGCCACGATTTTACAGCAGGTCTCAGGGCTGTATTGCAGTGCGCCTCCACTTTTATGCAGGCACCTGAAGCGGCTCTTCAGGATTCCAAAGGTACGCTCAATGACGCAGCGTGTAGATCTGTGTGCCCTGTTGTAGCTCCTCTCACTTGCATTTGCAGGATCCAGATATGGGGTCAGGATGAAGTCGCGCACTGCATAGGCACTGTCACCTGCATGGACAAACACAATAGGTAAGTCAATGTCCCCCCCCTCAAGTGATGTAGTGGATGTATTGATGTGTGCCATGAATTTACCTAGCAGGTACCCCTCCCCAAACTCTCCAGCACTCAGACGTCTGTGTATTCCACTGTGTCTGAAGATGAAAGAGTCATGTGTACTGCCGGGGTATTTGGGTACGATGCCTGTGATGATGTACTTTGCGTTGCACACAATCTGTATATTGAGGGAATGGTAGCATTTCCGATTTCTGTAGACATATTCAGTTGCTGTTGGGGGTGTGATGGCCACATGGGTCCCATCGATGCAGCCAATGTTGTGGGGGAAACGTGCAATCTGGTAGAAGTCCAGTTTTGTTTGCTGTAATGCCTGTTGGGTGGTGGGGAAGTATATGTGATGTGATAGCCTCTGTAGCATTGCATCTAGAAAGGCATGGAGAAAGCGCGAAAGTGCACTCTGTGGCACCCCACCAACCTCCGCTATTACCCGTTGGAAACTCCCTGACGCCAGGAGGTGCAGGGAGCAAAGGACCTGCACATGTGTGGGAATTGTTTGTGTCCTGCATGTAGGGTGTTCCAAGTAGGGTTTCAGCTCCTCAATCAGGTCCATTATGGTCTGTGGGTGCAGCCTGTACTTGTCATAGATGTCCTCTTCAGTGTGCTGGAACAGAGTGATGCGCAGCCTGAATATACGTTCCTGTCTCATTCTCCTCTGTGCAAGAGCCCGAATACGCAGCCTCCTGGCTATCACGAACATTGCTGCCATTGTGGGTGGGTCTGTTGCATTGTGGGGTGGTTTAAGTACCTTGCACCAGTTACCACCTGCATGCAATTGGTGTTAATAGCGATTTCTTAATTAGCGAATTTCGTGAATTCGCAATTTGCGATTTTTTCATACATGTGTCAGCAAATTCTTATTTTGCGATATCCTTTTAGCGAATTTCCCTAGGTTGAGAAATCGCAATTTAAGAAATCGCAAGGAAAATCGCAAAATTCTTGTTTCGCAGCCTAAGAAATCGCGAATTTAGCGATTTCTAAGTTTTCGCTAAAGATGTGTGTTATACATGTGGAATTGCGAAAAATCAGTTGCAAACGCTGCTTTTTGCGATTTGCAGCGTTTGCGACTAATTTTTGCTTTCATACATATGGGCCAAGGTGACCTCAAATGTACTTATCATTATGTGCAAAACACTTTTTAAGATTTGGAAATGTCTTTTGACTAGTAAATTACGTTTGTAATCATTTCTAAATTGAAAATAGGAAGGTTCATGAAAGAGTTTTCTGCCCTTCCATTTTCAATTTGGAAAGGAATGTGCTGATAGTTTGTGACTTCAAATGCTGTTGCAAACCATTGATGAGCTAACAACCATGAGTTGGGGTGACAACTAATTTGCAAGTGGGATGGGGTCCCCTAAGGACAGGATGTTGGCAACCTCAGGAGGAGAGACGTTTTCTAAAAGCTGATGGCCAAAGAGTGCAGAATCTCTACTATTTCGACAGTGACCACGTAAATATTAAAGTTTCTCTGCTGTTCGCACGGCTGCAGGCCAAACAGTGCAGAATTTCTCCTGCTAAGCTAGCGGCTGGGTAAATAATTTAGGGGCATATTATCAAGGACAGTGTTAAAATTAGCACCGCTTTAGCGGCTTGATAATATGCCGCAGAGAATTCCAATAGAAGCCCAGGTTCACACCAGAACATGGACTTCTATTGGAAATCTTTGCGGCATATTATCAAGCCCATTATCGCCATTTTAGCAGCAGTTTCCTGCTGCTAAAGCTGCGATAATTTTAACACAGTCCTTGATAATATGCCCCTAAGCTTTCCTTCATTTTCCACGGCTGCCAGCCAAAAAGCACAGAATTTCTATTATTCAGCCAACAGCTGGGTAAATATTTAATATTTCCTGCTATTTGCACAGCTGCTGGACGAACAGAGCAGAATCTCTACCATCTAACCAGCGACCTGGTAAATAGTTTGGTTTTTCTACTATTTGCACAGCCATCAGTAGCGCAGTGCAGAATCTCCACTGTTTAACCAGTGGCCAGGTAAATTGTGACGTTATTTGTATGGCTGCCGGACTGGACGGTTCAAAGTCTCTACTATTTAGTCAGCAGTAAATATTTCAGCTTTACCTCTATTTACACAGCCTCCAGCTGGACAGTGCCGAATTGCTATTCTGGCTCGCTGTTGGACTCTTGATAAAGCAGGATCTCATATACTTTTAGTTATATACTTTTAGTAAATTAACAAGTATCTCCATCTTTACATTTTTTGGTTTTGAAAACCATTATTTAAGTTATATAAAGGCACACATACAGGAAAAAGATAATCTACAATATGCTCATAATATGTGAGAGTCCCGTTACAAAATTAAATTTCTCGTAGGTGTCAGAAAAAACCTATATAAGTGCCAATCCTTATAACTCGGTTTCAGGGTATATTATGCATCAGAAAGGAGCAAACATGAAGCCACAGTTCAAAAGTCTCCAAGCCTTGGGAGGACGTTTCTCGTAGATAGAATGTCCATACAGCAAAGTGTCCCAATTCAGCACAGCAATGTCCGCGATATGGAGAAGAAAAGGCTTTACCAAAGTCCAAAAGGCTTGCGCCTGCCTGCAGCCCCAGAACAGGTGAAAGACAGTTTCTTTGTGGCCGCAGCGGGAACGTGGGCATTGAGCTGATGGTGCCAATCCTCTGTGATGCTGGAACACCTTGAATGGCAGGCAGTTGTGTATGCTCATCCATGCCAAGTCTCTCTGGCTGTGTGTGAGATCTCGGTGACCCACCATTCTCCAGACACGCAAGGACTGAGACGCAAGGACTGAGACATTTACAATACAAATACACCCCACATAAATACACTGTGTGCCACATAGCAACAATCCACATAAATATACTCTACGCCATGCCACATATTTCTTCTCAACATAATTTTACTCAACGCCACACAGTTCCACGTCACACAGTTCAACGCTACAAATTTCCATTCCACACCACATAATTCCACAACAAACCACATAATTCCACTCCACAACACAGTTCCACTACACACCACATACATCCAATCCACACCACAGAATTCCACATCATGCCACAAAATTCAACACACACCACATAATTCCACTCCACTACATGCTATTCCACAACACACAATACCACTCCGCATATTACACTCAATGACACAAAAACACCTCTTCTCAGTCGTGTTTCATTGGATATGAGCCCACATAGCATAACTAGTGGAACAATTGGTTTTCAATTATATATCTGTGAGAGAAATCTACTTGTCCTAAAGAAGGTGGTTCTAAATATTGGGAGTCAACCGAAAAGCATTGATGCATAAATGGAACTAAATCTGGCAGGCATTGAACCACAGTAGATGTTGGCTATCTGAAATCACGTTGTATCTTGAAGAATGATTAAAAAAGATTATTTTTGTAAAGACGGATGTGTTTGCCTTATGTGTTCTCCCTGTTTTGGGATTTTTGTGATTTTTTGTTCATGATTGTTCATGACCAGGAAGATGATGTACCGGCAAACGTTCACGGTGTCCAGGGGTCGCAGTTCCACATCACCCACGATAGCCACGGGCCTCAACTTTGCTGTGGACTCAGAGTAGCCTCGGGGAAGTCTGGAAATCCACCTCTAGTGATGCAAAGACTTCGGCGTCCGGCGGGAGCTTCAGAGTTGCAGAACGGACAGTTGCTTCTTTGGTGCCTGCCAAGCAGGGGAGTCACTCCTTGACCCCAAGGGAGATTTCTTCAATCAATCAATCAAGACATTTATAGAGCGCACTACCTACCCGTAGGGTCTCAAGGCGCTGGGGGGGGGGGGGGGTGCCGCTACTGCTCGAACAGCCAGGTCTTAAGCTTCTTCCTGAAGGAGGGGTGGTCTTGGGTCAGGCGCAGGTCGGCCGGGAGGGAGTTCCAGGTCTTGGCGGCCAGGTAGGAGAAGGACCTTCCTCCTGTAGTGGCTCTGCGGATGCGTGGGACGGCGGCGAGGGCGTGGCTGGCAGAACGGAGGTGGCGTTTGGGAGCGTAGAAGTTGATGCGGTTGTTGAGGTAGCTCGGGCCTTGATCGTGGAGAGCTTTGTGTGCGTGGGTAAGGAGGCGGAAGGTGATTCTCTTGTTGACCGGGAGCCAGTGCAGGTCTCTTAGGTGTCCGGAGATGTGGCTGTGTCGTGGGATGTCGAGGATGAGTCTGGCTGAGGCGTTCTGGATGCGCTGGAGTCTCTTCTGGATCTTGGCGGTGGTTCCGGCGTAGAGTGCGCTGCCGTAGTCCAGTCGGCTGGTGACGAGGGCCTGGGTGACGGTCTTCCTGGTCTCTGCGGGGATCCACCAGAAGATCTTCTGAAGCATGCGCAGGATGTTGAAGCACGACGAGGAGACGGCGTTGACTTGCCTGGTCATGGAGAGGGAGGAGTCCAGGATGAAACCCAGGTTGCGTGCGTGGTCCGTCGGTTTGGGTGCGGGGCCTAGGGCGGGGGGCCACCAGGAGTCGTCCCAGGCGGAGGGCGAGGAGCCCAGGATGAGGACCTCCGTCTTATCTGAGTTCAGTTTCAGGCGGCTCGTCGTCATCCACTCGGCTACCTCTCTCATCCCTTCGAGCAGGTTGGCTCTGGCGGCGGCGGGGTCGTTAGTCAGGGAGAGGATCAGCTGGGTGTCGTCGGCGTAGGAGATTATGTTGAGGTTGTGTTGGCGTGCGATGGCCGCGAGGGGGCTCATGTAGACGTTGAAGAGAGTAGAGCTCAGCGAGGATCCTTGAGGGACGCCGCAGATGACTTCGGTGGCCACTGACTTGTACGGTGATAGGCGGACTCTTTGTGTTCTTCTGTCGAGGAAGGAGACGATCCATCCCAGTGCCTTCTCCTGGATTCCGACGTTGCTGAGGCGCTGCACTAGGGTGCGGTGGCAGACCGTGTCGAAGGCCGCGGAGAGGTCTAGGAGGATGAGGGCCGCTGTTTCGCCGTTGTCCATCAGGGCTCGGATGTCGTCAGTGGCGGCGATGAGGGCGGTCTCGGTGCTGTGGTTGGCACGGAATCCTTTCTTCAGTCTTTTAGTCGAAATAGAAAGTCGAAGGTCCAGGACATATGTTTCAGAGTTTCGTCCAGGGTAATCCAAAGTCTCAAGGACTGAGTTCCTATAATTATACTAAGATAGGGGGTTGGACAGACTCTGGGGACCCACCTATGGGAGGGTTTCGGAAAGAGGGGTGGTTACACCCATTTCCTTTGTCCAGTTTCACGCCAGAGCAGGGACAGGTAGCCCCTGCTACCGGTTTGAACTGGACTATGCACAGGGACACCAAGCGTGCCCCCAGTGTAGGACTTCAAAGCACCAGAGAGTGCTCCCGCCCAGCCCCAATACACATCTGCCTGTCTGGGGAGGTGGTTACACCTCCCTGTGACAGGAAATCTATTGTCCAGGCCTCCCCTGCCGAAGTTTCGGTCAACAGCAGGAGGCTAGACCTGTGTCTGTGGCAGTGGCATCCATTTTGTGATGCCAGGACTCTAGAAAGTCTTTACCGGTTAGACCACTGGGTACATGTCTCTCCCTCTAGAAGAGTGGAATGCTACCCCTCACCACCAGAACTGGCGGGGGGGGGTAGTATTCCAAAGTGTTTGACACCAGACACAACATGTTTCCGTGTAGCCAGTCCAAAGTTAGCATTTACCGCGAGGTTATAATGCACTTAAGAGTATATGGTCAGGCTGCACCACAAACAGCATCAGAGGACGTACTCCGAACGCTGCAGAGGGGCCCTGCTCATGCAGGGGCACCCTCTCACATAAAAACCAAGCACTCTGCCTTCAGGATTGTTAAGGCCTGCCATAGGAGTGACTTATAGGTTTTATATGTGTGTGCAATGGTAGTGATATAGGTAGCCTATACCACAGTAAGGGGTGCATGCACCACCTTACCCAGGCTGCAGTAGCAGACCTGTGGTGTCATTTTGGATTGCTTCTCAGGGGTGGCATAATACATGCTTCAGCCTCTGGTAGGCATCTGAGGGACCTATGCCCTCGGTACATGGTATACCATATATTAGTAACTTATAAGGCCCTCCAGAATCCAATTAGAGATGTACCTAATGTACATGGAAACCATTTTAGAGAGGAAGCAGCTAGGCTGGGGTCCTGATTAGCAGGGCCACAGCCAGACTAAGGACGAAAAACAGTGAAACACCAGCAAAAAGTGGGGGTACCCATGTAACGCAGATCCTATTCTCCTACACCCCTCCCCCCCCAACGCAGGGACATTAAACTAACCTTGACCAGTTGAGTCTTCATGTTCTAAGTGGAAATACCTAGAGTCCATCTGCATTGGCATGGTTACTCCCAGGTCTATGTTCCACTGTAAAGTCCATCCCCTGTAGGGAAATGGACCACCTAAGCAGTTTGGGGTTTTCACCCTTCATTTGTTTTAGCCAAAAGAGGGGCTTATGGTCTGTCTGAACACGGAAGTGAGTACCAAACAAGTATGGCCTCAACTTCTTCAGAGCCCAAACCACAGCAAAGGCCTCCCTCTCAATGGCTGACCAACGTTTCTCTCTAGGGGTCAGCCTTCTGCTTAAGAAAGCTACTGGCTGATTCTGACCTTTATCATTCAATTGTGACAGTACAGTCCCTACCCCCAATTCAGATGCATTTGTTTGGACAATGAACTTCCTGGAGTAATCAGGACTCTGTAGAATGGGAGCAGTGCACATGGCCTGCTTCAGGTCATCAAATGCCTTTTGACAGCTAGCTGTCCACTGAAACTTTTTGGGCATTTTCTTAGAAGTTAAGTCATTCAGGGGTGTCACTATTGATCCATACCCCTTGACAAATCTCCTATAGTACCCAGTCAGGCCTAAGAAGGCTCTCACCTGAGTCTGGGTGGTTGGAGCAACCCAGTCCATGATGGTTTGGATTTTGCTCTGCAGTGGTTGAACCTGGTCTCCACCTACAAGGTGGCCCTGGTACACAACCTGACTCTGCCCTATCAGGCACTAGGTGGCCTTGCTAGTGATGCCTGCCTTTTTGCAGGGCTTCCAAAACATTTCTTAGATGGACCAGGTGATCCTCCCAGGTGGAGCAAAAGACGCAATATAATCTAGATAAGCTGCACTGTAGGCTTCCAGACCTGTGACAACTGTATTCACCAACCTTTAGAAAGTGGCAGGTGCATTCTTCAAACCAAAGGACATCACCACAAATTGGTAATGCCCACTTGGGGTCGCAAATGCTGTTTTTGGCTTTGCATCATCAGCTAGTCTGATCTGCCAGTAGCCAGCTGTCAAGTCAAATATGCTGAGGTACTTGGCTGAGGCCAAAGTATCTATAAGCTCATCTGCCCTTGGAATTGGATGGGCATCAGTCCTAGTGACTGCATTGAGACCCCTGTAGTCCACACAAAACCTCATCTCTCTTCTCCCACCACTGGTGTGATGTTTTGGCACAAGGACCACTGGACTAGCCCAAGGGCTATCTGAGGGTTCAATCACTCCCAAATCCAACATTTTCTCGACTTCTGTCCTGATACAGTCCCTGACATGGTCAGGTTGCCTATAAATCTTATTTTTAATAGGCAGACTGTCCCCAGTGTCCACTTCATGAGTGCACCAGGTAGTCTGACTTGGAGTCAGAGAAAACATGTTTCTGAACTGATTGAGCACCTGTCTGCAATCAGTTTGCTGCTGGGCAGCGAGGCTGCCTGCCAAGGCCACATCATCAACCTACCCATCATCAGGGTTCTGTGAGAGGAGGTCAGGGAGTGGGTCACTCTCTTCCTCCTGTCCCTCATCAGTACCCATGAGCAAGCCCATGTCAGCCCTGTCTACATATGGCGTTAGCCTGTTGACATGGAGAACCCTGTGGGGACTCCTGGGAATTCCTAGGTCTACTAAGTAAGTAACCTCTCCCTTCTGTTCAACAATCATGTGGGGTCCACTCCACTTGTCTTGGAGAGCTGCTGGGGCCACAGGCTCCATCACCCACACTTTCTGTCCTGGCTGGTAAAGAGTCAGTACAGCCTTTTGGTCATGCCAGGCTTTTTGCAGTGCCTGGTTAGCCTCAAGGTTTTTAGTTGCCTTTTTCATGTACTCAGCCATCCTGGAGTGGAGACCAAGTACATAGTCCACAATGTCTTGCTTTGGGGGCTTGAGAGGTAACTCCCATCCTTCCTTCACCAAACACAATGGACCCCTGACAGGGTGACCACACAAAAGTTCAAAGGGGCTGTAGCCAACCCCCTTTTGTGGCACCTCCCTGTATGCAAACAAAAGGCAGGGCAAGAGAATTTCCCATCTTTGCCTGAGCTTTTCGGGGAGCCCTTTAATCATGCCCTTTAAGGTTTTGTTGAACCTTTCAACCAAACCATTGCATTGTGGGTGATAGGGTGTGGTGAACTTGTAAGTCACCCCACACTCCTTCCACATTGCTCTTAATTAACCAGACATAAAGTTGGTACCTCTGTCTGAAACCCAGCCTTGAGAAAATTCCCAACAGGGCTCTTGCCACCACAGGTGCTGTAGTGGTCCTAAGGGGAATAGCTTCTGGGTACCTGGTAGCATGATACACTACCACCAGGATAAATCTGTGCCCAGATGGTGTTTGGGGATCCATGGGACCAACAATGTCAATCCCCACCCTTTCAAAGGGCACCCCCACCACAGGTAGTGGTATCAGGGGGGCCTTTGTAGTGCCACCTGCTTTGCCACTGGCTTGGCAGGTCACACAGGAGCGACAAAACTCCTTTGTGTCTTCAGACATGTGGGGCCAGTGATAGTGAGGGACAAATCTGTCCCAAGTCTTGTTCTGGCCCAGGTGACCTTCTAAAGGGATATCATAAGCTAGGGTCAATAGGAAGTCCCTAAACCTCAGAGGTATAACCAACCTCCTGGTGGCACCAGGCTTGGGGTCGCTACACTCTGAATACAGGAGTCCATCATCCCAATACACCTTATGGGGACCACTAGCATTCCCAGCAGCCTCAGCAGCAGCTTGCTGTCTGAGGGGTTCAAGAGAGGGGCAGCTCTGCTGTTACTGGCTCAGATCTTCCCTGGAAGGGCCCCCTGTCCCCAAGAACTCAACCTGATCAGGCTCAAGCTCCTCTGGGACAGTTCCTTCTTCAGGACTGTGATCATCTCCCTCAAGAGACTGATCCTCCTTCTGAGTCAGGGGGGAAGGCTCTGCCTTAACCCTTCTGCTCCTCCTCTTGGATGGCACTTGGTCCCTTATTCCAGAATCCAAGGCCTAATCAGTTTCAGACATTTTGGCCTGTGACCTGGTCACAGCAAACACATCTGCAGGGATGCCCAGCATTTCTGCATGAGTCCTGAGCTCTACTTCTGCCCAAGCTGAAGTCTCTAGATCATTGCCAAGCAAGCATTCGACTGGTAGGTCTGCACTCACCACAACCTTTATAAGGCCAGTTACCCCTCCCCAGGAGAAGTTAACAACTGCCATAGAATTGTCTGTTCTGCCGTTGCTAGCATTGGTCACTTGGTACATTTCACCAAGTATAATCTGCCCAGGATCCACAAGATCTTTTGTCACCATAGTGACACTTGCTCCTGTGTCCCTGAATGCCAAAACCTGTACTCCATTGATTAAAGGCTGTTGCCTGTACTTGCCCAAGTTACTGGGACTCACAGAGGGGGTCACATCCATGCCCCCATCACAGACAAGAACAGCCTGAGTGATTTCTCTGACTAGGCCAGAGCCCAACTCAGTACCCAGGGCCAACCCTACTAAACCCTTGGCTTGTGTACTCCCACCACCAATTGTAACTGCACTAGGGGGAGCATGTGCCTTTGGGGCATTGGTGGGGGCTGGAGTATTCTCTTTGGACTTGGAGCAATCACTGGTCCAGTGTGTCTTTTGCTTACAGACTTTGCACCATGGTTTCTTTTGGCCTTTCCCTTTGTTAGACTGTGAATCCCCACATGAAGAAGATTTTTGGGGCCCTTGTGAAGACTTCTGGCCTTTACCCTTCTCCCCACCCTTGTCAGGGTTCTTAGAATCTTGCGTCTTAGGGTCACCACCTTGGTTCTGTACCTTCTGCCTCACCCTGGTTCTGACCCATTTGTCTGCCTTCTTTCCCAATTCTTGGGGAGAGGTCAGATCAGAGTCTACCAGGTACTTGTGCAACAGCTGATTTTTACAGTTATTAAGAATCTGCTCCCTCATTATCAAATTGTACAATCCTGTGAAGTCACACACCTTACTGCCCAATAACCAACCTTCCAGAGCCTTAGCAGAATAGTCAACAAAGTCCACCCAGTCTTGATTTTGTGCCTTTTGGGTGTCCCTGAACTTTAACCTGTATTGTTCAGTGGGTAGGCCAAACCCATCTATCAGTGCACTTTTTAAGACCTGGTAATCATCAGCATCCTCTTCTCTTACAGCGAGGAGCTTATCTCTACCTTTCTCTGCAAAGGAGAGCCATAGGATTGCTGCCCACTGCCCTTGGGGGACCCTCTGTACTTTACAGGCCCTCTCCAAGGCAGTTATCCATTTGTGGATGTCATCCCCACTCTGGTAGGGAGGGACAATCTTACTTAGGTTTCCATGGTCATAAGACTTCTCCCTATCTCTAGGGAAGTTGCTGCCACCAAGGGACTCTAGTCCCTCCTTTTTTCAAGCTCTGTGGGCTTCCTTATCTAGGGCCATCTGCTGTTTTCTGAGGTGAAGCTGAGCTTGCTCATACTTCAGCAGTCTCTCTCTCCTCTCCTGGGAGGTTTCCCTCCCTCTGTGAGAAGAAATAGAGGTCCCTACAGATGAGGTAGACTGGACAGACTCCCTTGAGAGAGATCTATCCCTTCTAACCCTACTTTCAACTATTCCTGGAGGGACAAAGAGGGGAGCATTGTGCTCTTCCTCATCATCCTCATCCAGTGGAGCTGGGTTGTCCAGATCCTGATCATTGTCATCAGTCTGGTCAGCAGCAGAGGTTGGGCCAGGGGGATTTCACCCCTAGGTCCACTCTCAACTGCTGCCCCACCCACTCTGCCTACCCCTTCAGGCCCACTAGGCTCTTAGAGATCATCCAGCCTGAGTATCTCCAAGAGATGCTGGGTTGTTGGGCTTTTGCCTGTCTTCAGCTTCCTAATAGAACATAAGGCCCTAAGCTGAGCAAAGGTGAGATCCTCATACTTATAGGGGAGAAGCCCCACTGGTTCCTGGCTGATTAGACATTACTGGTGTGGTGTGGTGTATTGCACTACCTACACTAGTGTGGCCTACTAAACTCTCTTGAGTTGTAGAAAGGGTGTGCTAAACCCTTGACACACAACTCTAAGTTCAGTAGAACTTACTGTATACTAAGCTTGATATTATATGTACCTAAGGTACCTTTAGTGGTTTTCAGTTGATCAATTCAATTGAGATTATCTGTTAAAACATTAGCAAGCTGGAATCCCACACGCAGCCCTCCAATGTGAGAAGTTGACCTGGTATATGCTGTCCACTAGTTCTAGTGGGCACATTGTACCAGTCCAAACAAACCCTTATGGTGATAGGTTAAAGACAACCTTTATTGAAAGCTATCCTAGTGGTAGCTATGGAGAGAAGCCTTCAGGCTAAGTCTTGAAGGAATGTAAAGCAGCTTGTTTTACCAGTCCATAATCTCTTGAATGACCAAATGAAAGGACAACCACACCAGGTATATATTCAAAATATATGTATTTAAGATAAAACACACCCCTCTAGTCTCTTTATGAGGCTGGAGTTCGAAGTACTTAAGTTACAAGTCAGTATTCAACAGTAAAATCACCAATACACGTTTGGGCCCTAGGGGCATACCAAACCATATACCAATAAAGTGGTATAAGAACCACGACTGAACTAGACACAAGTCCTAGAGCCTGTAGAAGTGCTTGGGCCCCAAGGAACCACCCAAGGTAGTGACGTAGGGGACCCACGGGGGATGCGTGCAGTGTTAGAACACAGGCGCGAATCGCCGTTAACTTCTATGGGGAAAGTCGCGGTTGAAAAATTACAAGTTAAGGACACTTATAGGATGACTACAAGCAAACCCTTTTGGACTTAGAGTTGTCTAGGGCCAACACCCACGGGAGCACCGGAGTACTTGTGTTACCTCACCCAGGGAAGCCGGGTGCAGAGGTGTCTTTTAGTGTCGGGTCGCAGTGTCGTTTTCAATGGAAGCTGGCAAAGAAGTGCTGCTGCCGTGAAGAGGAGAAGTGTCCGAAGAGATCCAAGCCTGGATCGAGGATGGAAGGAACCTGAAAGCAGAGGGGACAGACTCTGGGTCACTTACCAGTGACCAGGGGCATGTTCGAGGGAGATTTTTTAAGGGACAAGATGGCAGGGGGCTGAGCACAGGGCTCAGAGAACCTTCACCGTATGATCGAGGGAGTGAGTTAGGGACAAAGGGGGCACCTTAATTTGAGCCGGGGTGTCTGGGAACACTCGCTCTAAAAATGAAGGAAACAGATATATGAGCCATGGAAACTGAGGCTGAAAGTTTAACAGTTTTATTAAGAAGATGCAACTTCAAGAAACTTCAAGAAAAAGGCATAAAAATACAAAATACAAAAGCTAGTGACTTCGCATTCTCAGATAGTCACATGGATAGGAAGGCATTTCTGCATGGATGCTTTGAACTCGTTTGGAGAGAGAGACACTTCAGAAAACCTCAAAGACACATTTATAAATGCATTATGAAAAACATGAGTTAAATCAAGGAAAATTTTCTCAGAATGCAAAACACACTTGATCTAAAATACTGAGAATACTCACGTACCTACCTAAAACCTAAAAGAAAGCAGCCTTGCAAATGTAATATAAGTATGAAATGCTCAATAAGAAAACACCACTTTAGGGATAAAATAGCATAGCAAAATAGCATACATAGCATATACAGCAAATATATTGGCAAGTTAAATTGTATCTTAAAAACAAAAAACAAGAGCTCTTGGGGAGCACCCACACCCGCCTGCCATCTACTAACAGACAGGTGGGGTAGTCTGCCGAGGACTGTGTGAGCTCCCTTTTAATACTGTTTAAGGCTATGAGAAGCGCCTACAGTAACGTCATCTCACGCCACTTCTACCTATGTCACTTAGTGCATGGTTTGCAAATTTTATCAGACGTGTCCTGTCTATCCTACTAAATGCGGAACATAGACTAGGTGAAAGGTTATATTCTCAGGTCATCGTAAATTGCATAGGGCAGGCAGAAAATATGTAATGCAAAGGAATAAAATATACATATATGGATATGTGTCTTGGTTATTCATCACCCCAGCTTGACGCGGCTGCGGTGGGAACTTCTCTATTTTCATGTACAGACCCAGGATGTGATGTGCTTTATGTCGACAAAATAGAGAGACAGTGAACTCTGCGCCAGTGAACTTTGCACACGGGTAGGGTGGGGGCTCTTTAGTTTGGAGCAGGAGGCCTCGCTGAGAGAGGCTGGCTGTGATTTTTGGTCAGACAAGCCTAGAGCCTGCTGTTCAGTAAAATGGGTGCAGAACTCTGGTCAAGTTAACAAAAGGCAGACAAATCAGACTGGCAGGGCCTACGTAGGGGTTCATACTGGCTGAGTGACAAGGATGGCCCAGGGCATTTGTTATATAGTAAAACAGGACCCTCCGGTCAATTTAACATGGCCTACAAATTAGGCTGGCAGGGCAAGGACAAGGGTCTCATACCTCAGGTGTGGACAGAACGGGCCTGGGGTACCCTATGATATAAAATAGACCTTCTCTCATTCCCTCCTCTTGTTCACTCTTGAAAAAAATCCTCACAGCATACCTTTCAGGTCTTTCAGGTATTTGGTAATGGTAGCAGGCTGCATTTAGTGTAGTCCTACTGTTGTTACTTCTACAACTTCTATAAGTGCTAAGTTATTCACATTCACTGTTCTATCCTTGCTCTCCGTTTGCTAATTATGCTTTTCTCAGGAGGTGCAACTGCTACGGACTTGGTGTGCTGACTGAAGAGCATATTGTACATTATGGCACAGCCCACGTATTTAGAGACAGGTATGACATTGTAACACACGCTGTTTTCTGTGTTGGTAGGCCGGTGTGTGCAAACATAACATCTTGCTCTGTCAACTGTCCCCCTGTCCCGTCTTTATCAACGGCAATTTATTCAATGTGGTACAAAAGTCATTATAATAGCAGCAATGGGGGTCAATGCTGCTAGTAGCACGCATGATCATTTTCTCTAATTGTTCTGAAAGTCTTGAGCAAGTCTTGAGGCATTGTTCCAATCGTTGGTACGTGTGGCTAGTGTGACTAGTTGGAAGAATGTCTTATCTTCCGCTGAACTTTTACTCTTTTCAAAAAAAAAGTCTGCTGAGTAATAATGTAGAGCCTCAGAGATGATACCTGTAAACAGAAAAAGTAACCGTTGGTGCCTGTCTTCAAGTAATTTGAGAGGTTTGCAAGCATTTCTATTACTTAGGCACATTCAATATGAAGAAAACAAAGTGATGAAAAGGTAAAGATGTCTTGTTGTCACAACTTGTAGACTGAGGGGTTGGGACGTCGATGTTTCCAGATGTTCTTTAGGTGATGTATCCTTGGGGCCCGCTTACACACTCGTCGTTTCTCTTCTGTGTAGCACGTGCAACCCTTCAGGATGAGCTTGTGATACCATTCTCACTTGGTATTTTCCGTGGAACACATATAGTTTCTGTGTGGCTCCTTGCCCCTTGCACAAACCCTCAATCACATGTGAGATGAACGCCGGTCCATTGTCAGAACCCAAAAGGATAGGTACTCAAAAGCGCGGTATGAACTCTTTCAGGAGGCATTTGGCAA
Organism: Triturus cristatus; assembly: GCF_964204655.1. Classification (NCBI taxonomy): domain Eukaryota; kingdom Metazoa; phylum Chordata; class Amphibia; order Caudata; family Salamandridae; genus Triturus; species Triturus cristatus. The sequence continues at coordinate 845,049,883 of NC_140586.1, read as the reverse complement.
CAGTTTATGCATTGCTGTTCTTGGATTGGCATGCCTTAGTCCATTTGCTGATCATGCACACAATAACCAACACGTACTTGTAGTTTTAGTTGGAGGGTATGTTGATGAAGTCTTTTTCATGTGGGGAAATGAAGTGGCCTGGGGCAGTGGGAGTACAGCATTAGGAAAACAGTCTGATCTTCCCATCACGTCCTACAAGTGATGAACCATGAAAAAGACGGGCCATGGGAGCAAGCATTATCGTTGGTAAACATATCTTTCCATTTGGGCCTATTCATATCCCTTTTCTGTTTGCGTACATCCTCCCCTGTTCCCTTCTTCCTTTTCTTCCACCCAGCCCTTTCAATAATATATTTAGTGTCATGGTACATATCACCATATATAATTTGGAGTAGAAGCAATTTGAACCATTGTGTACTCACAATTAGGTAATGCTATTCTTTTGTACATCTGCATCAATAATAAATTCTTTACCAATTGATACACAGTCCTTGGGGGAGGCGTGTGCAGCACATTCTACAATTGAAACTTTGGAAGCAACAGGCCTTGCAATAATTGAGCTATTAATGGAGCACGCTGCATGTGTTGTCCAGCTGAGGTAAGGAGGGATCTCCAAATGGAGGAAATAACCTAAAAATTATATTGGCATCCCTGTACAAGACTTTAAAAAGAAATTCATTATCTTCAAAAGCAAAAGAAGAATTAAAACATTGTACTATAGCTTGACCCAACAGCAAACACAGATGAAACTCTCTGTCACAGTAACACCTTTAGTAATCAAAAACACTCATAGTTTGTCAAACTGTGCACAGGGATGTGGAATTCCCGTAGCTCCACGCCCAAGACATATTGTTTGGGGTCAAGGGCAACAACTTTTCATGCATATTTCGTCCTTGGGACAAGTAGGCCCAAGCCCCTACAGCACAAACCCTTTGGCTGCCATTTTACAGTACCACATTATGGATCAGGGAAAGGCATAGTCTGTAATAAAGGTAATATTTGTGTCCATGTGTTAATGCTGTTCAAACTTGCATTTATTGTTCATTAATGCAAAGGCTTTATTATTAGGGTGAGCGCTCTAAGTATATGTTGTAAGCTCAGACTGCACTGCTGACAGTGGTTAGAGTATAAAAATGTGTACACACTTTTTCAATATTTAGCAATGTGAGGCCATGTATATTGCTCTCAGAATGCTCTTCAATTAGATGCAAATATTTGCAGAAGCTTGATAGCAAGACTGATAATTCTTTGCTTTCAAAATAAAATGATCACAAAAAAAAAATGCAAAAACATTTAGCTAAACTACTGGAATAAGGTAGGTACCATTTCTTTGCAACTTAAAAATAAACAAGCATTGGTAAAGTCAATGAAATTGTTGGTCAGCCTTTTGGCTTTGTCAATGCACAACATGTTTTGGCAATATTTTTGTGAAACCTCATTGATGTGGGAGCTGCTGGGCCCTCACCATTATAACAAACATTGGCAAAAGCAGAAATTGTTGTGGCCTCAAAAATCACACATTGCACAGTAGTTCCTGGCACTGGATAAAACAACTGTGTGTCGATATGCTCCTTGTGAAAGAACAGAATGAAGTCACTCACAGTGAAGCTAGCCAAGAGAGAGAGGGAGAGAGACAACATTTTATTAAACATAAAAGGTCATTGTTAATGCCAGACCTAATTAGGGGCCTAATTATTAAATAAAGTGAACCCATGTCCTTGGATTATGTGCAGATATACAATTTTTGTGAATTCACAGGACTACAGAAGTAGGCCAAGAAATAGTACTCCTAGAAAATATTTGTGAACTGCATTTAAGCATAAGCAAATATTCAGATGTAGGTTTGCTCAAGCGAAAATCTGAGCCATTGCAAGTTCACTTTTCCTCCAGCCACTTTTTTTGTGAGCCAGAACTGTTGCTTACCATTACCTTCAGCCCCAGTATGTAGATCTGTGGAAACGTGGCAACATAAGGGAATTGTTAGTATTCAAAGCCTACTATGGAAGGAGCCCTAACATAATCAGAGAGGCTATTTCAGAGCTCTTATATAATGACATTGCTGCCATAATTTGTCGCTGCATTACATGGCACAAAAGGGACAAGTGTATTTTGTTACAGGACAAGTATATTTAAGAAGCAACCTGCCCCATGAACAAGTAGATATTTCATTAAATTCCACACCCCTTTGTGCCAATCCCTACCCCTTGAAACCTATTTTCAAACACCCTGAAAGATTGCACCTATATATTAAAACACATATTAAATCTGTACACATTGTATCCTTGAAACATTATAATACGAAGCACAGTTATTCAATGCACACTATCCTTCTGTATTGGCATATACTCATTACTAATGATCAATACATAAACATAATATAAACACAACATTACTACTTTTCCTATTACTCCTATCCTTTGTAGTCCCTGGCGAATGCACTGCATTAGAATGCATTTTAGCACATTCCACCTTACAATGTAATTTGTTACAACAATATTCTCTCCAACTCTGAAGAACATAGGAATGAAAAACATGAAGAACCTAGGAATGAAAAACATTAATATACATACACATTATTTATTTTAGATACACATATAATAACAGCATATCTCCTTGCGCCATTCAAATAGTCAAAACCCTTCTAGAACGCAATATACCTAGTACTATTATATATATATATATATATATATATATATATATATATATATATATATATATATATACATCTGCTTGTGAAGATGGTGGTGTTCCTGTTGCGGCTGATCACCTGCCCTCTTCTTCTTTGGACTCAGGGATGATAGGGCCCTTCCCCTTCTGTCTGGATACCTGAGTAGAAAGAAACTTCGCAGCGGGAAGGTGGCTTTATTCCATTATCATTTATAACATGATTTCTCCCTTCATTTTCTATGGTATTGTAACAATGCTGATGGTTTTAATTTTAATCATTTGTCTGCTTATGTTAGCCAAAGTACTGCATCTTAGGACACGTAGTTAAAAATAAATATTTTAAACTTTACTGTGTCTCTGATTACTCTTGTTGTGGACTGATATGAGAATAATAACGAAGAGGTGTTTCTGATTACCACCATTCCTGAGAGTACTCTAAGTCGCTTGTTCTGGGTTGTCAAATCATTGGTAGCTTCGAGATGATACGGAGAACGAATGAGACACTGATGCTAGTCGGGTAGGGGTTCTGGGTACTGAGGTGAGTTTTTTGGTACACCACAATTCACTGAGGTCCTGGTTTCCTGCGCATAGTTCTGTGCATGAGCAGAATCCCTGTAACATGGCGCACCTAACGTTTGGTCTTATGATTTGAGGCGCCTTAGTAGTGCTTATATTAGTCCACGACGCCCTCACTCTTGTTTCCGGTTAGCGAGAGTGACGGTTTTAACCTACCTAATAGTTTCTCTATATGTTCAATCAAGCTTGTCAATTAAAAAGGTTTTTTTTATTTTTTGAACCCTTTTGGTGCTACTGTTATAATAAATTGTTTTTCTTCTCTGTGTCCTTATGGCTGAAGTCGCTATTGCGGCGCATAGTCGCGCACCTCTCCGGTGTCATTTGACGCAGTTTGGGGTGCCTGACGACGGGATGTCTGTTATATTTGTAGTGAGTGCCGATGCATCATATCCCTATGAGTTGTTTTACTCTTGGGTTACCTTGCCGGCGGTGAGTGCTGACGTTAATACGTTTCACTCTTACACTCCTACGCAAGTCCCAGCGAATTATAAGCCATATAGGACGCAGGAGATTCCTGTTTCCGCTAGGCAGCATCGTATTTGGTTTAATGGCGCTCTCCCCCAAACGGTTACACTGGTTCGTTTGGGCCCTTTATCCATTCCAGGGGTCCCTTGGCCGGTACTGGCCGGATTTACCCCTCATCCTCGTTATTTACATGCCACGGTGGATGAGTTACATCAACTCCATACAGCCCTGATTACAGTACATCGGGCTTTGGTGCAATGCATTTCACGCAATGTGCAGGTAGGGGCACCTGTAGTTGCGGGGCAACCAGCTGTCCCAGCCGGGATTACTATTAGTCCCGTCATGGTTAATTCGGTAATGGGCAAGCACCCCCAAAATAAGGACGATTTGCCTTATTGGCTTGCAGAGAAATTTGACCAGCTGGAAGCAGTATTTCCGAACTCAACTCCTGTGGAGAAACACAGGATACTCACCATTAGTTTGCAGAAAGACTTAGTCCCAGAGGTAGCTGATTGTGATAACTGGGGTAAGGTTTTTGCGGTGGTCTACTCGAAATGCTTTGGCACCCCGTCTTTGGCGGTACTGCCCTCCGTGATCAAACGCGTTCAAGATCAACACGGTCTGGAGGCGGCTGTCGAGTTGGGAATGAGGCTAGTCGGTGTGTTTGACGTAGTGGCCACTCTCATCCTTGGTAACCTCAAGGGAGATGCGGTTCACTTTCAAGTGTCGAATGCTCTGCGCCTCGTCGACGACGTCGAAAAACCCAGAGAGTTGCCTAAAATTATTGCGGAGGCGTATAGAACAATAGGCCGCTATGGTTTAGGGGTTAAGCCTTCTGTGTAGACAACAGTTGTGCAACTGTAAACTAAGATGGGTTCTTCTTTTAAAGACGAACGTTCAGCTTTTCCCAAACAAAATTGGAAAGATAAGAAACAAGGAAAGCAGCAACAGAAACAGGGGTCTCGTCCCGCGTCGCCTGTACAGGTGACTAGTGAGCACACATATGATTTGCGCGATCGCACTAGAATTAGGTCACCTGATAGATTTCAGGTTACTGAACAACGTTCTCTTCGTTCTTCACAGGAAACAACGGTCTCGCAGTCCGGTGGCGGAGAACGTGGCAAAGGTCGGGGTGCCCAACAAGGATGTGAGCAACCCCGTCAGCCTGACGGTAAGGGCAAGCAGGACGAGTTTGCACGACAACGACCCCCGTTTCAGAAGAAGAAAGTTGCTGCAATAACAGCGAGGTATGCCACAGTGTTGGAAACGGGTAGCATGGTGCAGAGCGGGCGGGCCAAACTCCGGAGGAAATGTGCAAAGCATCCACGCAGTACACACAGGCGACACACAAGGCACACCACAAAAAGAGACAATACACCGTTTTAGGTAAAAACAACTTTTGTATTGTCCAAACACAGTATGTCAGGTAATCTCTACACTGCGCCAACTGGCGCTCGGTTCAAATTGACAGGGGGGAATTATGTACAGGGCAGGGCCAATCGGGCCCCTGCCGGAATCATTGCGATTTAGAAAACAATAAAAATAAGTCCATCAGCCTCAATCCTGCAATAAAACACATCAGTGCCTAACATTGGGCGTTAGTTCGGAACACCTGCAAGAAAATATCATGGTATCACCATATACCTGAACATCAAGGATATCCCCTGAGGGTAAACGACATGAATAACCCGAGGCAGAAACGCTGTAAGGGGAAAATTTAGGCAACTAGCTGTGGACTCAAACATAGCAGGCAGGACGCATTCACATCAAAACCTGGCACCTAAACACAGCGCTGCACATAGCAAGGCAATCGCGCTTTAAATAGGGTATCTCAACATATGTAACGTCATTACCCTCGAGCCTAAACCTGTAGACACAAAAATTAGGCAGAGTTCCTGCGGCAGAACATTAACAGCATAAGTCCCTGAGGCAAAATACCAACGCTATGGCCCTAGGGAAAAGAACCCCTTTGCATCCTAAACACGGGGATAGGGTCCTTAGGCCTCAGTATAACCCCATCGGCAGGGACATCAATCATGGGCACCACATTCAGGTGATTAACGGCACTCCCCAGCGAGTTGTTGGTCCCTGACAGTACAGTCACGGGGGAGGCCCCCCTTTCAAGACAACACTGGGGCGGTGTAGGCCCCCCTCCGAGCCCGAGACTCAAAGATGCCTTGAACGATGCAGCGACCCGCCACTGCGGCGTCGCTGAGTAGCCCCTGGGGCCCTTTGGCCCTGTCCGTGGGGGAGCCTCACGGGGCTCCTGAGCAATGAGGTCGGCTCGTTGCAGCTGGCCACTGCCAGTCGGGGCAGCTGAGGAATCTGGGCCGGCAGACACTCCGTGTCTTCGGGGGAGGCCCCACGGGGGCGGACACCGACACTGTGCCCCGCTACTCCCCCCCTCCTCCATTAACGGGCCCCACTCACCGGAGATCTTGCAGGACTTCACCCGGGCCCCAGGAGGGCACCCGGGACTTCGACAATGCTCCTCTCGACTTCGGCGGCCCTCGGGTGGCAGGCACCACACACGGGGCTCTCCTCCGCTTCGGGAGAGCTCCGATCCTAGCAGCGCTTCTCCCAGCTTCACGAGTACTGCGGCCGCACCCGGGGCTCTCCTCAGTGCACGGAGAGTCCCCCAGGCTGCAGCACCTCTTCCTGGAGCCAGCCCCTGTCCTCGGGGCTCGGACTGGCGGGGTGGGCTCCCGCTCCGGTTCCTCCGCGCGGCGCGACCTTCCTGCGGGACTCTCCTCACCAGACTTCACCCGGGCCCCCGCCTGGGACCCGGGACTTCCAGACACGGCTCGCGGGAACCAATGAGGGCGCAGTTTCCGGCGAGGTGCGGCCGATGACGCGGCCGGCACCCCGGTCACCTGGCAACACTCCGCCGACACTCCCAGGGCCTAGCACCGCCCTCGTGAAAGCCGCGGCGGCCCTCCCTGGACTTCGGAGCTGCAGCGACCTCCTCCACCAGGGCGCGTCTTCTTCCCGTGGGCCCGGGTGGCGGTGGTGATCTTGGGACACAGCAGCGCTCTCTCCGCCCGGCCACGCTACCGGAGAGGTCCCGGCCAGCGGCGGTGAGTTCTGGTCAGTTTCTTCTTGCGAGCGTCAATACGGGGTAGGCTCCCGTGGAATTGGCATCATAACCACGGGGTGGGCTCCCGCTGGTATAAATACAAACACCGCGTGGCGGCACACACACGGGGTGGGCTCCCGATGTTGTGAATAAGCACCGAGGCAGTTGGCACTTGCGCCGACGGGCGGTATCACGCGGGATGAGCTCCCGCTGGCGTCGATTTACCAGTAATATGGCGACAGCACAGGGGAGTGGACAGACAGCGCCCCCCAGCTGAACACAGTCAATTCAGATGTAGCGCTCACTGGATATAGCGCTCTCCTTCCACGGGCAGCCGGAATACAGCGCTCTCTCCCTGCAGGCAGCTTGTAAATAGCGCTCTCTCTCTGCAGGCGGCTTGTAAATAGCGCTCTCTGGTTCCTGCCCCTTGGTTGAGGGCTTCTTGAGGGGGGGGGAAGTAGCGTTGGTGGCTGAAGGCGGACTAATTAGTCTCTGCCTGTCGTCCCTGGGTTCTCCTCTCGCCGGGCCAGATCAGTGGGTAGCTCAGGATCCCTCACTCACTTGAAAGGCAGCACCTAAGCCCTGTCACTTTCAGAGGCATAGGTCCCTGACTAAACCCTACCGCCTAAAACTCCTGCGAAGGCTTCTCCAGGTCGGCGTTGCCCCAACTATAGCTTTCCCTCGCCCTGGGGACAGTAGAGGGGGGTAGATAGGCTCAGGGCCCAGCACACAGGCCCATGTGGCGGTAACCCCTGGCAGCAGGTCCCCTCTCTCTCAGGTCCACCCTCTGACTGACTGAGCACATGGCAACCCAGCTCCGCCCTTTATACACCCCTCACCCCACCTTCCAGACAGTGCCAGAAGCTTCTAGAAGCGTCTGGGGAGATTGGTTCTAACTGGCCTAGGGGGAGGGGTAGAGCACCCTGGGTGCCAGGCTTCCCTCCGAAAGCTGGGGCTGCTGGGAAATAACCACTAGACTGTCAACCTAGCTCAGTCAAACGGCGCAACCACACAGCTTTGGCATCCATTAAATTACATTTTTAAAATGGGGAAACTCAGCCTGCACACATTCAATCTTTGCATTTACACATGTGGTTTCCCAGAAAAGCGAAACATTTCTGGGAAAAAGGGCCAAGTCCAACACAACCCCCTTCCAGCCAAAAGCCAGGGTAGACCGATCAATGCCTTGATGGGCTTCCCTGCTTAGGGCGAGAAAAGGTGGACGCAGGACCGCAACTGCAGGAGCACCCGCAGGTTCTCCTCCACTCTGGATCCCGATGGTTCCCTCTCTCAACCCTTCCTTGACCGACTAAGCCACCACCCGGGGGTTCCCTTGCTGGTTGTGGCCAGGACTGGCCCCTGGGCCATCCAGATGTCTCTGGCCCTTGCGGTCTAAAAGAGTGGGGGGCAGTAACCCCAGGCCCGTAGTACACGTTGACCACTCTCCTCCTCCTCCTTGCAGTTCCAAACTGCCACTGGTCCTCCCACCTGGGGTCCGCACCCTCAGGCTGACCAACCATCAGGGGCGAGGCTCTCCTCCCCCTATCTCTCCTTCTGGGGTTCCTCACCCTACTCCCATGCGAGGCACCCTCAGACCACCACTCTCTCCCCAGTCCAGGGCCTTGACCCTTCAACTGGTTCCCCGGCCTAGGGTCTAAACCCTTAGGCTGCACCGGTGCTAGGGGCGAGTCCTCCCTCCCCCTGCACCCCCTCCCAGAGTTACGCACCCTCCCAACGGGAGAAGTACCCCTGGAAGACACTTCTTGGGGGACACTGCTAACAGATGTCCCACCCGCCAGGTCAGGCAGTACCCATCCCTGTCCTGGCCGCGAGGTCCCCGCCGTGGAGAGAGAAGGCCGAAGACGCAGGTAATCTCCGGGGAGGAGGGCGGGAGGCCCCCAAGGCCCAGAGCACGCCCCTCCCCCCGGGGAGAGATCACAGCTTCGGAACCTGACATGGGCACTAACGCTGCTCGACAGTGCAGCGGAGGTTAGCACTGCGTCCATATCTGGAGGCGACAGCAACTGACACATTCATTACTGTAGAAACTGTGGATACTAGAGTGGCTCCCCCTGATAGACTATATGACATAGTCCTTTTAATAGAAGGTGACATACAACGTACCATAAAAGGGATTTTTTGGGAGAATCTGACCTCTACATATGACATTTTATTAGCAGAGGCGGACTGGCCCCCAGCTTTCGTTTTGGCCGCTCCTAGAGGGGAGGAGGTAATCCTCCTATCCTTCGCGCACACTGTGCCAAAAGATCAGGCTCAGAACTTTGCGGAAGAGTGGGCTCAGGTGCTTGCTCTGGCTTTGTACCGTACTCAGGTTGGGTGGGATAAATTGTCACCAAGCGATGAGATTCCTTTACGGTCTATGCCACAGCCACAACCCCAATATCCTATGCGCCGCGAAGCTAGATCTCACGTCGCAGAAATCCTTGAACAATTGGAATATCAAGGTGTTATTGAGACATGTGTGTCACCCATGAATAATCCTCTAATCACTGTAACTAAACCTGATGGGTCGTACAGCCAAGTTTTGGATTACCGGCATTTGAACTCTTATTGTTGGACTTGTGCTGTACAGAATACCCACAGTTCTGCCCTCGTTGATAGTCTTGTGAGAAAAAGGTTTAAGACCACACTTGACATATCCAATGGCTTTTATAGCCATAATCTGTCCTCTATTAGTAGTCAATGGACATCCTTTACTTCCTACAGCAAACAAAAAGTTTAAAAGATTAGCCATGGTGCGCATTATTGGGGTCCCGGAATCCTCGGGCGAGATCTCCGTAGACCTGCTCGTGGAGGACTTGATGCTTAACCATCTGAAGCCTAAGGGCCTTGGAAAGTTTTTTGCAGTTGAGCGGGCTCACAGAGTTCCTGGCGGGAGGCCCAGGGCGGGAGCCCCCCCGAGACCGATTGTCGCCCGGCTCTTTCACTTCCGAGATCGGGATGCTATCCTGCAAGCATCGCGGGTGACGGGCCCGGTCCCTTTCCAGAACGCCTCAGTGAACTTTTATCCTGACTTCACCCAGTTGGTGCAAAAGCAAAGGCAGAGTTTCCTGGGGGTGAAGAGACGTCTTCGGGAGAGGGACCTGAAGTATGCTATGCTTTTCCCTGCCAGGTTACGTGTGGTGTATGAGGACCGGACTTTCTTTTTCGAGTCGCCTGCCATGGCCGGGGACTGGTTGGACGCTCTGCCCCGGCGACGGACTGGCGGGGATGCTGCCACAGACGTGGAAGGTGACCGGGATGGGCAGGGCTGATGCCTTTGGAGCCGGACTGTCCTGCTTTGGTCCCGGACAATGACTTGTAGCTGATTGCAGTACTACGGAGGGTTGCGGGGGGAAGATGGGAGCTCTTTCCTCCCTCAGGGTACTTTTTGTAGTTTTGTGTTTTGGTAGGGCGACAGGCACACTGCAAGTTGGGGGGGCTTTGTAAGCTGCAGCAGGGGTGCAGGGTGGGGGGGAGTGTTGGAATGTTGGGGTTGTTGTTGGGGGGTTTGTTTTTGCAAGGCGTAGTAATGGTTGTCAGGCTTGTTCAATGGTGGCTCTTCGGGTGGGGGGTGGGCCTCTTTGTGTGTGGGGATGGGGGGTAGGGGCTTAAGTATTATTAGCTGGAATGTCAATGGCTTGGGAGATCGTATTAAGCGGGGGATAGTCTTGCAGTTCTTGAAACGGTCTTTGCCGGATGTGGCCCTACTGCAGGAGACACACCTCATAGGTAATACTTGCTATGCTCTCAATAGGAAAGGTTACAAACTCATCGCTCATTCGGGATTCTCCTCAGGCTCCAGGGGTGTGGGCATCCTGGTTAGAGCTTCACTACCTTTGGAGGTGGACTCCACCATTGTTGATGATAGGGGGAGGTTTGTGGCGGTGGCGGGGAGGTGGGAGGGAAGAACGTTGGTGTTGGTTTCGGTTTATGTCCCTCCCGCCCTGCAGGCCTCCACGTTTGCAGATCTGGGTAGGGCCTTGTTGGACCTCCCGGAGGGTATGCTAGTGGTGGGGGGGGACTTTAATGCTGTTGGCTCTGGGTTGCTGGATAGGTACCCGCCCAGGGACACCGGGGGGGCTCAGAAGTGGCTTCCAGACTTTATAGATACTCTCGGCTTGGTTGACTGCTGGAGGCTCCGGCATCCCACGCAGAGCCAATATACCTTCCACTCCGGGGCGCATGGTAGTCTCTCTCGGATTGATTATCTGCTCACTCTGGCTGCGCATGCCTCATTGGTATCGGAGGCTAGGCATATGACACGGGGTATATCTGATCATTCGCCAGTGTGGGTCCGGCTGGATGTTGGTCGCGAGGGAGGGGGTAGGGTTGCTCCTATTAACCCCTGGTACTTTCGTGATCCCAAGATGCGTAGTGCGCTGCTGAAGACAGTTGACCACTATTTTAAGGACAATCAGGGCTCCGTTGACTCGGCTGTGTCATTGTGGGAAGCATTTAAGACCGTGTTGAGAGGGGAGGCCCTCTCCTTGGTAGTGGCCGCCAAGCGCCGGAGGGATGGCGAGGTTATACAGGTTGAGGATGAGATCGCGGCTTTAGAGGTGGCCTGGAGGGGGAGGTTACAGCGGCCTCACTGCATAATCTGAGCTTGAAGCAAGCGGAATATAGGGACCTGGTGGCGAATGCCGCCAAGACCCTCAGTAGGGAACAGCAGGGTCGCTTGTATGATGTTGGTGATAAGGCTGGGAAACTCCTAGCGTGGCTGGATAAAAAAGAACGTGTTAATAGAGTGGTGCCGGAGCTGACGAAAGAGGGGGGAGAGGTGGTTGTTGATTCCGAGGGTATAGTACAGTGTTTTTCGGATTATTTCCGTATGGTTTACGCCTCGGTTTTGGATAGGCCAACTGAGGATTCGTGTGACCTTCTGCGTGACATCTCTCTGCCCTGCCTTTCTGACGTAGATAGAGAGGACCTCGATGGAGATATAACGGTTGATGAGGTGGCGGGTGCTATCCGCGCGCTGAACTCGGGCAAGGCCCCAGGCCCAAATGGTTTGCCGATTGACTTGTATAAGCTGTTCCCGGATAGGGTCGCTCCTCACCTGCGGGCCATGTTTGTGGAGGTGCGGGGTGGGGGGGTTCCTTCCGTTGGACCAGCGACTGGCGACGATTGTGGTGATACACAAGGACGGTAAGCCCAGGGACAAGTGTGCCTCCTATCGGCCAATATCACTCCTTAATGCTGAGCCGAAAATTCTGGCTAAAATCCTGGCGGGCCGCTTGGTCCGGGTACTTGGAGATTTGATCCACCCGGATCAATCGGGTTTTATCCCGCACCGAAACACTGCGTTAAACCTTAGACGTCTTCATGGAGTGATTGCCAGGGCGAGCACGCTGCGAGAACCAGCTATTGTGGCGTCTCTTGACGCCACGATGGCTTTTGATACGGTGGAGTGGGCATATCTGTGGGCTGTGCTTGCCAAGTTCGGCTTTGGCCCTGGGTTTGTGAGCTGGGTGAGGTTGCTTTATGAGGGTCCCCTTGCGAGTGTTGTGGTAAACGGGTTGGCGTCGACCCCGTTTCAGCTTGGGAGGGGCACCCGACAGGGTTGCCCCCTGTCGCCTTTGTTGTTCGCCCTTGCTCTCGAACCGCTGGCGGCGTGGATACGCTGGCACCCGGATATACGTGGGCTTAGATGGTCGCCTGACCACGAGGACCGTATCTCGCTCTATGCCGATGATATCCTGTTATATCTCGCCTCGCCCAAGAACTCGCTTATAGTGGTTTGTGACGTTCTGACATCTTTTGGTAAGAACTCTGGTCTTGTCATCAATTGGAGTAAGTCATACCTGTATGTTCTGGGTGGCGATGTTCCACCTGTCCCGCGCAATTGTTCGATCCAGATCGCCCAGCAGGGTTTCTTGTACCTGGGGATTTTTATCTCCACTGATTCCACTTTGCGGTATGAGAGGAACCTGCTCCCTCCCCTGGCGCGTTTGCGGCGGGATGTTGCGGGCTGGCGGAGGATGCCGATCTCCCTCCTCGGGCGCGCCGCCTTGTTCAAAATGATGTCTCTTCCCCGATTCCTCTACGCCTTGCAGAATACTCTCGATTGGGTCCCGGCCAGTTACTTTCGGGAGGTCGAAAGCCTCCAACGCTCGCTGTTGTGGGATGGGAGGCCGCGCATAGCGATTGCTAAGTTGACGCTTCCATGGTACGACGGGGGTATTGCGCTTCCGGACATTCGACGTTATTACTGGGCCACCCAGTTGAGCGCGATTAATCATGGTTTCTATGGTCCGGCGCTCAGCCCCGGCTACGCCATGGACCGGTGGTTGTTGCGCGGCGGTAATTATCACAGAGCGTTGTACTCGAGGTCGCTGGACTCGTCCCTTACAGGGCCTACGGGGGTGGCGGTGCGGGTGTGGAAGTTGGCTACTGACTCGCTGGGCTGGAAGGATAGGCTCACCCTTGCTACCCCGTTGTTTGACTCTGAAAAATTGGGGAAGCTTTGGCATACAAAAGGATTTGAGAAATGGGACTTGATCGGTATCTCCAGGGTTGGAGATTTGCTGATTAAGGGTAGGGTGAAGACCTTTGAAGAGCTGCAGAAGGAGTATGAGTTGGGGAAATCCGAGTTTTTTCGCTATGTCCAGGTGCGTCATGCCCTACGGTCAGTTCTCGTAGAAGGTGAGAGGGTGCCTGAGTCCTCTCCCTTGGAGGACCGGATCCTCGATGGACATATGCCAGAGAGTACGATCTCTCTTATTTATAAGAAATTGATTAATGTTCGGGCTGACCTGCTATTGGGGTTGCGGGATCAATGGACTAGGGAAGGTCTTGAGCTGGATGACGAGGACTGGCAGTCTGCGGTCTCCTCTCCTAAGGAGGTCGCGATTCCGTCGCGTCTGCAGCTGGTGCAGCTCAAAATACTCCACAGAGTCTATGTTACGGGGCCGAGGCTGGTGCGTATGGGATTTTCTGAGGAGGGCTTATGTAGGAGGGGCTGTGGTATGGTGGGTACCTTCCTGCATATCATTTGGGAGTGTGGCGTCATCATGGAATTTTGGAGGAGAGTCCATGCGGTAATGGGGGAGGTGACGGGCATTGTTATGCAGCCGGAGGCGCGGTGTTGTCTCTTGAATGTTTGGGGGCCTACTGATTATGATGAGGCACAGACCCAGTGGGTGACTCTGGGTAACATGGTGGCTAAGCGAGACATCGCGCGCCTGTGGGGCTCCGCGGGACCCCCCACATTGGCTGCGTGGAAGGAAAACATGGACTGGAATATGTTTAGGGAAAAGACAGTATACTGCGCTAGAGGGCGCCCTCGGAAGTGGCATGCTATTTGGGGGCGGTGGAACCAATATAGGGGGGGCATATGTCTGGCTCCTGATCCGGATCCCCCCGAGGAGCAGCTCTCTCCTTAGCATTCATTCCAGCTTTGTAATTGACTTATTGAGTCTCTGCTTTTCCCCTTTTCCTCTTATCACAGCACTGTGACTGATAGACGAGGGGGGTCCGGTCTCCCCTGAGGGGCAATCACCAGGTGTATTCAGTGTTTTTTCGCCTTGCTTGGGTTTGGTTTATGTTTGTGGTTATTTAAAATAGAACCTTTTTGCTTCTCCTTTCTGTGCACTGTGGACGCTCATTTGTACTGCTCTTTTGAAGCTGCCGAACCTCCGGGTTGTCGGCTGAATAGCTGTGTCCCTGATTTTGATGAATAAAGGTTTTTAAAAAAAAAAAAAAAAAAAAAAAGATTAGCCATGGGCTATAAAAACAGTCCAGGTGTCTTTGCCGCACGCGTAGTCTCTCTGTTAGAGAGCATTAACCCTGATGCATACTCGTATGTTGATGATATCTATCTCACAGACGATGAATTATGGCCGCATCAGTGTCGCGTTGACCGCATCATTGTCATGTTTGCGGACTTCGGTTACAAATTCAACTTTGCAAAGTCACACATTGCAGAGTATACAGTGTTGTTTTTGGGCTATGAACTCAACAATGAAGGTCGAGGTTTAGCCCCTCACTTCCTGGAGAAGTGCGCATGTTTGCGTGCTCCGACAACACTGAAGAAACTACAATCTTTGCTGGGCTTTCTGAATTTCGGGCGTACCTCTATTCCCGATATGCCCAGCGTATATGCCTTGGTACAACCTACTTTTTCCAAATCGAGCTGGCTGCCAGAGCATTCAATTATCTTGCAAACTTTGCAGGCTGATCTTCTTGCTTCAAAGTACTTACTTACACGCGATAACCACACTAACCTGGTAATAAGAATTGTGCCTGGCGCAGTGGGTTTCACGTACTTAACCTTCAATGAGGGGACACGGTCCCCATTGCTTACAAATCAAACCTGTACACTTCGGCTGAAATGCACTTTTCCACTGTCGAGAAAGTTTTGACTGCAGTGCAGATGGAGATTTTGAAAGAGAGAGCACTGTCACAAGGGAAACGCATGTTGGTCGTCACACCGTATCCTGCTCTAGAGGCAGTGACGAAAGCCAGTGTACATGATTCTAAAGCTTTGCATCCACGTTGGATACAATGGGCCACTTCCTTGACATCGCCGGATGTCACCTACATCTTTGATGCCTCATTGCAGACTCAGGAGTATTTGCAGTATGAATTCGTTCATCCAGCTCCTCTGTCTTTGCGCCCGCTTGAGGATTACCATTGTGTCATTTGCACTGACGGGTCTGCGCAACCGGCGATGGATTCTAAGCATGCATATTCAGCGGCCTGCGCAATTGTGGCTGGTACTTTCGTGAATGGTGAATTCAAGTCTGATGTCATGCATACGCAGTCATTGGGTGATTGTACCGCCCAGTTGGCAGAGCTACGTGCTCTTGTGCTTGCACTGGAGTTTGCTGATCCACGAGTTACAACTCTTATAGTGAGTGACTCATTTTACTGTGTTCAGTCTTTTAACGACAATTTATTCTTTTGGTCTCAAAATGAATATCGAGATTCCAAGGGTAGCACAATCAAGCATAAAATGCTTTGGGTTCGAGTTGCAGAACTTAAACAGGCTCTGCCTCTCGTGAAAGTAATTCATACTCTTGGGCACCAGCGTGTTGGTGTCCACGCTGTCGGAAATAGCTTGGCTGACGAGGCAGCGAAAACAGCAGTGGCAACATATCCAGTAGCAGCAGTTACGAGATCCAAAAGTAAGATTGATGATGACATCTTGGCAGCTATTGCTGCGACTGAGAAGGGAAGTAATTACCAAAGAGGATTGCTTTAAGTCACGGTTCATTCATTCCACAACACTATTGCCCTCAGACCGGTATGGAGACCAAAATTTGACTTGGACCCCCAGAGATCTCATGGATTCTTTGTACGCCTTTGAGGCGAACGCAGGACCTTGGTCAGAATGAAGGGTACCACATGCGAAAATTCCCACAAAGACACGCAAATCCCTGACAGCTAGGATTTTAGGCACTGGCAGGAACTGGTTAGCCCATCTGTATAACGTTCAACGTGCACTTAATAATCTCCCTAGATGATCTCTGGGTGGGCGGACCCCATACGAAGTGCTCTTTGGCATAAAGATGTTTGTTCCGGACCTTGATGGTCTAGACATGGCGGCGGCCGCCGCACCCTTTGACGTAGATGATCACTGTGCTGTATTACAGAGTCTACAAGAGACCAGAGATGGTCTTACAAAGGAACACTTGCCCTCCATGACTGATACTGCGTTTCGGATCCCGGTAGTCGGCTGGCTACCTCGAGTTGGTGTCCTGGTTCGTGAGGAGGTGGTGAACAAGAAGGAGTTTGGCCCCTCTTATCGTGCTCCAGTACTGGTTCTTGGCGTGCAGGGTGCAAGAACAGTCATTTTACCTCCACTTCCTGGTCGCAAGGACAACAGGTACATCTCCATTGACAATGTCAAACTACAGCGAGTGGCTGATTCGTCTTAGTATGACTCCAGCGGTCTCTTGTCCAGCGATGCTGAGGAATTCTGTTTTGGCTCCGGATTCTACCATCAGGCCTGACATTGCCATCGAGATGCATACAGTTACTAATCCTTTGTTGCCACCACCGGCTGGTGGTCCACCTGAAGATACTGAGTATACTTATCCCACAGATGTGTCGTTGCCTGGTTTACAATCAACTGCCGTTGACCAGTTACGCTTTTCTTTTTACACTAACTCCATGACTTCCAATCCCCCATCGAAAATTTCTATTTTTGCTGCTTGGTTTAAAGACCTATTTTTTAATTCCCCCTTGGAATTACATTTGGCTGCTACTCATACGTATTTTTTTGTTTATGTCCATTGGGTTTGTGGTGGTATTTTTTCGGCTTGTAAATGGACACTATCTAACCGAAAGATCTGCAATTCGATTTATTGATGGAACTTTAGCCCCCGACTCCTCATCGCACATCATGAAAAGGGACCAGACTTTTGTGAATATTACTGCCTGGCCTGTGTTGGATGGGATTGTATGGGATGCTGTTAAATTTCAAATTCATGGTCCCACAGAGGTGATTAATGTCCCTAATGTACTCCGTGTTTCTATGGGGGATGTTGTGAAACAAAACATCCGCTCTGATGATTGGGACGTCCAGGCCATAGGGGCACTCTTTTCTGATTTGAAATATTATGCTGCTTTTGATGCTGAAGATTTGTATTTAGACACAGCTAATTATGGGGAGTTGTTTTGCTACCAACATTATGGCAATCATTTCCTACATAAAGCTAATACATTTAGAAATGTTGTTAATTATACACAATGGGAACATTGTCCGGCACCCATTGAAGGCAGCTCCAAAGCTCTACTGAACAAATTTACATATTTTACTGATTTCAGTGTTTCTGAACCTGAAGCCTTTTATTTTAAAGTGGCAACTGAGTCAGCTTCCAAAGTTAGACTGACCCACACTAAATTATTGTACTCCAAGTCCTTTATGGATACATTGGCTATTGGGGGCTATGAGCTGTGGAAAGATACCATTGATCTTAAATCTGTACAAAGTACAGAAGCTCTGCATCGTGCTTGCCTTATCCCAAACCACATGTTATTTTTGAATTCTACCATTTTTCAAACCACCTGCTTTGGATTGGCTACTTCTAAAAAGATTAATAGCCCCTCTATTCCTGATCTGGGTGCTTATCCACAATGGAATAATCACACAGATCTGTCCCTTGATGCGTTGCAGTCATATATAACTAATACGTCTTTCAACATTTCCGAATTAGATCCTGAAGGATGGTTGATATGGCAGAAGAGCTCAGATTCCTGTCAACATCGCTTTCTGGCTCTATACCCTGGATATACACAGGTTAGAGTGGACCCCCGCTTTGAAACTTCCCATTCGGTTACAACATATTCTGTGGGGAAGTTATGTCAGAACTGGCTGCAACATTCCACCTTGGTATCTGTTAAACTTCATTTATCAAAATTGCATGACAAAATAGATTTTAATGATTTTGTTAAGGGTCCTGTGGGTGGCAGGTCCAAAGGATGGGTGTATGCTATTTATAACGAAGTTTGGAAATTATCTCAAATTGAAACTGCTTCCAGATTAAGAGCTATTGATCAAGCAAATTTGGAAAAAGTGCTAGCTGTCATCGATAATAGCATTAACACCCTTTCTTCCAGAATTTAACACATTAGATAATATTGTTTCATCTGTTGTGGATATTGTACAGGATGATATGTCTGTTTTATATCATGGTCAAAATCAATTGCGTTCTGTTATGCAGTTTGCATGGACTTTGCAAACATTGAAGGCTGGGAACGTTCCATGAGACTACATGAATACATCATCTTTATTCCTGCCGTTTAATCTGACTGCAAAACAACAGTTCATGTCCATGAAAGATGCAACATACTCATTACTGCATATTGAAAAGTTGGAACCTTTACCCTTCTCTGTGGCCGAATTGAACTCAGCTGTGTGGCTTATCCACAGTTTAATCACCTTGCCATTTCCTTTGTTTAAGTTCACTTCATGTATGAAACATTATGCCCTAGGCAGATATGAACCATTGGGTACTGCTTTCCTGCATGAGGTTTGGTCACTCCCATTTACATACAGGTGCATGAGAGAGGGTACAGAAGTTTATTTGAAAGGAGAGGAATGCACTTCCACGTCTGATCACTCGGTAGTCTGTAGGCATATCCAATTGCATGGCGCGTGCAACGTTCAGGCACCTAATTTAGCTTGCGTTCTAAAGGGAAATCCTGTGCCAGCAATTACACCCTCTTTTACATTATTAGCTAACGGTAGTTATTTGCTTTAAATAATGAGGTGTGCTGCGTGATGCTAGTGGGAATTCCATACATTGTAACTGTATCACAACGGGTAGTCTGCTATAAGAATGTCCTTTTCCCACCCCCGCATGGGAGACTGGATGTATCCATCTGGCCTTCCATCCCAACCTTGAAAGCAGAGTTCAACAAGATGAGCAGAATAAGGGCTCTATTGTGTCAAAAAGACGTCACACTCACTTCTTCTCGGGAAACATTCGTCCTTCACGTAGCCGACACCCGCATTTCGGTGCTCTGATTCATACTATATTCAATGCCTTGTCAACAACTGGCTTGGCGTATTTTTTCAAAGTTGTGGGCTCCGGCCTCGTGACCTCCTTCCAGACAATTTTTGGTGTGATACTGGCATTTTTTCATTCTATTTTTTCCAGCGTATTCGGCGGTCTCCCGTTGATTCTCGCCCTCACGGCTGGTGTGCTCCTGTTGGTCTGCTTGCTGCGCAATGGCTGCACAATATGTGTCACGCGACAGCCTGCCCCAGCTGCTCCGTCTTCGTAACCAGATGCTTGAATATTCTAGAACATTACCACTGGCCACTTTAAGCGTGCCTATGGATTGTCCTTCCGTTTTTCCTACTTTACTTGCGTGCAACCTGTTTTTCATTGCCTAGATTGTCCTTTCGAATGCACTCTGGATTTGTGCCTGTCAAACTCGGTGTCTCCTGCCCCGGATTATGATCGACTGATGAGTCCCTTAATGGCTCATGATTTGGACTGTTCTGGTATTGGGATTATGGCCTGTGGAGCGGCACATGGAGTCCTAGGGAATTGGGATATCTATACGGCAGCGTATGACTTCTTGGCAAGAAGTTATCTTGAAGAACACGCAAGTTGTCCTCTGATTGTGCTAGAGGCTCCAGTTATCGAGGAACATGTATGTTCATTTACTTTGTTGGACTGGATGGCGGAATCTTTTACAGAACATTATAATGATTTCCTATTGGAGGCTGTCGCTACTTATTGTGCTTACACGTTGATGGATTAACTTGGAAGTTGTCCATCTTCCATTAGTCATACTACAAATTTTTGAGTTTGTTCTATATTTTTTTTTTCTTTCTTTTCCCTCCACATCCAGGCTCTGTCGAGCCTTTGCGAGATGTTACATATTTTTTTTCTTTTTCTCCCCAGTTTTCGAGCTGATTTTTCGAACTTTACACTATCAATTATATGGATGGACAATATATGAACTTGGTTCTGTCTCTGTCGGACTTGAACTCTGCGTTCCTGCTTTGCTTCCCTATTTGTTCGTGGTGCGATCAAGGGAGGGTGTAGTGGAGACGGAGTTCCAGGTACACACACATTGCTATGTTAGCATAAGCGTCTTAGATTTAAAACGCCATCTTGCCACTTTTGCTGCTTTTGCACACGACACTGCAGGTAGCTGTTATTATATGAAAAATGCTTGCTTGCTTTTCTTTCGCATGAGAACAGTCTGTTGTGCACATCCCTAGACGTGCACCGCGACCTTGGTCTGAACACTGTGTGCAGAAGCCGTCAGGGACAAATAACAATGTATGCTTTTGAATTCATGTTGATTGGCCCACGCTCTAGACATAACACGCACACAGCTGCAAATATCTGAAACTCGAGTGCCTTTAATATTGCATTTTGCATGCATGATTGAGACACTTTGGAGGAGACCTTTTCCAGACACAGAGCAAAGCTGATCCTGTGATGTGATTCACCTAAGCTGATCTTTACAGTATGGGGTTCTCCATTCAAACCTAGAGACCTTCTATTAGTTTAATAATACTAGCTTACTTGTGAAGGGAGGGTGGCTTTATTCCATTATCATTTATAACATGATTTCTCCCTTCATTTTCTTTGGTATTGTAACAATGCTGATGGTTTTAATTTTAATCATTTGTCTGCTTATGTTAGCCAAAGTACTGCATCTGATTCCCACCATTCCTGAGAGTACTCTAAGTCGCTTGTTCTGGGTTGTCAAATCATTGGTAGCTTCGAGATGATATGGAGAACGAATGAGACACTGATGCTAGTCGGATAGGGGTTCTGGGTACTGAGGTGAGTTTTTTGTTACACCACAATTCACTTAGGTCCTGGTTTCCTGCGCATAGTTTTGTGCATGAGCAGAATCCCTGCAACAGGGCGTTAAGTTGTTGTCAGAACATTGTAATATTTGAGTGAAAACAGAGTGATCCATGGGCAATAAACCATTTTTGCTTTATTTTAATTAATGTATTTATTTATTTCCCTCAATTGTGGCTCTTAATTTGCCTGTTTTATTTTTAAGCAGTCCGTTCAGGCATTGCTGAAAGTTGTTCCTATTTATATTTTATTTCTAACCAGACACGAGGTGATGAAAACAATAACATTGAGCGTATGTAAGCAAACATCCCGAAGACAGGAAATCCAATACACTTCCTGAAGACGCAGGGAAGACCCTAATAATAATAATGTTGCAAACCTCTAATCATTGATTAACTAAGAAAGTGAAAGAAGAACCCAAATAGAAGATAGAAACTTTTAAGGGAGATAAAAACTCGTAGTGGTCGAACTGCAAAATATATGCAACCACCTCTAAAATCTGCAACTCTACTTTTTAAGGCCTCTTTAAATTCACACCTATTATTCTGGCAATACTGCGATACTGAGCATTGCTTACTCCATGCATACCGTCATTTAACATTGAAATCTACTTTATATCTGCACGTATTATTTATTCTTTCGTAGTTTCCTAGCACTATGGCAATTCCTGAAGGAAGTTGGTGTGGTGGCTTCCTGTGGTAATCTATTCCTACGAATCTCTGGTTGTCTCATATTTTGAAGGCTGCACACAGCTGTGCATATCCGAAAACGTATTCCTTACCTCCTCTCACCCATCTGCACATAAACATATTCATATTCCTTCACTAAACTGCACAACGTGAAACCTGAAACACTGTATTCAATCTCGGCTTCTCCCGTTACCAAATTATGTGATTCTAGGCAATTTATTTCTCTTTTTTATTTTTACTTCCACAGCCCAAAGTATAATATATTTCTTCACATACATATTTTTCCTCTCAATCTCATGCTCGTTGCCAATCACAGGAAGTCTCTTTCTTGTCTGGCTCAATGCCCAGAATCTGTGGTCGGCCAGGAATGCTATTTTTGAAGGCAGCCCAAAAATCTGTTATCCCTTCAACACCATGTAATATCCAGACACGTGTTGTCTTTAATTGTACGTAAAATATAGCTTATTTTAAAATAATATGGCTCTTTTTGTAAAGCGCATGTTTACTCAGAATGGTAATGTGGTGCAAAATAGCAAATCTTTATTGTTCCCCTAACTCAATGATACCCATTTTATCCAACTTGGAAAGATGAAAGGCTGAGGAGACCTAGCAGCATTTGACCTGTGACCATGAAGTCAAACCCTGGGTGTAGCTAGCGTGCATCCCACTCCATCATTTTATCTCCCCTCTTCTGTGCACTTCCGTGCACAAGAAATTGGAAGGGAACCCTCACCTTATTATGTCACTCTTTCTTTTGTGTGGCTGGTCTATCATTTGACGCTGGGCCAAGTCTAGGGCGTAATAGCAACCAGAAAATGTATAAAGGTGCTGTGTGTTGTGGCGAGAAATGCATGCAAAAGCCTTCCTCTCCCTCTTACTACCACTTGACTGAATATTCAAGTGGGAGGATCCTTTACTATGGGTGCAAGCATGCCAGAAAGGTGAGATGAGAAGCGTGGGGTGTGACTGTCAAAGATCTGAATGTACTTTATTCAGGGTAAAATGAGTTAAAGTAGGGGAGTCTATGTAAAACCGTGCTCAAAAAGACATAATTAAGAGTAGTGAAGACAGCTTCTTGGAAGCTAGACACAGTATTCAGTGGATGCACCGCGCACCAGTTGCGTGGTCTCTAATTGAATCTGTCTCAGTTAAATTGGGTGTGCTTGGCACGTACGCAGATGTTCCTGCTGATCACTTCTCACTGCAGTGCACGAGACGTACACCTATATATAACATCTCCTGTGGTACCACTGTGAGAGAAAGAGATGAGGAGGGCCCATAAGCAAAATGAGAGATGAATGGTAAGTATTTCCCTTCTGTTGTGGTCACGGGCTACACAAACATTGCTTATCTAAAAATAATGAACACAGTTGTGAAACATATGTCTTACGTTGAAGTGGCACTTTTATTCATCAAATCATTAACACAGCAGAGAATATATTCATCAATTTGTTAGCTCCAGAAAGACTATTCAAAACTACAATTGTAATCAACCCAAAATAGCAACACAAGAATACATGTTTATGACGCTTAAGTGTCTAGAAGGCAAACCCTTAAATGAGAAAATTAATCATGCAAGAATTTACAATTTCAAAGTACATTTAAAGGCAATGAAAGGGTGAAATGTCATGGTCCTGGGGCACTGCACCAAGGCAGCTTAATTTGAGGGGGTGCTTCTGAAAAATTATGACAAAATAGACGTGTAAACGATAGAGAAAATTGCTTTCTGATTTATATGAAAGAAGAACCCTTTTTTTCAAAATTCAGTATAGCCTGGGAGTCTTAGCAAAGTCTTGGCATTCAAAGACACATTTCTGGAGTGAAGTACTGTGAGAAGTTGGCCTGGTATATGACGTTTACTAGTTAAAGTGGACTCCTTGCACCAGGACAATTCGACTCTTATGGTAGATAGTTTAAGGCAATCTTTTAAAGAAAGCTATCCTAGTGGTAGCTGTAGAGAGCAGCCTTTAGGCTAAGTCTTTAGAGGAATGTAAAGCAGCTTGTTTTACCTTATAATCTCTTGAATTACTAAATGAAAGGACACCACACAGGTATATATATCAAATATATATGTATTTATTAATAGACACACTCTACTCGTCTCTTTATGAGATTGGAACTCAGGAACATATGCACAAATCAACGTTTCACAATAAATTAAGCACAAATATGGCTGGGGCCCCAGGGGCGTACCAGACCATATACTAAAAAAGAGACTTAGGAACAACGACTTGAGAGGGGACAAGGCCTAGGGCCTGCAGAAGCGCTGGGGCCTCACTAATCCACCCAAGGCAGGTAAGTAAAGGACCCACGGGAGACGCATGCAGTGTGAGAACACAGCTGCGGATCCCAATTGACTTCAATGGAGCAAGTCGCGTTTGGAATTTTAAAGTTTTAGGATACTTCGGGAGAGTCTACAAGCAAGTCACTTACAGGGTAAGTAGTTCTAGAGCCAACACACACAGGAGCACTGTAGTGCTGGAGTTACCTCACCCAGGGAAGCCGGGTGCATAGGTGTCTTTTGGTGTCGGGTCGCGGCGTAGTTTTCAATGGGAGCCAAGGAAGACTTGCTGCTTGTGAAGACAGGAGAAGTGTCCGGTGGAATCCAAGGCTGGATTCAGAAGAAGGAAGACCTGAAAGCAGAGGGGACAGTATTCAAAGTCACTTGGCAGTGACCCGGGGCAAGGAAGCTGGATGCCCACAGTCGTCGGGTGATTTCAGGTGATCATGGGTGTCTTGACTCTTCACCCACGAGGTCCAGGAGGTGTTGACGACAACCAGGAGCTGGATTCGGCTTGTCCCACAAAGTCTGCAGCTTACTGCGGTGTCGGTGACCAGATTGGAGCCAACAAGCCTTGGTAACAGCAAGTCTCGTGGAAAGTGTAAAAAGTCAGCGGTGCAGACCAGCAAGGTCTGAGGGACTCACCCAGCAAGGGTAAGTCCCTCATTTCTTTCTTACCACCCTGGGTATGAGGTTTGGGTACTAGGACTACTGGGCTAGCCCAAGGGCTATCTGAAGGCTCAATCACACCTAACTCCAACATTTTCTGGACTTCAGTCCTGATACAGTCCCTGACATGGTCTGGTTGCCTGTAGATTTTACTCTTGACAGGCAGACTGTCCCCAGTGTCCACCTCATGGGTGCACCAGGTAGTCTGACTAGAGGTCAGGCTAAACATATGTCTGTACTGTTGCAGAACTTGTCTGCATTCAGTTTGCTGATGGTCAGTGAGGCTGCTTGCCAAAGCAACACCATCTACTGACCCATCATCAGGGTTCTGTGAGAGCAGGTCAGGGAGAGGGTCACTCTCCTCCTCCTGTTCCTCCTGTTCCTCATCAGTTGCCATGAGCAAGCCCATGTCAGCCCTATCAACATATGGTTTCAATCTGTTGACATGGAGCACCCTCAGGGGGCTCCTGGGAGTTCCAAGATTCACCAGATAGGTGACTTCTCCCTTTTGCTCAACAATGGTATGGGGGCCATTCCATTTGTCTTGGATGGCTGCTGGGGCCACAGGCTCCAACACCCACACTTTCTGTCCTGGCTGGTACACAGTCAGCACAGCCTTTTGGTCAGGCCAAGTTTTTTGTAATTCTTGACTGGCCTCCAGGTTTTTGGTTGCCTTCTTCATGTATTCGGCCATCCTTGAGCGGAGACCAAGTACATAGTTCATCACATCTTGTTTGGGGGGTTTGAGAGCTAACTCCCAGCCCTCCTACACAAAACATAATGGACCTCTTACAGGGTACCCAAACAGAAGTTCAAATGGCTGTAGCCAACCCCCTTCTGTGGAACCTCTCTGTATTCATGGAAGAAGAAGGTCCCATTTTCGCCTAAGCTTTTCTGGGAGTCCTTTAATCTTTCCCTTAAGGGTTTTATTGAAACGTTCAACCAACCCATTGCACTGTGGGTGATAGGGGGTGGTGAACTTATAAGTCACACCACACTCCTTCCACATTGCTTTCAAATATCCTGACATGAAGTTGGTACCTCTGTCAGAGATGACCTCCTTTGGGAAACCCACTCTGGAGAAAACTCCGATGAGGGCTCTTGTCACCACAGGGGCTGTGGTGGTCCTCAGGGGAGTTGCCTCTGGGTACCTGGTGGCATGATCCATTACCACCAGGATACATCTGTGCCCAGATGCAGTTTGAGGGTCAAGGGGACCACTGGCTTGGCAAGTGACACAGGAGCGACAAAACTCCTTGGTGTCTTCTGACATATGTGGCCAATGAAAATGTGGAACAAGCCTATCCCGGGTCTTGTTTTAGACCAAGTGTCCTGCTAAAGGGATGTCATGTGCTAGGGTCAAGAGGAACCCCCTAAACTTCTGAGGTATTACCAACCTCCTGGTGGCCCCAGGGGTTGGATCTCTACCCTCAGAATATAGGAGTCCCTCATCCCAATAAACTTTATGGGACCCACTAGCACTCCCAGCAGCCTCAGCAGTAGCCTGCTGTCTGAGGGGTTCAAGAGAGGGGCAGCACTGTTGCTCCTTACTCAGATCTTCCCTAGAAGGGCCCACTGCCCCCTAGAACTCAACCTGATCAGGCTCAAGTCCCTCTGGGGCAGTTCCTTCTTCAGGATCTGCTTCTCCTCCCTCAAGAGGTGAATCTGTGATCTGAGACAGAGGGGAAGGCACAGCCTTAACCCTACTGCTCCTCCTCTTGGGAAGCATCTGGTCCTTTGTTTCAGGATCCAGAGCTGGTTCAGTGTTATGCATTTTGGCCTGTGACCTGGTCACAGCTAATACCTCTGCAGGGATGCCCAACATCTCAGGATGAGTCCATAACTCTACCTCAGACCAGGCTGAAGTCTCTAGATCATTGCCCAATAGACATTCTACAGGGAGGTCTGCACTGACTACAACCTTCTTAAGGCCAGTTTCCCCTCCCCAGGAGAAATTCATAACTGCCAGACTATGGTTGGTGCTGACATTGCTTGCATTGGTTACCTGGTACATTTCACCCAGGATGATCTGTCCAGGGTCCACAAGATCCTCTGCCACCGATGTGACACTAGCACCTGTGCTCCTAAATGCCAAAGCCTGTTTGCCATTTATTACAGGCTGCTGTTTGTATTTGTCCAGATTGCTGGGGATCACTAGGAAGGACATATCAATGTCTCCATCACAAATCGGCAATGCCTGAGTGGGTACTCTAACTAGGCCAGAGTCCACTTCAGAACCCAGGGTCAACCCTACTACACAATTATTCTGTGTACCACCTCCACCAGTAGCTGAACTAGGGGGAACAGTTGACTTAGGGGCAGGAGTGGTGGTGGTTTGGTCTTTGGACTTGTTACAATCAGACGTCCAGTGCCCTTTCTGTTTACATAATTTGCACTAGGGCTTATTTTGGCCTTTCCCTTGTTGGATTGTGAATCCCCCCCAGATGCAGATTTTTGGGGCCCTTGTGAAGACTTCTGGTCATTTGACTTATCCCCACCTTTCTCAGAGCCCTTAGAATCCTGCTTCTTGGTGTCACCCCCTTGGTTCTGGGTTTTCTGCCTCACCCTGGTTCTGACCCATTTGTCTGCCTTCTTTCCCAATTCCTGGGGACAGGTCAGATCTGAGTCCACCAGGTATTGATGCAACAACTGGTTCTGGCAATTATTAAGGATCTGTTCTCTCATCATCAGATTATACAATCCCTTAAAATCAGTAACCCTACTGCCAACCAGCCAACCCTCCAGAGCCTTGGTTGCACAATCTACAAAGTCAGTCCAGTCCTGAGTCTGTGCCTTCTGGGTGTCTCTGAACTTCAACCTCTACTGCTCAGTGGTCAAGTCAAACCCATCTATCAGTGCACTCTTCAGGACTTCATAGCCATCAGCATCCTGTTCTCTAACAGTGAGGAGCTTGTCTCTACCTTTATCTGAAAAGGGGAGCCACAAGATTGCTACCCACTGCTTTTGGGGGACCTGTTGTACTTTACAGGCCCTTTCCATAGCAGTTATCCACTTGTGGATATCATCCCCACTCTGGTAGGGAGGAACAGCCTTGCTCAGGTTCCTGTGATCTGCAATATATTCTCTGCCTCTAGGGACACTGTTGCTGCCACCAGGGGGTTCTAACCCCTCTCTTCTCGAAGCTCTCTGGAGCTCAAAGGCTTCTCTATCTAATGCGAACTGCTTGGTTTTGAGGGCAAATCTTGCTTCCTCATACTGCAGCCGTTTGTACATCCTGTCAGAGGAGATCTCTCTTTTTGGGTAGTAGGGGTTCCTCTGGTGGACAGATTCTCTGCCAGAGTGATAGGAGTGGTCAGATTCCTTAGCAAAGGGACAAAGGCCTCTCCTCCACTCTGTCAGTTCTCTTAGGGAGAATTCCTCTGTCCTGTTCAGACCCCTTGGGATCTGGCCCTTCAACGACAGATTCTTGGTCATCCTGATTTTCATCATCTGACCCAGACACTGTAATTGACCCACCCCCTGATTCAGACCCATTAGCTCCTAGAGCTAATCTAAGATCATCTGCTGTCAGCAGATCTATCAGGTGTAGTGTGGAGGGACTCTGTCCTAGCTTCAGGTGCCTTGCAGCACACATGGCTTTCAAGTCAAAGAAAGTCATTTCCTTATACTGAGGCTGGGTGGACCCACTGGTTCCAACCCTTAAGGACATTCTAGTGTTGTGCAGTGTTGTACTACCTACACTAGTTTGTGGCCTACTGATCCTAGCTTGAGCTGTAGAAAGGGTGTGCTATCCCTTGGCACACAGCTCTAAGTTCAGTAGAATTTATTGATACTAAGCTTGACTTTATATGTACCTTGAGTACCAATAGTGGTTTTCAGTTAGTAATTCAAATAGAGATTTTCTGGAAAAACAATGGCAAGCTGGAATCCCACACGATGCCCACCAATGTGAGAAGTTGGCCTGGTATATGCTGTTCACTAGTTAAAGTGGACACCTTGCACCAGTACAATTCGACTCTTATGGTAGTAGGTTTAAGACAACCTTTAAAGAAAGCTATCCTAGTGGTAGCTTTGGAGAGCAGCCTTCAGGCTAGGTCTTTAGAGGAATGTAAAGCAGCTTGTTTTACCTTATAATCTCTTGAATCACTAAATGAAAGGACACCACACAGGTATATATATCAAATATATATGTATTTATTACTAACAACTCTCTGCTAATCTCTTTGAGATTAGAAGTCAGTAACATATGCATAAATCAACGTTTCACAATAAATTAAGCACAAATATGGCTGGGGCCCTAGGGGCGTACTAGACCATATACTAAAAAAGAGACTTAGAGATAACGACTTGCAAGGGGACACGGCCTAGGGCCTTCAGAAGGGCTGGGGCCTCATGAAACCACCCAAGGCAGGTAAGTAAAGGAGCCACGGGAGACGCATGCAGCGTGAGAACACAGCCGCGAATCCCTATTGACTTCAATGGAGCAAGTCACGATTGGAAATTAAGAGTTTTAGGATACTTCGGGACAGTCTACAAGCAAGTCACTTACAGGGTAAGTAGTTCTAGAGCCAACACCCACAGGACCACCGTAGTGCTGGAGTTACCTCACCCAGGGAAGCCGGGTGCATAGGTGTTTTTTGGTGTCAGGTCGCGGCGTCGTTTTCAATGGGAGCCAGTGAAGACTTGCTGTTTGTGAAGACAGAAGAAGTGTCCGGTGGAATCCAAGCCTGGATTCAGAAGAAGGAAGACCTGAAAGCAGAGGGGACAGTGTTCAAAGTCACTTGACAGTGACCCAGGGCCAGGAAGCTGGAAGCCCACAGACGTCGGGTGATTTCAGGTAGTTCACGGGTGTCTTGACTGTTCAGCCACGAGGTCCAGGAGGCGTCGACGACAACCAGGAGCTGGATTCGGTGTGTCCCACAAAGTCTGCAGCTTACTGCCATGTCGGCAATCCGATTGGAGCCAACAAGCCTTGGCAACAGCAAGTCTCGTGGAAAGGACAAAAAGTCAGTGGTGCCGACCAGCAAGGTCTGAGAGACTCACCCAGCGAAGGTAAGTCAGGGCAGGCTTGGAGCAACCAGGGGAGCCCTTTGAAATTGTAGGAAAATCTTCAGGAGACCCACAAGCCAACCGGCAAGGGATCGCGAAGAAGCCTCAGGAGGATCCACTCAACAGAGGCCCACGGTCACTCGGGACAGGGTAGGCCTCTGATCTTTGGAGGGATTCCTGCTAGAGGCTTGTACCACATGTGGCCCAAAGCACAGGTTTGTAGAGCGTTGTGAAGGGGTTGCACTCGAAAATAGTGCACGGTACCCAGGGATTGCGGTTCCTCATCACTCGTGGGGTCCACTTGCCTCAGCATCGCTGGGGACTCACGATGGCCTTGGAGAAGTCAGGAAATCCTCTTCCTGGGCTGCAGGGACTTCGGGCTCTGGCAGGAGCGATGGAGTTTGCGACCGTTGATTGCAGTTTTGGGTGCCTGCCAAGCAGGGGAGTCACTCCTTGACTCCAAGGGAGATTCTTCCCTCTTCCAGAGGTAGTGGAACATCAAAGGTCCGGGATTCATCTTCAGAGTGTCATTCAGAGGTATCTAGTTTGCAATGGCAAGGTTTCCCTAACTTATACTGCAAGGAAGGGAGGGACTAGCTCTATGACCCCACCTATGGCAGGGTCAGGGGAGTGGGTGGCTACACCCACTTCCCTTTTTCCAGTTTTGTGACAGAGCAGGGGCTGGTAGCCCCTGAGCCGGTTTAAACTGGTGTTTGCACAGAGGAGCCTACTGCTCCCCCAGTGCAGGACTTCAAAAGCACTCTAGGAGTGCACCCACCCAGCCCCAATACACTAAACCCTGTCTGGGAGGTGGTCACAACTCCCTGTGACAGGATACCTATTGTTGGGCCTCCTCCACTGTGAGTTTCGGTCATCAGCAGGAGTGTCTGTGACTGGTGGCATCCATTTTGTGATGCCAGGGCTCTTCAGGATTCTACCACGTTTCCACAGTAGGTACATGTCTATCCCTCTAGAAGGGTGGGATCATACTCCCACACCAGTTACTGGTGTGGGGGTATGATTCGAAAGCGTTTGACACCAAACACAACATGTTTGGATGCAGCCATTCCAAATTTAGCATTTACCGCGAGGTTATAATGAACTTAAGAGTATATGGTTTGACCGCATTCACAAACAGCCCCAGAGAATGGACTCTGAGAGCTGCAGAGGGGCCCTGCTCAGGCAGAGGCACCCCCTCACATGGAAACCAAGCACCCTGCCCTCAGGATTGATAGGGCCTGCCTTAGGGGTGACTGATAGGTTTAAATGTGTGTGCAGGAGAGATATAGTGAACCTATATCTGAGTGAGGAGTGCTAGCACCACCTCACCCAGGCTGCTGTAGCAGGCCTGTGGTGTCAGATTTAGTCTGCTTCCCAGGGGTGGCATAATACATGCTTCAGCCCCTGGCAGGCCTGTGAAGTACCTATGCCCTAAGGTACCATATCCTAGGGACTCATAAGGCACCACAGTATCCAATCACTAGTGCACCTAATATGCACTCCATGTCGTTTAGAGAGAACAGAGAGGCTGGGGCCCTGATTAGCAGGGTCCCAACCAGACTATAGCCAGAAACCAGTGTAAACATCAGAAAAAAAGTGTGGGCAACATAAGAGGCAGATCCTACTCTCCTACACCCGCCCCCGCCAGTTCTGCCGCGGGGGTAGCATTCCACCCTTCTAGTGAGAGAGACATGTACACACTGGTCTACCCGGTATAAACTTTCTAGAGCCCTGGCATCACAAAATGGATGCCGCTGCCACACACACGTGTATGGCCTCCTGCTGCTGACCGAAACTCCAGCAGTGGAGGCCTGGACAATAGGTTTCCTGTCACAGGGAGGTGTAATCACCTCCCCAGACAGGATAGAGTGTATTGGGGCTGGGCGGGAGCACTCTCTGGTGCTTTGAAGTCCTTCACTGGGGGCACATTTGATGTCCCTGTGCATAGTCCAGTTCAAACCGGTTGCAGGGGCTACCTGCCCCTGCTCTGGCACGAAACTGGACAAAGGAAAGGGGTGTAACCACCCCTCTTTCCAAACCCTCCCATAGATGGGTCCCCAGAGTATGTCCAACCCCCTATCTTAGTATAAGTATAGGAACCCTGTCCTAGAGACTTTAGATTATCCTTGGACGAAACTCTGAACGTGAATCCTGGACCTTCGATGCTCTACTTGAAGATAAGAGGACTGAAGAATCTCCCTTGGGGTCAAGGAGTGACTCCCCTGCTTGGCAGGCACCAAAGAAGCAACTGTTCGGTCTGCATCACTGAAGCTCCCGCTGGACGCCGAAGTCTTTGCATCACCAGACGTGGATTTCCAGACTTCTTTGAGGCTACCCTGAGTCCACAGCAAAGCTGAGGCCCGTGGCTATCGTGGGTGATGTGGAACTGTGACCCCTGGATACCGAGAACTTTTGCAAGTATATCATCTTCCCGGTCTCCCTCGAAGTTTTTCTTCGGGCTCCAAGTAGCCCCAGTCATGAGCACCATCTGCACTGAAGATCACTGGCCTCCACTTCACGAGTGTCCTCTGGGTCAGCTCCAAGTGCGTCTGCTCGAGGCTCCTTCGCGATCTCTAGTCCATTGGCTAGTGGGTCCCCACAAAGGCAACTCTTCTTCTGCTTGAGCTTTCCTGGTTGCTCCAGACGTGCCCCGACTTACCCTTGCTGGGTGAGACCCTCAGACCTTGCTGGTCTGCACCAACGTCCTTTCTCTGCACCCCCGTGACTTGCCGTTGCCAAGGCTTGTTAAGTCCAATCTGGTCGCCGATACCGCAGCACTCAACAGACTTTGTGGGACAGCTTGAATCCGGCTCCTGGTTGTCATCGATACCTCCTGGGCCTCGTGGCTGAAGAGTTAAGACGCCCGGCAACTCACCTGAAGCACCCGACATCAGTGGACATTCATCTATCGTGCCCCTGGTCACTGGCTAGTGACCCAGACTCTGTCCCCTCTGCTTTCAGGTTCTCCAGATCTTTGATCCATCCTTGGATCCACCCGGACACTTACAACTTGGTCACCAGCAGCACTTTGAGGCAGATCGCCATTGAAATCGATGACGAAACCCGACATCCAAAGACACCTATGCACCCGGCTTCCCTGGGTGAGGTAACTCGAGAACTCCGGTGCTCCCATGGGTATTGACTCTAGAACTGCCTAGTTCTAGAGGGGTTTGCCTCAAGTCCTCTTCTAAGTGTCCCTTTTCTTTAAAAATCCAACAGCGACTTTCCCCATAAAAGTTAACGGCGATTCGCGGCTGTGTTCACACACTGCACGCGTCCCCCTGGGTCCCCTGTGTCACTACCTTGGGTGGTTCCTTGTGGTCCAAGCACTTCTACAGGCTCTAGGCCATGTCTAGCTCAGTCGTGGTTCTTATACCACTATTTTTGGTATATGGTTTGGTACGTCCCTAGGGCTCAAACGTGTATTGTGCTATTACTGTTGATATTTTGACTTGTAACTTATGTACTTCGAACTCTAGCCTCATAAAGAGACTAGAGGGGTTTGTTATCTTAAATACATATATTTTGAATATATACCTGGTGTGGTTGTCCTTTCATTTGGTCATTCAAGAGATTATAGACTGGTAAAACAAGCTGCTTTACATTCCTTCAAGACTTAGCCTGAAGGCTTCTCTCCATAGCTACCACTAGGATAGCTTTCAATAAAGGTTGTCTTTAACCTATCACCATAAGCGGTTGTTTGGACTGGTACAGGATGCCCACTTTAACTAGTGGACAGCATATACCAGGCCAACTTCTCACATTGGTGTGCAGCGTGTGGGATTCCAGCTTGCTAGTGTTTTACAAGATAATCTCAATTGAATTGATCAACTGAAAACCACTAAGGGTACCTTAGGTACATATAAATGCAAGCTTAGTATACAGTAAGTTCTACTGAACTTAGAGTTGTGTGTTAAGGACTTAGCACACCCTTTCTACAACTCAAGAGAGTTTAGTAGGCCACACTAATGTAGGTGGTGCAATACACCACACCACACTAGTAATGTCTTCAAGGCCAGGAACCAGTGAGTCCCTGCCAGAAGCCTCTGGACTTCTTCCCTTTAAGTATGAGGATCTTCCTTTTGCACAGCTTAGGACCTTATGTACTATTAGGAAGCTGAAGACAGGCAAAAGTCCAACCACCCAGCATCTCATAGAGATACTCAGGCTGGATGACCTCCAAGAACCTACAGGGTCTTAAGGGGTAGGCAGAGTGGGTGGGACAGAAGCTGAGGAAGGCCCTAGGGGGTGGAACTCCCCATGGCCCAACCTCTACTGCTAACCAGGCTGACGACAATGATCAGGACCTGGAAAACCTAACTCCACTGGATGATGATGAGGAGGACAACAATGCCCCCCTCTTTATCCCTCCAGGAAGAGTTGGCATTAGGCTTAGAAGGTCTAGATCTCGCTCAGTGGAGTCTAACCATTCTACATCATCTATAGAGACCTCTATTTCTTCTATAAGAGGGAGGGAACACTCCCAGGAGAGAAGGGAGAGACTGTTGAAGTATGAGCAAGTTCAGCTTCAGATCAGACAGCAACAGGTAGCCCTATATAAGGAAGCCCTAGAGCTCTACACAGTTAGAAAAAGGATGGGGCTAGTGTCCCATGGTGGCAGCAACGTCCCTAGAGATAGGGAGAGGTCTCATGACCATAGAAACCTGAATATGATTGTCCCCCCCTACCAGAGTGGGGATGACATCCACAAATGGATTACTGCACTGGAAAGGGCCTGTAAAGTACAAAGGGTCCCCCAGGAGTAGTGGGCAGCAATCTCATGGCTCTCCTTTGCAGACAAAGGTAGAGATAAGCTCCTCACTATTAGAGAAGAGGATGCTGATGGTTATCAAGTCTTGAAAAGTGCATTGATTGACGGGTTTGGCCTAACAACTGAACAATACAGGTTGAAGTTCAGAGATACCCAAAAGGCACAAAATCAAGACTGGGTGGACGTTGTTGATTGTTCTGCTAAGGCTCTGGAAGGTTGGTTAGTGGGCAGTAAGGTGTGTGACTTCAAGGGATTGTATAATCTTATCATGAGGGAGCAGATTCATAATAACTGTCAAAATCATCTGTTGCATCAGTACCTCTCCCCAAGAATTAGGAAAGAAGGCAGACAAATGGGTCAGAATCAGGGTGAGGTAGAAGGTACAGAGCCAAGGTGGTGACCCAAAGAAGCAGGATTCTAAGAACTCTGACAAGGGTGGGGACAAGGGTAAAGACCAGAAGTTTTCTCAAGGGCCCCAGAAATCTTCTAATGGGGATTCACATTCTTCTAATGGGGAAAGGCGAAAAGAAACCATGGGGCAAAGTCTGTAAGCAAAGGACACACTGGACCAGTGATTGCACCAAGTCCAAAGACTCTAATCCAGCACCCACCAATGCCCCTAAGGCACCTGCTCCCCCTAGTGCAGTTACAATTGGTGGTGGGAGTACACAAACCAAGGGCCCGATTACTACTACTAAACTGAGAAAAATCCTAATTTTAAGGCTTTCGGTATTCACAGAAGGCATTTAGGAGTCCTAAAGTTAGGAGTCCTAACTTTACTACTACTAAATTGAGAAAAATCCTAATTTTAAGACTTTCGGTATTCACAGAAGGCATTTAGGAGTCCTAAAGTTAGGAGTCCTAACTATACTACTACTAAACTGAGACAAATCCTAATTTTAAGACTTTCGGTATTCACAGAAGGCATTTAGGAGTCCTAAAGTTAGGACTCCTAACTTCTGTGAATACCGAAATGAGTAAGTGCCTTCTGTGAATACCGAAATGAGTAAGTGCCTTCTGTGAATACCAAAATGGTAGTAAGTTTAGGATTTTGTCTTAAGTTAGTTCTGTGAATCGGGCCCCAAGGGTTTAGTAGGGTTGACCCTGGGTACTGAGTTAGACTCTGGCTTAGTCAAAATACCAACTCAGGCTATTCTGGTCTGTGATGGGGGCATGGATATGACCCCCTCTGTGAGTCCCAGTTATTTAGGCAAGTACAGAAAACAGCCATTGATTAATGGAAAAGAGGCTTTGGTATTCAGGGACACAGGATCAAGTGTCACTATGGTGACAAAAGATCTTGTGGATCCTTGGCAGATTATACTTGGTGAACTGTACCAAGTGACCAATTCTAGCAACGTCAGAACAGACCATTCTCTGGCAGTTGTTAACTTCTCCTGGGGAGGGGTAACTGGCCTTAAGAAGGTTGTGGTGAGTGCAGACCTATCAATCGAATGCTTGCTTGGCAACGATCTAGAAACTTCAGCTTGGGCAGAAGTGGAGCTCAGGACCCATGCAGAAATGCTGGGCATCCCTGCACATGTGTTTGCTATGACCAGGTCACAGGCAAAAATGACTGACACTGAACAGGCCTTGGATTATGGAAAAATGGACGAAGTGCCGTCCAAGAGGAGGAGCAGAAGGAGTAAGGCAGAGCCTTCCCCCCGACACAGAATACAGTTCAGTCTCTTGAGGGAGATGATCCCAGTCCTGGAGAAGGAACTGTCCCAGAGGAGCTTGAGCCTGAGCAGGTTGAGTTCTTGGGGACAGGGGGCCCTTCCAGGGCAGATCTGAGCCAAGAGCAGCAGAGCTGCCCCTCTCTTGAACCCCTCAGACAGCAAGCAGCTGCTGAGGCTGCTGGGAATGCTAGTGGTCCCCATAAAGTGTATTGGGATGATGGACTCTTGTATTCAGAGTATAGAGACCCCAAGCCTGGTGCCACCAGGAGGTTGGTTATACCTCTGAATCTCAGGGGCTTCCTTTTGACCCTAGCCCATGATATTCCTTGG
Organism: Triturus cristatus; assembly: GCF_964204655.1. Lineage (NCBI taxonomy): Eukaryota > Metazoa > Chordata > Amphibia > Caudata > Salamandridae > Triturus > Triturus cristatus. The sequence goes on along the minus strand of NC_140586.1, from coordinate 845,013,382 downwards.
GCAGGTCACCTGGGCCAGAACAAGACTTGGGACAGAATTGCCCCTCACTTTCACTGGCCCCACGTCTGAAGGCACAAAGGAGTTTTGCCGCTCCTGTGTAACCTGCCAGGCAGTGGCAAGGCAGGTGGCACTACAAAGGCCCCCATGATACCACTACCTGTGGTGGGGGTTCCCTTTGAAAGAGTGGGGATTGACATTGTTGGTCCCATGGATCCCCAAACAGCATCTGGGAACAGATTTATCCTGGTGGTAGTGGATCATGCTACCAGGTACCCAGAGGCTATTCTCTTAGGATCACCACAGCACCTGTGGTGGCAAGAGCCCTCTTGGGAATTTTCTCAAGAGTGGGTTTTCCTAAGGAGGTAGTATTAGACAGGTAAGCAAACGTTATGTCTGGTTACTTGTAAGCAATGTGGAAGGAGTGTGGAGTGAATTACAAATTCACCACACCCTATCACCCACAATGCAATAGTTTAGTTGAGAGATTCAACAAAACCTTAAAGGGCATGATAAAAGGGCTCCCAGAAAAGCTTAGGCGAAGATGGGCCATTCTCTTGCCCTGCCTTTTATTTGCATACAGGGAGGTGCCTCAAAAGAGGGTTGGCTACAGCCCTTTTGAACTTTTGTTTGGTCACCCTGTCAGGGGTCCATTGTGTCTGGTGAAGGAAGGATGGGAGTTACCTCTCAAGCCCCCAAAGCAAGACATAGTGGACTATGTACTTGGTCTCGACTCCCGGATGGCTGAGTATATGAAAAAGGCAACTAAAAACCTCGAGGCTAGCCAGATTGTCCATCTTATTCAGGTTTCTATGGTCATAAGACCTCTCCCTATCTCTAGGGAAGTTGCTGCCACCAAGGGACTCTAGTCCCTCCTTTTTACTAGCTCTGTTGAGCTCCAGGGCTTCCCTATCTAGGCAGTGGCGTAACGAAACTTGAGGGAGCCACCCTGCAAAGCACATGGAGGGGGCCCCCCTCCCCCAGCGGCATGGCCCACCATCTACCACTTTGCCCTACCACCCAGAAATCTAGCATATTTTGATTTGAAACCTCCAACATTTAAATGAAATGCCTCTATATTGTCTTTCTCTAAGTTCTAATGAGAAAGTGGGAAACACTTAACATACAAGCTATGCCATTTGTAACAATACTGTCAAAAGCAGATTATTTAACTGAGGGGGCCACCCTGCAAAGCACATGGAGGGGGCCCCCTCCCCCGGCGGCATGGCCCACCATCTACCACTTTGCCCTACCACCCAGAAATCTAGCATATTTTGATTTGAAACCTCCAACATTTAAATGAAATGCCTCTATATTGTCTTTCTCTAAGTTCCAATGAGAAAGTGGGAAACACTCTTAACATACAAGCTATGCCATTTGTAACAATATTGTCAAAAGCAGATTATTTAACTGAGGCAGCAATCAGAACCATGCCAAGGAGTGATCCCATTGTCTCAGGAACTGCCTTTGGCTGAAGAACAAAGAACAACTATGAAGGGTCTGAAATAGAATTGACAATACCTTGAAACTTTGAAAGACCAGCCCAAACCTGCAATTCCATAAAAACTCGACTGACAATATACATGAGAAGTACACAAGCTATAACTCAGTATCCTGTGAAAGTCAAGAGAAATAGATTGGTGAATTATCTGCATGCCACACACTAGCGACTGTCAAGGGTTGTGCATGATAACAACGTGAACTGAGGAAGCAATTTCAATCATAATCTCTTTATTAGTAAGCACTGCAAAACAGGCAAGCAAACAAGGCTGAGGAAGAAAACTGTTTGGATGCTTCAGAACATTGATGCAGATGTTTGTCTGTTTTAATTTATCATTTCTGTAGTGTAAACAATGCTAAATACAAGATTTAAGGTACACGTATTACAGACAAGTGCAAGCAACACCATAAATAACACTGGGGAACCACCTTTACAACGCAACTTTTACAACGCTATGCTATTACAACGCATTTTTTACAACGCAAAAACTTTTACAACGCATGCTTTTACAACGCATGCTATTATATGGTAAGTACTTTTACAACGCATATACCTTTACAACGCATTATTTGAAAATGCCTTTACAACGCATGCATTTACAACGCATGCATTTACAACGCAAGATGTTATATGGTAAGTACTTTTACAACGCATATACTATTACAACGCATTTTTAAATGCTGGTATTTTAATTAAAATAAATATATATCGTATAATTATTTGTTATAAAAAAAATTGTATTTGAAAAAAAGTGATTTGTTTATCAAAATATTAATACTTGAGTTTTTTGTCTAGTAGAAATGTTTTGTTGGATAGTTAAAATAATACTTGAGTATTTTAATATTAATACTTGAGTATTTTGTCTAGTAGGAATGTTTTGTTGGATAGTTAAATTAATACTTGAGTATTTTAATATTAATTCTTGATACTTAATACTTGAGTATTTTGTTTACTAGGAATGTTTTGTTGGATACTTAAATTAATACTTGAGTATTTATGAAAATGGAATGATTGTTTTTATATTTAATTTTATACATATTACAGTGAATAGTGAGTATTTTTAAAGTTAAATAAATAATTGAGAATTATTCTAAATTGAAAGAGTATTTAATATATTTTTTCTAAAAAATAAGAGTGAGTAAATAAATTTTAATAGTTGAGTATTTTTTAAATATTAAAGTGTATTTCTTAAATTAATTTAGTTCATTGGTTTTTTCAAATTAAGAAACAGCATATTTTAAATTTAATTTATTTAAAGTTTGTGAGTACTTTTTAAAAATATTAATACTACAGTATCTATCAAAAATTTAAGAAATAAGATATGTAAATACTAAAGTATTTATAATTTCAAAAAATAAAGAACTTTGTTTTTAAAAAAAGGAAGAGTACTTTTTGATTATTTATTATAAAAATTAGATAAATTTATTAAAAATAATTAAAAATATAATATTATTTGAAATATTAAAAGAGTAATAAAAAATGCATTTTAAAAACAGTAATAGTTTAAAACAAAAAAAATAAAAATAATTACTTACTTTTTAAAAAAAATTCCCACGCTTTTCCATTGAAGTCTATGAGCGTCTTTGTCCTTTATTTATTTTGGCAGCATCAGAATATACAACCCGCGGAACAAGAAAAGAAGGATCAGAAAGTGAAGAAAGAGAAAGTGAAGAAAGGAAAAGACAATGGAGTCGAGGTAAGGAACATATTTAGTGAATTAACATTTAATTAGTTATAAATTTGAAGTTTAAATAACTATTTAAAAAATAATGACAGGAAACAATTTTTGTTTTCACATTTTTTATTTATTGAAAAATCATGAAAAAATAAACCATATTTTTAATGAATTTTGCAATGTAAGTAACATTTTTGAAAAAAAATATAAATATTTTATTAACATTTATAAACATTTATTTACAGGTTAGTTAAATAAAGTAGTCCGCTTTAAATTTAGATGCACGCGATGACGTAATGACGTGAGCGTCGACGTAATACGCCATTTTGCAGAGCATCGGAGGAGGAAGCAGCAGGAAGCTGATCTGCGGCCAGGTAGGAAATATTTTCATTAGTAATTGTAGAATAAACCTTTAAAAGGGATACATATATAGTGAGGAAAGAATAAGGGGAGGTTGCGGGAAAACTAATTGATTACTTAATTGTTTTTAAACATGTCCACATTAATGTCATTAATGTATGCCTATGTCGGGTCGCTAAAAGTTATTTATTTTGTTTAAAAAAGTATGTAACTGTTAAAAAATTAAAAGTTAAGTTAATGTTCAGAAAGTTGATTTGTTTATTTAGGAAGTAACAAAAGTAATGTCGATCTTCATTTCTAAGTGCAAAAAAGTTGCGTACTTTCAAATTTTGAAAAATAACGATTGTTTTAAAAATGATGATTAAGCTGCAAAGTGCATTTCGGAATATGGTTTGAATTGTAGATTTTACATATGTTTCATTTTTGGAGATTAGTTTTGAAGGTAATTAAATTGGATTTTTTCGGTAATTAAAATAATGGAGTTCCGATGTCGAACAATAGTTCAAATACTATGGGACAGTAAATTTGTAGACATTGGTAGTTTTTGCTTGAAATGAAGATTTGTTTTAAAAAAAAATAACCCGACTTGTTTGTTTGAAAAAATTTTTAGAAAATACCTTGGTATGCCAATTGTAATTTGAAAATTATTAAAATTTAAAGCAAAGCAGGAAAGTAAGTAATTACATTATTTTAAAAAGAAAGAATGTTAGAAAGATTTTCCAGGTAGTCTATAGCCACACACAACGAAAATTGTTGTAGAATTGCCAATAGTCTCTCAGACATTTCCCTTGTTTTGACTGTTACTCGTGGGTTTAGACTACCTGCGAGTGTTTGGGCTATTCTCATTTCTTGGAAACTTTGCTCCTTCTTCAAAGTTTCCAAAAATGAGTAGAAGTTAGGATGTGGTTTACCAATTGTATGGTTGAAGGAGTTATGCCATCCCTCAATGGCATTGTTTGTTTTTGCTTCTCCCTCTAAACAACTCGTGTAGCAGTTCCACCACTCCACATGGAATCGTGGCTTCCTCCTGCGACCCGATCTGCTTAGGTGTCCAATCCATGTGTCCTCAAAATAATTTAGAATGGGTGCCAATTTTTCTTCGTTACTCGTATAATAAACAGATTCTATAATTGCAGTGTAGTACTCGTCCACACTATCGGGAGGAACAAAACAAAGTGCAGTTAATTTTTTTAGTTCAAATTGTAGTTTGCTATCCCGAGAATATTCTGCAACTAGGGATGTTTTCTGTAATTTACGCCAAAATGCCTGCGAAAAATGGAAAAAACATCCCTGAATTTGGGTATCCGTGTACGTTTTAGTGATCACATTGATCATACTCAATTCAAAATCAATAATTATTTTTCGAGGACTTGAAGATGTTTTACTTTTAATCACTGATAAAAGTTCAGTGTATGTTGCAGAAGTCTTATCAGGTAGCAAACTGTAAACTAAGGGAATTACACTATTGTTAATTTTAGCATGTATAGTGTAAATTTGAGTGAAAGGATGGGGTGTACTTTTAAACGTCCCATCCATCATCCAAATTTCACTAGTTTCTAACTTAGCAAGGTTACGTGGGGTACTAAAAATTAAAATACGTTTCTGAGGGTTTTCGTTGTCATGCAGAAGGAAAGGTTCATCAGAAAAAGAAATAGAAAGATCATGAGGAATTCTAATGTCAGAGAAAGTATGTGGTGTAGATAATTGAATGTTACTTGCCTGCTTTTGTCTCTGAATAATTCTTCTCAAATTAGGTATTATAGGCATGTTACTAGCAACATGACTGGGGACATGCTGTGCAACCTCTCTTAAAATTGATCCTGTGGAATCATTGGAGGTGCTTGCAATAGCTTTCATCTCGTTTATTGTTTCTCTAATTTCTACATCCATTGCAGAGGCAGAGTGGTTATGTTCTGTGGTTTTCACAACCAAATTTTCAACAGTAACCGCTCTGCCACTGCAATGGGTAGTGTAGTATTGCACACACCTCCAATGATTTCTAGTTAAACTTATTCTTTCCTTACTATATATGTATCCACCATGGTTTAACAAATTTTTGCCCTTCCTGGATTTAATAAAGTTGGCAGCTCCCAGGCTAGACATTATCTGAAAAGAGGAGAAAAGACACAAAAATTAGCCTGAATAAATTTATGATTTACCTAAAACATAACATTTACACCATCCTAAACATTCCCTACTGCTGCACCTTCCTGGAGTTAGAATAGTAAATTGCACCCCTACACCCTCCAACACTTTCCCTACTGATGCACCTTCCTGGAGTTAGAATAGTAAATTGCACCCCAACACCAGCCAACACTTTACCTACTGCTGCACCTTCCTGGAGTTAGAATAGTAAATTGCACCCCTACACCATCCAACACATTCCCTACTGATGCACCTTCCTGGAGTTAGAATAGTAAATTGCACCCCAACACCATCCAACACTTTCCCTACTGCTGCACCTTCCTGGAGTTAGAATAGTAAATTGCACCCCTACACCCTCCAACACTTTCCCTACTGCTGCACCTTCCTGGAGTTAGAATAGTAAATTGTACCCCTACACCCTCCAACACTTTCCCTACTGCTGCACCTTCCTGGAGTTAGAATAGTAAATTGCACCCCTACACCATCCAACACTTTCCCTACTGCTGCACCTTCCTGGAGTTAGAATAGTAAATTGCACCCCTACACCATCCAACACTTTCCCTACTGATGCACCTTCCTGGAGTTAGAATAGTAAATTGCACCCCAACACCATCCAACACATTCCATAATGATGCACCTTCCTGGAGTTAGAATAGTAAATTGCACCCCTACACCCTCCAACACTTTCCCTACTGCTGCACCTTCCTGGAGTTAGAATAGTAAATTGCACCCCTACACCCTCCAACACTTTCCCTACTGATGCACCTTCCTGGAGTTAGAATAGTAAATTGCACCCCTACACCATCCAACACTTTCCCTACTGCTGCACCTTCCTGGAGTTAGAATAGTAAATTGCACCCCTACACCATCCAACACTTTCCCTACTGATGCACCTTCCTGGAGTTAGAATAGTAAATTGCACCCCAACACCATCCAACACTTTCCCTACTGCTGCACCTTCCTGGAGTTAGAATAGTAAATTGCACCCCTACACCATCCAACACATTCCCTACTGATGCACCTTCCTGGAGTTAGAATAGTAAATTGCACCCCAACACCATCCAACACTTTCCCTACTGCTGCACCTTCCTGGAGTTAGAATAGTAAATTGCACCCCTACACCATCCAACACTTTCCCTACTGCTGCACCTTCCTGGAGTTAGAATAGTAAATTGCACCCCTACACCATCCAACACTTTCCCTACTGATGCACCTTCCTGGAGTTAGAATAGTAAATTGCACCCCAATACCATCCAACACTTTCCCTACTGCTGCACCTTCCTGGAGTTAGAATAGTAAATTGCACCCCTACACCATCCAACACATTCCCTACTGATGCACCTTCCTGGAGTTAGAATAGTAAATTGCACCCCAACACCATCCAACACTTTCCCTACTGCTGCACCTTCCTGGAGTTAGAATAGTAAATTGCACCCGTACACCCTCCAACACTTTCCCTACTGCTGCACCTTCCTGGAGTTAGAATAGTAAATTGCACCCCTACACCCTCCAACACTTTACCTACTGCTGCACCTTCCTGGAGTTAGAATAGTAAATTGCACCCCTACATCATCCAACACATTCCCTACTGATGCACCTTCCTGGAGTTAGAATAGTAAATTGCACCCCAACACCATCCAACACTTTCCCTACTGCTGCACCTTCCTGGAGTTAGAATAGTAAATTGCACCCCTACACCATCCAACACATTCCCTACTGATGCACCTTCCTGGAGTTAGAATAGTAAATTGCACCCCAACACCATCCAACACATTCCCTACTGATGCACCTTCCTGGAGTTAGAATAGTAAATTGTTACCCCTACACCATCCAAAACTTTCCCTACTGATGCACCTTCCTGGAGTTAGAATAGTAATTGTTACCCCTACAGCATGGTACATTTTTACAACTGGTGCACCTTAGAATGTTGGATAAAATTACCTTTTTATTTCGAATTTGCTTTTCTTGCTGACTTTTCTTAATTGGGAATGGCGTGTAGGCAGTAGTAGACACTTATGAGGTGATTGGATTTGGAATGGCAAAATAAATGTCTGGAAAAGTGAAAAAAGAAAAGAATGAGAAAACTGAACGATGTTGAGAAATGCGATTTTACAATAATTTTTGTAAACTTGTATATTTGTTATAAGTTGCAGTAGAGAACACTTTCCCTAACGCTACACCATCCTTTAGTCATGAAATAAAATTCAGAATTCAGCAAATGTAACCATAATTCAATTGGGTTTTTTTTCAACATTAGCAATGAGATAGCTAGTCTAATATATTGAAGGTTAAGAAACCATCATGAAAATCAATACCTTGTTTTGTAGAACTTGCTTTTCTGGATGAGGCTTCGGAGGATGATTTGGTCTGTTGGTTCTAGATTTAACGTGTGTGGTGGAAAGAATCTTTCTGTAAGGAATCAAATTGTTGTCTTTTGAAAAAAAAGAGGATAAAAAAAAAATTAACGTTGGTTTGAAATTTAAAATCTGAGTATATTTAAATTATTAATGACATACAATATAACTAATACTACTTGACACTGTACTAACCAATGCACCTTCCTGTAGTTGAAATAGAGATATGTACCCCTACACTATAAAAAAATCTCCCTAATGTTGCACCTTCCTGGAGAAGAAATAGTATATTGTTACTCTAAACTATCCATTATTTTACTAATTTGGTACGTTAGAGGAGTAATAATTGCAAAAGGAAGGTTTAAAAATGTTTAGTAAAAATAATATTGAAAAGGTAACATACCTTTTTGTGTTATTGCTTGTTTTCGTGCCTTTAAGCTAATGCTTGCAGCAGGATAAAGTTTTTTTTTGGTACAGATGAACTCTGTGGAAAAAAAAACTTGAATAAATTAATGTTCCTTAGCCAACGTTGGTTCTTAAAAAAATAAATTATAACAACAATTTGATATATGACAAAGGAGTATGAGTAACAATTGGTGAAAGAAAACATATTACACATTTAATGCATTTTTCGCAAAAAAAAAAAGGTTAATCCGATACTATCACTAAATTACTATAATGCAGAATATTCGAGGACTTTGAATAGAAATAGTTGCCCTAGTAATATGAATCGCATTTTCAGATGTAGTACCCAACTGAAGTCTTATTAGTAATTGTTACTCCTGCATCATGCTATTTTTTCCTTTATGATGTAGTGAGATTGAGGTTTAAAAACAAAACACCATTGCCATACATCACTTTAGGTAATTTTTAAAAATATGTTTTACAATTAAAACCATTACAAATAAATTACATTTACCTTCACAATTTTATATGTCAGTCGTTTACGTGGTGGTGATGCTCAATTTGGTACACCTGTTGTTGAATCTCAATATATTCCGAGTTTCTGTTATTGGAAAATAAAATACTTGTTTTAAGTTGGTGTGTATTTTTAGTGATAATAAATTAGAAACAGTACATTTTAAAAGTTATTATTAAGAATTTTATTTAAATTTTTTTTTGGGTTAAGAAAATATATTTTCCTCAAAACCAACGTTTAAAATTATTATAATGACTTACTAGTAGTTGCTCTATTGTAATGCTTTTACGAATGAATTCCGTGCTCTCTCTGAGGAGGGCGCAGTGGAGGTGACAGAGGGTCAGCTTTTCACGTCTGGTCTCTCTGCTAGTTGATAATCAACTGAGTGCAAAATGGTGTCTTCCTTGTATTTATAAGTTTTACTCTGTGTCACTATTAATTTTTTTTAAAACTGCGTTCGTTGTGTTTTTTTAAATGCTTTGTTTTACTGTGGAAAATGATAATTTAAAAATGCTTTATTAAAAATATTGTTTTCATTCATTTGCTCCGTTTTGGCATCCATTTTGGAACATGTCTTTTGGTATTGTTTACATAGAAACTGTGGTAGGACAAGTTTTACAAGTGAGATGGTTAAAATGGCGCCTATGTGTATGTGTGTTTTACTCTGTTTACTTACTTTCCGATTTATTCATGATAAAAATTGTGTTAGTACTGTTGTTTTAACTATCGTTCTTTTTGTTAATCTTTGAAATGGGTGAAAACGGAATTTAATTGGGGATTTTGAGTATTAATTTTAATACTCGAGTATTAATTTTAATACTCGAGTATTAATTTGGTTAAGCATTTCAGTAGATTTACGCTCAGTTGTTCTCCACATTTTAATACACTTCCCCACCCTAAAACCCCTAATTTCCCTGCATCCCGTGCCAGATTTTAGTGTACTTTTAATTTAAAAAAAAAAAAAAAATCGCGTTGTAATGGTATGCGTTGTAATAGATTTCGTTGTAACAGCACTTTTCAGTATTTTAATAGGTTTTGCGTTGTAAGAGTATTCGTTGTAAAGTAATGCGTTGTAGTAGTACTTGCGGTGTAAAAAATGCGTTGTAAAGGTATGCGTTGTAATAGCATGCGTTGTAACGTCATACATCCAATAACACTGCATGTAGAATACAAACAAACCATATCAGCAAGTACCTAATGATAATCTATACAAACTGTAGTTAGTAAAGCAAAAGAATAAGTGCAAATACTTTCAATGTGCAAAATAAAGCAATCACCAGTACAGCAATATACAAAAATCAAGCATGTTTTGTAAAACAAACCAACTTTCTTCTTGCATCAAGGTGAAAATACTTTCAAAGTGCATGGTAAAAACATGTCCAGCAGCTTCCCTCACAAGGACTGACCTGAACCACCAGACTGGGCCTTACTTCATAACAAACAGAGGCCTCAGACCTCAGTTTGTCAACACTGGCGGTATTTACAATTCACTAAGCGTATAGACACGTCTGCTAAATTACAGATTCACCATTGCCTCCAAATGGCTCTATCGTCACGTGTGACACCGCCAGCCAGGCCTGGATTTTAAGCCAACAGCGCCTTGCATTCTGGGAGTTGTGCTGTGACCATCTAAGTAAGGGGTTAAACATTCCAGCATGCAAAGTGTTGTTGGATAAAAGCTATGAATGGACACAACATGGTGCCAATGCCATTTGGCAGCTATGTTTTATACGGATCTCTGACAAAATTTCGAAGGTCAGAAAATCGACCTACAAAAATATCGCAACAAAAATATCGATGTCAAGAATATCGACATCCTATCTACAACATGGTAAGTACAAAAATATCGAAAATAAAATATCGATGTCAAAAACATCGTTTTTAAAAATATCGGGTTTTTTTTGGTTACAAAAAATATGTTAAATAAACATAATAATACTTATAAATAAAATAAACATAATTAAATATATTTCATAATGTTAAAAATTAATAATTAATCAATATAGTTTAATACAAAAATAATTAAACATACATATAGGTGCCGATTCCGATCCGGAAAAAAAAAATACCGTACGACTCGCATCCGTATTTTTTTACGTACAAGTCGCACAAGTACCGTACAAACTGCCAAGTACGATTCGCATGGGAAAAACTCCATACGAATCACATCCGGAAAAGTCCCCCACACGTCCTCGGGTCGGAAATTGTGTCCGACACATCCCCGGACGATTTACCGTACGAATCGGAAAAATTAAGTCCGACCGCGCAAGTACGATCACTCCCGTCCTTTCGATTTCACAACTGTATGCAAAAAACACCGTGCGGACCGAACACCCATAGCAAGCTTGGAGACACGTGCCCGCATACGCGCCCAACACCCCACCACAGACCCCGCATGTACGCGCAAAATGCCCCCCGGCCGTGGATGTATGTGCCGAACCCCCACCCGTGTATGTACGGACCGTACCCCCACCCGTGCATGAATGGAGCGTACCCCCACCCCACCAGTGTATGTACGGACCGTACCCCCACCCGTGTATGAATGGAGCGTACCCCCACCCCACCCGTGTATGTACGGACCGTACCCCCACCTGTGCATGAATGGAGCGTACCCCCACCACACCAGTGTATGTACGGACCGTACCCCACCCCACCCGTATATGTACGGACCGTACCCAACCCCACCCGTATATGTACGGACCGTACCCCCACCCGTGTATGAATGGAGCGTACCCCCACCCCACCCGTGTATGTACGGACCGTACCCCCACCCCACCCGTGTATGTATGGACCTTACCCCCACCCGTTCATGAATGGAGTGTACCCCCACCCCACCAGTGTATGTACGGACCGTACCCCACCCCACCCGTGTATGTACGGACCATACCCCCACCCGTGTATGAATGGAGCGTACCCCCACCCCACCCGTGTATGTACGGACCGTACCCCCACCAGTGTATGAATGGAGCGTACCCCCACCCCACCCGTGTATGTACAGACCGTACCCCCACCCCACCCCACCCGTGTATGTATGGACCGTACCCCCACCCGTGTATGAATGGAGCGTATCCCCACCCCACCCGTGTATGTACGGACCGTACCCCCACCCGTGCATGAATGGAGCATACCCCCACCACACCCGTGTATGTACGGACCGTACCCCACCCCACCCGTGTATGTATGGACCGTACCCCCACCCGTGTATGAATGGAGCGTACCCCCACCCCACCCGTGTATGCACGGACCGTACCCCAACCCCACCCGTGTATGTACGGACCGTACCCCCACCCATGCATGAATGGAGCGTACCCCCACCACACCAGTGTATGTACGGACCGTACCCCACCCCACCCTTGTATGTACGGACCGTACCCCACCCCACCCGTGTATGTACGGACCGTACCCCCACCCGTGCATGAATGAAGCATACCCCCACCACACCAGTGTATGTACGGACCGTACCCCCACCCCACCCGTGTATGTAGGACCGTACCCCCACCCCACCCGTGTATGTACGGACCGTACCCCCACCCCACCAGTGTATGTACGGACCGTACCCCCACCTGTGTATGTACGGACCCTACACCCAGCCCCCCTTGTATGTACCGTGCGAAACACCACCACCGATGGACTGTGCGGACCAACACCCTGCCCGTGTTCGTACGCACCCTACCCTAGGCCCACACACCAGCACCCTCACCCAACATCGGGCATGTACGAGTCGTACTAAGCCATAGCAAAGGACAGCACTGTACAACAACATGGCCCATGTACGCACCGTACAGAGGCTAAAAACACTCCTACTGAACCAGAACCAACCAAAAAAACACAAGGACAGTCAATCCGAGGCACACAACACCACAAAACATATCTTAGAGTTGAGACTCCTGAGGCACAGCCGGGAGTAGGGAACAGATAGCTTTTTTAATACATTGTACTGCCATTACCTGTTTTTATTTCGGCGTCTCTGTCCCATCTCCCTCGTTCAGCAGACCTAACGCAGCTGACGTGGGCAGGGATTCCCAGTTGCACTAGCGTGATTGGCCGGTCGCCAGAGGCACGCCCACGACTATAGCCACGTCCCCTTTGTAGTATAACGTACGCTGACCTCGAGCGCAGCGTCTTAGAGTTGAGACTCCTGAGGCACAGCCGGGAGTAGGGAACAGATAGCTTTTTTAATACATTGTACTGCCATTACCTGTTTTTATTTCGGCGTCTCTGTCCCATCTCCCTCGTTCAGCAGACCTAACGCAGCTGACGTGGGCAGGGATTCCCAGTTGCACTAGCGTGATTGGCCGGTCGCCAGAGGCACTCCCACGACTATAGCCACGCTCCCTTGTTCTTACCCTCCACCACCATAAAGCATGTGTCTCCACCGGAAGCGCAGCAGACGAGCGCAGCGGGCGCGACGATTGCGCGCCGAAGGCGCGCTTAAGGCAAGCTCGTCTGCGCTCGTCTACGCCGAGGCCGGGCCTAGGGCACCCCCCCTTTCATGTCCTACTCTGTCCCTCGAGGTGCTCAGATACAGTAGGGAAACGCTCATGCTGCTGAACCCTCGGGCTGATAGAGCCGAATGCCCACGTTTACCCCCCAATATAATACATAAAGACAACAATGTATGCATCAACTGTCAAGGATGGCAACCAAATATTAATCCTCTCCCCCCTAAATCTCTTCTGAAACCCGTTTTAACCTTTGACAAGACCGGTCCCCTATCAACCTATGTGGGACCTAAGGAAAAACCTAAACTAATTAGCGGACTATTAAACGTCAGATCCCTCCCGAAACATGCCTTGGAAATACAGCTTTTAATCGAGTCCAATAAACTAGACATTCTCTTTCTAACTGAGACATGGATGGCTGCGGGATCAGAATCAGAGTTAGGCTCAGCATGTCCAGTAGGATATAAGATTATTCATAAACCCAGAAATACTGGACGAGGAGGAGGCTTGGGGATTATCTTTAAGGAGAAGTTAGACATCACAACTTTGGATATTGACGCTATCTCTTGCGTCGAAATCCTCGGGATTTCCATAAAACATAATGCCGAACAATGCCTTACCGCTCTCATCTGCTACAGAACACCGGGGCATTTCAATGCCTCACAACAGCAGGAATTAATCACTGCCATAAACAATATTTCAATCACCCACAGCAGGATGCTGATATTGGGTGATTTTAATTTATGGGACAGCGACCAATTACGCACAGCCTTGTATAACATCACCCAATCCTGCCAAAATCTAGGGCTGAAACAGTGGATAACTACCCCCAGACACATACAGGGAAACATATTGGATTTAATATTCGCGGCAGAAGATTTAATGACCATGGATACAATTCTTCCAGTAGGTTGGTCAGATCACCACCTACTCATTTTTAATATACATATCTTGACATATACAGGGCCCGTAAGGACGCAGACCAGAACATTTCTTGGTCGGGACTGGAGGAACCTGTTGAAAAGGAAAGAGGAAGGTAAATCTGACTTTTGTCACGTCGGAACCTCGTTCAATTCTGAGAACGATGTTACGACAAACTATCTCTCATTCTGCAATGAGATAACTAAGAAACTGGACGATATCATACCGCTGAAAATAATCAAGAGAAGGGGTAAACCCTCCGCCCCCTGGTACACGGACAAACTGAAGGAATTGAAAAACATCTGCAAAAAGGCAGAGAAGCTCTGGAGGAAAAACTATTCAGAACAGGAGAAAGAACGATGGAGGCTCACTATTTTACAATATAAGAAGGAAATTATTATAGCTAAAACCGCCACTTCGCAGACCTTATTATCAAAAGTTCTAAGAAGTCCCGTGATACCTTCAAGATTATTAGAGAGCTCTCTCATCCTGCTTGTGCTGACAGCCAAATCAAGCCCTCACAAGAACTTTGTGAACGCCTAGCGGTATTCTTTCAAGAAAAAATCAATAAAATAATCGAGGGAATGAATAGTAAGCCCATCTCCACATCGCAGGATAATAGCAGCCAAGCAAACAGAGATGAGTTGGTGGAATCTGCCAGAAACCTCTCTCCAAACGCTAGCTTGGAAAACTTTGTGATCCCTTCTAAACAGGAATTTCTTAGAACAGCCCTTAACACGTCATCAGGATCCCCTCTAGACCCTCTTCCCCATAGAATGGCTAAGAATTTCGAGGCTGATATCTTTCCAGCTCTGCATCAGCTCTGTAACCAATCCCTCCATACAGGCTCCGTACCAAGAAACTGGAAATTGGCGGTTGTAACTCCGTTACTAAAGAAGCCAAATCTGGACCCTAACAGCCAAAAGAACTACCGACCCATATCCCTCTTACCATACCCGATAAAGATCATAGAGCGATGGGTCAGCAGATCCCTAGCCCTCTTCCTGGAAACCAATGACATCTTGGAAGAGGAGCAATTTGGTTTCAGACCAGCTCATGGAACTGAGTTAGCCTTGCTGACAGTCATGGACGACCTACGCATGAGGGCGGACAGGGGAGAATCAGCAATTCTCATTCTGCTGGACCTGTCCGCCGCTTTTGATACAGTGAACCATGTCATCCTGTTAAAAAGACTGAAGAACATCGGAGTTGGAGGAATTGCGCTTGACTGGTTCCGATCCTACTTGACGGATAGATGGCAGGCAGTAGCTATCCCGCCATATCAATCAGAATTCATCAAAGTTCCGCATGGGGTCCCACAGGGGTCTGCTATCAGTCCTATACTTTTCAACATTTATATGCAACCCCTGATGAGGATCATTAAAAGTCATGGCATCAGCGTGATAAATTATGCTGATGACACCCAGCTGATGATCTCTCTTGATGGAGCCCACGCAAACTCACTGGAGACTTTCCACACCTGCATGTTGCAAATGTCATTCGGGCTAAACCAGAATTCACTACAATTTAACAGCGATAAAACTGAAATACTGCATTGTGCAGTAGGAAGAATCCCTACAAACCTACCTACAGATTTCTGGCCTCAGCTGTTAGGAGACTCGCCTATCCCCGTGAATTCAGCAAGGAATCTCGGAGTCATTATTAGTGACACTCTGAGCCTTGAGATTAACGTCAACGAGCAGGTTAGCTGCTGCCTTGCCTTGCTGCGTGGACTGCGAAAGCTGCTACCTTTCTTGCCCCCACAGACTAGAGCCAACATAGTCAGGAGCACCATCCTCAGCCGTTTGGATTACTGCAATGCTCTTTTGCTGGAATCTCCTGCCTATCTCATTTCCAGACTCCAAAGTATCCAAGCGGCTGCAGCCAAACTGGCACTCTCTCGGGAACGAGGCTCTTCCACCACTTCCGCCCTGGCCGATCTTCACTGGTTGCCCATACATCAGAGGATTTGTTTCAAATCCTTATGTACTGTCTTCAAGGCAGTCCATGGGTTAGGCCCTCGACCACTTCAAAACAAACTCAATTGGTATGAGCCGACCCGGTCTCTCCGATCCTCTTCCCTAAACCTTATCAGCATCCCCAGAATCAAGAAAGCGACGTGTGGGGGAAGAGCTTTCAGTATTGCCGCAGCGCACCTATGGAATAATCTCCCTACTGATATCAGAAAAACAAACGAACTGATGGCCTTTCGTAAAAAGGTGAAAACATGGCTCTTCCCCCAAAAAAATCTTCCCAAAATTTCTTTCCAAAAAAGCTCAAAAACCTAACTGATCAGTACCTGTTCACTGTTTCCTCCTGTTCTACAGGTCCTCAGCTGTATGTACTTTAGCGCCAGGATGCCCGTAGGGTTGCAGAGCACTCTACAAATGCTATAAATAAAATAAATAAATATCCAACAAGGCCAAATACATCCTATACACTGACCTGCAACTGACAAACAGAGAAACAGAGGCCCAAACCACTACCACTCCTTATAACACATCCACCCAAAGTTCAAACACAGCCACACCCACAAATGGACCAATAAAAAGGCCCAACACACACAAACCATGATCCTTTGCAACAGATCCACTGCTGCCAGACCACAGAGACAACGCACTGCACCATACTTCAACCATCAATACACCTTACACTTGCACTCCTTCACACAACCACCATCACAAACACACCCTCATCACATTCACACACACACACCTGCACACCCACAACCATCCACACCCACACCCATCCACACCCCCACCTCCACAACCATCCACACCCACACCCCACACCATGCCCACCAACAAGAATCCAAAGTTCACAAAGGACGAGCTGGAGTCCCTTGTCGACGAAATCATCAGAGTCGAGCCACAGCTCTTCGGAACATTGATCAGACGGACCAGCATATCAGAAAAAACTGCCATGTGGGAGAGGATAGTCAATTCCGTGAATGCTGTTGGGTCCACCAGAAGGACCAGGCATGAGTGCCAAGCCAGGTGGTACGATCTGCGGAGGACGGTCCGCCGCAAAATGACGGACGAGCACAACCAGGCCAACATCACTGGAGGAGGGCCGCCCCGCAGACCCGTATACTACCATCCCTGGGAGGAGAAGGTGATGGCCACGCTGCCGCCGTTGATAGTAGACGGACTAGGGGGAGTCTGAGAGCCTGGTGAGTACACAAACAACTCACCTCACATGGGGGGAACGCCATATACAACCCAAATACCAATCATGCATGCAACCCCCCCAAAGCCAGCACCGGACACAACCACACTCCAAAAACACACACATGCCACTAGCGCCTCCATGCCCCATGCTCCAAGCAAGGCCATGCCAAGTCACAGGCCACACAAAACACCAACACAAGACAGGATGTCCCTGATGCCGGGAGGGTGGGCCTCAAAACTAACATAGAGCAACTCTGAAGCACACAACAATGCCCTCAGCCCATATGGCTAAGGGCACAGCCATACAAACAGTGTGTCCCCACACAGTACAGTTTTGCCTACTAATGGTGGCCGCGTTGCAGGACGACATGGGTATGAAGGCACAATTGGCACATAACAGCAGCCAATCAAGACGCAGCACAGTGAAAGAGTGTCAGCACACACCGCCACAGCAGCAGCGCAGACTCAGACACTACGCCCAATGGGTGCCCGCAGAGAAGAAACAAACCCACATGAACAAGCCAATGGCCTTTGCAAGACCTGCAAACTGTGTGTGCCCAGGAACCTGGGCTGAGGTGACAGAGGGTGACACACAGAGGGAGGAAGAGGGGCAGAGAGAGGGACAGAGACAGAGGTGGACACAGGGAGACAGACAGAGGGAGGGAGGAGGCTGACAGAGGGAGGGAGAAGGGGAGACAGAGGGAGACGCACAGAGGGAGGAGGCTGACAGAGGGAGGGAGAAAGGGAGATGGACAGAGGGAGGAGGCTGACAGAGGGAGGGAGAAAGGGAGACGGACAGAGGGAGGAGGGTGATAGAGGGAGGGAGAAAGGGAGACAGAGGGAGACGGACAGAGGGAGGAGGCTGATAGAGGGAGGGAGCAAGGGAGACCGAGGGAGACGGACAGAAGGAGGAGGCTGACAGAGGGAGGGAGAAAGGGAGACGGACAGAGGGAGGAGGCTGACAGAGGGAGGGAGAAAGGGAGATGGACAGAGGGAGGAGGCTGACAGAGGGAGGGAGAAAGGGAGACGGACAGACGGAGGAGGGTGATAGAGGGAGGGAGAAAGGGAGACAGAGGGAAACGGACAGAGGGAGGAGGCTGATAGAGGGAGGGAGCAAGGGAGACAGAGGGAGACGGACAGAGGGAGGAGGCTGACAGAGGGAGGGAGAAAGGGAGACGGACAGAGGGAGGAGGCTGACAGAGGGAGGGAGAAAGGGAGACGGACAGAGGGAGGAGGCTGACAGAGGGAGGGAGAAAGGGAGACGGACAGAGGGAGGAGGCTGACAGAGGGAGGGAGAAAGGGAGACAGAGGGAGACCAAATCACCCTTGGGTGGTGTGGCCATGTCCCCTCGTCAGCAGGTGGACTGTGTGCATGTAGACAAGGTTTGGCAGTGCCTTAACCCCCCCTTCATCCTTTGATAAACACTAGGCCATGTGTCAATCTGTGCACGAGTACATCCGTGCTGCAGGCACAAACAGAACCTTACACCCAGTATACCTACCCACTGTGTTCGTCAGAACCCTGTCACAAATTGTTAAGTTACCTACCTGCATTCTCAAATAGCATGGAAAAAACACCATTTGGCCACGTACAGTGCAACACGTAAGGCGGCTCTGCATGGCTTGCTACGCCCGCTCACTACACTGCTGACTGCGTTCCCAAAATATGCATCAACTAAGATTGTGTCACACATAGGTAAAGTGTCGACAGCTGTGGCCAAGGGACATACCCATGCACAAGTGCACTGTGTGAGGAATGCTAGCCAAATCCAACCACCCAGAGGAACTGTGCCAAATCAAAAAAGAATGAAACATGGATGTCGCATGTGACACAATTAACACTGTCTCTCACACACAGGTCAACGTCATCGATCTCCCCCCAACACTGGGGGGGAAGACTCACAGGACCAGGCTCTGCATGAAGAGGACCCCACCGTCAGCGACGACTCTCACCACTCCGTGGATGACCCAGACCAACCTGGCCCCTCTGGTGTCCATCCACCTGCAGCACCTGCATCAGGTACAACTGTGCCAACCACCCCCCCATTCCTGCCACATCCCAGGAGACACCCAGGAGCCCTGCCCGCACACAACAACGCAGCCAGTCTGTCCAGGAGGGACAAGGTTTTCCGGGCACCCAGGAGGAGGCAGGCGACACCGCAAATGCCATCCCTCAGGGGTCCCGGAGACCCGATGTGCCCACAACGGCAGGCCAGGCGCAAGTGGGCAAGTGCCCAACAGCAGCACAGCAGCAAAGGACATTCTCTGCCACATGGCCTTGCTGGTCACTGTCTGACCAATGTTGACAAAGACTGTGGCACAGACTCTGATCACTGTCAATGGCAAGGACACCAACTCCCCCTGTGAACTTTGGATTCTACACTCCCGCAAAGCACCTCTTGTCACCCCCCCAAACACGTACCCCAGCACTAATAAAATTCATCACAATCACAAGATGATGCCGTCATTTTTCATTATTCCACTACATGTGTGTGTTGTAAAGTCAAACCATGCCTGATTTCTGAATTTACTCCGAACCACCATACCCTGGGGTCTGAGTCTGGCACAGGACACACATGGGTCACAACGTACCATCTAAGACAGACATGGAGCACCATACTCACCCGTGATGGGCCCAACCAGCTGAGGGGGTGCCCGCACAACTGTGCCCACAGACCTATTTAGAAGAGCAACAGTCATGCGCAGAGGTCAGGGATCATGTGGAGTGTCCTGGGGTTGGAGTCCCAGGTATGTGTAGACACGTGGCAGAACCATGTCCTGCATGCTTGAGTCAGGTAGATGTGGAGAATGGTGGGCCAGCCAAGGTTGGATACATGGAGATGGCACAATTGGGTGTTGGATCACACTGCCACAAGGTTGTGTTGTGGGTGTGGGCTGCATCCTGAGGGTGTGAGTGGATTGAGAAGGTCATCCTGCAGCTGGCAGTGATCCACTCCCCCCATCTCTGTTGGACGTTGATGTGGCCTGGTCGCCGGATGTAGTAGCAGAGCTGTGCAGATGCACCCTGGATGTGGACAAGTATCATGGGATTTCTAACGCACATGTCCGTAGAGTGCAGGGTAGGAGTAGACACGGATGCCATAGTTGACCTGAGGGATGGTCTCCCTCTTGCCTTGAGGTGGATGGAACTGGGGATCTTGTGCATAATGCAGAATGTGCTGCCGCATGAGGCACAGATGCTGCTGATCAGCATAGCACATGTCAGCACGCAATCCATGATGGACACCAGCTCGTTTGCGTGGACACTGGGTGCCCTTGCAGCAGGGCCTGCAGCAGCATGCGCCATGTCAAGGAAACAATGCCACAAGTAGCACACAAAGACAAGGATCTCAGGAAGGAACCATGCAAAAGATGTATGTCAAGGAAGGAATGTCTGGTTCAACATGGCACACACACACACAATGGATTCACATGCGGCACAGTGGCCGTCGTGGAGACTGACATGCCAAAAAACCTACACAGCCATGGACATCATGCACAATACAGAATCTAATCCCTGACAAACAGCTTGCATCTTGCTACTCTACACATAGACTCATATGCACCATCTCTGAGAACAATGCCAGACATGCCGCATGCACAGTGGCAACAGACCACCATTGACAGAGATGAGGCACCTTGGAGGCAGAGGGACACCTTTATTAGTCATGTGTGTCGGAATGCTAATGCAACTCTGTCAACACATACACAGGTCATGTGGATGAACACGTGGGACCAACACTGGCACCCCCCTTAGCACCACAGATGCTGGAAATCCATGGCACTGGCACACAAGTGACGGGTTACAGCTAAACACCCCCTGCTGCTCACGGAGAGCCTGCTATACACCATTGAGCCCCTAATGGGGAATTCACACACCATGTAACCCAGTGCAACCCATATGTTTCCGAGGCCAGTGTTACACACATTGATGGCTCCATCACAATCCCATTACAGATGACTGTCACCAAGTCTGACCATCAATTCAGGTGAATTCTGCTCCAGGTCATGTGCCCCATGGTGATTCTACATGTATGCTAAGTAACCAAACATGAACAGGAGCAGTGAACACACATTCAAAACAAATACCACTCCCAAAAAGCCGTACTGCATCCCTTACCCGAAGGAGATTTTCAAACTTGTCCGTGCATGTAACGCTGATTCAGCACATGTTGCTGTGTTCATGAGGAATAGCAGGAGCACAACGATGCCACCAGCAGACAGCATGCGCAAGTACCTGTGGATGGGAGACACACCAGAAGTCAGCCAAAAGAAGTACATCCGCATGCATGTGCATGTACTCGACACGTATTAGGTTGTCAACATGCTAGGTGACAATGATGACTCTGGAAAAACATTCTTCTATTGCACCATCACTCGAGTGACACATCGAAACACACCTCAGACTCACTTGGAAGACATGCAGATGGACACACACATTGCAACACATGCCACACACAGCCCAATGCGTGCACACTCAGACACTGGAACTCACCACTAAGCAAAGAAGTCGCGTATGAGCAGACTCCGCATGTCCTCTGCCGCATCCTCCTCCTCCTCCACATCACTTGCCTCGTGCCCAAGCCCTTCATCCTCCACGGGTGGATGGTCCTGCTCATCTGGATCCAGGATGAGTGGCACAGCTTTCTCCACTGCCATGTTATGCAGCATGCAGCACACGAGGAATATCTTGCAGACCTTCACCGGTGCATATGGGAGTGCGCCACCGGTCTTGTGGAGGCAACGGAATCGGCTCTTCAGGAGGCCAAACGTCCTCTCTATCACTCGCCTGGTCCGCGCATGGGCGTTGTTGTAGCGGTGATTGGCAGCCGTGCGGGGGTTGCGGAGAGGCGTGATCAGCCATGGCATGTTGGGATAGCCAGCGTCCCCTACATGGAAACATCATGGACAAGAGTGGGTCAGGAGAAGCAGTAAGACAGGAAGATGACGTTAAATACAGGACTGCCAACTTAACTAACATCGTAGTCAATTTATCAACACATCAATTAACGGTTGATGAATTAAGAGTGCTCAATAAAGGCTTGGGATATGTTCCCACTCCTCGACATGACTCATTCAAATGCAGATTGGAGTTGCAGGAGGCAATGAGGAAGATTAAACTTAAAAAGTTTTTTGCACAAAAAGACCTGGATCCCCCCTCAGTGTTCTCCACTAACTTGCATCGGCCCTCTCACTTTTGCCCTCCTAGTCATGCAGTAGGTCCTGAAGTTATTGTTTTTGAAAGAAAGGTCTTGGATGAGATCAAATTGCTTGAAGAAACTGAGCAGAGAAATATATTCAGTAACATGAGTAAGAATGACTGCCATGCTATGAAAACCTTGCAAGAAAATTCATCTCTGATAATAAAATCAGCTGATAAGGGTGGTGCTATTGTCCTTATGAATACCATGGACTATGAAAAGGAGGTTCTGAGGCTACTGGATGATAGAAAAAACTACCAACCATTAGTTAGGGATCCCACGACCGAATTACTGGGGATTATAACTACTATGGTAGGGCAAGCTAGAGAAAAGAGTTGGATTACAAGCAAGGAGGCTGACTTTTTAATCAACACAAAACCTAGGATCCCAGCATTTTACATCTTGCCAAAAATCCATAAGCCACAACGCCCTCCTCCAGGGCGCCCCATAGTTTCGGGGATTTCCTCGGTGCTTGAACCATTGTCTCAATTTGCGGATTTCTTCCTGAGGGAATCTGTACTCAAACAGTTGTCCTATGTCCAGGATACCACTGATGTCCTTAATATCATCCAAGATCTACAGTTTGATGCGTCACAACAAATACTTGTGACGATTGATATTGAATCTCTATACACAAGTATCCCCCAAGACGCTACGCTGGTGGCAGCAGCACGTGCTCTTGGGGGACAGGATTGGTTGTATGAGACACCCCAATCCTTTGTAATGCAATGCATTGAGATTGCGCTAACCCGCAACTGTTTTTCTTACAAAAATGATCTGTTCCTACAAACATCTGGTACATCAATGGGTGCAACTTTTGCACCGAGTCTGGCCTGCATCTATGTGGGCCAGTTCGAAGAACATCACCTTTACCATCCATCTAATCCCTTCCAGAGGCATATCAGCCTCTGGAAGCGATATATTGATGATGTACTTTGTATATGGACAGGAACCCGGAGCCATCTCTATGAATTTTTGGATTGGTTGAACAATTGTGATACATGTTTGAAATTCACGTGGAATATGAGCACCGAAAAGGTGACCTACTTGGATTTGGACATCAAGGTGACCGGGAATAAGTTAACCTCCTGTGTTCATTTGAAACCCACAAATAAAAACTCTCTCCTGCATTATCGATCGTTTCACCCTAGAGCACTGAGGGACAACCTCCCGGTAGGACAGTTTTTGCGTTACCGCAGAAACTGCTCTTCGACTGCTGACTTTCTGGAACAATCTGAGGGTCTTGCTGAGAAATTGATCCAACGGGCCTATCCAAGAAAAATCGTCAACAGAGCCCGTAAGAGGGCTCACAATACCCCTCAGGAGGCTTTGTTGGAGAAGAGCTTAAAAGAGGTGGCTGAATGTTTACCTACAGTACTGACCTTTGACCCTCTGGCTACGAAGATTCGCCAGGCCATCAGAAAACACTGGTCGTTGCTTTCCACCAGCGAGTATAAAATGCCAGAACCACGTTTTGCTTTCAAAAGAGCTCAGAACCTCAAAGACAGACTCGTTCATACGAGGCCACAGTTACAAGTAACAAACACCACCATTCCTCCTGGGCACTACCCTTGTGGTGGATGCTCAGTGTGTGAATTGACTGAGAGGACAACAAGTGTGCAGCTGCAGAGTGGACCAACCTGGTATCTGAACAAGTTCAGTAACTGTAATTCAACCAATATTATCTATAGACTAACCTGCCCATGTGGGCTTCACTATATTCGACTCACCACAAGAAAAATTAAAGTGAGGATACAAGAGCATCTCAGCCCCATCAAGAATGGTAAATTGACTACGAGGTTGGTCCAACACTATAAGGATAGCCAACATAATTGCAAGGCAGTGAAATGGGTGGTATTAGAGAAAGTTCTGGGCGAAGCGAGTCAGATTGAGAACACACTTGCGTTGAAAGAAGCGCGTTGGAGTTATTCAGAGAGGGTTGATCAGATCGGTTTAAACGATCAGATCGAATGGAATAAGATCTCTAGGCAGTAATAGTGTCTGATGAAGCTGTTCTTTACGTTCTAACTTTCTTGATATGTATATCATGATAGTTGGGTGATTTCAGATTATCCCCCTCTACATTTTCCTAATCTGCAGAGTATAGTTTTGATACCTCTTGACTCTTGAGGTATCAATTGTAGCCTTAGATGGAATAACTACGTATAGTGCTTTATTCATTTACATGAACTATTCTTTAGAAATGAATATTTTCCCTCTAACGAATTGGAATTTTGGTAATATACTGCCACTGATGAGTAATGTTGAATGTAGGGCAACATCAAGACATCTGTGGACCCTATATGCTGAGCCTTTTTCTTTTAAAATTCCCATGGGTTATGCCACTTCAAAATGGCCGCCCTGTTAGTCCATTTTACAGCGGTGCTCTGGTGACCCGGGTGAACGGCCTCGTTTTCGAGATTCCACCGGAAATGTATTACTCGCGATGCCGGTTTAAATTCCGGCCGCGTATTCAGTCCCGCCGTTCCTGGAATGAGTGACGGGGCACTTTAGAAACCTTACGGTAAGAATTGGATTGGTGTGAACACCGTTTGCTATAGGATCTTTTCGGGCCCCCGGTGATTATCAGTTTGCTAAGCCATTGATAGAGAAAGATTGTTGGTAAGGCTGCCCTTGACAGGACTATCTGGGAAATAACGAAACCTTTTTGGGACTGCCTGATATTTCGATCCAGTGGTAGAGAAATATTGTGAAAGGGCACCAGGTAGTTTGTGTGCACCACATTGATCTTCGTAGCCATCATAACGCTAACGATTGTAGATGCTGAGTGATTACATGAACTACATCGGCACTTGTTGGTACCACCAAGTAATTAATACCAACGATATGGTGGATTGGCCCGGGGGTTGTCACTGAATGACGGACAACGCTCGTCTCCGGTTTTATAACGGGTGTTAACAGCTGTTGTCTTTGAAGGCTACTCTGAGCACACAATTTTACATTTGTTTCTCCAGATGAAGGTGTAAACAACGGAGGTGTTTTTTACCTGGGACAACAAGTGCAAGTTGCATTGATTTCCTAAACTATTTGAGAGCTGGTATGCGGGCCCGTGGCTCCTATTAGGTAACTTGCAGTGATGACCTCACAGTTGTCTCTTTTTTCAGGATATATGCCTTTGAAAATTTAAGTGGGGTGTATGTGTGTTTTTTTGTTACACTCACCAACCTGTTGTGTTCACTGTGTTTTCTGCATACGTGCAGTTATTTTCTTTTTCAAATAGAAAAAAAGCCAGGGAAGTGATTGCAGACCCTTGATGCCCTGATGAATTTGCCGCAAAGATAAGTAGGCAATGAAACATGTTGGCCATTCCTGAATGTGGTTACATAACATGACCGTGTTTTTAACCTTGGGATGACTCAAGGAATGGAATAAATTAATCGGAATATAGACGTGAGCCAGACCTAATTTTACCTGTAAAGATTTCACGGGTCTTTCCTTTTTCTTTTTTGGTTTTGGGCTGCCTTTAAAAAACCTCCCTGTTTGTTCCTCTTTTTCGCATTTGGGACACGTTATTGTTTACACATGAGAAAGATATCGATGATGAGAAAAACAAGAGCAAACTGGCGAGAACCTGCAAGCAGCTCCTCTGGTTTTGCGCACGTGAGATACTTTCTCATTTTTTCACAATTTTTCACAACTTCTTCATACTTTTTGGTGTCTATAGTAGTTGGTGAAACACGTTGCACATGGTTGTTTGTGTTGTTAATTTTTTGAAATTCAAAAATAATAAGTCTGTTGGCACGAGGGATGGAATGATAGTTCATGATAAGAACTACTGCTGTCGGTTTACATTACCCTTCTATTTATCCCATCTATTTACAAGAAGTGCTCTTATATTACTAGGTCTTTTGTTTTGTATTAGAGTATACCCACCAACAATACATGCTCGTTCGTTGCGCAGCTGCAGCATAATTTCAGGCACCCTGCTACGCCTCATGATGTACGCATCGTGTGCTGATCCTGGAAAACGAGCACAGACATGTGAAATCACCATGTTGGCAAGACACACCGCAAGGGCATTAATGGTGGTAATGCTTGCGTTTACGGAAGGCTACCTCCTGTGCCTGTGGTGGTACCAAAGCCACATGTGTTCCATCTATGGACCCAATGACATGGGGCATCCCTCCCAGGGCATAGAACTCACGCTTGACAGCTGTCAACTGCTCAGGAGTTGGGAATTTTATGAACTCATCAAGGTGCTCCAACATGGCCTCTAAAAAATCATGCAGAACACGGCTTAACATGGTTTGGGACATCCCACCCACATGGGCAATGGTATGTTGAAAGGTACCCGTGGCCAAGAAATGTAGGGCTGCCATCACCTTCACCTTGGGTGTCAGTGCACCAGGATACCTGTGTAGCGGTTGGAGGTGTGCTGCCAGCTGTGTCGTCAAGTCCTCAATCAAACGTTGGGGGAAGCGGTAGCGGCGTATACAGTCATTTTCCCGCATGTCAGCCAAGTCCGGAATTGCTCAAGGGAGAGGCGGAGCCCTGCAGTGAATTAGAAGGGACAACGAAGAGTGAGTACAGTACACCACCAATGTCAATGTACTGAGCACATGGTCAACAGGCAATACACATATGCTACATACAGAGTCAGGTCTGTGCAATATGCCCTGGACACGTATGCCAGCCATGTGACACTCCTACCAAGAGACAGCTCCAAACGTTTATTCTCAACCTCATAATGCCATGCCATGAAACTAGCTGTGGGCCAGTGTAAGTGAGCAGGCAGACACATTGCAGGAGTTACAGACAACCAAATATGTGCAGAGGAAGGATGTTTATTGTACAGACCGGTTGCGGAACACTAGAGGCACAGGTCACATGTAATAGAAAAGGGACAGACCACACACCTTGCCATGAAGGATTACATTTCAAGAATGATCCCACATACATCGAGAGGATGCAGATATGTCCTTGTTTTGAAACTCCGTGTCGACGCATACACACACACCTTACGTCGGATTCCACATGTGGCCTGGTATGCGTGACACTGTGCCATGGCCATCTACACACAGACACATGTTGGTTGCAGCAACTGCAGATGCATTTGACCAAACACCTACAGCAAGCTAATGGGAACACACGACACATACATGACATAGTCACATCGTGCAACGCGGGTAGTCACATGTCAGGTGTGAAAACCCCTGTAGCTGGCATCAGGGGACAGTTGCGTGTGTTGTTGACTGTGCCATGGCAGTGCCGCTTTTCACAAGTGTTCTGTACTACATGCACACATGTCAAAGGAGTGAAGGGGATGTCTGGCACATAGTCCACCATCACACATGACATCTGTACACATCTCATCATACATCTATTGCCTTCACAACTCAGGAGTAATGTGCCACATTACAGCCTTACACACCGGTGCCCCACACATGTAGTACTGCACAGACAATGCCTTGATGTCCAGCCTTGGACAAGTATGTCAGCTCTATTCCTTTCTGTGTGCTGCCTGTCACCACTGTCAGGTGTGAAATGCACCGTACATGCGCTCTGAGGGCGTGTGTACGTTCCCCATCACTATGGGAGTGCTGCCGTAGGCCTACCCATAGTGAAACGGCCCGTACACGCGTGTGTATGGGGCGTATCACTATGGGTACGCATACGCGAGCAAAGCCATAGTGAAACGGCTCTTACACGCGCGTGTACGGGCCGTTTCACTATGGCTTTGCTCGCGTATGCGTACCCATAGTGATACGCCCCGTACACACGCGTGTACGGGCCGTTTCACTATGGCTTTGCTCGCGTATGCGTACCCATAGTGATACGCCCCGTACACGCGCGTGTACGGGCCGTTTCACTATGGCTTTGCTCGCGTATGCGTACCCATAGTGATACGCCCCGTACATGCGCGTGTACGGGTCGTTTCACTATGGCTTTGCTCGCGTATGCGTACCCATAGTGATACGTCCCGTACACACGCGTGTACGGGCCGTTTCACTATGGCTTTGCTCGCGTATGCGTACCCATAGTGA
Organism: Triturus cristatus; assembly: GCF_964204655.1. Taxonomy (NCBI): domain Eukaryota; kingdom Metazoa; phylum Chordata; class Amphibia; order Caudata; family Salamandridae; genus Triturus; species Triturus cristatus. The sequence continues at coordinate 844,984,692 of NC_140586.1, read as the reverse complement.
TACACCCCGTACACGCGCTTGTACGGGCCGTTTCTATGCATTTGGGGTTCCCTAGGGCCCTGGAACTCACCGTACCTGTGTGTGAATGTCCAAAGTACATAGGGGACACATGAGGGACTAGTATAAAGCCCTACATGCATGCTGGTTGTCATGGAGACCGAGTTTAAAGTTTGAATTTTTTCATCAGTTGCCCAGCTAAAGTCGGTTTGAAAGAATCTACTTTGTTGCAAAGTGGTTGTTGAGTTGACATCATGCTCAATAAAAAAAAATGCAAAGGCACTGACTGTGGTATGTTTAAAGGGATTGGAGGAAACATAGGATGCAAATGTGAGTGACCAATCACTCTGTACTCCTGTGAATGAAACAGGGCAGCAAGGCAGATATAAGGCAGCCAGGTCCCATGAGAGAGCACTTGCCTGCACAACCTTTGATTCCACACCACTGCTGCTGCTCGTGATTCCTCTGGCACCATGTCCAGGTCTGTGGAGAGGGCCCAGCCTTTCACCCACGAGGAGAACCAAGCCCTGCTGGATGTGATCCTCCCACAGTACAGGTGAGTCCACTAGCAAAGACTGTGCCCCTTTTTTGTGACTGTGACTTCTGCCATTGTGTCCAGGTGTAACACACATGCAATGTACTGTAGGGTGGGTCCCGGGTGGGGTAATGCCTAATGTCTCCCAGCCAGAGCATGCTGTGGTGCATGTCTGCTCTCCTCACTTGCATTGTGTGTACTGTGACAATCACTGCATGTGGCATTACACATTCTGCCTGTCTAATCCTCCTGGGAATGTTGTTACTACAGTCCTAATGTGAATCTGTGGTCCCCCCAGAGTGACAGGTGGCAGTACCCACAGATGTGTGTTTGTTTAGTGTACCTGTGCTGAGAGTGTACAAATGATGTGTTTGTCCCCTGGACATTGGTGGGTGTGTGTAAGTCCCCTGTCATGTGGGTGAGTGCATATGTGGAGTGTAGCACCCCAGCTGCATGAGGGATGGATATACCCTGCCCATCTGATGTGAGCAGGGAGCAGTGCTGTGTGTCTGCGGTGATGGGCCAGCCCCACACCTGTGACACCCCCCAGTCTAGTGGCACATGTGCAGAGTGAGGTGTGTAGCTGCAGTTGGCAATGGCATGTGATTGTCCTGTGGCTGTGTATGTCTGTGTACTCTGCTGAGGGCGCCTCAGTGGCCTGTGGCATGTGACTGCTTTGAGGTGCTGCACATAATCCTGGTGTCGCTTGTGATGCACAGTCTGAGCCTGGATGATTGATTGTGTCGGACCCCTCATGCCACCTGTGTACTCTGCAATGCCACCTAGTGCATTTTGCCTTCCACAGAGGAAAAGGTCCCTATGACACAGGTGTAATGAGTTTGATGCATTCTATGCCCTGTTAAAACCAGCCAAATTGTCCTAATGTGTGTCTCTGTGACATGTCGCAGGTGTATTGATGTTGTCTCACTTTTTCATCCTCACAGGTAAGCGCCTGTGCCAAGGAGCAGATCTGGAAGGACGCCGTCAGTGCCGTGAGGCAGACGGATGGTCGGAAGCCCAGGTGAGGAAACGCTGGCAGGATATCCGGTGCTGGACGCGGAGAATCGCACGGGTCCTGCTGGGGGACTCACCTGTGAGCCAAAAGAACCATGGGCGCCGCCGTCTGACCCACATCCACAAGCGTGTGCTGGCGGTCGGCTTCCCTGACATGGACAGGCGCTTACAGGAAAAGCAGCAGCAGGAAGGGGGTAGGTACATGTGTGTTTGTTGTGTGTCACCAGCATTTGTAAGTGCACAGTTGCATGGATACACTGCCAGGGTTTACATGTACAGTGCAGTTCCTGGTCCCCAAAGTGTAGCAGTGCTGTCCTTCCTCCCTTCCCCTCCTTGCCATGTGTACCCTGGTCTGTGTGTAGTCACACTTGCACAAGGTTATCTAGGCTGCCAGTTTATCGATGTGCCCAATGCTTGCAGCTTCATGTGTGGGGGTGGTGTGTAACAGGTTTTGGGACCTTGCCTGTGCCCTGTCCAGTTCAGTACTTGTGGGGTCCATGTCAGTTGTCACTGATGCTGAGTCCAGACATAGGGGTGTGTCTCAAAAGTGTATTGCTTTACAGCATGCATGTCCTATTTTGTGGCCTGTGACATGATGTGCATGAGTGTGAGATATGCAGAGTGCAGGGATGGTGGCTTGTGTTGCAGTCAGTACCATTCAGGACCATGGAGTAGTGCGGCCACTACTGTCCCCTGGGGCATCTTTTCCTAGGTATCATGTGTGTAATCCAAAAATGTCGACAATCTCCGTGTCTACAGCATAGGTTGTGCTCTGTGCCATTGTACCCTGGCACCATTTGTATTTACGTAAACTCTGCTACATGTGTCCACTGTACAGGCTGACCAAATGTCCCTTGTTCATACTCACGGGCGTCAGTGCCTGTGTGTCTTGGTAAAATGATCTGATGATGGCCATTTGTAGATGATGTATTTGTACCGGCGCACCAGGGTTTTTTTGTGTCCAATCAGGATTTCTTGCAGGCCATGTGTTTTTATTCCAGACTAAGAGATGTAAGTGCTTCCTGTGTCTCAAAAAATTGTCTCATGTAGGGGGTGGTTGGTGCGGGCAAGGCCTATATGTCTAAACCTGGAGTCTCCTTGCTAGGTCTGGGCAGTGTGTGATGTTTGTCTGGACATACACTCAAGGTGCAGTGACCCATTAATGTTGGCAAGTATTAAGTATTACCTTTGCAGCACGTGCCTGCTCATCCCTTTTTACGCCAACGCTGTGTGGCGCAGATGCTGTGCTGGATTGTCCCCAGTGCCTGGCTCCTCTGTCCTAATCCATATCATGTCATTTGCTTTTGTGTCATGCTCTCCATAGTTGGTCAGTGGCATGGTGGGTCAACCAACTGTGTGTTGCAGGGCCTACATATGTACCTTGTATTGTAGATGTTACTCATGTTGCTTTTCAGGCAATGCACTGTGACCTATGTGGATTCTACTCATGTGACATATGTATACAGGTGTCTGATTATTTCCTGTCTCTTCACCTTGGCCACAGCATCGTCGGGGGACACCGAGGGAGACACTGGCACGGACCGTGTGGAGGGAGCGAGCACCAGTGCCAGCAGTGCAGAGTTGTCTGGCACATCGAGTGGCACGGAGGCCAACGGGAGTGCAGCGGAGGACCTGTCCAGTCACACCACCAGCGACTATGACGCAGACGGGTCCGAGGCTGAGCACTCCGAGGGGGTGGTGGCTGGTCCCACAGCTGACACCAGCACTCCATCACTACCCGCCCCCTCCATTCCGATCACCGGCCTCCCACTTGCTCGTGTCCCTTCCCGCCGTGCTCGGTCACCACGTGTCTCCTTCTTGCCAAGCACCACACCCCCTGCCCCTGTCTCCACTGCTGCCACCAATGCCGAGTCTGTGGACATCCTGCGGCAGTTGCGAGTTGGTCAGACTGCGACGCTTAATGTCCTCCATGGCCACAGCCGAGTGCTGAACCAGATGGAGGCATACTTGGAGGGCATTTCAGCCGCACAGTCTGACCAACGCAACTTGCTGAGGTCCATAGACTCGACACTGACTGCAGCAGTGGATCTCCTGCAGCGCTACGTCCCACCCCCTACCCCTGCCCCATCCACACTTCCCACTCCCATGCCTGTCCCACGTACACCCAGACGTCAGCATGCACGCACCCCACCAGACACAGGCACCACACCAGCAGGGCAGGGCAAGCGCATACCTCCTGGCACGCACACACAGGGTGAGGTAGGCACACCCACTGGGTCGGGGGGCAAACGTAAGTCACGCAGCCAGAGTGGGAGTCCGCATTCTGCAAAATCCACTCCCTCCAAATCCACTCCCCTCAGCTCTCCTGGCCACGAATCCAGCAAGGATTCCTTCATGGCCGCTCTGTCCCTGAGCCCAACAGTGACACCACCCCGCAAGCGGGCAAAGGAGTCCCCGGTCAGGGTAGTTGAGTGCCCCCCCCTGTCCACACCCTCCCCCAGTGGCGCTGCGACCCATTCCTCAGCCCCCCCCCTCCTTGGGGCCTGTGGTTCCTTCGGGTGCAGGGGAGACGCTGGGGGACCTTGCTGACGTGTGCAGCGCCATCCTCACCACCTCCTTTGGCGCTGCCCCACCCCCTGTGGTGGAGTCCTCCGTCCCTGCACCCACAACGCCTGCCCTTGCCCCTCCTGTCCCTGCGGTGCCTGGTCCTTCCCCCCCCCACATGATGCCCCCCCCCTGTGGAAGACAGGGTGGTCTGAACTGTACAGGCAAGCTAGGGGACACGCGTCCCACTGTGTCCCCCATCCAGCTGTGACTCATGGACTGCCCTATGGGCTTTGTAAATATTGAACTTTCTACAAACAAACAATTTTTGATCATGCTGATTAAAGCCATTTTTTGTTTCCTTAGAACACTACTGCTTTTCCGATATTGCTGTTGGTGGGGCTGCTACATGATTTTGGGTGGTGATCATGTGTTGGGTGTGTGGGAAATGTAGTAGTGTGCTGGTCATAGGGGGACCCTGGTATCTGTGTGCCATCACAAGGTGTTAGCTAAGTTTCTTTGTTCATGTAAGCAGTTACTGCATGGTGAAATTGTCCCAAGGTGTGGTCCTTCCTCTGTGTACCCTGACATCTTCCCTGCAGGGTGTTTCCAATATGTTTTGCTGAGCTGTGTGTACATTAGCTGGGTGTGTGACGGACCCCTTCAACTTTGGCCATGCATGCAGAGCGATGTCTCCACCTGCATCATTCGTGGCATCCTTGGCGATCACTGTACTTGTGTATGTGGACTGTTGACATGACTTCATGTGGACATGTTCCCTTTTAGGCAGTATGCATGTGTGTACTCCCAGGCTCGCACACATGTGTTACATGTACTGCAGGGTCTTTGTGCACCTGACTGACAATTGTGGCCATTGGATCTGTGGGTACTCCACCCTTTTTCTTTCCATGGGCACTGCTGGGGGCCTCTGCACCCACCCCTCCTGTGTCTGGGCACTGCTGGGAGGACTCTGCACACACCCCTCCTGTGTCTGGGCACTGCTGGGAGGACTCTGCACACACCCCTCCTGTGTCTGGGCACTGTTGGGAGGACTCTGCACCCACCCCTCATGTGTCTGGGCACTGCTGGGAGGACTCTGCACACACCCCTCCTGCGTCTGGGCACTGCTGGGAGGACTCTGCACACACCCCTCATGTGTCTGGGCACTGCTGGGAGGACTCTGCAACCACCCCTCCTGCGTCTGGGCACTGCTGGGAGGACTCTGCACACACCCCTCCTGTGTCTGGGCACTGCTGGGAGGACTCTGCACCCACCCCTCCTGCGTCTGGGCACTGCTGGGAGGACTCTGCACACACCCCTCATGTGTCTGGGCACTACTGGGAGGACTCTGCACACACCCCTCCTGTGTCTGGGCACTGCTGGGAGGACTCTGCAACCACCCCTCATGTGTCTGGGCACTGCTGGGAGGACTCTGCACACACCCCTCCTGTGTCTGGGCACTGCTGGGAGGACTCTGCAACCACCCCTCCTGCGTCTGGGCACTGCTGGGAGTGATAGGCACCCACCCCTCATGTGTCTGGGCACTGCTGGGCGGACTCTGCACCCACCCCTCCTGTATCTGGGCACTGCTGGGAGGACTCTGCACACACCCCTCCTGTTTCTGGGCACTGCTGGGAGGACTCTGCACACACCCCTCCTGTGTCTGGGCACTGCTGGGAGGACTCTGCAACCAGCCCTCCTGCGTCTGGGCACTGCTGGGAGGACTCTGCAACCACCCCTCCTGTGTCTGGGCACTGCTGGGAGGACTCTGCACACACCCCTCCTGCGTCTGGGAACTGCTGGGAGTGATAGGCACCCACCCCTCCTGTGTCTGGGCACTGCTGGGAGGACTCTGTACACACCCCTCATGTGTCTGGGCACTGCTGGGAGGACTCTGCACACACCCCTCCTGTGTCTGGGCACTGCTGGGAGGACTCTGCACACACCCCTCCTGCGTCTGGGCGCTGCTGGGAGGACTCTGCACACACCCCTCCTGTGGCTGAGCACTGCTGGGAGTGATAGGCACCCACCCCTCCTGTGTCTGGGCACTGCTGGGAATGATAGGCACCCACCCCTCCTGTGTCTGGGCACTGCTGGGAGTGATAGGCACCCACCCCTCATGTGTCTGGGCACTGCTGGGAGGACTCTGCACACACCCCTCCTGTGTCTGGGCACTGCTGGGAGGACTCTGCAACCACCCCTCCTGCGTCTGGGCACTGCTGGGAGTGATAGGCACCCACCCCTCCTGCGTCTGGGCACTGCTGGGAGTGATAGGCACCCACCCCTCATGTGTCTGGGCACTGCTGGGAGGACTCTGCAACCACCCCTCATGTGTCTGGGCACTGCTGGGAGGACTCTGCACACACCCCTCCTGTGTCTGGCCATGTACGCTCCATACATACACGGGTGTGGGTACGGTCCGTACATACACTGTTGGGGTGGGGGTACGCTCCATACATACACTGGTGGGGTGGGGGTACGGTCCGTACATACACTGGTGGGGGTACGCTCCAAACATACGCGGGTCGGGGTACGCTCCATGCATACACGGGTGGGGTTACGGTCCGTACATACACTGTTGGGGTGGGGGTGCGCTCCATACATGCACTGTTGGGGTGGGGGTACGCTCCATACGTACGCGGGTGTGGGTACGGTCCGTACATACACTGGTGGGGTGAGGGTACGGTCCGTACATACACTGGTGGGGTGGGGGTACGGTCCGTACATACACTGGTGGGGTGGGGGTACGGTCCGTACATACACTGGTGGGGTGGGGGTACGGTCCGTACATACACTGGTGGGGTGTGGGTACGGTCCGTACATACACTGTTGGGGTGGGGGTACGCTCCATACATACACTGGTGGGGTGGGGGTACGGTCCGTACATACACTGGTGGGGGTACGCTCCGAACATACTCGGGTCTGGGTACGCTCCATGCATACACGGGTGGGGGTACGGTCCGTACATACACTGTTGGGGTGGGGGTACGGTCCGTACACACACTGTTGGGGTGGGGGTACGCTCCATACATACACTGTTGGGGTGGGGGTACGCTCCATACGTACGCGGGTGTGGGTGCGGTCCGTACATACACTGTTGAGGTGGGGGTACGCTCCATACATACACTGTTGGGGTGCGGGTACGCTCCATACGTACGCGGGTGTGGGTACAGTCCGTACATCCACGGGTGGGGTGTTGGTATGCGCCGTACATACACGGGTGGGGGTACGGCCCGTACCCAGGCCTTTAGAACGTGGGTACGGGCTGTACCGCCATTATTGGGGTGACGTAGGGGTGGGCGTGGTACGACTCGTACCCACGTTCTTAAGGCATGGGTACGGTACGTACCGGACTTGTTGTGTTGCCGGTTCGCGTCTACATCCACTTCCGTTGCTGGACACGCCCCCACCCCCTCGAAGTGACCAGGCCCTGAAGGTCAGGTATGTCCAGGGCATGTATGATTTGTGACTTGGGTGGGGGTTTTGTGTCCTGCCCCTGCCCCCCCCTTTGCCCCTGGGTGTTGTTCTGACCTTCTGCGGCGTCTGCGGCGGTTCCTGTAGAGCAGGTGGACTGCTATGAGTGCTGGGATGACACGTAGGTTCGGGTCCATGACTGTCCGTCACGTACAGGTGCTCCTTGTGCGCGTCGTCCTGATTTCCCGGCAGTTTTTGGCAGGCGGAGAATTTTATCCGTGCGGGGAGACGTCGGTGCGGATCGTACTTCCTGGTTCGTGAACCGCAGCCTGCATGTGTCCCGACGTCACGTCGGCGCTTTCCCGGATCACGTTTGTATGTATATTTTCGTCGGTCGGTGTTTTGTGCGGATCGTACTTGCATGTTTGTAATGTTTTTTAACCGGGTACGAGTCGGACGGAGAAAATGCTCCGTCCGAAGGTTCGTACCCGGTTTCTCCAGGATCCGAATCGGCACCATAATATATAATATATATACTTACTTAATGTTTTTATAATTATTTTAATAAATTATAAATTATTTAAAAATATTAAAAATTGCAAAAACATTACACACATAAAACAATAACATAAATAAAAATTAAATAATTATATATAACAAAAAAATTACATTTAATTTAAATATTGTTAAAATTAATTATATACTACATTGGCTAAAATAATAAAAAAATATTAAATAGCAGAGACAATAAAACTACTACTCCAGCTCCAAAAAACAACAGAAAGTAACATTTTGGATAGCGGAGGGCTAAAAATTACTACATCCACTCCAGATAGTGTAACAGTAGGGAAAGTGTTGGATAACGTAGAGGTATAATTTACTATTCCGACTCCAGGGAGTGCAACAGTGAGGAAAGTGTTGGATAGCGTAGGGGTAAAAATAACTATTCCAACTCCAAAGAGTGCAACAGTAGGGAAAGTGTTGGATGGCGTAGGGGTAAAAATTAGTATTCCCACTCCAGACAGTGCAACCGTAGGGAAAATGTTGGATGGCGTAGGGGTAAAAATTACTATTCCCACTCCAGACAGTGCAACAGTAGGGAAAGTGTTGGATAGCGTAGGGGTAAAAATTACTATTCCAACTCCAGAGTGTGCAACAGTAGGGAAAGTGTTGGATAGCGTAGGGGTAAAAATTACTATTCCAACTCCAGACAGTGCAACAGTAGGGAAAGTGTTGGATAGCGTAGGGGTAAAAAATACTATTCCAACTCCAGAGAGTGCAACAGTAGGGAAAGTGTTGGATAGCGTAGGGGTAAAAATTACTATTCCAACTCCAGAGAGTGCAACAGTAGGGAAAGTGTTGGATTGCGTAGGGGTAAAAATTACTATTCTAACTCCAGAGAGTGCAACAGTAGGGAAAGTGTTGGATAGCTTAGAAGTTAAAAATAACATACTTATAAATACAATAATTCTTTAAAATAATTAATAATGTGATTATTAAATAACTCAAAATTACTTACAAATACCAATAGATATTTATTAAAAACATAACTACCAATAAATAGTTAATTAGCAATAAATTATTAATAAATACCAATAAATAATAATTAATGAATATTAATTACCAATTAAAAAATATTGAACAATTACATTTTTTATACCAAAACATATTTATCAAATTTTAATTACCAATTAAAAAATATTAAACAATTGCATATTTTTTATACCAAAAATAATAATTATTATACATTAATTACCAATTAATAATTACTTATTAATATATTAATTAGAAATATCAATACATAATATTTAAACATATTTAATTACCAATTGATTATTAATCAACAATAAATTATTTTTCATAACCAAAATATTATAATTTACAATTTTTACCAATTAATAATTAATCTCCTATTCATTAATTATCAATACCCAGCAACAAATGTAATAATTACTTAATTAGATTTCAATTACTTCCAATACTATTCCCCTATAAACGCACGAAACACTCAAATAATGAAATAATACAGTTAACATAATTATCAATTAATCAATTAATAAAAACGAATTACCAATTAATAAAAATTAATTACCAATTAATACTTAATTAACAAAAATATAATTATCAATTCCAATAGATAAATAAAAATATTACTTAATTACAATTAAATTCCTTCCCACCCTATTCCCCTATAAACCCACAACCCGCTACAGAATTTAAATGCAAAAATTATTTAAAATTAATTTATAATTCCTAAAAATTTATAAATAGTTTCATATAATTAAATTACTTCCCACCCTGTTCCCCTATAAACCCACAACCCGCTACAGAATTTAAACGCAAAAATTATTTTAAATTAATTTATAATTCCCAAAAATGTATAATTAAATTCATATAATTAAATTACTTCCCACCCTATTCTCCTATAAATCCACAACCCGCTACGGTACTAAAACACAAAATTAACTTAAAAAAAACATTAACATATAAAAATTGTATGCATATATTTTAAAACCAGTAGAACACTTAACAAAAAATAATTAACACATACATATTAAATACATATTAAAATACATAGCAATATTATACATATCGATATTAGTGACATCGATATTAGTAACATCGATATATTTCATACCGATATTACTAACTTCGATATTACTAACACCGATATAAAAAAAATCGATATTACTTACCTTAGGTTCGATATTCTGTCCATCGATATTCTTGACATCGATATTCTGTCCCTTCGATATTCTAGACTCGATATTATTGTAGGTCGAAATTAAATTTTCGATATTTAGACTGCTCACCGTTTTATACAAGCACAAGGGGATGTTTAATTTCCTCAACACAAGCTGCAGAAGTCTGGCGTCAAATAGCAAACACGTTGTGCGGAGAACCCAGAACCGTGCTGTGTGTAGCCCCCATGTATGGACCTGAGGTGTCATTCTGTAAGAGACCCAGTGGTAAAAGCCCACAGTTGTCTCTAATGCATGTTAGTGCCAGGCAGTGGTCGAAGTGGGGGAAAAAAAAGTAGGGAAACTGTGGGAGGAGAATCAGAGGGCGGGAATAACCAATGGATTGGGTCAGTGGGCAGAGTGAGAGGTGTGGCAGAAAGAGCAAAATACCCCAACTTTTAGTATTCGTTTCCCATTTCACTAACCAGTTACAGCTTAATACATTATTTAATTTAACCAATAGATACACATGTTTATTTAAGGTTAAATATGTGTTATTGACATTAAAATACATTCACAAAGTGGGATAAGTTTCCAATCACAGAATGTCCCAAATATCCTAAAAAGTGGAATCGCAAGCCATTTGTCTCCCAGCCATGGAATTTCAGCACTTCTCCTCCCTTTTTCCACAAGAGCAGTTCAAACATGAATGGCAAAATATCCTAGTTTGCAAATGTTTTCCACATAACTATGGCTTTGCCATATTTGCTACATAATACATAATCTGCTGCATAATCTGACGATTTTAACTAATAAATTGTTTATAGCTCAAACACATCAAAAGTTACTGAAAAATGTGACTTGTGCTGCTGTGAAGTGGAGGGCCCTTTGCAAAGGTTGACTGGTCACCTTTCTCATTGCTGCAGTTGTATGTTCCACTAGTACTAATAAGGAAAAATCTTTGCAGAGACTGTTAGCATGTGTACAAATTTCAAACTAATAAAGTATCAGAAAATTTACAGCACCACTAATATCAGTGTAAGGTGTCAGAGCACTTTACATCACACATATTACACAGAGACAATCATTCATATGTGTGTAAATCACTGTGTAGGAAATGTTACATAAGACAAAGGACTACAAATTGTAGGAGTCACATGACAACCATACTAGTAGGCAGCATAGTTTAATAGTGATTGGTCTGCAGAAACACAAACTCAGAGTTAAAAACATAATACCATGGTTGGGGGTTCTCTTTAATAATCAGAATTGATTTCTACCCAAATGAACCCTTTTTAGCAACATTAGGATAATCGAAGACTGGGGAAAAAAACATAAAACTCTAATTTATACCTTGGAGTTTGCATGCAGCTCTTAAATGACAGTTAATAGCTCACTGTTCTATGTTAGGATTTTAACTTATTAACTACAAGTAACAATAGGGTCTCTCTGACAAAAGCAGTGACCCACTGACCTATTCACATTATGTGCACTTTGTGATCTGCATGGCACATGTTCTTAGCAGCATGCACATTACACCTCTGCAGCAGTGACCCACTGACCTATTCACATTATGTGCACTTTGTGATCTACATGGCACATGTTCTTAGCAGCATGCACATTACACCTCTGCCATTCCTTTTCATGAGTCAAACCTTCCACTAGACAAAACACCATCTCTCTCTACTAAGAACATTAATAACTGGAATTATCAAGACATTTTTATTGTTGCACAAAAATGTTGGAGGCCAGGAAGGAGGCAGCAAGTGCTTTTAAAACCATATTATACTTACAAACATGACGGCCCCACCTGAAGTTAGTGCCCGGTGCGGTCGCACTGCTCTAGAGCCACCCTGCTCAAGGGTCCTGTGACCTCAGTGACAGAGTCACCGCCACTCTATGGTGTGCTGCTTCATAGGTCTGTCCCCAAGACTGGAGGTGAACTTCACGGATAGTGGTGGACAGGCCATCAAGGTTAATCCACACTTGGCACCACTAGGGTCCACCTGCTGATGCTAAGACACCAGGGCTTTTAAGATCTTGTGGCGCCTTCTAAGGTGAAGCACAGGAATGTGCTCCCTCAGGAGAGTGGTCTGGGATGGTCATTAAGGCTGAACCTGGTTCACCAGTTCCACTTCAGCAGCTCTGACCATAGCGCCACATCCTCTCCCCCATTGAACACCATACTGCTCCACTTAGAGAAACTTGCAATGCACTGACACGCTATAAACACCTGGATGTGACTCAATTCTAATTACGCACTAGACAAGAGCAATATGCGGCCTAAAAAAAATTAACATCCTAGAAAAAGCAAACACTCATAGGGAATGCAAGATTAAGTAAAGCATGTCAAATGTAAGCAGGAACAACATGGTTACCTTTTTTCTTTTACACTCATTATTCTGGAATTAGTGAGTGCTTTTGCATGAAAAGGGACGGCCATGACTACAGGGCCCGGAAGAGACCTGTTTCAGTGCCTATTTCTTATATCTTTTCAAAACATAAGCAGTATGGTTTTAAAAGACCACGGGGCAGATTTATGAGCCCCTTGCGCCACTTTTGCGTCACTTTTAACATGGGAAAAGTGACGCAAAAGTGGCGCAAGGGGCTCATAAATCTGCCCCCACATTCGTAAACACACAGTCCCTGTACACATTTTGTTTTCCAATTCACCCATCAAGCAGGTATTTCAGTACCTCCAGGAATGGTGCACTTTCCCACCCCGGGAAAACAATGTTGTTCAAAGAGAGGAGAAAACAAAAGTAGCGCTTCACTGGCAAACACTATAAAGTGGAGCTAATGTGTTTAGGTGTAAATAAATCAATCCGGCCACCTTGCAACCACTCTATCTTGCTTTAATTATTTTTTTTTTTCACATTTCCACCTGGAGGCTCAGAAAAATACGTTTCCAGCAAAAATGTTATTCTTTTTTGGATCCATTTCACAGGGGAAAGAGAGGGTAATATCTGTTTCTTGAAGTCTCCGTTTTCACTAACTGAGGAGTGGGACAGAATGAGAGGGAAGACTCGGAGGCTTAGAGGCCGTCACCGTGGCCTGTGCGCACAGTTTAATTTATTGGGACTTGGGGAGGCTGAAGAGGCTTGCTTTGCAGGCGCAGCCGTCTCCCTCTGCTTAGAGTGAGGGGGCCCCTGGAGCGTGGGGCCCCCCGCACCGCGGGGGCTGCGGGGGCCTGTGTTACGCCCCTGGTGTCTCCTTCCTACTAGCTCAGAAACAGGGCACTCAGAGGCAGGAGGAGGAAGAGTCTGGGATTTCTTCCTATGTGACCCTTACTGCAGCAAAGCAAATGAGTTTTCTAAGTTACATTACCCTTTTACTGACCAAAATCGCTCTTTCTGTTCAGGCATGAGATCAATTATTTAAAAAGACCACATTCGGTACAGTCGCTGTACACATTTTGGGGCATAATATCAAGGGCAATATCGCCGCTTTAGCGGCACTTTTTGCCGCTAAAGTGGCGATATTTTTATCGCCCTATTTGCAAGCTGTCGCTAGCTGCTGTTAGCGACAGTTTACTGGCAATAGCGTTCGTTTTTTTTGCCACTTTGCATGTTAGCGATATTTATCGCTAATGACATGCAAAGTAGGCATTCTTCACTAAAACTAAATGGAAACAGTCATAATCACAACTTCCCCCTATTATCAATGCCCGCGTTGCGATAAAAAAAGTCGTGCTAACTGCGATTATCGCTGGTTCCTAATGCCTGATTGAAACCTGACTTAGACATCTTTTCAATGGGAGGTGGATTGTCAGGTTGAGACCACCATAGCTTATTACCAAGGATTTCACTATCGCAAGAATTTCATCACTGGATGTCCAGCGATGATCAGTCATTTCGCGGCTATCGGCGTTTTTTTTATCGCCTTGGAGATACATGTTGCTAATAACGCGCTATCTCCGCGATGAAAACCAGCGATAGCCAGCGGTAAACAAATTGACGCTAAGCGCGCTTTGCGATATTTATCGCAAAGCGTTGCTAATATGCCCCTTTGTTTTCCAATTCACCCATCAAGCAGGTATTTCAGTACCTCCAGGCAAGGTGCACTTTCTCACAAAGGGAAAACAAGTTGTTCAAAGAGAGAGGAGAAAACGAAAGTATCACTTCACTGGCAAACGCTGTAAAGTGGCACAAATGTGGTTAGGTGTAAATAAATCAATCTGGCCACCTTGCAACCACTCTGTCTTGCTTTAATTAGTTTGGAATGTTTTACTTCTCTCCACCCTGAGGCTGCACTTGTGTCAGAAAAAGACGTTTCCAGCAAAAATGTTTTTTTTTTGGATCCATTTCAAAGGGGAGCAAATATACGAAAGGAGGAAAGAGAGGGTAATACCCGTTTCTTGAAGTCTCGGTTTTCACTAGCTGAGGAACGAGACAGAGAGAGAGGGAAGACTCGGACACCTAGAGGCCAGTCACTGTGGCGTGTGAGCACAGTTTAATTTATGGGGACTTGGGGAGGCCGTGCGCGCAGGAGCACTATTTAATTTAATTTGCAAAGACTGAAGATGCTTGCTTGCAGGCGCAGCCGTCTCCCTCGCTGAGAGTGAGGGGGCCCCAGGAGCGTGGGGGTCCCCCCGCACCGAGGGGGCTGCGGGGGCCATCTGCTGCTTTCTGAGGTTGAATTTATCTTGCTCATGCTCTAGCAGTCTCACTCTTCTCTCCTGGGAGGTCCCTACAGATGAGGTAGAGTGAACAGACTCCCCTGAGGGAGATCTATTCCTTCTAACCCTGTGTTCAACTCTCCCTGGAGGAACAAAGAAGGGAGCATTGTTGTCATCCTCCTCATCCTCATCCAGGTGAGCTGGGTTCACCAGATCCTGATCATTGTCATCAGTCTGGTCAGCAGTAGAGGTAGGGTCATGGGAATTTCCACCCCTAGGCCCACCCTCAACTACTGCCCCACCCACTCTGCTTACCCCATTAGACCCACTAGAGGTTGAGAGATCATCTAGCTTGAGTATCTCTAAGAGATGCTGAGTGGTTGGGCTTTTGCCTGTCTTCAGCTTCCTAATGGAACATAAGGACCTAAGCTGTGCAAAAGTCAGATCCTCATATCTATAGGGGAGAAGCCCAGGGGCTTCTGGCAGGGACCTACTGGTTCCTGGCTGGTTAGACATTACTAATGTGGTGTGGTGTATTGCACTACCTACACTAGTGTGGCCTACTAAACTCTCTTGAGTTGTAGAAAGGGTGTGCTATCCAGACTGGAACGTAGCACTTCACAAGGGCTATGTCGTCACCACACAAGATAGAGTGAGAGGGAGGGGGGGAGGTATAGCGATCGTTTACCGGGACCACCTGAAAATGCGAATAGAAACTATCTCCGACTTACCTGCAGAAGCGTTCTATTTCACCATATACTTAAGTAATTTTTTTAAGTTCCAGGGACTTTTGATTTATCGCCCACCTGGTCCCAAGACCTCTTTTTCACAAGCACTAATGAATCATCTAGAATCCTGTGTCAATCCCCAGCCCTTTATTATTCTTGGTGATTTTAACTACCATTTGGAACTAACTAACCGCCCGGATTCCAGCAAACTGCTTGACAACCTGGCAGCTTTTGGCTTCAGCCAATTAGTAAATGAACCTACCCATCAAGCAGGCCATACCTTAGATGGTATTTTTGCTAACAGAATAGTTATGGATCTGGCCTGAGTTATCGCTCTTCCCTGGTCAGACCATAAAGCGATCTATTTCACCATTACGACCGTTTTACCAACACCCCAATTCCATCCAAAACCATCAAAGGTAAAGACCGGATAATGGACTAGGTTCCAAGCCGACAGTTTAAATACGGCCCTTGGCCAATCTCCTCTCTTGCTCAGTAAGGACAACACTGAGGCAGCTCTTGCTTTCAACAAATGGCTCGCGACAGCAGCTGATGTGGTGGCCCCTGAAAAACTGCTAACTGTTAGGAGATTAAAACCCTCCGCTCCATGGTATAGTTCAGAGCTCAAAGCCCTAAAGGTAGTCTGTAGAAAGGCTGAGCACCTTTGGAGGGTGGATTATAGTCCAGATAAGAAAATAAGTTACAATTGCGCCCTTCAACAGTATAGAGACACAATAATTGCTGCTAAAAGCCTGTTCTATACCACCAAGATTGAGGAAGCAGGCAACTCCACTAAAGAGCTCTTTAAAACAGTAACCCTACTTTCCAAACCGAAACAGGCTAACACGTTCCTGCCCGATCAAGTTATGTGCAATACATTAGCCACTTTCTTCCAGCACAAGGTCCAACTGATTTACAACGACCTTCTGAACATTCGCCCGAGCCCAGATAAGCTAGAGCAACCTCTGGCCGAGAAAGGTACAATACATCCCAGTCTGACGAACTTCCCAGCAATCACAAAGGAAGAAACATGTAAACTTATCGCTGCTACAAAATCAGGCTCACCTAAAGACCCCTGTCCCCCCATGATCTTGCACCTTGCTGCAAATAGAATTGGAGATGAACTAACACCTCTAATCAACCAAGTGTTGGAGTCAGGTAGCTATCCTTTCAGTTGGAAGAGAGCTACGATCAGGCCAACATTGAAGAAACCCACCTTAGATTCCTTTGAACCCACAAACTATCGCCCTATTGCAGCTAAAATCCTGGAGAAATTAGTAAATAGGGCACTGACGGATTATCTCGACACCCATAATCTGCTAGATTCCACGCAACATGGCTTTCGTTCACAGCACTCTACGGAATCAGCTCTGCTTGTAGCAGCCGAGGAGATCGGAGGGATAGTGGACAGAGGATGTAGGGCTATTCTCGTCCTGTTAGATCTGTCAGCAGCCTTTGACACCGTGAATCACACGGTGTTAATACAGAGACTACAGGAGGTCGGTATTGAGGGCCCTGCTCTGTCCTTTCTCTCATCATTTCTGGAGGGTAGGGAGCAGAGCCTATTCTGGGACGGCCTTCAATCCGGCAGTTTCCATCTCCCGTGTGGGGTCCCTCAGGGATCAGCGCTGTCACCCACGCTGTTTAACATCCATGTCATCCCTCTGGCCAGACTCATCAGGAAGCATGGTTTTGCCCTAGTGTCCTACGCGGATGATTTCCAGCTCATAATAGCGACGGCCAATCAGTCAGATGATACAGCCGCTAGATTTCACACGTCTCTTCTGGAAATCATGACCTGGATGAACCAGAGCTTCCTGAAGATTAATACAGAAAAAAGAGAGATCATTGAGTTTGGTCAGGGGCAATCCCTGTGGAACGACTCCTGGTGGCCCCTGAAGGCTGGCGAATGCCCCCGCCCCGTGTCCAAGGTGAGAAACCTGGGTGTTTTGTTCGACTGTCAGCTAAATTTCTCGGCCCAAGTGAATAGCCTTGCCTCGTCATGCTTCTTCGTAATAAAGACCTAGAGAAAGATCTTCCCTTTTATTGCACTAGAACTACGAAAGACAGTGGTGGTGGCTCTTCTGCTGTCCAAGCTTGACTATTGTAATGCCCTACTATTGGGGATAAATAAGGCCCAGTTGAGTAGGCTACAGTCATTGCAGAATGCCGCCGCGAGACTGCTTCTGAACATTCCTAGAGACCAATCCATCTCGGCGGGAATTAGAGCTTTACACTGGCTCCCTGTACAACAACGTGTGGAATTCAAGGTGTTATGCCTGGTCCACAAAGCTGTCTTCGGGGGAGGAGCCAAAGATATCCAAAAAATGCTGATTCCCTATATTCCCGGTCGTGCCCTAAGATCTAGCACCTTGAGTCTTCTTCAGGTGAGCAGGACTAGGAGAGTTAGGTGGGGTGGAAGAGCCTTCTCAAACTGCACCACAAAACTTTGGAATAAGCTCCCCTTTTCCCTGAGATCTGTACCAAATCATCAATCCTTCAGGAAGGTCCTGAACACTTGGCTGTTTGCTTCCAAGGTAGTCCCATCTTAAGACTGATATACCTCCACACTTACCAGCGCCAAGACGCTACGGCAATCGAGCGCTTTAAAAACCTATATGCTATCCTATCCTATCCTTAACACACAACTCTAAGTTCAGTAGAACTTACTGTATACTAAGCTTGATGGTATATGTACCTAAGGTACCTTTAGTGGTTTTCAGTTGATCAATTCAATTGAGATTATCTGGTAAAACAATAGCAAGCTGGAATCCCACACGCTGCACACCAATGTGAGAAGTTGGCCTGATATATGCTGTCCACTAGTTCTAGTGGTCACCCTGTATAGTCCAAACAACCCCTTATTGGTATAGGTTAAAGACAACCTTTATTGAAAGCTATCCTAGTGGTAGCTAAGGATAGCAGCCTTCAGGCTAAGTCTTGAAGGAATGTATGTATGTATGTATGTATAACACACTTATAAAGCGCTCCTGTCACCCTACGGGCATCCTGGCGCTGTGATCTAACAGATCCTGAAACACAGTCAATACTATATCAGCAAGCTACACTATCCTAGGGAACAGGTGAGTTTTTTTTTTTTTTAAAAAGCAGCTTGTTTTACCAGTCTATAATCTCTTGAGTGATCAAATGAAAGGACAACCACACCAGGTATATATTTAAAATATATGTATTTAAGATAAAACACACCCCTCTAGTCTCTTTATGAGGCTAGAGTTCGAAGTACTTAAGTTACAAGTCAGTATTCAACAGTAATAGCACAAATACACGTTTGGGCCCTAGGAGCGTACCAAACCATACACCAAAAAAGTGGTATAAGAACCACGACTGAACTAGACACAAGGCCTAGAACCTGTAGAATCGCTGGGACCCCAAGGAACCACCCAAGGTAGTGACACAGGGGACCCACGGGGGCCGTGTGCGAACAAAGCCGCAGGTTCCCGTTAGTTTCTATTCGCAATGTCGCGGTTGGAAATTTAAAGATTAAAGACACTTAGAATGGACTCAGGACCAAACCCTTTTGGACTTAGACAGTTCTTGGGCTCGAATTACCTCACCCAGGGAAGCCGGGTGCATAGGTGTCTTTTGGTGTCGGGTTGCGTCGTCGATTTCAATGGAAGCTACTCAGGAAGTGCTGCTGCCGTGAAGAGGAGAATTGTCTGGATGGATCCAAGCCTGGATCGAAGATGGAAGGAACCTGAAAGCAGAGGAGACAGAGTCTGGGTCACTTGTCAGTGACCAGGGGCATGATGGACCAATGCCCACTGATGTCGGGTGCTTCAGGTGAGTTGATGGGTGTCTTGACTCTTCAGCCATGAGGTCCAGGAGGTGCCGATGACAACCAGGAGCTGGATTCGAGCTGTTCCACGAAGTCTGTTGAGTGCTGCGGTGTCTGCTACCAGATTGGACCCAATAAGCCTTGACAACGGCAAGACTCTTTGAAACAGAGAAAGGAAAGCGGTTCAGACCAGCAAGGTCTGAGGGACACACCCAGCGAGGGTAAATCAGGGCATGTCTGGAGCAACCAGGGAAGCCCAATCAGAAGAGGAGTTGCCTTCATGGGGACCCACTAGCCAACGGGCTAGCGATCGCGAAGGAGCCTCGAGCAGTCGCATTTGAAACGGGTCACTCGTGGAATGGAGGCCAGCAATCTTCGATGCAGGAGGTGCTCATGGCTTGGGCTACTTGGAGCCCAAAGCACAACTTCAAGGAAAACCAGGAAGATGCTGTTGCTGCAATAGATCACGGTGTCCAGGGTTCACGGTTCCACATCATCCACAATAGCCATGGGCCTCAGCTTTGCTGTGGACTCAGGGTAGCCTCGGGGAAGTCTGGAAATCCACCACTGGTGATGCAAAGACTTCGGCGTCCTGCGGGAGCTTCAGCGATGCAGACCGGTCAGTTGCTTCTTTGGTACCTGCCAAGCAGGGGAGTCACTCCTTGACCCCAAGGGAGATTTCTTTAGTCTTCTAGTTGTGAAAGAACGTCGAAGGTCCAGGATATATGTAGCAGAGTTTCGTCCAGGGTAATCTGAAGTCCTAGGGACTGGGTTCCTATACCTATACTAAGTTTAGGGGTTGGACTAACTCTAAGGTCCCACCTATGGGAGGACCTGGGATGGGGGTGGTTACACCCCTTCCCCTTTGTCCAGTATCGCACCAGAGCAGGGGCTGAGTGCCCCTGAAACCGGTTTGAACTGGGCTATGCACAGGGACACCTTATGTGCCCCAGGCAGTGTCTCAAAAGCATTCTCTGAATGCACCCAACCTTCCCCAATACACATCTGCCTGTCTGGGGAGGTGGTTACACCTCCTTGTGACAGGAACCCTATTGTCCAGGCCTCCCCTGCCGGAGTTTCCCTCAGCAGCGGTTCAGTGACTAAATATCGAGGGACAAAATATCGACTATACAAAAAATCGACACCAAAATATAGAGGGACAGAATATCGACTCCCTATCTACAAACAGGTAAGTACTAAAATATCGATTCCAAAATATAGACTGTCAAAATATAGTTAGCCAAAATATCGAATATTTTAAATGTATTAAAAATAATATAAAATTAATTAAATATTAAAAACAATTAAATAAAACATACATAATATAATACAAAAAAGCTTAAAATGTAAACATAATATAAGTAATTTAAAAAAGTCGAGATTTTGTTGTATAGTGAGAGCGTAAAAATTACTATTCCCACTCCAGTGAGTGCAACAGTAGGGAAAGCGTTGGATAGCGTAGAGGTAAAAATTACGATTCCCACTCCAGTGAGTGCAACAGTAGAGAAAACGTTGGATAGCGTAGGGGTAAAAATTACTATTCCAACTCCAAACAGTGCAACAGTAGGGAAAGCGTTGGATAGCGTAGGGGTAAAAATTATTATTCCCACTCCAGAGAGTGCAACAGTAGGGAAAGCGTTGGATAGCGTAGGGGTAAAAATTACTATTCCCACTCAAGTGAGTGCAACAGTAGGGAAAACGTTGGATAGCGTAGGGGTAAAAATTGCTATTCCCACTCCAAAGAGTGCAACAGTAGGGAAAGCATTGGATAGCAGGAGGGTAAAAATGACTATTCCCACTCCAGTGAGTGCAACAGTAGGGAAAGAGTTGGATAGCGGAGGGTAAAAAATACTATTTCCACTCCTGAGAGTGCAAAAGTAGGGAAAGTAATGATTTAAATTTAAAATAAGATTACATTAATTATCAATACCGATAAAAAGTTAATTAAAAATAATTACCAATTAATAACAATTAATTGCCATTTAAAAATATTAATTATCAATTGTTAAAAATGTATTACCAATTAATAATTAATTACCAATTAAAAATTAATTATCAATTATCAATACACATAAATAAAAAAAAAATATTTACTTTATTACTTTTAATTTACTTCCCACCCAATTCCCCTATAAACCCACAACCCACTCCCAATAATAAAAAATACAATTAACACTATTATCAATTAATTAATTAATAAAAATAATTTTGCAAATAATAAAAATTATTTAGCAATTCATACAAATTATTTACCCATTAATACAAATTAATTACCAATTATTAATTAATTATCAATTAATCGTCAATACACATAAATAAATAATTAATTATTTACTTTATTACAATTAATTTACTTCCCACCCAATTCCCCTACAAACCCACAACCCGCTCCTAATAATAACAAATACAATTAACATAATTATCAATCAATTAATATAAATTAATTACCAATTAATAAAAATTAATTACCAATTAATAATTAATTATCAATTAATTGATTATCAAAACATATAAATATATTTAACATTTAATTAACCATAATTAAATTACTTCCCACCCTATTCCCCTATAAACCCACAACCCGCTCCGGAATTAAATGACGCAATAATTAAATTACATAACATTCATTTGTTGAAATAAATTAAACATACATTACAAAAATAATACATCATTTTAACACATATACTACCATACATAACACAAACAAAAAATTCGATATTATGGTAATCTATATTTTAAAATTCGATATTATGGTATTCTATATTTTTAAAGTCTATATTTTGGAAATCGATATTTTGTACCCCAATTTCGATATTCTGACCTATGTATATTTTGATAAGTCGATATTCTGTCCACTCTATATTTTACCTTTGATATTCTGGGCAGTCGATATTTTGGAATCGATATTTTGGGTGTTTACCCTCAGCAGCAGGAGGCTAGACCCGTGTCTGTGGCATCCATTTTGTGATGACAGGGCTTTAGAAAGTTTTAACCGGGCAGACCAGTGTGTACATGTCTCTCCCTCTAGAAGTGTGGAATGCTACCCCCACTGCCAGGACTGGCGGGGGGTAGTATTCCAAGGTGTTTGACACCAACCACAACATGTTTTGATGCAGCCATTCTAAAGTTAGCATTTACCACAAGGTTACAATGCACTTTAGAGTATATGGTATGGCTGTATCACAGAACAGCCATAAGGAAGTATTTCCAAATGCTGCAGAGGGGCTCAGCTCATGCTTGGGCACCCTCTCACACAAAACCAAGCACTCTGCCTTCAGGATTGTCAAGGCCTGCCATAGGAATGACTTATAGGTTTATATGTGTCTGTATATATAGTGGATATAGGTAGCCTATACCACTGTAAGGGGTGCAAGCACCACCTTACCCAGGCTGCAGTAGCAGACCTGTGGTGTCATTTTGGAGTGCTTCCCAGGGGTGGCATTTTACATGCTTCAGCCCCTGGTAGGCCTCTAAGGTACCTATGCCCTGGGTACATAGTATACGATATACTAGGGGCTTATAAGGCACTCCAGAATCCAATTAGAAATGTACCTATTGTACATGGAAACCGTTTTAGAGAGGAAGCAGCTAGGTTGGGGTCCCGATTAGCAGGGCCACAGCCAGACTATGGTCGAAAAACTGTGAAACACCAGCAAAAGGTGAGGGTACCCATGTGAAGCAGATCCTACTCTCCTACAGACGCAAGTGAGATGCAAAAACAGGGAGGAAAGGTACAGAAAGAGGGATGATGAGTGCAGAAAGAGACAACAGGGGTGCAGAAAGAAGCAAATAAAGTGAAGAAAGAGGTGACATGCGTGCAGACAGAGGCAAGAGAGGTGCAGAAAAAGGCAGGAAAAGTGCGGAAAGAGGGAAAAGAGTTACATACAGAGACAACAGTGGTGCAGAAAGTAGCAAGACAGGTGCAGAAAGAAGCATGGAAAGTGCAGAATGAAGCAACAGGGGTGCAGAAAGAGGCAATAGAAGTGTAGAAAGGAGCAAGTGAGGTGCAGAAAGAACCAACAGAGGTGCAAAAAGAGTCAAGAGAGGTGCTGATACAGGCAAGAGACGTGCACAAAGAGGTAAGAGAATTGCTAAAAGAAGCAACAGAGGTGTAGAAAGAAGCAGGAAAAGTGCGTAAAGAGGCTAGTAATATGCAAAAACAGGCAGGAAAGGTACAGAAAGGGGGAAGACAAGTGCAGAAAGAGACAACAGGGGTGAAGAACTAAGCAAATGAGGTACAGAAAGAGGCAACAGACGTGCAGAAGGAGAGAAGAGAGGTGCAGAAAAAGGGAAGAAAAGTGCATAAAGAGGCAAAAGAGGTACATAAAGAGACAACACGGGTGCAGAAAGAAGCAAGGCAGATGCAGTAAGAAGCATGGAAAGTACAGTATGAAGCAACAGGCATGCAGAAAGAGGCAAGAGAAGTGTAGAAAAGAGCAAGTGAGGTGCAGATAGAACCAACAGAGGTGCAAAAAGAGCAAAGAGAGGTACAGAAACAGGCAAGAGAAATGCACAAAGAGGCAAAAGAATTGCTGATAAAAGCAACAGAGGTGTAAAAATGTGGAAATCGCAGAAATTACTGTTAGCATAAGTTGAACCCATTTTGTTTGTGGCATCTATTTGCATCAAGGTCAAGCAAGATAATGTTAAACGAAATGTTCAGAATGTAAATGCCAGAGTAGTAACTGATCAAGAGATTAATCAACTGATATTGATGAGATAGGAAATAACTTTCATGTTTCTTCTATTGCATACCAAGGTGCCGATTACGATCCTGTAAAAAATTTCCCCGTACGACTCGTATCCGGTCTTTTTACCGTACGAATCGTACAACTGCCGTACAAACTGCCAAGTACGATTCGCACGGGAAAAAGTCCATACGAATCGCATCGGGAATTATTCCCCACACGTCCTCGGGTCGGAAAATGTGTCCGACACATCCTCGGACGATTTACCGTACAAATGTGAAAAGTGAAGTCCGACCGTGCTAGTACGATCCATCCCGTGCGTCCGATGTTACAACCGGATGGAAAAAACACCGTCCGCACCAAACTCCCATAGCAACCATGGAGACATGTGCCCGCATACGCGCCCAACACTCCCCCCAGCCCTCCTATGTACGAGTCGAATCCCCACCCGTGTATGTACACCCGTGTATGTATGAGACGTACCCCCATCCGTGTATGTACACCCCCGTACGTACGGCCCGTACCCCCACCCGCGTATGTATGGAGCGTACCCCCACCCCAACCGTGTATGTACGACCCGTACCCTCACCCGCGTATGCATGGAGCGTACCCCCACCCCAACCGTGTATGTACGACCCGTACCCTCACCCGTGTATGCATGGAGCATACCCCCACCCCAACCGTGTATGTACGACCCGTACCCCCATCCCAACCGTGTATGTACGACACGTACCCTCACCCGCGTATGCATGGAGCGTACCCCCACCCCAACCGTGTATGTACGACCCGTACCCCCACCCCAACCGTGTATGTACGACCCGTACCCTCACCCGCGTATGCATGGAGCGTACCCCCACCCCAACCGTGTATGTACGACCCGTACCCCCACCCGCGTATGCATGGAGCATACCCCCACCCCAACCGTGTATGTATGACCCGTACCCCCACCCCAACCGTGTATGTATGACCCGTACCCTCACCCGCGTATGCATGGAGCGTACCCCCACCCCAACCGTGTATGTACGACCCGTACCTTCACCCGCGTATGCATGGAGCGTACCCCCACCCCAACCGTGTATGTACGGCCCGTACCCTCACCCGCGTATGCATGGAGCGTACCCCCACCCCAACCGTGTATGTATGACCCGTACCCTCACCCGCATATGCATGGAGCGTACCCCCACCCCAACCGTGTATGTACGACCCGTACCCCCACCCCAACCGTGTATGTACGACCCGTACCCTCACCCGCGTATGCATGGAGCGTACCCCCACCCCAACCGTGTATGTACGACCCGTACCCTCAGCCGCGTATGCATGGAGCGTACCCCCACCCCAACCGTGTATGTACGACCCATACCCTCACCCGCGTATGCATGGAGCGTACCCCCACCCCAACCGTGTATGTACGACCCGTACCCCCACCCCAACCGTGTATGTACGACCCGTACCCTCACCCGCGTATGCATGGAGCGTACCCCCACCCCAACCGTGTATGTACGACCCGTACCCCTACCCCAACCGTGTATGTATGACCCGTACCCTCAACCGCGTATGCATGGAGCGCACCCCCACCCCAACCGTGTATGTACGACCCGTACCCTCACCCGCGTATGCATGGAGCGTACCCCCACCCCAACCATGTATGTACGACCCGTACCCTCACCCGCGTATGCATGTAGCATACCCCCACCCCAACCGTGTATGTACGACCCGTACCCTCACCCGCGTATGCATGGAGCGTACCCCCATCCCAACCGTGTATGTACGACCCGTACCCCCACCCCAACCGTGTATGTACGACCCGTACCCTCACCCGCGTATGCATGGAGCGTACTCCCACCCCAACCGTGTATGTACGACCCGTACCCCCACCCCAACCGTGTATGTACGACCCGTACCCTCACCCGCGTATGTATGGAGCGTACCCCCACCCCAACCGTGTATGTATGAACCGTACCCTCACCCGCGTACGTATGGAGCGTACCCCCACCCCAACATTCTAAGTACGGAGCGCACCCCAGGCCCCAACACCAGCACCTTCACCCAACATCGCGCATGTACGAGTCGTACCAAGCCAGACAGAAGGACAGCACTGTACAACAAAATTGCCGAAGTACACACCGTGCACACGCTAAAAACGCAAGTACACAACCAGGACAAAGCACAACAACACAAGAATACACTATTCGAATGGCACAAAGCCACAATACATGTCCAACAAGCACAAATACAACACATTCACTGACCTGCAACTGCCAAAATCCCAAACAGAGGCCCAAAACACAACCACTCCTTATAACACACCCACCCAAAGTTCAAACACAGCAACACCCACCAATGGACCAATAAAAAGGGCCCACAGACACAAACCATGAGCCTTTGCAACAGACTCACTGCTGCCAGACCCCACAGAAAACCTACAGCACCATACTTGAACCTTTACTACACCTTACACTTGCACACATTCACACACACACCTTCACAAACACCCCCTCATCACATTCACACACACACCTGCACAACCACACCCACACACCCACAACCATCCACACCCACACCCCCCACAACCATCCACACCCACACCCCTCACCATGCCCACTAACAAGAATCCAAAGTTCACTAGCCAAGAGTTGGAGGTCCTTGTCGACGAAATCCTCAGAGTCAAGCCACACCTCTTTGGAACATTGGTCAGACAGACCAGCATTTCCGACAAAACAGCCATGTGGCAGAGGATCGTCGATGCTGTGAATGCTGTTGCGTCCACCAGAAGGACCAGGCATGAATGCCAAGCCAGGTGGTACGATCTGCGGAGGAGGGTCCGAGCCAAAATGACCGACGACCACAACCAGGCCAACATAACTGGAGGAGGGCCGCCCCGCAGACCCGTACAATACCATCCCTGGGAGGAGAGGGTGATGGCCATACTGCCGGTGGTGGCAGTGGACGGATTAGAAGGA
Source organism: Triturus cristatus (assembly GCF_964204655.1). Taxonomy (NCBI): domain Eukaryota; kingdom Metazoa; phylum Chordata; class Amphibia; order Caudata; family Salamandridae; genus Triturus; species Triturus cristatus. The sequence continues at coordinate 844,957,756 of NC_140586.1, read as the reverse complement.
CTCCGAGACCCGGGTGAGTACACAAACAACTCACCTCACATGGAGGGAACGTCATCCACAACCAAACACACAATCAGTCACGCAACCACCCCAAGCTATCGCATGACTCCACCACACTCCATGAACACGCACATGCCACTAGCGCCACCATGCCCCATGCACCCAGCTGGACAATGCCAAGTCACAGACCACAGAAAACACCAACACAAGACACGGTAAGCCGGATGGCGGGAGTGTGTGGCCCAAAAATCACATAGTGCAACTCAGAAGCAGACAACAATGCCCTCTGCCCATATGGCCTAGGTCACAGCCAGACAAACAGTGTGTCCCCACACAGAAAAGACTTGCCAGCAAATGGCAGACGCCTTGCATTAAGACATGGGGTGAAGGCACGTTTTTGCACATGACAGCAGCTAATGAACAGCCAACACTGTGAAAGAGTGGCAGCACACACCACCACAGCAGCAGCGCAAACACAGACACTACACCCAATGGGTGCCTGGAGATCAGAAACAAACTCACATCAACAAGCCAAGGGCCATTCAAAGATCTGCTAAAAGTGTGTGCCTAGGAAGCTGGGCTGAGGTGACAGAGGGCGACACACAGAGGGAGGGAGAGGGGGAGAGAGAGGGAGGGAGACACAGGGAGATGGACAGAGGGAGGAGGCTGACACAGGGAGGGAGGGAGAGGGGGACAGAGAGGAAGTGAGAAAGGGACACACAGGAAGACCAATTCAGCCTTGTGGGGTGTGGGAATGTCTGCACGTCAGCAGGTGGACTGCGTGCATGTAGACAAGGGTGGCCAGTGCCTCACTCCCCCTCTCTTCTCCATGGCAAAACACAGGGCCATGTTTCAACCTGTGCACGAGCCCAACGCCAGCTACCTGCATCATATAAGTGTGTGGAACAACTCCATGTGCCCACATGCAGTGCAACACGGAAGGCGCCAATGCATGGCTCGCCACACCTGCTCACTCCACTGCTGACTGCAGTCACAATTGACGCAGCAAGTAAGACTGTGCCACACATAGGTAAAGTCTCAAAAGCTGTAGCCAAGGGACATACCCATGCACAAGTGCACTGTGAGTGGAATGCAAGACATATCCAAATTCCCAGAGGAAATGTGCCAACTTTGAAACGAATGAAACATGGATGTTGCATGGAACATAAATAACATTGTCTCTCTCACACACAGGTCAACGTCGTGGATCACCCCCCAACACTGGGGGGGAAGACTCACAGGACCCGGCTCTGCGGGATGCTGATCCCACCGGCAGCGACAACTCTCACCACTCTGTGGACGACCCCGACCAATCTGGCCCCTCTGGTGTCCAACCACCTGCAGCACCTGCGTCAGGTACAACTGGGCCAACCACCACCCCCACTCCTGCCACATCCCAGGAGACACCCAGGATCCCTGCCCCACCACCACAATGCAGCCAGGCTCACCAGGAGGTACACGGTGTACCGGGCACCCAGGAGGAGGCAGGCGACAACACTAATGCCACCCCTCAGGGGTCCCGGAGACCCGATGTGCCCACAAGGGCAGGACAGGTGCAAGTGGGCAGGGGTGGTGGGAGTGGAGGACGGCGGAGGCGCGAGCCTGACCAGTTGGCTGCGGAACCGGTATATTCCCATGTCAGAAACATCCTGGACACATACCGGCAGGACACCACGGGCATGGCCCAGGTTGTGTCCATCCTCGAGGAGATCAAGACCCAGCAGGTCCAGCAACATGCGGAGCAACATGCCTGTCTACTGCGACACCAAGGGCGAATGGAGGACAGACAGGGTGAGCTCGTGACGGTGTTCACGGGAATTCACAGTACACTCAGTCGGATAGCCGACAACATGGGCAACCCTCCCTGTGCCACCAGGCGTAGAACATCACCACCCACAGGGAGGGATCAGGAGGAGGAGGAGACATCCGACGGAGCATCCCAAACATCGTCACGGTCTGCTTCTGAGGGTTCCCGCAGGAGGGCGGGTCGTCCACGGAAAAGACCGTGAGGGTCGGCGCAACAGCACCATCTCCCAGGACGCCTGGCCTGGCACCTGGCCCACTGGACCAACAGCAGCACATCAGCAAAAGACATTCTCTGCCACATGGACTTGCTGGTCACTGTCTGACCAATGTTGACAAAGACTGTGGCATGGACTCAGAGGATTTCCAATGGCAAGGACACCAACTCCCCTAGTGAACTTTGGATTCCACACACCCGGAAAGCTCCTCATGTCATACCCCCCCCCCCCCCATGTACCCCAACAAAAATAAAAAGTTACACGATAAAGAGATGATGCCTACATTTTGCATTATTACCTTACATGTGTCTTGTTAAGTCTAACCATGCCTGAGTTCTCATATGACTTCAACCATCCACACCCTGGGGCCTGAGTCTGGCACAGGACACACATGGGTCACAATGTATTAGGCAACACAGACATGGAGCACCATACACACCCATGATGGGCCCAACGAGCTGAGGGGGTGGCCGCACAACCGTGCCGACAGACATATTGAGTACAGCGACAGCCATGCGCAGAGGTCAGGGATCATGTGGAGTGTCCTGGGGGGCACCCAGGTATGTGTGGACAGGTGGCAGAACCATGTCCTGCAAGCTTGAGTCAGGTGGATGCAGGGAATGGTGGCCTGGCCAACGTTGGATGCATGGGGATGGCACATGTCACAATACCCACACAGTCATGGACATCATGCACAATACACAGTCTAATCCCGCACAAACAGCTTGCATCTTGCTACTCGCAACATAGACACATAGCCACTATCACGGAAAACCATGCCAGACATGCCGTATGCACCGTAGCAACACACCAGCATTGACTGCGAATAGGCACCTTGGAGGCATAGGGACACCTTTATTATTCATGTATTCGGGAAGGCAGAGGCAACTCGGAGTACACATAAACAGGTCATGTGGAGTAACATGTGGGTCCAACACTGGAACCCCCCTTCTGCAGCACAAATGCGTGATAGCCATGGAACTGGCACACAAGTGTCGGCTAACAGCTAAACACCCCCTGCTGCTCACGGAGGGGCTGCCATACACCATTGATCCTCTGATGTGGAAGTCCCACACCATGTCAAGCCAATGCAAACCGTATGTGTCCAAGGGCAGTGTTACACACATTGATGCCATCATCACAATCCACTATCCCATCACAGATGACTGTCAACAAGTCTGACCATCTATTCAGGTGTACCCAGCTCCATGTCATGTGTCCCATGGTGATGCGACATGTCTGCAGAGGAACCAAACATCGACAGGGGCAGTGTGCACACATCGGAAACAACAGCCACACCCAATACACCCCTGATGCATCCCTTACCCTAAGGAGACTTCCAAACTTGTCCGTTCGTGTAACGCTGAGTCAGCACACGATGACGTGTCCATGAGGAATAGCAGTGCCACAACAATGAAACCAGCAGACGGCATGCGCAAGTACCTGGGGATGAGAGACACACAAGAAGTCAGCCACAAAAAGCACAGCCACTTGCATGTGCATGTACTCGACACATGTAAGGATGACAACATGCTAGGTCACAATTATGACTGGGGAAATACACTCATCACTGGCACCATCACTCCAGTGACACATCCACACACACCTCTGACTCACGTGGCATACATGCAGATGGACACACACATCGCAACACATGCCACACGGGGACCAATGCGTGCACACACAGACACTGGTACTCACCACTAAGCAAAGAAGTCGCGTATGAGCCGACTCCGGATGTCCTCCTGCGGAACCACATCCTCCACATCACTAGCCCCATTGCCAAGCCCTTCGTCCTCCACGGGTGGATGGTCCTGATCATCTTGATCCAGGATGAGTGGCACAGCTTTCTCAACTGCCATGTTGTGCAGCATGCAGCAGACCATGAAGATTTTGCAGACCTTCGCCGGGGCATATGGGAGGGCGCCGCCGGTCTTGTGGAGGCATCTGAATCGGCTCTTCAGGAGGCCAAATGTCCTCTCTATCACTCGCCTTGTCCGGCCATGGGCGGTGTTGTAGCGGAGCTGGGCCGGCGTGATGGGGTTGCGGAGAGGTGTGATCAGCCATGGCATGTTGGCATATCCAGCGTCCCCTACATGGAAACCACATGGACGTAAGTAGGACAGGAGAAGCGGTCGTGCTGGAAGTCTACGCAAAATACAGGAATGACAGAGTGTACCCACCATCAACACATGCTCGTTCGTTGCGCAGCTGCGTCATCATTTCAGGCACCCTGCTACGCCTCATGATGTAGGCATTGTGTGCTGATCCTGGAAAACGAGCACAGACATGTGAAATCACCATGTTGGACAGACACACCACAAGGGCATTGATGGAGTGGTAGTGTTTGTGATTCCTGTACGCTACCTCCTGTGCCTGTGGTGGTACCAAAGCCACATGTGTCCCATCTATGGACCCAATGACATGGGGCATCCCTCCCAGGGCATAGAATCCACGCTTGACCCCAGTCAACAGTTCAGGAGTTGGGAAATGGATGAACTCATCCAGGTGAAGCAACATGCCCTCTTAGAAATCATGCAGCACACGGCTGAACATGCTCTGGGACATGCCACCAACATGAGCTATGGTATATTGAAAGGTACCCGTGGCAAGAAAATGTAGGGCTGCCATTACCTTCAGCTTGGGTGTCACTGCCGTAGGATACCTGTGCAGCGGTTGCAGGTGTGGTGCCAGCCTTGCCGTCAACTCCTCAATCAATGGTTGGGGGAAGCGGTAGCACCGTATACAGTCATTCTCCCGCATGTCAGCCAAGTCCGGAATTGGTCGGGGAAGAGGCGGCGCTCTGCAGTAATTTGGAAGTGACAAGGAAGAGTGAGTGCACTACAACAACAATTTATTTGTACTGAGCACATGTTAATCTGTCAATACACATATGCTACATACGGAGTCAGGTATGTGCCACATGCCCTGGACACGTATGGCTGCCAGGTGACACTCCTACCAAGACCCAGCTACACACGGAGATTGTGAACCTCCACATGCCATGGCATGGGATTAGCTGTGTCCCAGTGTAAGTGAACAGCCAGACGCAACACAGGAGTGACATACATCAACACATCAGCAGAAGTAGGATGTCAATTCCAGAGACAGGTAGCGGAACACTAGAGCCACAGGTCACATGACATTACACTAGGACAGCCCACACACCCTGCCAATAAGGTGTACATGTAATGACTCACCACACAGACATTGAGAGGATGCAGACATGTCCTTGTTACGCTTCTCCGTGTCCCATGCATACATACGCACCTCACATCCGATACCACATGTGGCCTGGTGTGCGTAACAGTGTGCCATGTCCATCTACACACAGACACATGTTGGTTGCTGCAACAGCTGATGCTTTTGAGGGAGCACCAACATCAAGCTAATGGGAACACACCACACATACATGACAGACACATCGTGCACCGTGGGTAGTCACATGTCTGGTGTGGTAACCCCTGTAGCGGGCATCAGGGGACACTTGCGTGTGTTGTTGACTGTGCCATGCCAGTGACGCTCATCCCAAGTGTGCAGTACGACATGCACACATGTCAAAGGAGTGAAGGGCATGCCTGGCACACATTGCACCGTCACACATAACATCTGTACACATCTCATCATACATCTGTTGCCTTCTCGACTCAGGAGTAATGTGCCACATCACAGCCTTTCACACCTGTGCCCCACACATGTAGTACTGCCCAGACAATGCCTTGATGTCCATCCATGGACAAGTATGTCAGCTCTATTCCTTCCTGTGTGCTGCCTGTCACCAATGTGATGTTTGAAAGGCACCGTACATTCGCTCAGAGGGCCTGTGTACATTCCCTATCACTATGGGAGTGGTGCCGTATGCGTACCCATAGTGATACGGACCGTACACGCGCCTGTACGCTCACTATCACTATGGGTGTGCTCGCGTATGCGTACCCATAGTGATAGTGAGCGTACAGGCGCATGTACGGTCCGTATCACTATGGGTACGCATACGCCAGCACACCCATAGTGATACGGCCCGTACACACGCCTGTATGCTCACCATCACTATGGGTACGCATATGCTAGCACACCCATAGTGATAGTGAGCGTACAGGCGCGTGTACGGTCCGTATCACTATGGGTGTGCTGGCTTAGGCGTACCCATAGCGATACGGACCATACACGCGCCTGTACGCTCACTATCACTATGGGTGTGCTCGCGTATGCGTACCCATAGTGATAGTGAGCGTACAGGCGCGTGTACGGTCCGTATCACTATGGGTACGCACACGCGAGCACACCCATAGTGATAGTGAGCGTACAGGTGCGTGTACGGTCCGTATCACTATGGGTGTGCTGGCGTATGCGTACCCATAGTGATACGGACCGTACACGCGCCTGTACGCTCACTATCACTATGGGTGTGCTCGCGTATGCGTACCCATAGTGATAGTGAGCGTACAGGCGCGTGTACGGTCCGTATCACTATGGGTACGCATACGCCAGCACACCCATAGTGATACGGACCGTACACACGCGCGTACGCTCACTATCACTATGGGTGTGCTTGCGTATGCGTACCCATAGTGATACGGACCGTACACACGCCTGTACGGGCCGTTGCTATGCATTTGGGGTGCCCTAGGGCCCCGGAACGCACCGTACCTGTGTGTGAATCTCCAAATTACACAGGGGACACATGAGGGACAAGTATAAAGGCCTACATGCATGCTGGTTGTCATGGAGACCAAGTTTAAAGTATGATTTTTTTTCTGCAGGTGCACAGCAAAAGTCAGTTTGAATGAATCTACTTTGTTGCAATGTGGTTCTGGAGTTGACATCATGCTCAAGAAAAAAAACAAAGCAAACCCACTGACTGTGCTAGGTTTGAAGGGATTGGAGGAAACATAGGATGCAAATGTGAGTGACCAACCGCTCTGTACTCCTGTGCATGAAACAGGCCAGCAAGGCAGATATAAGGCAGCCAGGTACCATGAGAGAGCACTTGCCTGCACATCTTCGGATTCTACGACCCAGCTGCTGCTGCTGATTCCCAGTAACCATGTCAAGGTCTGTGGAGAGGGCACAGCCTTTCACCCTGGAGGAGAACCTGGCATTGCTGGATGTGATCCTCCCACGGTACCCCCTGCTGTATGGGCGACCAGGGTATCAGGTGAGTGCAGAGTCCACTAGCACAGACTGTGTCCCTTTTTTGTGACTGTGACTTCTGCCATTGTGTCCAGGTGTGACACACATGCAATGTACTGTAGGGGGGTTCCAGGGGGGGGAATGCCTGATGTCTCCCAGCCAGAGCATGCTGTGGTGCATGTCTGCCGTCCTCACTTGCATTGTGTTTACTGTGACAATCACTGCATGGTGCATGCGACATTCTGCCTGTCTCATCCTCCTGGGAATGTAGCCTCTACAGTCCTCATGTGATAATGTGGTCAGCCCAGTGTGACAGGTGACTGTACCCACAGATGTGTGTTAGTTCTGTGTACCTGTGCTGAGAGTGTCCACATGATGTGTTCGTACCCTGGACATCGGTGTGTGTGTAAGTCCCCTGTCATGTGGGTGGGTGCATATGTGGAGTGTAGCACCCAAGCTGCATGAGGGATGGATATACCCTGCCCATGTGATGTGAGCAGGAAGCAGTGCTGTGTGTCTGATGTGCAGAGCCAGCCCCACACCTCTGAGCCCCCCTCCTCTAGTGGCACATGTGCAGAGTGAGGTTTGTAGCTGCATTTGACAATGGCAGGTGAATGTCCTGTGCCTGTGTGTGTCTGTGTACTCTGCTGAGGTAGCGTCAGTGGCCTGTGGCATGTGACTGCTTTGAGGTGCTGCACATAATCCTGGTGTAGCTTGTGATGCACAGTGTGAGCCTGGATCATTGATTGTGTCGTTGCCCTCATTCCACCTGTGTACTTTCAATGGCACGTACTGCTTTTGCCCTTCCCCAGAGAATCATGTCCCTATGACAAAGGTGCAATGCGTTGGATGCATACTATGCCTTGTTGTAAACAGCAAATTTGTTCTAATATGTGTCTCTGTGACATGTGCCAGGTGTATTGATGTAGTGTCACTTGTTCATCCTCACAGGTAGGCGCCTCTGCCAAGAAGCAGATCTGGATGAACGCCGTCAGTGCAGTGAGGAGGACGGACGGTCGCAAGCGGCGCCTGGCCCAGGTGAGAAAACGCTGGCAGGATATCCGGTGCTGGACGCGGAGGATCGCACGGGTCCTGCTGGGGGACTCACCTGAGACCCATAAGAACCGCGGGCGCCGCCGTCTGACCAACATCCACAAGCGTGTGCTGGCGGTGGTCTTTCCAGACTTGGAGAGGCGCTTACAGGAGAAGCAGCAGCAGGAAGGGGGTAGGTACATGTGTGTTTGTTGTGTGTCACCAGCATTTGTAAGTGCACAGTTGCATGGATACACTGTCAGGGTTTAAAGGTGCTGTGCAGATCCTGTTACCCACAGTATAGCGGTGCTCTCCTGCCTCCCTTCCTCTCCTTGCAATGTGTTCCCTGGTCTGTGTGTAGTCACTCCTTCACAAGGTTATGTAGGCTGGCACTTTATCCACGTGAACAATTCCTGTAGCATCATGTGTGGGGGTGGTGTGTAACAGGTTTTGGGACCTTGCCTGTGCCCTGTCCAGTTCAGTACTTGTGGGTTCCATGTCAGTTGGCACTGATGCTGAGTCCAGACATGGGAGTTAGTCTCTCAAGTGTCATGCCTTACAGCACGCATGTCCTATGTTGTGGCCTGTGACATGATGTGCATGAGTGTGCGATACGCATAGTGCAGGGATGGTGGCGTGTGTTGCAGTCATTCCCATTCAGGACCATGGAGTTGTGTGGCCACTACTGTCCCCTGGGGCATATTTTCCTAGGTGTCATGTGTGTCATTACAAAATGTGGACACTCTCAGTGTCTACAGCATAGGTTGTGCTCTGTGCCATTGTCCCCTGGCACCATGTATATTGACGTAAAATGTAGTACACTGTACAGCCTGACCTGATTTTCCTTGTTCATACTCACGGTGGCCAGTGCCTGTGTGTCTTGTTACAATCATCTGATGATGCACATTTGTTCATGATTATTTGGACAGGCGCACCTTGGGTATTTTGTATCCAATCTTGCATTTATCCAGCCCATGTGTATTTCACCCAGACTAAGAGATGTAAGTGCTTCCTGTGTCTCAACAAATTGTCTCATGTAGGGGGTGGTTGGTGCGGGCAAAGCCTACATGTCAAAACCTGATATCTCCTTGCTAGGTCTGGCCAGTGTGTGATGTTTGTCTGGACATACACTCAAGGTGCAGTGAGCCAGTCATGGTGGGCATGTTTTCAGTATTACCTATGCAGCATGTGCCTCAAGTTCATGGATATGGTCCCTGCTCATCCCTATTTTCGGCAACGCTGTGTGGTGCAGATGCAGTGCTGGATTGTCCCCAGGGCCTGGCTCCTCTGTCAAAATCCATTTCATGTCATTTGCTATTGTGTCATGCTCTCCATAGTTTTTCATTGGCATGGTGGGTCAACCAACGGTGTGTTGCATGCCCTACATCTGTACCTTGTTTTGTGGATGTTACTCATCTTCCTTTTCGGGCTATGCACTGTAACCTATGTAGATTGGACTCATGTGACATATGCATACAAGTGTATGATTAATTGCTGTCTCTTCACCTTGCCCACAGCATCGTCGGGGGACGCGGAGGGAGACATCAGCACAGACGGAGCGGAGGGACCGAGCACCAGTGCCAGCGGTGACATCGTGGCTGGCACATCGAGTGGAACTGAGGCGGAGGAGAGTGAGGCCGAGGACCTGTCCACTGGCACCACAGAATATGAAGCTGACGGGTCCGAGGATGATCTCTCCGAGTGGGCGGAGGCTGCACCAGCAGCTGACAGCAGCACAACATCGGTCCCCGCCCCCTCCATTGCCATCAGCCGCCTCCCACTTGCTCGTGTCCCTTCCCAGCGTGCCCAGTCACCACATGTCTCCTTCCTGCCAGGCACCGCACCCCTGCCCCTGTCTCCACTGTTGCCGCCAATGTCAAGTCTGTGGACATCCAGCGGCAGTTGCAGGTTGGTCAGGCTGTGATGCTTAATGTCCTCCATGGCCACAGCCAAGTGCTGAACAACATGGAGGCATTCTTGGAGGGCATTTTCTCATCGCAGGCTGACCAACGCAACTTGCTGAGGTCCATTGACTCGACACTGACTGCAGCAGTGGGTCTCCTGCAGCGCTTCGTCCAACCCCCTACCCCTGACCCATCCACACTTCCCACTCCCATGCCTGTCCCACGTACACCCAGACATCAGCATGCACCCACCACAACAGACACAGGGACCACACCAGCAGGGAAGGTCAAACACACACCTCCTGGCACGCACACCCAGGGTGAAGTAGGCACACCCACTGGGTCGGGGGGCAAACGTAAGACACGCAGCCAGAGTGGGAGTTTGCATTCCACCAAATCCACTCCCTCCAAATCCCCTCCCCTCAGCTCTCCTAGCCACATATCCGGCAAAGACTCCTTCATGGCCGCTCTGTCCCTGAGCCCCACAGTGACACCACCCAGCAAGCGGTCAAGGGAGTCCCCGGTCAGGGTGGTTGAATCCCCCCCTGTCCACACCCTCCCCCAGTGGCGCTGCGACCCATCCCTCTGACCCCCCCTCCTTGGGGCTTGTGGTTCCTTCGGGTGCAGGGGAGTCGCTGGAGGACCTTGCTAAGGTGTGCAGCGCCATCCTGGCCTCCGCCTTTGGCCCTGCCCCACCCCCTGTGGTGGAGTCCTCCATCCCTGCACCCACGACGCCTACCCTTCGCCCTCATGTCCCTGCGGTGCCTGGTCCTCCCCCCCCCACATGATGCCCTCCCCCCTGTGGAAGACGAAGGAGTCTAACTGTGCAGGCAAGCTAGGGGACACGCGTCCCACTGTGTCCCCCACCTGGATTTGAACTTTGGATTGCCCTATGGGCAGTGTACATTTTGAACTTTCAAGGGACAAACAGATTTTTGGATGCTGAATAAAGCAATTTCTTTTTCCTTAGTACACTACTGTCTGTCTGGTATTGCTGTTGGTGGCCCTGCCCCATTATTTTGGGTGGTGATTATGTGTTGGGTGTGTGGGAATTGTAGTCTTGTGCTGGTCATAGGGTGGATCCTGGTATCTGTGTGCCATCACAAGCTGTTGGCTACATAACTTTGTTCATGTAAGCAGTTACTGCATGGTGACATCGTCCCAAGGTGTGTTCCTTCCTTTGTGTAACCTGACATCTTCCCTGCAGGGTCTTTCCAATATGTGGTGCTGAGCTGTGTCTACATTGGCTGGGTGTGTGACGGACTCGTTAGACTTGGGCCATGCATGCTGAGCGATGTCTCCACCTACATCATTCGTGGCGTCCTTGGTGGTCACTGTACTTGTGTATGTAGACTGTTGTCATGACTTCATGTGGACATGTTTTATTTTCGGCGCTATGCATGTGTATACTCCCAGCCTCGCACACATGTGGTACATGTACTGCAGGATCTTTGTGCACCTGACTGACATTTGTGGGCATTGGATCTGTGGGTACTCCACCCTTTTCTTTGCAGGGGCACTGCTGTGAGTGTTAGGCACCCACCCCTCCTGTGTCTGGGCACTGCTGGGAGGACTCTGCACACACCCCTCCTGTGTCTGGGCACTGCTGGGAGGACTCTGCACACACCCCTCCTGTGTCTGGGCACTGCTGGGAGGACTCTGCACCCACCCCTCCTGTGTCTGGGCACTGCTGGGAGGACTCTGCACCCACCCCTCCTGTGTCTGGGCACTGCTGGGAGTGTTAGGCACCCACCCCTCCTGTGTCTGGGCACTGCTGGGAGTGTTAGGCACCCACCCCTCCTGTGTCTGGGCACTGCTGGGAGGACTCTGCACCCACCCCTCCTGTGTCTGGGCACTGCTGGGAGGACTCTGCACCCACCCCTCCTGTGTCTGGGCACTGCTGGGAGGACTCTGCACACACCCCTCCTGTGTCTGGACACTGCTGGGAGGACTCTGCACCCACCCCTCCTGTGTCTGGGCACTGCTGGGAGGACTCTGCACCCACCCCTCCTATGTCTGGGCACTGCTGGGAGGACTTTGCACACACCCCTCCTTTGTCTGGGCACTGCTGGGAGGACTCTGCACACACCCCTCCTGTGTCTGGGCACTGCTGGGAGGACTCTGCACCCACCCCTCCTGTGTCTGGGCACAGCTGGGAGGACTCTGCACCCACCCCTCCTGTGTCTGGGCACTGCTGGGAGGACTCTGCACACACCCCTCCTGTGTCTGGGCACTGCTGGGAGGACTCTGCACCCAACCCTCCTATTTCAGGATATGTACGCTTAGAACATACACGGGTGTGGGTTCGCTCCATGCATACGCGGGTGGGGGTACGGTCCGTACATACACGATTTGGGTGGGGGTACGCTCCATGCATACGGGGTGGGGGTACGGTCCGTACGTACACTGTTGGCATGGGGGTACGCTCCATACGTACGCGGGTGAGGGTACGGGTCGTACTTACACTGTTGGGGTGGGGGTACGCTCCATACGTACGCGGGTGAGGGTACGGGTCGTACTTACACTGTTGGGGTGGGGGGTACGCTCCATACGTACGCGGGTGAGGGTACGGGTTGTACTTACACTGTTGGGGTGGGGGGTACGCTCCATACGTACGCGGGTGAGGGTACGGGTCGTACTTACACTGTTGGGGTGGGGGTATGCTCCATGCATACGGGGTGGGGGTACGGACCGTACGTACACTGTTGGCATGGGGTACGCTCCATACGTACGTGGGTGAGGGTACGGGTCGTACTTACACTGTTGGGGTGGGGGATACGCTCCATGCATACGGGGGTGGGGGTACGGTCCGTACGTACACTGTTGGCATGGTGGGTACTCTCCATGCGTACACGGGTGAGGGCACGGGTCGTACTTACACTGTTGGGGTGGGGGTATGCTCCATACGTACGCGGGTGAGGGTACGGGTCGTACTTACACTGTTGGGGTGGGGGGTACGCTCCATGCATACGGGGGTGGGGGTACGGTCCGTACATATCCGTACCCACGCTGTGGAATGCTTGTGCGGGCCGTACCCAGGCCTTTGCCACGTGGGTACAGCCGTCCCGCCATTGTTGGGGTGACGTAGGTGTGGGCGTGGTACGACTCGTACCCACGCTCTTAAGGCGTGGGTACGGGACGTACCTGTATTGTTGTGTTGCCGGTTAGCGTCGTCAACACTTCCATTGTGGCGGACGCTGGCTTTGCTGGACACGCCCCCACCCCCTCGTAGTGACCAGGGCCTGGGGGTCAGGTATGCCCAGGGCATGTGTGCTGTGTGACTTTGGTGGGGGTTTTGTGGCCTGCCCCTGCTCCTGCCCCCCCCCTTTCCCCCTCCCTTTGTTGTTCTGACCTTCTGCGGCGTCTGCGTTGTAACCTGTAGAGGAGGTCGACTGCTATGAGGGCCGGGATGACACATAGGTTCGGGTCCATGTCTGTCCGTCGCGTGCAGGTACTCCTTGTTCGCGTCGTCCTGTCTGTCCGTCGCGTGCAGGTACTCCTTGTTCGCGTCGTCCTGATTTCCCGGCAGTTTTTGGCTGTCGGAAAATATTCTCCGTGCGGGATGACGTCGGTGCGAATCGTACTTCCTGGTTCGTGAATGGCAGGCTGCGTGCGTCCCGACGTCACTTCGGCGCTTTCCCGGATCACATTTGTATGTTTATTTTCGTCGGTCGGGGTTTTGTACGATTCGTACGGAAATAGTATTTCCGTGCGAATCGTACTTACATGTTTGTATATTGTTACGACCGGGTACGCGTCGGACGGAGAATATGCTCCGTCCGACGGTTCGTACCCGGTTTTTACAGGATCGTAATCGGCACCCGAATGTCTATAGCTAATGCTAAAAGGGCCGTCTATGGAAATCGCAGAAATTACCGTTAGCATAAGCTGTAGTCATTTTGTTTGTGGCATACATTTGCATTAGCCATGTGTTTGCCATGTGACTCTTCCGTCTTCACTGTCGCCTGCTTTTCTATTCTGCTTGAGTCATCATCTATAGGTAACTCCTTCAGCACTGAGCCAGAGCAATGTAGGCTCAGAAAGGACCTGTTGTAGAGTGCAACTGTCAGGCTATCCAACTTATGTAAGCAGTTTTGTTCCTCCTCCCACTCTGCCGACTAAATGATTTCTATCTGTCCATGTTAGTCAATAGCTATTTCTGTGAACTGCTTGTACCTCCTCTTTTTGACTCTCCATGCTTACTCAGCTACAAATTGTATAAAAGGCCCATGGTTTCTGTATTACATGTACTACCTCATACATTGCCTGAGGGTTCTGTATTGATGTAGTCCCACTCATGAGTGATAATAAATTTGTTATTTGATATTCCAGCTTCCGTGCCAATCTCCTCTTTGTTGGTTTAAAGAACCCGTGGACAGATAAGGGTGAACCCCTGCACCAGTGGGCCCCTAAAAAGGCTCATTTCCACAGATTGGCGCCCAACTTGTGGGGCTCATCAGAGACGCGGCCATCCAAAGGTGCGGTCTTGATGGAGGACAGGAATCTGCGAAGGAGGTACCCTGCACTAGGAGACCCTTTGTCTTTGCAGACCGACGTGTTTTTCTGGTTTTCCAGGTCTAACCCTCCAGGTGTTGGCCGGTCCCGACTGAGATCTCCTTTGGTGTAAGTGACCATTAGGTCAACCCAGAGCTTGGCAGGTGGAGGTTGGAGACTTTGGTTTGGTAAGGTCGCTGACCCAACACTCTTGTTTTGGATTTGCTTGGCCAAGATTCTGGTTTTGTCTGTTTGTTTTGTTCATTGCAACGAACAAAGGCGGGTAATGAGGAGAATTTTTGTCGTCTACTTTTGATTTGGGATCAGTACTATTTGAGAATAGTACTATTTCCTCCTAATCTCACTCTCGTTGGTTTCTGCGGAAACTCTGTCTTCTAATTTCCCTCTCGCTGGTGCGTGACGCTTTTTTCTCGCGTTTTCCTCTCTCTAGTTCCGCTAACGCTCTTCCCCATCTGCGCTCCTCTCTTTGACCTGTAGACGCTCTCTCCTCTCGTCTCGCCTGTTCCTTCACGGTCACCTCTCCCGCAGCCATGGCTCAGGCAGCTCAGCGACTCCTCAAGACCGTGACTACTCGTGGACCGCAGCTGGTGGGCGCTGCTGTTACTTACTCCAAACCCAGATTGGCTACCTTCTGGTACTATGCGAAAGTGGAGCTGACTACACCTTCTCCAGCGGAGATTTCCAAAGCTATTGACAGCATGAAGGCGCTGGTGAAGTCCTTCCAGTCGGGCAAGCTTTCGCAGCTCACAGTCAAGGAGGCACTGAGGAATGGATTAGTCGCTACAGAAGTCCTGATGTGGTTTTACATTGGTGAAATCATTGGCAAAGGAGGTCTGATTGGGTACAATGTCTGAGGAAATCCTCACCCGAGTGTCTCTCTTCGTTTGGAATACTGTTGAGATATATTTTATAGAGATCTGTGATCCCCGCATCCATAACACATTAAAAACATTATTTAAACTCCAAAAAAAAAAAATAGGACTATTTATTTATAATATTATATTTATTATAAATTTTTTTGCATGCCCGTTTTTAGCTCACTTCGTAGAAAGTGTTGCTGTCTTTGAGGTACCAATATGGATCTAGAAAGTAGTCAGCCGGCTCCCCTAGAGGGGACACCTAATAGGTTTATGGGTATTAAATATGGTATTTCTTCCATAATGTATAGTACACTGTGGAACAAATATGCGAAAAAGGATCCTGATCTACTGTAATAGGCATGCCTTCTGGAATAAGTATGATTTGGTAAAGACACAGAGGTGCCGATTGCGATCCTGTAAAAACCAGGTACGAGCCGTCGGACGGAGCATATTCTCCGTCCGACGCGTACCCGGTCGTAACAATATACAAACATGCAAGTACGATTCGCACGGAAATACTATTTCCGTACGAATCGTACAAAACCCCGACCGACGAAAATAAACATACAAATGTGATCCGGGAAAGCGCCGACGTGACGTCGGGACGCACGCAGCCTGCCATTCACGAACCAGGAAGTACGATTCGCACCGACGTCATCCCGCACGGAGAATATTTTCCGGCAGCCAAAAACTGCCGGGAAATCAGGACGACGCGAACAAGGAGTACCTGCACGCGACGGACAGATAGGACGACGCGAACAAGGAGTACCTGCACGCGACGGACAGACATGGACCCGAACCTACGTGTCATCCCGGCCCTCATAGCAGTCGACCTCCTCTACAGGGTACGACGCGGACGCCGCAGAAGGTCAGAACAACAAAGGGAGGCGGAAAGGGGGGGGCAGGAGCAGGGGGCAGGCCGCAAAACCCCCACCAAAGTCACACAGCACACATGCCCTGGACATTCCTGACCCCCAGGCCCTGGTCACTACGAGGGGGTGGGGACGTGTCCAGCAAAGCCAGCGTCCGCCACAACGGAAGTGGTTGACGACGCGAACCGGCAACACAACAATACAGGTACGTCCCGTACCCACGCCTTAAGAGCGTGGGTACGAGTCGTACCACGCCCACACCTACGTCACCCCAACAATGGCGGGACAGCTGTACCCACATGGCAAAGGCCTGGGTACGGCCCGCACAAGCATTCCACAGCGTGGGTACGGATATGTACGGACCGTACCCCCATCCCCGTATGCATGGAGCGTACCCCTCACCCCAACAGTGTAAGTACGACCCGTACCCTCACCCGCGTACGTATGGAGCGTACCCCCCACCCCAACAGTGTAAGTACGACCCGTACCCTCACCCGCGTATGCATGGTGCATACCTCCACCCCAACCGTGTATGTACAACCCGTATCCCCACCCGCGTACGTATGGAGCGTACCCCCCACCCCAACAGTGTATGTACGACCCGTACCCTCACCCGCGTATGTATGGAGCGTACCCCCACCCCAACCGTGTATGTATGACCCGTACCCTCACCCGCGTACGTATGGAGCGTACCCCCCACCCCAACAGTGTAAGTACGACCCGTACCCTCACCCGCGTATGCATGGAGCGTACCTCCACCCCAACCGTGTATGTACGACCCGTACCCTCACCCGCGTACGTATGGAGCGTACCTCCCACCCCAACAGTGTAAGTACGACCCGTACCCTCACCCGCGTATGCATGGAGCGTACCTTCACCCCAACCGTGTATGTCCGACCCGTACCCTCACTCACATATGTATGGAGCGTACCCCCCACCCCAACAGTGTAAGTACGACCCGTACCCTCACCCGCGTACGTATGGAGCATACCCCCCACCCCAACAGTGTAAGTACGACCCGTACCCTCACCCGCGTATGCATGGAGCGTACCTCCACCCCAACCGTGTATGTACGACCCGTACCCTCACCCGTGTACGTATGGAGCGTACCCCCCACCCCAACAGTGTAAGTATGACCCGTACCCTCACCCGCGTATGCATGGAGCGTACCTCCACCCGAACCGTGTATGTACGACCCGTACCCTCACCCGTGTACGTATGGAGCGTACCCCCCATGCCAACAGTGTACGTACGGACCGTACCCCCACCCCGTATGCATGGAGCGTACCCCCACCCCAATCGTGAATGTACGGACCGTACCCCCACCCCCGTATGCATGGAGCGAATCCACACCCGTGTATGTTCTAAGCGTACATATCCTGAAGTAGGAGGGTTGGGTGCAGAGTCCTCCCAGCAGTGCCCAGACACAGGAGGGGTGTGTGCAGAGTCCTCCCAGCAGTGCCCACACACAGGAGGGGTGTGTGCAGAGTCCTCCCAGCAGTGCCCAGACACAGGAGGGGTGGGTGCCTAACACTCCCAGCAGTGTCCAGACACAGGAGGGGTGTGTGCAGAGTCCTCCCAGCAGTGCCCAGACACAGGAGGGGTGTGTGCAGAGTCCTCCCAGCAGTGCCCAGACACAGGAGGGGTGGGTGCCTAACACTCACAGCAGTGCCCAGACACAGGAGGGGTGTGTGCAGAGTCCTCCCAGCAGTGCCCAGACACAGGAGGGGTGGGTGCAGAGTCCTCCCAGCAGTGCCCAGACACAGGAGGGGTGTGTGCAGAGTCCTCCCAGCAGTGCCCAGACACAGGAGGGGTGTGTGCAGAGTCCTCCCAGCAGTGCCCAGACACAGGAGGGGTGGGTGCCTAACACTCACAGCAGTGCCCAGACACAGGAGGGGTGTGTGCAGAGTCCTCCCAGCAGTGCCCAGACACAGGAGGGGTGGGTGCAGAGTCCTCCCAGCAGTGCCCAGACACAGGAGGGGTGTGTGCAGAGTCCTCCCAGCAGTGCCCAGACACAGGAGGGGTGGGTGCCTAACACTCCCAGCAGTGCCCAGACACAGGAGGGGTGTGTGCAGAGTCCTCCCAGCAGTGCCCAGACACAGGAGGGGTGTGTGCAGAGTCCTCCCAGCAGTGCCCAGACACAGGAGGGGTGGGTGCCTAACACTCCCAGCAGTGCCCAGACACAGGAGGGGTGGGTGCCTAACACTCACAGCAGTGCCCAGACACAGGAGGGGTGTGTGCAGAGTCCACCCAGCAGTGCCCAGAAACAGGAGGGGTGGGTGCAGAGTCCTCCCAGCAGTGCCCAGACACAGGAGGGGGGTGTGCAGAGTCCTCCCAGCAGTGCCCAGACACAGGAGGGGTGTGTGCAGAGTCCTCCCAGCAGTGCCCAGACACAGGAGGGGTGTGTGCAGAGTCCTCCCAGCAGTGCCCAGACACAGGAGGGGTGGGTGCCTAACACTCCCAGCAGTGCCCAGACACAGGAGGGGTGTGTGTAGAGTCCTCCCAGCAGTGCCCAGACACAGGAGGGGTGGGTGCAGAGTCCTCCCAGCAGTGCCCAGACACAGGAGGGGTGTGTGCAGAGTCCTCCCAGCAGTGCCCAGACACAGGAGGGGTGGGTGCCTAACACTCCCAGCAGTGCCCAGACACAGGAGGGGTGTGTGCAGAGTCCTCCCAGCAGTGCCCAGACACAGGAGGGGTGGGTGCAGAGTCCTCCCAGCAGTGCCCATACACAGGAGGGGTGTGTGCAGAGTCCTCTCAGCAGTGCCCAGACACAGGAGGGGTGTGTACAGAGTCCTCCCAGCAGTGCCCAGACACAGGAGGGGTGGCCGCCTAACACTCTCAGCAGTGCCCAGACACAGGAGGGGTGGGTGCCTAACACTCACAGCAGTGCCCAGACACAGGAGGGGTGTGTGCAGAGTCCTCCCAGCAGTGCCCAGACACAGGAGGGGTGGGTGCAGAGTCCTCCCAGCAGTGCCCAGACACAGGAGGGGTGTGTGCAGAGTCCTCCCAGCAGTGCCCAGACACAGGAGGGGTGGGTGCCTAACACTCCCAGCAGTGCCCAGACACAGGAGGGGTGTGTGCAGTCCTCCCAGCAGTGCCCAGACACAGGAGGGGTGGGTGCCTAACACTCACAGCAGTGCCCAGACACAGGAGGGGTGTGTGCAGAGTCCTCCCAGCAGTGCCCAGACACAGGAGGGGTGTGTGCAGAGTCCTCCCAGCAGTGCCCAGACACAGGAGGGGTGGGTGCCTAACACTCCCAGCAGTGCCCAGACACAGGAGGGGTGTGTGCTGAGTCCTCCCAGCAGTGCCCAGACACAGGAGTGGTGGGTGCCTAACACTCACAGCAGTGCCCCTGCAAAGAAAAGGGTGGAGTACCCACAGATCCAATGCCCACAAATGTCAGTCAGGTGCACAAAGATCCTGCAGTACATGTACCACATGTGTGCGAGGCTGGGAGTATACACATGCATAGCGCCGAAAAGAAGACATGTCCACATGAAGTCATGACAACAGTCTACATACACAAGTACAGTGACCACCAAGGATGCCACGAATGATGCAGGTGGAGACATCGCTCAGCATGCATGGCCCAAGTCTAACGAGTCCGTCACACACCCAGCCAATGTAGACACAGCTCAGCACCACATATTGGAAAGACCCTGCAGGGAAGATGTCAGGTTACACAGAGGAAGGAACACACCTTGGGACGATGTCACCATGCAGGAACTGCGTACATGAACAAAGTTATGTAGCCAACAGCTGGTGATGGCACACAGATACCAGGATCCACCCTATGACCAGCACAAGACTACAATTCCCACGCACACAACACATAATCACCACCCAAAATAATGGGGCAGGTCCACCAACAGCAATACCAGACAGACAGTAGTGTACTAAGGAAAAAGAAATTGCTTTATTCAGCATCCAAAAATCTGTTTGTCCCTTGAAAGTTCAAAATGTACAATGCCCATAGGGCAATCCAAAGTTCAAATCCAGGTGGGGGACACAGTGGGACGCGTGTCCCCTAGCTTGCCTGCACAGTTAGACTCCTTCGTCTTCCAGAGGGGGGAGGGCATCATGTGGGGGGGGGAAGGACCAGGCACCGCAGGGACATGAGGGCGAAGGGTAGGCGTCGTGGGTGCAGGGATGGAGGACTCCACCGCAGGGGGTGGGGCAGGGCCAAAGGCGGAGGCCAGGATGGCGCTGCACACCTTAGCAAGGTCCTCCAGCGACTCCCCTGCACCCGAAGGAACCACAGGCCCCAAGGAGGGGGGGATCAGAGGGATGGGTCGCAGCGCCACTGGGGGAGGGTGTGGAAAGGGGGGGAACTCAACCACCCTGACCGGGGACTCCCTTGACCGCTTGCGGGGTGGTGTCACTGTGGGGCTCAGGGACAGAGCGGCCATGAAGGAGTCTTTGCCGGATATGTGGCCAGGAGAGCTGAGGGGAGGGGATTGGGAGGGAGTGGATTTGGTGGAATGCGGACTCCCACACTGGCTGCGTGTCTTACGTTTGCCCCCGACCCAGTGGGTGTGCCTACTTCACCCTGTGTGTGCGTGCCAGGAGGTGTGCGTTTGACCTTCCCTGCTGGTGTGGTGCCTGTGTCTGTTGTGGTGGGTGCATGCTGACGTCTGGGTGTACGTGGGACAGGCATGGGAGTGGGAAGTGTGGATGGGTCAGGGGTAGGGGGTTGAACGAAGCGCTGCAGGAGACCCACTGCTGCAGTCAGTGTCGAGTCAATGGACCTCAGCAAGTTGCGTTGGTCAGCCTGCGATGAGAAAATGCTCTCCAAGTATGCCTCCATGTTGTTCAGCACTTGGCTGTGGCCATGGAGGACATTAAGCATCGCAGCCTGACCAACCTGCAACTGCCGCTGGATGTCCACAGACTCGGCATTGGCGGCAGCAGTGGAGACAGGGGCAGGGGGTGCGGTGCCTGGCAGGAAGGAGACATGTGGTGACTGGGCACGCTGGGAAGGGACACGAGCAAGTGGGAGGCGGCTGATGGCAATGGAGGGGGCGGGGACCGATGTTGTGCTGCTGTCAGCTGCTGGTGCAGCCTCTGCCCACTTGGAGAGATCATCCTCGGACCCGTCAGCTTCATATTCTGTGGTGCCAGTGGACAGGTCCTCGGCCTCACTCTCCTCCGCCTCAGTTCCACTCGATGTGCCAGCCACGATGTCACCGCTGGCACTGGTGCTCGGTCCCTCCGCTCCGTCTGTGCTGATGTCTCCCTCCGTGTCCCCCGACGATGCTGTGGGCAAGGTGAAGAGACAGCAATTAATCATACACCTGTATACATATGTCACATGAGTCCAATCTACATAGGTTACAGTGCACAGCCTGAAAAGGAAGATGAGTAACATCTACAAAACAAGGTACAGATGTAGGGCATGCAACACACAGTTGGTTAACCCACCATGCCAATGAAAAACTATGGAGAGCATGACACAATAGCAAATGACATGAAATGGATTTTGACAGAGGAGCCAGGCCCTGGGGACAATCCAGCATTGCATCTGCACCACACAGCGTTGCCGAAAATAGGGATGAGCAGGGACCATATCCATGAACTTGAGGCACATGCTGCATAGGTAATACTGAAAACATGCCCACCATGACTGGCTCACTGTACCTTGAGTGTATGTCCAGACAAACATCACACACTGGCCAGACCTAGCAAGGAGATATCAGGTTTCGACATGTAGGCTTTGTCCGTACCAACCACCCCCTACATGAGATAATTTGTTGAGACACAGGAAGCACTTACATCTCTTAGTATGGGTGAAATACATATGGGCTGGATAAATGCAAGATTGGACACAAAATACCCAAGGTGCGCCTGTCCAAATAATCATGTACGAATGGGCATCATCAGATGATTGTAACAAGACACACAGGCACTGGCCACCGTGAGTATGAACAAGGAAAATCAGGTCAGGCTGTACAGTGGACACTTGTACTACATTTTACGTCAATATACATGGTTCCAGGGGACAATGGCACAGAGCACAACCTATGCTGTAGACACTGAGAGTGTCCACATTTTGTAATGACACACATGACACCTAGGAAAATATGCCCCAGGGGACAGTAGTGGCCACACAACTCCATGGTCCTGAATGGGAATGACTGCAACACACGCCACCATCCCTGCACTATGCGTATCGCACACTCATGCACATCATGTCACAGGCCACAACATAGGACATGCGTGCTGTAAGGCATGACACTTGAGAGACTAACTCCCATGTCTGGACTCAGCATCAGTGCCAACTGACATGGAACCCACAAGTACTGAACTGGACAGGGCACAGGCAAGGTCCCAAAACCTGTTACACACCACCCCCACACATGATGCTACAGGCATTGTTCACGTGGATAAAGTGCCAGCCTACATAACCTTGTGAAGGAGTGACTACACACAGACCAGGGAACACATTGCAAGGAGGGGAAGGGAGGCAGGAGAGCACCGCTATACTGTGGGTAACAGGATCTGCACAGCACCTTTAAACCCTGGCAGTGTATCCATGCGACTGTGCACTTACAAATGCTGGTGACACACAACAAACACACATGTACCTACCCCCTTCCTGCTGCTGCTTCTCCTGTAAGCGCCTCTCCAAGTCTGGAAAGACCACCGCCAGCACACGCTTGTGGATGTGGGTCAGACGGCGGCGCCCGCGGTTCTTATGGGTCTCAGGTGAGTCCCCCAGCAGGACCCGTGCGATCCTCCGCGTCCAGCACCGGATATCCTGCCAGCGTTTTCTCACCTGGGCCAGGCGCCGCTTGCGACCGTCCGTCCTCCTCACGGCACTGACGGCGTTCATCCAGATCTGCTTCTTGGCAGAGGCGCCTACCTGTGAGGATGAACAAGTGACACTACATCAATACACCTGGCACATGTCACAGAGACACAGATTAGAACAAATTTGCTGTTTACAACAAGGCATAGTATGCATCCAACGCATTGCACCTTTGTCATAGGGACATGATCCTCTGGGGAAGGGCAAAAGCAGTACGTGCCATTGAAAGTACACAGGTGGAATGAGGGCAACGACACAATCAATGATCCAGGCTCACACTGTGCATCACAAGCTACACCAGGATTATGTGCAGCACCTCAAAGCAGTCACATGCCACAGGCCACTGACGCTACCTCAGCAGAGTACACAGACACACACAGGCACAGGACATTCACCTGCCATTGCCAAATGCAGCTACAAACCTCACTCTGCACATGTGCCACTAGACGGGGGGGGCTCACAGGTGTGGGGCTGGCTCTGCACATCAGACACACAGCACTGCTTCCTGCTCACATCACATGGGCAGGGTATATCCATCCCTCATGCAGCTTGGGTGCTACACTCCACATATGCACCCACCCACAAGACAGGGGACTTACACACACACCGATGTCCAGGGTACGAACACATCATGTGGACACTCTCAGCACAGGTACACAGAACTAACACACATCTGTGGGTACACTCACCTGTCACACTGGGCTGACCACATAATCACATGAGGACTGTAGAAGCTACATTCCCAGGAGGATAAGACAGGCAGAATGTGGCATGCACCATGCAGTGATTGTCACAGTAAACACAATGCAAGTGAGGACGGCAGACATGCACCACAGCATGCTCTAGCTGGGAGACATCAGGAATTCCCCCCCCCCTGGGACCCCCCCTACAGTACATTGCATGTGTGTCACACCTGGACACAATGGCAGAAGTCACAGTCACAAAAAAGGGACACAGTCTGTGCTAGTGGACTCTGCACTCACCTGATACCCTGGTCGCCCATACAGCAGGGGGTACCGTGGGAGGATCACATCCAGCAATGCCAGGTTCTCCTCCAGGGTGAAAGGCTGTGCCCTCTCCACAGACCTTGACATGGTTACAGGGAATCAGCAGCAGCAGCTGGGTCGTAGAATCCAAAGATGTGCAGGCAAGTGCTCTCTCATGGGACCTGGCTGCCTTATATCTGCCTTGCTGGCCTGTTTCATGCACAGGAGTACAGAGCGATTGGTCACTCACATTTGCATCCTATGTTTCCTCCAATCCCTTCAAACCTAGCACAGTCAGTGGGTTTTCATTGTTTTTTTTCTTGAGCATGATGTCAACTCCAGAACCACATTGCAACAAAGTAGATTCATTCAAACTGACTTTTGCGGTGCACCTGCAGAAAAAAATTCATACTTTAAACTTGGTCTCCATGACAACCAGCATGCATGTAGGCCTTTATACTTGTCCCTCATGTGTCCTCTATGTAATTTGGAGATTCACACACAGGTACGGTGCGTTCCGGGGCCCTAGGGCACCCCAAATGCATAGCAACGGCCCGTACAGGCGTGTGTACGGTCGGTATCACTATGGGTACGCATACGCGAGCACACCCATAGTGATAGTGAGCGTACGCGCGTGTGTACGGTCCGTATCACTATGGGTATGCTGGCGTATGCGTACCCTTAGTGATACGGACCGTTCACGCGCCTGTACGCTCACTATCACTATGGTTGTGCTCGCGTATGCGTACCCATAGTGATACGGACCGTACACGCGCCTGTACGCTCACTATCACTATGGGTGTGCTCGCGTATGCGTACCCATAGTGATAGTGAGCGTACAGGCGTGTGTACGGTCCGTATCACTATGGGTACGCATACGCGAGCACACCCATAGTGATAGTGAGCGTACAGGCGCGTGTACGGTCCGTATCACTATGGGTACGCATATGCGAGCACACTCATAGTGATAGTGAGCGTACGCGCGTGTGTACGGTCCGTATCACTATGGGTGTGCTGGCGTATGCGTACCCATAGTGATACGGACCGTACACGCGCCTGTACGCTCACTATCACTATGGGTGTGCTGGCGTATGCGTACCCATAGTGATACGGACCGTACACATGCCTGTACGCTCACTATCACTATGGGTGTGCTGACGTATGCGTACCCATAGTGATACGGACCGTACACGTGCCTGTACGCTCACTATCACTATGGGTGTGCTCGCGTATGCGTACCCATAGTGATAGTGAGCGTACAGGCGTGTGTACGGTCCGTATCACTATGGGTGTGCTCGCGTATGCGTACCCATAGTGATACGGACCGTACACGCGTGCGTACGCTCACTATCACTATGGGTACGCATACGCGAGCACACCCATAGTGATAGGGAACGTACACAGGCCTTCTGAGCGAATGTACGGTGCCTTTCACACATCACAGTGGTGACAGGCAGCACACAGGAAGGAATAGAGCTGACATACTTGTCCATGGATGGACATCAAGGCATTGTCTGGGCAGTACTACATGTGTGGGGCACAGGTGTGAAAGGCTGTGATGTGGCACATTACTCCTGAGTCGAGAAGGCAACAGATGTATGATGAGATGTGTACAGATGTTATGTGTGACGGTGCAATGTGTGCCAGGCATGCCCTTCACTCCTTTGACATGTGTGCATGTCGTACTGCACACTTGGGATGAGCGTCACTGGCATGGCACAGTCAACAACACACGCAAGTGTCCCCTGATGCCCGCTACAGGGGTTACCACACCAGACATGTGACTACCCATGGTGCACGATGTATCTATGTCATGTATGTGTGGTGTGTTCCCATTAGCTTGATGTTGGTGCTCCCTCAAAAGCATCAGCTGTTGCAGCAACCAACATGTGTCTGTGTGTAGATGGACATGGCACACTGTTACGCACACCAGGCCACATGTGGTATCGGATGTGAGGTGCATATGTATGCATAGGACACGGAGTAGCGTAACAAGGACATGTCTGCATCCTCTCAATGTATGTGTGGTGAGTCATTACATGTACACCTTACTGGCAAGGTGTGTGGGATGTCCTAGTGTAATGTCATGTGACCTGTGGCTCTAGTGTTCCGCTACCTGTCTCTGAAATCGACATCCTACTTCTGCTCATGTGTTGATGTATGTCACTCCTGTGTTGCGTCTGGCTGTTCACTTACACTGGGACACAGCTAATCCCATGCCATGGCATGTGGAGGGTCACAATCTCCGTGTGTAGCTGGGTCTTGGTAGGAGTGTCACCTGGCAGCCATACGTGTCCAGGGCATGTGGCACATACCTGGCTCCGTATGTAGCATATGTGTATTGACAGATTAACATGTGCTCAGTACAAATACATTGTTGTTGTAGTGCACTCACTCTTCCTTGTCACTTCCAAATTACTGCAGAGCGCCGCCTCTTCCCCGACCAATTCCGGACTTAGCTGACATGCGGGAGAATGACTGTATACGGTGCTACCGCTTCCCCCAACCGTTGATTGAGGAGTTGACGGCAAGGCTGGCACCACACCTGCAACCGCTGCACAGGTATCCTACGGCACTGACACCCAAGCTGAAGGTAATGGCAGCCCTACATTTTCTTGCCACGGGTACCTTTCAATATACCATAGCTCATGTTGGTGGCATGTCCCAGAGCATGTTCAGCCGTGTGCTGCATGATTTCTTAGAGGGCATGTTGCTTCACCTGGATGAGTTCATCCATTTCCCAACTCCTGAACTGTTGACTGGGGTCAAGCGTGGATTCTATGCCCTGGGAGGGATGCCCCATGTCATTGGGTCCATAGATGGGACACATGTGGCTTTGGTACCACCACAGGCACAGGAGGTAGCGTACAGGAATCGCAAACACTACCACTCCATCAATGCCCTTGTGGTGTGTCTGTCCAACATGGTGATTTCACATGTCTGTGCTCGTTTTCCAGGATCAGCACACGATGCCTACATCATGAGGCGTAGCAGGGTGCCTGAAATGATGACGCAGCTGCGCAACGAACGAGCATGTGTTGTTGATGGGTACACTCTGTCTGTCCTGTATTTTGCGTAGACTTCCAGCACGACCGCTTCTCCTGTCCTACTTATGTCCATGTGGTTTCCATGTAGGGGACGCTGGCTATCCCAACATGCCATGGCTGATCACACCTCTCCGCAACCCCATCACGCCGGCCCAGCTCCGCTACAACACCGCCCATGGCCGGACAAGGCGAGTGATAGAGAGGACATTTGGCCTCCTGAAGAGCCGATTCAGATGCCTCCACAAGACCGGCGGCGCCCTCCCATATGCCCCGGCGAAGGTCTGCAAAATCTTCATGGTCTGCTGCATGCTGCACAACATGGCAGTTGAGAAAGCTGTGCCACTCATCCTGGATCAAGATGATCAGGACCATCCACCCGTGGAGGACGAAGGGCTTGGCAATGGGGCTAGTGATGTGGAGGATGTGGTTCCGCAAGAGGACATCCGGAGTCGGCTCATACGCGACTTCTTTGCTTAGTGGTGAGTACCAGTGTCTGTGTGTGCACGCATTGGTCCCCGTGTGGCATGTGTTGCGATGTGTGTGTCCATCTGCATGGATGCCACGTGAGTCAGAGGTGTGTGTGGATGTGTCACTGGAGTGATGGTGCCAGTGATGAGTGTATTTCCCCAGTCATAATTGTGACCTAGCATGTTGTCATCCTTACATGTGTCGAGTACATGCACATGCAAGTGGCTGTGCTTTTTGTGGCTGACTTCTTGTGTGTCTCTCATCCCCAGGTACTTGCGCATGCCGTCTGCTGGTTGCATTGTTGTGGCACTGCTATTCCTCATGGACACATCATCGTGTGCTGACTCAGCGTTACACGAACGGACAAGTTTGGAAGTCTCCTTAGGGTAAGGGATGCATCAGGGGTGTATTGGGTGTTTCCGATGTGTGCACACTGCCCCTGTCGATGTTTGGTTCCTCTGCAGACATGTCGCATCACCATGGGACACATGACATGTAGCTGGGTACACCTAAATAGACGGTCAGACTTGTTGACAGTCATCTGTGATGGGATAGTGGATTGTGATGATGGCATCAATGTGTGTAACACTGCCCTCGGACACATACGGTTTGCATTGGCTTGACATGGTGTGGGACTTCCACATCAGAGGATCAATGGTGTATGGCAGCCTCTCCGTGAGCAGCAGGGGGTGTTTAGCTGTTAGCCGACACTTGTGTGCCCGTTCCATGGCTATCACGCATTTGTGCTGCAGAAGGGGGGTTCCAGTGTTGGACCCACATGTTACTCCACATGACCTGTTTATGTGTACTCCGAGTTGCCTCTGCATTCCCGAATACATGAATAATAAAGGTGTCCCTATGCCTCCAAGGTGCCTATTCTCAGTCAATGCTGGTGTGTTGCCACGGTGCATACGGCATGTCTGGCATGGTTTTCCGTGATAGTGGCTATGTGTCTATGTGTCGAGTAGCAAGATGCAAGCTGTTTGTGTGGGATTAGACTGTGTATTGTGCATGATGTCCATGAGTGTGTGGGTATTGTGACATGTGCCATCCCCATGCATCCAACGTTGGCCAGGCCACCATTCTCTGCATCCACCTGACTCAAGCTTGCAGGACATGGTTCTGCCACCTGTCCACACATACCTGGGTGCCCCCAGGAAACTCCACATGATCCCTGACCTCTGCGCATGGCTGTCGCTGTACTCAATATGTCTGTCGGCACGGTTGTGCGGCCACCCCCTCAGCTGGTTGGGCCCATCACGGGTGTGTATGGTGCTCCATGTCTGTGTTGCCTAATACATTGTGACCCATGTGTGTCCTGTGCCAGACTCAGGCCCCAGGGTGTGGATGGTTGAAGTCATATGAGAACTCAGGCATGGTTAGACTTAACAAGACACATGTAAGGTAATAATGCAAAATGTAGGCATCATCTCTTTATCGTGTAACTTTTTATTTTTGTTGGGGTACGTGGGGGGGGTATGACATGAGGGGCTTTCCGGGTGTGTGGAATCCAAAGTTCACTAGGGGAGTTGGTGTCCTTGCCATTGGAAATCCTCTGAGTCCATGCCACAGTCTTTGTCAAAATTGGTCAGACAGTGACCAGCAAGTCCATGTGGCAGAGAATGTCTTTGCTGATGTGCTGCTGTTGGTCCAGTGGGCCAGGTGCCAGGCCAGGTGTCCTGGGAGATGGTGTGTTGGACCCGGCCTCGTGGCGTGGTCCTTAACCCCCTGGATTGTGCCCGTTCCCCGCCCCGGCCTTCACGGGCCACCCGTCTGAACTGCACCAAGGCCCTTCACCCGGAGCTGCACGTGGTCGCATACTCCTCGTGGCTCCGCCATCTTGTTGGCATCCACGTCACCCCGTGCACCAACCCGGCCTCGACCCCAGCGAAGCCCGACATCGAGGCACCACGAACTAGCCAGGGGGTGCCGCAGGAACCATTCATCGCCCCCGGCGGAGGACAGTATCGATGGGACCCCCAACTGTCCTCCCCTCTCGAGGTGTGATCGCCCGGCAACTCCCATGGGCCTGGCGCCTCTCCTGCTGGGCGTCTGGCCACCTCCACCCGGCCACTCCGCCCCCTCGGGCGCATAGGTCCGGACATCAAAGGGCTCCAGACCTATATCTGGGGCGACCCCACCACAGCTCGGCAGTTGTATCCCGGAGTCGAGAGCCCTGCTGATTGAATCGCGGCTGACCCTACGGAGAAGAACTCTTGTCGGAACCATCACGAGCCCTGCTGACTGCGTCGCGGCTCCCTCTTGTGAACTCTTTCTGAACCACCTGGAACATCGGAGCCCTGCTGACGCTGTCGCGGCCCAACCTCGCTGGAACCTTCCTCGGAGCCCTGCTGACGACGTCGCGGTTCGAGCTGAACAGAGACCATCTTGAGAGCCCTGCTGATTGAATCGCGGCTCTCCACGAACTGTACGCCAGAGCCCTGCAGACGCCGTCGCGGCTCGACCCCTCCGAGATCGGAGGTCCTCCAGCGTGAGGATAAGAACTGGGCCCCAGGTACCCTCGTACCACATTCCTGCCAAAGACTGTCCCGCTACCCCTACCCTTCCAAAGAGACATTGAGACTTTTGGTGGATCCCTCGATCCCTTCGTGTAAATATTGAACTCGTAACCTTTTATTGATGATAAAGAATTGCTTGTCTTGAGACAACCTCCTTGAGTCCGGTGTGGTGGTGTTACTGTGCTAGTACGGGATAGGAGAAGGATCTCTCAGGAGACTTCTCGGCAGCGCTCGGCTACTTCGTGCAGTGAGAGGGCCCCCCCCCTTGGTGGTCTCACCGACTCCTCGGGGTCCGCCTTCCAACATGGTGCTGTTGCGCCGACCCTCACGGTCTTTTCCGTGGACGACCCGCCCTCCTGCGGGAACCCTCAGAAGCAGGCCGTGACGATGTTTGGGATGCTCCGTCGGATATCTCCTCCTCCTCCTGATCCCTCCCTGTGGGTGGTGATGTTCTACGCCTGGTGGCAGAGGGAGGGTTGCCCATGTTGTTGGCTATCTGACGGAGTGTACTGTGAATTCCCGTGAACACCGTCACGAGCTCAGCCTGTCTGTCCTCCATCCGCCCTTGGTGTCGCAGTAGACAGGCATGTTGCTCCGCATGTTGCTGGGCCTGCTGGGTCTTGATCTCCTCAAGGATGGACACAACCTGGGCCATGCCCGTGGTGTCCTGCCGGTATGTGTCCAGGATGTTTCTGACATGGGAATATATACCGGTTTCGCAGCCAACTGGTCAGGCTCGCGCCTCTGCCGTCCTCCACTCTCACCACCCCTGCCCACTTGCACCTGGCCTGCCCTTGTGGGCACATCGGGTGTCCGGGACCCCTGAGGGGAGGCATTAGCGTTGTCGCCTGCCTCCTCCTGGGTGCCCGGTACACCGTGTCCCTCCTGGTGAGCCTGGCTGCATTGTGGTGGTGGGGCAGGGATCCTGGGTGTCTCCTGGGATGTGGCAGGAGTGGGGGTGGTGGTTGGCCCAGTTGTACCTGACGCAGGTGCTGCAGGTGGTTGGACACCAGAGGGGCCAGGTTGGTCGGAGTCGTCCACAGAGTGGTGAGAGTCGTCGCTGCCGGTGGGATCGTCATCCCGCAGAGCCGGGTCCTGTGAGTCTTCCCCCCCAGTGTTGGGGGGTGATCCACGACGTTGACCTGTGTGTGAGAGAGACAATGTTATTTATGTTCCATGCAACATCCATGTTTCATTCGTTTCAAAGTTGGCACATTTCCTCTGGGAATTTGGATATGTCTTGCATTCCACTCACAGTGCACTTGTGCATGGGTATGTCCCTTGGCCACAGCTTTTGAGACTTTACCAATGTGTGGCACAGTCTTACTTGCTGCGTCAATTGTGACTGCAGTCAGCAGTGGAGTGAGCAGGTGTGGCGAGCCATGCATTGGCGCCTTCCGTGTTGCACTGTACGTGGGCACATGGAGTTGTTCCACACACTTATATGATGCAGGTAGCTGGCGTTGTGCTCGTGCACAGGTTGAGACATGGCCCTGTGTTTTGCCATGGAGAAGAGAGGGGGATTCAGGCACTGGCCACCCTTGTCTACATGCACACAGTCCACCTGCTGACGTGCAGACATTCCCACACCCCACAAGGCTGAATTGGTCTCCCTGTGTGTCCCTTTCTCACTCCCTCTCTGTCCCCCTCTCCCTCCCTCCCTGTGTCAGCCTCCTCCCTCTGTCCGTCTCCCTGTGTCTCCCTCCCTCTCTCTCCCCCTCTCCCTCCCTCTGTGTGTCGCCCTCTGTCACCTCAGCCCAGCTTCCTAGGCACACACTTTTAGCAGATCTTTGAATGGCCCTTGGCTTGTTGATGTGAGTTTGTTTCTGATCTCCAGGCACCCATTGGGTGTAGTGTCTGTGTCTGCGCTGCTGCTGTGGTGGTGTGTGCTGCCACTATTTCACAGTGTTGGCTGTTCATTAGCTGCTGTCATGTGCAAAAACGTGCCTTCACCCCATGTCTTAATGCAAGGCGTCCGCCATTTGCTGGCAAGTCTTTCCTGTGTGGGGACACACTGTTTGTCTGGCTGTGACCTAGGCCATATGGGCAGAGGGCATTGTTGTCTGCTTTTGAGTTGCACTATGTGATTTTTGGGGCACACACTCCCGCCATCCGGCTTACCGTGTCTTGTGTTGGTGTTTTCTGTGGCCTGTGACTTGGCATTGTCCAGCTGGGTGCATGGGGCATGGTGGCGCTAGTGGCATGTGCGTGTTCATGGAGTGTGGTTGAGTCATGCGATAGCTTGGGGTGGTTGCGTGACTGATTGTGAGTTTGGTTGTGGATGACGTTCCCTCCATGTGAGGTGAGTTGTTTGTGTACTCACCCAGGTCTCGGAGTCCTTCTAATCCGTCCACTGCCACCACCGGCAATATGGCCATCACCGTCTCCTCCCAGGGATGGTATTGTACGGGTCTGCGGGGCGGCTCTCCTCCAGTGATGTTGGCCTGGTTGTGGTCGTCGGTCATTTTGGCTCGGACCCTCCTCCGCAGATCGTACCACCTGGCTTGGCATTCATGCCTGGTCCTTCTGGTGGACGCAACAGCATTCACAGCATCGACAATCCTCTGCCACATGGCTGTTTTGTCGAAAATGCTGGTCTGTCTGACCAATGTTCCAAAGAGGTGTGGCTCGACTGAGGATTTCGTCGACAAGGACCTCCAACTCTTGGCTAGTGAACTTTGGATTCTTGTTAGTGGGCATGGTGAGGGGTGTGGGTGTGGATGGTTGTGGGGGGTGTGGGTGTGGATGGTTGTGGGTGTGTGGGTGTGGTTGTGCAGGTGTGTGTGTGAATGTGATGAGGGGGTGTTTGTGAAGGTGTGTGTGTGAAGGTGTGCAAGTGTAAGGTGTAGTAAAGGTTCAAGTATGGTGCTGTAGGTTGTCTGTGGGGTCTGGCAGCAGTGAGTCTGTTGCAAAGGCTCATGGTTTGTGTCTGTGGGCCCTTTTTATTGGTCCATTGGTGGGTGTGGCTGTGTTTGAACTTTGGGTGGGTGTGTTATAAGGAGTGGTTGTGTTTTGGGCCTCTGTTTGGGATTTTGGCAGTTGCAGGTCAGTGAATGTGTTGTATTTGTGCTTGTTGGACATGTTTTGTGGCTTTGTGACATTCGAATAGTGTATTCTTGTGTTGTTGAGCTTGGTCCTGGTTGTGTACCTGTGTTTTTAGCGTGTGTACGGTGTGTACTTCGGCAATTTTGTTGTACAGTGCTGTCCTTGTGTCTGGCTTGATACGACTCGTACATGCGCGATGTTGGGTGAAGGTGCTGGTGTTGGGGCCTGGGGTGCGCTCCGTACTTAGAATGTTGGGGTGGGGGTACGCTCCATACGTATGCGGGTGAGGGTACGGGTCGTACATACACAGTTGGGGTGGGGGTACGCTCCATACATACGCGGGTGAGGGTACGGGTCGTACATACACGGTTGGGGTGGGGGTATGGGTCGTACATACACGGTTGGGGTGGGGGTACGGTCCGTACATACACTGTTGGGGTGGGGGTACGGTCCGTACATACACTGTTGGGGTGGGGGTACGGTCCATATATACGCGGGTGAGGGTACGGGCCGTACATACACGGTTGGGGTGGGGGTACGCTCCATACGTACGCGGGTGAGGGTACGGGTCGTACATACACGGTTGGGGTGGTGGTACGGTCCATACATACACGGTTGGGGTGGGGGTACGCTCCATACATACGCGGGTGAGGGTACGGGTCGTACATACATGGTTGGGGTGGGGGTACGGGTCGTACATACACGGTTGGGGTGGGGGTACGGTCCGTACATACACGGTTGGGGTGGGGGGTATGCTCCATACATACGCGGGTGAGGGTACGGGCCGTACATACACGGTTGGGGTGGGGGTACGCTCCATACATACGCGGGTGAGGGTACGGGTCGTACATACACGGTTGGGGTGGGGGTACGGGTCGTACATACACGGTTGGGGTGGGGGTACGGTCTGTACATACACGGTTGGGGTGGGGGTACGGTCCGTACATACACTGTTGGGGTGGGGGTACGCTCCATACATACGCGGGTGAGGGTACGGGCCGTACATACACTGTTGGGGTGGGGGTACGCTCCATACGTACATGGGTGAGGGTACGGGTCGTACATACACGGTTGGGGTGGGGGTACGGTCCGTACATACACGGTTGGGGTGGGGGTACGCTCCATACATACGCGGGTGAGGGTACGGGTCGTACATACACGGTTGGGGTGGGGGTACAGGTCGTACATACACAGTTGGGGTGGGGGTACGGTCCGTACATACACTGTTGGGGTGGGGGGTACGCTCCATACATACGCGGGTGAGGGTATGGGCCGTACATACACGGTTGGGGTGGGGGTACGCTCCATACGTACGCGGGTGAGGGTACGGGTCGTACATACATAGTTGGGGTGGGGGTAAGCTCCATACATACGCGGGTGAGGGTACGGGTCGTGCATACACGGTTGGGGTGGGGATACGGGTCGTACATACACGGTTGGGGTGGGGGTACGCTCCATGCATACGCGGGTGAGGGTACGGGTCGTACATACACGGTTGGGGTGGGGGTATGCTCCATACATACACGGGTGGGGGTACAGGCTGTATGTACGGGGGTGTACATACACGGGTGGGGGTACATCTCGTACATACACGGGTGTACATACACGGGTGGACATACACGGGTGTACATTCACGGGTGGGGGTACGTCTCGTACATACACGGGTGTACATCCACGGGTGGGGATTCGACTCGTACATAGGAGGGCTGGGGGGAGTGTTTGGCGCGCATGCGGGCACATGTCTCCATGGTTGCTATGGGAGTTCGGTGCGGACGATGTTTTTTCCATCCGGTTGTAACATCGGACGCACGGGATGGATCGTACTAGCGCGGTCGGACTTCACTTTTGTACGGTAAATCGTCCAAGGATGTGTCGGACACATTTTCCGACCCGAGGACGTGTGGGGAATAATTCCCAATGTGATTCGTATGGAGTTTTTCCCATGCGAATCGTACTTGGCAGTTTGTAAGGCACTTGTACGATTCGTACGGTAAAAAGACCGGATACGAGTCGTACGGGGAAATTTTTTACAGGATCGTAATCGGCACCAGAGTGTGTGCGAACACTCTGCCAGACCAACTGGTAATTTGGCGTATTTTGGGAAAGGTCTGGGGCTAGAGCCTGTCTTCTTGGGCTGTTTACTTATCTTGGTGCAGTCTCTGGACTGCTTTTGAAAGCTCTTTTGTTTGTAAATATGATTTACAATTGGTCTGGTTTGAGTACAGTTTGTGCGCTGCTTCTTGTTTTTGTCCTGGTGTTGATTTATGGTTTGATTGTGTGTTTGAGTGTCTATGAGGATTGTTGACTGACACCGGTGGTGATGCTTGTGAAGTACTTGTTTGAGTGAGTAGCGACTGTGCTCTTTGTGTTAGAATGGCTTGCCTCAGCAAGCTGTGTTGTGTCCTATGAGTGTGTGGCCCCTTCTTGAAAATGTCTGAAATGAGCTCAATTTGGTTTGTTGTCGTCATTGCGTACTGCAGATGCCATTGGAAGAATTACACTTTAAATTTCAAAGAATGAATTATATAAAATATGTTAAGTAACTGGACGCTACTATGGGAAGTAAAAGCAGTAACAAAGTATAGATGTGTGAACACTCAATTATTATATTGCCACAATGGTAAAAAAAAAAAATTAGAATTAAAACTCAAAGACTTACTCAAGGCTTACTCAAGGGAGGTTGTGTGGGCTTGTAATCGCCATTTGCAAGTGCGCAGAAATAACACTCAATAATTGATTGTCCAGTCTGTACTTTGCTTTATAAAAGTAAGAGTACATTTATTAAACACACACACTACTCAATACTATGCACCAATTTACAAATATACATCAGCTGTTGGAATTACTTTGTGACATTGCATAACATCTCCACCCCTCCAGCAGGGTGGGTGGGGTCTAGTACCATCACTCCTATGTATGCACATCATCTTGCCCCCAATGCAATTAGTTGAACATAACCGGGGGCGTGGGCCCTGCGCACTGGCACCGTCCCAGTGGCGACCCACCCCATTACCTCAACAAGCATTACAAATGGGTACACCTGCCTTGGTGACACATGACCCTGACTGAGCATCCCCTACTGACCATAAAGTATGCACCTCTACATCTTAAGAGCTAGTAGTCTGGGGTCTTTATCTCACAACAAATAAAGTGCTTTGAAAACTTTGGGCAAAGCAGGAGCTATATAATGTTAAAACTAACTTTACCTAGAAAAAGGCACTCAATAGGAAATAGTAGGCCTGACAGAGAAAAACGAATTTGTGTGTTTTATACACCTAGGACTTAACAAAATTAAAAATAGATGTTGTTAGTACTGTGAGAAGTTAGCCTGGTATATGCTGTCCACTAGTTAAAGTGGGCACCCTGTACCAGTCCAAACAACCCTTTATGGTGATAGGTTAAAGACAACCTTTATTGAAAGCTATCCTAGTGGTAGCTATGGAGAGCAGTCTTCAGGCTATGTCTTGAAGGAATGTAAAGCAGCTTGTTTTACCAGTCTATAATCTCTTGAATGATCAAATGAAAGGAGAACCACACCAGGTATATATCCAAAATATATGTATTAAAGATAACACACCCCTCTAGTCTCTTTATGAGGCTAGAGTTCGAAATACATAAATTACAAGTCAAAATATCAACAGTATTAGCACAATACACGTTTGAGCCCTAGGGGCGTACCCAACCATATTCCAAAAAAGTGGTATAAGAACCACGACTGAGCTAGACACAAGGCCTAGAGCCTGTAGAAGTGCTTGGACCACAAGGAACCACCCAAGGTAGTGACACAGAGCACCCACGGGTGGCGTGCAGTGTGTGAACACAGCCGCGAATCGCCGTTAGCTTCTATCGGGAAAGTCGCGGTTGGATTTTTAAAGAAAAGGGACACTTAGAAGAGGACTTGGAGCAAACCCCTCTAGAATTAGGCAGTTCTAGAGTCAATACCCACGGGAGCACCGGAGTAATCGAGTTACCTCACCCAGGGAAGCCGGGTGCATAGGTGTCTTTTGATGTCGGGTTTCATCGTCGATTTTAATGGCGATCTGCTGCAAAGTGCTGCTGGGGACCAAGTCGAAAGTGTCCGGGTGGATCCAAGGATGGATCAAAAATCTGGAGAACCTGAAAGCAGAGGGGACAGAGTCTGGGTCACTAGCCAGTGACCAGGGGCACGATACATGAATGCCCACTGATGATGGGTGCCTCAGGTGAGTTGATGGGCATCTTGACTCTTCAGCCACGTGACCCAGGAGGTGTCGACGATGACCAGGAGCCGGATTTGAGCTGTCCCACATATTCTGTCGAATGCTGCAGTGTCGGCGACCAGACCAGATTAGACCCAACAAGCCTTGGCAACAGCAAGTCATGGGGGTGCAGAGAAAGGTCGTTGGGGCAGACCAGCAAGGTCTGAGGGACACACCCAGCAAGGGTAAGTTGGGGCACATCTGGAGCAACCAGAAAAGCCTAAGCAGAAGAAGAGTTGCCTTCGTGGGGACCCACTAGCCAACGGACTAGAGATCGCAAAGGAGCCTCGAGCAGATGCACTTGGAGCTGGCCCACGGGACACTCGTGGAGTGGAGGCCAGATAGTTGTTTCTTTGGTGCCTGCCAAGCAGGGGAGTCACTCCTTGACCCCAGGGGAGATTCTTCAGTCCTCTAATCTTCAAGTAGAGCGTCGAAGGTCCGGGATTAACGTTCAGAGTTTTGTCCAAGGATAATCTAAAGTCTCTAGGACAAGGTTCCTATATTATACTAAGATAGGGGGTTGGACATACTCTGGGGACTCACCTATGGGAGGGTTTGGAAAGAGGGGTGGCTACACCCATTTCCTTTGACCAGTTTCATGCCAGAGCAGGGGCTGGTAGCCCCTGCAACCGGTTTGAACTGGACTATGCACAGGGACACCAAATGTGCCCCCAGTGCAGGACTTCAAAGCACCAGAGAGTGCTCCCGCCCAGCCCCAATACACACTATCCTGTCTGGGGAGGTGGTTACACCTCCCTGTGACAGGAAACCTATTGTCCAGGCTGGAGTTTTGATCAGAAGCAGGAGGCCAGACCCGTGTCTGTGGCAGCGGCATCCATTTTGTGATGCCAGGGTTCTAGAAAGTTTATACCGGGTAGACCAGTGTGTACATGTCTCTCCCTCTAGAAGGGTGGAATGCTACCCCCGCTGCCAAAACTGGCGGGGGGGTAGTATTCCAAAGTGTTTGACACCGTGCCGCCATCCCAAAGTTAGCATTTACTGCGCGGTTATAATGCACTTAAGAGTATATTGTCAGGCTGCACCACGAACAGCATCAGAGGATTGTCTCCGAATGCTGCAGAGGGGCTATGCTCATGCAGGAGTACCCTCTCACATAAAAACCAAGCACTCTGCCTTCAGGATTGTTAAGGCCTGCCATAGGAGTGACATAGGTTTATATGCATGTGCAGTGGTAGTGATATAGGTAGCGTATACCACAGTAAGGGGTGCTTGCACCACCTTCCCCAGGCTGCAGTAGCAGGCCGGTGGTGTCATTTTGGAGGGCTTCCCAGGGGTGGCATAATATATGCTGCAGCCCCTGGTAGGCCTCTGGGGTACCTATGCCCTGGGTACATAGTATACCATATGCTAGGGACTTATAAGATGATGATGATGAAAAGGAATTTATAATGCGCTACTTTGCCCGAAGGCGTCAAGGCGCAACTGATGGAAAACAATCAGCCAGATCCAAGATACGGAGAGAGAGAAACATTTAGGGATAAGCTTCAGAAAAGAGCAACGTTTTGAGGCCTCTACGGAATAGGGTAAGAGATTCCTGATTCCTGAGGACAAGGGGAGGCTCATTCCAGAGTTTGGGGGCAAGAGCGAAGAAAGCTCTGCCTCCCCACCTTGCTTTCGCAATGCGAGGGACGGTTAGTAACTTCTGATTAGCAGATCGCAAGGCCCTGCCTGGGGTGTAGTATGACACAAGAGACCTAATGCCCTCGGCCCCTGCGTCATGAAGAGCCCAGTGGATGATAATCAGGGTTTTGAATGTAATCCTGGCATACACCGGAAGCCAGTGAAGATGTTTCCTGATCGCAGTTCCTGAGGAGCGTCTAGGGGCATTAACAACAAACCTTGCTGCC
The DNA here is from genome assembly GCF_964204655.1 of Triturus cristatus. Lineage (NCBI taxonomy): Eukaryota > Metazoa > Chordata > Amphibia > Caudata > Salamandridae > Triturus > Triturus cristatus. The sequence continues at coordinate 844,918,440 of NC_140586.1, read as the reverse complement.
GCGTTCTGGACCACTTGCAGCCGATGAACAAGTTTATTGCTCATCCCAGGATATAAGGCGTTACAGTAATCGAGGCGCGAAGATAAAAGGGCAACCGAGACTTGTTTCCGGGCATCAGGGGTGAGGTAATGGGTGAGCTTTCTCAACACCCTTAGAACCCCACAGCAGGTGGAAACGGTCCTATTCACTTGCTTGTCAAAGGGGTGTCAAATAGGACTCCCAAATTTCGTGCAACGGGGGATGGCTGACCAAACCTCCTTGTTTCCCCCGAACACAAGTATCTCAGTCTTCTCCCCGTTCAACTTTAGAAAGTTTGATGTCATCCAACCTGCCACGGCCCCCATACTGTTCCTAAAGTTTAGTGCCGTGGACCCGACGGATTGTGACAGGGAGACCATGATTTGGGTGTCGTCGGCATACGAGAGAACATCCAATCCAAAGGACCTGACAAGCCTAGCAAGTGGGGCCACATAAACGTTGAAAAGTGTAGGGCTCAAAGAGGAGCCCTGAGGGACCCCGCACTGCAAAGGCTTGGCGGTGGAGAGGAAGTCACCCAATTTAACCCTTTGCTCTCTGTTGTTGAGGAAGGAAGAAAGGAGACTAAGAGCCGGACCCTCCACTCCCATCTCACTGAGACGAGAGGCCAAGATAGTAGGGGACAGGGTGTCAAACGCAGCTGTAAGGTCGAGCAGGATCAGAAGCGTAGTCTGACCCATGTCGACCTTAGCGCGGATATTATTGACCACCACTGTAAGGGCTGACTCAGTGCTATGCGCCTTTCTGAAACCATGCTGAGAAGGATCCAGCAGGGAGGTTTTATCGAGAAAGGCGCTAAGATGGAAATTCATGTGAGCTTCCAACATCTTGTCCGGGGCAGGAAGAACGGAGATAGGACGGAAGTTCTTTAAAATCCTAGGGTCCAAAGTGGCCTTTTTTAAGAGGGGCTTTACGATAGCTGTTTTCCAGGAGGCTGAAAAAACACCACTGAGTAAAGCCCTGTTCATAACTGCCAACAGGGGGGGGATTAGAGTTGCCCTACAGTTTTTTAAAACTTTGAGCGGACAGGGATCAAGAGGAGAGCCTGACCTAAGAGAGTCCAAAAGTTTATCAAGGTCCTTGGCTGTGAGAGGGGGGAAACTGGGGTAGGTTTCGGTAGGGAGAGTAGTATTCCCCGAATCAGGAGAGAGAGCCAGAGTGAGATTATCCGTCTGGAGGGCTGTGTAGATGTCTAAAATTTTGGAATGAAAAAAGGAGGAGATCTGATCACAAAGTTCTTGTGAAGGAACTATAGGGTCTGGGTGGTGGATAAGGGAAAGGGAGTCTACAATTTTGAACAGGTCTCCAGGGGAAGTAAGAGAGGAGGTGAGGTTAGAGAAATAGAGTTCCTTTTCAGTCAGCACCGCCGCTTTATAACTCTTAAGGAGATGTCTGTGCTTAGTCTGGCCTTCCGTATCGGGCTGAGCTCTCCAGAGCCTTTCTTGCCTCCTACATGCCTGCCTCTGAACTCTGAGAGAGTCGGAGTACCAGGGCGCTGAAGGGCGTTTCCTGGCACTATATAGAGATTTGAGGGGTGCAAGAGTGTCCAATGCCTTTGCGATAGTGCTCGCAAGCTCCCGTGCCGAGGAGTCGATATCCTGAGAGGGAAGAGGCTTGAAATTGGCAATGAGGGGACCCAGGGAATGATCAGTCAGCCCCCGGAGGCTCCTCTTCTGCACCCAACAGTTAACATCTTTTCTGGGGGTGAGAGAGGCACAAGGAGTAAATTCCATGGAGACTGCATTATGATCGGACTAGGAAAGGGGAAAGGAAGGACCTAACTCCAACCTGGGGTCATTCGTGAATACTCCATCTAGCGTGTGGCCGGCAGTGTGGGTGGAAGATAATACCTTTTGAAAAAGATTGAAGGAGGCCAACAGATCCACGAGGGATAGCGTATCACTAGAGTTACTGTTTTCTCCAGAATCCAATTAAAGATGTACCTAATGTACATGGAAACCATTTTAGAGAGGAAGCAGCTAGGCTGGGGTCCTGGTTAGCAGGGCCCCAGCCAGACTAAGGTCGAAAAACAGTGAAACATCAGCAAAAAGTGGGGGTACCCATGTGAAGCAGATCCTACTCTCCTACACAACCCCCCCCCCCCCCCCCCAAACGCAGTCTTCATGTTATAAGTGGAAATACCTAGAGAGTCCATCTGCATTGGCATGGTTACACCCAGGTCTATGTTCCACTGTAAAGTCCATCCCCTGTAGGGAAATCGACCACCTCAGCAGTTTGGGGTTTTCACCCTTCATTTGTTTTAGCCATAAGAGGAGCTTATGGTCTGTCTGAACAAGGAAGTGAGTACCGAACAAGTATGGCCTCAACTTCTTCAGAGCTCATACCACAGCAAAGTCCTCCCTCTCAATGGCTGACCAACGTTTCTCTCTAGGGGTAAGCCTTCTGCTAATAAAAGCTACTGGCTGATCCTGACCTTCATTATTCAATTGTGACAGTGCAGCCCCTACCCCCAATTCAGACAATGTGTAGGAAGGTGGAATCTGACTATATGGTTGACCCCACTTTTTTCCTGGTGTTTTGCTGGTTTATGACTTAGTTGGACTGGGACCCTGCTATTCAGGGCCCCAGTCTATCTGCTTTCTCTGTAAAATGGTTTCCATGTACATTAGGTACAGTTCAGATTGGATCTGAGGTGCCCTTATAAGTCCCTAGTATATGGTATACTATGTACCAAGGGCATAGGTACCCCAGAGGCCTACCAGGGGCTGAAGCATGTATTATGCCACACCTGGAAAGCCACCCAAAATGTCACCAAAGGTCTGCTACTGCAGACTGGGTAAAGTGGTGCATGCACCCTTTACCGAGGTATAGGTTCACTATATCACACCATATACTGCACATACAAACCTATCAGTCACCCCTATGGCAGGCCTTATCAATCCTGAAGGCAGGGTGCTTGGTTATATGTGGGGGGTGCCCAGGCATAAGCTGAGCCCCTCTGCAGCCTTTGGAATCTCTTCTCCGGGATTGTCAGTAGTGCAGACTGACCATATACTCTTAAGTGCATTATATCTTAAATGGTTAATGCTAACTTTGGACTGTCTGCACGGAAACATGTTGTGTTTGGTGTCAAACACCTTGGAATTATACTCCCACAGTATGATCCCACCCTTCTAGAGGGAGAGACATGACAGCACTGGTATACCCGGTAGAAACTTAACAGAGCCCTGGCATCACAAAATGGATGCTGCAGCCATAGACACAGGTCCGGCAGGGGAGGCCTGGACAATAGGTTTCCTGTCACAGGGAGGTGTAACCACCTTCCAGACAGGATTATGTGTATTGGGGCTGGGTGGGAGCACTCTTTGAGTGCTTTGAAGTCCTGCACTGGGGGCACATTTGGTGTCCCTGTGCATAGTCCAGCTCAAACCGGTTCAGGGTCTTCCAGCCTCTGCTCTGGCATGAAACTGGTCAAAGGAAATGGGTGTGACCACCCCTCTTTCCAAACCCTCTCATAGGTGGGTCCCCAGAGTATGTCCAACCCCCTACCTTAGTATAAGTATGGGACCCCAGTCCTTAGGACTTTAGATTACCCTGGACGAAACTCTGCAACATATATCCTGGACCTTTGACTTTCTATTTCGACTAGAAGACAGAAGAAATCTACCTTGGGGTCAAGGAGTGACTCCCCTGCTTGGCAGGCACCAATGAAGCATTTTGCCAGTCTGCATCATCGAAGCTCCTGCCGGACTCCAAAGTATTTGCAGCCCAGGAAGAGGATTTCCAGACATCTCAGAGGCCATCCCAATTCCCCAGCAAAGCTGAGACCCGCAGCCCTCGTGAGTAGCATGGAAACGGAACTCATGGTTACCTTGCATTTCAGCAAGTGCATTGACTTCTTGACGTCTCTTAAAGTCGTGCTTGGGCTAACTTGTAGCCCCCACCTCAAACACTGAATCCACTGAAGATTGTCAGCCTGGTCATTCCGAGTGACCCGTGGGCTGCCATTTTGTGTTTCCCCTTGAGGTCCCTTCGCGATCCCTGGTCCATTGACTGGAGGGTCCCTGAGGGGGTAACTTTGTATTTCCTTGGGCTTTCCTGGTTGCTCCAGATGTGCCCTGACTTCTAACCAAGTGGTGAGTCTCTCAGACCTTGCTGGTTTGCACTGAAGCATTTTATCTCTTTATGTGTGGGTTGCTGTTGCCAAGGCTTGTTGTGTCCAATCTGGGCACCGATACTGCAGCACTCGAAATCCTTCATGGGACAGCTTGAATCCAGATCCTGGTTGTCCTCAATGCCTCCTGGTCCTCGTGGCTGAAGAGTCAAGCTTCACCTCCTTCACCTGAAATCACCCGACATCGGTGGGCATCTGCTTATCGCCTTCCTGGTCACTGGCTAGTGACACAGACTCTGTCCCCTCTGCTTTCAAGTTCTTCTCTTCCTCAATCCAGGCTTGGGTCTCTTCGGACACTTTGCATCTTCACGGCAGCAGCACTTCTTCGCCAGCTCCCATTGAAATCGACGACGCGACCCGACACCAAAAGACACCTATGCACCCGGCTTCCCTGGGTGAGGTAACACGAGTGCTCCGGTGCTCCCGTGGGTGCTAGCCCTAGAACTTCCAAAGTCCAGAAGGGTTTGGTCCTGACTCATTTCTAAGTGTCCCTAATCTTTAAAAATCTAACGGTGACTTTCCCCATAGAAGCTAACGGGAGCTCGCGGATGTTTACTCACACTGCACACGGCCCCCGTGGGTCCCCTGTGTCACTACCTTGGCTGGTTCCTTGGGGTCCCAGCGATTCTACAGGCTCTAGGCCTTGTGTCTAGTTAAGTCGCGGTTCTTATACCACTATTTTAGTATATGGTTTGGCTCGCCCCTAGGGCCTGACGTGTATTTGTGCTATTTTACTGTGATTATTGAAGTGTAACTTATGTGTTTTGACCTCTAGTCTCATAAAGAGACTAGGAGGGTGTGTTTAGTAATAAATACATATATTTTATATATATACCTGGTGTGGATATTTTTCATTTAGTGACTCAAGAGATTATAGACTGGTAAAACAAGCTGCTTTACATTCCTGAAGGCTGCTCTTCATAGCTTCCACTAGGATAGCTTTCAATAAAGGTTGTCTTTAACCTCTAACCAATAAGGGGTTGTTTGGACTGATACAAGGTGCCCACTAGAACTAGTGGACAGCATATATCAGGCCAACTTCCCACATTGGTGGCAGCGGTGGGATTCCATCTTGCTATTGTTTTACCAGATAATCTCAATTGAGTAACTAACTGAACACCACTAAAGGTACCCTAGGTACATATAATACAAGCTTAAGTATACAGTAAGTTCTACTGAACTTAGAGTTGTGTGTTAAGGGATAGCACACCCTTTCTACAACTCAAGGGAGTTTAGTAGGCCACACTAGTGTAGGTAGTGCAACACACCACACCACATTAGTAATGTCTAATCAGCCAGGAACCAGTGTGTCCCTGCAAGAAGCCCCTGGGCTTCTCCCCTATAGATATGAGGATCTCACCTTTGCTCAGCTTAGGACTTTATGTTCAATTAGGAAGCTGAAGACATGCAATAGCCCAACCACCCAGTATCTCTTGGAGATACTCAGGTTGGATGATCTCTCAGATCCTAGTGGGTCTGATGGGGTAGGCAGAGTGGGTGGGGCAACATTGGAGGGTGGACATAGGGGTGGAATCTCCCCTGACCCAACCTCTGCTGCTAACCAGACTGGTGACAATGATCAGGATCTGGTTAACCCAGCTCCACTGGATGAGGAAGAGGAGCACAATGGCCCTCTCTTTGTCCCTCCAGGAAGAGTTGAAAGAAGTGTTAGAATGGATAGATCTCTCTCAAGGGAGTCTGTCCATTCTACCTCATCTATAGGGACCTCTGTGTCTTCTCACAGAGGGAGGGAAACCTCCCAGGAGAGGAGAGAGAGACTGCTGCAGTATGAGCAAGCTCAGTTTAACCTCAGAAAGCAACGGTTAGCCCTCCATAAGGAAGCCCTAGAGCTCAACAGAGCTAGAAAAAAGGAGGGACTAGAGTCCCTTGGTGGCAGCAACTTCCCTAACAGATAGGGAGAGGTCTTATGACCATAGATACCTGAATAAGATTGTCCCTCCCTACCAGAGTGGGGATGACATCCACAAATGGATAACTGCACTGGAAAGGGCCTGTAAAGTACAGAGGGTCCCCCAGGAGCAGTGGGCAGCAATTTTGTGGCTCTCCTTTGCAGACAAAGTTAGAGATAAGCTCCTCACTGTCAGAGAAGAGGATGCTGACAATTACAAGGTCTTGAAGAGTGCTCTGATTGATGGGTTTGGCCTAACCACTGAACAGTATAGGTTGAAGTTCAGAGACACCCAAAAAGCTCAGACTCAAGACTGGGTAGACTTTGTTGATTGTTCTGCTAAGGCTCTGGAAGGTTGGATACATGGCAGCAAAGTGCATGACTTTCAAGGATTGTACAATTTGATTACGAGGGAGCAGATCCTTAATAATTGTCAAAAACAGTTTTTAAACCAGTACCTGGTGGACTCTGATCTGACCTCTCCCCAAGAATTGGGAAAGAAGGCAGACAAATGGGTCAGAACCAGGGTAAGGCCTATGAATCAGGGGGAGCACAAGGAACTTATTTTATATACCATATTGTCAATGGAAAGCAAAAATTACCTGCAACTGGTTAAATCAAATAAACATTCAGATAGTTTGGGACCTTAAATCAATTAGATCACGGCACTGATTAATTACCATATATGACTGTAAATTAATACTAAAGAAGCCCAAAAAGAGGTTATTTACTTCAGCCGAAGTAAATATAATTTATTTCATGTTCATCAATTAAACTGTGATTATCGATCTTGACACAGTAACATTTTTATTATTGCACTACAGACAACATTGTGAAGGGTGAGAAAATGGGTCCCAGTGAAGTGAACTTAGCCTAAGAAGGTGAACATTAAGTGAAAATAAAAAAAGGTCATTAAGAACAACAAAGAGGGGCTTCCAGTAATATGATGAATCTTTCTTGCCCTCTCTTTGTAAATGTCGACGGCGTTTCTACCCACTCTTGATATGGGGTCTCTTCAGGATAGCTTATCTGGGGACTAGTGTAAAAGGGAATCAGTGCGAGTAGTGAAGATAGTAATATTAGTATTAATGGGCTCCAAGGCGCTTCATGGCTTACCTATAGATTACTTAGTTTTGTGTACCCCCAAATCTGAGGACAGGAACCACTGGACAATGCAGGGCTACGACTGGCAATTTGACCGTATTTATGAGGGACTAAACATGGGAAACAAGGTAAGTATTAATATGCTCCCGTATTGATACGTGCACAACATAAAACTCCATTTGGAGAACAGAAGACGACTGAGTATTGAATCCAAATATAGTCCGATTGTTAGTTAATGGATGGTATTAGTCATACATAAGGTGTTATGTATGACTAATACAACGCATGATAAAGACTGACTAATGCACAACATGAGTGTGGTCTCATCAGTTATATCATTAATGACACACTACTCATATATAACTATCTAGCTATATGTATATGCCTTAACACTATGGCTATAATGGCACATTTCTTCAGAGGACCATGTCAGTATAAACGCTGCTATGTCGGAAGGAAACTGTCATAAAAAAGAGTCCTCAGAAATTATAACCATGCTGGCAGATCGATAATGGTATGTCTCTTTAGGAGTGGCCACGCATGTATATCCATTTCTACATGTATTAGAACTTTTTGGGCTTAGTAAGAGTACGGTAGTACCATTTCGACATGTATTATAACTTTTTGGGCTTAGTAAGAGTACGGTAGTAATAGCCTACTTATGGGCACAACCAATTACATACCTCCTCAGGCTGAGTCACGCGATTTAATGCTGTTACGATAAAAAGATAAAGGGAACGCCACTTACAAATTCGGGTAGGCGTGTCACCGTTGATTCAAATAATAGTAGAGCAGCATATGGGGATTGGAGTGCTGTAAATATTGATACGAGAACTTACCGAAGGCTCAACAGTAGACAGCAGTTGTTTGTCAATAAGGAATTACTGAAGTGTAAAGGGACGGTAGGAAAATTCAATAAAAATGCCACTTACGTTTAGCGCTTCTTCTTTAGAGCTATAAATTAACTCATGGAGGGCAGGATACTACGAGTAACGAACTGAAAAGCAATATAAATGAATATTCAAAACTCTAGAACAAGGGATAATTGAATTTGACCGGGGGATCTTATAATTACTTACTTAATCGTCAAGCGGTCAAGGTTCTCAAGGGAGGATTCCGATGAACTGCAAAACTACTGGCTACCCGGAAGTATCTTATCTGGAGGTTCCTGTATTATCGCACATGCGCAAAGGGAGCCGGCTAGAAAGATTATCGGCGGCCATCTTAGAGTGACAAGAAAACCAATACCAATATGAAACAATTTAAGATAAAGTTAAAAAATTCACAGAGTGATATAAATGAGATCACCCCAGTTTGAGTTGACAAATGAATACAATGAGTTATCCACAACACATGTATGTCACTGTTTTAAATGTTATATCACTTAATTTGCAGAGCCCATATGTATATGAGCTTGTTCTGCAATTCCCCAATAGTTGAACATCAGGATTTTCTAATATATATTAATAAACAAAGTGAGTTATCATAAAAAAAAACATTTCTATATAAAAGGATCATTTTATATAAAAGATCAAGGTGCCAATATATACAGTGATTGATTTTTAGGACACGAGAGAGATGCTGATTGACTATTAGCTAATGTGCCAACAGCCTACAGCATTAATCTCAATCTGTTCAGTCATTTTTAATGGAAACACATATATACTGTTGAGCAGAGCCCCACTCAAGGTTTATTGTGTATCAATGCAGACTAATGAACCTGCGCCATTCCTCTAGGCTGTTCAATCCTCTCTGTGTGGATTGACATTTATCAATCCATTTACATTCCAAGGATTGTAAAATTAAGGAGATATCACCACCTCTAGCAGGCAACCTAGCTTTTTCTATCACCTGCCATTTTATATCATCTGCTGAATGTGCTTTCTCTTTGTAGTGGTCTAACAGAGGGGCATTGTCTACTTGACAGCGTATTCTACTCCGGTGTTGGCAAATACGTGCTTGCACTGGTTGGGTGGTCTGTCCAATATAGATCAGACCACATGGACACCAAATGCAGTAAATGACATTGGATGTCAATAAAAATGTTACTGTGTCAAGATCGATAATCACAGTTTAATTGATGAACATGAAATAAATTATATTTAATTCGGCTGAAGTAAATAACCTCTTTTTGGGCTTCTTAAGTATTAATTTACAGTCATATATGGTAATTAATCCGTGCCGTGATTTAATTGATTTAAGGTCTCAAACTATCTGAATGTTTATTTGATTTAAGCAGTTGCAGGTAATTTTTGCTTTCCATTGACAATGTGGTATAGAAAAAAAGTTCCTTGTGAACATTGTTTCTTGCTTCTTGCAAATATCCAAGGACATATGGGTCGCTCTTGTTTTTTGAAATATTGATTTTGCAGGTTCCCTGCAAGAGCTCTGAAAAATATATTGCTCAATACCCTATTAGGATTGTATGTAATGTTTGTTTTGTTTTGTTAACGTGTTAAATTGTGTTTATTATTCACTCTGAGGTTCTGTTTGTGTACACTGTACAAACTATGACTGATAGAGAGGCTCCCCTTTATACTGAAGAATATATTTCTAGAGTGATTAGTGGTCCCTCTCTTTTCTCCACACCAACATTAGTGGTTCATACTAATCCTAGATTAGTCCTCCTAGAGAACTTAGAACGCGCCAAGAAAAAGAATGTGCGCACAGAGTTGCATGCGCGCATGTTAACTGAATATCTGAAAGCTGGTATTATTCCACAAGGTTTGGTGGTTCGGAACATTCCTGGGATTTTCAGATTCAAAGGTGGTTTTTCCCATGTTTCTGTAACATGCTCTAGACACTGGATGGTGTTAGGCATAGAAACAGCCTTGGAACACAGTAAACAAGAATTACTTGAAATAGAAAATCTGGAGAAAGAATTGTTTGGTTGTGACAACATAGAAGAGTCTAAATTAGCGCTAGAGAAGCTCAACAAAACAATACACAAATGTAATTGCTTTGAATTACAAAAAAAGCTGATAAAGTACAGAAGGATATCACAGCTTATAGTAAAGAGAAAGCCTTCCCCTACTTGCAAGAAGATTACTACACTCAACCATAACAATATAAGAAGAGTGTTACATGGGGTAGATATAAGAATAACAATCTAATCGGCTTTCAGACTCCTCCGCTGGATCAGAATCTTCAGATGACGGAGGTGAAGGCCCTAGTGGTATACAAAGAAATCAACCACAATCTTCCTTCCAACAACAACCTTTTTTAGGTCAGGCACCGAGGGGCAGAAGGACCAATCGGAACCAGAAAAGAGTTTGGCATCAGTTTTCAGGAGAAAGGCAAACGCGTCGCCAATACTACACCTGGGGTCCACAAGGCCAGTAGGATTACTGGCAATAGAGAGATCAAGAATGAATCGCTCTCAAGATCAAATTTCTGATCTTCCAAGTAATTCCGCTAACCACAATGAAGATAATACCATTCCTTTCTTCAATCTATCAACGCATCAATTGAACAGTAATGAATTATCGCTTCTTAATAAAGGTCTATCCTATGTTTTGACTGAGTCTACGGACTTCTTCAAACTTCAAACCGAACTACACAAATTTTTTAGGATGCTTAGACTTAGAGTGTTCTTTAGTAATAAAGAGACACTCCCTTCTGACTCCCCAAGATCATTTATGAGACCTAAATCTGTGTTTTTTCCTTCCAACAATATGATGCCTCCTGAATTCATAGCCTCTGAGAAGGGAGTTCTTGTAGACATTCTTAAACTGAAGAATACAAAAACCTACACTCCATAGAATATTACCAAATTGGAGCGAGAGGCTCTTATTACTTGGAAAAATGATGAGTCCATCATTTTGAAACCAGCAGATAAAGGTGGTGGAATTGTTATCCAAGAGAGAACCAGATATGAAGCAGAAATAGAGAGACAAGTGAGTAACATTCGTCACTACAAAAAACTGCAACGAGATCCTGTAACTCAAATTCAAGAACGGATACTTGAAGTAACAAAGAAAGGAGTAGATGAAGGTTTCTTGAGCAAACAAGAATGTGATTATCTAAACAAAGAATTTCCAAAGACCCCTGTTATATATACCCTACCAAAAATTCATTAAGATGTTACTAATTCGCCGGGCAGACCTATTCTCTCAGGAAGTGGATCAGTCCTAGAACCTCTAGGGAACTAAATCAATAGCTACATCAAAGACTACGTGCCTGTATTACCTACATATGTCAGAGACAGTACATATATGATAAACTTGGTAGAAGGTATGGATTACAATCCCACTAACGAGATGCTGGTAACCATGGACATAGAATCATTATATACAAATATACCTCAAATAGAGTGTATTGATGTCATCAGATCTGACCTTAATACCCGTCCAGCTCCTGTTATGGTCCCCACTGAATTCATCATTGACCTACTTGAGATATCATTAACTATGAACTACTTCAAATTTAACACAGCCTATTATCAGCAATGCTCAGGAACATCTATGGGCGCTATTTTTGCACCAAATCTGGCCAACCTCTATGTCGGTGCTCTTGAAGAGAAATACATCAATAACACTTCTAATCCATTTATTAACAATATAAGGTGCTGGTAGCGCTATATTGATGATATTTTCTTTATATGGAAAGGCATGGATGAAGATTCAGAACTATTCATCGATTATCTGCATGAGTGTCAGTCTGCACTGACCTTTACCTACAATATCAAACAAAGTCCAAGCTGAAGACCTGATAGCAGCCCTTGGCCAAGTCCCCCTGTCGCTGGCTAAAAATAATAATGAGGCAGCCTCTGAGTTCAATAAATGGCTCCGGACAGCGGCTGACCATGTGGCCCCAGAAAAATGGTCAACAGTTGGTATAACCCACAATTGAAGGGTTTAAAAGTAAAGTGTCGAGCTGTTGAGCGTCAGTGGAGGCAAGATTATGGTAATGACAAGAAAATAAATTATAATCTTCCTCTCCAACCGTATAAAGAGGCAATTATTGCCGCAAAAAAGAAATTTTATACCACTAAGATTGAGGAAGCTGGTAATTCTTCTAGTGAGCTTTTTAGAATGGTAAATCTGCTTTCTAAATCACAGCAGGCAAGCATCTTCCATCCGGATCAAACTATTTGTAATAAATTAGCTACATTTTTTCCAGAACAAAGTCCAAATTATTTATGATAACCTTTTGAAAGTTCGAATGGACCCAGACAAGTTAGATCTACCACAAATGGAGGCAGGACTGTTAGATGTGGAGTTAACTAGTTTTCCAGCAATCACTAAAGATGAGGGGGCAGATTTATGATGACTGGCGCATCCCTGCATATCAGCAGGGATGCGCCAGTTATTATGCGCCACAGCTGCGCCACCATGGATGCGCCGCATTTATAAAGCGGCGCACCATGGGGCAAAAACGGCACAGATGCGTGACGCATCTGTGCCGAAAAGTGGCGCATTGCTGGAGTGGCGTCGCAAGCGCGACGCAGCTCCAGCAATGATCTGGGGGGCCCTATCTGTGCAATGCTGCGTCAATCCTTACGCCTGCTTCAAGCAGGCGCAGGGTTTTGACGCAGCATGGGCCTAAAAGTGACTGAGTGAAATCTTGTAGATTTCACTCAGCCACTTTTAGGAGGCGTTCCTGCGCCGGAACGCCCCCACCTGCCCTGGAACGCCTACATGTGGCGCAGGGCTTTACAACGTGACGCATCTGCGTCACGTTTGTAAATACCCCGCACCATGGCGCAGGATTTGCGCCGCTGCTGCGTCACAAAAGTGACGCAACGGCGGCGTAAATGAGGCGCAAGTGCAACATAAATCTGCCCCGAGGTTTGTAAACTCCTCCTCTCTATAAAATCTGGATCACCTAAAGACCCTTGCCTTCCCACGGTGATGCATTTGGCCGCTAGCAGAATTGGCGACGAACTGACTCCGCTAATAAATCAAGTCTTGGAGTCAGGTAGCTATCCAGTTTGCTGGAAAAATGCTACGATTAGACCTATTCTTAAAAAGCCTACCTTAGATCCCATGGAGCCTAAGAACTATCGACCGATTGCCGGTCTGCCTATAGCGGCCAAAATCCTAGAGAAACCAATGAATAAGATACTGACAGAATACATGGACACTAATGATCTACTGGACCCGACTCAGCACGGTTTTCGATCCAACCATTGTAGCAGTTGAGGAGATTCAGAGAACAGTTGATAGCGGGGGTAAAGCAGTTCTTGTATTACTTGATTTGGCGGCAGCCTTCGACACCGTGAATCACACGGTGTTATTGCAGCGGCTGCAGGAGGTAGGGATTGGGGGTCCGGCTTTGTCCCTCCTATCCTCATTTTTGGAGGGGAGAGAGCAGAGCCTGTACTGGGAGGGTATGCAGTCAGACAGCTTCTATCTGCCCTGTGGGGTTCCCCAGGGATCAGCATTGTCACCAACGATGTTCAACATCTATGTGCTGCCCCTGGCCAGACTCATCAGGAAGCATGGTTTTGCTTTAGTGTCATGTGCAGATGACTCCCAGCTCATAATCTCGATAGCCAAACAGCCTGAAGACACAGCTATCAGGTTTTATACCTGTCTTGAGGAGATTATGACCTGGATGAACCATAGCTTCCTAAAAATCAATACGGATAAGACGGAGGTCATTGAGTTTGGCCAGGGGCAACCCCAGTGGAATGTTTCTTGGTGGCCAATGAGAGCAGGAGAATGCCCCAGCCCTGTCTCTAAGGTTAGAAACCTTGGAGTTATTTTTGATTGCCAACGAAATTTCTCCGCTCAGGTAAATAATCTTACCTCTTCCTGTTTCTTTTTAATCAAAACTCTGAAAAAGATATTTCCCTTCATCGGGAAGGAATTACAAAAGACAGTGGTAGTGGCTCTTCTGCTATCTAAGTTAGATTATTGCAATGGCCTGCTACTGGGGATCAATAAACTCCAGATGAGTAGGTTACAGTCACTGCAGAATGCCGCCGTAAGATTACTCCTAAATATACCAAGAGGCCAATTAACTTCCGCTGGAATCAGAGCCCTTCACTGCGGGTGGACTTTAAGGCTTTGTGCTTGGTCCACAAAGCATTCTATGGTGGAGGAGCCAAGGCTATTCAAAAAATGTTTAGACCCTACACTCCAGTTCGTTCATTAAGATCCAGCATGTTGGGTCTTCTCCATATTGATAGGATTAGGAGAGTGAGATGGGGTGGAAGAGCTTTCTCTTACTGCGCAGCGAAGCTGTGGAATAAACTGCCAACAGCCATGCGATTTCAATCAAATAGACAAGTATTTAGGAAAGAATTAAAGACCTGGCTGTTTGCCGTAACATAGGCCTGCGATACAGGCTGTGACACTTTTACTCACATCAGCGCCAAGATGCCACGGCATTCGAGCGCTTTAAAAACATATATCCTATCCTATCCTATCGAATATGGATAGAGAGATGATTCCCTTTCTGGATCTGAAAATCAGACACAACAACAACCAACTTAATGTAACTCTATCGTAAACCTACTGATAGAAATACTCTTTTGCAATACAATAGCTTCCACCCTAGAGCCCTTAAGGATGGGCTTCCTTATGGACAATTTTTAGGACTCCAACGAAATTGTACTGAAAAAGTGGATTTCTTTCGAGAGGCGAATATACTGGCCTTGTGAACATTGTTTCTTGCTTCTTGCAAATACCCAGTTCACAAGGACATATGGGTCGCTCTTGTGTTTTTTAAATATATAAGAATCAGGGGGGTGACCAGAAGAAATATTCTACCAAGCCCCAAGAGAAAGGTGGGGATAAATCTAAATATAAGTCCACTACAGGGCCCCAAAAGTCCTCTTCTGGGGTTGGGTCCCAAACTCCTTCCTCTCCTGAAAAGAAACCATATTGCCATGTCTGTAAAAAGCCTGGCCATTGGAAAACTGATCCCAGTTGCCCCAGGAATGGTAATAAAAAAAATGTTCCTCCAGCAAATACTACCATTCCTCCTGGTACTACTAGTAGAAATCCTTCAGGTGGTAGTATTGCACCCAAGAAGTTAGGTGCATTCTCATGGGGAACAGAGGTGGGTCCTAGTTTAGAGCGGTCACCCTCACAGGCCTCCTTAGTCTGTGATGGTGGCATGGGACTTGCCACTTTTACCATAGGTCCCAATACTTTGGGCAGGTACAAACTGGAGCCCCTAATCAATGGTCAGAAAGCTGTGGCCTATAGGGACACTGGGGCTAGTGTCACCACAATGACAGGGAAACTAGTTCCCCCTCAGCAGCTTTAACCTGACTTTAGTTATCAGGTTACCAACATAGATGGTGTCAGCACAGTTTACCCCATGGCCATAGTCAATCTTGGCTGGGGAGGGGTCACAGGCCCAAAGAGAGTGGCAGTGTCCCCAAACTTGCCTGTAGATTGCCTGATAGGCAATGATCTGGAAGTTTCAGCCTGGGCTGAAGTTGAACACCAAGCCCATCTGAGAATGCTGGGCATACCTGAGAAGGTTAGTGGGGCTGTGATGGCCACAGCCCAACCCCAGAAACATTTTGGAGTGTTGGAGCCTGAAATAATGGCCCACTCTCCTCCACAAGAGAGCACAAGGGTTGAAGAAAAGTCTTCTTCCCCCCAGACAATAGGTAAGAGTCAGCCTCCTCAGGGAACTGATCCTACCCCTAGTGAAGGAACTGCCCCAGAGGTAGTCAGGCCTGTCCTGGCAACACCTCTGATGGCAGGTGACCCTTCCAACGTGGTACCCAGTCTGGAGCAGGTACCATGCCCCTCTCTACCCTGCCTCAGTCATCCTAGGGCTGTAGAGGTCAGGGAGGTCAGTGGCCCCCAAAAGGGCCCCTGTCCAGAGGAACCCCCCCATCAGCAGATTAGGGGCTCCCAGGCTGGTAGCCCTAGCCAGGTAAAAATTCCTCAATCTACTGAGGGATCCCCATTACCATTGTGTCGGGACCTCCCCCAGCAGGACTCTGTTGGGCAAGGACAAACCTGGGACCAAAAGGTTCCAAACCTGCCCAGCCCCTCCAGTGTTCTACCCAAAGGGATCCAACCCCCAGCTATAGGCAGCCAGAGGTTGACCCTTAGAGCAAACTACAACTCAGTCATGGAAAGTAAGGCATCCCTGGTGACAAGTGATCTGAGGAAGCTCAGGCCAACTTTATTAGGGCCTCACTTCTCTACCCAGACACCTCCCCAGCCTTTTACTTTGCCAAAACACCCCACAGGTAGTAATTCCCCATGGTGGAGACCCTCTCATACCCTTAGGGTGAGGGACAGCTTAGTGGACCATAAAACAGGGGGCAACCATGCTAGTGCAGGTGCTTCCTTATATGGCCACTTAGTCAATAAAGGCTCAACTGGCCAAGGTTAGCCTTATCTCCTTTCGTTTGGGTGGGGGGGGGGGGGTTATGTAGGAAGGTGGAATCTGACAATATGGTTGCCCCCACTTTTTTCCTGGTGTTTTGCTGGTTTATGACTTAGTTGGACTGGGACCCTGCTATTCAGGGCCCCAGTCTATCTGCTTTCTCTGTAAAATGGTTTTCATGTACATTAGGAACAGTTCAGATTGGATCTGAGGTGCCCTTATAAGTCCCTAGTATATGGTATACTATGTACCACGGGCATAGGCAACCCAGAGGCCTACCAGGGACTGAAGAATGTATTATGCCACCCCTGGAAAGCACCTCTAAATGACACCACAGGTCTGCTACTGCAGCCTGGGTAAAGTGGTGCATGCACCCTTTACCGAGGTATAGGTTCACTATAGATCACCATATACGGCACATACAAACCTATCAGTCACCCCTATTGCAGGCCTTATTAATTCTGAAGGCAGGGTGCTTGATATATGTGAGGGGGTGCCCAGGCATGAGCTGAGCCCCTCTGCAGCCTTCGGAATCTCTTCTCTGGGGTTGTCAGTAGTGCAGCCTGACCATATACTCTTAAGTGCATTATATCTTAAACGGTTAATGCTAACTTTGGACTGGCTGCACGGAAACATGTCGTGTTTGGTGTCAAACACCTTGGAATCATCCCCCATACCAGTAACTGGTGTGGGAGTATGATCCCACCCTTCTAGAGGGAGAGACAGCACTGGTATACCCGGTAGAAACTTAACAGAGCCCTGGCATCACAAAATGGATGCTGCAGCCACAGACACGGGTCTCTGCTGCTGACCGAAACTCCTGCAGCGGAGGCCTGGACAATAGGTTTCCCGTCACAGGGAGGTGTAACCACCTCCCAGACAGGATTATGTGTACTGGGGCTGGGTGGGAGCACTCTCTGAGTGCTTTGAAGTCCTGCACTAGGGGCACATTTGGTGTCCCTGTGCATAGTCCTGCTCAAACCGGTTCAGGGGCTTCCAGCCCCTGCTCTGGCACGAAACTGGACAAAAGGAAATGGATGTAACCACCCCTCTTTCCAAACCCTCCCATAGTATGTCCAAACCCCTACCTTAGTATAAGTATGGGACCCCAGTCCTTAGATTACCCTGGACGAAACTCTGCAACATATATCTTGGACCTTCGACTTTCTATTTCGACTAGAAGATGGAAGAAATCTCCCTTGGGGTCAAGGAGTGACTCCCCTGCTTGGCAGGCACCAACAAATCATTTTGCCGGTCTGCATCATCGACGCTCCTGCCGGACTCCGAAGTATTTGCAGCCCAAGAAGAGGATTTCCAGACATCTCAGAGGCCGACCCGAGTCCACAGCAAAGCTGAGACCTGCAGCCCTTGTGAGTAGCGTGGAACCAGAACTCCTGGTCACCATGCATTTCTGCAAGTGCATTGACTTCAAAGTCTCTTGCAGTCGTGTTTGGGCTAACTTGTAGCCCCCACCTCGAGCACTGAATCCACTGAAGATTGTCGGCTTGGTCATTCCGAGTGACCCATGCGCCGCCATTTTGTGTTTCACCTTGAGGTCCCTTTGCGATCCCTGGTCCGTTGACTGGCGGGTTCCTGAGGGGGTAACTTTGTATTTCCTTGGGCTTTCCTGGTTGCTCCAGACGTGCCCTGACTCCCAACCAAGTGGTGAGTCTCTCAGACCTTGCTGCTCTGCACCGAAGCATTTCTTCTCATTCTGCGTGGGTTTCTGTTGCCAAGGCTTGTTGTGTCGATTCCGGGCACCGAATCTGCAGCACTCGACATCCTTTGTGGGCAGCTCAAATCCAGCTCCTGGTTGTCCTCAACACCTCCTGGTCCACGTGGCTGAAGAGTCAAGATTCATCTCCTTCACCTGAAATCACCCGACATCGGGGGCATCTGCTTATCGCCTTCCTGGTCACTGGCTAGTGACACAGACTCTGTCCCCTCTGCTTTCAAGTTCTTCTCTTCCTCAATCCAGGCTTGGGTCTCTTCGGACACTTTGCATCTTCACAGCAGCAGCACTTCTTTGCTAGCTCCCATTGAAATCGACGACGCGACCCGGCACCAAAAGACACCTATGCACCCGGCTTCCCTGGGTGAGGTAACACGAGTACTCCGGTGCTCCCGTGGGTGCTAGCCCTAGAACTTCCTAAGTCCAAAAGGGGTTGGTCCTGACTCATTTCTAAGTGTCCCTAATCTTTAAAAATCTAACCGCGACTTTCCCCATAGAAGCTAACGGGAGCTCGTGGCAGTGTTCTCACACTGCACACGGCCCCCGTGGGTCTCCTGTGTCGGTACCTTGGGTGGTTCCTTGGGGTCCCAGTGATTCTACAGGCTCTAGGCCTTGTGTCTAGTTGAGTCGTGGTTCTTATACCACAATTTTAGTATATGGTTTGGCTCGCCCCTAGGGCCTGATGTGTATTTGTGCTATTTTACTGTGATTATTGAAGTGTAACTTATGTGTTTTGACCTCTAGTCTCATATAGAGACTAGGAGGGTGTGTTTAGTAATAAATACATATATTTCATATATATACCTGGTGTGTATATCTTTCATTTAGTGACTCAAGAAATTATGGACTGGTAAAACAAGCTGCTTTACATTCCTTCAAGACTTAGCTTGAAGGCTGCTCTCCATAGCTACCACTAGGATAGCTTCAATAAAGGTTGTCTTTAACCTCTAACCAATAAGGGGTTGTTTGGACTGATACAAGGTGCCCACTAGAACTAGTGGACAGCATATATCAGGCCAACTTCTCACACAATGAACTTCTTGGAGTAATGAGGACTCTGCAGAATGGGAGCAGTGCACATGGCCTGCTTCAGGTCTTCAAATGCCTTTTGACAGCTAGCTGTCCACTGAACCTTTTTGGTCATTTTCTTGGAAGTTAAGTCATTCAGGAGTGTCACTATTGATCAATACCCCTTGACAAATCTCCTATAGTACCCAGTCAGGCCTAAGAAGGCTCTCACCTGAGTCTGGGTGGTTGGAGCAACCCAGTCCATGATGGTCTGGAATTTGCTCTGTAGTGGTTAAACCTGGCCTCCACCTACAAGGTGGCCCAGGTACACAACCTGACTCTGCCCTATCTGGCACTTGGTGGCCTTGATAGTGAGGCTTGCCTTTTGCAGGGCCTCTAAAGCATTCCTTAGGTGGACCAGGTGATCCTTCCAGGTGGATCTAAATACAGCAATATTATCAAGATAAGCTGCACTGTAGGCTTCCAGACCTGTGAGAACTGTATTCACCAGGCTTTGCAAAGTGGCAGGTGCATTTTTCAAACCAAAGGGCATAACCACAGATTGATAATGCCCACTAGGGGTCGAGAATGCTATTTTGGGCTTTGCATCATCAGCTAGTTTGATCTGCCAGTAGCCAGCTGTCAAGTCAAATGTGCTGAGGTACTTGGCTGAGGCCAAAGTATCTAAAAGCTCATCTGCCCTTGGAATTGGATGGGCATCAGTCCTAGTGACTGCATTGAGACCGCTGTAGTCCACACAAAACCTCAGCTCTCTTTTCCCACCACTGGTGTGAGGTTTTGGTACAAGGACCACTGGACTAGCCCAAGGGCTATCTGAGGGTCCAATAACTCCCAAATCCTTCTATCCTGATACAGTCCCTGACATGGTCAGGTTGCCTATAAATCTTATTTTTAATAGGCAAACTGTCCCCAGTGTCCACTTCATGAGTGCACCAGGTGGTCTGACTTGGAGTCAGTGAGAACATATGTCTGAACTGATTGATCACCTGTCTGCAATCAGTGTGCTGCTGTGCAGTGAGGCTGCCTGCCAAGGCTACACCATCCACTGACCCATCATCAGGGTTCTGTGAGAGCAGGTCAGGGAGTGGGTCACTCTCTTAATCCTGTACCTCATCAGTAACAATGGTCAAGCCCATGTCTGCCCTGTCCACATATGGTTTCAATCTGTTGACCTGGAGAACCCTGTGGGGACTCCTGGGTGTTCCTAGGTCTACCAAATAGGTAACCTCACCCTTCTGCTCAACAATGGTATGGGGTCCACTCCACCTGTCTTGGAGAGCTGCTGGACCACAGGCTCCAACACCCACACTTTCTGTCCTGGCTGGTAAACAGTCAGTACAGCCTTTTTGCAGTTCCTGGATAGCCTCAAGGTTTTTACTTTCCTTTTTCATATACTCAGCCATCCGGGAGTGGAGACCAAGTACGTAGATCACTATGTCTTGCTTTGGGGGCTTGAGAGGTAACTCCCATCCTTCCTTCACCAGACACAATGGACCCCTGACAGGGTGACCAAACAAAAGTTCAAAAGGGCTGTGGTCAACCCCCTTTTGAGGCACCTACCTGTATGCAAATAAAAGGCAGGGCAAGAGAATGTCCCATCTTCGCCTAAGCTTTTCTGGGAGCCCTTTTATCATGCCCTTTAAGGTTTTGTTGAATTACTCAACTAAACCATTGCATTGTGGGTGATAGGGTGTGGTAAATTTGTAATTCACTCCATACTCCTTCCACATTGCTTTCAGGTAACCAGACATAAAGTTTGCATCCCTGTCTGATACTAACTCCTGAGGAAAGTCCACTCTTGAGAAAATTCCCAAGAGGGCTCTTGCCACCACAGATGCTGTGGTGGTCCTAAGGGGAATAGCCTCTGGGTACCTGGTAGCATGATCCACTACCACCAGGATAAATCTGTGCCCAGATGCTGTTTGGGGATCCATGGGACCAACAATGTCAATCCTCACCATTTCAAAGGGAACCCCCACCATAGGTAGTGGTATCAGGGGGGCCTTTGTAGTGCCACCTGCCTTGCCACTGGCCTGGCAGGTTACACAGGAGTGACTAAACTCCTTTGTGTCTTCAGACATGTGGGGCCAGTGAAAATGAGGGACAATTCTGTCCCAAGTCTTGTTCTGGCCCAGGTGACCTGCCAAAGGAATATGATGGGCTAGGGTCAAAAGGAAGCCTCTGAACTTCAGAGGTATAACCAACCTCCTGGTGGCACCAGGCTTGGGGTCTTTACACTCTGAATACAAGAGTCCATCATCCCAATACACTTTATGGGGACCACTAGCATTCCCAGCAGCCTCAGCAGCTGCTTTCTGTCTGAGGGGTTCAAGAGAGGGGCAGCTCTCCAGCTCCTGGCTCAGATCTGCCATGGAAGGGCCCCCGTCCCCAAGAACTCAACCTGATCAGGCTCAATCTCCTCTGGGACAGTTCCATCTGCAGGACTGGGATCATCTCCCTTAATAGACTGATCTGTATTCTGAGTCAGGGGGGAAGGCTCTGCCTTACTCCTTCTGCTCCTCCTCTTGGATGGCACTTGGTTCATTCTTCCAGAATCCAAGGCCTGTTCAGTGTCAGTCATTCTGCCTGTGACCTGGTCATAGCAAACACATGTGCAGGGATGCCCAGCATTTCTGCATGAGTCCTGAGCTCCACTTCTGCAAAAGCTGAAGTTTCTAGATCATTGCCAAGCAAGCATTCGACTGGTAGGTCTGTACTCACCACAACCTCCTTAAGGCCAGTTACCCCTCCCCAGGAGAAGTTAACAACTGCCAGAGAATGGTCTGTTCTGACGTTGCTAGCATTGGTCACTTGGTACATTTCACCAAGTATAATCTGCCCAGGATCCACAAGATCTTTTGTCACCATAGTGACACTTGCTCCTGTGTCCCTGAATGCCAAAGCCTCTTTTCTATTAATGAATGGCTGTTGTCTGTACTTGCCCAAATTACTGGGTCCCACAGAGGGGGTCATATCCATGCCCTATCACAGACAAGAACAGCCTGAGTTGGTACTCTGACTAGGCCAGAGTCCATCTCAGTACCCAGGGTCAACCCTACTAAACCCTTGGTTTGTGTACTCCCACCACCAATTGTAACTGCACTAGGGGGAGCAGGTCCCTTAGGGGCATTGGCGGGGGCTGGATTAGAGTCTTTGGATTTGGTGCAATCACTGGTCCAGTGTGTCTTTTGCTTACAGACTTTGCACCATGGTTTCTTTTGGCCTTTCCCTTTGTTAGACTGCGAATCATCACCTGAAGAAGATTTTTGGAGGCCTTGTGAAGACTTCTGGTCTTTACCCTTCTCCCCACCCTTGTCAGAGTTTTTAGGGTCACCACCTTGGTTCTGTACCTTCTGCCTCACCCTGGTTCTGACCCATTTGTCTGCCTTCTTTCCCAATTTTTAGGGAGAGGTCAGATCAGAGTCCGCCAGGTACTGATGCAACAGCTGATTTTGACAGTTAAGAATCTGCTCCCTCATGATAAGATTATACAATCCCTTGAAGTAGGAGTGGGCAGAAAACTACGCTCCGCCAGAGTAGCAGATAAAGCCAGCCACCCCTGCTCATCGGCCCGGTCTGTGCTTCTGAAAGCGGCCAGACCGGGGAGAGCCTCCCCGGGCCCCAGTGGACCCCTGTCAACAGCGCCCGGACCCTCAGCTGGCTTGCAGGACGGGGGCTCACGCACCCCGGGGCCCACCAGACGGAGCACGAGCCCCAGGCCCCGTCCCAGCTTCAGAACCCTAGCCAGGCCGGGGAGAGACTCCCTGGGCCCCGGAGGACCCCCGTCCCCAGTGCCCGGACCCTCGGCTGGCTTGCAGGACGGGGGGCTCCCGCACCATGGGTCCCTGGGACGGAGCACAGGTCCCAGGCCCAGCTTCCGAACCCTAGCTAGTCCGGGGAGAGCCTCCCCGAGCCCCGGTGGACACCCTTCCCCAGCGCTCGGACCCTCGGCTGGCTTGCAGGACAGGGGCTCCCACACCATGGGACCCTGGGACAGAGCACAAGCCCCGGGCTCAGGCCCAGCTTCCGAACCTAGCCAGGCCGGGTAGAGCCTGCCCGGGACCCCGTGGAACCCCCGTCCCCAGCGCCCGGACCCTCGGCTGGCTTGCAGGACGGGGGGCTCCCGCACCCTGGGACACTTGGATGGAGCAAAAGCCCGGGCCCGGGCCCAGATCCGGAACCCTAGCCAGGCAGGGGAGAGGGTCCCCAGCGCCCGGACCCTCGGCGGCACCAAGGACGGTTAAGCCCAGGCCACGTCCTCTCCCCGCCGGCCTGCCTGGGGAGACGATTTTTCTCAACTATTAAGCCCCTACGTGGGGGCTTACAGAAGTTTGGGGAAGGACAAAAGTTGGAGTTAGCCTGGCCGTCAGCCCGCAGGGCCATATGGTCACCCAGCCCGCAGGGTCATCTGGTCATCCGGCCCGCGGGGCCATCTGGTCACCTGGCCTGCAGGGCCATCTGGTCACCCGGCCCGCGGGGCCATCAGGTCGCCCAGCCCGCAGGGCCATCTGGTCACGCCCAGCACCCGGATGGCCTGGGAGGGTGCTGTACCCAGTCGCCCTTGCAGTCCAGCGAGGGTGGCCAGGCGCTCTGGTCCCCAAGCGAGCGGCTCTACGCACCGGCCCCCCGAGAGAGGCGGCTATCCCAGGCCAACCGAGTCTCCACGGCACTGCGGTATCGTTATGGTTTAGGGGGGATTCTGACTTAGAGGCATTCAGACATAATCGCACAGATGGTAGCTTCGCCCCATTGGCTCCTCAGCCAAGCACATACACCAAATGTCTGAACCTGCGGTTCCTCTCGTACTGAGCAGGATTACTATTGCAACAACACATCATCAGTAGGGTAAAACTAACCTATCTCACGACGGTCTAAACCCAGCTCACGTTCCCTATTAGTGGCTGAACAATCCAACGCTTGGTGAATTCTGCTTCACAATGATAGGAAGAGCCGACATCGAGGGATCAAAAAGCGACATCGCTATGAACACTTGGCCGCCACAAGCTAGTTATCCCTGTGGTAACTTTTCTGACACCTCCTGCTTGAAACCCAAAAACTCAGAAGGATCGTGAGGCCCCGGTTTCACGGTCTGTAATCATACTGAAAATCGAGATCAAGCAAGCATTTGCCCTTCTGCTACGCGGGAGGTTTCTGTCCTCCCTGAGCTCGCCTTAGGACACATGCATTATCGTTTGACAGGTGTACCGCCCCAGTCAAATTCCTCACCTGCCACTTTACCCGGAGCGGGTCGCGCCCGGTGGAGCCTGAAGCTAGAGCCCCACGGGGCTTGCCCCCCCCGCCTCACCGGGTAAGTGAAAAAACTATAAGAGTAGTGGTATTTCACCGGCGGCCCGAGGATATTCACTTATCCTACACCTCTCATGTCTCTTCACAGTGCCAGACTAGAGTTAAGCTCCACAGGGCCTTCTTTCCCCGCTGATTCTGCTAAGCCCGTTCCCTTGGCTGTGGTTTTGCTAGATAGTAGGTAGGGACAGTGGGAATCTCGTTCATCCATTAATGCGCATCACTAATTAGATGGCGAGGCATTTGGCTATCTGTACCACCTTGCGGTGGCTGATTCTGGGTTATTATGCTGCCCATCAGCGTCAAATCGGTTTTGCTTCCAACAATACAACATTTGTTCGCTCAGGAGTACAGCCACACTTTAAGCTGTCCTCACTGGAACTGGGGTCACGTATAGGCCAGAGATAGTACACCCTGCAGTACTATTCCAACAATATAAAATTGTCTACGAACAGTCCTGTCTAGCAGGACATCAATAATCAATGCAATATGTAGTGACTATGTGTATGTAGTTATTTGAAACCTATTTTTATTCAAGACGTTTCAATAGTCATGATGTACACATTTGTATCTAAATCATTATAATATAAGCACACAACTATAAAAATACACATCTATAAATTGCACATCTAGTTGGAAAATACATCTCTATAAAAATTCACATCTATAAAATCCACATCTATACTAATTCTTGTGTCAACTATTAACTATTATGTAACTGTTGAACCACATGTAAATATTAGTGAATCAACATTTTAGATTAATACGTTTTTATAAAAGTGACATGTGTGCTGTACGATAGTGTACATCTCAGTGTTTGGCTCGAAATTTAATTGTCCATGAATACTTGGCACATTTTGAGAGCGTCCATTACAGTAGTCAGGAAAACATTCTTCTTGAATGGGAACGACATTTGCAGACCAAGATCAGCCAGAGCAACATCATTATATTGAGGCCAAATACCCCGACATCCGACAATAAAGCCATGAAATTTTACAGTTTTACAGTTGGTAAGATCTATGATTTGCTGTGATAGATCCTGATAGTATTTAACTTTACTCTCATACGCTAATTCAAGGGAATTCTGTGAGTTTTCACAACAAATTGAAACATCAACCACAACAACAGTACCATTTTTGGTGAACACTACATCTGGTTTTCTTAGTTCACCTTGACTATTTTTGACATGAGGTTCTCTGTATGTCATCCACCCACACCTTTTTGCTCTATCAATTAGCAATTCCAACACTTTGTTATGCCTTTTTATCCTTATATCCTTAGTTTTAGGACATGCACCTGAAATATGTGAAATTGTTTCGCACACATCTTTGCAGTATCTACAAGAAGCAAATGTACGATTTCTTCCCCTAGTGATGGTTTCTCTAGTATACAGAACATTTGCTCTCAACATCAGCGCAGCTATGTATTGATTTTATTTTATTTTATTATGTTTGCTGATCCAAAAATTTGAGGTTGGATTACTTGCTAAGTATTTTATACCATCACCTTGGACAGGGAAATTTGCCCATTTCTCAAATTCCTCTTTCTCCAATCATATGTTGCTACCAAATTCAATTCATGACTCAGAAATCTACTGTCTAAAATGTTGAGTTTGTGTGTTTTGATAATGCTGTCAATTTTTTCATTGATTACTTCTCCTGCATACATGAATGAATGAGCTGTGTACAGATCTGGAGCTTCCCTGAGATACAATAAGTTATTAACTTTGTTCAGACTAATTGTTGTACATAACTTTGGTATATTGAGGCCCCCAAAGGATCTTTTCAAATACAGGAGACCATCACATGTGTATGCAGGTAGGTGTAGAAAATGTTTGACATACTTTTTAATTGTTTGATCCAGAATATTTAAAGTTTTAGCTTCTGTTCCTGTCATTTTCAGTTTAAATGACAGTTTAGGGATCAAATATTGATACAATATTTCTATTTTCTGTGTGGGCTTAATTGGTAGATTGTCGAGTTTTTGAGCCCAGTCAACAAGAACCTCATTAATTTTGTTGTTGCTTGAATGGCCGGTGTGTGGATCAAAGTTCAGTCCGAGGTATCTCTCACTTTCTCCTGGATGAATGTTTTCAATGTTTTGTTTTTCAAATTGCCATGGTTAACAGTTGTTAACCAGGATCTTATCTTTATGGTGACTTATATAAAATCCATGTGTTTTTTTCACATTAACTTTTAATCCTGTTGCTTTACAGAATTTTTTTTCAATGATTTTCAGATTTGTACTTCCCAGGTGTTGCTGAGTACTGGATGTCATCGGCAAAGGCAAGAGCGGTGATTTGCTTAATGAGTTCATCGGAGCCGAATGTGAAGCCCTTGTCGTCTTTCTGAAGATCACAGATCAGAGGATCCATGGCAATATTAAACAGCAGTGGGGATAAAGAGTCACCTTGCTTAACTCCTGACTTCATTGTTATTTCTGGAGTTGCTTCATTGTTTTTTCCCTTGAAAAATTTTGTTGAGTCAGTGTATGAGTCTTTTATTATGTCTCTGATGCATGATGGAACTCTGTGTCTTTCAAGACTCTGTAGAATATGACCATGGCTGACAGAGTCAAAAGCTTTTGAGATAGCTACGAACACCACTGCCAACGAGCTTCTGTTCTTTCGTGCCCCTTTTTATAATGTTTTGCAGAAGAGTCAGGTTTTCGAGACAACCTCTCACCTTCATGAAGTCTTTTTGTCTCGTATTTATTTCAACGAAAAATGTGAGTCTTTTAGTTAATGTTTTCGTGAACAACTTCATGAATGCCGTACCGATGGTAATTGGACGCCAATTACTTATCTTTTTGAGTTCGCTAATCGGTACATTCTTAGGTATTAGTATTGACCGGTTCTTTTTAATACTGTCTGGTACTCTTCTCATCGATAACCAAGACGATAAGATTCTGGGCAGCAGTCTTGGTTGCCTGCTATGCACTTTATATAAGTCATTCAGACCAATCTTATCAGGCCCCACTGTTTTCTTTAAATCTGATTCATCGAAGGCTTTAGTTATTTCGAGCAGTGTAATTTCTTTACACAGACTTCCAATTTTCCATTCATCTGGTATCTGATCAATTGGGATGAATTTGGGATTTTTCTTGTTTTCTTTTTCAATTTTGTCTTTATAGTATTGGAAGATTTCATCAGCACTGATTTGGCAGGTGGCATCTTCTGCCTCATCAGTGATTATCATGGCAATTTTCTTTTTGTCTTTTTGAAACATTGCCTGGTATTCTTTGTAGCTGCCCTTTGCTTTTGCATATTTTTTCTTGTGTGTCTGATTGAGCCTTCCATTTTTCTTATCTTTCTTTGGTATATTGTTTTGTACAGAGGCAGTCTGTTGCTCATCTTGAGCAGAGTTCATAGGGTCATTATCGGGTTCGCTCGTTGGTTCAGTACGATTTGCTGGTACAGGACTTATATCATTGGTGTTTTCTGATATATAAGTCACTATCTCATCCATCAGATCCATAGCAGCATCGTGATGCTGGATGTTTTTGGTGTACTTCTCGATTTCTGTGATTCTATCATTCAGTTCATCAAAGATTTTTATTTTTGGCACTCGTTTC